>NC_068971.1:24510130-25797630 GCF_016808095.1 Vigna angularis | reverse complement strand
AAATAAAACGTACTTAAAATAAAATTACAGAAATTATTTATGTTTAATTTTATAATAATAATAATGTTTTTATTAATTTTTATTAATATAAAAAAAATTGAATACGTTTTTACTAGTATGTATAAGAAATTATTATCTTAGTTATCATTCAAAATAAACTAATGTTGATTAAATTAGCATTTCATAACATGCTTTACTTTTACAAATACACTACGGAAACTACTCCTGAATTATTTAATGATTCGAAGATATCACTAACATCTGCTAACTTGAAATAAAATTTAAAACTAAAATTTACCAAAATAACTGAAAAGTTTTATTTTATGTTTTAAATGGTGAAAGATAGCCGTATCACGGGATTGTCGTGTTTGAATAAATTTCTTAAAAAATATTTGTAATGTTTAGAAACTAATGTTAACCGTTCAACATTATAAAAAAACTGAAACAACCTAATTTTAGTTTAGGAAAATATATTTATTTTTTAAAATAGTTTTGACGAAGTATTTATTTTGAAAAAGGGATGTATTGAAGCATGTGGAAAATGAAGAAATGTTGCATAACTTGTATAGTTATGGGTCCTAATTTGGAATTGTGAGGGGTGGCTCAGGGCAGTATTGTGGGCAAACATAACTAGATAGTGACACATCAGAGTCTAAATCAAGATATGTTGGGTTTCAAATCTCAATCTCAATCTCCCAATCCTGTAGACAATGACAAGTGGCATCATCAATCAAATTATTTTGATCTTACCCTCACGACAAAACATAGAGCAGTGGATGGTGATGTGTCAACAATCGGATGCAAAAATGAAAAACCAAATGGATGAATTTGGAGAGGAAAATGTGTTCAATATATAAACTAATGGAATACAAAAAACTTTACATGCAAGCTAATGAATTATTTTTACGGTTGTGACTTTTACAAACTGTGTTTCAAAATCTAGATAATTAACAGGCAAAGATAATATTATGATCACTAAGAAAAAAAATGAAAACGGTACCAAATATGCCAAAAGTTAGACGATTCGATCTAAGATTTATTACTAAAATTTAAGTAGTTTTTATTATTTTTTAAACTGTTATTAAATATCTTTTAATAATCTGTTTTTAATGAATATACTTTTTATTTAAACCATATAATGAGGGTCTGAAGATCTTATAAATTTTGAATATATTTAAATTTACATTTATAAAGATCTCATTTTCTTACTGAGTTAAACATTATAGAGTTTTTTTATAGATTTTTTTTCGCCTTTCCACCAATAAGACACACATCTGGATTTCTTTAATCTTGCCACTTATTAGAGGGTCACACTCCAAAATATGGTAAGAATATTTGGTGTCCACTATGAGATTTTAGTAAAAATTTTCTCCGACCAAATGATGACCCTCTAGCAGCAAGTGCAAACACTCAACAAACAGGTTAACCTTTGCGAACTCTAAGAGCTCCAGCGAAGCTAACAAACTTGGAGCATGAGAAATCACCTCCTCGATCTCGACCCGATTTCCATGAGGAGGACCCTGTAATTCTCAGACAAAACACAGCCAGTTACCCTGGAGCCGATCTCCTCAATGCCAGCCTCAAAGGGAGCACAACCCGCCATCCAGGTAAGATTCGCATGGAAGTTGGAGCTGATCTCCCGCCAGCCTAGCTCGCATGAAAGTATAGTTAATACCTTCCTGTTAGGAGTATCCTTTTATGACAAGCCTGTATTTGATTCTCACAATGTTTTCATTTTCATCCAACTTGTTTTTTAATACCAACTTAGCTCCAACAACATGTTTCCCGCAAGGTAGTTCAACAAGCTTCTATATTTCGCTCTTCTGAAACTAGTTAAGCTCCTCTTGCATAACCTTGACCTAGGAGTTATATTCTAAATCTTCCTTGATGTTGGATGGTTTTGTTTGGGAGATGAGAGTTGTTGGCCTGTGTCTGTGAAGATTTTGTCTTGACGGTTTCCTTAATATCAACTATCACCTTGTTTATAGGATGGATCTTTTCTATTAGACGTTGTGATGCATTATGTTCTCTCTTATCTTCAAGTTCCTCATCTTCGTCTTTAGAGGATTTGGTTTCATTTGAGTCATTTGAAACATTGGTTGCTTCTGATCTTAACAATGAGTTCTTAGATGTTAAATCGTCTATTTGTAATTTAAAAATTTCACGTCTATCTCTAACGTTTAATGATTAATCTCATAATCATTGAATTTGACATGGAGTTATAAATCCTAAAGGATTTAAAGTTTATAAAAAATTACTAATAAAATATCTTTATTTTCCAAAACCATACATGCATGTAGTAATAACAATATTAATTTTTTATAATCACATTTTCATTAGAAAGTAGACTTGAATTTTTATCTCTAATATTTTTTAACTCTTTTTTGGGACCAATATTTTTTCCTAGTTCTAAAAGTACTATCTAAATCATTTTATTGAAAATAAAAGCAAAAGAATGTTTAGGACGGAAAAGTTTAAACAATTAAAGATCAAATATCGATAGCATATACAAGAAAAATTTTAACCTAGAAATACATTAAAAGAAATTAAAAAAACAGAGAAATATAAGATAATGTTATTTCGGTAATAAAATTTAAATTTAATTAAGTCTTAATCATTTCATAAATTTAATTATTTTTGTTTCGAGTAAGGGTTGAGATCCCTTACTCAAAGTACTCAAAATTGTCTTGGAGACTAAATGGGCTTTTTGATGGTCTTCCGTTATCCAAGTTGTGTTGTTTGCTCTCTCTCCTCCTTCTCCAAATCGTGTGGGAGGGTATCTTTAAAAGACAATCAGACACTCAAGTTAGTGACTTTGCATGATAATATTGATAATATTCAATAGAAAGTAATTAGTTACCTGATCTTCCTGTCAAACATATATTTATAAATATTAAAATGAGCTTACCCTTATGCCTAACTCATTACAAAAAAATGATTAATATTTTTATTAACTTTCAATCAGTTGTAACTATCTCAACAACTATCTTAAATGATTGGTTAAGAGTTGTTAATTGTTTGTTTGTCAAGTCCATTGACCAGTATTGTCAGAATCATTAAAAGCGCACCCAAAACCCCTCTGAACGGACGCCAGGTGTCAAGCAACGAGGATCTGGAAATCAAATAGTGGAAGGCAGGTGTTGGCAGATGAGCGGACGCTCGTTTTGACGGGGGAAACAAAACTGATTTTTTTAGAAATTCCCGTCACACTCTCTGCATGCACCCTCCTTCCCCAAACTCTGAAATTCTCATTTTCTCCTACTTCTCACTAAAAGCTCTCCCTTCTCTCTACCAAAACTCACCCTTTCTTTTCTCCGATCACCATTCAGGCACCGTAGAAGCACTTCTGGCGTCTTGAGCTTCATTTTGAACCGAACAGTTTCGAGTTCTGAACTGGTAAGTTCTTTTCTAGCTAGTCGTTCGTTATCTGGTACATGCACACCAAGTCCTGGTTGCATGGTTTCGTCTTGTCTGAGACATTGTGGGTTTTCTGTTGCTTGGTTTAGTTTGAAGGATTGTTGAACGTAAGGGTAGAAGGATTTGTAGTCAGACGAACCTTACTTCTGTCTCTAGGACGTTCGTTCACACTCAGAGGTAAGGGAAGCTTATTAATTTAATTTACATGATTATGTGTTGTATGAACGTTCGTTGACTTGATGATTGTATATGAAAAATGACTGAGTTATGTTATGATGCATGAAATATATGAAATCTCTATGTTTGGATGGTATGAAATATGAAAGTGATTATGATATGAATGTATAAAGTTATGAACTATATGTAAGAAATGAGTTGGAATATAAATGATTATGGTGGGAAATTTCCCTATGATAATGTACGTTCATCACTGAACGGTCATTGACCGTTCGGTATTTCTAGTAAACTTGGTTAGAAGTGGATTCTTTCATTTGGGAAGAATCCTAGTTGAGGACGAGCGTCTGCATTTCGAAATATCATGTTTGAGCATTCGGCCAAGTATAGTTGTGTCTTGGTATTCCGTTATGAATTTAAGTATCTATATATATATATATATATATATATATATATATGTATGTAATTGTATATTGTAGTTATTCTTAAACACTATCCCAATAGTATCTAGGTATAATTATCAAGCCTATTCTCTTTAAGTTTAGTAGCATTTGGTCTCAAACCAAGTGTTCGTCCTACGCAAGTGTGTGGTCTTACACCAGGCACTCGTTCTATCTCCTTAAGCTCAACTTTCTCATACGAGCGTTCGTTCAAGCCCTCTAGGGTTCGCTCACTATAGTGTTCAGTCTTTGACTGACATTTGGATTTCTTGATACTAAACTCAATTAAACTAAGTATTCACAAGCGTTCGGTTTCTTCCTGTGAATCATCCTAAGTATTAGTTTTGAATGTCTTGAAGTATCCGTATTCATTGGTTTCATCCTGGAGTCTTCGTACTTGGCACAGTCTTTTTGATGTTCAGATTGGAGCTCTCAAGAGTCAGTTCATCTAATTGGCTCATTGTTGTAATTAACGTTCGTTCCATTTGTTTCTGGTGAGATATGATTATACTTGTTATCTTTCCCAACCGATATAAATCCCTTGGTCTTAATCTATTCCGAAATTTGAGATCTCTCAGTCTCGCTCTACGTGTTCTGTCTCGTTCTGAGTTCGGGTTGAACATTCATTATTTAGAATTCATATGAATCTTTGTACGAGGTGGTTAAATGAGATACTTATTAATGAAAGATGAAGAAAATGTAATATGGAAATGTTGTGGATTATGGACGAGCGTTCCGGGGAGGAACGGCTCATGTATGAATATTGGAATTGGTAAAGTATGACTGTGGGCATGCTAAGCTGGCTGTTCATCCTGATGTACCGTGAGTACTCGTCTTCACGTAGAGGAGGGTGGGTCATGTGTGGGAACGACAGGAGGTCCTAGTCCTTAGGGGTACTTTGGACAGATAGGACTAACCTCGGGTGGCAGCTGTTGAGGGCATCCCAGTTATTACATCACCCGGGTGCACGAACGCCTGTAGCTACACATATTTCATACAGTCCGAACAGTCAGTCTAGTATTAGGTTTTGTATGAAACGCATGATGAATTATATTGTTTGGTTGATTGTATGAAATGTATGTTTATACATGAATTAAATTACATAAGCTTACCCTGTGTTTCCTGTCTTGTCATGTTATGTACGTTCGTCTTGTCATTGCAATGATCATCCATGTGGATGTGAGCAGAAGGAGACGTATTGCTGGAAGAGACGCTAGAGGAAGAGAACCTTGTCGAGGTTGAGGTTAAGACCGAACCGTAGGACGTTCGGTCAGTAGTGTAGTTTTGTAGTGAGGTGGTCTTTCGATCACTTTCCCTTTTTTTTTATGTATGATCGTTCGGTATATGATTTTTATAAACCGTTCGGTTAGTTTTGTATCGCTGTACAGTTCAAATTTGTAACTCTTTCTGTAAGGCTGTTCGGCCAGAACCGTACACTCTACTCTAGTGTAAAACTGATCTACTATATTATTAAATGTAATTATTTTATTATATAGTTTATTGCTGTATTTTTGGGATGTTACAAGTATCCATACTATACAATTTTCAAATGAAGTTTTATTAAAAACAATTATGAATTTAGTATTGTAAATATTTTATATTTTCGTATAAGTGTCTTGTCATTTGATTTTTATTATTAACGAAATACCGTAACTTTAACTTTTGTCTCTTTAGTTAACTTGTGATCAATTTTGTTTCTTTAATTGATTTGAACTTTATTTAATCAATTATGTCCGAACATATGTTTTAAGAAAAAATTGAAATGGACTATATTCAGTATAAGGATTATATCCGCAATTTGAGAATACTAAAATGAATTTAAGACATTAATTTAAGAACCTAGAAAATAGATTATTAAAATAGATGTGTGTTTTAAAATAATAAGATCAAATATTTTAATTTTAAAATAATTTAATAATATAAATAAATTTTTTTAAACTTGTTTTATTATCTAAAATACTAACCATTTCTTTAGAATCTTTTTATAAGTTCCCTTTTCCTTCTCTCTAAGATTTCTGGCTTTTCGATCATCTATGTCACGATTAGGAAGCGCTTAGAAGATCATAGTAGTGTAATCTCCATTCTCTACCGATCAGTTTTTAATCTAGAGCAAGTAAGTTTCAACTCTTTTTTCCTTTACTCTTAATTTAAGATCATGCGTAACAATCCTCTCTCGCATGTGTTATCTACCTCTCTTTCTTAATTCCTGGTTAATTAGAGGTTCTAAGGACTCTCTTTCATCACAATTTCGTGTTTTGTAGGTGTTTCTAGGATTCCTTGAGTTTGAAGCAAAGTTGGTGAGTTGTTTAGAGCTATAGTGGTTTCTTTTAAGGTAAGGGAAGCTAATATTTTAATTTATGTTGAGTTATAAACTATGAAATGATAGTTATTAAAATGTGAGTTGAATGTAAGTTGAATTGTATGCTTCAAATGAGTATATTAATAGTAAGTGTGCTTTAATAATTGAATTAGGTTGAATGATTCTTGTTAGATGTGATTATTGACTTGAATGATGTTGTCGTTGTGAAATTCTCAGTGATGAATTGGTTAATGTGGAAAAGAAATTATATGGGCGGAGACATACACTATTTTAGTCTAAAAAGGGAGGTTTTGATAGGGGATTTTTAGAAGTAAGGGTCTAAAGGGATAAACAATAACACAAACCCATAAAGATCACCCACTTTCTGTCACCCTTAGAGCAATCTCAACTCTAAGTAATAGAACTTCAAAAAACTCTCTTCCTAGCCGCAGCAATAAGGACACAATCAACCTTAATTGTGGATGAACACTGATCACAGTAGAGTACACCTAGTGTGCAAATTTGGATCAACAATGTGTAAGCATAATGTTGCTGTAAGAATCTTTATGGATTTCTTTCCAATGTAGCAATCTTTGATTCTAAAAGAAATCAGGACGTTCCTTCAATTAAAACTCAACAATCAAGTTAGTTATGAAAGATTAAAATCATAGAATTGTTGAAAGGTAAAGAACAATGTGTCTATTTATGGATTTTTCAACTCTAACGCATTTTAATTGATTAAGCAATTAATGTAATCTGGTAAGCTTTTCCTTCTACTTTAACAGTTTTACATTTGCACAGGTTTTAACAGATTAAATGTGCATGCAATCGATTAAACATATAATACAAGCCACAATATTCAAAATATGACCGGTGTTGACAATTATGGCTTTTCAAGAAAAATGTTTTCATATAAAACACATTTTAACCGATTAGAAAAATAGTGTAATCGGTTAAGTTCCACACTTACGCAATTTTGAAAAAAATTTCCATTAAGAACATCTCAATGCACTCACTAAACATGTATTGGCATAACAACGTGTTTTAATCGATTATACAATTAATGTAATCGGTTAAAACAATGTTGTTTGGCCTCTGTTAAACATATACTGATATATGATGAAATGTATCAGATTATGCATACAATTAATCGGTTATTTCATGTAGATATGCAATGTGAAAAGTGTTTCAATCTATGATTCATTTTCAATCAAGGAATACACATACCAAATAGTTCAAGCACAAGCATATATAAAATTCAAGCAATTGGTTTGCTATTTTGTTGTGCAAGAAATTATAAAACATTTCTTTTGTCATCATAAAAAATACATATGTGAGATATGAGTTTAGTTGTACATAGCTCCCATTATCAACAATCTTCCCCTTTTTTGATGATGGACAACGAGAAATCTGTTTTCCAATTACTCTCCTCTTTAGGCATTAGCAAAAAATGGCATAACAAGTAACATGGAAATAAAGTGCTAAGAGATACATCAAAAGAAATTCTTACATACCATTAAAGAATGCGATGATCCCCCTATCATAAAGCAATGTAGCACTTAAACAGTATGAGCAGTATGAGATTTATCATAGTTTAAATCAGAGCTCACAATATCATATTGAAAACAGTATAACAGTGTATACAAATTAGATTATATATACTGATTTCCAATGAATATATCATGATGTATCATGTGCAATTAGCAAAATACTCAATATGATTATGCAAATTATATGAAGCACAAAGTATAATTACAATATTAATGCATGATACTAGCTTATGCAGCAACAGAAAAGATGTAATAGTGTAATAAATCCTGCAACATTGGTGCAATTTTCAAAATGAAGCATATATATTGATTTTCAAAAACATTTTTGAACAATATGCAACACATGAAATCTAAGATATGCTTAATGAGAATAAAATAACAATTTGAACATGTTAAGCATTGAATATTAGCAGTTATAAGCATATAAACCAGGTAAACGACTTTTAATCGATTACAATATTTATCTAACTGATTAAAATAACTGCATAAATGAATTTTTTAACCGATTATGAATCCTTTTAATCTGTTAAATATTGTGGATGTGATCAAATCCATAGTTTTGATCCTTTAACCTTTGAAGATCAATGTTTAACCTACAATCACAACTTTCTCAAACATGTTGAGTGTTAGCATAATAATAAGCTTTATAAGATCAATAGTTGTGATGCAATTTTAATATCCATGAATGAGTATGAAAGTGCAATAATATATGATAGGGAAATAGTTCAGATTTCATTCATACTAACAGATTCATTAATTTAATCATATCATTTAATATCGCTTTAATCAAGTATGTCTACCTCGTTGATGTAAATTGTCAAACAAATTATATTTTAACTTCTTCTTTTAAGACATGATCTCTAATGAAGGGATTCCTTAGAATGCAGAATGAGATTCTTAGTGAAATTTATAGCACTATTGTTATCACACTTTAAAGGGATATAATATAAATGTATGCCATAATCTTCAAGCTTACTCTTTATCCAAAGAGATTGAGCACAACAGTTCTCAGCCACAATGTACTCGGCTTCAGTAGTGGATAATGTCACACAAGCCTGCTTCTTTGAATGCCAAGAAATTAGTGAACATCCCAAAAGATGACAAGTGCCACTGGTGCTTTTTCTGTCTAGTCTCCAAAATCATAATCATTATACCCTTCAAGGGATAAATTTGCAACTCTGGGGTACCATATTCCTATGGTTTTAGTCCCTTTAAGATATTTTAAAATTTTGTTTACTGTAGTTAAATATGATTCTTTTGGACATGATTGAAATATAGTTAGTACACAAACAAACACTATGCATAATGTCTAGACGATTGGCGGTAAGATAAAATAAAGATCCAATCATACCTCTGTACATTTTCTGATCTACGTCTTTACCTTTTTCATCTCTGTCTAGGTAGCAATTTGTAGCCATTGGGATAATAGCTATCTTGCAATCTTCCATTTTGAATTTCTTCAATAGGTTAGCACAATACTTTGACTGATGTATGAATATTCCAGCATCTTCTTGCTTTACTTATAATCCAAGGAAGTAGTTTAGCTCCCCCATCATGGACATTTCAAACTGGGGTTAGTAGAACCAAATACAATGTCATCAACATATATTTGTACAAATAATAAGTCATGTCCATATTTTTTAATGAATAATGTTGAGTCAACTTTACCCCTTTGAAAATTCTTTTTTCAGAAGGAACTCACTTAACCTTTCATACCATGATCTTGGAGCTTGTTTGAGTCCATATAATGCTTTCTTCAGTTTGAAAATATGGTCAAGAAACTCAAAGTCTTGGAACCCGAGTGGTTGTTCTACAAACACTTCCTCCTTAATATATCCATTTAGAAAAGAAATTTTAAGCTCCATTTGGTAGAGCTTGAAATTCAACAGAGATGTTATAGCAAGAAGTATCCTTATAGCTTCCAATATGGTCACTGGAGCATAAGTCTCATCATAGTCAATTCCTTCTCCTTGGTAGTAGTAACCTTTTGCTACTGATCTTGCTTTATTCTCGATTATATCACCAAAATCATCCATCTTATTTCAGAAAACTCATTTTGTTCCTATAACCTATTGTCCTACTTTCCTTGGAACAAGTACCCATACATTGTTCCGTTTGAACTGATTCAACTCTTCCTGCATAGCCAGGAACCAACTCTCATCCTTCAAGGCATTATTAACATTCTTCGGTTCAGTCTATGAGACAAATGAAATATTCATGCAGAACTGATTTAGTTGTCTCCTTGTGGATACACCCTTTGAAATATCCCCAATTATGTTGCTTGTTGACACGTTTCTGGGAGCCTTCCATTCCTTGATTAAATCAGTGCTGGGAGCAGTTTTTGTGGCAGCAAGAGTGTAAGTTTCTTGAGTCTCTTCAATTTCTAGTCCTTCTCTTGCAGTTTCTCTTGCATCTATACAATTTATTGGATGCATTCTGTCAGTAATATAATCAACATTTTCATCAAATGCAACATGTATTGATTCTTCAACAAACAAAGTTCTTTTATTATACACCCTATATACTTTACTAGTCAAAGAGTAACCAATAAAAATTACCTCATCAACTTTGGAATCTAATTTACCAAGGTTTTTTTTCCATTATTTAACACAAAATACTTACAACCAAAGACTCTAAGATGAGTAATATTGGGCTTTCTACCTTTAAATAACTCATAGGGAGTAATATTAAGCATAAGTTTAATGATGGTTTTGTTTAACACATAACAAGTTGTGCTAACAACATCAGCCTATAAATGTTTGGGCAGAGACCTTTCATTAAGCATGGTCCGAGCAAGCTCCTCTAGGGCCTTATTTTTTCTCTCAACAACACCATTTTGTTATGGTATTCTAGGTGTAGAGAAGTTATGAGAAATGCCATGTTCATCACAAAAGTTCTCAAAATTCTCATTTTGAAACTCTCTACAATGATGTCTTCTAATGGATTTTATCCTAAGATCCTTTTCCTTTTGAATAACAGATGCAAATCTCTTAAAGGTTCTAAAACTGTCACTCTTGGAAGCAAGAAAGAAGGTCCAGGTATATCTAGAATAATCATCAACAATGACCAGACCATAAAGATTTTCACCCAGACTTTTGATTCTTAAGGGGCCAAACAGATCCATATGTAATAATTCAAGAGGTCTAGTAGTAGAGATCACACTAGTACAAAAAATGCATATAACGTCACGCGTTCAACGTCCAACCACTGAATATACAACGTTAAAAATGACCGGTGACATTTTTGTAAATGAATGCAATTATTAAACGCCGTTTAAAATATTAATTCGACGTAAAAGGATATAAAATGTTGAATGCCCAAGCTTTAGACGCCAAAAGGTTAGTGAATCCAATAAAAAATTGAGCGGGAGATTGAAAATTCATTCACTTTATCTTAGCTCACGAGACTCTCTTCTCTTCTCAAACTTTTCTCGAACAAAGTTTGTCGACCATCACATGTATGATTTATTCTCTTCTCAAACTTTCTTTGATTTGATACAAATACATGTTAATTAATTACTTTATGATTGATTTTCGTTTGTCTTAATCGATTATTTTCGTGCTCTTTTCCTTCACAGGCACATTTTGCTTTCTCTGTCACTGACGACACTTTATTCTGACGAATCCACCTTTTGAAGGTTAGTTTTCGTTTTCGTTTTGATAAATTTATTTGTTGAACTTGTTTGTTGTTTTTTTTGTTGAACTTGTTTGTTGTTGTTTGGTTGAACTTGTTTGTTGTTGTTGTTGTTTGATTAAACTTGTTTGTTGTTGGTTATTGTTATTTGTTTTTGATACTATACTACACGTTCATAGTTCTTGCTTTACAAAATACCAAAAACTGAAATTTTTTAATTTTTTGCTTTTCAGGTCTCTTAGAGTTGTAAAAAAGAATCACATTTAATTAAAAAAAATTGATACATGTCGAATATTGACAAAATTCGACGTTAAGCTAACATCGTATATCAACAAAATTCAACGTTAATTTAGTGTCGAATTTTTTAAATTCGACGTCAATTTAACGTCTCCTGATATGAAGTTGTTCGCGAATTCGCCGTTAAAAGTCCAAAATATTCGACGTTGTACGCGATTTTTGTACTAGGGTCACTCTCTTGTCTTTGAAAGATCATCTAGTTTGCTTCCCTTTTTGGCAAGCATCTCAAAGTCTGTCAGAATCATACTTTATGCTTGGCATCCCAATAACAAGATTTGTAGATGCAAGTTTGTTTAAATGAGGCATGTGAATATGAGCAAGTGTTTCATGCCATAACCACGGATCATCATCTTTAGACAGTAAGCAAATATCGGATTTAAAAGAAGTCTTTCTAAAATCAACCATATAGATGTTGTTAAATCTTTTGCCAATAAACACAAACTCAATAGAAGATGCATGACAGATCAAACAATAATTAGGCTCAAAAGTGACTTTCAATCCTTTATCACACAGTTGGCTAATACTCAGCAAATTATGTTTCAACCTATCAACAAGCAGAACATTTTCAATAATGTATGAGGAAGATGTTTGTATTTGAAGATACCAAGCATTGAGTAAGTCTTCATCTTTGGACGAAGCATTGGTTTAGCTCATGGTATCGTTTTGGCATGCAAATGCTTCTTTTTTATTTTATCTTTTAGTCTTTTAGTGTGTTTTGTCGAAGAGATCATCTTGACATGATTTGTTTTCAAGAGCTAAATTGAATATCCTTTGGGTAGAATAAGATTTAAGCGTTTAGCTTTAACTCACTTAGACGTTTTAGGCATAACAATCGTTTAACACAGTGTCTAAGTGTTTTGACCTAGATGTTTTTTCTATTTTCGAAGAACCTAAGTGTTTTCCTAATGTTTTCTATGTTTGGGATTCAGGTTCTAAGTCTTGTGTAGGTTTTCTATGTTTAGGATTTAGGTTCTTAGTCTTATGTTTTCATCCTAAGTTATTTTTAGATTATTATTTTGTTTTAATGTTATTTGGTTAAACATTTGTTTTAGATTATTATTTTTAGAGAATTTAGGCACATAGAAAATTTTGTCTAAACAATTTCCCCCTTTTTTATGTTTAAAAAATACATAATTTGAACGATATATAATCTTACTTGGTTCAAATTGAGTTTTAAGTTCTGTGTGTTTCGGGTTATTGTGTTTTACATATTTTATTGTTTTATCTTTTGCATGCGATTAGTGGACGTAGCCGAAAAACATGCCGCAAAGATAAAAATCATAAATTAAGACATGATAGTCAACAGATGCTAAAAATAATAAGCATAAGAACAACAACAGGACCGATAAACAACAACCAATAAAATTATATTAAAATACAAAACATATTACATGAATGTAAATATGGACTCCTAAAATGAACTCTAAGAATCTAGAGACTCCCCCTGATTTTATGTTATCCTAACTTCTGGTGTACTCCTAGTGTACTCCCTCTGAGTACATGCTCTTAGATGCTGATGTGTCTACTCTCTCTCTCTCTCTCTTTCTCCCCCTTATTTGATAAACATCAAAAGGAAGGAGAGAAAAGACGTCACAACCCGACAAAGATGGTGAAAGAAAGTCAGAAGAGAACACAATGGAAAGGGAAGAAGGTTTAGATGTTCAATCGAAGGCTAGGGGTAAGGTTGGATGAGGGTTTTGGGTAAGGTTGGTTTGGCTGAGAAGAGGTATAGGTTGCGCGAGAGAACTACGTGTGTAAGGCAGGTGAGTTCTGAGTATGATAGTAGGAATGGATATTGGATTATCTTGTTCATCTTGTTCCGGGGATCAAATGGGATGACAATGATGGTTAGGAGGTGTAGAACAAGATTCATTGGTTTGGAATGTTGAAGGTTGAGGAGATCAAAGAGTTGAGAGGGCATGACTGCGACAGAAGGATTAAGGTTTTGAGAGAATGTGTTGAGAAGGCGAGAAGTGAGGTGAGTTAAATAAAGAGAAAAGTTAGTCATGGGCGATTGATCAATCTCGTCCATTTAATTTGGTTAGTACGGAAATTTAGAAAAGGGATTTTGCGTCTCTTGAATACCGAGAAGATTTTGAAAATAGTGTTAGTCAAGAGTGAAAGAAGAATGAGAAAGGTGGCAAGGTAAGAGATTTAGAGTTTCTAGGAGGAGAGAGAGAGGAGGGGGGGGGAGGATTGATGACAGAGGTGATGGCTTGATTGACACGCAAAATATTTTGGCAGATAAAGGGAGAAAGGGTTGAGGATTTGGAAATCCTAGAGAACTTCTAGAGATGGGCTCAATACTTAGACACAATCTAATGCATGTATGCAATTTTCTGATAGACGATTTGTCTTAGACAGTGCAAAGTATGATGTCGTATAGACTTATTGTCTTAGAAGATTGACTCTCTAAACACTATATGAACACACTGAACATGTTGAATCAAATTCATTCAACGTTTCTCATACCAATAAGGGTGATTAAACGATTAAGTCTATCTTCAACTAATGGCTTAGTGAAGATGTTAGCAAGCTGATCTTTGTGCTTACATATTGTAAGTCCACAATATCCTTGTTAATATGATCACGTATGAAGTTATGTTTGACCTCAATATGCTTAAAGTATGAATCCAATGTAGGATTCTTAGACAAACTAATTGCAACATTATTATCACAGTAGATAGGAATCGTACCTTGAACATGGTTGTAATATGCCAGTTGATTCCTGATCCACCAGAGTTGAGAGCAACATTGTGCAACAGATATATATTTAGCTTCAGTTGTTTGTAGTACAATTGTATTCTACTTCTTGCTCAGCCACAATACTAGGTTTCTACCAATGAAGTGGCAGTCTCCTCTTACACTTTTACGTTCGACCTTATATCCAGCAAAATCAGTGTCACAATAACCTTTAAGATTGAGACTCTCACTCCTTTTGTAGCATACCCTTGAGATATTGGTCCCTTTAGATAGCGAAATATGTGTTTAACAACACTGAGATGGGTTTCTTTGGGATCTAACTGAAATCTCGCACAAAGACAGACACAAAATATTATGTTAGGTCTAGACATAGTGAGATACAAAAGTGAACCTATCATTTGACGATAAAGGGTGTTGTCCACTTTTGTTGAGCTTTCATCTAGCCCTAGGCTAGTCGTTGGATGCATTAGAGTCTTCATCTCCTTGGTGTCATCCATCTTAAACTTTTTGAGCAACTCCTTGATATACTGCATTTGGTGTATGTATATCGCGTCATCTTCTTGCTTGATTTGTAGTGTAACAAAGAACTTTATCTCGCTCATCATACTCATGTCGAATTCTTCTTGCATCATGATCGAGAAGTCTTAGCATAACTTTTCATCAGTAGCACCAAAGATAATGTCTTCAACATATATCTTAATCATAATGAAGTTTGATTGACATTATTTCTTGAGAGTGTGGTGTTTACTTAACCTATCGTGAAACCATTCTTTATAAGGAAGAGAGTTAATTGTTCATACCAAGCTCTGGGAGAGCTTGCTTTAGACCATATAATGCTTCGTTAAGTCTGAAGACATGTGGGATTTTTTTGAATGTCGTGAATGATAGAAGAATGTGAATTACTTCCAACCTTGCTACATGAGCATAGGTTTATGTGTAGTCGATTCCTTCTTGTTGAGAATAGCTCTTCGCAACTAATCTTACTCTATTTTTTTTGACATTTCCTTCCTCATCTACCTTGTTGCAATAAACCCATTTAACTCCAACTACATGCTTTCCATGGGGTAACTCAACGAGTTCCCATACTTTATTTGTCTTGAATTGATGAAGTTCTTCTTTTATAGTTTCAATCCAAGAGTTGTCTTCAAGAGCTTGATTGGCATTCAATGGCTCAATTTGAGAGATGAGAGTAGTGGTAGGGGGCTTGCGATATGACCTTATTCTCACGTGCTCATTAAGATTTTCAATGATTTTCTCTGAAGGATGGTCCTTGATGATTGGACGATGTAGGTTGTTTGGTTCTCTTCTTTCTTCACTAGTATCGTTGAGTGATTCTTCATGTTGACTCTCAATTTCTTTGTTGGGGTTCTCTGATGCATTTGCCTCCTTTGACATATTATCGTTTACTTGCATTTTATAGAAGGAGTCGTGTAGCTCTGACTTATTTTCGTTAGGCTCATGGTTAAATTTCACATGAATGGCTTCTTCAACTTTCAAGGTTCTAGAGTTGTAAACTCTAAACGCCCTTGATGTTTATGAGTAGCCAAGCATGACCCCTTAATCGCTAAGAGAATCAAACTTTCCTAGGATATCCTTGGTGTTCAGAACAAAAGGATGAAAGCTTTGTTCTGAATGTAGCACGACAGTGTTAACATCTTCTACTAAAAAGTGTTTAGGAGTGTTGAAAGCTTTTAACATAGTTCTGGTCATTTCTTGTAAAAATCTATTTTTCCTCTCAATAACTCCATTTTGTTATGGTGTTCTTGGAGTTGAAAAGTTATGCTTGATGCCAGAGTTTTCGAAAAAGTTTTTGAAAAGTTCATTTTCAAATTCTCCTCCATGGTCACTTTGTATAGACATGATTTTCAAATCATTTTTAGTCTTTATCCTCTTACAGAGTTTGCAAAAAGAATTAAAAGCCTCATCCTTATTAGTTATAAACAGAACACAAGTCCATCTAGAAAAATCATCCATAACGTTTACCACTTATAGACTTAGTTCTTGTAGGTCTAAACAAATATACATGAAGCAACTCAAGAGGTTGTTTGATCGAAACCATGTTTTTACTCTTAAAAGATTCTTTGCCCTGTTTTCCCTTCATGCAAGCACTACAAAAGATTGTATTGTTGAATGATACTTTTGGTAGTCCTCTAACGAGATCATAGTGTTGCAACTTTGAGATTAATCTCATGCTTGTGTGTCCACAGTTTTTATGTCATGTTGTTGCCTCATCTTTCATAGATACTAGATATGAGATACTTTGAGACTGCAGTTCATCTAGATTTGTTTCATACAAGTTACCCTGTCTATAAGCTGTAAATACTAAGGAGTTATTATTATCTAATACCCTACATTGGCCTTTTTCAAAAATAACATTATATTCGCTATCACACAATTGACTTATGCTAAGAAGATTATGTTTAAGGTCTAGCAAAACATTATCAATGGAGGGAGAAAGGTTTGTACCTATGTTTTCAATTCCTATGATTTTTCCTTTTTGATTTCCTTCAAATTTGACCGATCCTTTTTTCTTGTCCCATAGGTTTAGGAACATACATTTTTCTCCCATCATGTGACATGAGCAGTCAATGTCCAAGATCCATGACATGGCTTTTCTTTCGATCATCAAACATATATGCAAGAGGGGTTATTTGACTCTTAGGTACCCATAATCAGTTGAGTCCTGACTTGTAAGACACGTACATTTCCTTCTTCTCAGAAGTTAATGTATTTTTATTTGCCCTAACATACCTAGTATGGTTAGTTTTATTTTTTTGTTTTATGTGTGGGTTTGTATAACCTAGACCTTGTTTGTTTGATGGGTGTCTACTTTCTCTCAACAAACAATCTAACTTAGCATTTTCCTCAAGAGTTCTACTTAGTATTTTGGTGAGGGTATCATTTTCATGCCTAACACTTTGTTCACTTAAATGGATTTGGAAAAAAGTGATTGAATGGATTTGAGAGGATTTGAAGGTAAATTTTTTGTTGTTTATTTGAGTAGATTTGGAGGTAAGTGAGAGTGGATTTCGAAGTAAATTTTTTTAATCTGTCACATCAATCAAATCCTACACTAATTCTCACAAACTTTACTTCCAAATCCACTCTCACTTACCTCCAAGTCCACTCAAATAAACAATAAAAAATTTACCTTCAAATGCTCTCAAAGTCATTCAATCACTCTCCCCCAAATCTATTCAAGTGAACAAAGCCTGAGAGATTCTATGTGCTTTACATTTTTTGCTACTGTTACATTTTCTACAAGCCTTTGATTTTGTAACCTAATTTCTTCTTTATTTGTTTCAGAGACACTCAACTCTATCCTAAGACTGCTAACCTGTTGTTGTAGTGTCTTCACATTATCCTTAGATGCATTTATTCCTTCTTTAAGTTATTTCTTTGTGTGAGGAGTTTTATACGTTGATTACAGAAGTGTTTCTATATGTACAAGATAGTTTAGATGAATATGATAGCAATTCATAGTACGTGTTTCTAACTGAGTGTAGATCAGAAAAGTTTACCTCATCATCAGAGTCGTCTTATGTACTCTCAACATTCACTACTACTAGGCATACTTTGAAATCCTCATCCTCATCAAAATGTGTTTAGGTCTTTCCAAGGGCTCATCAGCATCTTTTTCTTTTCATATATGGGCCCAACTGACTTTTTCTTCATCTTTTCAAGCTCGGGACATTCTGTTATGAAATGTTCAGGTTTGTTACAACAGACAATTGTGTCTTCTAGTCGTTTGTTTTTTATATTGTTCTTATAGCCAGATCTGAAGCGTCTGTTCTTGGACATCGTGCCTTTCCTTTTCCTCCATATAGATTGAAGCTTTCTTGAAATGAATGAGAGTTCATCTTCATCATTCTCGTTCATGGAGTCTTGTTCATCGTCTGACTCCTTGGAGGATTTGTTCGGAGAGCTTTTGATGGAAGATTGCTTTGAGGATGCTTCTTCAACATAAGATGATCTTCCAATTGGGTTGATGAAGCTTATTCAAATGATGGACTCCATATAACCAATGATAACAGCGGAAACAAATAGAGATGAAGAGATAAAGATGTTGGTGTTGAATGGTCTTGGTAGATGTCCTTTTAGGAGGTTAAGCCATGAAGGAACTTAATGTCTTCCACACCCATCCTTATCAATATACATCTACTAATATGGCACCATTTTATGCCTTCACCAATGGACCCTGCGTAAGTCCTCTACTAAACTTTTTATTAATTTACATCCCTTCCTGCAAGAAAACCCATTCACGTGCCTTTTTATTCACTTTTCCATGTCCACATACCATAACCCATACCATAACATGTATACATCACATAAAGATGGTTTATTCCTACTATATAACCACTTGCGAGTCCCACACCATTACACTTACTCATGTGACAGTATATTGCAAATATAAAACACACTTTTATTCAATTCAGGGTTATATCACATTGAATAACACAATTATGCAAGTGAAACACAAACACACCCATATTGTCACGTCATTACTGCATGGCATTAATTACCTTGCTCACACACCCAAACACCCACCTTTTCATAAATAAAATACATTGCATTACAATCCGACACAATAAGATACTCACCCCCATGCCCACATAACATCAAACCTTCAATTTATTCTTCCTTTCTTTTATAAAGCAATACATGCATACCATTCTTCTACCAATTCAAGATCCCAAAATAAAAACGAAACACCCTAGTCCAGTTAAACGTTTTCACACCTTACTATTCATCATGGATATTCCCAGGCCCTGATAGGTGCACACCTCCACACTGAAATCCGATCCTAACGCTTTTCAAGACTTTCCAGAAATTTCATACTCAGTCATACACACCCATAATACAAATGTGTACTCATTCTCCTACATCCAATTTCACACACTTAAAGCCTCCTAACCAAATGTCCTATCCCTTCACAAACCACCCTACAATGATTTAGATAATTTGGAGACTTTTCCACATGAATAAACCCCTAGAAACTCAAATACCCTCGCCCATGCTTCAACCTAAAAAAAAACACCATTAACTCTTCTCTTACAATAATCATAACATCAAACCTGTTCGTGACCTTCTCTGTATTCTCAAAAAGAAACTCCACCTCCTCAACTAAACCCATCAATCCCTACAGGAAAAGCCTAACCTAACACCGGGTTACTCAATGGCTTTGAACGTCCATAACTCTATAATATTATGTACTACAACCAGCCCATGATCAAGCATGCGATCCGTGAAAACATGCAACATAATAAATAATATTCATAATCCTACCTTAAAGCAATGAATCATCACCCCTACAATTACCCAACACATACACAAATATGTTAACTCCCCTTACCTGGATTCTCTTCTTCCCACGGTGCTTGACTTTTCACGTTATCTCTCACGAGTTGTTTGATCCCTAATATTGTTGTAAGGTCTCTCCTCCCTAGAAATAGCAGCAACAGACTCTTCTCTGGTGATAATGGTGGAGACTTCCACGGTTTCACTCTAACACGGTATTAGGGTTCCTCCTCCTTTTCCTTAACCTAAAAAAATACCTCTTAAATAATGTTGCCCTTTCTACACTCGCCCAAGGCCCAAACCATTCCAACTGTCCGATATTTTCTCCCCAACACTCGATATACATAACTCTGACCCAAATCTCCTTTCTTGACATTCTTCCCATTCCTACAATAACACTATCCTTTAAGGTTAAAAACTAGGTTTTGAAGAATATTAAAGGCACCCTTAATTTGCCTAGAGAATGAGAAGAACAAGGTCTTCTATGAAAACATATCAAAACTAAACTTATTTGTGTCCCTGTATGCTATATGATGAAAGCCAAATTTTTTATATAACATTTTCTCTCTCTGCCCATCAAATATGACCCATGCAAAGAATAATTAAAAAGCTACTTTCTCCCTCCAAAAAAAACATATGACTAACATAATATAAAAAAAACAATGCAAAGCTTCTCTCTTTCCCCAATAGTAAACGCTGGACCCCATGTGATTTTATACAAAGAGAAAAAAATAAACTAAATCCCTACCCCTCCCTCACGTAAATAACTCTGCATGCCAAAACAAAGAAATAAAATATAACCCAGTATTAAATGCTCTCCAATTTCTCTCATCCGAGGTTAAAGGATCAAAACAAAAGAAAAGAGAAAATTAAATTCCTTTCAGCCAAAATGCTGCAACCACGGTTCCACACTCTCCCTCTCTCTTTCTCTCTCTCTCTCTCTTCCCTCCATCAATGCTAAATAAACCAAAGAGCTTGCGACACGTAGCACCCAAGGAAGAGAGGAAAAATAACCAAAAGCCTTTCCAGGCAATGGTAGCAAGATTCAAACTTAGGTTCATAGGATTTCAGGCACACACAAACCATTAGGACAACATTATCACTCTCAAATAATAGCACAATTAATTATATTTAAACTTACTTAATCCCATTCCGAAAATTAGAATAAAAATCATTATTAATTAATTTTTATACTACTCCTGAACAGTTTTATCACCGAACAAAATATCATAATTAAATTTTTAATATTAGGAAGTACAAAAATAAAATAAAAAGTATTTTTATTTTATCCGGATCTTACAAAGAAGCACAACTTGGGTTTAATGATTTCCTCCATGATAAAAAATATGTACCTACAACAAATAGAAAATAGGAGTATTATTAAAAGAATAAACCTAAACAAAAGAACAAAGAATAAAGGTCTTTTGTTTTTGAAAAAGGTTTTACGAAGAAGATTGTTGGTCTTTATTTCAAAATGTTGTTGTAGTGATAAAAGCAAATACAAAAGAAGAAAGAAATAAGGTCTTTTATTTTTGAAAAGATTTTCTTGAGAAAAAATTATATTTTCTATAGAATCTAAAACTTTTTCTTCACTAGGTGAATAATGAGAGTTATCTAATCTTCTAGTGTGTTGATCTTTTAAAAGCAATGTTCTTTTGGGAGGACATTCAAAAGAAATGTTCCTTCTCTCAAAACACTTGAAGTATTGGACATCTCTTGTTTTAGTTTCTTCAAAAGTTATAAGACCTAATTTACAAAAGTCTTTTTGTTCACCTTGAGTTATTTGTAACTTGTGAGGTAACAACAACTCAAAGAGTGATTTTTCAAAGGTTATTGTTAAAAATAATGGGGAGTGAAAGTGGAGGAAAAAGACTTTCAAAAGTAAAGGTTGAAATCAAGAAATGAGAATCATTAATGAAAAGATAAGAGTTCAAAGTTTGGAAAAGATATGGCTTGCAATTGTTGGGATTGGAATTTTTGATCTGGTTTGGTGTTAATTTTGTGTGAAATTGTGGTGTTGTGAAGACTTTGTGGTACAGTCCAGTTTTAGAAACCTTTTCCAACTAAGGTGGCATCTTAGGAATTGGAGAATGAGTAGAATTTGTGAATTCAAAGTGGATGTCCAACAAGCAAAAGTGTGAAATTTTGACAACTTCACTAGCCAAATTTTGAGATACAAACCAAACAGTTGAGTGATAGTGAGATTGAGTATCTATCATCCAAAAGAAAGTTGCTAGTGGAGATAAAACACCTGAAACAGTCAAGGAAGTGAGATTTGAGTGGCTGCACCTAAAGCCAACTAGCCTTGGTCGAGAGAAATACTACAATATATTCCAATTATGAAAAAGTCCAGTTTCTGAATCTGATTGTTGCTATCAATTTGGCTTATACAGTTTCTGATTTGAGAAACATTTTTCATGATCAAAAGGATTTTGAAAACTTGTTGATTGAATTGGTTTTTACAATGGAAGGTGCATATTTCAACTTCTCAAAGTTGTTCAGAAACAGATTTCTTCACATCTAACCATTTGGATTTTCTTGTTTTTTTTTCTGGTGCTGCTATATAGATTGTACAACTAGTACATACCCAATTTTCATCCAGTTTTGTTTTGACTAGTTTGGTCCTTAAATTCTAGCTGATTCAAACATCAATTTTGGACTAATTGAATAAATGAATTGCTTAATTGGAGCATTAGATTTTCTTGCTGGTTTGACATAACAGTGCACATTTTCACTTGGAGGGTGTCTTATAGCTGGTGCAGCAGGTTTTCACTTGGAGGGTGTCTTATAGTTGGTGCAACAAATCTCCATGTGATTTTAGAGTTTGAATAAGCAAAATTCATAGAGGAAAACCCTACAGCAGAGTGCATTTGCTCGTGATTTAAGTTCAACCTATGCAGAACTGTTTTGGAGAGCTTTGTGAAGACCATTAAAAGTGAGATGAATGTGCTCTAATTGGAGTTTCATGGTTGCATCAAAAGCTAAACAACAAAATCAATACTCTACAGTAGCCAACACTGTTCCAAAAGCTTGAAACCTCTTTGAGCAAGGATTGAAGGGCCAAAGCACTAAGAGAGCAACAGAAACAAGTTTCAAATCAATGCACATTTGGAGCAGCAGACTAGTATAGCTTGATCTTTTGGAGTTTTGAATTTGTAATCTGTTTTAGATTTAGTTTCCTTTTGTTTTCTTGTAAAATGGCCATTAAGACCAAGTGTTTGGAAGAGTCATTGGTGCTCTCTCCAATCTTGGCAATCTTCTTTACTTGCTTTGATAGTAGAGTGTGTCTTGCTAGCCAAAACTACAAGCCTCACCATAGGAGTTGAATTTGATATTGATTGCCTTTGATTTTTGTTTCACGTTTAGGGGTCATTAGAGTCCAAAAGTCTTTGATTGTTTGTGTTTGAGTTTTGTCCTTTGATTTTAAAGGTAATTTTAATTTAAGGGGTAAATAGTTAATAACCTAAGACATTTCTGGGAAGGCAAGATTTGGTACTTAAGTAATCTTCATGACTCACCTCTCTTACCTGAGACTTGTCTAAGAGTGAAGCTTCTAACCCTTTAGACTAGGAAAACTTTTGCAAACAAAGATGTCTTGTTATAGTTCATATAAGTCGTCTAGGATTGATGATGAGAGGTTTAATCAAGCTAGGAATCTTCCATTGTTTGGTAAAGACATAGGTGCATTAACATACCTAGCTTGGGAAAAAGAAATTGATAAGATGCATCCATTCATTGTTAACAAAAGTGAGTCTAGTGCGTTTGGTTCCATTTTTCTTTCTAGAGAGAGTGAATCTCATGTTCTTAGTATATATCTCTCTAGGTTAGAAGAACATGCAAGTGAGTGGTGGGATGAAAGACAATATCATGTTAGGAAAGGTAGAAAGTCCTTCATTCGTGATTGACATGATTTAAAAGCTTGCATGAGAAGAAAGTTTGTGCCTTCAAGCATTAAAAGAAACCTAGAACTAATTAGAGATTGCATTGAAAATGGAAAATTATTTCTTGTTTAAATGATCATGGGTTTCTTCGTAGAGAACTAGAATTTGGGGCAAGACTTAAAGAACTTAAGGATATGGAAAGAGAAAGAAAGAATGAGAGAAAAGAAGAGGAAGAAAGGAGAGAAGAGAGAGAGAGTGAAAAGAAAAAGAGAAAAGAGAAGAGGAAGAGAGAAGAAAAGAGGAAGAAAGAAAAAAAGAGAGACGAGAAAGAGAGAAGAGAAGAGGATAAGAAAATAGAATAAGAAAAGAAGAGAGAAGAGCAAGAAAGAGAGAAGAAAGAAAAGGAGAAATTGCTAAGATATGATCTTTTATTTTCTTCTCTTTTCTATTTTTCTGCTCAACTATGATCTTTTTCTTGAGCTCTTTCTTTTCTTCTTTTCTAAACACTTCTTAAGAAAGATATTTTGTTGAAAACTTTTCTTTTTCTATTATCTTGATTATCCCCTTGATTTCTCTTTTGAAAGCTCTTCTACTTAAAGGCTCCTTGAATAAATGCCCGTTAGACCAAGCTTTCGCCTTGATTCTTGTCCTTTCTCTTTCTTCGTGTACAACAACCGTTGGATAAGCCAACTTGTTAGAGCAGGTATGCATTATCAGTACTTTTCTTGAAGTAGGTAGTACGTCCTTTTAGACATGGCTTCAAGTGATGAACATTTTATAAATATCTCTTTTGTCTCTAACATCCACTTCTGATATTTGATCTGAAGCTCTTTGGATGCGTGTAAAATAGCTTATCTGCAAAGAGTAGAGTAGATTGTGCATATAGCAGATAGGTCTTTTCTTATCACTTTTTTGTTTTTGAACGTTGAGCATTTAATGTCATTTAATGCTTGCTCAGAACAACAAAGTGCTTTTTGATTTCCTACCGTTAAGGTAACATTTGACGATTAAGCTTTTCTTTTAAAGATACCAAGCATTGAGTTAGACTTTTGGATGATGTATTGTTTTAGTTCATGGTATCATTTAGGCAAGTAAATACTTCTTTTGATATTTCTCTTTTCTTTAGACAGATAACATTTGACTTGTTTATGTTTTCTTTTGTATTTTATGTTTTAGTCTTTTAGTATGTTTTGTCAAAGACATCGTCTTGACATGGTTTGTGTTCGAGAGCTAAACTAAATACCCTTTGGGTATAATAAGCTTTAAGTGTTTATCTTTAACTATCTTAAACGCTTTAGGCATAACAACCATTTAGCATAGCGTCTCAGTGTATTGACCTAGAAATTTTTATATTTTCTAAGAACCGTAGTGTTTTCCTAAGGTTTTCTATGTTGGCTTCTAAGTCTAGTGTATGTTTTCTATGTTTGGGATTCAAGTTTCAAGTCTTGTGTTTTCATCCTAAGTTGTTTTCATATTATTATCTCGTTTTAATGTTATTTGCTTAAACTTCAAAACATGATAGCGTTTAAGCGTCTAGACGATTTTGTCTTGTAACAACCGTTAATGATAGTATGTAACATAGGTAGACAAATAATAAGTTTTACTAGGTAGCACCCAACATTCAGCTTCTAACTTCTACTTGGTAGTTCTCAGTCTTTGACAATCTGCTATTAACCTTCATTAAGTAATGTTCAACTGTCGATAGCTAACATGTAAGATCTGTTGTGCAACCAATTGTCCTAAGAATATATCATTGTTGACAAAATCGAAGAGTATTAAACTGCATAAAATAATAATTATTCAAAAGATATGGGAAAAGTAAAAAAAAATTTACAATAATGATTGTCCTTTTATATATAATTAATGTATAGACAAAAAATATCACTAAAAAGTAATATATAATATTTTATTATTTATGTGATGTGGGTTTCACCTATTCAATTTAATATTAAATTCAATTGATTAATTTTTTCCTAAAATTAAAATTTTCACTGAAGATGATGTTGGAAGTCAATTCAATCTTTACAAATTATATATTATTCTTGTAAACCAAATGAAAATAATCTTAGATACTTAACCTTATAAAAACTCCACATCTTTTATGCTTTAGCTTTATATTCTAGGAAAAAAAGAAATAAACTACCCATTGAGTATATGTACAGATATGATATGTATGTTTTAATAATAAAATATTATATTAACATAATAAGAATAAATATTAGTAAAATTTTATGATAAAATAATAATTATTGAAAGGGAACAGAGAAAGTAAGAAAAAATTGACAATGTTTAATTGTCCTTTTATATATAGTTAATGACAAAATATTTCGGAAAAGTAATATATAATATTTATTATTTGGTTAGTTTCGCCTATTCAATTTTATATTAAATCGATTTGGTTAATTTTTTCATACAAATAAATTTTCCACTCACTCAAGATCATGTTGAAAGTAAATTCAACTTTTGACAAATTATATATTACTTTTGTCAACCAATAATTTAATACTTTTTATCATAAAAATTGCACATCTTTTATGTTTTAGCTTTATATTCTAGGAAAAAAATCTACACATTAAATAAACATTAATTACTTTATAATTTCAATGTAAACTGTCCAAAATTAAAATTTTATACATCATTATATGTATATATATGATACGTAAGTTTTAATAATAAAATATTCTATTAATATAATAAAAATAAATATAAATAAAATTGTATGGTAGGTTACCTAAACCAATCGATTAATAACCCAGACGACCACTGAAGATAGATAGTTTACGGTCGTCTCTAAACGATCGTCCACTTATTAAGAGGAACGATCGTTTAGAGAGATCCTAGGTTGGTCTTCGCCGCCCTTGACATCAACCATCATAAATGATCGTTGTCTAACGATCGTCTATTGATTTAACTAAAGGGTGATTGGTCAATTTACGATCATCTATTGATTGAACTAAAGGGCGATCGGTCAATTTTAGTCAAAATTGACATCTTAATCCTAAGGAGTTAAGAAGCAAGCGGTTGGATGTATCCGGTTATAACGCCGCGAATCACGGAGTCAATTGACCCATTATCAAGCACGACTTAACGGTTGTATTTTCCAGAGAGTCAGATTCTCAACCAACCGGATTTTAAGGTAAACGGTTCATTTTAATTACTAGGATAAATATGAAAAAGGAGGAAGAGAAAAATGTACGTTTTTTCCCCTGGAGAGAAATTAAGAAAGAGAATATTGTTTTTCTTCTTCGTTTTGAACTGAAAAAGGTTCGATCCATCCTTTTTCTGACTTCACCGTCGGAGTACCTTTCCAGGTACCCAGCCTATTTTCCCTCAAAGAGCTTTACACAGGAAGGAGATGCAACGGTAACAATATCACTGGAAGGAGCAGAGGTGATTCATTACGCACGTATCTCGGCCTCCACAATTCTACCTAAACAAAAATGTTATGATAAAATAAAAATTATTCAACAGGTACGTGCAAAGTAAGAAAATTTTTTCTCTGTTATGATTCTTCTAACTCTCCTTTTATATATCATCAATCTGAAGCTAGAGATAGATAATAAATAATATTTTATTATGAATGTAATGTTACAAAAATCTCCAACATTGGAATTCAAGGTGTTTGAATGTATTTATTGTTGATAAAAGAAAAAGGATTTTCCTCACAACTGTCACACACATGGTTAATACATTCGCAACCAATACACTCTGGACATTTAAGTTGACAATCATCGGCAGTTCTGCAACTCACAGTCACAACATTCCTTGCCTCTGATCTCATGCACATATCTGCAACCACCAACCATACATAATATAAAACAAAACCAATCCTAAAATATAACACATCAAAGAAAAATATTAGAAAAGAAAGCTCATTAAGAATTAAGAAAGAGAATGAAACAGATGCTTAATCCTCAAAACACAATTACAGATATTAAATGACAGAAAAGCATGACTTATAACCTGATGCAATGATAACGAAAAGCATTAGGAATACAAATCTGACAGCATTTGAAGTGGCCATCTTCATTCTATATCACATTTTCATGCCACAGATGTGCTTTTATAAGCAAATGTTTATGGGCTAAAAGGGTAACATTCTAATGAAAAATATAAAAATTAAACATTTTTCTATGACTAATTTTGTTTTAGGAAATTTGCATTCATCCCTAACATATTTTTAAAATATATTCATATTTTCTTATTATTAAAATAACATTGTTAATGTAAGAATTTAAAAAGTATTGTCTTAAAAGTGATAACGAGACTCGATTATTTTAATATTAAAATTTTAATATATAAATAAAATTTTTAGAGGTAATAATGTGTTTATGTGGTTTGTAGAAGCAAAAAGAGTTATTTAAGTTTGTGGAGATGTTTTAAGACACTTATGGTTATGAGAATTGTGCTTATCTGTTTGGTTCTTTGAGATTAATGAAATTGTCGATATTGTTAGGTTGATTGTTGTTAAAACTTGTTTGTGTAGTATGGTTGTGTGATCCTTGATTTTGTTGAGATTGATGTTGAGTTAGGGACTCATGAGATCTAGCCAATTGTGCAAATTGGTATTCACTTTTACACTAAAACTTGTGTTTAAACAAAGCACTAAAGTTAGGAATACCAATTTGGTCATCTCAACAGGTCTCTAGTTTCCTAAATCACAGATTTGAATGTGAAAATTTCTCATATGGCATTTATTTAATTTTATACTAAATCAAATTTATTAATTTCTTCATAAAAATAAATTTTTCCTTTAAGATCATGTTGAAAGTCACAGCCTTTACAAATTATATATTACTATTGTGAACCATATTGAAAATAATCTTGAATGCTTCAGATGATAGAAACTGCACATCTCTTATTTTGTAGCTTTGTATTGTAGGAAAAAAAAAACTATACCCATTAAATAAATGATTAATTACTTTATAATTTCAAACTAAACTTTCCAAAATTAAAATTTTATATATAATTATATGTAAGATATGATATGTAAGTTTTAATAATAAAATATTTTATTAACATAATAAGAATAAATATCAATAAAATTTTATGATAAAATAATAATTATTCAAAAGATATGGGGAAAGTAAAAAATATTTACAATAATGATTGTCCTTTTATATATAATTAATGTATAGACATAAAATGATCACTGAAAATTAATATATAATATTTTATTATTCATGTGCTGTTGGTTTCACCGGTTCAATTTTATGCCAAATAGTATTGACTAATTTTTTCATAAAAATAAAATTTTCACTGAAGATAATGTTGGAAGTCAATTCAATACAAATTATATATTACTCTTGTCAACCAATTGAAAATAATCTTAGATACTTAATATTATAAAGCTTTAGCTTTATGTTCTATGGAAAAAAAGTTAAACTACCCATTAAGTAGAGATTAATTACTTTATAATTTAAAACATAACGTTCCAAAACAAAAATTTTATATATTATTATATGTACAGATATGATATGTATGTTTTAATAATAAAATATTATATTAAAATAATAAGAATAAATATAAATAAAATTTTATGATAAAATAATAATTATTATAAAGGTACGCGAAAGTATGAAAAAATTTACATTGTTTAATTGTCCTTTTATATATAATTAATGTATAGACATAAAATATTACGAAAAAGTAATATATAATATTATATTATTCGGTTAGTTTTGTCTATTCAATTTTATATTAAATCGAATTGATTAATTTTTTCATAAAAATAGTTTTCCACTCGATCATATTGAAAGTAAATTCAACGTTTACAAATTCTATATTATTCTTATCAAGTAATTAAAAATAATCTTGAATAGTTTTTATGGAAAAAACTGCACATCTTTTATTCTTTAGCTTTATATTCTAGGAAAAAAATCTACACATTAAATAAACATGAATTACTTTATAATTTCAATGTAAACTGTCCAAAATTAAAATTGTATACATCATTATATGTATAGATAGGATACGTAAGTTTTAATAATAAAATATTATATTAATATAATAAAAATAAATATAAATAAAATATTATGATGAATTAAAAATTATCCAACAGGTACCTGCAAAGTAAGAAAAATTTGCTGTTATGATTCTTCTAACTCTCCTTTTATATATCAATCTGAAGCTAGAGATAGATAATAAATAATATTTTATTATGAATGTAATGTTACAAAAATCTCCAACATTGGAATTCAAGGTGTTTGAATGTATTTATTTTTCATAAAAGAAAAAGGATTTTCAGCACATCTATCACACACATGGTTAATACATGCGCAACCTTCACAGTTTGGACAATGAATAAAACAATCTTCTTGATCATTGCAATGGAGACTCACAACGTTCCTTGCCTCCGATTTCATGCACATATCTGCAACCACCAACCATACATTATAAAAAACAAAACCAATCCTAAAATATAACACATCAAGGAAAAAGATTAGAAAAGAAAGCTCATTAAGAATTAAGAAAGAGAATACAGAATGAAACAGATGCTTAATCCTCAAAACACAATTGCAGATATTAAATGACAGAAAAGCATGACTTATAACCTGATGCAATGATAACGAAAAGCATTAGGAATACAAATCTGACAGCATTTGAAGTGGCCATCTTCATTCTATATCACATTTTCATGCCATAGATGTGCTTTTATAAGCAAATGTTTATGGGCTAAAAGGGTAACATTTTAATGATAAATATAAAAATTAAACATTTTTCTATGACTAATTTTGTTTTAGGAAACATTTGCTTTCATCCCTAACATATTTTTAAAATAAATTCATATTTTCTTATTATTAAAATAACATTGTTAATGTAAGAGTTTAAAAAGTATTGTTTTCGAAGTGATAACGAGATTCGGTTATTTAAATATTAAAATTTTAACATAAATAAAATTTTTAGAGGTAATAATGTGTTTCTGTGGTTTGTAGAAGCAAAAAGAGTTATTTGAGTTTGTGGAGATGTTTTAAGACACTTATGGTTATGAGAATTGTGCTTGTCTGTTTGGTTCTTTGAGATTAATGAAATTGTCGATATCGTTAGGTTGATTGTTGCTAAAACTTGTTTGTGTAGTATGATTGTGTGATGCTTGATTTTGTTGAAATTGAGTTTGAGTTAGGGACTGATGAGATCTAGCCAATTGTGCAAATTGATATTCACTTTTACACTAAAACTTGTGTTTAAACAAAGCACTAAAGTTAGGAATACCAATTTGGTCATCTCAATAGATCTCTAGTTCCCTAAATCACAGATTTGAATGTGAAAATTTCTCATATGGCATTGAGTGGTGTTGTTGTGGCACTAAGCGCAACTTGGGTGTGCAAGCCTAAAAGTAGTTGTGCTCAAGACCGTTGAGTGACCATTTTTGATAACGGTGACAAGTACCGTTGACCGTCACTTTCTACTATAGGTTTGGAACTTTTTCATCATACTTCGCTGAGCAAAAGCTTGATCTCGCTAAGGAAGATAATTTGCAAGAGGTTTTGTGTATAGCGTTAATCTGATAGCCAATGTGGTTTTCTATGATATTTTTATCCTTTGTTGTTTTAAGTGGTTTATTATGGATTCTATGTATGTTTATTATGAATTTGTGATGCCTCATGAATTATAACTTGGTTATGAATATGAATTATGTATGTTGTTAAAGAAATTTTAATGAAAAGTTTGATAGCTTAGAACAATCATTACAACATTTCAGAAAAATCCCTCAGTAATGCTCTATAAACACCAATAAAGTTATCTTTAACTCGGGAAGACAAACATATACCTAGGCTGACAACACCTAGCAAAATTTGTCAAGCCGTAGTTTGATTATATCGTAATATTCTTTAATACCATATATTTACAAAGTATTTGATAAATCAGGTAAGTTGTATTGTCATATATATATATATATATATATATATATATATATATATATATATATATATATATATATATATATATATATATATATCTTGTAAGTTATTATATTTGTCAATATTACTTGATATTCTCTTGATATTATTAATTTTATCACATGAGTAGTAATATCCCATTTTTAATAGTAAAATACTACTAAAATGAATATTACATATATGATAAATTAACTAATATAAGAAACAAACCCACAAAAGACAATATCTACACCTGTATATTCTTTCGACTTCTTTACTGAATCCCCTCGAACACCTATCGATGAAGTAACTGAAACAAATGTCTCCCTAAGCTCACACCAATCAGGTGATCATCGCAAAAGAGAAAACATACAAGGACAGACAACAGAAAAGCAAGGATAAGCTAGTTTAAACAAAGATTAATCATATACTCATTTACTAAGTTTCATACAAGCATACTTATTCATTCACACCACATAACTCTTCATACAAAACACCACACTGACTTTGACCATCCGGACTTAGAATGATTGTCGAGCTATGGCGGGTCATGCACTCGTAGTGGCTTCTACTACTTTGCAAAGCCATTGTCAATGGAATTCACCCTACCACACTCGCGAGGTTAGTCCGTTATCACTCACCTTAGGCCATACTTGAAACACCCAAGACTAGGACCTCCTACTACTCCTCACGACATGGATCAATCCTCTCTACTTGAGAATGAAAGACCATTGGAGTTTTAGGATAACCCCCAAGATTGAGCTCCTGCATTCATTCTTCACATACTTGAATCTCAACAAGAGAATTCACTTTGGATCACAACATAATGTAACCTCCCTGTGAGGTCCATTGAATTACGTCCATAACATAGGGCACCACCATGTAACCTCCCTTTGAGATCCATGAAATTACGTCCATAACATAGGGCACCACCATGTAACCTCCCTTTGAGATCCATGGAATTACGTCCATCAACCATATTTTTAAACCACATAGTTTGAAACAACCAACTTTCCCTTTAAAACATAACTCACAACAATAACCAATTATATAACATAATACAACTCCAACATACTTCATAAGGCACTCAATGATTCATTTAAAAAAACTTAGAACTATAAGAAAAGAGTGAACTAGACTTGGGCCATTCGCACAGCGCACATGGTCCGAGGGTTGGTCGTCCTTCCTTGCTCTGCTCTCTTTTGATCTTCAATCCTCTCCGAGAACGCGATCCACTCCAATGGGTTGTTGACCTGCAGAAGACACTCCGACGCTCAAGTCAGATATATTTCATAAAGAGGTCTATATTTTATTAGGATAGAAAAGGATGATTGTACCTAACATCAGTTGTATTATTTATAATGTTTGTGGCAGTCAAGTTCATTGATTAGTTCTCAGTATATTTTTAGGGAATCAAACCCAATAATCAATAATTAATACCATATATTTGTAAAGTGTAAGGTAATCTGACCTATTAATACCTGATAATTCCCATGAATGACCATTAACTTCGATCGGTATATTTCATATAGTACATAAGTCCCCCAAGCCCAAGCAAGCTCTTTTATTCGAAAGAGGTGCGTAGGGATTATTATGAGCTTTAAAATAGGTCGCTCACGTTGTATTTAGGGAGTCTATCTTTGATGCTTTAAGTCTTCATTTATTCTCTGTATCGAGCGGCGAACTCTAGGAGTTCTCTTTGAATGTGTTCCCTAGACTGAACAAAAAATGCTAAGAGTTCTCTTTGACACTTTTTCCAATGCAAGAGATTTTCACTCCAAAAAATATGCTTTTAAATAAAATAAACTAAACACTTCAATATTTTATAATGAAAAGGCATTGGTACTTGACAAAGTTGAACCTGTTGAGTAGTTGACTGATAAGAGTTCTTTTTTGAACTTCCTACGTTGAGCGGGGATTTCTGAAACCATTTTCCGGACATCCCCCAAGCGGCTTGAGACAGGAGTTATTTTCTAACTTCCTGCGTTGAGCGGGGATTTCGGAAGTCATTTTTCTGACTTCCCCCCGAGTGGCTTGAGGCAGGAGTTATTTTTCTAACTTCCTGCATTGAGCGGGGATTTCTGAAGTCATTTTTTTGACTTCCCCCCGAGGAGTCTTGAGGCAGGAGTTATTTTTCTGACTTCCTGCGTTGAGTAGGGATTTCTGAAGTCATTTTTCTGACTTCCCCCGAGCGGTCTTGAGGCAGGAGTCATCTTTCTGACTTCCTGCGTTGAGCAGGGATTTCTGAAGTCATTTTTCTGACTTCCCCCCGAGCGGTCTTGAGGTAGGAGTCATTTTTTTGACTTCCTGCGTTGAGCGGGGATTTCTGAGGTCATTTTTCTGACTTCCCACCTAGCGGCTTGAGGCAGGAGTCATTTTTCTAACTTCCTGCGCTGAGCGGGGATTTCTGAAATCATTTTTCTAACTTCCCCCCGAGCGGTCTTGAGGCAGGAAAACCCAGTGTAAAACCAATAATTCCACCTTCAACTCTCTTATTCTCATAACTAAAGAAAAAGCATGATTTCAAGCTAGTTTCTAAGCCATTAAGATTGTTTTTAGTATCAAATAACAATATTTCAATCGTTATCACTATCATGCATATATGAATTCATCTTCTTCATTAATGTTAATATCACTTTCTAAATTACTTAAAATCCGATGTCTCGGCAAAGAAAGCCTATCCTTAATTACTAGATAACAATGTCTTGTATCACTAATAATTAATTCTGCATTACGATTAGAAGCTTAAGATAACCAAAACTCATATCTCTATGTCTAGGCAATACTGCTTTTGGGAGCAATTCTCTAGATCGAGGTTTCCCCGAATGTGTCCATATCGCGAAAACCAATAATCATGTCATGAATGAGTTAAACATAACAAGCATAGAGCAAAGAAGAATAACACTAACAATTAATGAAAGAAGCATAAATAAATTCGAATAAATTCAAATACATGAGATTTTAAGGGTTACATCTTCCCCAACAACAAATAAGGTTTAGTTCTCCATTATCATGGAGAAACTAGATGAACAATGGAATGGAAGAGATAGAAAAACCCTAGAAATAGAAGAGGAGAGCTCCCACATCCCCAAATCTTCCTCTAAGTGGCGAAAAGTGTGTTTCTGTGCTGAAGCCATCAAGAGATACTCCCTCTAGCACGTCCAAGTCTTTTTCTTTTGCTTTTTACTTTTGCTCAATGCTCTTTAATGAATTTCACAAAGTTCTTTTCGGTTTCTCATAACCCCAAACTTGAACCATTCTCCATTACCACATACAAATACTCTACTCAACTCAAGGTAAGGATTTCAAAAAGGGTTTTTCAACTTTCAACTTTATGCTCAAGGTTCAAAGGGTAAAGAGAAACATCGTGCTTTGTTGGGTTCACCTATTGGCATTGGCTCTAAGGGAGAAGAAAACATGGCCTTGATCATATGTAACAAGCAAACAAGTGATTCAATCATAGAAAATTAGGCAAAATCAATCATGCTTCCAAAGCAATAACATTCAATCAATCAAAAACTCTAGAGTCCAAATTCTCACATGTTAAATCAAGTTCCACAATTTGATAACATCCTGCCCAACATATTTGTTGAGATTATTGATAAGGGGAGCATTAGTTTAGCCAAACCTTCCAATCTCAAAGAACTTCTGGTTTTTTTATGATGACAACATTATTAATAACAACATGTGTTGTTATGTGTTGTTATATGTTACATGTTCATAACTTTCATGTTTATGATTATTTGAGAACATGTTTGTGTTGATTCTGTCATTGCTTCAATTCACTGTATTTTACATGAGATCTTATCTGTGAATGCATGACATATATTTGAGAAAAGGAAAATCACATGCACTTTTGTTGAACTTATAATATGTGGCAAAACAACAGTTTTAAGTTGACTTCATTATGAAGTAAGTCGATTAAAACTCGTGGCTTTGCACAAACTTTTTCAAAGTGTGCTGTGAGAATTTTTGAAGAGAAAGTTTTTCAAAACTTTGTTTATCTGTGTTGTATAGTCGATTACATGCAACTTGCATTCGACTAAGTCTGTTATAGTTTTGAAATTATGTTAATGCTTGAATTCAATGTTACAACGACTATATTTTTAAATATGTTGACCAAACATTTATTGTGATTCGACTACATTAATTGTCCATTCAATTAACTGTATTTATTGTTGCTAACTGTTATAACTGTTTTGTTATATTCGACTGCATTAGTAGCAAAGTCGATAAAAATGCGTCAAAGTTGAGAATTGCTATAAATTGACGCGAATTTGAATTCTGCAAAGACTTTTGTGATTCTAACGATTTGATTGATTTCTTTCAGATTATTGATCTCTTGCAGAAAGTGTGAAAGCTCCAAGAATTCATCAAGAAGACCGTTGTGTTCATCTTTGGTGATTGCTTGACGAGCAAGAATTTGTGTGCTCTTACTGTTTGATCAACCTGCACTTGAGGTCTCTATTTTGTGATTAGTTTTTGTCAATCTTGTGAAGATTGAAGTTGCTTTATTGTGATTACAGGAAGAGAACGTGCAGGGTTCTGGACTTTGAGGATTGTTCAAAGTGTTAAAGACTACAGGAGAGGGGACATCTTGCTGTTGTTCTTTGTTTGTATATGCCTATATTTTGATTAGAGGGTTAGAGAGGTGTTTTGATATTTTTGAGATGGATGTCGCTATAAAAGTCTTGTTGTAAAAACCTTGATCATTATAGTGCATTTGCTTCCTGTGGTGGAAGGACACTGGATGTAGGCTTGGTCGAACCAATATAAAAACTCAACGTTTGATCTTTCTATCCCTACTCTGTTACATTCAGTCGACTTTTCATTTTACTCATTCGACTATATTTCGCTGCACTACAAAGTCTTTTTCCTTGCGTTTCAAGAAAGCTTTTAAAGGCATCTTCTTTGCGAAAAAGATTTAAAGAAAACATTATTTTTCTGTTTCACCAATTCACCCCCCCCCCCCCCCCCCCCCCCCCCCCCCCCCCCCCCCTCATGGAATTGAAACTTAGCCATTCTATTTTCAACAATATTAATCCCAATTAAAATCATGCACTATTTTAAACACAACTATGAGTGATAACGGTTGAAAATATTGTTATCTTTGATATAATTTTGATACTAAACACACCCTTTTTGACCTAGAAACTTCCTTGAACTCATGTTTTTGCTTTAGTTTTGCGAATAAGTGAGTAGAGGTTATACTTTATGATTTTATCACTATATTCCCTTTATTTTGTAGCTAATAATGTGTCTGAAAGAGTCTCCAACAATATATAGAGCTGTATAGAGTTGAATCAGCCATAAAAGCAAGCAAAACAACAAAAAAAATGAGTTTTGGGAATGCTACCACCAGGGCTGAGCGCCGCTGAGGGGGGCTGAGCTCCAGTTTTTTTTCCTCTCGAAGTTTCGCCCGAGCGCCCTAAGTTGGGGCATTAAGCGCCAGTGTGTTGGGCTTGGACCTGTTTTATGTTATTTTTTTGATCTATTTAAGGACTTGGACGTCCTAGGGATTGTATTTCCTAAAGGCTTGAGCACAAAAACACACTTTCACCCCTTGGAGGCATATTTGGGGATGTGAGAGCTCTCCTCTTCAGTTTCTAGGGTTTTTCTATCTCTTCCATTCCATTGTTCATCTAGTTTCTCTATGTTAATGGGGAACTAAATTCTATTTGTTGTTCTGGGATGATGTAACCTTTTGAACTCTCATGTATTTGAATTGGTTTTAATTACATGCGCTTCTTTCATTAATTGTTAGGATAATTCTTCTTCGCTCAATGCTTGTTATGTTTAACTCATTCATTGCATGATTTATGATTTGCATGTGTACCGGGAGGTATCTTAAAATTCAGGTTATGGAGAATTGCTCCCAAGAGCAATATTGCCCAGGGATGGCGATAGGAGCATTGGTCGTGTTAAGCTTTTACTCGTAATGCATAATTAATTATTAGGGATGCAAGCGATTATGGTCTAGTAATTAAGGATAGGCTTTCTTCGCCAAGGGATCGGGTTTTTAAGTACTTTAGAAAGTGACGTTAACAATTGAATGAAGAAGACGAATTTGTATATACATGAGAGTAAACTAGGTTAAATCTAAACCCCAACAACATACTCATCTCATATTTTCAACTTCATCCATTCATTCTAGTGTTTAGCCTCAATTGATCAATTTTAATTCATATTTACTTTCTTATTTTGCATTCAAAACCCAAAAATTGTTCTTCTTAAGTCTTAATTAGTTAAGCAATTACACAACTGTTTAGTGTCATGAGTCCTTTGGGATACGATACTTGGTCTTACCATTTATTATTACTTGATACGATTCGGTACACTTGCCGATATCTTAACAAGTTTTTGGCGCCGTTGCCGGGGACTCGTGGTTTAAACTATACTTTTGTGTGATTCTTAACCGATTAGACTTTATCTATTATTTTTATCTTTTTATATTTTTACCTTTTTATCTTTTTATCTTTTTATTTGTTAGTGCTAATTGGGTGCTCTAGTGTGTTGTTCTTTATTGTCTGTAGGATGAAATCTGAAAATTTGTACTAGGAGCACAAGATCATCAGAATCTTTCTTTTTAGGTCTGGAAGTAGAGAAGACTGCCAATAGTAGATGAAGAAGGCAGATAATGAAGAGAAACTAGTTTATCAAGACTCTATGCATGAAATTAATGAACTCTACCTTGGCAAACCAGTGAAATTCAAGAACAGGCTATGGGTGATTAAAGATATTAAAGATAATGGAGTTATTTAGACTGAGGCTCCTTATTCAAGGAGAGTAAAGATGGTGACTAGGAAGCTGTTGAAGTTATGTTGGTGTGATGAAAGAGAGAAAAGCACCAATATAAAAAATCTGGATTGTGCTTAATGGTGTGAGGCTCGTGACGTTAAACAAGCACTTATTGGGAGGCAACCAAATTTTTGACTTTTTCTTTTTAATTGATTATTTGTGTGGTTTGGATTTAATTTTACTTTGCAGTAATGACAAAATCTACTGATGCATGCTGGATAGCATCTACTAAGGGATGCTAGGAGGACTCAGATGATAACATGTATTGATAGATGCTAGGATGATTTAGATGAGAGCTTCTACTAATGGATGCTGCTATGAAGAGGAGCATCTACTGATGGATGCTACTAGATTAAAGCATCTACTGATGGATGCTATGTGATTAAGCGTCTACTGATGAATGCTACTGAAGGGCATCTACTGATGGATGCCGATGAAGATGAGAAAGATCTGCATCTACTGATGGATGCTGATGAGAAGGATTCGCATCTACTGATGGATGCTAGAAGATTCAAATGAAAGCATCTACTGATGGATGCTGCTGGATCAGGATTTTTATGTTTTTGCTTTATTTTTATGCTTATTTGAATTTTTTTTATTTTGTTTTTATTTTAGCTTGCTTATGTACTTGGTTTAATGAATTGTGCTGCAATGGTTTGGTATGAAGTGATAAATTGTTGTTTGTGATGAGTAATATTCTTGTGTTTGCTCTATTGTCTATGATGCATGTTGAGTTAATGATTGGTGAGGCTTTTAAGCATAGATGGTGGTTGCTTAGTTTTTTTAAAAACAGATGCATGATTTAAATTGGGATTAATATGTTGGGCAGGATGTTATCAAATTGTGGAACTTGAGTTAGCTTGTGAGAGATTAGGCTCTAGAGTTTTTGATTGATTGAATGTTATTGCTTTGGAATCATGATTGATTTTGCCTAATTTTCTATGATTGAACCACTTGTTTGCTTGTTACACATGATCAAGGCCTTGTTTTCTTTTCCCTTAGAGCCAATGCTAATAGGTGAACCCAACAAAGAACAATGTTTCTCTTTAACCTTTGAACCTTGAGCCTAAAGTTGAAAGTTGAGAAACCCTTTTTGAAATCCTTACCTTGAGTTAAGGAGAGTATGTTTATATGGTAATGGAGAATGGTTCAAGTTTGGGGTTGTGAGAAACCGGAAAGAACTTTGTGAAATTCATTAAAGAGCATTGAGCAAAAGCAAAAAAAAAATCAAAAGAAAAGAAAAGGTTAAGCTCAATGCAAGTAAAGTTGGGAATATATAAGTTCAAAATTGATTTCTCACATAAAAGAAGAAAGAGAGTTGACTTTTAATGAGAATAAATTAATTGTGCATTCTCTTTACTCAAGGATTTTGTTGTCTAGAAGAACCAATTTTCTTCTTAGCCTGGCCTCAATACAAACCTCAAAAAGTCCTTGTGATGATAACTTGTTTGTGAGTGTGTTTGATATGTGGTTAAATGAAAGGAAAAGTTGATTCATGTGACATTGTGATGGTAGAGTGTAAGAGTGTCACCTCACTATACACCTTTGAGTTTTAGTGAAACACTTTTAAGTGCTTGAGTAAAACACTGTATTTGGTGAGGAATTGTTCCATGATTGTATGATAACATTCTTGCTTAGTTGTTGATTATTCATGAGATTTGCATTTGTTGTGTATATCTTGATTATGTGAGCACCATAGTTGAAGCTTGATTGGCTAAAGCATCATTATATCTTGACTAATCTTTCTATGATGAACAAACATGAGTGATTTACTTGTCCTAGAGGAAAATGCTTTTTGGTGTGCTAGACCATTGTAGTATGATTATTTTGTTTAAGCCAACTTACATTTTTCTTGAGGACAAGCAAAGTTTCAAGTTTGGAGTTGTGATAACGGTTGAAATATTGTTATCTATGATATAATTTTGATACTAAACACACCCTTTTTGACTTAGAAACTTGCTTGAACTCATGTTTTTGCTTTAGTTTTGCGAGTAAGTGAGTAGAGGTTATATTTTATGATTTTATCACTAAATTCCCTTTATTTTGTAGCTAATAATGTGCCTGGAAGAATCTCCAACAATATATAGAGCTGTATTTAGCTGAATCAGCCATAAAAGCAAGCAAAATAGCAAAAAAAAGTGAGTTTTTGAAATGCTACCACCAAGGATGAGCACCCCTGAGGGATGCTAAGCACTAGTTTTGTTTCTCGCACCACGCTTGGGCGTCCTTCCAAGGGCGCTGAGCGCCAGTTTTCTCGCAGTTTCGCCCGAGCGCCCTAAGTTGGGGCGCTAAGCGCCAGCTTGTTGGGCTTGGACCCGTTTTCTGTTACTTTTTTATTTTATTTAAGGACTTGGACGTCCTAGGGATTGTATCTCTTGATGGCTTGAGCATAAAAACACACTTTTACCCCTTGGAGGCAGATTTATGGATGTGGGAGCTCTCCTCTTCAGTTTCTAGGGTTTTTCTATCTCTTCCATTCCATTGTTCATCTAGTTTCTCCATGTTAATGGGGAACTAAATTCTATTTATTGATCTGGGATGATGTAACCTTTTGAACTCTCATGTATTTAAATTGGTTTTAATTACTTACGCTTCTTTCATTAATTGTTAGGATAATTCTTCTTCGCTCAATGCTTGTTATGTTTAACTCATTCATTGCATGATTTATGATTTGCATGAGTACGGGGAGGTATCTTAAAATTCAGGTTCTGGAGAATTGCTCCTAACATCAATATTGCCCAGGGTTGGGGATAGGAGGATTGGTCGTGTTAAGCTTTTACTCGTAATGCATAATTAATTATTAGGGATGCAAGGGATTGTGGTCTAGTAATTAAGGATAGGCTTTCTTCGCCGAGGGATCGGGTTTTAAGTACTTTAGAAAGTGACGTTAACAATTGAATGAAGAAGACGAATTTGTATATACATGAGAGTAAACTAGGTTAAATCTAAACCCCAACAACATACTCATCTCATATTTTCAACTTCATCCATTCATTCTAGTGTTTAGCCTCAATTGATCAATTTACTTTCTTGTTTTGCATTCAAAACCCAAAAATTGTTCTTCTTAAGTCTGAATTAGTTAAGCAATTACACAACTGTTTAGTGTCGTGAGTCCTTTGGGATACGATACTTGGTCTTATCATTTATTATTACTTGATACGATTCGGTACACTTGCTGATATCTTAACAAGTTTTTGGCGCCGTTGCCGGGGACTCGTGGTTTAAACTATACTTTTGTGTGATTCTTAACCGATTAGACTTTATCTTTTATTTTTATATTTTTATATTTTTACCTTTTTATCTTTTTATCTTTTTGTCTTTTTGTCTTTTTCTCTTTTTGTCTTTTTGTCTTTTTCTCTTTTTGTCTTTTTGTCTTTTTGTCTTTTTGTCTTTTTGTCTTTTTGTCTTTTTATCTTTTTATCTTTTTATCTTTTTATCTTTTTATCTTTTTATCTTTTTATCTTTTTATCTTTTTATCTTTTTATCTTTTTATCTTTTTATCTTTTTATCTTTTTATCTTTTTATCTTTTTATCTTTTTATCTTTTTATCTTTTTATCTTTTTATCTTTTTATCTTTTTATCTTTTTATCTTTTTATCTTTTTATCTTTTTATCTTTTTATCTTTTTGTCTGTTAGTCCTAATTGGGTGCTCTAGTGCAGTGTTCTTTATTTTCTGTAGGATGAAATCTGAAAATTTGTACTTAACATGAATCATAAAACAATATTGCAAACACAAGAATATTACTCATCACAAACAATAGTTTATCACATCATACCAAATCATTGCAGCACAATTCATTAAACCAAGCACATAAGCACTAAAACAATAAACAAAAATCAAATAAGCATAAAAATAAAGCAAAATAAATCATGATCTTGTAGCATCCATCAGTAGATGTTGTTAGTAACATCCATTAGTAGATGTCTAGTAGCATAACATCCATCAGTAGATGCTCAATCTAGTAGCATCCATCAGTAGATTCTCTCATCTGAATCTTCATCATCATAACATCCATAAGTAGATACTCTCATCTGAATCTTCATCATCATAACATCCATAAGTAGATGCTATCATCTGAGTCCTCCTAGCATCCCTCAGTAGATGTTATCATCTGAGTCCTCCTAGCATCCATCAGTAGATGTTGTCATTACTGCAAAGCAAAATCAAATCCAAACCACACAAATAAGCAATTAAAAAGAAAAAGTCCGAAACTGTGTTGCCTCCCAATAAGCGCTTGTTTAACATCACGAGTCTGACACCTTTAAGCTCAATCTAGATCTTTAATGTTGGAGTTCCTCCTTCCTTCATGACACCAACAAAATCTCAACAATTTTCTTGTCACCTACTTGAGTTTCCTAGAATAAGGAGCCTCTATCTCAAAAACTCCATTTGCCTTAATAGTCTTGACAACCCATAACATCTTCTTGAATTTCACTGGTGTGCCAGGTTTGGGTTCATCACTTTTCACATCAGGGTGTTAGTGAACAAATTTTCCTTCCTTCTCTTCGTCCTCTCCTTCCACTTTTATATAGAAACAACTAAGGCCCTTTTTGACCAACTTGATAGCTTTATCAGGTAGACTAGTCACTGATAGAACTTCATCTATTATTTTAAGACTAGTCTGCTTTTCTTGAATTGGCTGCCCAACTTCAAAAACATTGAAAGTCACCTCTCTCTCTTGGTCCTTCAATGTTACAACTCCATCATCTACATGAATGACAACCTTAGCTGTCTTCATAAATGGTCGTCCAAGGATGAGTGGTACCTCTGCATTTTCCTCCATCTCCGTCACTACAAAGTCCACCAGGAATTGGAGTTTATCAATCTTTACCACCATGTTTTCTACCACACCATGAGGGTATTTGACGGACCTATCTGCCAACTGAAGCATCATTCTTGTTGGCTTGACTTCAAGATCACCAATCTTTTTAAGCATAGATAGGGGCATTAGCTTGATGCTAGCCCCTAAATCAATAAGAGACTTCCCTATATCATGGTTTCCAATGGTACAAGGAATGGTGAAACTCCCCGGATCTATAAATTTTGGAGGGAGAATCTTCTGCATAATAGCATTGCAATTGCCCTGCACTTCAATTATTTCTTCATCTAGATATTTCTTCTTCTTACCGAGGAATTGCTTCATGTGCTTCGCATAAGCAGGAGTTTGCTGCAGTGCTTCGGTCAAAGGCATAGTAATCTCCAATTGCTTGAAGATCTCCATGAAATGCCTAAATTGTTTCTCTTTTTTAGTCGTTGAAAAGCTTTTTGGATAAGGAAGGGGCTTCTCAATTATTTTTTTCTTTTTCTTGTCATCCTCTTCTCCTTTCTTCTTCCTCTTATCTTTCTCACCTTCTTTTCTCTCAGCCTCTTCTTTTCCCTCTTTATTCATCTCTTCTTTTTCACTCAACTCAGTTTTTTCTTTTCTCTCAACTTTTCTCTCATCTAACATGGTGTCACTTCTATTCATAATGGCATTGCACTCCTCCTTAGGGTTAACTTCAGTATTAGCCCCAAAACTCTTGTCAAGCATCTCCTCCAACTTCTTAGCTAGTTGACCAACCTGTATCTCCAAATTTCTAATGGCCGCTTCAGTGCTTTTGTCATTAGAAATTGACACTTGCATGAATTGTTGGAGTGTCTCCTCTAACTTTGTAGTCTTGCCATATAAGGAGGGTTGTGGTTGTCATTGCTGTTGTGGTGTTCTATTGAATTGTTCAGCTTGCCCTTGACCCATGCTTGGGTGAGGTTTCCACCCTTGGTTGTAGTTACCTTGGCGGCCCTGATTACCCATAAAATTGACTTCTTCTTGGGTAATAGCTTGCATAGCACATTGTCCATTGATATGATCTCCACCACATAGCTCACAAAGTTTATGTTGAGCTTGAGAAACGTTCTGCAACTCCCTTGGCAATTGAGAGATTTTCTTCATTAGAGTCTCCAGTTGTTGAGTCATAATCTTATTATGTGTCAGCAGAGCATCTTGAGATTATAGTTGTAGAAATCCTTTTTGTTGAAGTTGAGTTCTTTCACTATGCATATCATTATCATTTGTAGCCATATTTTCAATCAACTCATAAGCTTCCTCTAGAGTCTTGCACTTGATATTCCCTCCAGCTGAGGCATCTAGCATCAATTTAGTTTGTGAGCTTAGACCTCCAAGGAATAAAATGACTATTGTAGGTTCATCAAAGCCATGCATGGGCATCTTTCTCAACAAGCCTTTAAATCGGTCCCATGCTTGACCTAATGTTTCATCCATGCCCTGCTTGAAAGAAGACATTTCCTGGTTACCTTTGTTCACCTTTGACTATGGGAAGTATTTGTTCAGAAACTTTGCAACCACGGATTCCCACTCAATAAAGTTGTTCTCTGGAAAAGAGTTCAACCACATCTTAGCATTGCCTCCCAAAGAGAAAGGAAAAAAACTCAATTTAAAGAAGTTCACCACTCATAAACAACCAACACCTGATCTTGAAAACCCTTCACGCACACTTTGTACTGATAAGAATAAGCCCACTAACATCCGATGCACTACTCTGATCCTCACACTTCCTTACTCAACAGTCTACTATTGAGATGTCGGTAAGTGTACCGAATTGTATCAAGTAATATAAAATGGTAAGACCAAGTATCGTATCCTAGAGGATTCACGGCACTAAACAGTTGTGTAATTGCTTAACTAATTAAGACTTAAGAAAAATTTTTGGGGTTTTAAATGCAAATACAATAAAAATAAGGTTTAAACCCTTTAGTTATCCCTATTTATGTGGGGGTTTCCCATTTTGATCCCTTTCTTATTAGAATCCCCAATTGAGTACTTAAAAGTGTTAATTTGAATCATTTGAGCCCTTGCCGTTAAATTTACTTAACGGAGTTAAGTTTGTGCACAAGTGGAAGGTTGATGTGTCTATTTTTTAAAACGTGGCATGGTGAGAGTTGAAACGTAGCATGGTGAGACCTGAAATTTGGTAAAATGTAATAATTTAATATTTATGTGGGTAAATAAAGAAAAATTATCTTCCCCAACAGCATAAACCATTTTCAATGGAGAAAAATCCAACAGGGGAGCTCTTTTGCCTGAAGAGATTAGAGCAATTCCTGACACCCATTTTAGATTGAAGAGGATTCTCAAAGTCCATGGAGTTCACACATCAAAAGAGCCACCAAAAGCATTGTCAGAAGCATTGGAAGAACCATTTAACATTCAGATCAAACTGATCTGCCCATAAATTCTCTATCCTAAACAAACCCAACAACCCCATTTAACATTCAAATCAAAGCCCACAGAGTTGTTCTTCTTCAAGACATTCTCAACAAAAACAGTTAACCTTTTTCTTCTAATCTGTATTTTAATCCACTCACATTGGTTCCAAATCTCCTACCATACATATTATCCTTCTTTGTTTTAATTTTCTCTAACTAATGCTAATTTAAAAAAAGATACCCTCTTTAACATGAATTGATTGAAAAATTGGAACCAAAGGTGAACGAAAAATAATACCTTGGAGTTGAAGAACATTAAGGTAGAAGGTAAAGATGTCAGTTTCAGTATTGCAGTGACTAAGAAATGATAAGAATGGATACTGATTTTATTATTGGATTGTTGATGATGAGAACCACCATAAGAATATTCATTCTTTTGTTGTGGTGGTGGTCCTTGTGGTAGTTTTTGGGACTAGAAAGACCAGAAAATCTTGAAAATCAATAAAGGGCATACATCAGATTTTGCAGATCAAATCCAAAGTTGAGGTCTTTGAACTCCTTGAGTCTGGCTCTGAACTGAAAAGTACAGACACAAACAGAGATGAGAAGAGGAAGAAAGTAAAGAGGTGTGAGGGTAGAAAATGAAGATTATTATTTTGTCTTTGGATCTAACTTTGCCTTTGTCTTTGGATCTAACTCTTGTCGTTGACCAATAAACTCCTTCAACATTGAAGCGCGACGAGATGGTGGATGCGTGAAGAAGCTAGTGGTGCAGCGAAGGCGCTACTGGCGTTCTCACGATGACTTCACGGTTGCGGCGTAGCAAGGTGGTGACGGCGAGACTGAAGGCTTCGCAGCGAATTTATGGCGGCGACGCTAGGGAAATTAGGTTTGTGCTGTTGGAAAAGATGACTCTGACGTAGTATGAGTGATGTGGCAAAAACTGGCCACATCAACGTTCTAACCTGTGCACAAACTTAACCCCGTTAAATAAATTTAACGGTAGGGGCTCCATTGATTCAAATTAGCACTTTTAAGGACTGAATTTGGGATTCTAATAAGAAGGGGATCAAAATGGGAAAAACCCACATAAATAGGGACAACTAAAGGGTTTAAACCTAAAAATAAACATGAATGCAATTTGATCAATTGAGGCTAAACACTACAATGGATGGATGAAGTTGATAATATGAGATGATTATGTGATTGGGGTTTAGATTTCACCTAGTTTACTCATGCATATATGAATTTATCTTCTTCATTAATGTTAATATCACTTTCTAAATTACTTAAAACCCGATGTCTCGGCGAAGAAAGCCTATCCTTAATTACTATATCACAATGTCTTGTATCCCTAATAATTAATTATGCATTACAATTAGAAGCTTAAGATAACCAAAACTCATATCCCTATGTTTAGGCAATATTGCTTTTGGGAGCAATTCTCTAGATCTAGGTTTCCCCGTATGTGTCCATATCACGAAAACCAATAATCATGTCATGAATGAGTTAAACATAACAAGCATAGAGCAAAGAAGAATAACCCTAACAATTAATGAAAGAAGCATAAATAAATTGGAATAAATTCAAATACATGAGAGTTTAAAGGTTACATCTTTCCTAACAACAAATAAGGTTTAGTTCTCCATTATCATGGAGAAATTAGATGAACAATGGAATGGAAGAGATAGAAAAACCCTAGAAACTGAAGAGGAGAGCTCCTACATCCCCAAATGTGCCTCCAAGGGGCGAAAAGTTTGTTTTTGTGGTCAAGCCATCAAGAGATACTCCCTCCAGGACATCCAAGCCCTTATATACAGCTGAATTGGATCATGGGTGAATGTAGACATTGCTCAGCGCCCTAAGTGGGGGCAACCGGGCGAAACTGCGAGAAAACTGGCGCTCAACGCCCTTTAGTGGGCGCTCAGGCGGTGTGCGGGAGAAAGCTGGCGCTCAGTGCCCTTACTAGGGCGCCTAGGCCCCCAACAGCACAAAAACTGGCACTCAGCGCCCTACATGACTTCCTATGCTCCTTTTCTGATGCTTTTACTGTCCCTCTTGAATTCCAACTCCTTGATACTTTTGATCTTCTTCCAAATCATACCAATAACCCTACGAAATCAAAGGAATTTAGTGATAAAATCATCAAGTATACCCTCTACTCACTTATTCACAAAACTAAACTAAAAACATGAGTTCAAGCAAGCTTCTAAGTCCAAAAAGGGTTAATTTAATATCAAAATTTAACCACAGATAACAGTATTTTCAACCGTTATCATCTACTAAAAGAACACTTCCTTCATGACAAGTGTAACCAGAAAACGATCACCTTGAAGAACCTTTTTCAAAACTTATATGAACTTGCAAAAACCCTGAGGACTCTTCTCTTCCACGATAACCTTGTCATTCCATTTCCACAACATTGTTTCTACTCCTCGAAAGCGTACATGCCCAAACCCGTTCCTGACTGCTAAGACTTATACCAAACTGTTTCAACCTGCCCTTTGTTTCTCTTCTGATATTCTTCAGCCTTGTAGTTCCCTCATGATTACACTAAGTTCAAACACTACTACTCTAACCAATCCACCACATGTCTATTGTACTCCTTACACTTAACAGGAACTATCCCATTATGAACTATTACCATTGGTTCTATTTTAGACACCAATGTAATAGTGAACCCCACCACTCTAATTTGGAAATTCTAGTACCTGCTTCAGAACACCAATAAAAAACTCTTACATCAAAAGACTTACTCTTCATTTCCACACTTGTCCTCATTTTCTGACTTGATCCACGCGTGATGTATACTCACTAGCTATTCTTCTTGAAACACTACACTTCTCTTGAAGATCAAAAGCCACTAGAAATGAGATTGGAGCACAACCAAACCATCCTTGTGATCACACTCCTATCTTAAAACAAAGAAAAAACTTCATATTTCCTTCACTTGCATTTGTCAAACTTCCCCGATTCACATAACACTAATTCTCAACTATATCTTAATCCACCTTTGATGCATCACCATTGTTTTTCCTTCTCTCAAAACGAGGAACACCTTTGGAAGACTAAAACTCCCTTAGAACAAGACTTATAATCAACCCATTCTCTCATAAGATCAAGCTTCAAACCTACAAGGCAATTACTTCACATAAACCTCCAACCTAAGCACTTTGATCACCTCGTCAAATGCCACATAACATAGAAATCTTCATGGAACCTCTACTATAAAAAACATTGTCAACATACCCTCAAAATTTCTTCAAGAATTACCTCTTCAACTCGGAACCTCAAAAACACAAAGCTCGCCTCTGAACCATAAAGTATCGTCACCCCTCAAGCAAACTTTTCGACTCGCTCTGAATTCCACCGTCTCACTGTCTTCTGTAACCCAATCCGTCACTCGACACCACCACAAAACAATACCTGAAGAAAATTAACTTCAACTCAATTTGTATCCTCATATCCTTGAACCTCTCAATCAACCCAACTCTCGGATCATCTCGCTAATCACTTCAACAACTTATATTATAGACATCCCCTTTTTATCTGTTTTGAGACCTTTCTTCCCATTTCCTCAATCATCGCGCTCTTAATTCCCTAACCTTACCTTGTCCTACCAAACTAACATTCTGATGTACTTCTTCCTTCAACACTTGAAACCTTTCATCTCGACCCATGGTCAAACCTTTCTTCTATAAGAACTACGAATCTTGAAAAATCATTCTAAACTTGACTCTGAATCATCCACTTGCTGAGAAAACTTGACTGTCTCCTTCCAATTATTTACTTAACTTAAGATCCTTACAATACTTCATTCGTGTTCAAAGACCTCATGTTCTCTCAACTTGGAATCTTAGCCCTACACAACTACTCCTCAACCCCTTGGTCCACTTTCAAATTCTTAATCCTTTGTTAACTCAAGCTTTAAACCTTCCACCACCTTTCTTCTCCAAATCTCAAACATCCTTGACATACCAAACCATGTTGCCAATCTCACCCAATGTTACTTCGTTGTTAACCAACACTTTCCTTTCTTCTAAACTCTGACGTTACTGATACACTAAACCAAACTGATTTCTCAAACCTGGCTACACCAATGTTTACCCAAAGCTCCTCTTATTCTAGCCTTTGAACTCAATTCTTTTTGTGAAACGTATGATATCTGATTTTCTGACTCTGTTCTTGAAAACTTCTTCACCCAAAATCATGACTTCTAAATTCCAATATCTTCACTCATCCTTTGAAACCTAAACTCTAGTCTTCTAACTCCTTATCTTCTAGGCAAGAATTTGTCTCAAAGGCTCAAACCAATTCTAATAAAGGTATATAGGTCAAGTTGTCCATGAATCTAAATTCCTCTATCACTATAGAGCATAATACACTACCACAAAGGCAAGAATAAGACAAGAATTACTATCGACAGTAACACTAAAATCGCAACCCTTTCTTTTCCCCAAACCTTTAGAATTAAGAAAGGAAAATCATCTCTGATATAGTCATGAGTGTGCACCCTCATTACTCCTATTAAGACGTTTTTTGTTCTCAAAACTTCTAGTTAGATACACTACTCTACTATCTAGACTTGGAGGAAATGGTAAATTATACCATTTAGACTCAATTCTTCACAGAGAAGACACGACAAACTCACAACACACAGGTCATCCTAAGGACGAACTGCTCTGATACCATTAATGTAACATCTCAATTTAGTAATATAAAACTACTAAAATGAACATTACATAGATAATGATATAACACGCACTATAGATTTACTATCAATAAAATTCTTCACCTAAAGAATAAAAGTACAACCTAAACTGCAAGCTTCACTTCCAACCTCCCGTTGAGTCAACTGAAAGATTGTATCCTTAAGCTCACACCATTAAGGTGATCATCGCAAAAGAGAAACAACACACAACAGACAACACAAAAACAAGGGTAAGCTAGATTTAAAAAGAATTCATACATTGATATAACATACCACATACATAAGTATTCATGCAAAATAAACTAGTTCAAAACATCCTAACATGTTATGACTTAGACTTGACTGTCCGGACTTAGAATGATTGTCGAGCTATGGTGGGTTGTGCACTCGTGGTGGCTTCAACTACTTTACAAAGACATTGCCAATGGGTTTCACCCTACCACACTCACGAGGTTAGTCTGTTTCGAGCCTTGGAGCATACTGGAAGCCTCCAAGACTAAGACCTCCTACTACTCCTCACGACATGGATCAATCCTCTCTATGTGAGAATGAAAGACCATTGGAGTTTCAGGATAACCCCCAAGACTGAGCTCCTACATTCATTCTAAAATACTTGAACCTCACCAAGAGCATTCACTTTGGAACTTACTTTGAAACCACATACTTTCACTTTAAATCACAACACTAGGCTCCACCATGTAACCTCTTCGTGAGAATCATGAAATTACGTCCAACAACCATACTTTCAATAGATACATAACCTCAAGAATCAAACATTATGTATTTCAATTCATATTACTATTCAATTCATACTCCACAACAAGTAGTAGAAACCAATCATTCAAACATCCACATACATTGTACATACTTTAAGAAAACATATAAAATCTTAGTTAAAAATCTGATATTTTAGCCCAGCGCATACCATTCGCTAAGCGAATAAAACTGCTAGTGCTCCCAGACCCCAACAATTCGCTCAACACATACCATTTGCTAAGCGAATAAAACTGACAGTGCTCCCACACCTCAACAATTCGCTCAGCGCATACCATTCGCTAAGCGAATAAAACTGACAGTGCTCAGAGGCCTCAACTATTCGCTTAGTGCATACCATTCTGATTGAGACTAATCCCAGCTGGAATCATGCAGGCAGAAGCTCCAGACCAGAAGAAATCAGCAATGGAAGAAGGTGCAATGGAATGATGAAAATAGTGAAATATTTGAAGTGTTTTAATGGAGGAGAGGTGTATGGGTGAAGCCTCACAACTCAGAGGGCCTTCCTATAGAGGAAGGAAGCTTGAGGAAGGGAGAAGAAGTAGTAAATCAGAGGTGACTTAAGAGCACAAAAGCAGGAAAGCAAATTCTGCAGCATATCATTAAGCTCAAAAGTGAGAAAATACAAAGAGGTGGCCCTCTTATTTATAGGTGAAGAGGAGCCTCGTTTCTGATTTAATTCCCTCCTAAATTCAAATTATTTAACATAGGAGGCACGTGCATTTTGATCCAACAAGGTCCATGCCTCATTCCAGCTCAGCCAGCAAGGTTCATGTCTCATTCCAAGTCAGCCAAGTCACGTGGAATGGTCTTCTCTCGGGTGAAAAATGCTTATGTATTTCCATTCCGCAATCAACTTCCCTTTTTGGCTCCTTTGCTTTCCTTTATTGAATTAACTTCTTGGATGGCTCAATCATGGTCTCCAAGCTTTATTAGTCCCTACAAAACAAAGTATAAGTGCTTTAGTTAAGAAAAGAAGGATTTTTATAAGTAACCTTCCATAGAAGTAAAATGTTAGGTGATCCTTCTTCTTCTTGAATCTTCCTTGTCATGGCTCTAGTAAGAGGTCCAATGTGATTCCTTAATGGTCTTCCATCAGACCCTCCCTCTTGAAAAGGATCTATCCTCAGATTTGCTTCATCATGTTGATCATCTCCTGTGAAAGGATTTAAATCGCAGATGTTAAAAGTAGGGCTGACACCATAACTTTCAAGAAGGTATAATATGTATGCATTATCATTTATCCTTTTGACCACTTTGAAAGGACCATCTCCTCTTGGACTAAGTTTGGACTTTCGTTGAGAGGGAAATCTTTCCTTTTTCAAATGAAGTAAAAGTAAGTCTCCTTCTTCAAAAACTATTTTCTTTCTCCCTTTGTTGTTATACTCTGCATATTTTTGGGTTTGCTTTTCAATTTGGCTTTTAACCTTCTCATGCAATTTCTTGATAAACTCTGCTTTAGATACACCTTATTTATGAAGAAAAGAAGATGATTTTGGAAGAGGTAGTAAATCAAGAGGTGTAATAGGGTTAAAACCATAAACAACCTCAAAGATGATTTTGGAAGAGGTAGTAAATCAAGATTTTGGGTAAGCCATGCAATCTCACTATTTCTTTGAAGAAGAGTCTAGAGATATAGCTAGCATCATCTACTTTGTGGCAGGGTATAAAATGTGCCATTTTATTGAAACGATCTACTACCATAAATATAGAATCATACCCCTTTTGAGTTCTTGGCAATCCCAGAACAAAATCCATGCTTATGTCCTCCCAAGGGGTATTAGCTATGGGAAGAGGTGTATAGAGTCCATGAGGCATAATTTTTGACTTAGCTTGTAAACAAGCTATGCATTTAGAACAATGCCTTTAAACATCTACTCTCATGTGTGGCCAATAGAATTTACCTTACAAAATGTTTAGAGTTTTATCAACTCCATGATGGCCCATGACTCCTCCTCCATGACTCTCTTTGATAAAAAGTTTTCTGATGGATCCTTGGGGTATACAAAGTTTTCCTTTATTAGAAAAATACCCCTTAGAAAGATAGAATCCATCAAAAGGCTTCTTAAGACATGAAGAATAAGTGGATGCAAATGTTTCATCATTTTCATATAGTTCTCTTATATCGTCAAATCCTAATATTTGTGAGCCTAGGGTTACTAATAAATCATGTCTTCTAGATAAAGCATCCGCAACAACATTAGTACTCCCCTTTTTGTGTTTGATGACATAAGGAAATTGCTCCAGGTATTCCACCCACTTGGCATGTCTCTTGTTTAGCTTTGCTTGCCCTTTAATATACTTGAGAGATTCATGGTCAGTATGTATGATGAATTCTCGAATTATTAAATAATGCTCCCAAGTTTTTAAAGCTCTAATGAGGGCATATAACTCTTTATCATAGGTAGGATAGTTTAAAGTAGGTCCCCTAAGTTTTTCATTAAAGTAGGCTACTGGATGACCTTCTTGAATTAAAACAGCTCCTATCCCTACCCCGGATGCATCACATTCTAGTTCAAAGGCTTTGGAAAAATCAGGCAAGGCTAGAATAGGCACATGAGTTAACTTATGTTTCAAGGTCTCAAAAGATAAATCATGTTTATCACCCCAAAGAAAAGGAACATCTTTCTTGACTATTTCATTCAAAGGAGCAGCTAGGGTGGAGAAGTCTTTTACAAACCTTCTATAAAAACTGGCTAATCCATGGAAACTTCTCACCTCTCCTACTATTTTAGGGGTTGGTCATTCTTGTATAGCCTTGATCTTCTCAGGATCAACATGTACACCTTCTTTTCCAACTTTGAATCCAAGGAAAATTACACTTTCTTAACAAAAAGTACATTTATCAAAGTTGGCAAAGAAATGATGTTCTCTAAGAAGAAGCAAGACTTGTTTAACATGGCTAAGGCGCTCTTGAAGACCTTGACTATAGATTAAGATGTCATCAAAGTAGACCACTACAAACCTCCCTATGCATTCCCTAAGGACATGATTCATCAACCTCATGAATGTACTTGGAGCATTGCTCAAGCCAAAGGGCATGAGTAACCAACATGTCATCTAATCTAGGAATGTGGTGTTTATATTTAACAATTATATTGTTGATGGCCCTACAATCTGTACACATTCTCCAAGATCCATCCTTCTTAGGAACCAACAACACAGGCATAGCACAAGGACTTAAGGCCTTTTGGATCCACCCTTTGTTCAATAATTCATTAACTTGTTTCTCTATCTCTTTTGTTTTCATGGGGTTGGTCCTATAGGCTGGCCTATTAGGAAGGCTTTCCCCAGGCACCAGATCTATTTGATGTTTTATTCCCCTCAAAGGTGGTAATCCACTTGGTACCTCTTTATACATCATCAAATTCTTTTAAAAGTTTTTGCAACCCCTTTGTTAGAGAACCAAGTTCATAATTTACTAAAACAAGTGCCTGTTTGCAATAGAGAAGAAAATGAGGTTGTCCAAGCAAAAGATTTTAAGAAACTTTTAAGGTTTGAGGTTGGACAACTTCTTTGGTTGAGGCTTTGTTTACCAAACTCATATTCTTCTCCTTTTTCTCTTTCCTATTTTCCTTTTTCTTCTCTCCATCCAACTTCTTCTTAAGAATTATTTGGTCCTCTCTTACTTGTGAAGGTGTAGAAGGACACAAAACAATTTTCTTTCCCTTGTGTTGAATGGTGATTTTATTGGTGACTCCATCATGTAGAGCTTGCTTATCAAATTGCCAAGGCCTTCTAAGTAATATGTGCCCAGCTTCCATTGGGACTATATCACAAACAATTTGGTCTTCATATTTCCAATGAAAATGGGTACACTTACTTGTTCTTTAACTATTATTCCTTCATCCTCCTTGATCCATTGAAGTTTATAAGGTTTAGGATGAGGAATAGTAGTTAAGCCTAGCTTCTCTACCATTCTTGAACTACAACAATTGCAACAAGAGCAACTATCCACAATCATTGAACATGTCTTTCAAAAACTTTACACCTTGTGTGGAATAGATTCTCTCTTTGTGACTGTTCTAGCTCCACATGTTTATTTTCAAGTAGTCTTCTTACCATGAGTAAGTCACCATCATAAGGTAAAGCTTCTTCTTCTTCAGAAATAGGTGTTTCATATTCACTATATGAAGAACCCTGACTGTCACTCTCATGCTCAAGAATGTAAGTTGACCTTCTATTTCGACACTCAGATGCATAGTTCCCTTTTTCTCCACATCTAAAGCACTTAGTCTCCTTACTTTTATGGTCTCTTGAAGGTTCTTTAACCTTTTCTTTTTCTCTCTCTCTTTCCCTAGACCCATCATACCTTAACTTAGATAGACTACCCTCCCTCTTGTATTATTTCTTATGACTAGAACTAGTAGGGTAGTCCTTTCTATTGGAGCTTTTCCTCTTGAGTTGTTGCTCCATCCTCACACAAAGTTGGAATAATTCATTGAGATCATTGTAAGTTAAGAGTTCTACCTTATCTCTTATGTCATAATTAAGTCCACTTTGGAACCTAGCAATTGTTATCCTTGGTTCCTCTCTTATCCCAACTCTCAACATGAGTAACTCCATTTTCTGCCTATATTCTTCAACACTCATGTTTCTTTGTTGGAGTTTATGGAGCTTGTCCATTAACTTCCTATCATAGTAAGATGGCACATGCCTTCTTCTTAAGGAAGACCTTAACTCATTCCAATACCTAATGGAAGGTAGGTTTCTCAATATTAGATCTTTGACCAAGGCTATCCACCAATATAAGTCATAACCTTGAAAGCTTAAAGAGGCCATAATTACTCTCCTCTCATCATCTATTTGGTGACACTCAAACAATTGCTCAACTTTCAACTCCCATTCTGGATATTCTTCCACATCATCTTTTCCATGGAAAGGAGGAAGATCAATCTTGGGTTCCCTTGGGTGATGCTCTCTCATTCTATGATTTCTCCTAGGAGGTATTTGATAGTTCTCATCATTGTGATGACTACTATAATGCTCAGGTTCACTAGGTGGAGAGGATGTATCTCCAAGGTATTCTCTTTTTCTATGTGTAGACCCTTCTTTCCTTTTACCCTTGTCTTGATTGATCAAAAGTTGACCAATGATATCCTTGAGCTCAATAATCTCTTTGTCCCTTTGTTGGAACTTTTTCTCAAATTCCTCTCTTAGTTGTAAGCTCTCACTTTTAGGTCTTACACTCCCTTGGACACTAGATTGACTCATTCTTGACAAGTATGTAGAAATGATTTTCACAAGGTTTTCAAAGACTTGCACAAGTAATGAGTGAAAAGATTTTCACAAACTTTCCTTGTTTTTGGTGAAAATTTTCAAAAGAGATTCTAGAGGTAAAAAATGTTTCCAAGTAGCTCCCAAGAAGAAGAGGTGAGTCACAATTGGACAAACTTAGAAACCAAGTTCTTCCTTAGCCAGAGTTTCCTTAGAGTTATCTTTTACCTTAGTTTCTAAGTAGAAATTCTTCAAAATATTTTCAATTGGTAATTAAATGCTCCTAAAAACCAAAAGAAGGTTTAGCTATATGCTATGCAATCCTATATACCACGGAGACTTAAAACAAAAGATCAATCAAGCAATTTAAAGAAAGCAATAAAGATGCAAAATGTAAATGTTAGACGACCCTAAGTGAAAGTACAAGTGACACTTGGAGCCCCTTGACACACTTCCACACTAGGAAAACGAAATTGCACTATTACAATGTTTAAATGTGATCTTGGATTTGCTTCCAGAGCATTTTCCCAAGTCACTTAGTCAAACAAAATATCAACTTTAAACAGTAAAGGTTCCGTGATATGTGATGTAAACAAACTTAAAATAAGGCCTAAAACTAACGTAATCTTCACTCTCTTGCTGCTGTAGATTGCTACTCCAAAACAGGTTACACTTCAAGCTTTTTTGGTGTATTTTTAGCTGCTGGAACATCAGAGTTGCAGCAGCTCAAAAGCTCCCTTTTTGTTCCCACTTCAGTCCCATTTTCACTTCCTAATATGCTACCTCAGTAGGTGAAGGTTTCTACTTCTGGATGCCTCACAATAGCGACCACAACACCTCAAGATTCCACTCAAAACACACCAAACAAAATTAGCAAACTGCACCAAATTTCAAACCAGATTTTTGAATGTTTGACAATTTGGAAGCCAAGAATGTGGAAATCAAATAAGGACAGGGATGGAATAACAGAAAGAACTCAAAAGGAACCTAATAATGGCACTAGAACATATTATGAAAGCAACAAAAACGAAAATAGCAGATCACAAACTCATCCAGACCAAACTGTTTGATATTTTACCAAAGTGTTTGTTAAAATGCCCCAATGAAAACCAGATTTTGTGTTTTGGGGTTTTTAACTGCTTGAAACTGGATTGCACGGTTCAACAGGCTTTTTAACACTTGTTCTGACTTATTTTTATCATTAATTTCCAATCAAAAACAATGAACCAACTCATGCTACAATCCAAAAATAATTCTGCACAACAATACCAAAACAGTGGTTGTAACAGTAGTCTGCACCAAAAAAAGTGACTGAAATGGTGGTTTTGAACCCAAAAACGAATGGAAGAGATTCAACAGCTCATGTGAATGACCAAACAACTTTGCTTGATGATTTTAAGCATGTTCAAACTCTTAAACAACTCAGAAAATAATTCCAACCAAAAATCACTGGTTCACTTCCAATTTAATTTAAAAAATGTTGGTTCAAGATGTAAATCTGCATATCAACTAATTTTTGACCAAATGAATAGTATGAGCAACTTTCAATCATCAATTTAGACTTGCTTAAGCTTTCCAAAAGCACAGAAACAACAGATTCCGAAAATCACCTCTGCTATATCAAATTATGCAGTAAAATACATCAATTAAACCAACCAAATTCAGTTTTCCAAGGATTCAAAGATGGACAGCAAAGAAAAAGTGACTCAAAGAAGTGTCAATACACAGAACTAAGCTAGAATTACAGTACTTAGTATGATTAAACTCAATATAAACCAAACAAGATGTGACAGCATGGTGAAAAGCTAGAACAGAAAAACTAGACAGCAAAGGCTACTGGTTTTTAAGGCAACCAAGCTATGCTAGATGCATTTCCTTGCTTTTAATGGTCTGCCACACCTTTATCCACTTCCAATAACAATAAACAAATTTGTGCCAACTAGCAGAATCAAATAAAACCAGCTGAAACAGATTTCAAATTTGAAAACCAGATTTGAATTTCTTGAGCAAATTTGAAACCAGAATTAGTTCATAGTGCTTTTGCTTCTATCACCAAGGCTAGAACATGTTCTCATTACCTTATTTGGTTGATTTAAAGCTTTTCCAGTACTCCAAACTCAAGCAAACCAAAATAAAAAACCAGCAGAACAGAAAACCAAACTGAAACAGAATTAAAACTACAAATATGGAATGCACAAGACTAAAACATAACTGGAATTGAAAAATAAAGCTGGAAGAGACATAAGCAATGAAGTTTCACCGATTAAAATGAAAAACAAACATGTATGAACACTGGAAACACAACACAGCAACAGGAAACACGAAATTAATGACTAGAAAAAGCAAAACATAAGCAAAAAAATACTCAAAACAGAAACTGAAAAACTGAAACAGAAAGCACAACATAATGCAGAAATAGAGTGCAAAGATGGAGGAATAGCTTAGCTCTTGGTGCGTGGATGACCTAAGCTCATGATACCACTTGATGGAGACTAATCCCAGTTGGAATCATGCAGGCAGAAGCTCCAGACCAGAAGAAATCAGCAGTGGAAGAAGGTGCAACGGAATGATGAAAACAGTGAGATGTTTGAAATGTTTTAATGGAGGAGAGGTGTATGAGTGAAGCCTCACAGCACAGAGGGCCTTCCTACAGAGGAAGGAAGCTTGAGGAAGGGAGAAGAAGTAGTAAATCAGAGGTGACTTAAGAGCACAAAAGCTGGAAAGCAAATTCTGCAGCATATCATTAAGCTCAAAAGTGAGAAAATACAAAGAGGTGGCCCTCTTATTTATAGGTGAAGAGGAGCCTCGTTTCTGATTTAATTCCCTCCTAAATTCAAATTATTTAACATAGGAGGCACTTGCATTTTGATCCAGCAAGGTCCATGCCTCATTCCAGCTTAGCGAGCAAGGTTCATGCCTCATTCCAAGTCAGCCAAGTCACGTGGAATGGTCTTCTCTAGGGTGAAAAATGCTTATGTATTTCCATTCCGCAATCAACTTCCCTTTTTGGCTCCTTTGCTTTCCTTTATTGAATTAACTTCTTGGATGGCTCAATCATGGTCTCCAAGCTTTATTAGTCCCTACAAAACAAAGTATAAGTGCTTTAGTTAAGAAAAGAAGGATTTTTATAAGTAACCTTCCAAAGAAGTAAAATGTTAGGTGATCCTTCTTCTTCTTGAATCTTCCTTGCCATGGCTCTAGTAAGAGGTCCAATGTGATTCCTTGATGGTCTTCCATCACATTCGTTAAGCGAAAGTCCTCTGACAGAACATCCACCTCTACCACCACTCGATGAGCGAGTGGATTCGCTCAGCAAGTCTGCATAATTTGCAACACGAAATTATGCAGAATTACGCAACCTATACCAATTCTAACTATTTTTCTCAACTTCTAACTCTCCTTGATTGTGTTATATACTTAATTAAACTTAACTAAGTTTGTCTAAACCCTTCTACCATCAATCTAAACAAGTAGCTACAAGATCTCAATCAAAAACTCACAAAAGCTCAACTTAGAGACTCAAATTGAATTCTACCACTTATGGTACAATTTCAAGTAACTTAAGGGCTTTAACAAATCCCAAATGACTTACCAAAACTCTCCAAACTGACCATTTGAACACATAACCTTTAACTCACGTTTTCACTATTTCACTTCTTTAGTTTGAGTTCTAGAATCAAGGTTAACTCTACACAATCACCACCACTCACTCCTAACTGAATTTTCTACCAAACAAAGTATTAAATATGACTCAAACCAATTCATAACCAACAACCAAGATTACTCTTTTCCTTTAACAGTTCAATTAAGACAATTCACTTCATCAACATCAATTTCAACATCACAAACATACACACAATAGATTCCACATGTTTACAACATCCATCAACATACAAAACATGAATTTCACCCAATTACTTAAATTATTACTAAAATAAAACAACATTTTTCAGCTAAACAGTTAAATCCTCATATATCATCAAACTCACACCACATACTTCAATTAAAAGCAATTATCTAGCTTCCCTTACCTCTATCCAACTCGCACAGCTCTAGAAATACCCAGATCGAGGCTTGCACCGCAAGGAATTTCTATAAACACCTACAAATCATCGATTGGCGATTAAAGAGAAACCTTAGAACCTTAATTGAACCAAGAAACAAAGAAGAGAGAGTCTTGATCCATGCAAAATAGAAACATCGTGCATGATCAAGAACCGTAGAATACCAAAGAAAAGGGTTTTTGACTTACTTGCTCTAAACAATGAATTGATCAATTGAGGTTGTAGACCTTGACGCTGTTATCGTTTAGGCACCTCGTCAAATAAATGACTTGAGATCAAAAACTCTTAGAGAGAAAGTAGAGAACTCTAGAAAAGTGATTTCTAGAGAGATGGTACGTTTTAAAATAATGAAACTCGTTTATAACAAAACTATTTATAATAAAACCATTTAATATTAAAATAATCGAGTCTCACTATTTTTGGACTACCATCACTTCTAAAATACCATTTTTCTGGGGTTTTACATCTTTTATTCTTTAGCTTTATATTTTAGGAAAAAAATAAACTACCCATTAAAGAAAGATTAATTACTTTATAATTTGAAACTAAGTTGTCCAAAGTTAAAATTTTATATATCATTATATATGTAGAGATATGATATTAAGTTTTAATATTAAAATATTATATTAACATAATAAGAATAAATATAAATAAAATTTTATGATAAAATAATAATTATTCAAAAGGTATGTAAAAGTAAGAAAAAATTTACCATATCTAAATCTGATTGTCCTTTTAAATATCATTAATTAATGTTTAGATATAAAATGATTACTTAAAAGTAGTATATAATATTTTATTATCTATGTATTGTTGGTTTCACCTATTGAATTTTATACTAAAATCAAGTTGATTAATTTTTTCATAAAAATAAACTTTCTACTCAAGATCATGTTGAAAGTCAATTCAACCTTTACAAATTATATATTACTCTTGTCAACGAATTGAAAATAATTTTGAATATTTCACATCATAAAATCTGCACATCTTTTATGTTTTAGTTTTATATTCCAGGAAAAAAACTATCCTTTAAATAAGGATTAAGTACTTTATAATTTCAAATTAAACTATCCAAAATTAAAATTTTATACAACATTATATGTATATGATATGTAAGTTTTAATAATAAAATATTATGTTAATATAATAAGAATAAATATAAATAAAATGTTATGATAAAATAACAATTATTCAACAGGTAAGTGCAAAGTAAGAAAATATTTGCTGTTATGAATCCTAGCTCTTCTTTTATATATCATCAATCTGAAGCTAGAGATAGATAATAAATAATATTTTATTATTAATGCAATGTTTCAAAAATCTCCAACATTGGAATTCAAGGTGTTTAAATGTATTTATTGTTGATAAAAGAAAAAGGATTTGCTTCACAAGGATTTCATGCACATATCTGCAACCACAAACCATACATTATATCAAACAAAACCAATCCTAAAATATAACAAATCAAGGAAAAAGATTAAAAAAGAAAGCTCATTAAGAATTAAGAAAGATAATACAGAATCAAACATATACTTAATCCTCAAAACACAATTGCAGAAATTAAGTGACAGAAAAGCATGACTTATAACCTTCTTTGAAACTTTAATCTATTTTTATCACTCTCCTTTTTAAAAGTCCCAGATTTAGTTCTTAATAACTTAACTGTTCCAAGTGCCTTCATCGAGCATGAATAGGTTGTTGTTACGGAGGACGGTGGCGGTGGTCATCATGACTGACCTAATGGCGGTGGCCTTTGGATTTTTCCGAAGTTGAGGGTTCAAAACGTTGATTCCAAAAATGGTTTGTATTTCTTGATTGCATCTCCTGTGAGTTTTCATTGTTGACTATCCCCGTGCCCTGTAGAATGAGTTGCACCTTGCAACCATTTTTAAGGACCTTTATTCTAGTACCATTCTAGTATCATTCAGTTGCCCTAACCTTTCTCAAACATACACTTCAAATCAACACTCCAGAAACAACACTAAACCACATATTTAAATAAAGATATTCTCTAATCTACATATTTTGAATTGTCAATTTTTATTTTTTTTGTTTGATTTCATAATTTTGTGTGATTTTTATTGTGTGTTTATGCACATGCTTGCAAGCAAAAAACTTAATGAGATAACCACTGAGTATCATATAAATTCGAGGAGGTTTCAGTGTTCAGAAGTGACCGGGATCGTCGTGATCTTGTAAACCACTTTGTTCCTTTTACTCTACTTTTTATAAATGTTATCCAATTAACGGAGATAATGTACTGTTTGTATATAGTATTCCATGATTACCCACACCTTTACCGAAAACACAATGATCTTCGTTTCATCATACTCAACTAAATGCTATATTTTATCATTTATTATTTTGGGGACCTATATTTTATCATTTAATATAATTCATTTTCTGTTTTAGTATCTAGTTTTTATGTTTATTTTGAAAAACTATGAATGAAGCAAGAAAAGAAAGCTTTCATATAGTTGTTCCACTATTGATCTTAAAGAAAGTAGAAATTAAAAATGATAACATAAAAGTAGGAGTGGATGGTTGGCATTAAAGAAGTGATCAATAGAAAAATAGAATTGTGAGCGTTTACTTTAGAGGGTTAGTGGAGAAAGAGTAGCTTGAGCTGTCTTCTCACCAATTACTACCATCTAAACATTGTTACACTTCCACAATCACAATTGTCTCCTCTCCAACAACTTGGTACAACGGTAGTGATAATGAGAAATAAAATTATTGAGATAGATATGCTTCCTGAACTCACATGCAAGACTGCTACCACCACTTTATTTGTATTTCATAGGGATATTTGTAAAATTGTCATTCGTAATGATCTCCTTTCTACAACAGTTCTACAAGTTTGGAATTTGTAAGTAAATCTTTACAAACCATGAAAATACTATCATATTGCATTCATGTATTTACTGTAACATTATTTGTTTATATTGAAGGTATTTGCATAACATTTGTGTCGAGAAAAAAAATGCAACTATCTATGGATTTCTTGACCTAATTATCATTTAAATTGTAGGAAATAAATCAGAGGAGGTGCAAAAATACTTAACAGATATGTTTGAAAAAGCCGATAAAGATGTCTATTTATCACCTTTCTTGCATAAGTAAGTACACAATTTGTGAATTCTTAGTAACTAATTTAAAAGTTATTTTTAATTAATATTATTCCAACTTGTAGAAACATAAGTTTTCCTTTCTATTTTATTTTCTTCCTATATGATTATTGTGATGTAATGAATGTCTACCTTTTGTAGGTCTTTGGAAGCTCATTCAAGATTGTAGGGTGTTCCTCTATATCTAGGAAGAAAATGCAAATAATGACACCTAACGTAAGGGAAGTTGACCTTTGTTTTTGTGTTTTGTGATTTTTATTTTTATTTTTATGTGGAATTGGTTGTTTTGTTGGTTTTATGGAATTTGCTTTTTTGTTGGTTTAGAAAAATTGATCAAAGCAACATGGTGCAATGGCTAGCTAGAGTATAGTCTGATCTTGTTTTTCCTTGGATTGAATGAGTCTTGATTATTTGTATTTAATTTACAGTGTCGACGCCAATTGGGTAGCTATGAGTGTGGTTATTACGTAATGAAACACATGTACACACTATTGTAAAATGGTTAATTACAGAAGGAATAATACTGATGGCCTTTGGGCCTTCGGTAACGTTGATTTACCGAAGGATGTACTGACAGTCATTGATAGGTTGTCGTTGAAGCTATCAAATTAATACTACTTTTCAAGGCAACTTCAGTATTGTCAAATAGTATTCAAGAAAGTAGATAGGGTTAAAGTAACCCTGAGTCGTCTCCCAACGAATACGGAATTGCCTTTTAATATTTGAATCTTATGAATGCAATGCAATGTTCAAGAATAAAAATGATGTTTGGAGAAGGTTTAAAGAACAAATAAGAAACTTAAAAACGATTATAATGAAATAGGCTAATTCCACTGCTTTATCAAGATAGATTCATCATCGGTTATTCACAAATAATTGTTCAATTGATTATTATTTAAGTTTCAAATTAATTAAAGTACATTCTTAATTAATTTGAGAGCGATCATGCACTTAACCAAAGTAAATTCTAAATCAAATGCAAAACCTTTCTAGATTATTCACAATGAATTCAACCAAAGTACATTCTCAATCAAATCCTATTGTGTTTAATCATGTCTATTCTTAAATCTCCTAACCAAATTAAAAGCTAATCAATCAAAGTAAATTCTCAATTGATTATAGTTGAAATTATTACTACCAATCAAAGTACATTCTCAATTGATAGTAAAATCCATTTAATCATATGAAAGTTCCTAAATTAAATCAAAGTAGATTCTCAATTAAACCTAGAAACCCTAGAACTCATATAATCAATATGCATGTAGATTCAAACACATTATGATGCAAAAATATTTGCTTTTAATTTGATAGAGAGATGAAAGACATAGAGAGAGAGAACAACTTAAATCAATAATCAAAATAAACAATTGCATTAACTCAATCTAACCTCAGAATCCATAATGGAGTTACAGCAGAATAGCCCTAGATGCTTAGCTCTCCATGAATGGAGTTGAATACAAGATGAAATAAGAGAGAGAGAAGTGGTGAATGAATGAATGAAGTGAAGTCCCATTTCCGCCTCCCTTGGGTCTCTTTATATAGGGCTTGATTGGGCTTGAACTCTGAATATTCAGTTGACAGAATCTTTTATCTTATATCTTCCAAATAACTAAAAGATTTAGATAATTATAATATTATTTGGAAGATATTTTCTGTTGATATTCCCAAATTAAATTATTTCAACAACTGAATTTTATCTTTTAGCTTTTCTAAATTTTCCAAAATTACACATAAGCCCCAAAATTTCTTCTATCTGCACTTTAGCCCCTTCAGAATTCTCCAAAATTGCACCAGAACCCCTTAATTGACTAGAACCAATCTGTTTGACCAGTTTTGACCAATTTTTACCAAAGAGGCATGCCCAATGAGGGACTCACACGTGTCAGCCCCTTTCCCACCCAAGATTAGGGTTTCAAATTGGGGGGAAAGGGAGCTCCTGTGCCGCATTGCTCCTCTGTGCCGTTGCTCGCGTTTTTGCGTTTCTGGTTCTTGGTTTTCTGAGTGCAGGTTGTGCGAAGGAGATGGCTCTCATTGATGATGGAGGTTGCGAAGTCCATGGATGAGAACGAAGGCAATGGCGGCGTGGTGGCCATCGTGGTTGGGAGATATCGCGATCAGAGATGGAGGAAGTGGTGTCGTCGTTAATGGCTTAATGAAGGGGATGTTGCGGCGGCACGGCATGGTAGAGCAATGATGTTGCTCGCGATGAAGGCTGATGTGATTTGCGTCGCGGCGGAAGTAACTAGCCGCTGGCAGTGCAGCGGCGTGGAGGTGGATCTGTGACAATGGTGAGCCAGGGTTTATGCGGCAGCGACGGCGCTGTAGTGGTGAGGCGTGAGGAAGATTGTTGCCCGGCGAGATGATGATGAGAAGAGTAATGGAGCTGCTTGCGGCGGCTCTCTAGTGGCTGCCATGGATGTGCGTGATGAACGGTGGTGCGGTTTCGCGAGGAAGAAGAAAGGTTGCGCGATGATGACGACGAGCTGGATTTTGATGGCAGTAGCCTTGGTTGTTGACGGTGGTTGCTGTGCGATTTCATGGCGGCACATGGTGCGGCGGTGGCTGACGGCGCATGGCCTGGGGGAAGCGGAACGGCGGCTAGGGTTTGGATTGGGAATTAGGGTTTTAGTGGGTGGAAGATGACGATGATGTGGCAGAGGAGGGTGATGTGGCAGAGGCGGCGTGTTCTGATTGGTTCACTAGTGAGTGCAAGGATTAGTGATGTGGCATCATCTGGACGGTTTGGTATGTTGGTGATGGATTGCCACATGGCATAATCTGGTGAAATCTGACTAGTTAGTGGTAGGAGAGGTGTGTGTAAGAAAGTTTAGGGTGTAAAAGGTTTAATGTTTTGGGCTTGGTCTTCTTGGGCCTGTTTCAGAGTTGGGAGTGTATATTTGTAAAAACAAGGGTGCACTCACCTCCTTTTATTGAATAAACTAATTTCTTATTTTCATAATTCTGATTTTGGGCCTTGAATTAAAATTTGGACCAACAAAACTTATATTTCAGCTGCTTCAACAAACATTAGAACATTCAAGAATAATTTATGCGCTAAAACACACTTTTTACGCCCCTTTTATTTCCAAACACAATCAATCCAATCATCACAAATCTTCTTTAAATCAACCATTTAAGCACAAATATATCATCAAAAATTTAAATTTTAAAGCATAAATGTGGGCATAAATATGCACTCATTAGTCATGCATCGACTTAATGAGAATTTGGGATTTCCCTCTCCCATTCTCTCAATTTGTGTTTTCACGCAAACTTTCCCCCAATTCTTCCTCTCTCACTTCAGAACCCCCCAAGCATCGCATCTTCCTCTCTCGTTCAGAACCCCGAAGCCTAACCCCTTTTTTCAGTAATCATTGTCTCGACGCGAATTAGCAATGTTGGCTTCGAGGCTCTGTACTATTTTGGGTTTCCTTGCAGGTGCATCCATGGATGCTTGAAGATGGTGGCGACTTGGAGGTTGGTGGCCATGGATGTTGGCTTGCGAACTAGGGTTTATGATGGCGCGTTGTTATCTTCTGATGTTGTGGTTTGATTTGCAGATCCAGAATTAGGTTTTTGGTAGTGTTATGGGTTTCTGTGTTGTTCTAGGTTTCCCTACAGGTGCATCCATAAATGCTTGAAGATGGTGGCGACTTGGAGGTTGATGGCCACGGATGTTAGCTTGCGAACTAGTGTTTATGATGGCGCGTTGTTATCTTCTGATTTTGTGGTTTGATTTGCAGATCTAGAATTAAGTTTTTGGTAGTGTTTGGGTTTTTGTACTGTTCTGGGTTTCCCTGCAAGTGCATCCATGGATGCTTGATGATGGTGGCGACTTGGAGCTTGGTGGCCATGGATGTTGCCTTGCAAACTAGGGTTTATGACGGCGCATTGTTATCTTATGATTTTGTGGTTTGATTTGCAGATCTAGAATTAGGTTTTTGGATTTCCCTCTTTGCAGGTTTGCTGTCGGCGCATGGAGGTGGTTGCATGAGAACATGTTTGAGTGGCGCGGAGTTTCTGCGGCAGCGGCGGCAAGGTAACGCGGCAGCATTCATGGCGGCATAAGGTTTGGTTGCATAGTTTCTGGCGGAAGGAAGGCAGTGGCGACGAGATCCCTGGTGGCTACCATGGAGGAGGTAGCGGCGACGCATGGGGTTGATGGTTGCGGCGCAACATGGCTGACGATAGAGTATGATTAGGGTTTCTGATGAAGATGGTGATGACGTGTCAAGAGTGGTGATGTGGTAGCCCGTTATTGGCTAATGTGGTGTGTGGAGGATTATAGATGTGATAGTAACTAGATCTGTGGTGAATTGGAACAAAGGCCGTCGATAACTATTAGCGACAAAGGATTTATCGACGATAATCTGGTCGTCGCTAAGCCATCGGTAATAGGTCATTACCGACGGCTTTTGTCTATTTTCGAAGGATTATGGCCGTTAGTAATGCCTTTTTTTTTGTAGTTTTGTACAAACATTATTGATTCATGGAATAAGGTATTAAAAAACTGACTAAATACATATCTAATTGTTAATTACAATATTGTTTTAACTTCATTATTTTATTTGTAGATTTTTAATAATTCATCTTCAATGGAAGGTCCAGACATGGAAGGCATTACAACCAAGTGGTCCAGACATGTAGGTTAATGTAATATTTGGATTGAAATATATAGTGTTATGTACAAATAATGTATTAAATATTATCAAACAATTTAATACATGAAATGCATTCCATTTTGTTTATTCAATTGAATATGTTCATTGCCAAGTATATGATTAAAAATTGATTTGATGAGATGATAAAATAGGAAAATTGGTTGTAAATTGATTGGATGTAAAACGTTAGCACATAATTTTGTTTAAAGAAAAATAAATTTTATGACGTACATGACAATGTATGTCATAATAGGTTAATTCTGAATAACATGTATTATGATAGGTGAACAATTACATGTCATAATACATGGAAGACTTATGATAAGTGAAAACAATTGTCATAAAAGCACATATATTATGATAGGTAAATCGAACTACGTCATAGTAAATTGGTCATATTATGAATGATAACTGAAACTTTGTCATAATAAATCGGATGTATTATGACAGGTGACAGAAAGTACGTCATAGTAGACTGAACCTATTATGATGTACTTTTTCGCTACGTGATAAAATATGCAGATCTATTATGACTGCCAGAACTATGATGTCAACTCACTTGTCATAATATGTCAATTTTACCCGTTATAAAAAGTCATTTATGTATTAGTGGTAGTTTCTTTGTTTCCTTTAGGTCCTTGATCTTTATTTAATGCTAGATATGTAAAGTATGAAAGTCATATGGTGGCCTATAAATAATTAAGGTTTAATGTTTCGGTAGGTCCCTATTTTCGTCCAGAATCTCAAATAGGTCCCCTTCTTTTTCGGCGTCTCAATTGAGTCCTTATTTTTGTAAAATTGAATCAAATAAACCCTTACCGTTAAATTGGACCTAATGACGTTAATGTATACTTGACGTGGCACGGTGGACTATATTTTTAATTGACGTGGCTGAATGACGTGGATTTGGATTATTTTAAAATTAAAAAATTTAGAGCCTCTTCTTTCATAGGTTAGGCTTCTCCCCTAAATGATGGAGGCTCTCTGTCAACACAGAAAAATGATGGAGGCTCTTTGTAACACCGAAAAATGGATAAAAATAGAGAGTTATCAGCTACCCTCTATTTCTTCTTTACCATTTCTTACTTTCCTCTCCACTTTGCCTTCAAACTAATCATCTCATTATGCACTCTAATTACTCGGTTTCCATCTTTCTCTCCACTTCGCGTTCATCGTGAGGCAAATTTGTGGTGGTTGATTTAGGTGATTCTGGGTTGTGCGAATCTGCAGGTTTATCTTGGGTTTTTGGTTTTGAAGGTTTCCATGGAAGTGCGAAGAAGATAAAGGCGCGAGAGGCGTTGTTTACGGTGGCTTACATGGAGGAGTTGTGGTCGTTCGACAATGTGGAGAAACTCGCAATTAAGGTCCGGCAATTTGGGGTTGAACATCTGTGCGAGTTAGGGTTTTCGTGATTAGGGGTCTTTCTGGTTTTTTATTTGGGAATTTTCGCATGTTCTGATTTTGTCTCATAGTGGTGAAAATGTTGGGCAAACTCACGATTGGGTTATTGCAATTTGCAGTTCTGTCTACGGTGGCTGCCATGGAAATGTGATTTGGTTACCGAAGAAGATGAAGGGTGGCATTGTAGGAGCAATGTTTGGTGCTGACAGTGCTTTTGGACCTTTCCATGTATTTTATGAAATGAGATGACCAGTTTGCCCTTATTTAAATTTTATTTCCCCTTTTTGCACTCCATTTTTTAATTCAAAAATTAAAAAAATACACTTCACACAATTTTAATTCCACATCATTTAAAAAGACATTGTCAACATGTCACGTAACACTCTCCTTAACGGCGTCTTCTCAATTTAACGGTAAGGGTCTATTTGATTCAATTTTACAAAAATAAGGACACAATTGAGACGCCGAAAAACAAAGACATTAAGCCAAAAATTAATTCACTTGGATTAACTATAACATATACCACTGAAATCTAAACCTTAGAACCATCACCAAAATTTAGGATACATTCAGAGTTTTTATTTTTATGAAAATGCATTCAGTCCTTTGCCCATCTAAATTGATTGACTTTAATGGTTATTCATATAGTGGGACATCTTCAAGTTATCATCTTAATGCTCAATTACAAAATCAGGTTAATTTTTTAGTTTTAATCATATTGCATTACTTTTATCAAATTTCACACTTGAATGTGTTTGAAGTAGGCCCGATTGTGTGTATGTTATGTAAACCAAGATTATCAAAAGATCTTCATTTTTTTTAAAGGTAAAAAATAAGAGATATTTTCACTATTTTGATTATTTTTATTAATTTTGCGTTTTAAAATAGGTTTCTATATTGACATCCCAACTGAATGAAATGAAGGCAATGGTTAAGTTTTTGGAACTAAATTATTAAGGGAAATTGCCTCGTGATTTTAGTATCATGCATCACTGGTAATATTTAAATCTTGAATAAATTAATAAAATATGTTTTATATTATATTTGGAAAGTTATCAATTATCATAATTTTTTATATGTTAGGTATATGATCAAGGAATTGTTCCTAACGAAAAATTAAATGATCAACATTAAGTACTGTATTAGAAGAATGTTATTTATGAAGTATATGAAAAACACTAGAAAGGGGTTGAATAATATTATAGAATTTTTTTTTGCAAAGGAGATAATTTAATAGTCTTGTCAAGGATTAAAAGATTTATATACGTTGTTAAACGCTTGACTTGAAAGTTCTGTTCAAATTATAAGTTCTCAAACAAATATTTTTTCAATTGTTTTAACAAATTTGCTACAGTATTTTGATAAAGTTAGCTCTTAATAAAAAGGCGTTTGATGATAAGCTTTTATAATGGTTAAGATAATACATGACTGCAAGATTTGTAAGATAAGCGTTTAGTAAGATTAAAGTAATAAACATACAATTATTTTTATACTAGTTCACTTTACCAAACACTAGTAAAAAACGGGGCTACTAATGCGCACATTATACTTCAGTTGGTAAGAAACCAAAGCATAAAATGGGACGGTGGCATTTTTGAAATTATTGGGAAAGTATATTCCTCGGTTCTATCTTAACCGAAGCCATAAAGCACCTACACCCTCAGTTACAAGGGCAACCGAGGCCATAAAGCCCGCGAAAGTTGCCAAGAAAAGACTTTTCAGCTGACAAATATCTATGTGCAGGATTTTTGGCCTCGGTTATCCTCAGAACCGAGGTCAAAACCCCTCTGCTCCACTAACATTCCTGCTCTACATTCTGACGTTTGAATTGACAGACATTTTGAAAGGGGATTTTTGGCCTCGGTTATCCTGTAGAACCGAGGCCATATCCTCCTTTCCTTAAGTCAGACAGTTGTAACGTTTAGATTTTCACAGAAGATAATAAATTTTGTGCAGGGGTTTTGGCCTCGGTTCTACTAGGAACCGAGGCAAAAAGGTTCATTAAAATTACAAAAATGCCATTTAATATAATTTTTGATTTTTTTTTTCTGGGCACTTTAGGTCTCGGTTCTATAAAGAACCGAGGCAGTAGAGGCTTACTACCTCGGTTAAAAAAATAACCGAGGTAATAACATGAGTTTAGGTTTAAATTTCGCGAACAAAGGCAATTATAGACAGAAGGCCTTCGTTTTGGTTTAAATTGCGTTGTTGCTCTCTCTCTCCCTTAGGGTTCTCTCTGCTAATGTTTTGTTCTCTTCTTCACTCCTCTCTCGCAGCTTCACAAGAAAGGGGAAGCACCCATCTTCATCTTTTTCTTTTCTTGTTTCGTTTCGCCTCGTAGTGAGGGAGGCGCGAACTTCCTTTTCCTCTTCTCCAACGCTGGTTCGTGTTTCGCATGGAGGAAAGTCTCTCTTTCGCTTCTCAGTGTTGGTTCGTTTTTGCAGGAAGGGAGGCGACTTTTACAGCTTAGGCGCATCTTTCTTTCTCGTGATGTGGTAGCAACGGTGCCTTTGTGAGGGTTCGTTTTCTAGTCTCTTCGAGCCGAAGGGAAGTCGCGTCTGACTTCAGCAAGAAGTTTAGGGTTTCTCACCTCGTACCGATTTGGGATTTTTTTTTTTTAATTTGATTCCTACGTTTTGAGGCTAGAGTTTTGGATTACGATTTGGAAATTTGGGGTTTCTATGCTTGCAAAATTTTCTTGTAATTAGGGTTTTAATTGTTCTGGTTTCGGGAATTTTTGTTCGAGTTGGTTTTTTTTTAAATTTCATATAAGAGCACGTGATTTAAAAAAAATAAAATAAAGGGTTTTGACATCGGTTCTAGCCTGAACCGCTGCCATAGACCCATGTTATTACCTTAGGGGCAGAAGAACCAAAGCAAAAACCTTGGGGATATTACCTCTGTTGGAACCGAGGCCAAAAGTCCCCACCTTTTTACCTCGCCAGTATATGCCTCGGTTCGAAAACCAAAGCGTATTGTCAAAAACAATCGTTGTCGTTTCCCTTTGTTGCACTAGTGAAGCTATCTCCAGTTCTCCTCTAAGACCTCTTAGAGGGTTCCACTATAATCTTCAACAAGATTACAACTGCATATTCTCACCACTCTAAGTATCACCTAGTCAATCCAAGTAACCCCATTCCTGGTTGCGTAGTATTCTTCACCATTTCTGGTATCCCTAGACACTCTCAATATCTTCTCGATACACTATCTAGTTGAGTTTCCCCCACTCCTGGTTTCCACTAAACAAACTCGTCTAGCTACCATTTAACTTCACCAAGTTAAGCATTAAGTGTTTGAATTCTCTTTACAATTTGTAATCAAACAAATTGCTTACAAGTCCTTAGACGATTACTCTCGTAGAGAGAATATGTATACAATACCATTCAATCTAATAAATTATCAAAGTTTACTCTCTTCTTACAAGAGTAAGCTTATGATTCTATGAAGCTTGAGAGTATTTTTTTTTGTGTTCGTATGCTTGTTCTCTTTCTCTTTTCTTTGGCATTCTTCAATATATAGGCTTCAAGGAAATGTTCGTTAGATAATACTTTGTTTTGATCTTCGAATCTTATTAGTCTTTTCATAAGTAGCAACTATTAGTTAAAGTCAACTTGTCAAAACAAACATGTTTTTTTAATTCGTTATCAAAAGTAGGTTATATGAACTTTCCAGCATGACTTTTGATAGAGAGAACATTTCGTGAATGCATTTTTTATCTCTAACGTCCAATTCTAATTTGTATAAAATGGAACAGGTAGATACTTGACATAGGTAATCTAGACAAAATAGAGTAGATATGCATGCAAGCAGATATGTCCTTTTTTTAGTAAATTTATGAAAGTTATCCTGATGTTTAATAAGGTGAAAAGCTATTTAAAAATCAAATATTCTCTTAACAATATGTTTTATTGTAAGCTGAAATAATACATTTTTTCAAATAAAAACTAACCATGGAAATGACTTTTAAAATAGTTGTTATATAAAAGTAAAATGTTTTTATTATTCTTTTATTAAAAATTCATTTCTTACATGACACATCTAAAAAATCAACTTTTTTTTTCAGATTTTAGTAAATATCATAATTCTTATATTTTAAAATCATTTATTTTGTATCATTTTTCTAATATTCGTTAACTTGTGTTCCTATTCTGTTATGAATTTTTTCCTTCTTATAAAACAAAAATATAAAAATCACATAAAACCAAAAGTATCATTTTAAAACATGAGTAACTTTGAAGAACTTAAAATAACATTTTATTTATATATAAAACAGAAAAGAAATATATTGCACATACTTGTACAAAATTACAAACACTGATATAAAAGATAAATATAACCATGATCAAGCTCATACATTTTTTTTATTATATATGAATATATATATATATATATATATATATATATATATATATATATATATATATATATATATATATATATATATATATATATATATATATATATATATATATATATATTTTGCAAGTGCATGGCACATTACTGCAGTTGCACTGTCACTTCACGCTTAAGGCTCCACACAAACTTCTCATGTGGCACACGTAATCTTCAAACGTGTGGGATTTTTCTCACACGCGTCAACCTTTAACGCTTGTTGCTGTGGATTGCACAAATCAGAGGTTGACTTTTGGAAATGTAATGTAAGTATCAAACTAGCAAGAGGAAGAGAAGTAAACCACGATGTCTCTCACGGGACTGGGTCCACACACATGCTAAACGACACCGTACAGCTAACCTAAACCCACTCTGACAGTCAACGCCCCTTGTCCCGTTATGCTTCCTGGTAGTGATTCTAGGCTCGTTATTTCTCTTCTTTTAATTTTTAATTTTTTTATTTTTCAATTTTTTTTATTGTTGTGGTTTTGTTTGGATTCGACAAGTCAAAGGCACATGAGACAAACAATTCCCTCATTCTGAAGCAACCCGAGATAGACAGCATGAATCTTGTGTCTCTCTAGATCAAGTTGTTGCAGGAATAGCCATGTTATGGCTGATTTACTTGCAGAGTGAAGATAACGCTAATTAAGAGCTGAAAATTTACATTGTCCATTTCTGGGTATGGGAATCATCGTCACCATTTGTGTCTGTGCCTTCCAATTATTAGTTTTGTTACATCATACTCCATTGTTATTTTCACATATATTAAGGTAATTCAATTCAGGTCCATTTTAACCATTCTACAAGGGAACTCGGTTTTATTTGACATGTTTTACTCTTGTCCAGGTTTAGACTAAGGATGTTTTAAGTATCTGTCAACTTTTGTGTACTCTGACATAATATGTAATCTAAACATCCACTTAATCTTCTCTCTTACTTTTATGGTAGCTATTAAATTAACTTATTGCAGTGGTTAATCATCAATTAAAATTAGTTTAGTGCATCCAACTTGGGTATATTATATTTATACACGAACTTTTCTTTAAGATAAACTCTCTAAAGTGATAATATAACAAAGATATATATTCTTTAATGGTATACATATAAACACATTTTATAGATGTGGAAGTGTTATTCTTCTGTAAGTTGATGTCACTACTTATTTTCAAAAAGTTTAGGTCAAATTTTTTTTGCTCTCAGATGAAACAATGCTGGTAAAATCTATAAGCCATAAATTCCGGGGCTTGTGCTGTAGCCAAAAAACCTTCCTAGGATGTTTTTTTTTTTTTGTCTGAGATTGTGATTTTATTAAAATTTACTTGGGACAGAAAATATTAATCACTATAGCAATTATTTTCTCTCTTAGTGTTTGTCATCTTTCAAATGTTTGACGAATTTCTAAATATTATAGTCATTCATCCCTATTTACTTAAGGTTTTGCTATCTACAGTCTTTTAATTCTTCTACTTGCTAGAACTAATTAAACAAATGGGATCCAATGAAGAATCTATCTACCTGTGTACACATGTGTTGTAGGTAAATTGGAGTATGTTCTCTGCTTTGAATGTCATATTTCAATGAATCATAATCGAAATTAAAACTCTGATTTAGTTATTTGGCTAACCTCCATTATCATTCCTAATGTTACTTTTTTTCAAGGAGAATCGTACTTTAGTAAGTAACCTACCGTTTCATCTATAGTAGCAAATAAATAATTGAGCAAGGTAGCACCTACCCTGATAAACATTTCTGCTAAAAAGAATTGAAATGAGTCTCATGAGTCAAATAATATCCTAAAAGTTATTTTTCAATACATGATAAATATTTCTTTAAGGTTGACTCTTGCTTTGGTTGAAATGGGGTCGTCAAGTAGCTTCTGTCTAGTGTGATATGCATCTATCCCATCAGGTAACAAGACAAAATAAATATTTAAACAAAACCATAGCCCACACATATCAGTACTACAATAAATTTTAAAAATGTCAAACCCCCTCACATTTGTAATGTTTCTGCAGCATATGATGCTTCTATGGACTCCAACCTTTCAATTCCAAAAAAACTAATCCACAAGCATAACCATACATCAAATTGACCAAGTTTCTGAAAAAATCAAAAAGTGAAAACTATAATTTACAGAGAACTTTGAACTCGTATCACTTTACTGGCAGCCAAAAGCAAAAATACGTGACTATGTAAGTCAGTGCTAGAGATTTTTACTATGTTTAGTTTCATTTTAAATGGTTTAATATCATGTTCAAAAGTTGTAAGTTATTTATGTTAAATAAAAAGTGTATACTAAATTTATTTGCTAAGTTGTTCCTAGTATAAAGAACTTCCGGTTTTAATTGTGTTTAGTATAATGTGTGTAATATCATATGTTTCAATTTATATGCAGATCAGATGATATCTGTAATGATAAATTAAACCAGTTTTACATGCAAACATAAATTACCATGCTACATGCTACATCATGTGCACAGTAGAAAGGCCCCATGAAATTAAGAGGTGGTGGTGATTAATGACAGATTTTGCAGTTAAAGAAAGATGTTACTATAGTGTTTGGAATAGAAATGAAGAAGGAAGTCAAAGTAGAATGCATACAAAAACATAGCCACAGGTTGGGTTACTTATTAAAGCCAAGGAAGGGAGAAGCAAGTATACGTCACAACCACCTTCTCATCTGCTCCACTCTTTCCTTTCTCATTACCTTATTATCTTCTTGAGCTTCCTCTTTCAAGAAGGATCTTGTTGCCCTGGTCTAATAAATATGGTTGAATCAGCCATGTCAAAGACAATGATGGAGGAAGTAATGGCAACATGGTCAGAGGGGTCAGAGGAAGATGAGCTTGTGAGAGAGCTTTTGGATGATGGGTCTCCCCTTCTTATGGTGCCTCAGGAGCCAATTCAAAACCCCATAACAAAACCATCTTCAACTCACCATGCCTTTAATAGCTTCCTCTCCAACATTTACTCAGGTCCTACTATCTCAGATATTGAAAATGCTTTGTCAGTCACCAACCAAGGAGACCACTTCCCACCACTCTCATCACCCAGGTATATATATTTTTTCAAACTTCTCTGCATTATTTTCTTTCTTTAGCTTTCAGTTTCCTCAATTCAAACTCAATTTTCTTGTTTTGTTTTTCAGAGTTTCCATATTGGAGAGGGGTTTGAGCAAGATTGAGAATAAGTATACCCTCAAAATCAAATGCTTTGGCAATGGGATGGGAGATGATGGATATAAGTGGAGGAAGTATGGACAGAAATCCATTAAGAATAGCCCAAATCCTAGGTAAGTTCTTTCTTCTATACAATTCATATATGAAGATATAATAATTCACCTTTTCTATTTCAACTTCTTTACATATTTTCTGGGAACTAAAAAAGCTGCAGAGCTTTCCATGACTCTGTCCTCTTATGCATGTACAGTACTTTGCCATTACTTCAAAAGTCTTTCACTCAAAAACAAAAGGGACATACACATAGTTTTACACTCAGTACACGTTTACATAAATTTTTCTATAAATATATCATATTCTTTTTCATAAACTAAAGTTTACTTAACTTTTTACTCATACTCATCTGAATTCAATTTTCTCCTATAAATAATTATTGAATCAAGAACTTGAATATGGTCCTTCTCATACAAGCTCATTTTCCTAAATACTAATAGAAAAACACTCTCTTTTCTTCACCCAGAAAATGCAGAGTGAATTTCTTGGTTCAATGTCATTAAATGCATCAACTCAGACCATATTATACTGTCTTTTATTCTCTCAAAACAGTTTAGCACCATTGAAGATGGTTACAACTGGACTTAAAACACACTAATCAATCTGAAAGCCACTAAAAACTTCATAGTAATTAGTGGCAACCACATTTTAAGAAAAAGTACTAGTTATCAATTAGTGCGATTTTCACAATCAGATGGGGTTCTTTGTCTTTGTCGTTGTATCCAACATCTGCATGCATCTGAGAACTCTATGATATCTAATAGAGATGATATAGAAAAGGTAAGAGGGTGAGGAATATTTACACGTCACTACGTCAGTATGTTTCCTACGGTATTGCTGTCTTGTCACAACAAAAGATATGGCAAATTGGGTTGACAGTTTCATCACCAATTTAATTACCTCTAGGCCTAGCCAAGGTACCTAAAACATTCATTTTTTTCATCAAAAGCTACCCATGTTGTTGTGTTATGATTTGTGAGAGGCCTATTCATTGATCCATATATTGCCCGACAAATACAAGTTTAAGATTAAAAGCTACTTTAATAGAGGCAACAAACATGCATAGCAGATGTTCTATATATATATTGTTCAACATATCATGCCACTTTTCACGGCACCTCTGGCAAAGTAACGTTATGATGTTAAGTTTTTTCTGGATTAAACTCATATTTTATTATTGTTGTGTTTGTTGAATTAATTAGTACAAAGTTTAATTAAAAACCCATCACACATTAATTAGTACAAACCTTAATTATGCATTACTAATTTTAATGCCATGGAATCAGCAGGAGTTACTATAGGTGCACAAACCCAAGGTGCAGTGCCAAGAAGCAGGTTGAGAGATCCATTGAAGACCCAGACACTCTTATCATAACCTATGAAGGGCTCCACTTGCACTTTGCTTATCCATATTTTCTCATGGGCCAACCCGACCAATCTCAATCCCATCAACCCATCAAGAAGTCCAAGCCCACTTCTTCACAGGACCAAGCCCAAGTCCATATAGAAGATTATGTTCATGAGGCCCAATCAAGTGCCACTTCGGGTGTGCTGCCATCCACTTCATTGGACTCTCCACAAGACATGGCCCAGGAAAACTTGGGCTCACAAGGGTTGCTTGAAGACATGGTGCCATTCATGGTTCGGAACCCAGCAAACAGTGTGAGCAGTGCTCACACAAATTTTTCTTGTTCTTCGTTTCGTTCTCCTCCGACCTCACCTCTGTGGCTTAAATTCTAGGACCTAATTTATAATTATGAATATGTAAAGATTTAGAAACACAATAATTTTAAAGGGTGGCTATAATGGTTTTGCTTATGTGAATTTAATATATAATGTAATAGTATAGTTTTTATGTCACGTGATCGAAGGAAGGGAAAAGGTTCTTCTATTCTAGAGTAAAATCATAATGGAAAGTTTATTTTTCTCTGTTCATTTTATCCAAATTTGTCTATCGTTTGATTTTAAAATAAAAATGAGAACGAACGAATAAGATAACGATGGAAATAAATATGATAGAATGCATAAATAAAACATGTCATGATAGAACTTGTATATGGAATCACGTGTTACCTTGAAGAAAATCACGAACAATTATTTTCAAATTGTGAGAATCTTGTTGAAACTTATTCTAAAAATGTTAAAAATATTATTTATTAAATTTAGATATCAAAAGATAGAGTATTTTTGTCATGTTACAATTATTGATTTTTTTTATCACGTGTATTATAACTATTCTCAATTCATGATTTGTGGATTGCTAACATTTAAAAGAAAGACAAAACTTAGACATGATATTGTAGATATAGTTGGTAAGCTTTTCCAATTAGATTTAGAGTTTCTCCTGGATAATATGATATATATTTAGTAAAATTATTTATTCCACGTGGGAATATTTAAAATTTGATTGAAAATTTTGATATGTAAGCTTTTTTTCAATTAAAAATATGTAAATTTTGTAGCAAGCTTTTTTGTTGGCTAAAGTTTACTAAAATTATATAATTGGGAGATATGATCATTTAATAAGTTATGGAGAGTAACAAATCATAATTTTTGACCATAAAGTATATTAAAAAAATATATACCATTTAATTTTCTTATAATTTTTGTGGGGTAGTATGTGATAAGTTACAGTAATTGAATAGATATAAGATGGCATAACACCTATGAGTTGTACCCATCCAATTGATGCAACTTGCTACCAAGATACCAAAGCTTTAAAAAAAAGAAAATATTATGTACTGCAGTTTTACCTATTTGTCATATGAATAATTGTAAGACATTGCAAAAATAATGAAGAAAAACAATGATGCATCGCATGAAAAAACCTATCCTGAGCTGCTGAGTTTATTACATTTTTTGAAATAGTTTTTCAAAAATTCTCTCGTTTTGAGAAAATTGGAACTGAAGGGTGGCATGTTGAAATTATCCACTATAGGGTAGGGTTACTTGTTCGAATAAAAAATGCTTAATTAAATTTTAAATAATTTATATATTAAGATATTTTTAATTAAATTTTTATTAAAAGAAACTATTTTATATTAAACTAAGTTATTTTTATGAGTATTATAAATAAATATTTGGGTTAAATATTATGAAAATTATATTTCGTCCCTATTTTTAAACATTTATAATTTTCGTTTTTACATTATAAAATAACGTAAAATGTCATCGATAATAAACAAGCTTTAATAACATTATAGTTTCTCTTCTCCTTATCTCGTTATAATTTTTTTCCGTCAAGCTCATCATTATTAGGACGACCGTTAGAATCAGTTTATTGTCGATCATATTTTTCATTAATTTATAAAATTTAGAGACAAAATTGATACATATTTTGAAGTTGAGATAAAATGTATATTTAATTTTAAATAAATTTATTTCATATAAGTATACACTCTCTTCAATTTTTTCTAATCTATCAATTAATCTATTTATTTTCTTTTTAAAAGCAAGTTCATTGACACGTTAGAAAGGATTGGACGGAGAATGCAAGTAAATTGACAAACTAGGGATAGGAAAACAAAAATAACAACTACATAACTTGTTGATAACAAAATCGATCGAAAAAAATATATAAATGAAAATAAAATATATATATTCGAAACTTAATAGAATGAAAACTTTTAATTGAAATTAAATTAAAAATACTTTAAAAAATATTTAAAAATTTAATTAAACACAATAAAAATTACGGAATTATGGTGCTATTAAAAAATTATTTGAATTTTTTATTTATATTTACATATAACTAAATTGTGGTAACGGAGACATGGTAATTTTAATATTAGTATAACATATAATATTAGTATAACATATACAAGTCATTTTCGATTTTTTTTCCACAAATTTTTAACTTAAAAGGGACTTGAATACTGTAATAACTTAGAAAAATGGAGTATTAAAAATTATAGATGTTTTTAAATAATAAGATCGATTATTTTAATATTAAAATAATTTAATAATATAATTAGAATTTTATAAACACGTCTCATTATTTAAAATATTTGTCATCTCACTAAAATTTATTCTTTAAGTTTTTTGTGACTTCTCCCTAAGATTTATAACTCCTGAAATATCTTTTTGACGATCAAGAGGTGCCTAAGACATCACAACATTGAGTTCTCCATTTTTTACCGATTAGTTTTCCGTATATAGTAAGTCAGTTTCTATTCTTTTTCTTTAGTTTTCAGTTTAAAACACGTGCAAAGAGTATCTCTCGCTTGTGTCATTCAAACTCTCTTGTTAGTTCCTTATCGATCAGTGGTCCTAACGACATACCCTGATCATGATTCTGTTATTTATAGGCACAATTAGTGTCCTTCAATCCGTGGGAGTTGTCTAAGGGTTCTATAAAGTTGTTGGTCTTCAAACAAGTAAGGGAAGCTAATATTCTCCTTAATTTCGTGTTATGATGCATAAGTTTATGTTTGCTACATTGTGAGGAATTATGTTTGGTCGAATGTTATGATTAAGATGATTGTTGTGAGATATTTATATGCTGATGAATAATGTTGGTAATGTTTGAGAATTTGTACCAGATTGAATGTTTCATGTTGTTGTTTTGGACTGTAAATGGTATAAATTAATGTATTATTAGGAAGTAAAGAGTAGACTAAGTTATAGGTTGGTTTTTGGTCTAAAAAAGGGATTTTGATATGTGAGAAGTTGAGTTAATGGTTAGTTAAGCAAAATCTGAAGTGAAATTAGTCAACGATTAATAGGTTGAGTTTTGTGTTGTTTTTGGTTATTTTTTTAGAGGTTTTAATTAGTGAAAATCTAAAGTAGAGGGTCGATGATGAAAACGAAGGTTTGGAGTCTGTTTTTGAGTCAATTGTGACTTGTTTAGACCCTTAGTTTGCAAATTTCTAGTTTAGAAGATGTAGAATTGTTCTTAGGTACTTTTGAGTTGTTGAGTTGGTCGAGTGAATCTTGTTTCTAACCAAATGAGCAATAAAGTACTCTATTTGGATAGGTGTACAAGGTGCAATTAAACCAGAAAAATCATGTTAAATGTCAAAATTGATAGGGATAATCGATTATCAGGTGTGATAATTAATTATTTCAGTCAGAATGCTATCTTTTCTTTAAAACTCTCTAGAATATCGATTATCAAGTATGATAATCGATTATTTCAATCAAAAAGTCGTCTTTGTATGAATTTCCTTTGAAATAATCGATTATCAAGTGTGATAATCGATTATCCTTTAAAAAAACATAAAAAATTAAAATTTGTTGGGCGCTTTGTTTCTAAGTTCTTATATGTTTTTCGTTCTTTGGATGCTTTATTTCGGTAAGTTGGTTTATAAAATTGTTATACTTAATTGATTGATAAATGGATATTTATGATTTGTGAACATGTTTATGGGTATGTCTATGGTTGATGAATATGATGGTTATGAGGATTTGGTTTTTATCATATGGATGGTTGATGAACGTAATTCCATGACTCTCGCAGAGAAATTCCATAGTGGTTCCCTATAGTGTAGGTGTTGATGTAAGAAGTTCAGTCTTAAGGATTATCCTAACGTTCTAATAATTATTCCATCTCAAATAGAGAAAGAGATTATGTGGTAAGGAGTAGCAGGAGGTGAGTAAATGCTAGGAAATCGTGAAGCTAAGACATAGTATAGAAAGTTTAGTTTCAAACATTTTTTATTAATGTAAAGATCTTATTATTAATTTTTTTTGTTAAGTGTAAGAAATTTTTGGGATGTTACAAATTATAGGGTTCTTCCAAACATCATATACATCATAATATTTAATTCAACAAGAGAAAAAAGAACTATTATATATGCTATTGATAATTTTTTTTCGAGAAAATATTAAAATCTAATTTAAAAATAACGACTGAAATAATATTTTGAAAAGGAAATTTAACGAATATAAGTTATGGCCAAACGAACTTTTGTCTATAAAAAAAATCCTTAATGTTTTAACTAAAACATAATTCTTCAAAATGTTCTTATTTAAGAAAATTATTACTTCATACAAAAATAAAATAATAAAAATGAGAAGTCTAAATATTAAAGTTCAAAATGTATACATTCAAAAAGTAAAAGTTATTAATGGATTAATTCTAGCTAAAAGAATTGTAATTATTTGATCAATTATCGATTAGATTAATTAGTAATCAACTTAAAAGATAAAGTATGAATACTTATAATTGATCATAATTATGTCACTTTTAATTAAAAATTTACTTAAAAATTTATAAATAGACAAGGATATAGATAATTTATAATTACTATGTTACTAATTTTTAAACTGTCAACATTAAATTAACTTTAACATTATAACGTCTTTTTCTTAATCGATTTGAAGAAACAAAATTAAACTCAAAACTTGAACTTGAAAACAAACATTCATACTCGATACGACTCACCGACCCTTTACCCCGATACAAAACACAAGCAATGTGATTTTGCTGATATCCCTAATAAAGATAGAGGTGATGAGTACAGTGCAGAAGCACGAGCATTTTGTGGCTTTGACAAAGCTGAGGCAAGAATGTGAACACTGTCACACTGAGTACAGTTTGCAACAGTCATGGCTTCGTGTTTTCTTCCACACATTTTTGGCATTAAAAGCAATAATAATGGTTATAAACCAACAACTACCCCTCTTCCTGCATTAATGAACCTACCTCAAATTTTTCAACTTTTCATTTTCTATCTTTACACAATATATAGTTTTCCTTCCTCTTTTCTTTCTCATGTAAAAGATGTCTTCCTCCTTTTAGAACAAAGGAAATGCATGGTGACCTGTCACTAATCATATACATTAATTTTTATCTATAAAATCATAATACGCATTATTATAAAATATTATCACCAAGAGTAGGTTTAAACCTTAAAGTGCTATCAATATCAATATCATCACATGAAAACTCATCACATGACTCTACAAAACCTTAGAAGGCATAGATAGTACAATATATTAAAAATTATTTAATATTTTTGCTTTGAATAATGATATGCATTTGGTCAAGCATATTCAATATATTATATAACCACTATCTTTACCACTTTCGTCAATATTCTTCATTTTAAATAGTAAACACAATAATAGTGTGCAAATCGATTTTTTTTATATGTTTGAATTACTATTTTTTTTTTACAGAAATGAAGATGTATTTATGATGTGCAGCCGTTGGATTTTCTTGTGTTGGGTATAATGTGCAGCAAATAAACCTCCATGAAAATACTTCATAAAGTAAATAATCCACAAGTTATTTCATAATAAATGTTGGAAGAAAGGTAATCATCACAAAACGGAAGAAAATACCAAATAAACACTTCAATTGTTTGTATTCTGTGAAGCAATGTAATTTTATTACAATTGATAAGCTCTATTTTATGGAGCTTACTAATAAGATCATACTTAAATGTGAATAAAGTTGGGTCAAATTAAAATAATTTGAACTTTGCAATAGTAAATATTTTAATGGAAATAATGTAGGATATGTTTGAATATTCTCTCAATTTTATACATTAAACTTATTGAAATCTTTTAAGGAAAATTAGGCATCAGTAAACTCATAATATCACAATATATACCATTTTGAGTCTTAAGTTTTAAAATAAAAACGTGTGATTTGTTTTCCTTATATGAGACTTTAAAAATTTCTCATACGAATGATTTGCTTTGCCCAAATATAAATACTGATATGTTTGTAAAAAGACGTGATTTTAAATATTAGTTTTAAAATTTAATTCTAAATTATAAAAAGAGTGAAATCTAATTCTTTTTTCTTGCTCAATTTATTATGAAAAGAGTTCCAAGAATTGGTGATCACAAGAGTATAAAAGAGCATAAAAAAAACTTGCATTTTCCTTTGTAAATGATTTATATATTATTTTCCAGTGTTGGCCTTAAGGCATATATAGCTAAATGAATGTGGCCTGTGAAAATGCATGTTGTCCAGGAGTTTTTTTGGCTCTTCTATAGCTCATTTTCGTGTTGGCCTTAAGGCATATATAGCTCATTTTCGAGGCTACGTAGCTCCTGATTTATAATTTTTATGTTCAATTTTTATTTATTAATTTTATATCACTAAGTATTTAGGGTTTGATTTATATTTAGCTTTATATTTAGAAAAATAAAAAAATCTAAAAACTAATATATATATATATATATATATATATATATATATATATATATATATAAACTAATATAGATATTATTTAAAAGAGTTTATCAACCCAAAAGCTTACAAGTTGGCTTAGTTTATACTTATTTGATTCGCGACAAGTGGGAAAAAAAAATTACCAACTCAACTAAGTTTGTAAGTTTTTTAAGCTTATAATAGTGACAACAAATGCAAAATGGAAATCTCATTCTCCAATTAGGCTTTTTATACATGAAACTGAATACGAAACATTAATTAAAACATCTTGAGTGAATTCAGCTTCATCCAAGTACGGCTTCTCCTTCGAAAGATATTTTAGACACCTGAAATCATATTGTTTTTATTTAATAAGAGGCATATTCGTGTTAATAGCTTCAAATTAAATTATTGAGTCTCTTTTATTCTATTTGGGAATTACGTCAAATTGTTTAGAGGTGAAATAATTAAGAAGCTTGGTGAGGGGATGATGAAAAGTATTTAAATATTTGTGAAGGTTTGATAGGAAGAATACGTTGATCCATCACATTCTTGTATGAGAAAGTTGACGATATATAAAGATTTATTGAGCCCTAGATATTTTATATTTAACTATAAACATTATTGGTGAACGTAATTAATATGATTAGCGTCACCATGGCCTATCTCTAGCGTCATTTTCCAATATTGATTATCTGTTTTTGGTGATTAAATATTAATGATGGTTGGACGTTGCGTTGAAGGACCAAGGTATTGTTTGGTTCACATGTTACTTAGCAATACCATTGATGGTGATGTGTGCATCTAAGAGCTCCAAAACTTGGTGAATAAATTAAAGCCACACAAGGCTTTCACAATCACTTTTGCGTCACTTGGTTTGATTTGAGGGTTGAATTAAATTATTATAATTAGTGGTGTGAGAGAAATCCCTATGTGCCATTAATGAAGATTGGAGTTTTCATCAACACTCTCTTGCACACAAATTAAGCACGTAGATGGTTATGGAGTTGGGTGGTTCTCCCAAACCCTAGATTTTATCTGGAGATAGTGAATTCATGAAAATGGTTCAGATAATAATAATAATAATAATAATAATAATAATAATAATAATAATAATAATAATAATAATAATAATTATTATTATTATTATTATTATTATTATTATTATTATTATTATTATTATTATTATTATTATTATTATTATTATTATTATTATTATTATTATTGATGGGGCTTTGTGTTTTGGCCTTCATTGAACCTTTGCATATGCTTCATCACCAATCAATGTCGTAATAATTTGACAAAAGAAAGTAAATGTTTGGCTTTATTGTTTCATTGCTATTGCTTGCAATTTGGAGTCACTCATAATAAGTGCATGCACAATTTTCCTTAGGCTTCAGTTTATGGATAAGATATGTGTCAACGAGAAGCACTTAAAATTTAGGTTCAGCTTTTTAGGAAAAGATAATGTTTAATATGATAGGCATTACCTTAGAAAAAGGTCATGCCAAATAACTTAGTTTTGAGTAACTTTTAAGTTTGCCAAATCTAGTGAAAAAGAAAATAATAGGTGAGACTGATTTTATAGTAAAGAAATAAAATGAATTTAATTTAATTTTAATCAAGTTTGAGAAACAACTAAATTAAGAAAAATTTAATTATTGTATCTCGCGTATTAAAATGTGTTTAATATGTAAAATGTTATTTATTTATTAGCTTTTAAATAGAAAAATTGAATGTTTTGCCTTTGTAACATCTTCTTGCATGTTTTATCTGTTTTCGCGGGATAAATCATATATATTAACTATTACAAATTTTAATTATTTTAAATAAAATTATTAATAGTGACGAAGTTATATTCTCACTTAGTAAAAAGGTGTAAATTACTAATATGGCAATAAATTTAATTTTAAAGCTTTTAATATTTAATTACATATTTTATCCATCATTTTACAAATTTTATCACGCGTTTTATTAATACGGTTGATTGTGTAAAATATATATTTAGGAGTTTCTAAAAAATAATATCGTTTTATCATCAAATTTTATAAAATAATATCCCCAACGAAAAAATGATAAAAATATGTGAAAAAAATTGTGATAAAATAATCATACTAAAAAACTTGATACTATAAACACATGAGCTTTGTGTGAGTATTGGCTGACGAGTATTGATTGATGACTCACTATAATTCCAAGGTTTGATGATAAGATTGATTGAATGCACTGATTAACAAGTGAGGATGAAGATGATGGAAATGATTTAATCAAAATGCATATGTTTGATGAACTTACCAGAACGCCTAGGTTTGATGATAAGATCGATGAGCGCCAGAGTGAAATGAAAACGCAAATCGCCTAGGTTTGATCAACTTGCACTTAGGTTTTGGAATTTGGGAAAAAGGTAAAGTGAGTGTGAAATCTTGAAAGGGAAAGGCTGAAAAAAATAAGGGAAGAGTGAAAAATGTGTTATAATTTATGGATGTCATAACCCTCATAAAAGAAGAATTAAAACTCAATTATTGTTATCTTTTAGACAACTCATCATAATTATCTTAAATAATGTTAACTTGTGGAGGGTTATAACCTTCACAAAATAACCTTCACTGATTAACAATTTTTTTTGTAGTGAGATTTATTTATGTGAATATCTAGCAAATCTATTTACAAAGTCTTTGTCAAGGAAATTTTTGAGCAATTGATTCACAAGATTGAACTTCATTGTCTTAATGATGTAAGTTGACATGAGGGAGAGAAATAGAATATGTGATAAACAATATTGTATTGAAGAATAAAGAATAATGTACTTTTTCTCCTTTATTGGATTTTTATCCAAAGGGTTTTTTCCAGTAAAGTTTTAATTAGGCACATTTTCTTATCAATGGACAACAAATGAAGAGTGTTATGAATGAATGGTTATACATTGATTTTTTATAATTACTCATATGATTGATTTGCTGCAATTGTTCATATGATTGATTGATTGATTGATTTTCTATGATTACTCATATGATTGATTTAGTTATTTGTAACCCTTGAGTTATATTATTTGGGTTATAGATAGAAAAAAATTCTTTAAGAAATAACATACAAAATATGAGTTTTTATTCTCTCTTATTCTTTCTTCCTCCTTTCTTTTTCTTTTTCTTTTCTCCATTATAAATTTTATTTTATAACTATATATGTAACATATCACTTAATAAAGTAATCTACTAAACAAAATATCATATGTTTTGATAAAACATATTAGATAGATAAGAAAACATGTAATTGACCGTTACAGTTATCCAAAATAATAACTATATCCATAAAGACAAATTTACAAAACCTCCTAAACACAGTATCTCAAAAATAGTTAAATTATTATAAAAAAACATCCATTTGTATATCCACATCTATATATCTATATACTACACTCCACGTATCACTCGACGATATCCTCCTACTCCATCAAAGGTAGGCTATCTCACACCAAATGGTGATCATTGCCAAAGATTTAAGCAAAACACATAGATAATAGAAACCAAGCAAACATGGTAAGTTAGTGTACAAAGGAAGTAACATATCATAACTTAATATATCAAATCATAAATTGATATTCACAACATCCCATCCAATATATGATCATACCACAATTGATCTCTACTCAATTATCTGGATGGGATGCTAATATAGACTTCACTGAATGTGAGCACTCATGGTAGTATTTATACTTTGTAGAGTTATAAACAAGGGTAACTCGACCTACTACCCATGAGATTAATCTTTCATTCTATCTGACACCCCACTAATCTCTACATGATCAGTTGAATGGTTGGTAGAATATCAGGATATCTTCTTACTAAAGTTTCACTATCAAGCATTCACCACAACTTACTTGAATATAAAATCTTTCCTTAAGCTTTTTCTCGCAACACATATCTTTCAATCTCATAACATATTTATATCATTCCAGAAGCATAAAAAATTATCAAAACATATGCACCGTAAACAAATTCACACAAGACATTTATTGAACACTTTACAAGCGGTATAGGAAAACTTAGTTATTGCCACACAACCTATATTCATCAGATGATTACCATCAGGCACTTACTATCAGATGCTCACCACCAGACATTTTCCACCAGACGCTTACTGTAACACCCCAACTCTTGAGATGTCACAAGTTACTGCAAAACTGATAAAAATTCAAAATTTATCACGTACTTTTCAAAAACCTATACTTTTAAAAATTCATACTTTATTCAAAACATAATCGTTCCAAATTTATTCAAAACATAATTTATCCAATTACATTATTCAAAATAATGAAATAACGAAAGAAATAAAATAACTTCAATTGTTTGGTCTTAACTTTTTAAAACAAAATAACTTCAATTGAAATCCCAAGTTTGTCCCCCATCTTCTCTCGAGTCTGTCATGCCTCTAGAACATTTGTAATATCATTTGCTCACGTATAACACATTATACAATCATCGCCAATAATTTTATTCACAAACACACAAAAACAAACACGTATGAGATAAGTTACCGATAAAACAATTATATGAACCATAATCAAATACACGATAAGATGCATATATACTGATTATATCAACCACAATTGAACACCTCATACGTAGAAATAATAATGATAGGATTACTATTCCTCTAAACACAACAAATTAATGATATCTGATTGTCGCTTCCCGAGCCTCGATACTCCATCCTCGATAATCGATCTTCGATGTCATCATGAACATCACACACCTAGACCAACAGTCTATCCTTTCAATCGCTCTTATGCTAACCACACCACTTGATACCATTACTACCAATATAGTATTCCCTTGATGCTCCATCATCACTATCATTATCAACATGTGTACCTCCATCATGATCACCACCATGAGCCTTCTCAAATACCCTAACACCATAGTAGAAAGAATTAGTCACACTCTTGTACCCTACCGTAGTTGCTCCTACAACCCAATTTGTAGCCTCCCCTACAGATATGTTCGAGTATTCCTGTAATTCAACTAAGGAACATGCCTTCCTGCCACATAAGGATAAGGAAACCACCATCACCCCACACAAGGAAGGTTCAATACTCGAATAACCAATACTTATCCGTAGATAAAAACCAAGATTTACTAGGTACAACAAGTAGGCTTATCCCCCCACTCTTATGCTCATCAACCACACACTCATGTGCACCCCCAATACTCATTCATGTTCCAATCTCAACCACAAGTCAAACTTGACCCTAAACACAACCCCTAAACACATTCTCTGATTGTCATCATGTTCTACAACTCCTCTAGCTTGATCCATGTCCAATTGTTATCAAAATTTTCATGTTTAACTAAGAAAAACATTAGGATAATAGATTATCATAAGTGATAATCGATTATTCCCGAATCATACACATGTACACAAAATACCCTATGATAATCAATTATCACTTAAGATAATCGATTATCTCAATGGTTCTACATAGAAAATCACCATAATTCAACACGCGTGAAGGGATAATTAATTACTATCCTAGATAATCGATTATTCCTGTGAATAATCACGTTCCTAGACTAAAAACGTAAGGTACAACCCCCATGTTTCAATCCCAAATCACGTTCCATCATTACAGACCATTGTAACCACACTCAAACCCCCGTGTTCTACATAGCCTACAATAACAAACAAAACAAAGGTAAGTTGTCCCATACCTTGACAATTACTAGGACTTTATCTACAATCCTGAAACACCACCAATCTTTCTTTGCACTAAGAGTGTCTATTGCTCTCTCTCTTCTTCTCACCAAAAACATCAACATCCTCTCATCATCTGTTTTCTCTCTTTGATTTAGAGTATCTAGGGTTTCTAAAACACAAAATGCACCCCTATATTTATATCTTAATATTTATATCTTAATATTTATAAATCAACCTAACTCTACCTCTAGTATCTTCTCACTTATAATAATATATTTTTAAAACCAAATCTATCTAAATCTTTAATTCTCTTTTATCTCACATTATCTTTCCTTTTATTTAATTTAATTTAATTCAAACTCTTTTACTTCCTACACCCCCTTATTTAATTTCTACATCAATTAAATAAAGGTAAAAAACTATTTTTCCCCTAAGGAAAATACAAATGAAATAAAGGTTTCCCTTAACTTCCTTTCTCCCTAGAATTGAACCCATACACATTCAATCCTAAACCACCCTTCCATTAACAAGTCAACACATCACATTGATAGTCTTACATACACACACACACACAAATCACCTAATTATCAACATATCAATCATGTGTTGCACTTTATTAATAATATCATGAAATAATTAACATAGCAATTATAATTATAAGAAACACCTAAACTTCACACCACTTACCAACAATAACATTTAAAACCCAAATCACTTAATTCCCTATTTACTACATTTTTCTCGGGTCTTATACTTACCATCAGACGCTCACCACTAAGCACTCATTACCAGATGCTCACCAACAAACCCTCATTACCAGACGCTTACAACCAGATGCTCACCACTAAACACTCATTACAAAACGCTTACCACCAAACGGTCACCACCAGACTACAAGAAGCTTACAACCAGACGCTCATTACTAGATTTCAGCAAAATAAGAGGCTAAATAAGTCCTAAATGGCCCAAAGACAATTCCCAAAGCAGCAAAATTTTCCTAAAACCTTGACTTTAGAATTTGACCTGTTAAAACCTCCATTTTATGCCATAAACTCATCATTCTTTAAACTAATTCCAAATCAAAGCTCTGTAACAATTCATCAACTCAAATTAACCAAATCTACATTCCCAACTTCATCAAGAAACAACTTTCTCATTAGCAAACCAAGTACATACCAACATTCAAAAGTTCTCAATTCAACATATCACTTTTACAAGCAACTCAACATACCAAATTTCACAATTCAATTAAATTTCACAAATCAATCATCACATCATCATACAAACATCAAATATAACATGTCTACCAATCTAAATCAAATAAACAAGCTTCATTTACCTGGATAATGCTCTGATGGTTCTAAGAACTCTAGAATTTCTCCTACGGTTCCGAGATCTCTATTTTTGCTCCTATAATTCACTACAATTTGATCAGAGTATACCCTCAATACCACTTATCAATTGAGAGTCTTAGAGAAGACTCAAACCCCATAATAGTAGAAAACCCCTAAATGTAGAGACACAAAGATCTAAGAAAAAATGGTAGAAATCAGCTTATTCTTTAACTAAATTAAATTAACTAAAAATGAAGATCTCGCCTCAAGAATCCCTTAGACGATCTCTGATATTCAGGTAGATGAATAGAGAGTCAAAATCTCTAGAAAGAAGACAGAAAATTTAAAGAAGAAAGTTAAAGAGATAAAACTTTTTGAATCATAAAACTCCTTATTAAAAGTTTCTATTTATATTTTTGATATTTTTGAAATAAAATAATAAAATATAATTATTTAAAACACTCTATTAAATCTTATAATATATATATATATATATATATATAAATCTTGAATACTTGTAAAATAACTATAGTTATATAGATGAAATAAAATTTTATATAAATAGATATAGATTCCTTTTCTAATAAACTAAAGTATCTCTTAAAAATTTGATGTGTGACATCTCATCCATAAGCACGTTAGAACTTTGGTGTAGATAATTTGAAGACTAAAAACAAAATAAAAAGTAGTTTTCAGAACAAACAAGAAATCTCCTCCGTAAAAGAATATATCATAAATAATGACTTTTACTGCTGTATGCATTTATTATTTCATCTATATAAAATAATTTTAAATTATAATGAAAAATTGGATGAGTAAGAAATTTGTACCTCATAATAAAACACTACATTATTCAAAATTCAATGATAATGCTATTTGTGATGGTAGATGATTGATGTCAAATTATAATGATTAAAATGTGGGATTAATCAAAATACGTCACTCTTCTGTCACATCAACACGTTGAAAGTGGTTTCTATTACACAAATTTAAAAATAGATTTACGGTAGAGTAAGGCAATGCATATGTACAAGTTCCTTGCTCATAGATTCGTTTTACTTTTTGTTTTGTGTTCTCCATTATTGGATTTTGCATAGCCACTATCTGCACATTACACCGGTTCAATTTGGCCACGTTTCAGCTCATATTGTTAAATGAAAAAAGTTTTCACATTCAGACTTTAAAATTTCAAATCAAATTTTCAAATTAATCCAAATTACTGGTCAGAATTGTTTCACTTGTCAGGATGAAATCCTTCCTTAAAATAGTAATATTGAAGGGCTTAATATATTTTCTCGTTTTTCTTCATTCTAAGTTTTTAAATTTTAATATTCCGTTTCGATTCAAACCCCAAGTTATTTTTTCTTTTTATAATTGAACCTATTCAAGAATTAGGTAAGAAATTATTTAAATACATATAGTCGTTATTTTATTTATACGTATAACTTCAATAAATTAAAGCAACAAACAAATACACAACACTAAAAAAAGAAAAAAAAATTAAAAGAAGACAATTCGTTTGAGCAAAAGTTATCTTATTGTGAGTGAAAAAAATTTCATTTGAACCAAAATATGATAAACACAATGTTTAATTGTATTATTATTTTAGTTTGAGTGAAAATTATTTCACTTAATCAAAAGTATTACAAAAATAATAGTTATTTTTAATACACTATAAAAAAATATTAATATTACCGACGAATTTTTATCGACGGATAAATATCTGTCGATATATTTTAATTTTCGACGAAATTACCGATGGTTTTTTATCTTTTTTACCGACGGTCAAAAACCTTCGATAAGGTCATCGGTAAGTGACATGCACATTACCGACGGATTTGTCGAAGGCTTTTGATCGTCGGTAAAAAGAGCGAGAATTTTCCCGCTCATTATTTCGCTTGACGACATTACTGACAGATTTACCGAAGGCTTCTGACCGTTGGTAAAAAAGCAGAAATTTTCCGGCCCCAGTTTCGCATCCAATGCCAATATATGTGGCAAACACTCATTTCTCCTTCTCATTTCTCTCCATCTCAGTGTAATACTTCTTCCTATTGTTGCTCTCCACCGCCGCAGCTCTCCACCGCCGCTCTTCATCGCCGCTGCTCTCCACCATCGTTGCTCCCCACCACCGCTGCTCTCCATCACCACTGCTCTCCACCACCGCTGCTCTGTTGCAATCCACCGCTGCTCTCCACTGAGAATTGCAGAGAAACTCTTCATGATTCCCTATGATTTTAACTATTGAAAATAAATTGGTTGTTTGATTCTTTGGAAATTAGTTTATTACTGGCGTGATGCTTTTTTGGTGGCGGAGTTCATGAAAACGAAAAAAAAATGACACAGAGAGAGGAAGGAAGAAGAAGAAGATGAACCAGATCGCGGTAATTACCGACGGATTTATCGAAGGCCAGAAGCCTTCAGTAATTACCGACGGTTTTACCAAAGGTCAAAAGCCTTCGATAATTACCGACAACTGAAATATCCGTCGGTAAAGGTTACTGACAACGTTTTTACCGACGGTATTTTGACCGTCGGTAAGTCGTCGGTAAACGACAATTACCGATAGATTTGATACATTACCGATGAATTAGGACCGTCGGTAATATCAATTATTCTTGTAATGATATTATTTTCACTTGAACGAAAATAAGACAGAGGCTAGATTAAATTTTCACTTAAAAAATATAACAAATCAATCACATTCCATTCAAAAACAACTTCAATCAATCTTTGACCCATCAAATAAAATTATGCACTTTTGAATAATTCAAAACATTACTACATTCTTAAATTGCTCACATATATAATTAAATTATCATTAAACCCATAAATTAACATAACCAAAACTTTCAAACTTAAATTAAACTCAAATAATAAACCTGGTCATAAATATTCGCAAATCAAACTATTCACAACACAACATTATTTGATAACCTATGTTTACACTTTCAAAAAAGACAAACTCAAAAGCTTTCATGAAATAACATTCCTATATAAAATATATATCATTATGACAAATCATTTTTTCAAGAAAAGACCATTGAAGAGATATAACATCAAGGAGAAGTGAGTCTAACCATACATAAGAGATTGATAGATCTTTATCCTTATATGGTGTTCAATTTTCTCATTTTTACTCAATGTGTTACTTAGATTCATACTTAGATAACTAACTATCTCTCCCTCAAATGTGAGTCTCTTCACATTGGAACTTTCTCCTTGAGTTAATCATGACTACTCCATAGTTGTAATCGTTCACATAACGTGACACACTTGCCTGATCGTCTTTCAAGAAGACTTTCGATACATAGATTTTTCTAAGTGAATCACCAACACTAACCATATGCTCTAATACCAATGATGGGTATTTCGAAGAGATACAACACCAATGAGACATGAGTTTATCTCATATATGGGATTGACACCACTTCAACCTAAAAAATTAAAGTAATGAGTTTATTGGTCTTCTTCCTTATATGATGCTCACTTTCTCATGTTTACTCAATGTGAAACATAGACTCACACTTGGATAACCTAACAATCCAACGTGGATTTAAACTCACACTTGATAACCCAACAATCAGTGATGGCACTTATGAGTCTTTTAAGGGAGTATAACTAGATTCAACACCAATAAGACATGAAACCACCCTACATAAAGGATTACCACCACTTATAACAAAAAATCTTAAGGTAATGGGTTTATGACATGTGAGAACCTAGAAAACAGAGTATTAGTTTTGATAGGTGTTTTAAAATAATGAAACGGAATATTTTAAAATTTAAATAATTCACTAATATAAATAAAATTTCTTAAATTCGTCTCATTACTTAAAACATAACCTATCTATCTAAAATTATTCCTCTTAGTTCTCTCTCCCTTCTCTTTAAGAAATCTCACTCCTCGATCATTTGTTTGACGATTAGGAAGTTCCGATGAGATCACAACTAAGTGATCTCCATTTCTAATCGATCAGTTCTTGGTTTAGAGCAAGTAAGTTTTTAACTCTTTTTCCTTTTGTTCTCTATTTATGATCATGCTTAGGAACCCCTTCGCATCTGTCATTTATACTCTATTCTTGGTTCTTTGTCAATCTGTGATCTTAAGGACTCACTTCGATCATGATTTGGTGATTTATAGGCATTTCTAGAGTTCCTTGAGTCTGAAGCAAGAGTTTTAGCATTCTTAGAGTTTAGTAGCTTCGACGAAAGGTAAGTGAAATTAGTGTTTTCTTTTAATTTAAGTTGCAAAGTATGCTTTGGTAGTTAATAATATGAAAGATTGAATGTATGTTAATTTTGATATTGGAATTGGTTGGATGAATAAGATTAAATATGATTATGGTTTTGTGTTTGGTTGATGGTATGAAATTGATATAGCATGAAGGAAACAAAATATGAGTTGAATTGTTAGTCATTTTGATTTTAAAGGAGGTTTTGGTATATGAAATCCTAGGTGAAGGATTAAGGAGGGGAAATTGGAATTGGAAGTGGGTTTTAAGCCAATTTAAGACATGTTTGAGTTGTGAACTAGATAGAATATGATCTAGAAATAGGTAGTAGCTAATTTATGGTATTTTGGGTTGTTTCTAGGTGAAATTTAGGGGTTTTGACAGTTGAGTTTTTGAGATAATGGTTAAATGAGAAAACAATAGTTTAGGGTCAGCTATTAAGTCATTTAGGACTTGTTTAAGTGTTGAATTAGGCCAAATCTGTGGTGGATCTGATACCGAGTTCTTAAGTTGTCATTTTTGTCACATTATAGTCCAAATTTGAGGTTCTAGCTAATGAAAACTTAAAGTATAGAGCCTGTGATGAAAATGAGGTGTTGGAGTATGTGATTGAGTCCATTCAAACTTGTTCATACCTTTAGTTTACAGATTTTTAAGTTAGAAAGGGTAGATTTGAGTTTGGGCACTTTTGGAGCTGTCAAAAGGACTTAATGCACTTAATTTCGAGTCTAATGATCAAAGAGGTATTCTATTTTAATTCTAAATGTGATTTTACATCAATTATAGGGTTTAAGGAATTCATTTGATCATTAGAACAAGTCTCAAGTGCATCAAAGTCCACAAACACAATGTGTTGTCAACTGATATGGCGTTGAACACCTCTTTCTAGGCCCCTAAGCACCTCATTCCAATGTCGTTGGGGCTAAGTTCCAGGTTTCTGTGACTGAGCGCCACTTTCCAGTGTCTATAGTGCTGAGCACTACTTTCTAGGGCAGCCAATTCTATAAGTATGAGTTTAAAGGGTGTGTTGTTTAGTGGTTCTTCTTGGACTAGTTCTTGTGTATTGATGTATATGGAATGATTTCAAGTGATTACTTACCATGTTTATCTAAAATATATGTATATGATTATGTTGGATATATATGGTGATGATGGGTATGTTGTTGATCATGTGAATGATTTATGGACATAATTTCATGACCCTTGTGGAGAGGTTACCCGGTGGTGTCCTGTAGTGTTGGTATGAATGCAGGGATATCAGTCTTAGGGGTCATCCTGAAACTCTAATGATCATTCATTCTTAATTAGAGAGGAGTGATACATATGATGAGAGTAGCATGAGTAGCATGAGGTCTTAGTTTACGTACTTCTATTATGGCCTAAAAAGCGGTATAAACTAACTTTGTGAGTGTGGTAGGGTGAAACCCCTTGACAATGGTTCTGCAGAGCAGTAGAGACTATCACAAGTGCACGACTCGCCATAACTCGACATTTATACTAAATCCGGATAGTACAGTCTAGGTCTTGGCATGTTTAAGATGTGTGAAATATTAATGTATATATTGATTTGTTTTGTATCACTAGCTTACCCTTGATTTTGTATTGTCTATTGCGTGTTTGTCTTCTCTTTTACAATGATCACCTAAATGGTGTGAGTTTAAAAAGATGTCTTTTTAGTTACTCTAGTAAGAGGTGAGGGTGAAGTAGATGTGTAGTTAGATGGTTCAACATGTGTATATCTCTCCTTTGTGGTATGTTTGCTTTACCTTAAATTTATATTATCATATATGTAACGTTTTATAGTAGTTTTTATAATATTAAAATGGGATGTTACATGACATTTATATGATGCCCAACTTTATTATTTTTATTCAATGTGAGGCATAGACTCACACTTGAGGAGGAAATTGTTGGGTTATCCAAGAATGAATCTATGTTCCACGTTGAGTAAAAATGAAAAAGTTGAGTTGAAGTTTGATATCATTGGATATAGAATGCAATAAAGATTAAGCAATTATCATTAGAGAAAATTCATATAGATGAGAACGGATCAAATATGATGTCGTACCTACAAGAAAATTTGTTATATGTATGAAGAAAGTCAGTTTGGTTAGTTATGATGGTAATTAATTGGTGAGTGAGTGATTTTTCATGTGGGTCATCAATTTATTAGGCTCATACCAACTTAGTTAAGAAAAAGAAAAAATAAGATATTTTTCTTTATGAATTTCCTACCCATTAGGCAATTTAAAATAATGCAACAAGATAAAGATAAAAAAAACATAGATTTTGAGTGTCTCTAACGCAAAAGAAAGAAAAAGAAAAAACCACTAAGAGAGTGAAGAAGAAGAAAATAACAACTAGTGTATGCTATGCAAAGTTTATACACGAAAATCAAATTGGAGAAGAGGTTTCGTACCACATCTTATATTGAGTTTCTTATTGTTTAATTAAGTATGTATTGTTGATGAAAACACTACTTTTCAATTAATAATTGAAAGTTATAAAAAAATTTGTGATGTAACCATTAATTATTGTTAATAAAAGTTTTTATTAAACTGGATTTCTGAGTTTTTTTTTCAAAATGTTTCCATGTTAAAAAGAATTAATTTCTACTTATTTCTCTTTTCTCAGTTTTATTGCATCTCATTATTTTTACATATTATTTATATAGGAAATATTTTATTTAAGTTTTGATTAGAATTGTTATTTTTGTTATCTTTCATATAATTGATAAACATCTTTCTTAAATACTCTCACAACAAAATGACCAAACTTTAAAATTGAAAACAATATTAATAATAATTATAATTCCATTATTGAATAATAATAACAGTATGTATGATATTCTTTTTATAATAGGTTGAAAAGAATGATAGAGAGGATCAGAATAAGTGAACATTTTTTACGGAAAAGTGAAAAATATAAAACCCTTTTTAACTTTCAAATTTAAAAAAATTTTAATTTATAAGCTACTCAAGAATATTTATTTTAAAAAAATAAATCATTGCATGATGTGAAAACATTGAAATCTAAGAACATTGAGACCTGAAAGTCAAAGTAAAATAAAATATTCCTCTGTTACGGCATTTTCTGTTACTATATTGAATGGATTCACATCACACACTCTATATTCTTCTTCTTGTAGCTTTCCAAGTCAACTTAACTTCACATAGTCAAGGGAAGTTCCATTTTAGAATTTAGGGTTAAACATTTTCCAACCAATAATAACTTTTTCAAACACATTTTAAAGCAAAACATATAAATCAAAACTAATATAATAGCATATGATAAAGTAAGCTTATATTCGTAAAGTTATACTGCAATAATTTATTTATAATACTTTAACCATGGATTTCTGTATAGTTAACAAATAATAATTTTTAATAATTATTTTAAAATTAATACCTCATGTTTCCATCATCTTAGACATCACTTTTAAAATAATTATTAAATAACGGGGACACTGATCCAAAATATAATGATATTTAAGTCAAAGTAATATTGATATAATAGTAATAATTAAATAATCATAAAAAGATATGAAATAAATATAATATAATATCAGAATTTTATAACAGAAAAATACATTATTTTATAAATTTTAAACATTCAAAGTACTTCTAAAGATTTAAACTAAATATATTAAAAATATTCAAGTTTAAATCTCCATAAAACTTAATATATATATATATATATATATATATATATATATATAATAAACTGTATAAATAAAAAATAATTTTATAATTGAATATAAATAAATATAATAATTGATAAAATAGTGTATAGATATTTATAAGAAATTTTTAAAATAATTAATAGAAGTTTGACCAAGTTGGAATATAATTCACCAATTATATATCTAATCTACTGATTTGAATTTATATTGCCTTTTAGCATTTAAAACTTTTCTTTATCTTGAATATTTTGTTTCTTTCTAGTTAACTATAATTCATTTCAATGCTACTTCAGTGCAACCAAATAATGTACTATGCAGAGACTTTAGATTAATTAATAGTAATTTTATTAAGAAATAAAAGCAAATTAAATGTCACAATCATAGCCAACCAAGGTGGTTGGAATTATTGAGGGAAGGAAAGAGAAATGAAACTTTCAACGAGACACAGCAAAGTGTAGCCCACATCCACCACAAGGACCAATATTTCGATAAATATTATATTTTCTCATAAATGTTTTCATACAATACTCAAAGTGTTTAAGAAAAGAAAAATGTATAATATTTTTAAATATAAACACATTCATTTTCCTATTAATAAAAATTGTGGTAGAAAAATAGAGTTATTTTTCAAGAAAAACGTAATCATTCATTTATTATTTATTTCTTGAAAGTTGTCCTTCACTTTCTTGTTTCATAGTTTTGAACATATTATCAAAATAATTTTAAGTAAAATCAAAATAACATTATTTTATTAAATTTTATACAAAATAGCATGACTTTGACGTGGTTTTACTTTTTAAATTTTATTACAACGTGTTTAACATGAGGTTATATATTCCACCATCGATCAAACATCCAGAAAATTAAAAGTATTGCGATAAAATATGAAAAATAATAATAAATTTTGTAAACAAAGATATATTTATAAAATATATTTTAATTATTTAATAATTAAAACAATTATTAACATGGTTAAGAAGTTAATTTTAAACCTAATTCAATTCACATAATCAATTTATAAGGTGAGGTTTGAATTCATTTATATATTTTAAATTGGTATTATTTTTAGTTAATGTAAGACTTCTAACACATCTTTCTTACATGAAGTCCCAACACACATCTCACACATCGAGGTATATATATATATATATATATATATATATATATATATATATATATATATATATATATATATATATATATATATATATATATATATATATATATATATATATATATTACGTGAGAATAAACATTAATTAATGATAAGATAACGGTTTGATAATCAATGAAATAATATGTCCAACAAATAGCAACTCGTTAGAATAAACTTTAATCCATAGTTTTGATATCCGGTTAAAAAGTAAATTTTAAGTTTAATTTAATCTCAAACTTATAATATGAGGAGAAAAAGAAGAGTATCAAAGTCGAGAAAAACAAATATATAAAAAATAAAATTGAACATAGTGAAGAAATATATAAGATATAAAAATAAAGCTTTTTTTTAAATTATATAATTTCATTAGTTTGATAGGATATTAGAAGAAAAATGAAAAATAAATATATAAAAAGTAAAATGGATTTCACCCTTTCCGAATTTTTTTTTTCTTACTCACTTCCCCCTGAATAAACTATTTTTTTTACCCTATTCATTTTAACAAGATATAAGAGGGAGTTAACATCTATCTTCACACCCTTTTCCCAAGGTTTATTCAAGTAAAAGAAATATAATTTTGACTTAAAATATAATTAAACTTAATATGTAATTACAATTTAATGAATCAAAATAATGAAAATAATTCATTAATTAAAATTTGACAATATATAATTAATAATATGTATTCTTGTAGAAAAGAGAATGTGGTTCTTCTAAGGTGAAGAATGTGACACTTTAGGGAGTTGGTTTGACAAATTGAGTGACTTATTGTTAAGTCGTTGGTGAAAACTTAGGAAATCACTTAATTCAATAAAAATTTAAAGAGAATATTAAATATATAATATAAAAATGAGTATAAAATTGATAAATTATTTTCTGTCAAATCAATATGTATTTATACACCTTTTAAACCATAAGCAAAGACTGAGAAGATAGGATTGATAACTGTAGACTTTTTCTTATATACACGAGTGCACTGCATATTAGGTACCAAGAAATATCTCAAAAAATAATAAAATTAAGTGAGTAAATAAATGATAATAACATATTGTGACATTTTTTAGTACCGAGTTTTTATTCGACAATTGTAATCATTGTAATGTATCTGTAAAGACGTGAACCTTAATGAAAATTAATAAAAAATTATTTATTATAATGATGAATACTTCACATTTAAAAATATTATATTATTTTCTTTATTGAAATTTAACCTTTTTTATACCCGTTATTATCTTATCACATCATTATTTTAATCTCAAAAACTATCTTTCAAAACTTTTCACTCTCTCGTTTCTCTTTCAACTATATAAGTATCTAATTTGAAAAAGAGATTGAATATTTATTTCTCTATTGTTTTCTTTCTATACTTCAACTCAAGTTGTGATTTTCCAAAGATTGATGTAATCTTGTGTTCCAATTATTGGCTCCTTTTGAATTAAAAGAAAAGAAAGAGAAAGAAACGTGGCATGTTTTACATTTAGTACGATCTCCCTCACTTAATTATTGATAGCATAATCTATATATGATAATATATATATATATATATATATATATATATATATATATATATATATATATATATATATATATATATATATATATATATAATAAACAACACATGCGCATATCTGTCAAATGGTCCATGCATTCAACCACCACTCTTAGGTTAAAAAATAATTTAGGGATCTTTTGTTGCATTTCGCTTTGAAACTTATCATAGGGTCAAACTTCCTTTAACAAATGCACTAATTAGAAGAAAATAATTGTGATATTATTTTAATAAATAACATATATGAGATGAAGTTGTTTAATAAATATATGTTAATATTCCAAGAGATGAGTGATATAAAACTTCAAAACACTTTGGCTATGCTACTTATGATAATGTATTCTCAAACCCCCAATCATACACAAACTAAAATTTTGTGAATCATGACGCAATCAAGATTATGGAAATATTAACGAAACTAAATATAATGTGTTCATATGATAATTACTAGCAATTTATAAAAGTTTATTGTTACTATACTATTATGGCTTTTGTTGGTGTGTACGTTTGTGCAGTGCATTTGTGGGGCATGCTGCAAAGATCATGGATGCTAAGGTATTCTAATCATTTCATTATATTATATAGAAATTGGATTACGTAAAACCATTGGATCTTGGCTTGTTATAATTATATATATCAGAAACTGAAAAGACAATTCATAATTTGACTCTACTCACTAGACCCCACACCAAAACGATAAAAATGAAAGAATATGGGACAATTTGGATCTTCTAATCTTTCAAAGAGAAATTATTGTAAAACCCAAGCAATAATGAAGCTTGTTGTGTTATTCTTAAGAAAAGTTTTAGTTTTTTTTTTTTTAAAGATTGTTGATCAATGTTTATATCTTTTTATACACGGCTTATTTTCGTTGAGAAATTTAACATATTGTTTTCGAAGAAAATTTGATGATTAAAATGTAATACAGGGAAACTTAAAATTGGAACTTTGAATTGAGTTTTAAATAATTTTCAAAACACTGTTTATTTTCTCTTGGAAGAGTTCGACGGTCTACAATAATTATTAAACACTTAAATATTTAAAATAATTTTTAGAAGAAATCTTTAAAAAACAATAATGCACATTTATTTTTATACTGGTTAGCTCCAAATTAAACTATGCTTAGTTTTTCTTTATTTGCTCTTAAAGATTTCACTAATTATAAAGTATTACAACGAGTTTAATGACTCTTAGTATACAACTAACCTAATTGATTAAGACAAATAACCACTCCTGGTAAGAAATAGTCTAACTGACTAGAAGGTTTAACTCAACTAAGTTAAACTTATAAGTATTTTACTTCATTTCTGAAAGAAAACAAAAGTGTTTTATAGGTTACAAGAACGAAATATGTAACTTTAGTAAAGAAGATTTGAAATCAATATAAAGAGATTCTGAAAACTTGTAAAAAACTTTTCTTTTTCAGAAAACAAGCGTTAGATAATGTAAGCTTTAGAAAACAACAACAAGAGAGCATGCAAAGATAATTCTTAGTTCTTCTCTTCACGCGTTCCTTTTTATATAGGCTTCTTTGAAAAAGATTTGTTACTAAGAGATGTAGTCTTTTGTACTAGGTGTAATATCCTATTTTAATAGTGTAAAACTACTAAAATAAAACGTACATACATGATAACTTACAAGGAACCTGAGACTAATAGAACATAAAATTCTATCCTTGAAGAGAAAAAATTATCTATCATGTTGCTTCTCTCTTAACCAACTACTGAATCAACTGAAAAGACCTCCCTTTCTTAAGCTCACACTAGTTAAGGTGATTATTGCAAAAGAGAAAACAACACACAGACAGACAAAACACAAAATCAAGGGTAAGCTAGTGATACAAAATATTTCATAATATACTTAAATATTTTAAACATTCTACACGTGATACATATAACACAATTTAACCAACCAAACACTTTAACATGACCAAACTTTAACTGAACTGTCCGGACTTAGAATGAATGTCGAGTTATGGCGGGTTGTGCACTTCTGGTGAATTCTACTGCTTTGCAAAGTCATTGCCAATGGATTTCACCCTACCACACTCACAAAATTAGTCTGTTCCACGCCCTAGATCATACTAGAAGCACCTAAGACTAAGACCTCCTGCTACTTTCACCACATGTGTCAATCTTTTTTACTTGAGAATGAAAGACCATTAAAGTGTTAGGATAACTCCCAAGACTGAGTTCCCTACATTCATATTAATGATACTTGAAACCACCACTAAGAAGTTCCTCGTTGGAACTCTCTTCCATACCTTTGAAACCATTTATATCAATTCATATTCACATAGTACACCAATACCTAAGACTACTGATCATACATTAAAGAAATAGAAACACTCATACAAGTCATTAGAAATCACACAATAACACAATTTCTTCATGACATCTTGATACTCATATTTAGGTAAGGAAAATAACTTTTAAACCCTCACCAACGGTTCCAGAAGGGTCCACAACCCCAAAAATGACTTAAAGAATATCCAAAACGGACATCCAAAACCTTGGAAACCTTCGAAAACTGGTGTAGTGGCGCTCAAAGGTGCCCAAGGGCGCTCAGGAGGCTCAGGGGGCGCTTGGGCGCCATGACAGCACACAAAACACTTCAAAATTGACTTTTGATGCACTTGAGACTTGTTCTATTGATCAAAAGGGTTCTCTAAACATTAGAATTGATCGGAAAACACATTTATAAGTAGAAGTAAGTATTCATTTGATCATTAGACTTAAGACTAGTGCACCATTTTTTACACTCCAAAAAAACATAAACTCATATTTTCACCTTCTACACCTTATTTCTGCAACCTAACCATTTGGACAAATCTTAATTGACTCAATAACATATTACAAATCATCACCTACAACCCAAAACTTCAAATTTGAAATATCACTAGTTAAAACCCCTAAAATTGAAACTAAAACCATACAAAACTCAACATTTCAACTACTAATTCTTTTTACCTCATATTTCTCTTAACCAAGAGTCTAGGCAAGTCATAATAGTTCTCCTAATCAATTCTCAACTTTCCAAAACAGTACACACTTCTTACTCCGAAATACCACTACTCCAAACCCCCTTTTTCACACTAAAAACACTTCAAAACCTCAACAAGGAACCACTTAAGTGCTACATATAAGTTCTTAATCAAAACACACCTGTCACAAGTCCCAAATACCCTCATAACAATGCTAAACCAGTTTCCTTCTCACTCCAATACTTATTTCTCAAACTTACTCATAAAACCTCACCTTTTAAGCTTAAAACCCAAGTAATTAACTCTTACTTACTCCAAATGATTTAAAATCATTTTCAAACCACAATAACACTCCCAAACATACAATCATAACAGTGGAAATATCACAATCACACCATTCCAATTATATTCCATATCATACTATCAAAATCATCAATTAAACATACATAGTATACACCAAATCATACCAATTTCTCCAAAATCATCCATAATTCATACCAATACAAAATTTATGATACAAACACAAACTTAAAGCAAAAATTCTAGCTTCCCTTACCTCACAAGAAACAACCCTAACTCAAAGAACGTTCTACCAATTACTTGAAACACAAGGAATATTTATACGAACCTACGAAACACCAAATTGAAAATGGACAGAGTCCTTAGAACTCTAGATGAACCAAGAATGAGTAGGAGAAACATGATTACACATGCAACAGTACAAGATTATTCTAAAAACAAATTACGAACGGGAGAAGAAAAAGAATTCGACACTTACTCTAAAACAGAAATTGATTGGCTAGAAATGTAGATCTCGTCGCCATTTTCTGGGGTTTAACTAGGTCAGAAGCTATTTTGTGTCTTGTAGAAAAAATTGTGCTATGTATGGAGGAGACAGACATAAAGAATGAAAGAAAGATTCCTAGAATTTTTTACCTCTCTAAACGTTCTTCTGATTCTGATGCAAATGCTTTAATAAAGATATTGTATTGATGTGATTTGCATAGAAAAAGAGAGTATAACACAATAGACAAAAAATATACTACAACATACATGCAATAAGCTAATCGTTTAAGCATAACATGTGTATTATCATTTATAAGGTGTTGTCGGTTTGAGTAAACTACAACATTTAGGATATTTTTAATATAGTGTTTAACATTTGCGTTTAATATCTTAGATGATTTATGCTTTGTTAAATTTCAAAATTAGATATATTTAAACAATCTTACCTTAACCGATAACATTTAGACGATCTTTATCTTAACATAAAATGCAAATTATTTTAACTTAAAAACAAATAAACTTTTTTTATGGTGTTTTTGTATGATGGTTTGTAAACAATTTCAACTTAATTACATATTATATTATATTATATATATTATATTATATTATATTATATTATATATATTATATTATATTATATTATATTATATTATATTATATTATATTATATTATATTATATTATATTATATTATATTATATTATATTATATTATATTATAGGTTTAATTGCTTCCTTTGTCCCCAGTTTGGTTGAATTGTGTCAAATTCATCCTCATTTTTAAAAAAGTTTCATTGTCGTCCTCACGTGGTGTAAAAGTGTCAATTGAATCCAAACATAGAAAAAATTTGTGTCAAAGTAGTCATCTCCGTTAAATACACACTAACGGTGTTAAGTGGCTGATTATTTGGATGATCCAGTGAGAAAGACATGAGACTCTCTATTCTTTCAGCTAGGAACTCCGACGAAGGATCGTCTCCCTGCGCGCATACGGCTGCCCCCACCAAACCGACCACCGCGAAGAGGCCCTCCGCCTGGTCCATGACGTCATCGGCGACCCCAAGCGCCACCAGGATCGCGGCTAGCCACGGTGTCAGGTCCTCTCTCCTGCCCCCTTTCCGCGCGATAGAGGAGAAACTCTTTCAGTCCGACACCGGCCTCCGCTTGGGCACGTCCAGCCACCGGAGGCAGCGTTCAGGCCCTTCTCACCCTCTGATTCGGCGCGAGTTCTCTTCCTTCTCCATCGAACACCGCCAGTGCCACGAAACGCGGCCAAGGTCGCCGCCAGTTACCGAACCCCGAACACCACCTCTGAGGCAACGAGCGAAACCCTACCGTCGACGAAGCTAATCACCATCGTTCTCGCCGGAGTTCGTTTCGTCATCGACGCCACCGATGGCGCCTCTCCCTCTCTTTTCTATCCTTTTTATTTACTGGTTGGTTTGGGATTTGGTTCTTGGAATGGTTGATGGATGATCCAGTGAGAAAAATGGGGATGAATTTGACGAATTCTAGAACGGAAAGGGTGGAAATCCGAGAGGGGCTGATCACGGGTGTTGGAGATGAAGGCCCCTGTTGGAGATGAAGGCCCATGAGGTAAGGAAGAAGATGAGGGTGATGAGCAGAGGGGTCAGTGCCACGAAGGGGTGAAGATTGATGATGGTCGTTGGCCGTATGCCACGTCATTGACACCGTTAGTGTGTATTTAACGGAGATGACTACTTTGACACAAATTTTTTCTATGTTTGGATTCAATTGACACTTTTACACCACGTGAGGATGACAATGAAACTTTTTTAAAAATGAGGATGAATTTAACACAATTCAACCAAACTGGGGACAAAGGAAACAATTAAACCTATATTATATTATATTATATTATATTATATTATATTATATTATATTATATTATATTATATTATATTATATTATATTATATTATATTATATTATATTATATTATATTATATTATATTATATTATATTATATTATATTATATTATATTATATTATATTATATTATATTATATTATATTATATATATATATATATATATATATATATATATATAATAAATCCATAATACAAATTGAATCGACCGAAAAGATTTAATGGATACTTAAGGAAAACATTCTGTAGGATAAAATAAATAAACTTAATTAGTTTACATTTTTAAGTAATAAGAAATAATATAAAGAACAGGAAAAATATATAATAAATTATTAAGGATAGGAAGTAAATATATGAGAGAAATGAAAATTAAAGAAGAAGAAAATAAACTATTAAGGATAGAAAATAAATTTTAGCAAAACTCGAAGAGATGAATATACTAGAGAGTAAGTATTTTTGGTGATATTTTTAGCAGTTATACATTTATTTATTTTGCACCAAACTAGCATTAAGTTGCACCAAACTAGCATTAAGTTGTTGTGGGGGAGACAATTCATTCATTAAATAGTTATCCAAAACGTCTATCTTGATAAATATATAATAAACTAATAGCAACTTCTCCATTAATAATGTAACTACATGTAACATCCTACAAACCATAAACACACGCATACGTCTAATTTCCCAACATAGTGTTTACAATTCTATAGTTTTTCAAAGAGAGGTACACTCATCCCAAAATAACTAATTATTTTTAACATTTATCAGCCGAATTAATTACTTCCAGTTTGCCATAAATATTAATTAATTTATTGATTATAATCACAACAAGTTTATAAAATAAAAATAAGTTATCGAAATAAATTAATCATGGATATATAAGTATACGTATACTAAAGCAGGTATACTTTTACTTACGACATTTATAATATAAGCAAATATCTAATTTTCGATCACACATATAATATAAACAGAAGTCTAATTTTGATCACACATCAAACTTAAATTACACTTGGATTTATAATACAAAAATATGTATTAACGTCTTTTGAGAAACGAATATACAATAATCACATATCTATACTCCAAAGAATATACATAAAAGAGTGTCTATTAACGTCTTCTGGAAGTTTTATGTAAAGTATAACTTATCATAAATGCACATACGTCTTCCAATAAGCCTCTTAAGTCCATAATTATATTCTTAATAAGTTGAATTAATTATAAAGTATATTATCTAAGAGAAGATAGTGAAGATAGTGTAGATAATAGATTATGTAAGCAAATTAAGTTTTAAAATTTAACAAAAAAAATTAAATAAAATATCGCTATGAAAAATTGTTTTCAAGAAGAGAAAAATATTTTGTAACATCTATTTTATATGAAATCAAACATTCTCTAGATTAAACTGTCTCATAAACTAAGTTTATGAGTAATGTCTAAGAAAAGAAAACATTACTCTCTTTAACAAACTATTAGTAACAAATCTAGCATTTTATGAACAAGAAAGTTTATCTCTTTTATAACACTTAAGCTAAAAGAAAGTTTTTTTCAATATAGTGATAACTCAAGCAAAGTGTCTTAAGAATACATGGTCTAATGTATGACCGCTAAACACCACACTTAAATAGCCTTTGAAAAAGCATATAATATTTTATATCATCTGATGATTATACATGTTGTATTATTTACCAAACGATGCATTTATGAATGACATGACAAATGATAAAATGCTTTGAACATGCAATACGGTCTAACACTTATCAATGTTCAAAATATTAATAAATGTACAATAAATTGCTTTGATGCTTGTATTGCTTGTTGTTGATATTTGTGTACATCACTAAAGTAGACATATATGATCGAAAATACTACACCTAAGAAAAAGACGTTGTGAGAGGTGAAGAACATTTTGGGAATTTTTTCCTTGAAGCCTTATGCTTTATCACATCGTACAAGCTCAGTTTTGCTAAAGACTATGATAAAGATATTTGTACCTATACAAAGTAGGCTAAAGTCTGACTTCCCACCTTAAGGCTACCCGTTCTTCGGAAGTCAACTTCTTTGTCTAACGTCCATATTTCAAGAAAAGCTATATATAGACGAAAGTTTGAAAATAAGACGAAAGTTTGAAAATAAGACAAAAACAAATAGTGAACTCGTAAACGCTAAACAAGCTTACTTACTCACATATCGTCTGAAAGTAAATAATCTTTCTTTAAGAGGAAAACCTTAGCAAATCACAAAACTCTTTGTATTGTTTATATCCTCTCGTTGAGCATTATCAATATGTACCTTTCACTAGTAAAAAAATTGGATTTAAAATCGCACAATAGGCCTCGTTTTTAGCGGAACCGAAGCCTATTAAAACACAGTGGCACATTCGTAAATTAGGCGAACTTTTATGACTCGGTTCACTGTAAACTGAGGCATATAAAGCATACTGCCTCGATTAACTGGGGACCCGAGGCAATATGTCTTGTCCATCATTGACACATCTGATTTATGGAACGTTGCAATCCTTTCTGTGCAAACCATACGGCATCGGTTAAGTAAGAGCTGGTGTAAAAAGTTGTTTATGCTTCAGTTAGGTGGTAAACCGAGGTGTATAAGAAGTTTTCCTAAGCGTTTTGGCATTGGTTATTGGGTGAACAGAAGCATATAGTGGTTTATTACCCCGTTTATTCGATTAACCGAGGTACTAGAGGCTGTTAGGGGCGTAAAAACATTTCAGCCTAGATTTGTTCCTCTTTCTCCTCTCCGCAAAACTGGTTTTTCTTCTTCCTTGGTCGTGCCTCCATTGCTCTCTACGACGAAGCTTTTGTTCGTCCATTGCTCTTAGGCGAAGCATCCTCTCATGCGCATTGGTGCCTCCATTTCGCCATCTTCGTTGTTGCATTTTTGTGTCGCGTTCGTGCCTCCATTCCAGTCACCGCCGCTGCTCCGCCACCATGCACCGCTGGACATCAACGCTTTCTCCATGGCGTTCTTTGATTCGCAATCGCAAGCTGACGAATCGGATAGTTGGGTTTCGAATAAGAGTTTTGTGTCGTCGGAGCGGTGATTCACCTCCAACGGTGGAGGGTTTGAGAGAGAGGAAGGTTATTGAATTTGGCTCGAGCGGCGGCGCTGATTCAAATGACTAGAACAAGAAGAAGGGCAAATCCAACGTTGGTAGCGAGAATGTCGATGCTGGTAGAGGGAGACCAAGGCTTGTTCTACAACCTCGATCTTGTTGGTGTTCAATGAAGGGGGGATGGGAACGTGGAGAAACTTAAAGGGGTTAAGGAGACAGTCAGAGGTGATGCCTTTGTAAAGAGGGGTTTTGGGTCTTCAAATGGAGGAGGACAATCCAAGATGGTTCTAAGAAGGGTGATCCAAAGGCACAAGCCTTGAAAACTGCTAAGGCAGTTAAGTCTGGACCTACCTTTAAGAAGAAGGCGAAGAAGATCTGAACTTCTGTAACTTTCCATAGGCCGAAGACATTGAAGAAGGACAGGAACCCTAAGTACCCTCGTATTAGTGCGCCACCAAGGAACAAGCTTGATCATTATCATCCTGAAGTTCCCTCTTACTACTGAGTCTGCTATGAAGAAGATTGAGGACAACAACACTTTGGTTTTCATCGTCGACCTATGTGCAGACATGAAGAAAATGTATGACATCCAGGCTAAGAAAGTTAACACCTTGATCAAGTAAGCATCTATGCAATGATTAATTGGTTTTGATAGTAATAATTTGATGACTTGCTATTGCTAATGAATTTGATAGTGTAGTGAATTTTTTATTCAACTAGTGGCATAACATGCTGGGTTGTTTTACTATCCTTTTAAAAATACCTTTATTTCAATACATTATGGAAAATATATTTCCTAGTCCTGTTTGTAGGCCTCTTTTATGCCCTTAAGCAACCATCATGTGTCGTTCCTGTTCTCTGTTTTATGTTTTAATTACATGTTTGGGCATTGTTACCAGTTTGGTGCAGTGGCAACATTATTGAATTAATAATTTCATTTGTGGATTGTGGAATATCTGTACCTGTTCAATTTGTATTGCTAGTAAAGTAGGGAATTCTCTGAATTGAGAGTGCAGGATTGTATATTATTTATGTGTTTGAGATGCCCATTTACAGTGCACTTGTGGAAAGTGTTTAGCTTTAGTTCACCATATAAGGAATTTCGGCTGCAATTTCTGAAATTCAGCTCTTTTGCAGGCTTAACGGCACCAAGAAGGCTTATGTCTGGTTGACCCCTGATTATGATGCATTGGATTTGGCAAACAAGATCAACATCATCTAAGTACATGTCTTTTATTAATTGTTAGGCAATTCTATATTTCGAGTTTAATTATTTTGTATCTTTTGCTTCAGCAGACACCGTATTTCAATTTTGACTCTTAAATTGATGATTGACATGAGTATGTTAAAATTTTATAATTTAGTAATTAGGTGACTTATTGAATGTGAGGTTAATGAGTGTCCTGGAATTGAAAGAAGATGTTGAACCAACTTTCGGAGTGTGTTGGAATTGAAAGATCTGCAGGTAGAAACGGTTCCATGATCTCAATTTGTATTAGGGAGATACGACCTCGGTTCAATAGGAACCGAGGCGAAAAGTCATTAAAAAAAATAAAATAAAATAAGTAAATACCCTACTACATCGGTTACTTGTGAACTAAGGCAAAATCCTACCCCTTTTTGCCTCGCCTGTATATGCCTCGGTTCAGGAACCGCTGTCTATGACCGAAAATAATCGCTATCGTTTCCCTTAACTGCATTAGTGTTTGCTTATAACACTATTTGTGTTACAAATTCTGAAGAGAATTAAAACACTTGGCGTTTAGCTTAGCTGAGTTAAACAGTTTAGACATGTTGTCTAAGGTTGAAACTAGATGTGGTTAGAATACTTGTAAACCAAGAGTAGTTAAACTCAGGCTAGGTGAACCAGGAGTGGTGAAAATACTCATTGTAAAACTGGACAAGTAAAACTCGTATAATCTTTTTAAAGATTAGTAGTATAATCCCTTAAGAGTTCTTAAGGGAGAACTGGACGTAGCTCAGGTTGATTGAACTATTATAAAATCTATGATTTACTGCTTTAGTCTTTGAAACGTTTTCCATTTATGCACTCTATAAAAACCAGAGTCTAAATATATCATAAAAATTACATCTTTCATAAATCATTAGACATTATATTGCGAAAGACTTTCAAAAAAACTATTCAATCCTTCCCCGGGTCCCCTTTTCGTATGATTTCATATTTGTACATAAACATCAACATAGTTCTCGTTCTCTTTTCAAACCTTAACAAATGTTCTATGTTACAATAAACTCTCATTCAACTTCTCATAATATGATATTTTAGTTTATATTTTAGTTTATATGACTTAAACTATTAATGAAACAATGGATTTGTGTACCATAGGTCCATATAGTTAATATCTCACACTCAAACATTAACATACCATTCTAGATTTATGACTTCATCTATTTTCATTTCAAACACTTTTTTCATTTGAAACCATACATTCAAATATATATATATATATATATATATATATATATATATATATATATATATATATATATATATATATATATATATATATATATATATATATATATATATAATCCTAACAAATTTCAATTCACCATGATCACACTATAATAATATTTTAGTATAAAAGATTGATAAAATATAGTAATCTAGTGAAACATAAAAAATTAAGCATTTAGAAACATCTAAAAACCTACTACTTAAACTTTAGAGAAAAAATAATTTTTCTTGTGCAACAAATTAAGCAATGTCTAAACTCATTCAAGCACTAGTTTTAAGGATGACAAATAAACTTGTGGGTATTATTCCAATCCCAGTTTTAACGAGGAATCCCCAAATTGACTGAGAACGAGAAATACTCAATTTTTTCAATTGCTTATGGAGATGGAGATGGTTGTGTACGTATTTGTCCCGTCTGCATCCCTATACCCATCTTAATACACATCCCCACCGCCATCTCCATCCATACTTAAATTACTAAAATGTTTATACTTTATTAGATAATCTAACACACACATATACACACATCTCCGCCGTCATCCCCATTCATACTTAAATTACTAAAATATTCAAACTTTATTAGGTAATCTAACACAAACACACCCTTTGTAATTATATGTGCTTATATTTTGTTTATATGAGAATTGTTATTGAATTAACCTTAGTTTTTAATTTGATGTTTTGAATGTCACCTTTTACGAAATGTTTGATGTTGAGCACCACTTCTAAGCATCAATTCGTATGTTGAATTTGTTTTCCTATTTGTCTGTTAAGATCGATTTAAATGGACTTTATGTATGTTTATGAGTATTATAATGTTTTATTGAAATGATGATATTGTTGAGGATATGTGTGTTAATGATTGTTGAAGGTAATTATTGTTATTTTGTTTAGAAATTTTTTTTTTTTTAAAAAGTCATGTAGTTTATATTTTATTATTATGGTTATTATCTTATATAATTGCATTAATATTATATATGTTTTTTTGCTATCTATTTTAGTTTAGCAATTTTATAATATTTTATTTAATAGTTTTATATTATTAAATTAAATATTACATTAATAACATTTTTAATGTTAAAAAATAATATAAATAAGTTTATACTCAATCTAAAATAGTGATGTCTAATTTTTATGTAAAGTTTTTTGTTGTAAAATAATCAATGGTTTTTTTTCCTTCAAAGCGGTATATCTGACTATAAGATTAAGAGAAGGAAACTTCATGCTCCTATTAAGATAGGTGTATCTCTTTATATTCATATCCATATATGCATATTTTATAGATATATGTATATAAATAGAACATTAAAAGGGGAAGAGATAAACTGAGAAACAGCTGTCTTGAGTTCATATGATTGAACTTCCCTCCACATAAAGAAAGTAGATATTTTCATTTTCCTTTACTAGCTAGGTTCATCCTTGACTTGTTATAGGTGATAGTGATGCAATAACTTAAGAGGTGAGGACATAGGGGTAATTCAATTAGAGGGATATCAGATATTCAAGTCAGTGACTCATATGCAATGAATTATTTTCAAGATATTCTTCATACCAACTATCATGAGATGATGAAATCATGGTACTATCACAAATAAACATGTGAGAGATTATGAACCCCTTCTAGAGAGAAAAAAAAAAGAGTTTTGTTTATTAAAAAGTAAATTATCCTTATATTTTTCCTATTGCAACCTTAACTTTTTCTTGATTGGATGAAACACTTCCGATCATTAATATTCTCTAACGTACGACAAACGTTGTCCAAAATTACATGAATGTTTATATATTATTTCATTTTGTGGGTGTGTGATTGAGAGAAAGATAAAGAAAGAGTGGAAGAAACATATTAAGACACATGAATCACGATGAGATAACTGTGCATTGGGTGGCTAAAGAACTTGAAAAGATTTACCGACCATAGACATTTAAAAATGAAGATGTAGGTAAAAAAATAGAGAAATGGTAGTACATGATCATGTCATGTGCATGATAAATATAGAAAGGATCTTGTTCATTAATCACAACACAAACCGTAACTTTTGTCTTTAGTATAAAGGACACAAAGGTAGTGCCTCTATTAGCTGTAAGCTGTTTCCTAATATTTAAAGCTTCACTTACGTGTATCAACCATCCAGAACAATCCAGATTAATGGTCATATGTAAGTAAACAACCACATCTTTCCACATTTCACCAAAATGCCACAAAATATCTCATCAAATCCCAAAAATCTATTTTTAATTCCTACAAAACACACCTCAAACAAATTTATCATAAGCCATCAACATAGTAAAAAAAATCATCATTAAACTTAAATCTTGCTTTCACTTTTACTTTTATTGCCATTTTGGTTTATTTTTCTTCATAATTTTAGTTCCTTGATTATATTTTTTTTTTTAAATTTAGCCTAATATTATATTTCTTAATTGAATTGTACATCTAACATATTAATAATATAATAATGATTTAATTAATAATTTAATTTCTATATTTATTTGATTTGTTTTGATCTATTTTGTTTTTTTACTTAATTTATTTTTTATTTTTGTAAAATATTCAATGTGATCTTATGTTAAATTGATGTTAAACAATATTTGAAAGTGTTAAAAATTAAAATTTAGTTCTATCGTATATCAAAATCTAAATTATATTTTATCTTGAAATCTCTTTAATTTTGATACGTGACATTTTAGAAATAGAAAATAATCAAATTTTAACACTGATAAATCCTAATTTTAACACATAACACTTTTAAATGATTTTAATGAAATGAGTTACATTGATTTTTTTTTTACAAAAATAAAAAAAAATGAGTTTTTTGAAAAATAATTAAAACTCATCAAATAAAAAAATCAAAATCAAAATAAAGTAAATGTATAAATAAAAACTAAATTAGTAATTACATCTAATTTAATCGATAAAAATATCAAATAAATATATTGAGTTATTCAAGCAAACATATACTAGAGTCAATATTTACTTTTAAGATATAGATTTTTAACATTATCTTTAATTGAAACCTTAATATAATAAATTTGTGAATTTTTGTTCGTCTATATTCACTTCATTCATCTTTATTTAATGTTAAACTCATGACTCAGCTCTAAATTTATCAGAAAACATACTTGAAATTAAGAATGAAAGCAGATTATAGATGTTGAAAATTCTCAAAAAATTACAGATCAAAGTTAAAAATAAATTGCTTTCAATGAACTACTCTTTGATATCCATGAGCCCAAATTAATTAGGTGTTGATGTTAATATTGAGCTGTATGCAAATAAAAAATGTGTTTGTCCTAATATCGGAAGAATATAATTAGGTATGGTAAAAAAGAGTCCAACACAAAAGGGTGAATGCCCTTTTGGTTAATAGATTATTGTAAATAAAAAGATAATTATGGCTAAGATGGTAAAATTTGCATGAAGAATGAAGAATATTGAAGAGGTGTTTTTCTGTGTTGAGTGTAATATCGACCATGTGTTATGGCGGTGCCACCAAAGCTATGGTAGAAAAAAATTGTGGTTCATATAATTAATTACCATCTTTTTCACCCTTTATTGCGTGTACATGCTTCATATCAGCTAAACAAAAGCTGAAAGGATCAAAAGAACTAAAGAACCCTTTTATTATGCACCTCATATAATATCATGCAAATTATACATAATTCGTCCTCAAGAAACTCAAGGATTTCTTTTATCACTTTTTCACATACATGTTTTCATCTATTATAAAAAATATGTGTTAATTAATTTCTTTTGTTTTTTATTTTAGCTTTCATAATTTATATAATCTGTAACTTTTATTTAATCATCAATTTTATATCTGTTTATTTTTATTTTTTATTATTTTTGCATTACATGAAATGAATATATAATATTTGTTTTTATTAAAATATAAGTTTAATCAAGTAGAACATCTAATATCACCCTGTCACACACAACATATTTTAATGCTGTTCATCCAAAATAATGACAAACTCTAAATTGATCTAATTTTTCATATTTAAAGACTTAATTAAGAGATTTGACAATATGATGAGCTAATTGAGAAACTCTACAAAAATAGAAATGTTGTATGTTATTAAACTTAAAATAATAGAAATAAAATGTAAACACAAAGTTTGGAAATTAGATCAACAAGTCTTTTAAAATTGTATATTTTTTTTCAAAACTGTTAAATATTATAAATTTTCTTTGTTATATAATATCGTTCGCTTGATATCATTATTAAAAACACGAAGAGTAGAATAAACCATATTCTTTAACTTTTAAAACAACAAATTATTTAAAATAAAATTAGAAAAACTCACATAACAATTATTTATCAAGAGAGAAATATATACTACACTTCCATGTTCATTAAGTGTCCTATCCCATTCCCTGTCCGTTTAATATTATTTTATTACCCAAAGGTTGTAGGAAAACAAAGTAAATAATACTTTAATAATATCAACGTTGATCTCTTTATATTCACACGTGTTTATATGAATGTGTGTATATATATATATATATATATATATATATATATATATATATATATATATATATATATTATTAAATTGGTACAGGTATGTATGTACATACTTGAAGAAGAAGAAAAGTACAATAATCAATAAATTTGCAAAAATTAAAATAAAAGAAAACGAAAATAGGTATTTCAATTTTTATTTTAAAAATATTTTGTTATACTTATTAGTTTTTTGTTTTTCTTGCAACATGGTCCTTTAATTAATTAAAAATCAATTAACAAAGTTTTAAAATCTTTTATTTAAAATTTAAAATATTTAATAAATATTTTATGTTAATCTTTAAATTGAATATTTTAATATATATAAAGATAATATTTTGTAATATAATAACTTATTATTATATTTTCAAAATCTATTTAATATTTTTAAGATTTAATACTTTATTATCTTCAAATAATCCAATTTTTTTTATTCATGATATAAAAAATTTATAAATATAATATTTCAACCATTCTAATATAAATATTTACATTCTTATTGATTTAAGCATAAAAAAAGTCTTTAATAGATGTATTTCCTCTCTGATTAACTGGAAGGTCGGTTCAGAATATTTGAAAGCAATAACCTGACATTCATGAACAAAGACCTCTTAGTAGGTTCTGGTTAAAAATAGGTATAGTAGATTATTATTCGAGAGATTAATTAAAAAATCATTACATGCTCTTCCTAATAAAAATAATTAAAGTTTTCGAAAGTGATATTTAAAAAATATATATTTTGCATATAAAACAGCATTTTTCACCAGGAATCGTATTGATGTGTGATGAACATCAGTGGCGGTAAAGAAAAGAAAAAAAAATAAACAGGGTGACGAAAGAATCACTTTTGAAGCATTCATTATTATATATATTCGAGTATAACTAATTTTAAATAATATTAAAAGTGATTTAATATTACAAGTTGAATTCCATCTTAATCAATCGAAGTAATATATTAAATATTTTAAAATAAGAAAACATGACTTCATTAATTAGTTACAGTACATGTATAATTTAGTTTAATTTAAAAAATGATAAGCTAAGAAAATATTTAAAGAAATACGATTTAGAAAGTAATAATTAATTTTGTATATTTGCGAGTAATTATATTAATTTCATCACTGTTTTAAACTACAAAATTTATAATTAACAATTATTATTGAACTTTATTTTGTAAAGTTCACTCATTTGAGATAAGCCAAATCTCAATTTCTTACATTTGACTTAAATTTAGAAATAGACATACAATTTAGATAGGTTTCTCCATAAACAATAAATAATGAATAAATATAACAGCCATAGCAATGATCCCTTGCACTTGGCTTCTATAAATACTGACCTTTGCCTTTGCTTTTTCCTCCCCCTCCTCCTTGCATCCTTCATTACCATAATACTGCAATATTGCTATCTAGAACTTTCCTTCTTCCTAACCCACACCCTATTCATTCTTCTGTTTCTGGTAAGCAACTCCTTCAGTTGTTCTTATGCATGTTTTCTTAGAACACTAAACTTTTCTGTTTCACTCTTCACTCATTGCCCATATTCCTTCAAAACCATGGCTTCTTAATCGTTATATCAAAGACCCTTTATTACCATGAGTGCATGCCTAAGGTTTAACCTTTTGAATTCTCGAATTTCGTTGTCATATGAACAAATGTTCGGAATTCAGAACCGTACCTCTGTTTTTCTGAACCCACCAATTTATTTGGTGATGTCAATATGTGGACACGTCTTGACTTTCTTTTTCGCCCTTTATTCCCAGGCTTACAAAAAATACGTTGTTGCTGAGTGTTGAATCCAGAAAGTTTGATGAATGAGTGATTGTGTGACTCCAAAAGTTTAAGCACTTTGGAAAGAAATTTTCTGTGTCTGAAACTCTGTTCAAACGATTATAATAATGGGTCTTTGGCTTTGAGCTGTTCATGATTGACCTCTTTTCTTGAGGGTCCTCTTTCTTTTTCATAGTTTATGGTTATAATAATTGAAGGAAGCTTATGAACCCTCTCATGTATCTTTAAATTCTGTGCCCCCAAAGGGGTACTGTTGCAACATTTATTTTTAAATTAACCAATTTCCTTAGTTGTGGATTGTCCACTCAGAATCTTAGCAAAGCTTTATCTCCAATGGACTGGATCAACACTATGATTGTCTTCCTTTATGCTGCTTTTGCTTATATCGGTGCTAATCCGAGTAAACAAGAGCATTTTTTTTTAAATAAGAGAACCCATCAACATTTGTAGGCTGAGAATCACAGCCAATCCCTATATAAATTTTGGTTGGTTCATGTTTTCATGCAACACAGTGTTCACTTCCTTTTGTTGTCTCTTTAAGGTTTTCTGCCTGAAATGGAGTACGAGGACCGCTTCAGACAGAACCAGAGACCAAAATATGATTGCCTTCTTTTTGGTGAGTTTACTCGTGAGACAGTTCATTGCTTAACTGCAAATTCTGAAACCTCATTTGGGTTTGATTTAGATTATAACTCTTGTTATGTGCTGCAGATTTAGATGATACCTTGTATCCACTAAGCACTGGTATTGCAAAAGCGTGTGGCCAAAATATTAAAGGTGAGAGTCTCTTTGCGAATAGTGTTCTCGGTAATGTGTTTACTCTTTATGGATGTTGTTGAAAAGAGTGGTACCATTGATCTAGATTATATGGTGGAAAAGCTTGGCATAGAGAAAAGCAAAATCGATGACTTGTCCAACCTCCTCTACAAGAACTATGGAACAACTATGGCTGGTTTAAGGGTATGATTAAGTTTCTTTTACTTGCTCATAATTGAAAGTGACTGTTGAATTCAGAAGTCTTTGATAACTTATGCTTGTTTTGTTTCATTGTCAATGCAGGCAATTGGATATGACTTTGACTATGATGAATATCACAGGTACGTGACCTTTTTTTCTGATTGTGTTTACCCCATTTGATTTCTTTACGTGTTTTGTAGTGGTGATACTGATTTTTGAACTCTGGCTGTTACAGTTTTGTTCATGGAAGATTGCATTATGAGAACTTGAAACCAGACCCAGTTCTGAGGAACCTTTTGCTGAGCCTGCCCTATAGGAAACTAGTAAGTTCCTTAAATTTAACCCAAATAAAAATTGCTCAAGATTCTATTTAGAAAAAAATGAAAATAATCTGATGAGAACTCTTTTGTCTTTTCTTTTCAGATCTTCACAAACTCAGACAAAGTCCATGCAGTTAAAGCACTCAGCAGGCTTGGATTAGAGGACTGCTTTGAAGGAATCATTTGCTTTGAGACGCTTAATCGCATCCATAAAAACACTGTCTCCGATGATGAAGATGACATTGAGTTTGTGGGGGGTTCAAACACAACCAATCCAACCAGAAAAAAAGAGGCTAGAACCTCACAAACCTTTGACATCATTACCCACTTTTCTCAATCCAATCCCAACACAGTTTTGCCTAAGACACCAATTATTTGCAAACCATCAGAACATGCCATTGAATTGGCTCTCAAGATAGCCAACCTTAACCCGCAAAGAACTGTAAGAAAAAACCATCCTATTTCACTTTGGATTCTCAGTTTTGCTGACTCTATTTTCTGACATTTTGGTTTTTCCTATATGTCACTTTCAGTTGTTCTTTGAGGACAGTGTCCGTAACATACAAGCTGGAAAACGTGTGGGTCTTCACACTGTGCTGGTAAGTCATTGGCAATTTTGTTCAGTAGTAGGAACACAGCCAAACTAATAATGAAGAGGAATCCAACAATTTTATGCAGGAAGCATCACACATCTTATGATGCTAGTGGTCCAAAACATAAAAGAAAGAATATTTCTGTGGGAAACTGATATCAGCCTCTAATTGTTGATTACAACTTGCAGGTTGGAAAATCTCAGAGAATTAAAGGAGCAGATTATGCATTAGAGAGCATCCACAACCTTAGAGAGGCTGTGCCAGAACTATGGGAAGATGACATAAAATCAGAAGTTGCTTACCCTGGAAACCTTGCTGTGGAGACATCTGTGACTGCTTAGCAATCACAAACCAAAAAAAAGAAAAACAGAGAAGCCCTTTGTGAATTTCCCAAGTTGGAACCTAGGAACTGTAGTTGATGTAGATGCTTTGATCATATTATAATAAATTAATATTTGCACTTCACGTAGATGCTTTCATAACATAATAATATAATTGATATGAAATATTAAATTCCCCCTTTGGGCCTCGCGTACTTTTTATAAATATAAAATCAGGAATCATTATTTTTTTTCCCTCGTCTCCATCAAGTTAGGAAGATTCCTTTTACATTAAAGTGTAAGGGAAAAAAAATGTAAAGTGAATAGAAACTCAATTGTCATCTAGTAATTAAGTCAATTATAGTATAAAACAACATATATAACTCGAAGAAAAGAAAAATAGTGGAATGTTCAAGAGCTTTGTCAGCAATACATGGAAGGAAACAAAATGAAAAAGGAAAAAAAAAAATATAGAAATGGTTTGCTGTGATGTAATCTTAACATAAACTTCCTTTAAAAGCAAAGGGTTATTTTATTTTCAAGAATGATGATTCAAATTATTTCATACAAATTTATCGTATGGATATTCATTGGCAACATACTAATCTTAGAATATTTTGACACTCTTGAAAAAAATTACACCCACTTTAATGATATAATATTATATATTAAGATTTAAATTAAAAAAATAAAACTAACATAGTTAAAATATTATTATTTAGGATTGTGAAATGAATGGTTTTAATTTGATGGTTGTAAAAATAATACCATCCTACAACAAGACATCGTGAATTAACTTATGAGATGCTTCATAACTTAGAAAAACTATCCATTGAAATAAAACTTGTTTCAGTTATTTGTCATAAGTTTTTGAAGATCACTTGGATTGACATCACCCAGAATTAATTAACAGCTAATCATTAACATGAATTGTCTGACAGTTAGTTAAATATTTATCAATTATTCGTAGCAATCATAATTAGAAGACAATTAAATTGTCAACATATTTGACATTCTTGGCACGCTATTAATATAAAAACAAATACCTAAGTTAAGTAGGTTAGAGTTTTAAATGCATAACGTAGTTCAATAAAAGAGATGGTTCATACGCAAGTTGCATACAACATTATCAAATCATCATACATTGTTTTTTATAATTAGTTCAGCTGATTGCTTCTTGTCTACTATATATAGTGTAACAAATCTCAACTTTTGAATAAAATTAAAAAAATGTTTATTAAGAGGTGCTTAAGTGCCAAATTGATATATATATATATATATATATATATATATATATATATATATATATATATATATATATATATATAAAGATTATTTAAGTTAAAAGGTAGTGACATTTTGAAGTTTCAGAATTTTTGTTTCCACTATGATGATGAAACAACAAAAATTACAAATATATTATATTATAGTATTTACATATTAGGTTTGATTGAAATAAAAGAGAAAAGAAGTTAATCTTGTATACTTATTTATATATATAGCTATATTGTACGTTGAAATATTTAGAATAATTGTCAAAGCAAACATAATGAGTAGTTATGAATTATTGTTATTCTCATGGACATAAAATCACATATCATAAATCGCTCTTGCTTTCACCCACCAACCTTCGTACCCCTTGTTTGGGTGCAGATAGAGTAATGGCAGAGTTCTAAACTTCAAAATGGTTAAGTCATCCCTAGTAATATTCAATTTTTCAAATTTTCAACTTTGATATAGTTTTTGTAAGAAACATAAATTTATTATGTTTTTTTATGGAACTCCACATAAATATTTTGATACATTCACCCTAATCCAAGTGTGTTATGGATGCTCAAGTTTAGACAATATGCATTACCATAATTTGTTGTGTCTTTCTAATCATACTAAGTTGGTTTATTTCAAGAAGTTTCTCTCTCTCTCACACAGTCACACACTTATTCACTCTTAACTCTTGGACTACATCTAGTTCTCCTTCAAGCGTACTACTTAAGAGCTCTCTCACTCACTCATTCACCCTTAACTTTTGGGTTACATTCAATTCTCTATCAAACATATTACTTAAGAGGTTTAATCAATCAACACACTTCATTACAACAAGTATCACAAAGTAAAGAATATTACAATGGTTTAAGCACACAACCCATTTCTATCTTAAAAGTCTCTTTCTCTATAAATTTGACTCTATGTGCTCAAAATTTTCACTTCTAATTTTCTTGATAAATCTTTTCACTTTAATGTATAGTATTGTTGTTCTCATTGTCTTCTTTTTTTTTTATCATCTCTACATCATTTATATAGCTTTTGGAATGATAGCCGTTGAGGTATTTGAATTTGATTGACTTTGAATTTCATCCAACTATTTGCTCTGTCAAGTCTTAGGTTGATCACTATGTTTTACTTAAAGGCTACCTCCACCAAGATGGTCTATATAAGTTTCCCTTGCTTCCATCTCATCTTCAGCCTAAGCCTTAATAATTTCATCTATAACATCTCCAAGTGTTAATCCACAACAAGAATAACATGTATTACCCATAAACACAATTCGTTAGTAATTTGAGTTTATCAATAGATCACCGATGACCATTAATTTGTTAATAAGTGTTACAGAGAGTTAGAATTGATTAGTCCAACCTCGACACGAGAAAGTTTAAGTATTCATAGAATATTGCAATGTAATCCCAACATCATCTAGACATAAGATTTATAATGAAAACATCTCTCTCAAGCCTTACAAACTCATTCGTACTCTACTACTACAATTTGATCCTCCACTCAATGCCTAAAATGAGGACTTGAGGTTCGTATTTATAAACTATCCAAGGTGTGGCTTCAACGATGATTTTGTGGCTACTATTGGAGAAGTTTCCTTCCAAGGTAGGCTTTCTCTATGGTTGAGGCCTCATGCTTTTGTCTTGTAGCTCTTGAGTAGTTGTAGCTCTTGAGTAACTTCTATTTGAAGGATTCTTCATGGCTCAACCTCAGATTCAATGCTTAGGACTTCCCTTCAAGGTGAGTTTTTTCATGTGGCTCAAGACTCAAGTTTCAGTTGAAGCAGCGCCAAAGTCAGTTTGTTAGAAATTGCTAAAAATTCCTCTATTTTCTTCATTTTTCCAATTTAACTCTCCGTTGATATCAAGAACTACAAAACAAACTAAATAGGGATGAATCAAGCATAATCTAAACTAAATAAAAAACAAGATAAGTGCCAAATTTATCTTAAAATTCACCTAATTAGGCACTTATCACTAAACGAATTCAAAATGAAAAAGATTTAAAAATTAAAATTTTAAGAAGTGATCATAGAGGTTAATTTCAAAATGAATCTTTTGAAAATTTTGTGAAAAACATGTCATTACTCATAACTTTTTTGCACCTAGAACTCCTAAAAAATGGAGTTGTAGAAAGGAAAAATAGGTCATTAGAAGAACTTGCTAGAACTTTGTTAAATGAATATAATGTTCCTAAATATTTTTGGGCTGATGCTTCAGTACTACTTGATATGCTTTAAATAGGATGCTTATTAGGCCAATTTTGAAAATTGCTCCTTATGAAATTTTTTAAGAAAAAAGGTCAAATGTTTCTCATTTAAAAATATTTGGATGTAAATGTTTTGTTCTACACAATGGAAAAGAGAATTTGGGAAATTTTTATTCCAAAGTCGATGACGCTATATTTTTGGGATATTATCTTACAAGTGAAGCTTATAGAGTTTTCAATCGAAGAACTTTAAATATTGAAGAATATGTAAATGTTGCTTTTGATGAAATTGTGGATCTTGAGGAAAATCCTCGAGTCAAATAAGTCAAATGCAGGGCGTGAAGAATATATAAAGGAGGCACATGATGAGATGTATCTTAATGATAATCCTCTTTTTCAACCTAAAGATCTTGCTAAAAGTTGGCAATCACCAAGAGGATTATCATTTGACAACATAATAAGAGACATTTCAAAGGGTGTCACTACTAGGAAAAATTTAACTAATTGTTGTATGATTATAGATTTTGTTTCGCAGATAGAGCCGAAAAACATAAAAGAAGTTCTTTAATATGACAAGTGGTGCATAACAATGCAAGAAGAGTTGAACCAATTTGAAATGAATGAAGTTTGGGAACTAATTTCTAGAGAAGAAACACTTCAAGTCATTGGAACAAAGTGGGTGTTTAGAAACAAGCTAGATGAAGATGGAAATATAACCAAGAATAAATCTGGACTTGTTGCAAAAGGATATAACCAAGAAGAAGGTATAGAATATGATGAAACATATAATCATGTTGCAAGGTTAGAGGGTATATTCCTACTTCTTACTTATGCTTTAATTATGAATTTTAAATTATATCAAATGGATGTTAAGAGTGTTTTTCTAAATGGATTTATTAAGGAAGATGTGTATTGTAAGGAAATCCTAAAGAAATTTGGAATGAATATAGTAAAGGAGGCAACCAGTTCTGTGACAACCTCTTGCTACTTCGATAAAGATGAATCGAGTACGGAAATAAACCAAACTATGTGTAGGGGCATAATAGGATCACTATTATATCTTACTACTAGTAGACCTGATATAATGCAAAGTGTGTGTGTGTGTGTGTGTATGAGCTAGATATCAGTTTGGTTCTAAGGAATCACAACTTGTAGCAGTTAAGAGAATTCTTAAATATCTAAAGGGAATTGTCTCTTTTGGATTATGATATCCTTCAAACGTCTCTCCTAGTTTAATAAGTTATTCTAATGCTGATTATGAGAGATGTAAAATTGATAGAAGCAGGCATGTGTGACTTTGACAACCACAGAGGTCGAAATATTGTTGTAGGAAATTGTTGTGCACAAATTTTATGAATGAATTAACAAATAAAAGATTTTAATATCTTTCTTAATCATATTCCACTAAAATGTGACAATACTAGTGTTATCAATCTCACTAAAAATCGAATAATGAGTTCTAGAACTAAGCATGTCGAGATTAGATATCACTTCCTAACAAATCACATCCAAAAAAGAGATTGCATAATTAACTACACACTAAGCATCAAGTAGTTGACATCTTTACTAAATCCTTAGCTAAAGACAAATTTTATGAGCTTATAAGGGATTTAGGAATATTAGAAATATCTTAAATATTAAAAGAATTATTAAATTTCAAAAAAATTTAAAATTTATGCTGAGATAATTATCAGCATAACAAATTCTTTAATTGTTTATGTGGAACAATCAATTATCCAAAGCTGATAATCGATTATCACAAAAGTTTGTAAATGTTAAATTTTAGTTTTGGAATAATTGATTATCTTAAGTTATAATTAAATATTCATGAATCTGACACTTGTTATAAAGAAATAATAATCGATTATCCAAAATGATAATTTCTTATCATAAGTTTCATAACGAAAAAAATTTGAAAATTGGGCATGTCAACTGCTAGTTTTGCATTTATTGGAGAGAAAATTACAATTAAAGGCTTGGACTTTATAAATAAGCCTTGGAAATCAATTATTGTATCAACATTTCTCATCTTTTGATTTTCCCCTACTTGAAACCCTAATTTCTCATATCTAAGAATTTTCAGTTTGTTCTTTAATCTCCTTTATTTCTCCCACAATAGTTAGTTTCAAAAAACCTTTGTAAACATGGCACAATCCACACAAAGCAAGTTTCCTATTAGAAGAAGGAGTGGTCACACAACTTTTAGAAGAGAAGCTAGGTATGCAACCATTGAAGGATAGGTTTCTAACCTAGAAAGGAGATCAAAATTTGTCTTTCTGAAATGATCGAACAAAGGAGTGAGGACTACTAGAGAACTAGTTCAACATACTCTTGCATCCAACAAAATTGGCACAAGTGCTCTTAGGAAAATGTGATTTATTCTTCGTGGAGATGTTTTTATTCCCTAAGGAGATGTACCGGTTGATGACTTTAAGGATGGTCAAGAAATGCCTTACGTTGCTCCTATTGTTGGTTCTCCCGGTGCTATTGTTGGGTCTTCCTCCTCCATGGAAGAAAACATTACTAAAAATAAGAGTCTATATATTTTAAAATATATATAGACTTATCATTGAAAATCTCTATGTTTTTTTGTGAAAAGTGGCTTTGTAAGACCTAAGGTGAGTAGAGAATGGAAAAAGGGGGTTTTACATGCTACATTTCCAAGGTGAAAGAGGAGGAACTATGGAGAGCAGCGAATCTGTAGGGATTTTTAGGGTTTGTAAGCAACCATGGAGGAGAGGATACTTATAAAGATTGAGAAAGGCAAGTATAGGACGCGTAGTAAGGTTGATCGAGAGGCTCGAAGAGGTCGCAAGAGGGGTTTTAGCGTGCGGAAATGCGGACCAGGTATGGGGAGTTAACTCTATGTGTGTGTTTGTTACATGCTTGCTAACTCATTGGCAAGCGTACCAAATTGTTCAAGTAAAACCATGGTAAGACCAGGTGTTGTTTTTCTAAAACTCGTGCAATATTAAAAAATTATACAATCAATAACGCATCTAGACTATAGAATGGTTCAAAATGTATAAGTAAATAAATGCATAAAGAATAAAGATGGTCTTTGGCATTTGGAGAGACTTAGGAGCGGGGAAAGGTCAAAACTGGTATGAAATGAAATTGTTATGGGTGGATTTCACCGAGTTCACTCTCTTACACACCAAAAATCATCTTCTCTCCATCAAACACCAATGTCAACCCACTAAAACACTCTAGCTCTAATCCTTTAGGTGAAAGAACCTAGGTTTTCTCACTAAGCATTAATCCTTTTATCACTAGGGTTTTAGACAAGTAATGGGTCATGTTCCATCCCTAGACACAAGCCACACTATATCTCTTGGTTCAAGCCCAGGGTCTACTAGATTTTTTCCAAAACCTAACGAAGTCGTAAATCGAGCCATGAATGTCGCCATTAAATGCAAGCATTAAGAGTGGAAGTAAGAAATTGACATTTAATGAAAGAGGCGTGTATATAATCAAAACATTCACAAAATATAAGAGAATTCAAAAGCTACATCTCTCCCCAACAAGATGAGTTTGGCTCTCCATTTCCATGGAGAGCCTCTAGCATACAATATGGCCATGGAAGAAGAAGAAGAAACCAAGTGGAAGAAGGGAGTGTTCCCACGATCCGTAGCAGCCTCCCTGACTCTCCTCTAGGTGAAGTCGTGCCTCCAAACCACCAAAGACTCGATTTCCTTCGCGAGAACTTGAATAAAAAGAGCATTTTGGCACATTAGCAACGTTACTGCTTAACGATAGGTCTTTGGTGCTCAACGCCAACCTTCGTGGAAGCTCACTGGAAACATAACACTCAGCGGTGGAGAGTGGCGCTCAGCGCTAGGACCATTAGGAGGTCTCTGTAAGTGTGGCACTTAACGTTGGAGAGTGGCGCTCAACGCTAGTTGGGCTTCCAAAAATCCACCGTTTTGCTGATCTTCTTGCTTCTCTTGGTCACCAAGGCTCTTCAAAGTAACGGAGGGTCTTCCTAGCACAAAAATAAACATTAAAAGAGGGGATCATAGTCATATTTACACAAGTGTAGCCTATAATATAGAGATAAACACTAAAACAAGGGAAAAAGAGAATTTAGGCAAGTAATAAGTTAAAGGAGAGTTGATTTTGTCACTAAAATGAAACTTAGATAATAGTGAGAATTAACATTATCAATGCTTGCGGTATGATAATTGTGCGTTCTTTCTGCTTTTGCTTGGTTGGTATAAACCTTTTTCGTTTGAATGTATGTATTAACCAAACATATAGGTTATTTTGAGAAGATAATTATAGGGTGCTATAATTCTAAGGGTAAATGAGACATGGTATATTTATATGATGTTATAGTTTGGTTCGTTGTTTTAGGTATTAATATATTTGATGAGATTGAACTAAAATGGGCATTATAAATTTATACTCTATATGTTCGCCTAGGATTTTGAGACAGAGGTAAACTCCCAATTGAATGAAAAGTTGTGAACAGAGTATTAGTGATTAAAGAATCTAAAAAATGTAATTATGGATTGTTGTTATTTGAGTTTAATTGACTTCAGAATATGTTTAAAGTTAAATTAAACTCTATTTGACCTGATAAAGGTTGTTAAAGGTTAGGACTTGCTATTGTTTAGCCTTATGTTGCTATTGGGATAATTTTACTATTGTATGATCACTATTAACATTGTTGATTGTTATTGGACAATGAAATCATGCATTGATATGCTTAGGGTGCTTATGGGCATTATTTTAAGCATTACATGTAATATGATGTTCTCAAATGCATTGGTTACAATTATATGGTCTTGTTCGATGATATTTAACGATGGTTGGGTTGTTTAAATTCTTTACGGGTTCTGAACTATGGGGTAATAATTTTAAGTAATGTTTGAGGCTGTTAGCATTGGAAATGAGTTATGGGAATGGATGACTATTACGATTATAGGACAAAACCTACAAACTATTAGGTGTAACAATGTTTCTTGGTCTATTTTATCTATTTGTGCATCTAATTTGTTGATGACATTCAATATATGATGATCATTTACTCTCAAAGTAAATTGCATGCACTAGATTAAGGAATTGGGGTGTAGGCTGACGTGACTTTTGTGACTAGTTTCTAATTGCTTAGGGGCTACTTTGTGTGATTTATTTTATTGATAAATAGCTGTGTGATCAACTTTAATCTTTCATATTAATTTCCTGCTGCCTTGTATGTTTGGCCTTTGAAAGTTATGGCATTTGGTTTTGTGTTAGAGTTTGTGATTATACGTACTTGTTGAGAGCCTATCATTTTGCTATGCATATTCAGAGATGTTTTGTATTGTATATTGTGACAATAAAGTTTTAATTGATTAAGTGACTGTGGTTAGGTATCAATTACTTGGTTATTTATACTCAACTATGTGTAATATAGATGTTGTTTTGGGGTGTGTTAGACAAATTTTTTGTTGTCATAGTGTATCTTGCTAATTGCTTATTTGACACTGATATCTCTTGATTAAGAATAAATGGGTTGTTTTATGTATGTTGGTATGATAGTCTGGGCTATCCAACCCAAGTTGTAGTAACTGTTTTAGTACAAGTGGTGGTGATAAAGATAGTCATCGTTGTTTGGACTGATTAAGATCTCTAGAGGCTAAGGTTATTGTTGGGTGGTTATGGATAATGAGATTTCCAACGGGTTAGGATATGGCTGCAAGAGTGTGATATGTGATTCCTAAGAGTGAAACTCATAGGATGAGATGTTGGTGAAATTGATTTATGTGACAACTATCTAGAACTAATGTGAATGTCACATTGTATTAACCATGAGGTGTGGTGGTGGTCATGTCGTTAGGTATGTCTTCTTGCCATACGTCTTTAATCTAGGGTTGTATCTTTCCTATTTCAAGGGGGTAGAAAGGTAGTCGTTTTTCCTCTTGCGAGAGGGTAGAAAGGTGGATCTTTTCACCTTTAAGAGACGAATGTCTCACCTGTAGGGTTTAGGCTCATGTTGGGTAATGTTGATGTGAACCACTAAGAGTTTTTACTCGTAAGCTTTAAGGAGCATGGGAGATAGGTCTGAAGTTGCAGTGAAGGACTACTCAAATCGTCCTGTTTTGGTAAACAAGAATGGTGCAATGAAGTATGGAAGATGATATACGTTTATAGATATGGTTGGTATTGACACAGGTTGTCTTTAATGGATAGGTTGTGTAGAGCTAATGAGTGATCATGATTCTTTTTAAGGGAATAGATGGGTTGTTACTGTATTGCTTGTTCTAGTCTTGCCACGTATTGGTGCTATTTGCTTTAGTGGGTTCATAGTAAGAATTTAAGGATTGAGATATAAATGTTGAATTGGTATTTTAATGTTTATTGGTTAAACCCCTTTAGTTGTCCCTATTTATGTAGGTTTTTCCCAATTCGATCCCCGTCTTTTTAAAATCCCCAATTGAGTCCTAAATAGTGTTAATTTGAATTAATTGGACCCCTATCGTTAAATTAGGTTAACGGAGTCAAGTTTTGCTGACCTAAGATGTTTACGTGGCTAGCTTTTTTAAACGTGGCAATCACATAGTTCTGTACGTGAAATTTAAGAATACTTAATAATTTAAAATTAGGGATTTTTAATGTAAAATGTAATTAAGGTCTGTTGGTTGAACTTAAATTAACCCTAAATCTTAATTACATAGGGCAAAACTATGCCGTCAACGGTGCCGCCACCATAGTCTTGCCGCCAATCATTTCACCGCCACGGCCGACCACCATGCTCATCTTAGTAGACCACCCAAAGCCACCACCTAACCCTAATCTGTGCCACACTATCACGCCGACACCATTTGGTTTTCATCTTCACAGCCGCCGCAGAGACCACTAAACAGTCGATGAAATCGTCGCGAGAGACCTTCATCGCTAACCCCATCTTCCTTCAGCCTTCTTCAAGAACAACAAACCCTAAATCCCTAAATCGGAAAAACAAAAAGTGGGGAAAGAAACTTGGAAAAGAAAGAAAAAAGCGAAGGAGAAAGAGATAGAAAAGAGAATTCTTGTTGAAAACGACAACAAGGAATCGTACTTGAGAGGATCCTCCAAGAAGAACTTCAACTGCGCAGCGCGCTGAGCAGAGGGCCACTCCAACAGGAATCTACACGAACCCTATCGGCATCTCGCAACACTGCCCCAATATCGAATCGTAGTCAAACCCCTACACGGGTAAACCCTCTAGCGACCGACCCGACAGCCTTTGCACCGTCGCACACAGATTGCAGTTGCCCGACCGCAATCCCTAAGGCGCGACTCCAAGGCGTATGACGGGACTGACCCCGAAACCATCGCTTTGTTGACGGATATGGAGCGTGGGAGAGGGATTTGATTGTGCTTTATCTTGGAGGCAAGGGAGTCGAGGAGCGTGGCGGGGCAGGGGCCAAGGGTGCGAGAGTCTTCGCGAAGGACAGTCTCTTCATCAGAGAGCTCGTCGAGGGAGGCACAGGAGGCAAACCCGAAGAAGCCGGTGAGGTAGACAATAGAGGCAACGAGGGAGATGGAGACTGGATTCTTATAAAATGCCACGTATAAATGTCTCAAAATGCCACGTTTAAAAAAATTGACACGTCAACTTCCAATCTCAGCAAAAACTTAACCTTCGTTAACCTAATTTAACGGCAGGGGCCCAATTAATTCAAATTAACACTATTTAGGACTCAATTGGGGATTTTAAAAAGACGAGGATCAAACTAGGAAAAACCTACATAAATATGGACAACTAAAGGAGTTTAACCATGTTTATTCTGTTAGTTCATTCATACTTATTTGTGTGTGGTGATGATCGTATAACTCATGTTGTTATACGATAACAAATGTAGATATTCAAGACGTTGAGTAAACGCTTGAGAGATGAAAAAAATTCACATGAGATTTTAATAAGAATTTTGTTTTATTGAAACGAGATTTAAATATTTATGTCTTGGTATACATTTGGATGTAAAGGTTAAGTTTTGTAAATGTTAAATATCTCTGTTTTTTTTTCCATAACTTTAAGAAAAATATTCTTGAGATTTTGAAAAGATTTAAGTTTTAGGAACTCCCATAATTGGATCGTTACATATATCATTAAAAAGATTAATTATTTTGTATCAAATTAATTTTTGAAGTTTAAAAATCAAAATATATATTTAATTTTAGGACAAAATCAATTTTTAATTTTACTTTAAAATTTAAAAATTTCAAATGTATTTAACTCTTATTCTTATACTAAAAATTTCACCTTAATATTTTTAATGTGTATAAAAGAAAATATTAAAAAATAAATAAAAGACCATGTTATCTTAACAATTTTTTTAACAACTTTTTAACAATAGAACATCTGTTATCAGATTATAAAAATGTTGTTAAAAAGTTATCAAAAAAAACATTTTTCATAAATAAATAAATGTACATAAAAACAATAAAATTGTTAAAAAAAAAGAAACAGAAAATTCTGGGCCACATATCATTACAAAACATGTACTAAAAGTATCATGGTGTTCCGAGAAGATGAGGTAAATACATAAGAAAATCTGTAAAATTTCAGAAAGTTAAACATACTACGAAGCATCAAACCCATGATATCTGGTCTCAGTAGAGATCGCTGAAGCTCAAAGCATTCCCACATTCTTCTCTCACCCACGCCACAATGAAACTCACCCAACTACTGTAATGGCTATGGTGACACGTGTTCCTTTTGCCGCCGCTGCCACTACTCCTCTCTCTTCTTTTTCTTCTTCTTCGTCTTCTTCAATTTTGCAGTCACTAAGATGGTGGAACCGAGAAAGTGCCGCGAAGAGCGTTGGAACGAGAATCAGTGTTGTGGCCGCGAATATCACTGTGCTGGTTACGGGAGCGGGTGGTCGCACAGGTTTGGTTTTTTTGTTTTGCAATGTATTGGGTTTTGTTTATGTTAAGAAAAGAAGTAATTAGAAATGAAAAAGTTGAGTAAAGAAATTATTATGTAACTATAGATTGAACAGATAAATAAATGAGTAATGATTCAATAACATACTTTAATAAGAAAATGCTGAGAATTGGTGTTACTTTTCAGGGAAAATAGTTTATAAAAAGCTAAAAGAGAGGCGAAATGAGTATGAGGCAAGAGGTCTGGTTAGAACAGAAGAAAGCAAACAGAAGATTGGTGGTGCAGATGACATTTATGTAGGGGATATAAGAGATGCTGAGAATATTGATGCTGCATTTCAGGGTATAGATGCTCTCATAATCCTCACAAGTGCAATGCCACGAATAAAACCTGGCTTTGATCCAACCAAGCAAAAGAGACCAAAGTACTATTTTGAAGAGGGAGCATTTCCTGAACAGGTGCTATTACATTTTCTGTGTTATGCTGATGTAATTTTGGACCATCCAATCTAGTAATTGCCTACGTATTTTTCTGGTTTGAACACCAATTTTTAAATGTCTGTCTCCTTTGTATTCATATTTTAGTCACTTTTACATGTTAGGTTGACTGGATTGGGCAGAAAAATCAAATAGATTCTGGTGAGAATCATGTATTATTTCCATTAATCATAGGTTGTAAGACAAAAACTAAGGCTTGCAATACTGAAACTGATATACATATATATGAACAGCTAAGGCTGCTAGGGTTAAGCAGATTGTGTTGGTGGGGTCTATGGGTGGAACTGATGTTAATCATCCTGTGAACAAAATGTGCAAAGGGAATATATTGGTTAGTTTTGAATGATTTCTTTACATTTGAACTATCTCCTTCCATAGCACTCTATGGCCTTGATTTTACATGATTACTGTTTGGAATTCATCTTAACACAAAAATGCTCATTTGGTAAATGGATAATACTTTTTGTTTCTATCATTCCTCCTTTGATAGAAAGAATGTAGTTTTTGTACTGATTTCAGGTTTGGAAAAGGAAGGCTGAGCAATATCTGGCTGATTCTGGCATCCCATATACAATTATAAGGTATGTTAAATTATATTAATAATTTACATTGGTTGATGTAATTTAAAGTATAACTTTGATGTAAAGATTCTAATGTGATGATTATTAGAATATAAGGTATTAAAGTTATTGGGGTTATTTTAGAGTTATTAAAATTAATCTCTCTCTTCTCACTCTAAAAGGGCATTTTGGTATTTTATTAAAGTTAATTAAAATATCATAAAAGAGGACGTGTTAAGTTTCTGAAAAAATATAGAGAACGAAACGTTCTTAGAAAAGAAAAAAAAACTGACAGAGAAAAGAAAACCTCCTACAACTTCTATATCATCCAGAAGGCATTAAAGTGGAGTAAGAGAGAGAACAGTTGGATCCAGGTTAGTTCTTGTTTACTGTATATGTGGAAATTGTGAGTATCATGAAAATTCAAGATACTTTGTGTTGTTTTTCATTCAATTGAAAAATTAAAGAAAAGCTTACAAGTGGTATCAGAGCACGGTTCTGAATTTTATGATTCTCCAGAATGGTAATATTTCCAATTTTTTTTTAAAACCCTAATTTTAAAATTTAGAGAATTTTTGAATTTCCAGATTTAATTTTTATTTATTGGCATGAAAGGAAAATTAAATTCACTGTAATGTAATGTATGAAATCTGCAAGCATTTGAATTCGTGCCCTGAAAGCCAATTTTATTTATTTTTTATACTTCCATTAAAGTATTGCACGTGATTTGATTGTACTGTGGAATTCTATTTGGAAGTAACTTCATGGATCCAGCAGAGCAATTTTAATATTGCAACTCCAGCCGCGGGAATTCAAGAAGTTTTTCTATTTGATTTCTGGTGCACGGGATTTTTGTTAAAGTTGCATTAAAAGTGTTGCACTTTTATGATTTGATCCAGGCATAAGTTATATTTTATTTTATTTGATTATAACATTAAAGAAACTTTAATTCCTGCATGTCACGTAAATTTTGGAATGTGCAATATGAATATGCCAAAATTGAAATCCTACATGAAGAGTCAATTCCCTTGAATTGAATTATCGAAAAAAAAAAAACCGATTTTGGTTGTCAAGTGTTTTTTCGTTGCAGAACATGTTTTCACAAATTATTATATTGTGAACATGGTTATTGTTACTGCATTGAATGGAAATTATATGTGAATTAAAAGTTGTTTCTTATAGTATTATGAAAATTATTCATAATATAAAAGATGTTTAATTATGAATATATGTTATAATTAGTCATTGATGTAAGGATGTTATGGATTACCCAAAGGTGAGCCATGGTTTATAATTGATGACATTAAAGTGAAACATTTCATGTACTTAGTATATGTTTGTATATCCAAAGATAGCATACATATAGTCTTAAGTATGAGTGATTGTTTATTAAAGTATATATATGAAATTTGTCAGTTTAAGAATCACCCAAAGGTGAACTTAAATGAATGACTTTATTGACTACCTATCAGTTTAAGTGTCACCCAAAGGTGAACTTGAATGTATGACTAGTGTAGTAATTTGTTTGAATCCATTAAATTTAATCAAAGCATTGATGTATGAGCTTATGTATTATTTCAGCTTACATGAATTTAGCAGGTTTGAGCAACAATGTCATCAAGTTTAATGGGCTCAATTATGCCGATTGGTCAAAACAAATCCAGTTCCAACTGGGTGTTCTAGACTTGGATATGGCTATTATGATGGATGAAATGCCCGCAGCCATTACAGAGACCAGTACAGGTGATGAAAAGTCTCTTTATGAGGCTTGGCATAGGTCTAATAGGTTGTCATTAAACTTGATGCGCATGTCTATGGCAGAGAACGTAAAGCCTTCCATGCCCAAAACGGAAAACGCAAAGGAATTCATGAAAATGATCAAGGAGTATTCACAATCAGACATAACTGACAAGTCTATTGTGGGAACTCTTATGAGTGAGCTGACTACCAAAAAGTTTGACTAGTCACAGCCCATACATGAACATGTAACTGGAATGGCTAATATAGCAGCAAGATTGAAGTCAATGGGAATGAAGGTGAATGAGTCTTTTCTAGTACAGTTCATCATGAACTCTCTTCCTCCTGAATTTGGCCAGTTCCAAGTGAATTATAACACTATTAAGGATAAGTGGAACTTCCAAGAAATCAAAGCCATGTTGGTTCAAGAGGAAGGGAGATTAAAGAAAATGAGAGATCATTCTATCCATCTCACAACTCATGAAGGTGCTAGCTTCAGTAAAGGTAAATCAGGAAAGAAGAACAAGAAGGACAAAGCCCCAATGAAAGTGAATAAGGGCGGTATCCAGAAGGACCAGAAATGTTTCTTTTGCAAGAAAGTAGGTCACTTCAAGAAAGATTGTCTGAAAAGAAAATCTTGGTTCGAAAAGAAAGGTACTTTTTATGTTTCTGTAAGTTTTGAAGCAAATATAGTAGAAGTGTCTAATAATACCTGGTGGTTGGATTCTGGAGCTACTACTCATGTTTTTAATATTATGTAGGGATTCCTTTCAATCCAGCCCATAAAAGGAACTGAAAAGTATTTATATATGGGGAACAGAATGAAGGCACAAATAGAAGGAATTGGGACTTACAGATTGATTCTAGACACTGGCTATTGTCTGAATCTTGAAAAGTGTCTCTATGTTCCTGGTTGTGCTAGGAATTTGATTTCTGTTGCAAAGTTGGATTGTTTAGGTTTTAACTTTAGGATTGAAAATGATATTTTTCATTTGTATAAACTTTCGTACTATTATGGTTCTGGTACATTATTGGATGGTTTATATCGTTTAAATCTTGATGTTAATTTTTCTGAATCCCTGTTTAATGTTGAACATGTTATTGATAGAAATTCTAGTGCAGGAAAGGAATGTTCTGTTTTCTTATGGCATAAAAGATTGGGTCACCTATCCAAAGAAAGGATGTTGAGGTTAGTAAAAAATGAAATTTTACCTCAATTGGATTTTGATGACTGGGATGTATGTATTGATTGTATTAAGGGTAAACAAACAAAACACATATCAAAATATCCTGCCACAAGAAGCAGTCAACTTCTTGAGTTAATACACACTGATATTTGTGGTCCTTTTGACATTAAATCTTGGAGTGGTGAAAAATATTTTATCTCCTTTATTGATGATTTCTCACGTTATTGTTATATATATCTATTGCATGAAAAATCTCAATCAGTGAATGCCCTTGAGGTGTTCATAAATGAGGTGGAAAGACAATTAGATAGAAAAGTAAAAGTGGTGAGATCTGATAGAGGTGGTGAATATTATGGTAAAACGGATGAGAGTGGACAATGTCCAGGTCCATTTGCAAAGTACCTTGAAAGTCGGGGTATATGTGCATAGTATACAATGCCTGGTACACCACAACAAAATGGTGTAGCAGAAAGGCGGAATCGTACTCTTATGGATATGGTTAGAAGTATGTTAAGTCATAGTAATATCCCTTTATCTTTGTGGATGTATTCATTAAAGACTACTGTATATCTGGTTAACAGGGTTCCTAGCAAAGCAGTTTCTAATACTCCTTATGAACTATGGACTGGAAGGAAACCCAGTTTGAGACATCTTCATGTTTGGGGTTGTCCGGCAGAGGTAAGGTTATATAATCCACATGAAAAGAAACTTGATGCAAGAACCATTAGTGGTTACTTTATCGGTTATCCTGAAAAGTCAAAGGGATATAGATTTTATTGCCCTAACCATAGTACTAGAATAGTTGAGTCTGGAAATGCTCGGTTCATTGAAAATGGTCAATTTAGTGGGAGTGAGGAATCACGAATAGTGGACATTCAAGAGCATACTGATAGTGTTTCTATGTCTAATGTCTCTTCTGAAGTTGTTATCCCTCTTGTTGTATCACAGTCACACAACAAGCAGAGACAACAAATTAATGTTCCAATTCCACAAAATGAACATATAAATGTTGAGCCAGTTGACAATGAGCAAGTCATAAATGAGCAATTGATAGAGGAACCACAAGAAACAGCATTAAGAAGGTCTGTAAGGGAGAAAAGACTTGCTATTTCGAATGATTATGTGGTTTACTCTATTGAACATGAATGTGACTTAAGCATTGATGAGGATCCAGTCTCTTTCAGACAAGCCATGGAAAGTAATAATTCAGAGAATTGGTTGAATGCTATGAAAGAAGAGTTGAAATCAATGGATGACAATAAAGTATGGGATCTAGTTGAATTGCCTAAGGGTTCAAAAAGAGTCGGTTGTAAATGGGTCTTTAAGACTAAACATGACTCAAAAGGCAATATTGAAAGGTATAAAGTTAGATTAGTCGCCAAAGGTTTCACTCAAAAGGAAGGCATTGACTACAAAGAGACCTTCTCTCCTGTTTCAAAGAAGGACTCTTTGAGAATTGTTTTGGCTTTGGTGGCTCATTATGATTTAGAGCTTCACCAAATGGATGTAAAGACCGCCTTTCTGAATGGTGACTTAGAAGAGGAAGTTTATATGGACCAACCAGAAGGTTTCACCATAACAGGAAAAGAAAATCTAGTGTGTAAATTAAAGAAATCAATATATGGACTAAAACAAGCTTCCCGTCAATGGTATCTAAAATTTAATGATATCATAACTTCATATGATTTTGTAGAGAACACCGTTGACCGGTGTATATATATGAAGATTAGTGGGAGTAAGTTTGTAATATTGGTTCTATATGTTGATGACATTCTTCTTGCTACTAATGATATTCGTATGTTACATGATGTAAAGAAGTTTCTCTCTAACAACTTTGAAATGAAAGATATGAATGAGGCATCTTATGTGATAGGAATAGAAATATTCCGTGATAGATCACAAGGATTGTTAAGTTTGTCTCAAAAAGGCTATATTAATAAAGTGTTAGAGAGATTCAGAATGGAAAAATGTTCTCCTGGAATAGTTCCAATTCAGAAAGGAGACAAGTTTAGTCAAATGCAATGTCCCAAGAATGATTTGGAACGAAAGGCCGTGGAGTCTATTCCTTATGCGTCAGTGGTTGGGAGTTTGATGTATGCTCAAACTTATACTCGGCCAGATATCAGTTTTGCTGTTGGAATGTTAGGCCGATATCAAAGTAATCCCGGAATGGATCACTAGAAAGCTGCAAAGAAAGTTCTTAGGTACTTACAAGGTACCAAAGAATACATGCTCACTTATAGAAAGTCAGATCATCTCGAAGTGATTGACTATTCGGATTCAGACTATGCTGGGTGTGTGGATTCAAGAAAATCCACATTTGGGTATGTCTATCTTTTGGCTAGAGGAGCAATTTCTTGGAAAAGTGCAAAACAATCAGTCATTGCTACTTCCACCATGGAGGCTAAATTCGTGGCATGCTTTGAGGCCACAGTTCATGCTTTGTGGTTGCGGAACTTCGTATCGAGGCTTGGCATTGTTGACAGTATTGCTAGGCCGATAAGGATTTATTGTGATAATTTCGCAGCCGTCTTCTTCTCTAAAAATGACAAGTACTCAAAGGGTGCTAAACACATGGATTTGAAATACTTGTCGGTCAAAGAAGAAGTGCAGAAACATAGAGTGTTGATTGAGCATATTGGTACGAATTTGATGATAGCAGATCCGTTAACTAAAGGACTACCGCCCAAAACTTTTATTGGCCATGTTGAAAGTATGGGCATTATGGATAAGTCAATATTAACATGATGATGTTATCTATCTTTATGGATATGTATAGTTATATGCTTGTATTGTTATGACACTTGTGAATTCAATTAAAGTTATGTTTCTCTTTATTCTATTGTTATCCACATTAAATTATATACATTTATTATTGATTGTGGTGACATGATAGGTCTCCTTTAGAGACATGAAAGTTATAAGATTGATTAAAGTTATGTTGAGTTGTTTTGATTATGTGATACATGGAAGGAATCTTGTCGATCATGACTTTTGCCCACCATGATCCGATTATTTCAATTCATATAAGGATGATGACTTGATAATTCTAATGAATGGTGCGCACTTAAAGTTTATTTTAGATCTTCAAGTCATCACATGAACCAAGTGGGAGAATGTTAAATTATATTAATAATTTACATTGGTTCATGTAATTTAAAGTATAACTTTGATGTAAGAATTCTAATGTGATGATTATTAGAATATAAGGTATTAAAGTTATTGGGGTTATTTTAGAGTTATTAAAATTAATCTCTCTCTTCTCACTCTAAAAGGGCATTTTGGTATTTTATTAAAGTTAATTAAAATATCATAAAAGAGGACACGTTAAGTTTCTGAAAAGATATAGAGAACGGAACGTTCTTAGAAAAGAAAAGAAACCTGACAGAGAAAAGAAAACCTCCTACAACTTCTATATCATCCAGAAGGCATTAAAGTGGAGTAAGAGAGAGAGAACAGTTGGATCCAAGTTAGTTCTTCTTTACTGTATATGTGGGAATTATGAGTATCATGAAAATTCAAGATCCTGTGTGTTGTTTTTCATTCAATTGAAAAATTAAAGAAAAGCTTACAAGGTACACCAATTCTCATGATACTATTAATGGGAGAATTAGTGGAGAGATACATTACTAATAAGATCTGTATTCAATATCAATAAGAGAATTCAGGAGGGAAATAGATTACTAATTGAATTCAAGTTACATAAAGTTTCACACCACTTCTGACCTAAAACCTTAAAACAATGGATTTATGAGTTTTCTATTGTTTAACTTTTTCATTTTTTAACCAATATGTAACTTAAACTCATTTAAATCTCCAACAAATTCTTTCAAAGTCAGAAAGTTTTTCCACTAATGCCTTCTGCCATACATGCAAAATCATTTATGTTCTACAATTTATAGATAAAATATGAAGTTTTTACTTCCTTCACCCCCCAAAAGTCTAAAGTAATAGTATGGGAACAAGGGTATTATTGATGAGCATGATTTGTTCATTTTTTCCTACCCTTTTTGTTCACTTTCCATATTTTCATCCTTTTTATATTGAGTCAGGTGTGGAGCTTTTGAAAACGAAGAAGGAGGTCTTCGGGAACTGATTACAGGGAAGGATGATGAGATTCTGAAGATTGAAACCAAAACCATACCAAGAGCTGATGTTGCAGAAGCCTGCATTCAGGTACCAGTTTCAAACACACTCTTCCTACTTCAAAATAATTCTACCATTTTTTAACTCTTGCACAATTCATCAGGCACTAAATTATGAGGAGGCTAAATTCAAGGCATTTGACTTGGCATCTAAACCTGAGGGAGCAGGTTCACCAACAAAGGACTTCAGGGCTTTATTTTCCCAGATCACTACTCCTTTTTGAATTTGAGTATTCTTCTCATGATGTTCAGGACTGTGACAGATGATTATTAGTGTTATGTGAAATTTATCGTGTCTTGGCAAATTTAAAGAAGTATCGTTTTCCTTCATTTGTGCCATCACATCTAGAGTGCAGAATTAATATAAAAAGAAAAATTGTTAGATATGTAGAACAATTTCTAATCAAAACAATGCAATAGTTGGTAAGACACTAAATAAAATTTCATATGTTAAAAATTATTCTATACTAAATCAAAAGAAATATAATGATAATTAGGGCTGAGCAAAAATAACTGATTTGTACTGTACTATAGCTAACTATAATATATTATACTTAAAAAAACTGATCCACACTTACTAAAAGTTCAGTATATGGTTTAGTTTTTAAAAATTGAACTTATAACAGTTTCGGTTCAGTTAACCGTGAGAACTGTATCTGCTCTAGTTTCCGTTCAATTGCTCCGTCTTATTAAGAAAACGTTATTTAATAATAAAATATTAATAAAAGAAACCGTTCAAATAAAAAATTAATAATGAATTTTTTAAGACAAAATTTTTTTATCACAAATTTTTATATTTTTTTTATCAATAAACATATATTACTTTTTAAATAATATTATTTTAAGTAATAAAAGTAAAATATAATTTTTTTAATTTAATTTTATTAAATGATTAAGTAATATAAATCATAAAGAAAAAGACTATATAAAAAAATAATACTTTAAATATATTATATTCTTTAACATATTATTAAATATGTAAAAATATGTTAAAAAAACTTTTAATGATATTAAAATGTGTGTAAGCACACACACTAAAATAACTATTTATTTTAAAAATCAACTTACTTTAAAACAAATATCAATATTATTATTTTTAAATGATAGTATTTTATATACTAAAACTAAAATATATTTTTTAACGTTAAATTTTATTAAATGACTATATAATGAAATATCATAAAAAAAATAGTAATGTAGCAAAAATAATTAAAATTATAGAAATATCAAATGACAAAAAAATTAACAAACGTTTATTAAGAGTAACTTTTTTAGTATCATATTTTATTATATTATAATAATTAATAAATATTAGTTTAATTTCTACATAATAAAATATAAATAATAAATAATTGATTAATAAAACAATTTTATGAGGGAACAAAATAAATATAAATAAAAAATTATTTTAAAATAAAATAAGTAGATAAAAAGATAAAATAAATTATATACACATATAAAACAAAAAAATATAAATAAAAAACTAAAAAAATAAATATAAAAATAAAATAATATTCATGACAAAATAAATATAAATAAAAAATAAAAAATAAAATAAAATAAAATAAATAAATAAATAATAAAATAATTTCCATACACATATAATAATAAAAGAAATATGAATAAAACAGAAAATAATAATATCAAATAATTAAAAAGTTAATTTGTAAGACACTTATGAATAAAATAAAATAAAATAAATATTAAAATAAATTTCAATTAAAAAGAACATGCATTGTTATACTATTCAGTTTAAAAACTAGTATAATTCAGTTTAAAAACTAGTACAATTCAGTTTAAAATTAGTATAATTCAATTTAAAATTAGTATAGTTAGTAGTTCAGTTTAATTTATATTGTAGTTTAGTACAATTTAGTATAGTGTAGTTTAGTACAATTTAGTATAGTTCAGTTCAGTCCAGTTTGATAAAACAAAAAACAGTTCAGTTCAGTTTGTCTGAACTGTTTTATAGCTCAGTTCAGTTTAGACAAATTAGTTTTTAGTTCAATACAGATTTTAGTAATACATTGCAGTTCAGTTCTATTTGCCCACCCCTAATGATAATGATAATGACAATGTAAAGAGAGTGTCACTTGAAGATAATATATGACTTGATCAAGGTCTTATTGTATTACCTTGAGAAGAATTGTTATTAACACGATACAAGATAAATAATTTTTTGTTTGAGATTTGTTGTGATTTATACTATAAATGATAAAATAAAATAAAAATTTAAAGATCATTCATAAGATTATCAATATGTTTTAGTTGATGATTGATAGATATAATTTTATATACTTTGAGAGTGGGTACGTATATAAATATTTTGAGAATTCAAATAAATTTTGTAAAGTAGGTGGATAGTTTGATTAAGATTAACTAACTTTATTGTTTTTGGTAAGATTTTGGTACTTTTAGAACTCAATATTTTATTAAAAGCATATTTAATATTATTTTTAAGCACATTTTTTAGTATTTGTTTATAGATAATGAAGTTCTTAAATGGTAAGTGTACCTTTCACAATGTAGATGTAGTAAGTAATAAATAACATATTGTTTTTCTCAAGCAACTTCTAAAGTACATAACAATCTTTGCATTCAATAATCAATTTAAACAACAAGTTTACAACAATCCTAAAAAACTTTTTTTTATAGTTTTATCAAATAGACGGTGTGTAACAGAAAAATAACATAAAGTATTTATAATTGTCAATAATATATTTCATCTACTTCATTCTTATTCATTCACAATTATCTCAATTCATATTTTATATCAAAATCAGCTCACAATTCATAGTGACTTTGAGCTAATGATAACTCATTAAGTTCCAATTCCTTAAATTCTTAACTAGCGAAATTATGCATTAAGTTCAAGAGCCTTAAAATTACTATTGAATCATGTTCTATCAGTAGATACAAACTCCATGAGATACTTCATTTGTATTTTAGGTTCAAACATATAATATTAGAACATATGATATTTTGTTTAGTAGATTATTTTATTAAATTGAATGTTACCTATAATGACACTTTATTGAATTTTATTTTTATATTAATTAAATGAATATAACAATAAACACAAAACGAGTATAACAAAAAAAATATTAGATAAAAATAACGTAATTTTAAAGTATTAATTCTTTTTTGTACTATTTTTCTTTATTTTTAGTTCTATCCTTGTGATTTCTAATTACTTGATCATTAATAAAATAAAATTGGTTTAATGTCTCGGTAGGTCCCTATTTTCGGCGTGAATCTCAAATAGGTTTCTTTTCTTTTCGGTGTCTCAATTGGGTCCTTTTTTGTGTAAAATTGTAGCAATTAGGGGTCTGTCGTCAAATTGAACAAACGGCCGTTTAATTGTTTGTTACGTGGCATGAACAGTGTTTTCAGTAATCACAGGTGGAATTAAAAAAGAGTTTCAATTAAAAAGTATGAGGTTAAATCAGCTTTAGTGAGAGGGCATAGTGGGAAAACTGATTATGATTCCCATCTCACACTAACTTTCTATCAAACACCTTCTCTTCAACCTCGCGCCACGTCAGCCCTATCATCTTACACCCACTGAAACCCTAACCCTAGCCGCCACTGTCGTTCCGCTTCCGCCGCTCCCGCCAATGCCGCAAGTCGTCGCCACGGCCAGAACATCATCTCCTTCCTTTCTCGCTGGCGCATCAACGGACCACCACGGTGCCTCAACCAAGACCGCCGCCACCTTCCTTCTCCTTCGCGCAAGGGTTCGAAGCCACCACGACCGCCATCTGCGAGTTCGTCTTCGCATCACCAACATCTCGCCGCCGTCGCACAAAGTCACCGTCCTCTTCTCCACCACCATCAACCACGCCAGCCGCCGCGACACCACTCTTCTCACACGCAAATCATCGAACACGCACCAGCCACCGCAACCTTCATCGCGCCTCTCCTCCATTGACGAAAGCTTGGCACAACCATCTTCATCTTCTCCATTCTCGGAACCCAATCGCACCTTCATCTCGGATCATCACCTCACGATCTTCACCAACCATGCCGCGACCACCACTAACCTCCCTCACCTCGCGAGCTTCCTCGCCGTTGCCCAACCTCCATGGCAGCCATCACACACCACCGCACCTTCCCGCTCTACAATCAAACCTGCATAAAAACCAGACCTGCAAAGAAGAACCAACAATCACAAATCGCGCACTGTTAGGCGCAGGACCCATGGCTTCCTCAAGCGGAACATGTTCGGGTTCATCCTCTCTGCTTCAGAACTCGGGTTCTGAGGAAGACTAGCAAGCGGTAATGGATCAGAGAAAGAGGAAGAGAATGACATCGAATCGCGAATCTGCACGGCGATCTCGCATGAGGAAGCAGAAGCACTTGGACGATCTGGTTACCCAAGTGGCTCAGCTGAGAAAGGAGAATCAGCAGATACTCACCATCGTCAACATCACCACGCAGCAGTTCTTGAGCGTTGAGGCTGAGAACTCGGTGCTCCGGGCTCAGGTGGGTGAGCTGAGCCATCGGTTAGAGTCTCTGAACGAGATCATCGAACTCTGGTTGTGTGTGAGAAGGAGAGGGGAAGATGAAGTGGGAATTCCCACTGTGCCCTTTCTCTAAAGCTGATTTAACCTCATAGTTTTTAATACAAAACTCTTTTTTAATTCCACCTATGATTACTGAAAACACTGACCATGCCACGTAATAAACAATTAAACGGCCGTTTGTCCAATTTGACGGTAGACCTTTAATTGTTACAATTTTACAAAAATGGGGACCCAATTGAGACGCCGAAAAGAAAAGGGACCTATTTGAGATTCACGCCGAAAATATGGACCTACCGAGACATTAAACCAATAAAATTAAAAAAATATTTTACTTTTATTTCTTAAATTAATATTATTTAAAAATTAATACAAATAATTTACATTATAATATAAAATAAATTGTAACATAATAATTTGTCTTAAAATTATTACATTTATCTTTTTTAAATTAATTTATAATATAAATATTTTTATCACTGAATATTTTTCATATTTTTAGTATTTAAAAATTAAATTGATATTTATTTAAGAAACAAAGCTGGCATTAATGATATATACATAAAATCGACATGAGATTTTAAATAAATATATTTATAATATAATAAATTAAAATATTATACATAGTTGATTTCAAAGGTTTTAATTAGATATTTTATAATAAAAAAATCGTACATCTTAATTATATAAATTTTGTTTTATATTCTTGCAATTCACTTTTTATTTAACTTGAAAATGTATAGTTTGAAACTATTGTAAAATCGAATAAAAAAAAATTAACAAACTAATTGTTTTAAAATATCACAAATATATTTATATTGTCATTACTTGAGTCTATAAATATATATTAACAACATACATTAGACAAATATAGAAAAAAACATTGAGTCTAACAATATACACATGACGAGTCTAGCAATACATGATAAAGAAGTATGTCCATACATTAATTATATTAGTATAACAAAAACATTAGATAGGTATTCCATATAAATATTAGATGAGTCTAAGCATACACTAATTAGATGAGTATAAACAAAATATTAAACGATTTTGTAGATGCACTAATTAGACAAGTTTAATCGAATACATTAGATAAATTTGTTTATAGAATCACTAGACAAGTATAGCAAATAACATTAAATGAATCATTTTATACATTGATTAGACAAGTTTAGAAATATCCATTAGATGAGTATTTCCATATATTAATTAAACAAGTCTAGCAACAAACACTAGACGAGTTTGTCCATACGATGAACAGACAAGTTTAGCAATAAAAAATTTCACAAGTGTGTTTGTCTATACGCAAATCATATAAGTTTATTAATACACATTAGATGAGTTTGTCCATTCACTGGTTAAACAAGTCTTGCAATACACATTAAATGAGTATGCACATACATTGGTTGGAAAGCTATGTCCATATACTAATTAAACTCTAGCAACAAACACTAGATGAGTATGTTTATACATTGATTAGACAAATCTAGCAGTATACATTAAACAAGTTTGTTTATACACAAATTAGACGAGTTTATTAATATACATTATATGAGTTTGTCTACTCACTAATTAGACGAGTCTTGCAATACACATTATACAAGTTTAAATATACACTGATTAAACGAGTCTAATGATACATGTTATACGAGTGTGTTTGTATATTGATTAAACAAGTCTAACAATACATATTAGGTGAATTTGTTGATATATTGATTAGAAGAGTCTAGCAATACACATCAAAGAGTCTTCCCATATATTGATAAGAAGAATATAGCAAAACATTTGCATGAGACTATCCATACAATAATTAGACGAATATAACAAAAAATATTATACAATTCATTTCATTTGTTGATTAGATGAGTATAATAAATTATTACATAAGTTTAGGAATACATTGACTAAATGAGCAAAAGTAAAAAAATTAGACGAGTACAACAATACATATTAGACGAGTCATTCATATAATGATTAAACGACTTTACCAATATACATTACACAAATATTTCCATACACAAATTAGACGAGTCTATTAATACACATTAGACAAGTAGCTCATTTACTTATTAGATTAATCTTGAAATACACATTGAATGAGTTTGTTCATATGCTGATTAGATGAGTATAGCAAAAAAATGTTACACAAGTCTAACAATATACATTAGACCAGTTTATCCATATACTGATTGGATATAACACAAAATATTAGATAAGTCATTCCATACATTGATTATATGAGTTTAAGAATACACATTAGATGAGTATGTCCACACACTGATCAAGCTAGTCTTGCAACACACATTAGACGAGTTTGTTTATACACTAGCTAAACTAATCTAACAATATACGTTAGACAAGTGTGTTCATATACATATTAGATGAATATATTAATACTCATTGAACGGTTCTATCTATACTGATTAGACGAGTTTAACAACACATATTAAATAAGTTTGTCAAAACATTGATTAGACGAGTCACAATATACAGTACATTAGTACGTATGTTCATACACTTATTTATATTATTAGCATGTTAGCATGTTAACTCCATGTATTTATGCATATCTTTATATTTTTTTAGATAATTTATTGTATTTTTGCATATATTTTATCTATTGTATTTTTATAAAATATATTATTTATATTTTTATAAATATATTGACTTTTAAACCTATAAATTACTTTTAAGATTTATTCAAAAATTAATTATAAATTCAAAAATATTTATTATTTTTTTCTTTAATTTCTAAACTTTTTTATAAATGAACAAACAAACACCAATCGGATAGACATGCATTTAAAACTAATACTATTTTAAAATTAATCATATATTAACGTTAATTTTTTCTTTAATAAATACATCACAATTAATAAAAATGGAATGTATGCTTAAACATATTTACTGTTAATGAAATTATAAGATTCTAATTATTTTATTTAATTAATATAAAATATCTAAATACTTATTAGAGATGAAGAAAGTAGTTATCCTTAAAAAGAATAGTAATAAAAATAAATAAATATTTATTCTTAACTTAACACGTAAAAGTTAGAAAAACGAAATGAAATTACATAGGTGACGTTATGGTCGGAGATAAGGTAAATGGATAAGAAAATCTGTAATAGAAGGAAACTACACTTTGAAAAGTACGACAAATGTAACACACATTAAAGCTCAACGAATACTGAGGCGCGACAACCACCCTAACAGTGTTTGGTTTCTGCAGTGACCGTTATTGCATCATCCATCATCCTTCCCTGTTGTAAAGTTCTAAACTTTTCACCTTCGCCACCATGCAACTATGTCAACTACTATGATGGGTATGGCAACACGTGTTCCCTTTGTCTGCGCTGCCACCGCCCCTAATCAATGCCATAAATACTGCGAGCTGCCACCGTCACTTCCTCTACCGGTTTCTTCCTCCTCATTAAGGCTTCGCGCTCACTCTCTTTCTTCTTCTTCTTCTTTGGGTTTCTTTTCTCTTGCGAAGAAGAGGAACGAAGAGGGTGTTAATAGGGTGACGAGAGAGTTTCGTGTTGTGGCCATGGCGGAAAGTGCCAAGAGTACGGTGCTTGTCACTGGAGCTGGTGGTCGCACAGGTAAGGCCTTTTTGGTTTGTGTTTTGATGGGTTTTCTCTGAATTGTTGTTTTTCTGGCTTGGCGTGGAAAGAATTCGGATTTTGGACCAGAAAATGGTGTTTCGGGTTTTGCTTTTTCTGTTTTTTGGGTTATGAAAAATGAAAGATGTGGAGTTTAACGGTCTGTTGTATGCTTTCATCTGTATTGTTCAGATTCCTTTTTCTTTTCCTTGCTCAGGAGAGAGAACTAAAACTGGAATATGAGTTCCGTTGCTTTAGGTGGATTGAGTATCTTTTTACTCAGGATTAATGTTGCAAAATTGTCATTAACTGAGAAAATGCTGGTTTTGTTTTATGGGTTCTGTTATTAGGCATTTGTCTCATGCTGCATTTCATTAAATTAAAGATTGGGATACAATGTGGAAAAAACTATATAGTAAAACCCTTGTAGACAAAGTGTACAGTACTCAGACTTGATACTATGCTAAAATGGGTTTTGAAAGGTTTTTCTTTTCAAAATAAAAGAGGATTACGGTATTTGGATTTGATTTTGATGCACGATTCTGATTTGAATAGGGATAGTGTATGGACTATGGTGTGATCTACATATTACATAATATAAATTTTTTTGTTATATTAGTCTCAAGTGATTAAGATTCTTGGATGATGTTGGCCTGTTGCGTAAATCATATATGATTCTTTCTGGCATGTTATTACTTGTAAGATTACAAATTTTTTCTTGACTGGACACGCTATGGAGATATGTAGGTTCAACTTTCTAGGCTTGTAACAGAAATCACTCTACGTATCTAAAAAGTTGTAATTTATGACTTATATTTTGACCATACTATAATTCTGTTTTCAATAGCCCAAATACAAGGACAGTCATAACATTATGGTATTTGCAGACTATATGCATTTGTCGGCATAGCCGAAATAGGATAGTTACTGTGGTTTTTACCAATAACTAAGGATTGATGCTACTTTTCAGGACAAATAGTTTACAAAAAGTTGAAAGAGAGGCCAAACCAGTATGTGGCAAGAGGTCTGGTTAGAACAGAAGAAAGCAAACAGAACATTGGTGCAGCAGATGACGTTTTTGTTGGGGATATAAGGGATGTCGGAAGTATTGTTCCTGCAATTGAAAGTATAGATGCTCTCATAATCCTCACAAGTGCAGTGCCACTGATCAAACCTGGGTTTGATCCAACCACGGGACAAAGACCAGAGTTCTATTTTGAAGATGGTGCATATCCTGAACAGGTACTGTTTCAGTTTCTGTCTAACTCTCAATTACTTTTAAATATATCTCCTTTTTTATTCATATTTTGGTGATTTGTACCTATTAGGTTGACTGGATCGGGCAGAAAAATCAAATAGATGCTGGTGAGAGCCCCTGTGTTCTTTCCATTAATCATAGATTGTAATGCAAACATTTTTTGAAGTTTTGTGATAAACTTACATGCTTACAATATTGAACTTACAGCTAAGGATGCTGGAGTGAAGCATATTGTGTTGGTAGGGTCTATGGGTGGAACAGACCTTAACAATCCTTTGAATAGCTTGGGTAATGGAAATATATTGGTTAGTAATATTTTCTCTTTTACTTCTGAATTACCTTCTTCCATACATTCTTGCCTTGCTTTTATATGATTAGAGCTTGCAATTCATCTTAATGCAAAATGCAAGTTTGGTAAATGTATAGCATTTTTTACTTCTCCTGCATTGATTGCAGGTTTGGAAAAGGAAGGCAGAGCAGTATCTGGCAGATTCTGGCATCCCATATACAATTATAAGGTACACTATTTCTCGTCCTTATTGAGACATATGACAGCTAGGTTTCTTCTTTATATGAGTGCCTTTTAGTTGGAATAATCTATAAAATTATTGCCTGCTTGACTGTTACCTTGGATTGGTATTTTAAATAAAATGTTGATACCTTTAGCCCCATAACCCAAACTGCTTCAGAAACACTATAAATCAACACTATAATGTTATCTTCATACCTGGTTGTCTGGCAGAACACTTCTGAATTTTTGGTGTTAGTTTTTTTGACAAGGAAAGAAAATGTGATCTCCATGTCACCAAATTTTTGGTGTTAATTGTAAACATCGATGTCATCAAATTGTGATCTCGAGCTTTTCTTGAGAAGTGTTCAATCTGTACCTTGCATTTGCTTTTAAAGAGTTCATGAATCACAAACGTTGTGGAACAAACAATCCATTATTTTTGAGAAGGAACATATTTTGTAAAGAGGAATCTTTGGAAGTTCTCTTAGAGCATTCATTCCAAATCTCATAAAAAATATAGGTCGTCCTACAAGAGTTCCATGAGAACTTTGCTGGAGATTCCACTTTGACATATACATTTTAAGGTTAAAGTAGTGTATGTAGAGGGAAACCTTCACTCCAATTCAAATGTTAAGATAGTATTAGAACATATTCTAGTGATTTCTCAGGCCACCTGCTGTCATTATAACCTACTATCATTATAAGACCGGCAATGGATATTCAGTCTTGCAAATTTTGTGCTCAAAATGCCTAATCCTTAAGTGAGAGTGTGTTAGAGATCTCGTCAACTAATAATAAGGCAGAAGTAGTTACATTAGCGTGAGACAATCCTCAACTAATAATAAGTCATGATCTTACGTTGTTCATCATACATATTTAATGCCTAATGGTCTGAAAATAATAAGATGAACAGCTTTTGAAATTAAATCACGCCTCTAGTTTGTCAATACTTGACAGAATTCCTTGTCATAGATTAAATGGTTTCTCTTTGAAACATCCGATTTCTCGCTAAAGTAGGAAAATTATTTTCTTTCCTGAGAAAGAACATTACCAAGTCCTGAATGTTTAGCCTCACAACTTGATATGTTCTAAAATACTTTGTTGAAGTCCAATATTAATGGGTGCTTTTATCATTTTCTCTTTTAAAGAATTTGCAACTTATATGCCTGAGTTCCCTTAAATGTTTCTCCTTTAAAGCATTTGGTTATAGGAGCAACAACTGTCCTAAACACTGATATGATTTTGCTGCTAGATAGATATTTTGGCCATGAAAACCCTGAACTTCTTGAAGAGAATTGAGTGAAGGCCATAGTATAATAGCCCGAAGCTTAGTTGGATCTACGCTAATTCCTTTGCAAGATATACACAACCTATGAAAGTTACCTTACCTTTCGATGGTAAAGAGGCACTTCTCAAAATTTGCTATAGATCAATATATTATCAAAATAGACAAGTATAAACTTGCCAATGGAAGTCTATAGAACATAATTGGAAAGAAAATTGGAATAAAGAGAAGTAAAAATACAACTCAGTGCACCTTAGGAGTTAGAGATCCATGTAAGATCTATGAAGTCAAGATAGATGTTTTGGAAACTATAAGCCACCCTTATACTTTAATGGACGATAAACAAAGCATTAGATGTATAAAAGTTATATATTACATGCTAATGTTACTCTATAACTCTAATTATACACAAGTATCAAAATGTGATAATTCTTTAGTCTCAGGGATATGCAACCTAATAAAGGTTACTTATCTTCAATATCATTTTGATATTTAGATGGAACTTGTTTTCTCTATTCACCTTTCTAATGAGAATATCTTCAATATCTTTCTATTTCTCTTTTTTAACTTTGCAATCTTTTCACACTTTCTGTACTGAGTCAGGGCTGGTGGCTTGCAAGACAAAGATGGAGGGCTTAGGGAACTGCTTGTAGGGAAGGATGATGAGCTTCTCAAGACAGAAACCAGAACCATAAGTAGAGCTGATGTTGCTGAAGTCTGCATTCAGGTATATTATTAATTATATCATTAACTTTGCATAGAAACATAGTGCAAAATAAAATATTCCACCATTTTTAAATCACTTGTGAATTCTCAGATTTTGATGCCCCTTCATTCAATTGGTTTAACAGGCACTAAATTATGAGGAGGCCAAATTCAAGGCATTTGACTTGTCATCAAAACCTGAGGGAGCTGGTTCACCAACAAAGGACTTTAAGGCTTTATTTTCCCAGATCAGTACTCGGTTTTAATTTTGAATGTTGTTGTCATGGTCCATAGATCCTTCTTGTCTGCATATGGGATTGAACCAAAGCATACTTACTTTATTTCTTGGCAATTTATTAAAGAATTGTTTTAATGCAAATTATAGACTTCGCTGCTACTGCAGGCCTTGAGAAAAACAATGTCTAGTAATCAGCGGATCATGTATATTGTTGAATGTTTCAATTGCATGATATGATAAAATTATAAAAGTAGTTTTTATGGGAACAAAACTGAACTGTCTGTATCTCGACTCTTCTGATGTTTCCTGGTTTGTAACACCGACCATCTTATTAGAAAATACAGTCCTAATAATAATAATTAGAATTAAATTTATTTTTATTCTTTAAATTTTGACGCAAAATTGAAATTTATTTATATCCTAAACTCTTATATATTTTGTTCTTCAAATTTTAATAATAGACATAGTTATGTTAATTTTTTTTTTTAACTTGTTAAAAGATATCTTAGATTAATATTTGAGTTGGAATTTATCAAAATAATATAAACAAACTCAAATATTATCTCATTTTACTGATACATAACAAATTTGAAGTTGAAACTATATTTATTTTTAAATTCTGAAAATTAAATTATATGAAAATTTAAAATACGAATAAACTTTTATTTCACGTCAAAGTTTAGAAAAATAAAAATATATTTAATTTTAATAATAAATTAAACTTATTATTTTACACCTTGAACCTTTATTTAAAAATTTAACTTTATTTAAAGCTTTAATCAATAGGAGTATAAATTTTGTGTAAGTTCAGATCCCATTAACAGTTAGGTTTTATTTAAAGTTTTAATCAATACAGGAGTATAAGTTTTGTGTAAGTTCAGATCCCATAAGCAGTTAGGTTTTGATACCTGGTGAGAACACTTCCAGAAAAAAAAAGAATCATGGGTGAAATGGTGAATTTGGTCTATGAATGTGTAAAACATACACCAAATAAATTCTGTTGTTAAATTTTGTTGGACTAATAATTAAGTTGTAATTTTAAGAAAGTATGTAGATATTAAAAAAAAAATTAGAGGTTTGTTTTTGCCAAGGGATTTATTTTAAAATGAGAAACAATAGAGTAAATAAATAGGTAAATCTTATTATTTACTAAGATAATCGCAACTTGATCACCTTGTCGGAAGCACATGCACTTCAACACTGGGCACATGTGCCCACCAATTTGAGTGACAGGAGAAAGATTTTGTTTGTCTGTCCAGTAAGAGAAAGACATCTGTCAGAATCTTAGTTGCCATTATTTGAAATAAAAGTTGACTTTGAAAGGAGTGATTATATTAAGTTTTTCCATTAATAAAGTTGATTTTAGTGGAGGATTTACTAAAATAACAGTTGCACTTTCAAAAGTGATTTTACTTCACCAAATAAATAAGTTGAGTTTTATCATAACATCCCAATTATACAATACAAAATTAATTCCACTCTTTCATTTCATTCTGTTTCAATCCATTCCTACTCATGTTTTTCCATTGTTGAAAGGAGTTAGAGTTATGAATATAAAACATTGCAATCAAGAAAGTAATTGAAACCTCCGAAATTTCTTTTGCAAAATCATTGTTTGACGCGCTATAGTCTGTCAAGTTATCAATCAGACATGTTTCTGTTCCATCAAAATGTCCAAAGAATAATCAAACCTTTTCCATTGAAGAATTTTTCTGGTATATAATTTCCAACCACGCTGTTTGTTGACTTATATCACACTTTCAATTATTGGGATCTTAGTGTTATTTTTATTGTGCATCACTAGTTTTCTGCTACGCCTTGGAGAATTGCAATTTCTTTTCCTTCTCTTTTTCTTGTGTTGGAGATAAACTTCAAAATATAGTAAGTTTAACTTTTACTAATTGCGTAATATATATATATATATATATAAACTTATTTTTAACTTTTATATACTAATTTTAACCTCAATTAACTTTGGCATAATTTTAAAGATTAACAATCATTCAATGAAAAAGCATTAATCTATGTTCAAGAAACATGAACAAAGCATTTCCTTCTTAAATATTATAAGAATATAGAGTAAATTGAGTCAAAATTAGTTTGTAATGCTTTTATATATCTTAGTTAGTTCTTTGTTTAACTTTTAAGATATTTAAATTATTTAAATTGTTGTTTGAATGTTTTTGAACTATTTGACAAGTTTGTAGGAAGACAAAATGGTAAACATTATTTAAAAATACATCATATTTAACAAAGGTTATAGCCAAAATCGTCGTGACTTTATAATTATATGTTTTTTATATTTTACATTTTTATGTCCATTATGATGGCAGTTCGAACATTTGACTCCACGACCACTGTTGTGTCTGCCTAGACTGATCCTTCTACCATCTTCACTCTATTTTCTAATTTTTTTTCTCTTCAACAAATGACGACAATGCCTGAGAGCCATCGTGTTTTTAGAAAAAAATGAGTTATTTTGTCATGATTTTTAATGACAGCGTTTTCAACGACAGCTTTAAAGCCGTAGTAAACTTTTATGTGCATGAGTGAAGCAACTGTTAGTTTTTTTTATGCATTTTTTATTCAATGATTTGCTGAGACATGAATCATACATTATTAATCTAAACACACTAAAATCACATCCTTTAACGTAACAAATTCTTCTAATGGTTTCACCTTTTCATCATTGTTTAGATTTTGTTTGGTATAAGAGAAATAGAAAGAGGGAAGAAGAGAGTAAAAGCATCACATCTATCACTTTCTCTCTCTTCTGATCTCTTACTTCACCTTCAATCCACCCAAAAAGAAATGAACGTCTATAATTTTCCTTACGAAAACAGTTGATTCCTGCACCACATTCCACTAACCTTGCTTGTAAAATCTATAAGAACCTTTCCAAAGACAAAAAGGAAAAAGTTCAATTCCTCGTGTGAATCTTCAAAGCCGCATCAAACACATGAGGTCCCCACTACGAGGTCCACCACTATAAAATGCTCTATACCATTAACAATAGACTTTGGGTCCACTATAATTGTTTAAAGTAAACGTTCTACATTATGTTTGAGACGTTCAAACACTTCCAATGACACGACAACACAAGGTGCAACATTATAGTTCAGACAGTTATTCAAGGACAAGGAATCAAAAACTAAGTCCTTAACAAATTGTGAAAGCAGAATGCATAAAATATAATTTCTTCTGATGCACTTTCAATAGCTTCAAGTTACAAGAATGAGCTAGTGGTGAAAGCTTTCAATAGCATCCTAGGAACGTGTTCAAATCATCGTGCCACCACTGTTCTACAAAACAACTTTCATCAGCTAATCCACCAAAGGGAAAGCCAAATGGTGAATTGTGAATGATGAATGTTGACCAGCTATAGATTTGAGTACGGGTTCAAATAAGTAGTAAATGTAACCCTCAAATGAAATCATACATTGAGAAAATGTTTCTCCAGTAATAATTCAACAAGGAAACTCTGTACCAGTAACAGGGTTCAAATTTCTAAGTAGTGGCCCCCACCATCCATTATGGTCAAATGTTGAAACAAGTCTTCATAAGCAAATGTGAAGAGATCTACAATTTTCACATCACTTCCAGACTTGACCAATTGCAGCATCAAAGCTAGGTGGTCCTAGTCACTTTTGCCCTTGACACAGCTGGAATAGCAACATGCCATCTGGTGTGCAACATGTCTCCCAAAGTAAATATTACATTAATGGCTAGGAGGAAATACACAAGCCATTATCTTCAGTTAAGTAGTAAACTATCAGAAATATTAAGGTAAGAAGCTCAAAATGAGTTACAGCAATAATTGTTCTTGTTACATGCTAAATTCATCCGCCACATTAGATTGGATCATGATCATAAGACAGCCCTCACGTGAGGTATCATAAAACGGAATTCAAAATGATCAATAGGAATAACATGGATTATCTACTGTCATACCAGGCTATTCAGTAACCCTGTTTTCCCCAACTGAACTCAGATTGAACCCTTGCTTTTATCTTGAACCCTATATTGGACACACCCTGAATAATTATGAAATTGAAGTTAGTTCAAGATGTATCAAACAACAATGAAATAAACCACCATTGTTGGACAGAACTGAGAAAGTGGATGATAGAACTACCTGAGCTCCTCAAGAGTCAAACCAATTTGCAAAGCCCTAGTGAGATGCACTTGTACCATCTTGATTAGTCATGCTGGTTTCCAGCAAGAAAGGGCATAAACAATCCGCCCCTTCCAACCTTGCAACAACCACTGGCTATCTTCATCAATAACAAAATCCTTGTGGTAGCTAGTTGATACTTTCTCTATTGCCCTCTTAACTAAAGCATGTTCAAAAGATTGTTGCGAAAATCCAGCCCTAAGAATCCGGGCTTGCCACTGCCTATATGTCTCTGGCCTCTCTACTCTCTCACACCCTTCACAAGCTATGACATTCAATGCTTCCCTGCCAAAAATCTCTTTCTCTATTAGCATCCTCTCCCAGTCCTCTTGAGGCACAATAGTTTCAAGCATGTCAAAAAGTGAAGAGTAGTGAAACAGTGCCTCCCTGAATCGAGTAACAAAGAAAGGCGCATTAAAGGCTCCGTTTGTAATGCCATGAATGAATAAATCCGGGTTGATCTTCCTTATCAAACTGAGGAATTTGTTCCTCGGACTGTCCACGAGCACAGATTCATCAAGCACATTTTTACCACGATAAAAACAGGTGACAACAAGATATTCCTCCCTATCAATCTTCAGTTCCTCAAGCTGAACTGTTTCCCACTTTTTTGCTATAGCATTATACTCAAATGGCACCTTAAATGATTCAGCATAAGCTGCCAAGCGGCGTCCAGTTTCTACAATTCTCTCAGCAGGCCTGAAACCAGGTTGTGGGAAGTCTATTCCTGTAATTCGAAGTTTAGGTGGTCCTCCAACTGCTAATGAAAGTCTCTGAATAAAAGTAGGCCATTGGAAACCATAAAGGATACCAAAATCTATAACATGGACTCTCGCTGAATTTGTGGAAGATTCCCTTATTGTGACATTAGAGATAAAACTAGACATCTTCCTAAAAGGGCAAGCAGCAAGATACAGATGATAAGCCTTCAGAAAATCAGCAGCGGATGTTCTTTTGCTCACAAGTCCTTTATAAATTTGGCTACCAGTCCCAGCCAAGCGCGCTTCAAGGCCATCAGCAAAGATATGGGCCAACCTCTGATTTCCATCCCCAAAAGGGCTTGAGTGCTTCCTGATCCGCTTTAGAAACTCATGTGCGCCACTATAGTCATCTGCTGCAACAGCTTGTGCACAAAGAACCAAAAGTGTTCTCAAATCAATGACTTCCTTTTTCCCACTTTGTTTCTTACTACGTCCCTTACCACTGTTGGAAGCCTTTGATTTACCATTTGACAGTGCTATCTTGTCATTCTTAGTTTGCAAAGCCTCACGACGGGCCATGAAAACCTTCTTACCATCCCCTAAACTATGAAGCAGGATTACATCAATAGAAGATGATGGCAATGTAGGTTCGGAGAAAATTGCAGCTTGCTTGCTGCTTCTATTTTCTTCAAAATCCACCTCTTCACTGAGATTATGTTTTCTTCCTTTGGACCCAGCAAGAAAAGACTCCCCCACATCCTTCTCCACCTTAACTGACAATTCATCGCACCCCATTTTAGGCTCCAGTTTTGAAAAATTAGCCACACCCAAATTAGCAAAGAGATCATTTCCACTTGGAAGAAACTTGCTAGCTTCCTCAACACCCTTCTGAAATTGCAAAATGGATTGACTCTCACTGTTCAGATCAGGGACCTGGAGAATACTGCTTGGAGAGTCCACAGGTCCTTCCACACTACTTATCACACTATTTGAAGAGCTACAAGATGACTGTGAAATGCTATTGCCTCGTAAATTATGGTTAGGGAGTTCCCCCAAATTTTGACGAAAATTAGTAAAAATGCTACTGAGATCACCATCATTGTAAGAACAGGTACCATAATTTTCAGAGAAATTATGATCCCCAACCCCACCGCCTGGATCAACAGGACTTGGATTTCCTAAAAGCGAAGAAGGGTACTTTTCACCTATCACCTCATAGAATGATCTCTCAGCAATTTGAAGATCCAAAGAGTCATGCAGCATACATGTCTTATCTTCCATGTCTTCCTCCATAAGGATCTGACTGATGTAACTCAAAATTGCATCAGAAAATTCACATTCCTCCGGAGAAGGTTCCTCATGAGTCAAAACCGAGGATGAAGAAGGCGTCTTGGAAGGCACTAGATTGGATTGAAGGTAACCAAAGTCCCTACTTTGATCAAAGAAACCATTTTCAAATCTCTGATTTCCTAACCGGACTTCATTAGGGGGACCATTAAACCCACAAAGACGTGGATCCATTATGACCAATCTTTGCATAAAAGCTCAAACTTTAGTCCTCAAACAACCCTTCTTCTGGTCTCTGCTGAAAGTCCTTCAGAAACCAAAACAGAAGCATCAAAACACAAACCTTTAAACCAAATCCTCTGAGCACGTGTCATGACTTTCAAGTGTGTCAGTCTATGCACAAAGGAACAAGAAGAGTAAAACAAAATGGAGAAACAGATAGAGTTCACCAAAATCATCAAACAAGGCAAAAGAAAATAAAACACACAAAACAGAAAAAGAAAAAAAAAAAGTCACCGCATAGTAGACGAGACCAAGAGGCTGCGTTTCAAACACGAGGCTCGATAATTGGAAGAAAATTAAATAAACACAGAGAGAAACGAAAAAGAGAAAAATACCATAAAAGTCATACTCAAACGGTGAAGGTGTAACAAAAAGCAGAAAAACAAAGAAGTTACAACCCAGAAGAGAGACAAACTTGTTTACCTCGTTGGAGACCCACCAGAACACTAGTTCCGAGAGAAAGCATAAGAGGGAGAGAAAGATGAGAGAGACAGAAAGGAAATGAGAGCGCGAAAAGGTTATGTTAAGGAAGCCTCTATATACATATATATATATATATATATATATATATATATATATATATATATATATATATATATATATATATATATATATATATATATTATCTTAAAAAACTTTTTGCTTCCAAAAAAAATTATTGATATGTGAATTATTGACCAATCTAAAACACTTAACTAATAAATTTCACTTTTTTTCCCTTTTGCTCTTTCTTTTATAGCGTGATATATTTAATTACAGTCATATAGTTCTAATTTGATTCCACTCTTGAATTTTTTTTTTCCCTCTCAATAAGATATATAAAATTGATTATACTTACTAACATTAAGGGATAAATAAATATTTTTTTTTGTGTATAATTTGATAATTACTTATTTCTTATCTAGTTCAATCTGCTTAATAAAAATAATTGAACAGAAGAGAAATATTATAACAATTAGTGTTTATTATAATTATTCAAAATATAATATATTATAACTATATATATATATATATATAATCTTATATATATTATACTGAATCAAAAGCGTAATATTAACTTAATACAAAGCAGGAATGATGAAACGTTTTACTTTAAACTTTAACTTCATCACCAACTAGTTTTTCTCATCAGAAACGTCCAGTTCATATTAGGTGATTACTCTAAAAAAGATAAAACAAACACACATATGAAACAAACAAATAAACTAAAGTACCAAAAGAGCATTTATATGATTTAAAACAATAATATCACACTTATCATCTAAATCAAACAATACAAAAATAATCATATCAACTTTAAACTGCGATCATCCAGATACATGCATTGATGTCAGACTCATGGGAGACTTGTTTCGTGTGTGGTGAAACAACTTCCCATATCATACTACCACTCCATCAAACTACCACACACCAAGGTTGATTCGTCAAACATTTATGGCCAATACATGTCCATCAGACTAAGGACCTCATGTTACTCTCCACGACATAACCACTTATTTTTACTTGAGAGTGGAGAGTGGGAGTTATTGAGAGTATCATAATCATCCCAAGTCCCTACTTCAATACATAACACAACATAATAACCATAAGGATTTTCCCATGGAATCCTTTTCACATCATACTTAATCCACACTTATCATCCATAAAGCATTCATATGTATTAAAATTATACATATCATCATATCATGTGTGAACAACTAGCATACATATTAATATTCAAATTGCATTTCATGACACATCACACATACCATCAAACCATCAACAATAAATCTATACATAAACATGTTCGTAAACCATAAATATCCATTTTCTTATGAGATAATCAATTATTTCACCTAATAATCGATTATTCCAAAGAGTTTTGAGCAAAGACAACAATACCTACTAAAATAATCGATTATCTGATTTGATAATCGGTTATCTCATAATACCTACTACAATGATTATTAGGTTTGATAATCGATTATTCCAGAGAGTTTTTCAACAAAGATGTAATTATGGATGAAATAATCGATTATCAGGTCAGATAATCGATAATTCATGTTAGTTTTTTTATAGCAACATGATTTTTCTAATTTAGTTACCCCTAATACATATCCAAATGACTGAAATTGTATCTTGACATTAAAATTGATTCAAAAACATGTTTATATCCAAAATGGAATACCATTTTACTTATTTGGCCATAAAATGAGACACATCATATCAAACCACACATCAAAACTCAAGATATTAGGTTTTACAAGATACAAGTCATATTTTTGGTGCACTAAGATGCTAAACAAGTCCTAGATGATCTCAAGACAGACTCCAAACACTAAGTTTACTCCCACATTGATTACTTTAGAATGTCACCTATCGAAACCCTATTTTTTAACCGATTTCATAACTTTTTACCCATTTACATATATAAATATATATGACAATAGATTAAACACACTACAAATCAAATTTTTGTAAACGAAATGGCTATACAAGTCTTAATTTCCACCAAAACAGAATTTACATGTCAAGTACCTTCATAGACCAACACTTTTGCAAAACCCCTAATTTTTACTAGAAACCAACCATAATTCTCATTTTTCATTTTATCAATATCTAACAGCAATTTCCATGCATATATACCATCAAATCTATTAGCTGAAAAGATCAAAACAAGTAACAATTAACCAACATTCACAACAATACTTTTCCAATCCATATAACACACATACAATTCAATTTCAAGCAATTATACGACAACACAATAGAATCTAAAAAAAACTCAATCTCTTAATCAAACTCAAGCATACCAACTCAAATAATCAAAGCACTAAAATAATAAAAAATAGGTATTTAGCTTCCCTTACCTAATAGGAGCTTAAATAGCTCGCAAAGACCTAAAACTGCTTCCTCAACTTAGAGAGCTCTCTATCTACACCTACCAACCAAAAAAATCATGATCATGGTACACGGTTAGAATCACTAATCAATAAAGAACATACCAGAAAACTAAAAAGACACATGCAATAGACAAATCCTCACATGCATGGAAGATACGTATAACTCAAGAAAAAAATATAAACTAACTTACTCTTTTAAGAAAACTGATCAGCTAGATTAGAAGACTTTGTCGTAGTGATCACTTTGACACCCTCTAATCTTCAAACAAATGACCCAGTAGGTAGAATACCAAGAGAGAAAGAGAATATCTAGAGAAACTGGTTTTAAAGAAATGATGTGATTTAAAATAATAAAACTCGTCTTATAAAACTTCTATTTATACTTTGAACTTTTAACATTAAAATATTCAAGTCTCGTTACTTAAGCCAAATTATTTGTTTTATTATTTTATGAATTCTTAGAAAAATAACTAGAAAAAAATATGAAACTAATTAATATTATTATTTTGAATTTTTTTTTCATCATTTCTAATAAGAAATATTAATCTAGAATGATAGGGAGAGAAGCTACCTTAATCAATTATTGTGTAACATTTGCACACAAATCATCTCTTCTATTCTTAGATTTTATTTTATTTTATTTCAAATTTCATATTTCATGTATATTTTTAAAAGTTCATTACTCTTCATCTTATTAAAATTAATTACATTTGCTTTTATTTTTCCCTCTCTCATTCTTTCCTTTAATCTATTTCATCTTAACCTAACATAGTTTAGTGCCTAAAAAAAGTGCATAAATGATAATAAGAAAATAACTAATTTTAATATTAGTGTATTATTTTTTTATTCACTTTTATCTTGTTTTTTTATCTTTTTCTTTCATCAAATATCTTTAGCTTTTATTTTATTGTTCACATTTGTATTCATAATCTTATTTTCCTCTCTACATACCACACATGAAAAGTAGGAAGAGAGAGAAAATATGGTGGGGTAGGGAAAAGGTTAGAATGAATGGTAGCCGTTGATTGTTGTGATGAAAGGAAAATGGAGAAAAGTGAAACATGATGTTTGTAAAGGTTGAAAGACTATGAGAGGGAGGCACACATAGCGCAAACTGTGGGGACTCCAATGTTCTTGTCTCTCACTCTAACCTTCAACAATACTTTATTATTTATATTATTCCTCTCATTACTACTATACTATAATGTCATGTTCTGACTTTTCATTTTCTATTATAAATTATAACAAGTAGTGTGATACCATGCCCGAGCTGCTGAAACAAGAGACACATTCAAGAGAGTTATCTTTGTTTCATGTTTTCTACTTTTAATAAAAATTTTAATCAAATAAAATATAAAGAAAGTTGGAACAAGCTTGTTATAGCTGATTGGTAAAATATCAACCATAGATAACTTCTTGTCCACCTGGTCATTCACAAAATAAAAAATATATATTGTTTCAAAATCTTATAAGAAGTATAAATTTCAAGATAAAGTTTTGAAGGAATAAAGAGTAGAAAAATATTCATTTTAATTTTTTTAAAGTTTGGAAAATAGTTAAAACTTGATTTGTCTATCAAATTACAACGTTCATGAGAGTATAATAAATTATTAAACATGTCATATAAATAAATAGATTAATCTCTATTAATATTTTCATTCATTTTCTTCTTTTATTTGATTGCTTTGTGAAAAAAAATATATTGTTGGTGTTGAATTTGATATTTAGTGGTTTTCTTGGTGTTTTTAAATATTTGGAAGTATTAAAGGAATATTTTGTTAATAGACATGCTCCCTCCAATGATAGTTTATATAATATTTTGAATTAATGATAGTTTATATAATATGAAATTATTTAGATGTGGAAAGTATATGTGGATGATGTTGGTAAACATCTTATATAAAGATTAAGATTGTACAAGTTCCATTCGAGGTTAAGAAGTTGGAGTATTTTTTTTAGCATATAATGTTTAGTTTAGAGATTTCTATATGCATAAATGATGTTTTAGAAATTATGTATTATTTTCATTCTTATACTTTTAATTATTTTTTATATAAGATGTTTATACACTTACAATATATTGTTAAAGTGATGATTGTTTCAAAACTGGCAAGTATATTCAATCATACAAGTAATAAAGTAGATAAATCTATATATATTTTTCACATTCTTGCACTGATTAGGAAAATTATGTTAATTCATTAATTAAAGTTAAGAACTTTAAAAAATACGAAAATTGTTGATGTGTATGAAATAAATTTAAAACTTGAGAAAACAATAAATTTTATGAAATTATTACATAGTAAACACTTCACTTGGATTAAATTTCATGCATAAAATCAATATGAAAAAAAACTAAACAATATACTTTTAATTTCTTCTTTAGCATTCACACCATATGTAATAAGCTCTAATGTCTTACTGACAAGTCTAAATTTTAATAATAAAAATTTTAATGTCTTAGCAATTTTTATCATAGGTTCACATTAAGTTCAATATTCTGATCTTATGAATGACTAATGATGAACTCTATTTCTAGATTATCAATCAATTAGTTGTTCTATTATAGCCTAGGTTCCAACATTGTGTCCAATAATCAAATATCCACATATATATAATCAATCAATTCATGTAATTAAGATGGAGAATAAACACAAAAGTAATGGAAAATAAATATATTGAATAGTAAAAATCATAAAGATTGAAAAAGAATAATGAGCAATGCATTCATCCTCCAAAATGAGCATATATCTTATCTCTCCTAAAATTTGTTTCCTATGCTTCAAGAGTGTATTTTTCTAATTCTGTCAAGCCTCTTATTTATGATCTACGCAAGTTTGCTTGACTGAGTTTAAAATTAGTACTCGATTTTTGTAATTGAAATAACCAAATCTATTGACAACTGATTTTGTTGAGATATTTTTCAATGTTCAGTAATTCTCATTTATTTGATTTTTGTAATTAAAGTAATTCAATATATTAATAATTGATTATATTGAGATATTTCTCAATCTTTAGTAATTTCCACTTGCACAACATTTTCAAAAATAAAAATAAAATATTTTTATTTTCTAGTTTATTAAATTAAAACCTTAATTCTCTACGTAATAATAAAAATACCAAAGATAAAAATAATTAAAATAAAAATAATGATAATGTCAATTATCATTGACTTATACCTTAAGTAACACTCAAATAATGTGTAATTATTACTTAGACACTTATTATTGTTCGAGCAATAACATGACATCAAGTGATAAGATGTTTTTAAGGAAATCTTGTAAAACTTAAGCAAAAAAAAAAAAAATAACAGTACATTTTTTTCTCCACTAAAAAGGTTGACCTTTACATTTAATGTTCAAGCAAATATATTATCACTTTAAGTGTTAAGTGTTGATGAAACAATGTGTTTTATATTATGACATTTGTTGAAAGAAACTAAAGAAGTATGTCACTCAAGTGTAGTGAGAATGCTCAAGCGGTATACACTCAATTGTAGAATTGGTGTTTGAATGAGAAACAAACAAAATCAATTTATACTTTTTGGACTAGTCTTGCTAAAGAGGTAGACGATCTTAAGTAAGAAATCATACCTAGCTATAATCTCTATGGATGTCTGTATATGTGCATATGCAGGTGTATATGTGTATATTAAGACATTAGATAATAAAAAGATGAAATAGGTTATTCATTATGTTGATATAAGATAGGTGTGCATTAATCCTCTAGAAATATGAGGATAAAACTCTAGAAATAGAGTAACATATCTATTAAATTGAAGATTCTCATATCTTAGTAAGAAGGCTCTAATGATAATTTATGAAATGTGATTATTGGATGTACTATTTGATTAATATATAAATATATATTAATTATATATGTATCATAAATTTGTGTTTAATTTAAATGTTAGTTTACCTTTATATGTATGATTAGTAATTACTCTATAAGAAAATAATATTATAAATGCTCGGATGGGATCGATATATTATATTGTAAATTACAAATAATTTTGCGGAAACTATATAGGCTTGGTATAGGAGCAATTCATTTTTTACATTGGACATTATATTTGTAAAACTATGGAACAAATTAACTAAAAAACTATTACCAATTAAACTATAAAAAAATGTTTCGAAAACAGCTGCGAAATTTTTTTTTTTTAATATCAGATACAAAAAAGTCAAACCTTAAATAAAGTAATCATCAAAATTCCACCATGCAATTGGTCATAAAAAGATTGTGAGAAAAATAAATTTTAACATATTTAGGATATATATTGTTATTTAATTTTATTTATTTGCAAATGAAATATGCGGGGACTTATCTTGATTTAAAATTTTAAAAGAATAATCTCAGATGAAATTAACGATAATAGCAACAAAGATATATGTTTTTTCTCGTATACTCATTATGTATATTAAGTTTGGATTGTGAAAATATCTTCATCCAAGGATAAATGCAGGCCGTTTATAAGTGTTATTTTGAGTAAAAATAAAATAAAATTCGTGCTTTGATTGTTTATATACGATCATTTTTTTTAAAATGTAATTTTTTTTTCATTTTTATATAAAAACAGTTTATTCATGGAAAATGATCGAGAAGCTTCCTATTTTAGATAAACTTCAGTAAAAGTGGTGATGCTTATCTACCTCAATTGCTATTGAAAAGGAAAACGACAAGAGACTTCTAGGAAGCATATACCAAAATGTCTATGTATTTTTCATCTCTCAATCTTAGATGACTTCGTCTTTTATATTTTTTTCTTTTTCTTTTCTTTTTTTACCTACTCTCCTTAATTTTAAATTTTTTAACTATTTGAAATTTTCATATTTCATGAAGATTGTTTTGCAATTTTTTATAAAAATTTATAAGAAAAATGTTTTTTCTATGAATTTTGATTACCAATTTCCTACAAACTTTTTTAATAGTGAAACTTAAATCAGGATAAAATTTAATAAACGTTTTAAATATAATTAATTAACATAATATTTTATTTTACTTTTCTGCGCAAAAGAAATTTAAAACATTACCAAGTACTTTAATTTTCTAAATTTTCATACTTTTTCTGTAAATTTTTATTAGCAAGAAAAATGACAAATACACATATAAACTCGCAGTAATCTTAAATTCTTTTCTTGTGAATAATTTTACATAAGAAATTTTAGAGGTATTTCATGCAGAAAAAAAAATCACTACAAAATTTCTAAATATTTCCTGCCAATTACATTTTGTATAAAAAATAAAATGAATTTAAAAAAAAATGCACGAGTTTCTTACTAAAATATCTTCATAGAAGAATTCACAAGTAATAAGTATTTTTTTTGTAGTATTTAATTTTGCATTTTTCACGTAATTCAGACAAAACATAATGGTGCTGATGTTAAATATAATATTTGAACAAAATCGAATTTTTAATTTATGAAGAATTTTTTTATTTTTCTATTTTTTTTCTCTTTAAAGTTTTCACAAAATGTTTGTTGTAACAAATCCGTATTGTAACTGAGATCAAATATTAATCTTTCAACCTTTAATAATGTAAACTAAACAATCATATATGTTTTCCCAATTTTTTTTTCCAAATTTAAAAAAAAAAATCAACAAGAAAATTATGCAAAAGCATAAACAAATAACTGATTTTTCGTTTAATTATTATAATTTTAAGTATGTTGCATCTTGTAATTAAAGTAGTGAGTTCTTGTCACTGATAGATTATGGAGAAAACTATTGATTAAGGAAGAAAATGGTTTCTAAACCATCCCTAATCTCTTAATATTTGAGACTATGATCTCTATATTTAAATTCTTTACGCACAATTATATGCATATATGTTGCGAGTCTTGGTGTTTATGTATGTACATAATATCTTTCTTTGCATAAAAAATAAGAGAGAGAGTTGTTGAAAATTCTTTTAAAAGTAATTTTTTTCAAGCTTCAAATTCCATCTGTGCACTTCTTTAGATCTATAAACATCCATACCTGGACCATTTCTTCTCAACCGTATCTACCAAAACTCCCTTCGATTCTAGATTCCTTGTCTATCTTCTGTTGATTGTCTTATTTCTGGATGCTATTATATCGCTCTTCATATGTAAAAGATTTATAAACTATATTTTTTATTTTTAAATTGGATGTAGATCAAAGAGCTAAAGCAAAAGGGTTGCAGTTTCTGTCGGTGATTATTTTTTAGATCAAAGATGATGGACAAAGAGTGGACTGAATTTCTAAGATTTAGTACTAGTATATAAATGATGTTATTTGATTTTTAAATTTTGTGTATTACAGTGGAAGAACCCAAGGGAATGAGATTTTATGTTCTTAAATAAGTGTAGAAATCTTTATTGGGCACGAAGAGATGTGGTCTATGATCATTTAATAGCTATAGAATTTCTAAAAGGATACAACATTTGGGTAAACTGGAGAAAATACATGTAGACGACACGAAAGATCCTATTGATTACTTATTATATGACACAATAATAAAAAAATGTGGTAGAAGGAGGTGGGGACAACAACGGTCCTAGCGAGGAAGAAAAAAAATTCTTACAACTTGATTAACGAGTCAAAACATTAGGTGTCAAAGTTTCTCCATTGTATCCATTGAAATGTCTTTATGGGTGGAGCAATGCCTCATTTTCTCACTTACAATTATTGAAAGAAGCCATGCCAATTCTAATTTTTTTTTGAATCTTTTAATGAAATTAAAGGCCAGGATTAAAAGTTTAGGCATTGATTATAGAAAGATTTATGTATGTCCAAATGATTGCATGTTATACTAAAGAAAACATGAGACAAACAATTTTTGTGAGAAGTGTAAAACTTCAAAAGGGAAGAAATTTGGTGAAGTAAATGGTAAGTTAGAATAACCAAAAAAAGAGTAGAAAGTGTTTGTAAAAATTTTGAGGCACTTTTCATTGATTCCTAAACTTCAAAGACTATTTATGTACTCAAACAATGTAGAGTCAATGAGAGACATGAAGAAGAGTGCACAAAAGATGGAAAAATGAGACACTTTACCAATGGCGAAACTTGGAAAGAATTTGATAGATGTCATCCTAGTCTTTTTGTTGAGCCTCACCATGTAATACTTGGACTAATAAGTGATGACTTCAATCCATTTAGGACAATGAGTATATCACATAGTACATGACCAGTCACGATGGTGATGTACAACCTTCCACCATGGTTATGCATGAAACCCGAATACACAATGTTGTTAGTATTAATTCCTAGACCATAATCACTTAAAAATGACATTGATGTTTATTTACAAACATTAATCAAGGAACTAAAGGAATTATGGGAAATGGGTGTAGAAACATATGATGCCTCAATAGATCATTAATTTCAAATGCATGCAACTATTTTGTGGACTAGTAGTGACTATCTTGCATATGCCATGTTTGGAGCATTAAAGGAAGGTTGACATGTTCATGTTGCAACTAGAAACTCATTCATTATAGTTGACACATAGTCATAAGTTGTCTTATATGAATCATCATGTCTTTTTTACCAACAACTCATGCATAGAGAGTTAATAAAAAGTCCTTCAATTGAAAGAAAGAACTTGGGTCTGCACCGACTATGTTAGAAGGGATTGAAATCCTAGAAATCTTAAAGGATTTATGTAACACCCAAATATTTTAAAGGGTATTACTGATAGTAGAGACTAAATTAATTTAATATCTCATATAAACAATCAAACTTTATTTCAATTACTCCAAAGTACAATACCAAACATACAAACTTTAAACAATATAGTCTTCACCATTGAAATTTCAACTTATAAGTTTTACACAACATAATCTTCCCAATACAAATTTATTCTTTTTACAAAAATTCCTGAAAGTTTTTTTCCCCGCATCTCTCTCATCTCTAAGCTTTTTCAACCACATCTGCAACATTATCTAATCACATATAACATGAGTTATATGATCATAGTACAAACAAATAAGGGTAAGCCAACCATATCATAAAATCATTAAACTTGTAATAAAAATATTATAATCATGTATTTTTGCAATTGATAAAATGTCATTATTCCGATGTCATTAATTCATCATTATCAAGATCATCTTCCTCATTCCCATAAATCTTACAAGTGTACCATGCTTACTCATGAAGCCTTATGGTCAGACCGCTCTCTGCCTGCTTCCTTAAGCCTCACTTATATACTATGTCTTACTTTCTGAAGCCTTATGGTCAGACCCCTCTCTGCCTGCTTCTATAAACCTCAATGTTACTTTGTTCATACCAAACTCTCATGGTATAACTCGATCATACTACTCCCGGTAGTAACATCATTTCATAAGTAATGAATTTCTCATATCCACCCCAACATTTCATAAAACCAACAATTCATACCCTCTTATCCACCTAACTCAATCATGTTCATTCTTTAATCATGAATTCATAATAACCCGTTTTGGTATCAATAAATTAAACATATTGCCAAATATCACGCTTCATATAAACTCATTTTGCCCATAACGAGTATAACTCAACATATTTTCACCAAACAAAGATTATGGATCAACAAAAATATATCAACATATCTTAGGAACTACATAATAAAGTCTGGGCTCAATGTAATAACAAATAAAATATATATGAAGTTTTTACCATGATAACGTTATGCATCTACAATTGACTTATTTTATTTTATTTTCATCCTATTAGAGATCTTTCTTTACCCCAATTGGTCACCGGAGAGGACCCAGATGTCTGAACGCATCAAACTCACCTTCGACGCCAGCACATATGACTAGTCACAACTGACTGGACCAGGCCAGGGCTGCTCTATGATCAGGGATGTGCCAACTCAGGTTTTTAAGGTTCCTCTATCCTACCAACAAAGGGAGGCCCTTAATAATTTACAATTTATTTATTTAATTTATCTACCTTGTTCTCTTATGCTCTAAATCTAAAATACCTAATTTTAATATTTTACTTCCTCTCACAACAACCTCAAATAGTATCTGTATATTTAATACCCATATACAAGTTATTACAGAACCCTTTCTCCAAACCTTCCAACAAGATCAATTTCAGCCAACAAACTCATTCAATAAATTCATCACAATAAACATCCATAATAGAATTCATACAAGATAATTATAAATAATTAACAATAATAAAATATTACTATAAATGGTCATAGAAGAATATAATATTTGACAATCATAAAAATAATCTTAATATAAAATTTTATGGGGAAACAAGAAGTTGAATCTGGCAGAGCCGGTTAGACAACTTCTAATCCATCCAACAATACAATATAATTAAATAACAAGAACAATACATGTTTGGGGAAATAAGAAGTTGAATCTGGCAGAGCCGGTTAGACAACTTCTAATCCATCCAACAATACGATATAATTAAATAACAAGAACAATACATGTCTGGGGAAATAAGAAGTTGAATCTGGCAGAGCCGGTTAGACAACTTCTAATCCTTCCAAAAATTGCAATAAAATAAATAAGTAAAGCAATAAATAGTTTGGGGAAACAAGAAGTTGAATCTGGCAGAGCCGGTTAGACAACTTCTAATCCTTCCAAAAATGTAATAAAATAAATAAGGAAAGAAATAAAAAAATTTGGGGAATCAAGAAATTGAATCTGGCAGAGCCGGTTAGACAATTTCTAATCCTTCCAAACTACAATAAAAATAAATAAGGAAAACAATAAAATGTTTGGGGAAACAAGAAATTGAATCTAGCAGAGCCGGTTAGACAATTTCTAATCCTTCCAAAATACAAAAATAAACAACTAATAACATACAAATGGCATAACATATTCAGCATCACAATTTACAACTATCACACTCGGATATCAACACAAAAGCATACTCTCATTTAAATTCAAGATCATACATAAACAAAATATTCCATATTCAAGATTTAAGATCAAACAAAAGCAAAATATAGCATATTCAAGACTCAAGATAATATAAAAGGAATTACTCAAAGTTAGCTCCCCTTACCTCTATTCCAGACTTAGTTTCCTCTTCTCAAACCGTTCTCCGGAAACTTCCAGAATTTCTCCTCTTCAACTAGAATTTCCTCCAACTCTCTTCTCTCACAATTTCTCTAGAATTTTGGTGTAAATCTTCAGCCTCCCCCCCTTGGCTATTTATAGCCAAAAATTTTACTATTCATTTTTACTATTCATTTTTACTATTCACTTTTACTATTCATTTTTACTATTCAAAAATTATTTTTTATTCACCATTCTTATCTCTGAATGATTAATTCTACGTGGAGTGTTCTCTTCCACAATTTATTTTAATATTTTTTTTTAACCATTCACTATTCACTATTCACTATTTACTATTTACTATTTACTATTTACTATTCACTATTCACTATTCACTTTTCTAAAAAAATCCTAAATAAGTTATCAAAATTTTGAAGCTCTCCCTCTAGAATTACTATAATTTTATATCCAAAAATTTACATTTTTCTATCCATTAAAATTATTATTACTAATAAAATGCTAAAAATTACTATTAGAAATATATATATATTTTTTATGGGTCTTACAATTTACACAATGATTTTGGAAAGAATAAAAAAAGAAAGAAAGATGGTACATGGAAGAAGAGGTCATTCCTTTTTTAGTTGCCCTATTGGTCCCAAAATAAATAACGTCAAAATTTGGATGTAATGCACATCGAGAAAAACATATGTGATAATATTATTCAAACTTTTTTGGACATTCAAGGAAAGACAAAAGATTATGTTAATGCCCTCTATAATTTACTGGATATGAGAATTAGAAAGATTCTTCATCTTAGGGAGATTGATGGAGGTCGTGTATAATTTGAAAAATCTTGTTTTTTAATGAATGCACATGAAAAGTCAATTTTTTTGTGGTGTTTTAAAGGCTGACAAATTAAAATATGGAATTAGGTCAAATATTTCAAAGTTTGTGAATGTTAGTGAAAAGAAAATTAGTGGTTACAAGAGTCATGATGCACATTTCATAATACACTACTTGTTACAAGTACTCATAAGAAGCAAAATGATGTCGTGGTTGGCACTTTAATTCCTTTAGGATCTTTTTTGAGTATTTGATTAAGACAACGAACACAAGGACAAAAATATGTCCCGTTCACAGACTTTGCATTTTGTTCAACAAATTGCAAGAACTCCAAAACACCCTTTTCATATTCTTCACTAATGCAACGTTCATTTATCCAACTTCGATCCATACTATGTTCGTAACATACTTCATCAATTTCAATTTTTGAACTCTCACAAGGTTAGGCCCTACCCATTCAGAAAAATTATTTTTCATAATTTGCTAAGACACGTGCAAAGAAGTCTAACATGATAAAGTTGATAAGATTTCGGCAGCATTACGCATTGGTCTCCAAAATACACGAAATGAGAGTGGTCAGGGATGACCACAATCAAATATGCATCCGGAGAACAACACAAATAATATGAACCGAAATTTTATCAATCCTATCCCTAAACTCTAACGTACATGTTATAGAAAATTATGATAAATAATTTTCCTAAACTGTCCAATCAAACAATTCAAAATTTAATACAAAGGATTAAAAGATTAATCGTTTGTGTTAAATTTTAAATGGGAACTAAGTTTCACTCAAAGATTTCATACTTATAATCTAACATGTCAATCATAATAACACAATAAACTTTATCACATGCATATTCAAAAGGCTATAACATGCATACCCAAAAGCCAACAACATGCATACACAAAAGCCAATAACATGTATACACAAAAAGTTTTCAACAACAAAGCTAACCTTCTTAGCAGATTAAAAATGCAGTGGAGGGAAATGAAGGAGTGCACGCAAGAATTCGCAGGCCAAAAACGGTCAGAATCGCTGCCCAAGAACACGCGAGTAAATACACCAAAACACAACGAAAACGCATTTTAATCGATTCAAATGGAAGATAATTCATCAAAGAGTAATTTAATTTGAGCAAAACTAAGTTTATATGGTCCAGAAGAGAGAAAATGCACCTAGAAAATGCAAACCACGGAGAGAAAACACGAGGAGGAAGATGATGAACAGTGCGCGTAAATGTCCGCGAGTTCGCGTTGTGGGTAATAAAATGTTTTAGACGTCAATCCCCGTCCCAAGCCGACGTCTATATCCATTTAAACGTCAGGGTCCCTCCCAAGCCAACATTTAAATCATTTAAAACTTAATTTTGGCAGAGCCTTTTAGCGTCCGACTTTAGGGGCCCCGACGTCTAAGGGGGTATTTAGACGTCGGGGCTGACTAGCCGATGTATAAGGGCAATGGAAAAATCACTTTTTACCTACCTCTGCAGGTCATTTGACGTCCTACTTTAGGTGGGCCGACGTCTTATTCGTATTTAGACGTCGGGGTGGCGGGATAGAACGTTTAAATGGCGAAAAAAAATGACTTCTGGGATTTTGGCACGATTATTTTTGCGTCCAATGGAGTAAACGGATGTCTAAATAGCTATTAGACGTTGGCGGCTCTCAAGTCGGACGTCTAAGACCAATAAAAATTTAATTTCTTCCATATTTTTGGCATCCATTTGGGGGCAGCTGACGTGTTCGTCAATTTAGACGTGTTGTTAATTTGGTGGTCTGACGTCTAAGGGGTGACGTTAAAGATCATTTATGCACTAGTGTATATTTTTAACTGTATCTTCATATGTTATATGTAAGGAAAAAATATCCTAGTTAACTTTTTCCTTGCTTTTTCAATATTTGACTATTGTAGCATACCAAGAAGGATGTAGGAGAAAAAGTTACACGAGCTGAGATGTTTATTACAACTCATTAAGGTCAAGAAGCTCGGAAAGGAAAATAAATAAATGAAGAAAGAAATAATGCTATAGTAAGTTTACAATTATTATATATAAATCTATATTTTTCATAATTGACATTGATTTTGTTTTCTTAAATTAAGCTTCAAGGTTCCATTCAGAACTCAAGGCACTAGTGTAGCAAAGAGAAACGACAGCGGTTGTTTTTGACAATACGCTTCAATTTTCAAACCGAGGCATATACTGGCGAGGTAAAAAGGTGGGGAACTGTTGGCCTCGGTTCCAACCGAGGTAATATGTCCAAGGTTTCTGCTTCGGTTCCTCTTCACCCGAAGTAGTAAGGAAGAAAGAAAAGGGGTAGAGTAGTTATTACCTCGGTTAACGTGGGCCTATGGCAATTATTCAAGCTAGAACCGATGCCAAAGCCCTTTAATTTTTTTTAAATCATGTGCATCCTATGACACCGGTTGTGGTTGAACCAAGACCATAGACATGATTTCTACCTCAGTTTTTGCCATAACCAAAGCCTATACTTCGAGAAATTTTTTTTAATAGTAGGTCTGTTTTTGTGATATTTACTATCACAAAAACAAACCTGCATATCAAACAATATATTTACAACACAATAGTCAATATTTAAAGCACATAATGTTTAAAGCATAATGTAAAAAGTCTAATAACTAATAACTATAAATCAACTCATGTGCTAATGTATTTTAAATCCTAATAACTATGCACTATTGTATAATCTAATTAAATGCTTTGCAAGTGTCTTCCTTAGGAATGTAAGTGGCTTTTCAGGAAGTGGAGTAGGAGTCTTGAATCTCTGCACAAGGCACATGATATTAATTAATATATATGAATTCCACATGATGGATAAAAACAAAATTAATTAAATCTAAATATCACTGTTTCCCAACCTCTTGTAATATGGACACAATAGTGTGTGTCATCCAATACATTACGTAGTATCCACACTCATATGACCCACTTTGTCTGTGACACTACAATATATCATAATAGTTGTAAAAAGTTAGTGAAAATCATTAAAAGAAAACAACTATAAGAAAGTATGACTTTAGCATATGTCAAAACTTGAAAGATAACCATGCAAGCTTTTTACCGTTAGCAGTTGATCTCCCAAACAACATCATACGTACTGCAATGGAACTATTAAAAAAAAGGCTTTAGCATTCATTTATATAACAAAGAAAGTCCAAACATTGAGGTTCTTACCAATCAACCACTTGTTTAAGATGTTTAGGAGGATACTTATGCAATGAGTAGAACCACACAACATTGTTCTCTGATATGGAAACAATAAGTAGCTGTTAATGGTGCCTGAAATTGATAGTAACTTAATTGTTATATATTAAAATCACAAATGAAACTTTGAAGTTAACAAACTTTAGTTACCCATATATATAATGGATAAAATATATCTCATTTCCCCTTGCAAAGCTGTTAGTGAGGTATGCTTGGATGTCATCAAACTTATTTGCTTCATGAGTGACTTGGGATCAATGAACCCATAGACATCATTGTACCCCAAGTTGTTACTTACACCAAACATATACTTGAAATAAAAATGTACATTTGATATAAGTATACTTGATATGTAAATCAATTTTATATAAATAATTGCTCAGACTTACATCATCCATATATGAATTCATGTAATATTCAACTCTTCTCTTCCTAACGCAAGCTCCTTGACATCTTGACTGTGTAGGTATATTGGGATGTTAGAGTCTCTCCTAAATACATTTGCAATGATGTCACAAAGTTGTTGCAATGCATCAAGAGAATCGTCCTTAGATAAACGAATCTTCTAATGTTCATGCATTTGTTGTTCCATGGAAAAATAGGATAAGTTTTGACATCAATAACATGTAAACTTTAAAATTGATAAGTGTAAAGTAGGAGTCCATACCGAGAGGTCAGAAACAGAACCAAACAAGTGTGTAGGCCAAGCGATAAAAGACTGGAATGTCTGTGCCACAGTGAAATCTCATTTGTGGGCAGAGGAACTGAGACATTTGGTACGATAATGTCATCTACTGAGACCTTGACCTCATCCTCTGATAGATCCATACCATGAACAACAGTCGTTGCCTAAAACATTGTTCCATAAGCTACCAGCATCATCCCGATACCATCTAAAACGTATAGCAGACATGGACTACCATCGTCCATGTCGTCCCGTGGGACGGCTGGTGCTGAAAAACTTTGTTTTCCGCTTGTCCCTGTCAGAGTAAATGTTACATTATAGAAATAATAAATTATTCAACAAAAATGTTTATTAATTTTTCTTGTGAGAGGCGCAACATGTTCTTGTACAAGAGATGGTTACGGGCGCATCCCATAAGTCTCAAACTATTGTTGAAATTGGCCATAACTCTTTCAGTCAGTTCTGTAGTGACTTCATCATACAATTCCGCCCTAAGCCTTTTTGAGATCTCTTGCTTCAACTTTTATTCATACTCTTGACTGTGTGCATATGAAGTCTGACGCGAGGAACTCCTAAAATAATCTCTAATGCCTACTCAAGTACTAGCAACACGCACTCGTCCAGGGTGCTCAGGTCATCCAATTGCAGTAGTAAGAATATCTTAGCGACCAATGAGTCCTGTAACATAAAAAAACACCATTATTCTTTAACAAGTTCAATGTAATATTATAATGAAACTATTAATATTATAGGAATAATTATCTGACAATTTTTTCATATATTTCTCGCATAGTATCAGAAGTGTAAAAGTCCGATGATCTTAGGTGGGCTAACTTCCACTTCTCATGCCAAGAAGGAGGTGAAAGAGGCTTGGGACTACCATCCCTAGGAAGTGAGGCTCTACCTTCTATCTTTTAGTTTTAACACTTATATCTTATGCTTTTGTTCTTGTTTCCTATCACATAATGAATTAGTTCATATGATATAAATTTGTTAATGAGGAATTGAATAATATCAATTATATTAACCTGTCATGCCTTTGATGTCCAACTCTCTACAAAGAGACACCAACTGTTTTTCACCAATGGTCTTATATTTTGCACATGAAGACTTATTTTTATGGTCCAAATATATATCTCGAGGTCAATTTAGTCTTAAAACCCCGAAATTTTTCAGCAGTAGATGATAAACAATTATTTCTAAGTGTTGCGACATTTGGAATGTCAAATGTCATCTGCAATAAAGAGAATAAAGTTGTATCAATACAAAATTATCAATATGAAGAAAATGTAAATCAAATGATATTCATTAACTTACCAATAAATCATTCCATATAATGTTCCGATCAACCTCGAACACATGGTCAAAAGATGGAGTAAGAATATGAATTCTATCATACGTCAGTATTTTAAGGTATGATCTAAAAACATCTGCATTTGGACCAGATGCCACACCAATGATCACACTAATATCCATAGGTGTCTTTTCACCACTATTTCTTCTAACCATTAGTTGTCTCAACCTGGTGGCTCCTCTAGTAGGTCTGGATGAGGGAGCCTCATCCCTTGATGAATGTGGGTGGTTAGCCATATATCTGTCAAAATAAATAAAAACATGAAATATTGATAAAAGACTTATGTAATATCATATAATTTAACAAAACAAGTAATAGGGGTCATATGAAATATTAATAAAAGACTTATGTAATATTAATAAAAAACTTATATACAAATATGAAATTCATGCATAAAGATACAGATTGGTCATATGTATATTCCCTCATTATGATCTAACCAAATTGCATGTACATTGTCAACTAGAGGATAATCATCCAAATTTGTCGTTGTTTTAAATGAATGGTTTTCAACAATATGAATATTAATCAGATTGTCTTTGTTAACTTCAATTTGTTTTTTGCCTTGAAGAGTGAGATACCAATGATCAAACGTAGGATCTTTGACATAAAAACCTAAGATGCTTGATGTACCATGATAAATGGTTCGTCTCGATAACCCACCTTTCGAAAATCAACTAATGTCATACCTGATTCATCTATTTTCACACCACTCTTATTGTCAAACCACTTACATTTGAACAATGGAACAGAAAACATAGTGTAATCAACCTCCCTTATGTCTTCTATTATACCATAAAATCTCATTAATCAACCTCCCATTTGTCCCTCTCTTGATATCCGTTGAATGTTTTTTTTAATTTTCGATATGGATGATTACATTTTAAAAATCTCTGATGACAAATATACATCGTCTTCCTTTCGTGTTTTAATTGATGAGTTGTAGTGTTTTTTTCACATATAGGACATGCTTTATGACCCTTGACATTGTATCTTGATAAATTACCGTAAGCTGGGAAGTCATTAATGGTGCAAAATAACATTGCATGCATCACAAAAGTTTCAGAAGCGAAGACATCAAATATTTCAACCCCATCAACCCACAACAACTTCAAGTCTTCAACAAGTGAGTTTAGATAAACATCTATGTCATTTCCACGTTGCTTTGGACAAGATATCATCATAGAAAACATCATGTACTTCTTCTTCATGCACAATGCAAGAGAAGTTGTAAATTATCAATATAACTGGCCAACAACTGTGATTGGTACTTAAATTACCAAATGGGTTCATTCCATCAATGGCTAAATCAAGCCTAAGATTTCTACATTCTTGACCAAATTGAGAGAATTGTTGATCAATATTTTTTCATTGCTTTGAATCAACGGGATGACGAAGCATCCCGTCAATTTTTCTCTCCTCTGCATGACATCTAAGGTTTTTAGCATCTTTTGGATTCGCAAACAAACACTTAAGTCTGGCCACAATTGGAAGGTATTAAACTACTTTCAAAGAAGGTACTTTTTTTTATCTGACTATTATCTTCACTGTTGTTTTTTGACTTGTATCGTGATAACCTACATTTTGGACACCTTTTAAAAAATTCAAACTCTTTCCTATATAAAATGCAGTCATTGGAACAAGCTTATATCCTTTTATACTCCATACTCATCACACAAGGAATTTTATTCGCATCATAATTATGAGTGGGTAGTGTATTTCCATCTGGCAGCATTTCATTCAACAATGTCAACAATTATGTGAAACTCTTATCAGTCCATCCATTGGTCGCCTTCAAATTCATGAGCCTTAACATGGTTGACAACCATGTGAACTTAGTTCAACCAACATACAAAGGTGTTTCCGTATCAGTTGACATCGTCTCATACATGAGCTTGGGCAAAATTTTCTGCGCTAACATCGCGAATCATGTCCTTTAATTTGTCTTCTTCCGGTCGATCTTCCATGGTGAATTCAATAATAGGAGACAGTTGGAAAGTGTATTTCTTCGTCGTGCCATATTCATGTTGTATAACATCGCAGGAAACCATCACAGATAAAATGTTCCCTAATTTGGGTTACGTTCAACTTTCTCTCATTCAAACAGTTTACACAAGGACATCTAAACTTCACTTCATCGTCACTTCTACCATCATTACGTTGCACAAATTGCATAAATTCCTCTACCCCCTCTCGTACTCAGCACCAATGCGTGGTAAATTAATCCAATTTCGATCCATACGATCTATACATAAATATTCTGAAATATTCTACAAAATTACAATACAATTTTTTACGTATTGGTCATTTAACGACAAATTAAGGTTAATTAAATTCAATCATACGATACAATTAATAAGCATCGAAACAATCACATATTCAACATTGCAAAATTAAAAAAATTAAACTTTAAAATCATGCAATCATACAATCATACAAAATTATTCAATCATACAAAATTATACACATATTATATGATCATCAAATCACATACTCAATCATACAAAATTATATGATCCTGTTAAAAAGTAAACTTTAAACATTAATATAAGAACCTAATATTGTGAAAAGCCAATAACAATGGACAACCCACGATCAAAACGGTAGAAAATTCAACTCTGCGAAATTCAAACCTAGACAAATGTACAAACAAAATATTAGTTTTAGAAACAAAAAGCAAACATCAAAACGCAAAAAAAAAAGCATAAAAAATTTACCTCTAAGGAGGAGAATCGCAAAAACCAAACCATAAAAAGGTTTTGAACGATTTTGATCGGTGATAATGCTTCCTAAACGTTGACGATGGCCACAACAACAAGAAAAACCAACTTTGAACGTTGAAAAATGCAAGAAAATGGCAAATGGGAGGCGCGAGCACAAAGAGAATGGAGAAACAGTTTCGTTCTCGCGAAGAAGACGAAATTGTTCATCTCCCATTTTATTTATATTAAAGCCATTTAATTTTTAAATAATTGAATCTTAATATTTTTAAACTACTATCACTTCTAAATTATCATTTTCTAGGTCTTTACATGATATTTTTATGATTTCAGATACAGTTTTATGTTATAACCTAAAGTGATTTTTGGTTTAATGTTACTAATTTATAATCTCAACAATTTCATGTAATAATATCTAATTATCTTTTAATAAATAAAATCAATTTTTTTATAATTTAAAATATTTTAATTTTATTTTTCAAGCAATCATTAAAAAATTGAGGACAACCCAAATCTCCTTAAAACTTAATGAACCGTTAAGAGAATATGTAACACCCTGATTTTTGGGATGCCACAGCTTTACAAATGTCGGTAAAGTTTATCATAGCGTGAAAACATATTTTTCAAAAATCTTAACCTTTTAATGTGCATAATTTATTTAAAACATAATAGTTTCAAAAGCCTTGTCCAATTACATTATTCCAAAAGTAATTAAAATGACTAAGGAAATAAAACAACTATAATTACTTTTTTTCAAAAGTTTATACCAAAATAACTTTTTTAAAAAACCCAAATCTTTCCTCCGTCATTTCATTAATCCATCATGCCTCTAGAACATCAGCAATATCACCTGCTCACGTATAACATATTATACGATCATCATCTATAATTTCATTCACAAACACACAAACACAAACATGTGTGGGGTAAGATAGCAATAAAACAATCATAACAACAAGATACGTACATAATGATTATATCAACTATAATCAAACACACAACAAGATACATACCTTCTGATTATATCAAACATAATCAAACACACAACAAGATATATACATTTTGATTATATCAACCATAATCAAATACCTCATACTAGGGATGGCAATTTTACCCGCGGGCACGGGTATCCGCGGGTAAAATCCGCGGCAGGTAGTAACTATCCGTGGATATTTACTACCCGCGGGTAACGAGTAGCGGGTATTTTAATACCCGCTTCTAAATGGGTCGGGTACGGGTAGTATACTACCCGCTCCGCGGGTACCCGCCACCCGCGAAAAATTAAAAAAAAATTATATATTTTTTAATTAAATTAATTAAAAATAAAATAAAATTGTATTTTATTAGGTTAAATTTAATTAAAATTAAATTTTAATTTATATTATATTATATATTTTTTTTTGTAATTTTATTTAAATTTTATTTTAAATATGTATTAAATATTTCTTTCGTATTTTTTGCGGGAACCCGCGGGTTTTAAAATACCTGCGGATATTTTTTAAACGGGTACCCGGCGGGTAGTGGGTACAATTTTATCCGGCGGGTCGAGTTGCGGGTAGGCACTACCCGTGCCCGACCCGACCCGTTGCCATCCCTACCTCATACATGGAAGTAATAACAATAGGATTTCTAATCTTCTAACATAAACAATTCAAACATAATGAATTACTCGATCATTGATCCTCGATCCTTAATCTTTAACCATTGATGCCATCTCCAACATTTCACACTTAAAAACATCACGCAGGAAGGGATACTCGATTAGTCCCGAAACCACACTCAAAACCAACACATAGATAATCGATTAAAACTAATGATAATCAATTATTGCCGAATCGAAACACCTCCTAGAGATGATTCAAGCATTCAAACATATATACATCAACCTTAGATCACGTGGAAACATACTTAACACATCATACATGCATTCAAGCATCAGATACCCATGTAAACATGCTCAAATACATATAATACATCACTTGAATCATCCAGATATAACCATTGACATGTTATACCCCCAATAAACCCATATATACTACATATGATTATTACCACACCCTTACTGATGGGAAAAAGGGCCAAAAACAATAACAACTTAACAAACAGTGATAACACAGTGAAAATTCAATTCCTCTTCTTATGAGAATTTACGATGAGCACCAAACAAATAGTGAAAAAACAAAATCCAAAGCACAAAGAGACACCGACAATTTTTAATGTGAAAAATCCTTCAATGCAAGGCTAAAAACCACAAGTTATCCAAACCAAAAAAAAATCCACTGTGATCAATAATAGGGTGCAAAAGAGTCTCTGATAAAAACACCAAATGAGATTTTCAATCAACCAAACTAACTAAGCATAACGCTTACAAATGAGAACAAAGAAGATGAAAATTCTCCAAAATAGAGTTTTTGATGCGAGGCTGTTTTCTCCCAAACTAGATCCTCGATTGACGATCTGAACGGTCAGAATGACAAATCATACGTCTGGAACCCACTATCCAAAAATCAACCCGATCCAACAGTGAACGACTTCATAACGACTTCATAACGGCTTCTTATCTTCCTTTCTCTCTCACTTGGTTTTTCCCTCTCTTCAAATGAGTCTAATGCGCCCTACTAATCTGACCCATCTCCATTAAAAGAAAGTGAGACATAATGGTATACATTATTTGGCCTATTCTCCACATAAGAAGGGAGCCCAATAACCCAACACTTACAACATATATTTGCATGGAAACTCCCAAGTATCATAACTTTTTCTCTCTTAGTATCAAACTCTCTGTTGGGATAACGCAACAAAACATACATAATACATTCATAGGGAAAAACTCATCACAAATATTACCAAAAACCTATTCTCATGCACACACAAACACTTGCCCAACAATAGCAACAAAAATCATAATCATAATCATATAACACATATCAAACAAGTATTTTCATGCAAGTAAATTGAGAAAGCATAGCATACAACAAACAATGGTAAGCTTCCTCATAACTTGGCCAATACTAGAATTATATCTAACTTCAAAAACACCACAAATTTTCCCTTACACTAAGATTTTTTGCAACTCTTCCCCTTTTCTCCTAGAAACCTTCTTTTCTCTCCCTTATCTTTCTAATTTTCGTTTTTTGATTTTAGGGTAACAAAATGCAGAATCATTTTTACTCTTCTCTTTTTTGAAAGACTTAGGTTTCTTCTAAACTGAAGCCTATTGTGCGAGTTAAAATTAAAAGAAAAATGGGGAAGGGAGAGAAACTTAAAAAAGAACAAGAAGAAAAGGTGAAAAAAGGAAAGAAAGCATGAAATCAACCTACATGATATTTAATGAAACATTTGTTCTTATCCATTTCTTTTTAGGTACTTGGATTTAACAACTTCAAGCCGACATTTAAATATAAATTCTTCAATTTGAGTGTTAAAATATGTTTTTGATTTCTTTACATTGAGAAAATAATTTATTTTACTATTAGTTAGAAAAAATAACAATTTTTATACAAAATAAATCACATAAATATTAAATATCTATGTAGAAGAGAATTTGCTACAAACTTTTATTTCACATGGTAACAGTTAGTTATCTAACTTTTATTTTTAAACAATGTAAAAACACTATTAACTTTTGAAAGAAAACTAATAATTAGTATAAATTATCTAACACAATCAATAGTCTCATATTTAAATCTTAAATGTATATTTTAAAATTTATTATTACTAACAATCTTATTTCTAATTTAATCATAATTGTCTGACAATACTACCTTAATTAGCGTGTTTTTTATCCAACAAGGTAGACCAAGTTTATATAGTTTTTTTAATAGAAATGAAGTTCAAGTTTTTAGGTAAAGGTATATTATATTTAATGGAAAGTGAACTTTTTTGCATAAAGAGTAAGTATCTTAATTAATCTAAAGGATGGCAACAAGGATGACCTAATTAAAGATAGAATCAGCCTCTGACATTATCACGTTAGAATTGCTAGTTTAATTTTTTTTATTCAATATAATATGTTGCTTTTTATTGTTTTTGTGCCCCCACTAATTATTAATTAATGTTAGGTTTATTTTAAAAGTTACATATACAGTTCCTTGAGGAGAGAGATGTCTTTTAATTTTTGAACTTTTTACATTGTGTCGACAAATCCCGTGAATTTGCTTACTAGGCAACAGTCACAAGTTATAAAAATGATTTATTTAGAGTAACTTTCAAGTTTAGTTCTTATGAACAAATTATCATTTTCTTCCGAGCTAGACACAATTAAATATTTTTCTTACCACTAGATTGAAGAAGAATCATGACAAAATAAAAATTATAAGAGATCAAAATGGAAATATGATGAAATTATATCTTAAATAAAAAATAAACTTTGAGTTAGTGTGATTCTATAAATTTTATAGTATTTGTTATTCATGGCCTTAATTTTTGGAATTTGATGGGTATCATGGGACCACCACTACAAAAGCATGGTTTGACATGTGCAAGGAACATGCATTAGAATTTAAAACATAACCAAGAATGAATATTTAATTTCTTATAAAAAATTATTTTTTATATTTTAAAAGTTTAATTTTTCATTTTAATAATTTTGCTATTAAATTTTATATAATATTTTAAAATAAAAAAAAAGAAAAGTAAGTTTTATTTTATTAAAAATATACAAATAAAGTAATGACCACATCACACTTTCACCAAAAACTTAAAAGTAATTTATGAGTTTTTTCTATAATATACTTCACTTTTTTATCTATCTAATGAACTTAAACTTACTTTAATTTCGGACACAATCCTAAATTCTACTCATTCATTGACCATTGTTACTTGTGAAGTGCTATGGCCAAACAAATATTTGCATGAAAAACAAAAATGGTAGCGATGATTGTAGTTGCATGAAAAACAAACGATCTAATGTATTATAGTTTTATGTTTCACCAGTTAGTTATTGATACCATGAAATACTTTTTGATAAATGATAATGTAACATACTTTTAGATTCATTTGACTCATTTGACACAGTACAAAGATAAAATGATTATGAAAAAATAAACTTTTGTATTTTTAAAAAAAAAAAGAGAGTAAAATGTAAGAAAAGATAGTATCAAATAAATATAAAAAATGTACGTGTCAAAGTATCATTTTTTTTTATCCTTTAGTAGCTAATGACTTGATGCCTTAATGTTATGCAATAAAATACACTTTTATATTTATTTGATATATATTAATTTTTTTTTCAAAAAAGAATAGAATAAAAAATTAGAAAGAATAGTGTGAAACGAAAGTAAAGAATTTATGTGTATCAAAAGTATTATTTTTCAATGTTATTGTCACTTAATTGTATCATCCTAAAGGAAACTGTCATGTAACTATTTGAACTTGAGAAACTAGCATGTATAATCATGAAATGTTCATTTGTATATGATAATATGCGTTCCTTTATGTTATTGTAATGGCTTGCAACGGTGGACATAATGAGGTAGCATTAGCAAAATTTCTAAGAGCTTTAACATGTATACATTCATTGTTCTGGTTTGCATTTCATAGCATACCAACAAACTAGCCACAAGAGATTATATGAGTGTTCCCTTTGGGCCAAACAATCATGTATAAATAACCAAACTATTATCAGGCTTATATGAGGGTTAAATTGCGGAATCACATGTATATATGAGTATATTTTGGAAACTTATACGTTCATACTATCAACATTTTTATAATAACTATACTACATCACCCTGGAAGATGTACTTGTGCAGCAATAGACTTGTTCTTCTGCATCCTTCAATATCTGAAATATCTCATAATGGTTTGAGTTGATGCTTACATTGCTGTTGAGACCAATAGGCATGAGCAGCTAAGACCCTATCCAAAAGCTCCTGAGGAACAGGTTCTCCCCTTCTCTGTTGAGGTGAGATTCTAGCAGTGTGCACTAATGTCTTCCACTTATCCTACAACATTCTCATAGTCACCAAAGTGTTGCAACAATGCAAATATTGCATATTTTTATGTGTGTGGATGAATGTTCCTGCCACTTTAAGGATTTTTCTTACAAGGAGAAGTATAATTGCAAACTTGAGAACTACTAGAGAAGATAGATCACAATGAAAACACCAAATATCCAATGTCAAATGCTGTCACTTAACTATTTTGCTAGAAAACAATGAAAACAAAGCGTCACATGAATTGCTGACCTTCAAATCAACGTAAGTTCGATGTTTTGCATGGTCAAAAGCACGTTGTTTGACATCACGCCACCTTCAACACACAAGTAACATTTAATATCACGAAGAGGGTACAGCTACTCATTAACTAAAAACATAAAAGACTAAAACTTTATCAACAAACCTTCCAGTTCCAAGTTTTTCAACAGCCTGAACCAATGCTTCTACTTCTAGAACCGAAAATGGCCTTCTAATTCGGCGTTGTGCAAAGTCAGGATTCCCAGATTTGCGTCGAAATGGAACCACAGCCAATGCCTCCATGTTAATGGCCGGAACTGCCACTAGAGTGCGACATTTTGCCACGTTATTGTTTGCATAAGTATCTGGTTGAGAGGAGACCACATTAAGATCACCCTCGACACAACTTTCGATTTTTATCCTAGAACGTTCTTGGGATACATTGTATGTTCCTTGTTGTAACATTAAAGATGTTGATTGCCTGTTTATTGAATATCGTCAAATTTGTAGCTGTTAATTCAAAAGTAATTCCATGGATGAAAGGACTAAGAAAGATAGATGACTATCACATAAAAAAATAACTGAATATGGTAAACAGAAATGGCTTGTTGAAAGGTTACTTGGATAATTTTTGCTGCGAACCAGTGGTTAGAAAACAAGGGTTATCATTGCATGAAGATGGAGAATTTGAAGTATGTCTTGGCTCCAACATGAATCCTAATCTATGACGTTTTTCATCTTGAGATATTCCTGTTTGGATTAAAGTTTTGCTATCATCTCGGACTTTCTTTCCCTGAAGAAGAATTCCTACATGTAATTCATTTCCAAGTATAGTTGTCACAGCCTCCATTACTGTCCTCTACAAAATAATATATAGCAATAACAACGATAAGAAGAAGAATTAATAATAATCATAAAAGTAGACAAAGTGAGCATGAGAAAAGGTACAATGAGTCGCTATAGTTATTATACTTGCTTTATATTTTTGAAATCTATTTTCATTTGGTATGGAGGCATGAGAACATACCATGAAGGTGGTTTGGTGTTAGGTTTAAGGCTCAGATTATGCAGTAAATTTGTTCATGTTTCTCAGTTTGTTTTATAGTTCATTGCTTTAGTCACAAATGATAGAAATACACATAAAATGGAGTATAAACCATGTCAATAATGTGTGTTACTTAGAAAGAAAAAACTAAATTGCTTACTTTCAATGAACCGATAGTTGCAGTTTCAGGTATATTAATGAAAAGTTCTGGGACTTTAAAGGATTTTATGCTCAGCTTCACTGTAAGGTAAAAATGAAATTCGTTAAGACCTTATATAACAAGATGTTATGTTAGACTAAATTAGGATCAGATGTTGGTAATTGGTAACATTGATTTTCTTACCGTTACAACCCTTGGACCCAGAATGCACTTGTTGACCAACTATAGAGGATGATTCTTCAATTGCTGCATGTTATTAATTTGACCATTTAGCCAAAGTTGAGTGAAAGCCTAAAAGGAAACCTACATTACAACGAAAAGTAAGAGGTAGGAAACCAATGTACCATGATTTGTGTCATTGACCCTTGTGGTATCAGAAGAATCGAACGTGCCTTGGCATTGAGACCCCCTGTCAGAAGTGGATGATGAGGTCTGGTTGAAGAACTTCCTCTTCTTAAATGGGTACATCCTTTGTAAATTTTCAAGCTCAGAATTGTCCCTACTATTGTTCTCATCTAAGTCAACACAATTTACTGACTATTAATATATATACAAAATGTGCAAACTTTGGAAATTAACTAACATTCATGAATATATACATCAATATAGATTTCTTGTTTCACATTTGGGAACACTATAAACTGATATGAAACTTGGTATGAATTCAAAACCAACTGCAAGCAAAGCTACATACCACTCATAAGAGAACTTGCATATTTCAATTTGTGCATATCTGGTGGTGTGCTATATATCTTATCCCTGGAGTTTAGTTGAGTGCTGTTAACTAAGTTTTCATCATCATCTCTACCTAATTTCCTGCCACTGGAAGTGTTGGGGAAGGAATCAATATGCCTATGGCCTTCCAATGACGACTTTGCCACATTATTTTCTGAGCTGCAATCTTTAGACACTTTGCAACTTGGTTCTATTAACCCCTCAAAGCAACCTTTAATGTGAGTGCTTTTCTCATTTACTCTTCTTCTTTTTCCCCTTTCATCTTCCCTTTCAAGGATATTTTGGCCTTGGCCTTCAAGATGGTTGCCAGGAAAAGATGAACTGTCCATGACTCTGGCAAGAGTTTGCATAGAACATAACACTTATGAGTCATGACAAGTTTGCAAAGTGATTAAATTTATCATAAACAACAAAACCTTTACTGCACTATGAAATAAACATTTGGTTGATCATTTGTTAGTGAGTTAGAACTTTTAATTATCAAGAGAAACAACTATTCAAATGTACCTAAGGTTCTCATGTTTCCCTTGCCTGCTAGGGACACAGGCAGAGACAATTTCACTGCAATTTCCATGCTCACATGGGTCCTTCTTAAATGATCCTCTTTCATCCTCAAGCTTATCCTTCATGTCAGCACTAGAGAAAGTGTGAGGATCTTTTGCAGAAGCTACATTGTCAAGACCAGAATTCTCACTCTCTTGTAAAAAGTTGCCAGCTACATTAGCCAATATTTCAAAAGCTTGTATTTGGTTATTTTCAGGTTTCTTCTTGATTGTACCCCTACCCTAAACCATGTACTAGAATTATCAAGATTTTGAAACAGAACTAATAATACAACTCAACAAGAAGCATGAGAAAAGAAGGGAGAAAATTTCATTTGCTTACCCTAATTGACCTTGAAGCTTTGGGAATGGCAGGCCCTTTATAGCCATTAAAACCATAGTTCACCTTCTTCTGCAACATCATTTTAGATAATCATTCCTATAAGGAAAAGTCATAAGATAAAAATGTAATTGACTTCCTGTGGTTTTGCAAACACCAAGAAATGAACCTGTCAGAATTATCAAATTTCAGTCAGTAGTTTGATGAGTCTTTCATTACACCTAGTTGCATGTTCAAAATGTTAAAGGGTCTTAATTCATTTAGTTAGAAACTAGTCCCATGCAAAGGCAAGCAAAGTAACACTTTTCTTATTGGTAGCTATGTTTCATTAAAAAAGCTAACAAGCAAGAAATTTTCTACAATTGGTAAAAACGGAAACAATTTACAAAGGAACCAGGATAGAAGATACTAAGATAAAAATAGGCAATAATAAAAGTTAAGAAGCTTTAAATATCAATGCCAAAATTAAAGGAAAAAGAATAGGACAAGATGACATGCATAAAAATATCTTTTTCTGGGATTGGGTTATATGATAATGATGTTAGAAGTTACTTGATTCTTGAAACTCCGAATGAAAACAAGCTTCTATCATAATGAAATATCAACAAGAAAAAAGAGATATTGAAACACCTGCACTTAACGGGACATTAATAACACCCCTTCAACCATGTTGAAATAACTTTTTTCTAGTTTGAAATTCAAGGAGATAAAATACCCTTCAAAAAAGAGAAAGAAATACAAAAAGTAAAAGAAAGAAGAAGATGTTTTCAATTAATTTTCAAACACAGAAAAACAAAAGCCAATTGCAGCACGAGGATTATAATCATCCAAAACATATTCCTATTGAACAAAGTTAAGAATAACAGAAACAACTAGCGAAAGAAACACTGAACATATTCCGAAAAGAAATAACACATATCATCAATTTAATGTATTGAAAAAATGGATCTTAAAGCCCCCTGTGACCCTTTTAAGGAGACAACATGCGACAGGTTTTACAAATCTATTGCCACTTTGCATGTATGAGAGAGATGAATTATACTAATAAAAGAAAAATATAGAAAGAAAAGGCAGAAAAGCTAGGAATGTACATGATAAAATGAATCAAACAAGAAAGGACCCAGAAAAAAGAATTGTGGAAGGAAGATGGGCAATGCAAATTCCAATAGTAATGGAGGAAAAATGAGAAAGCAAATGATGGAAGTTAGTGTATTGAAGAAGTGATGAAAAACAGTAAAATACCGATGAATCATAAAACCTTTTTGTTGTGTTGCATTGAGTTTGAACCAAAAGATGAACACTTATTTTTGTGTGTAAAGAAGTTTTGATGAAAGGCAATAAATAATAGTGTAGGGATATTGTCTGATAAACCAAAACCTCCTGAAAACCACCCAAACTGGTGTTTGTTCTTAAACCCCTCACAACCCCAACAAACTATATGAAATGTTTGACCACTCATATCCTAGGAAGGGACTATGATGTAAGATGATGTTAGATTGGCTATAGAAGGTTGTGTCAGCAAAACCACTTGGATGGAACGGTTCCTTCGTTTCGGGTGATCCACTCACTCCTCTCTCCATGTCACTTCTTTGCTTACCACGTGGAACATTCTCCACTCATTTGGGTTCCTTCCTTAAAAAACAAATGATTGAATGAGTTTCAAAACATAAGCCACTCCTTCTCCCTATTTGCCAACAACTCCCCAAACTTTCAAAATCATTGTCTAAAAACTAATATAAAAACGACACTAATTCCTTTTTTTATATTATTGGCAATGAAAACAATATGAGTAATGCACATAAAGACAGTTAACGAATGTTGGGTTATCATAAAAACTTAGGCACATAATGTCAGAAAATATAACGAGTAATGCATTAACCAGGTTAAAACACTGCGTTTTTATTCAATTAAAAAATATCATATTTTACACTTATTCTTAAAGCTGACAAATATATGGATTTATTTTAAGTTTTCATAAAATTCAAAATGCTTAGACCATACATTTTTAAATGTTGATTTGTTTAAGTTATATAAGTGAACGTTAAACCACATTTCCAAATTGTAATAACGAAACAAAAACATATGTATTATAAGAGTGCACAATCTAATTTCACAAAATTAGTTCAGGATAATGAGATTTATACCAATATATATTATGTTATAATTTGGTAATATTTATAATTAATGCATGTGTGATTTCTAAAACACTGTCTCACATCCAAATCATAAAATATAGGATAAAAGGGTCAGATAATATATTATATGATAAATCCAATCGATCTAGGATAAGTCATTGATAAGTTTTAGTATTACATTATGGATGTGAATTTTCAATTTAACTCAATTTTTTTAAAAATGACTTAATAAAATGTTTATATACATTTATATATTATAATAATTTGGTGATATATATAGTGGTCGATATAAGATTTTTAACAAAATTCTTAAATTATAATGAAAAGACAAAATAATTGTGATATTTCATTAATAATTTGTAAGTTTTGTACAATTAGAATGGAAGAACCACAAATAATACATGACAATATTTTAATTATTCTATAATTGGTTAAAAAAGGTTAGACAAAAAATTAAACTTTTAAAAAAACAAAAATTAATTTAGATTTTTTTGTGAAAATTTAAAAATAAAAATCGAATGAATATTGGTCTTCCTTTGCCTTGGTTCTCTAGAGAGAAGTTTTTGTAGAAGAAAGGGTACCAATTTAAATAAAATAAAAACGAAAAAATCAATTTATACATTTTATTTATAGTATAATAAGAAAAACATTTATGGCTTAATATAACAAACTTAGTTATGTTAATTTTGTTTGAATTATGTTAAAGATTAGGGTAATTGAATATGTGTTTAATTATGTTAGTAATTGAGATAATTAAATATCTTAGGCATATTTACTAAAGAAAAACTTAACATTAATATACCAAAACCTTCAAGGGAGCTTTTTAGTTAATTACATATTAACATTATTTTTTCTCTAATAAATATATGTGACCATTACTAAATACAAATAACTATTAAATAAGCTTAAACAAAATTAATTAACATAATTAAAAAATTTGTATTAAAATTGTAATTTATTTTTATTGTACTAAACAAAATATGACAATATTTGTTATACTAGATCAACTATTTACTTTAAATAAATTAAAGTTTGAACAAGTTGTAAACGTTTAATTTTGTTTTTTTTTTCTATTTTATTATTATTTAATATAAATAATAATAATTTAAATTTATCTCATAATATTGTTTCATACATATTCTTTTAAAAAATAATAATTCAAAGCCCATCATGTTTTAAGAACAAATTAGATAACTATATTTGCGTTTTTTAATAGAATAATTCCATGTGGTGTCTTTCTTTGTTTTTTCTTCTTCTTTCTCTTGAGTCTCCCTTCTTTTTCTTCTCGATTCAAATTAAATATGGCCATTTAGGCCATGAAAAAACACACACGTACACAATAAAAGTGAAAATCTGTTTTATCTTCTCCTTCTTTCTCCCCGATGAAAATCACAATTGCACCGACCAACTTTATATTGCTTGTTAGAATTGTCTGGTTCATATATAAATAGAACATTTAAACGTATTATATATTTAGTTAAAATTATAAAATGATCTATTAATATTACGTTTATAATTAATAGCACAATTGTTACGAAAGATTGGTGTGTAAATACTATAAAGTAATATTTTGATTTGATTTAGGGGTAATTATTAAAATTTGGAATGTAATTGACAGAAATTACAAAATAGATCATGGTCCCATTTGAAAAAAAAAAGTAATATTATATACTCTATTTGATGTATTTTTTTATGAGAGAAAACAAAAATAAATAACTAAGGTCTTTTATATTTGGAAGATCACGTACTCACTTTATTCTATTTTCATCATCAATCAGGGTATGAGAATATTATGCTATAAATTTTATATTTATATGAGTTAAAGCATGTGGTTATACATAATTATTAACAATTAGAAAGTCTTTTTAAATAAATCATCATACTTTATACATAATCATCCACATTATATATTCTCAATGAAAAATTCAAATAGACTTTTGCATTCTACTTTTATCATGAATTAAAATATGTGTAGTAAGAGTTAACATAATTGTGCTGTAAATTTTGAATTTATATAAGTATAAAATTATTAACAGTTAGAAAATCTCTTCAATTCTCGTTAAATCTTATCAAATTTCACCAATTTGTCGTGCTATTTGTCCTATTTATAGGACATTCATTCAATTTCTCAACAAATAATTTAATTAATACCTATTCTTTAATAAATTAAACAGAAACAATCTCGAATACCTTCAAAATTGATTAAAAAAATGGGTTTAATGCAAGCGAAGAATTGACACAAGGAGAAGGACAAGAAAGAATGAGTAACAAAGACAAAAACTTAAATTAGTGACTACCATAGTAGAAATAATCTTTTAACATAAGCTTATATTTCCTTAATTTTTGGTAGTATGGTAATTTTTTTCTTAAAAGTGAAATTTATAAATTCATGAACTGATCACAATTTTAGAGTATACAAGCCGTCATCATAAATAAATTAATAGAGGCTTAATTAACTTTTAACTACTTTTGAATATTTTTAATTAAATTTCTATTAAATATTCAATAAAAGATTTAAGATACAAAGTTGTGACAATAATTGTATCTTGAATTTTTTTTTCTAAAATTAAAAGTAACAATAATTTTATAATTATACATTCCGAAAATTTTATAGGTTTAATACCAATTTTGGTCTCAATTTTTGTTAGCTTTATTCGAAATGGTCCTAATTTTTTTTCCTGTTAAATGTTGTCCTAAAGAATGTAATTTATGATCAATTTAGTGCTTTTTGTAGACGGCGTTTAAATCGTTACCGGCACATTGTCCAACTGTGCAATAAGTGAATGTCATGTCATTTAACTTCTGACTTGCCTTGCCACATGGCAAACCCTTCCCCACCCAAAAAATTAGGGTTTCTGAATGCAAGGAGGAAATGCTTCCTTACGCCTATGCCGCTAGAGGAAAACTGAAGCTTGTGATGATCCAATTGACCATAGTAGGTCTGTCGGAGTTTCGCAGAAACGAGAGCGAACTCTTTTCTCGCGGCACGGTGAGAGTTGCAGCGGCGGCGCCTCCACGAAGGTTCAATCTCCAACATAGTCGCAATGCGAGAAGCCCACCGTTCTCAAGTAGTTTCGTGGCAATAGGACTCGCGATTGAGGGTTTCGATTTGGGGGTTTTTGTTGTGTTATCTGGTTTTTGTAAATTGGAATATATGATTTTTGTTTCAAAATTGATTTGGGGAATTCTTGGTTCTTCTCTGTTTGGCGAGTGGTTAGGGATTCTGTTCATCCCTGAAGGTCTGGGTTTTGGGTTTTGCGAAGTGGGGGATGAGGATTCAGATTGGGAATGTTAGGGTTTCTGAACTTGGAATGAGGGTTCTTCTCTGTTTTTCCATGAATTTCTCTTTTCGTTTTGGGTTCATTTGATTCGCGATAATGGGTTCCGTGGTGGTTGTTGTTGGATGCATGGGTGGCGCTAATGAAGGTGCTAGTAGGTGGCCATGGGTGGTGTTTTTGGGTGGTTGTTGAACTGAGAAGATGATGGAGGTTCAAAGATGGTGACTGGTCATGACCGTGGCGGCGACGGTTAGAGTTAGGTGATGGCTAGGGTTTTTGTGTAGGGAAAATTAGGATTTCTGGAGGTAGGAGATGATGATGATGTGTTAAGGGTGATGTGTCATTTATTGCACAACTGGACAGCACGTCGTTAACGATTTAAACATTGTCTATAAAAAATATTAAATTGAACATAAATTACATTCTTTAGGACAATATTGATCACAAAAAAAAAATATGACCATTTCAAATAAAATTGACAAAAGTTGGAATAAAAATTGGTATTAAGCCTATTTTATAATAAGAAAAGTTATGATAAAGTAAAGGCGAATAAATAGAGTAAGAATCTATACGAATAAAGATGATATCTATTTTTGTTACACAATTTGTATTCTTATTTTATCCTTTATAATATAATTATTAATTGATTTTTTAGAAATAATCTCTATTCTAAAATATGTTGTATAAAACTGTTATATGTTTTTTTATTATATTTGTAATTTCTATTATTAACATTCAAGCATTTTTATTATCTAAAATATTCTTATTTGTATTAATTTAATTAATTTATATATATTATTAACTTATAATATAATACAAATATTCAACATGTGAGAGCTTACGCTAGTTAATAGATAAAATCTATTGAATGTCACATCCTCCTACTCTTTTGAGTTTTAAAAGATGCAAGTGATTTTTACTTTTATTTTTTAAGTATGGAATTAGGAGAATACGTTTTGCATCTCAACCAGTTGCAATGATCTGAAGTGATCCTGGATATATTATATTAAGGAAAATAAAATACAAAGTGAAAAATGAAAACCAAATCAAAACAATTAATAAATTCTAAACCTTAGGATCAATTTTGGCTCTACAAAAATTTAAGAAATAAAGGGTGGAATCCTACCCAAGAGTAATTACCCTAATTTCTAATGCCAAAAGTAGGAAAAATATCATCACATCTACTTCCTCAGAATTTATTAAAGGTTATACATCAAAAACACTAAAAAAAGAGTTAGAGATACCAATTTCAATATCAATTAGTTTTAAATAATAAATAGATATTTAAATAAAATAAATTGTGTCTATACAAGCAACATAGCTTCAAGGTTTCTCAAGGATAAAAGATAGTATTTCAATCCCAAAATTCACAAAGAAAAGGAAAAATTAAGGGTGCATATCTAATATATCTACTAAAATCTATCGATGCAAAGTGGACTGATGATTACAAAGCTCCTATTCATTAATCAAACACTAGAACATCTAGTATAACAAAACAACTCCAAAAGCAAAAGAAAATTTCAAGCATTCAAATCATGGTACATTACAAAGTCAAAAACAATATGGCACTTAAAAAAAATAGAAAGAATTCCACAAGGATGCTTATTATTCAGCTTCCAAATTATCAAATTGCCAAGGGTTGAAGTCTGGTCTGTTGTCAGATTCATGAATGCCCTCTGAAGTATCTATAGCAGCACGATGTTCAGTATATTTACCATTGTATTGGTACACTTCCAACTCACCCCAAGGGGTTGTAGTTACTTCATCTGTTAAATCAAACCATCTTGGTGTGAATTTATGGTTCTTGGCCTCTCGGTTTCTCTTCTCAGATCTTTGCCTCTCCTCCAAACTGATAAACAAGTTTAAGCACATGCAAGGTAAGGAATTAGGATCTCTGAGGTGATGCCAATAGAGAACAATCAAAATTTTAAAACCTTTCTTCATCTTTCTTACCTGCTCTTCTCATAACCAGATGTGGATAGATCACCCTTCTCAAGGGCCATTCTATCAGGACGCAGACGAGAATCAGATGCCAACAACTTCTTGGGAGCAGTGTCAAAGCTATTAATCTTATGTGCAAAATGTGTGTATTGAAACTTGTCCTTCTTAGGGACATCTGCAACTCTCCAAACCTGTGCAGAATGGAACAGGTTACTTCACACACATTATTAATATTTCTCCAAACAGATGCATTAAACTACACTGTAGAAGGTTGAATAACGAACCTCTTTCAGTTCAGTGCCTGGAAGTGGTTCTCCTTCTGAGTCACAAACTTGGTAACTCATAAACTCGTTCCATTTTCCAGTCATCAGTATCTTGGGCTCGTCAGCAGAATTATACACGTATCCGTCCACTTCATACCTACCCGCACTGTAAATGCAAAAATCTTTCAAGTTAGATAATATGTATGACAGCAGCACTGAAGAAGTTACGGAATAAAATCACCGTATGCTGAGCAAGTAATAGGTTAAAAGTGAAGATTTGATGGCAAGAGAAAGTAGTCATACCCAAACCAGCCACATGGTTGAAAATACAGCACCACTTTGTCCCCTGTGGTCAGATTTGTCAAGATCATCTCTCCAGGTGAATCAATCCACGTTCGTCCGAAAATCAAGTTGCTAACTTTTGTAGGAGGAGGCACCAAATCAAGGACTACGCCATCTTTTTTTAGGGTAACACGTGTTCTGCATCCATGTAAAAGTATGTTACAAATGAATACAATGTAAAAAAGAAAAATGCTCACTAATGAAGATAGTTGTTGTAGACTTCTGGCATAAAAAAAACTACATAATAAATTGATGTAAACTGATATGAAAATATCCTTAGCCATGAGATACAGTGCAGAATCAGGTTGTTTTGCAGAAATAATTTGTCAGTAACATAATCAAAAACCATAAACAATCCCCAGACTGATATAAGGAGAGAGAGGGAGTTTAATAACATCAAATTCCACAAATATAAGTAAAAAGGAAGATAATTGAAGAATGGTAGAGAAGTATTACCTTCCAACAGGATATACATCGACTGAGTTGCCGAGAAATTTGGTTTTCAATTTTGATGTCACATCATAAGTGAAATGTTCGTTTTCAGCATGCCCAGCACTCATTGGGGGGTGGTGGCTGACCTGCAGCAGTTTAATTTTACATGTAATCACAAGTCAGAACCATATTTAATACAGAAGCTTCTCAAAGAAACTGAAAAATTTGAATACTTCCATTACAATATGCATATCAAGGAGGCCATGCCTTAACCCCCAACACCCAAAATGAAATATGAAGAGGCTTAAATACTTTGTTGCTTCAGCATTTTGTCTGAAGAATTGAGAAAAATAAACAGAAACTTAAACGCACCTGCTCTGCTATAAATGTCATGTCACCATGGTTAACCATTTCGTAAGTCTCACCAAGAATTGGATTGAATGGCTTCCATGTTCGCTGATATGCATAATAGACAGATATGAAGAATGATGCTGCAAAAATCATTTGTAAGCTCATGTTCCATGCAATGTATACAGAAATAACAGGGACAGGGTCAAAGTAATCCCTACAAGCATATACTAGTCTCATGTATGGATCCTCAGTCTTGTCCGCCATATCCAACAGGTAAGAATACTCCATAAGCTGTGAAATTTATTACAATCAATGAAATTGCACTGGCAGCAAACTTGCATAAAATATTGTGTCAACGGAGTATCAAAGAAATACAGTAATTATATGCATGAGACAGACCTCAGCCATTCTCTGCAGCATTGTCATTGGCTCAAAAATTATAACTGGAAGTGTCACCATTGATGTGATATCAGAGCCAACATACTTTTGCATCATTTTCCAGTAACTATCTCGATCCTGTAAAGTAAGGGAAATAACATAACATTTAGAGATGATACACTACAAAAGGATGAAAAAATCTCCAAAGTTCATTTTGAGATAAAGACTAACTCATATGCAGATAACTAAAGATGCAATTGGTTTACACTGCATATTATCTGTAGACAATGTCAGAAAGCAAGAAGTTCACCCTAACATGCAAACAAGACCACATATGTTTGCTAAAGAGAAAACATCACAGTTCAATAAGCGTATTCTCATCCCTCTTTTAGAAAAAGATAGCAAGCAGCAATTTGATCAATAAATCTAGATTCAGTTAACTTCAGTCAGTAGCATTGATAGATTTTCTTTGACTCAGATTATGTTTTCATCCCCTAGCTGTCTTCATGTTTTGTTTATACAGTCAAGTGTGAAAGCCTTTCTTCACTTCACAGTGCAAATTCAATACAAAATTAGAATAAGTAGTATACCTCTTGTTTCCAACGTCCCTTCTTTGCTTCTTCTTCAACATCTTCAGTTCCGCCTTCTGGATTAATAACCTCCAGTCCCTCATAGGCCATCATACTGAGTACCCGTGTCAACACAAATAAACCTTATTAGCCCATGAAATTGAATCAGGCACACAGAAGACAAATCAAACAATTACAAGTCATATTTCCAAATTATGGTGAAACTGAAAATGAACTCGAATGCACAATTCTGAACTAGATTAGAATATATTAAAACAATCTAGAATCTCTTACATCAACCCATGCATCATAAGTGTGAAACATCCATAAGCTAAAACACAACAGTGATATCATAATAATCAAACAAACCAACAATAAAAGATCAATTGAGAAAGATGATCTTCCAAAGCAAGGATCTCTTGCATCTAGCCTTGTTAAAATTTACAATAAAAGGGTAAATTCATTATCGTGAGACACCCCAGATGACCCAATTATAGAAAATCATCATCAAAACAGAGAAATTTAACAACTTCAAAAATTCAGACTCCAAAGGATTCATACCCATTAACGGATTTGGACATAGCACTACCAAAATTGGACAAACTGGAAGCAATAGAAGCAAAAAAGCCCCCACCACCAGAAGCAGCAGCTTGCTTAGGATCATTTGGAGCCATGGCAAAAACTAAATCAAAGAAGGAAATCCAATTGAGAGAAGAGAAGATTGTTGGAGAAAGAAATAGTAGCAAATCCGATCTACTGAGGCAAATAAAAAAGGGTAAGCTACGGCTTAAATATGGTTTATTTATGAAAAGAAGGAACAGTGAATAATGAATATTTAAAAAACAATAGTAATATTATTATAATATGTAGAGAACAGCAAAGAAAGCAGTGATTTTGGTTGGCGGTCTCGAATTTGAAAAGTCCAACCAGACTTAATGGAAAGCGGGGGGATGTTTCTTCCTTAAAGTGAGAACAGAATACAAATCAAAGAAGAGTTTGTTCCGCACGCGCTCACAGGACGCGTGGCAGTGAGGGGGTGAAGTTGAGTTTAGAAAATCCAAATTGGCGGCTTTATGGGAAACATGAGAGGCTGTTTTGGTATTGCAATGAGAAGGATCACAACTTCTTGCCGGCTGCTTTGTTTGTGTCATCATATGATTTACATACATACATGTCTTTCATTTAGGCTAACAATGAGATCAATTTGAAATAATTTCAAAATTAAATTATCTTTTAAATAAGACAGTATTATACATAGTCTAAATTTTGATATTTTAGTTATACTGAAATCTTAAAATCTATCGATAAAAGTTTATTAAATACAATATCGAAACTAATTTATTTTAATAATTAATTAGAATTAGTTTTTTATTGAGTAAATGTTAAAAAAATAATTTTATAATAATTAGTTTCTTTTAAATATTAAAAATAGGGTTTTGTAAGTTGTCAATGAATAATCATTAGCTATAAATGTTTAATTTCATAAAAGAAATATACATTAAAATAACATTCTACAAATTTTAAGTATTGTTTCAAATAAATAGCTGAAATTAGAAAGAGATTTTATATAAAAGATCTAAAATGAAGAAAATTAATATTTCACCAACATACACTAAAGAGTAACCAACATACACTAAAGAGTATTATTCATTTGCTTACAAAAAAAAAATGTATACTTTTTATAAGATTATACTTGATAAATATGGAATGATAACTTTAACGTCCCATTTTAATAGTATAAAACTATCAAAAATAAAACGTTACATAGATGTTAAAAGAATCACTAGATAAAACAAACATCGCTCAAAGAAGATATCTACTTCTATAGATCTATCTAACAACTCATATGTTTCTTCCCCCATCTCTAGCTGGAACAATTGAAAAGGTGAATCCCTAAGCTCACACCATTAGGTGATCATCGCAATAGAGAAACAACATACAAAGACAAACACAAAAAAGCAAGGGTAAGCTAGATAGAAAACAATACATCATAAGTTTAAAGCATTTCATATAAGAATCATGTATAATTTAATCCAATCCAAACATCTTAACATGCAAAGACCTAAACCGACTGTCCGGACTTAGAATGATTGTCGAGCTATAGCGGGTTTTGCACTCGTGGTGGCCTCTACTGCTTTGCAAAACCATTGCCAATGGGTTTCACCCTACCACACTCACGAGGTTAGTCTATTCCGGGCCTTGGAGCATACTAGAAGCCTCCAAGACTAAGACCTCCTGCTACTCCTCACGACATGGATCAATCCTCTCTACATGAGAATGAAAGACCATTGGAGTTTCAGGATAACCCCCAAGACTGAGCTTCCTACAATATTCTAAACATACTTGAACCTCACCAAGAGGATTCACTTTGGAACACAACATAGAGCACCACCATGTAACCTCTCCGTGAGGATCATGGAATTACGTCCATCAACCATACTTTGAAACCACATACTTTCATTTGTAACATAACTCATGACATGATCAATCATATAACTTAATACACATTCATACATGCTTCCCAATGGATCTCAAAACTTTATTTAAATCAAACTAGAACAAAGAATTAAAGAGTAAACTAAAACCTGAACCATTCGCTCAGCATACCCTCTCGCATAGCGAAACCAGAGGTTTCTCGCACAGCGACCCAACTTGTTGTGCGAATCTTCAGACAGAGACTCACCCCTCATAACCATTCACACAACGATTAAATTCGTTGTGCGAATAAACTCTTAATTGTATTAGACCCTAACCTCTCGCATAGCGCCCCAAATCGCTATGCGAGAGTCCTAGGCAGTGGCTCAGACTCCTCAAACACTTACAGAAGGCACCTATTCGCTATTCGAATAAAAATTGGCAGTAGTCCTAGACCTCAATCAGGCGCATAACGCCCTGATTCGTCATGCGGATCATCAGACAGAGAGTAAACCTCGCAAACCACTCGCACAACGCGTCTATTTGCTGTACGAATGCCCTGACAGAGAGCATCTCGCCAGGGTGACTCGCTGTGCGAATCCATTCGCTCAGCGAGTCTGCATAATCTACAACACCAAATTCTGCAGAACTATGCAACTCAACACTCTTTTCCAAATTCTAACTATTTTTCCCAACTTTTAACCATCCTAACTCATGTTATACACCTAATTATATTTAACTAATTGATTTTAAACCTTCCTACCATCAATCTAAAGTGTTTATGAACCAATTTGTACTCCAAAACTTACAATTCAACAACCTAAGAACCCAATTCATAATTTATCACTTTTGACACATTTTTCAACAAGGTAAGACTTCAAACAGGTCACATTTGACTCACTCAAACTATCCCAACATACCAATCATGTATCTAACCCCAAATTCTCAATTTCACTACTTCACTTCATCAAAACTAACTTAACCAAGACAAGAATTGAATACATTCCTACCCACTCATAACATCACAGATTTCCAATACTATAAACATCCAATAAGAGAGCAACCATCACTTCATACAGTTCAAAATCTCAGTTCATCATTCCATACTCCAAACAATCAAATTACATCATATTTATTTACCCTAAAACTTGATTTCAGCTCAACCAGTTACACAATCATATTCTTAACAAGATACACAATTAACTACAATTTAAAGACGTTTCTAGCTTCCCTTACCTCGACTCAACAACTCCAAAACCTCTAAACGATCCACAGATTTCTTGCGGCATAAGGAACTTCTAGAAAACCTACAAATCACCGATTGATGATTGGAGACCAACCTTAGAACCACAAACAACCAATAATCAAGGAAGAAGATCACTTGATACATGCAAAACAGAAATGTTTTACCAAATCAAGAACCCTAAAATACCAAAGAAAGGAGTTTCTAACTTACTTGCTCTTAACAACAAATTGATCGGATATAATGGTAGACCTTGACGGCGTGATCGTCTAGGCACCTCCTGATCGTCGAACAGATGATCCAAGAGTGAGAAAGGTTAGAGAGATGGTAGAGAACTCTAGAAAAGTAGTTTCTAGAGAGATGATACGTTTTAAAATAATGAAACTAGTTTATAACAAAACTATTTATAATAAAATCATTTAATAATAAAATAATCGAGTCTCACTATTTTTAGACTACCACCACTTCTAAAATATCATTTTCTGGGGTTTCACAATAACAAGGATATTCTTATAGTATATTAAATGTATTTATCAAATAACTAATAAAATTTGGAAATTTAATACATGATATATTACTTATCAATATTTTTCAATTATTTTTGTCATTCATAATATTAGGTTTTGTCAAAATAATTGATATACATTTACTCATTTTTCTTTCTTTATAACACTTTCTAATAGGTAAATCTTATAATCTAAGTCACTAGATAAATTATAGAGTACGGATCCTAAAAATATGGTAACATCAACTTGCAACTCTATCCATTATTTAGTCAAATGGTCAACTAATTACTTTGAAGTTATAACACCCCTTCTTTCTAGGTACATAATAATATCTTAAAAAGGAAAAATCTTCATACATTTGTATCTAAGCTTTTTTATGTTACAAAATTAAATTTTCTTGAAAAGTTAGAAAAAATTATTGATTAAACTAATATGTTAAAGGTTAACTTATTAATAAATAGTGACATGAGTTTTAAATAATATACAAGATTTTGTAAATGATGATATTTTTAGTTCTTATAAAAGTGTTTTTAATGGTAAATGTTTGACAAAGATCTTAAGTATAAAATCTATTATTTACAATGTCTTATATTAAAGGAATAAATAATATCTCTTTCATGGAAAATAATCTTTTCTACAAAATATTTTCAAAATAATTAAAATTATTACAAAAAAAATCAATATGGGATTTACAAAAAATTATTCAAGAATTTAAACTTGGATATATTATTAAAAGGAAAACTGTATAAGATCTCAAAATAAGATTTTGCCCTAAAAATGCTCTAAGAAAATTGGTAATGAATTTTTTTATAAGATATTCCATAACCATTCTCTCCATGATAAAGCATCAATTAGTTTGACATCTTTAGCATTTTTAACATGTCACACTCAATTAGGTCTACGTTTAGATGAGAGAATTTTGTTTGATAAATGCCTAGAAAAACTCAAAATATACTAGATGACTATTGAAACATTCTTCCCTTTCTCCATTTCTAACAAAATCACCAAATCGCCTACTTTTTCATTAAAATCCTCTCATTAAATTATTTGTAACTCTAATTATCATAGGAATTTCAATACAAAATAAAAAGACAATATCAAAATAGTTCTAACAAATTATACCCATATAACTAGAAAGTTGGGATAAAATTCCCATGACTTACTCTTCAATTCACCTTTTCCTCTAAAACAATTAGTTATACATAGCACGTGAGAAAAAGTACCTACACACAACTAAGACATATCCCTAATAAATATATATATTCTTGAAACTTTAGAATGTTTTCACCTTTAGCTCTATCATTACCATTTTTTTGGCTAAGCCTTAATGTAAAATCTATTATAAAACTAAAGAAAACGCACTCATTAAAGGTAAAAGAATTTTTGTGCCATGAAAACAATTTCTAAATATTCAAACAAAACCTTACATGCTTCAATAAAGCCTATGAATAATTCAATTAATGTAATTAAGTAGGGATTAACTACATGTATTTCTCTTTCTTTCGAAAGATACAATGTATATCTCTAATTTATTTTAATGTTGTTTTATATTTGTTATGAAATACGATAATTATGATATTAACCCTTTTATATACTTAAAAATATAATAATGAAAAAAGTCTTTTAATATATGTTTACACTGATATACTGATATTGATGATGATCGTGGTCTCTCTTCACTGTACTTCTTTTTTACCCAATGCAATTAACACTCGTATTCATTTATTATGATCACAGTTAATTGCTCATTGAATTATTGTACATTAACATTAACATTATTATTTATTTTTAATGTAATTCTTCGGTTTTAAGTTTTTAATTTAGTCACATTTTTATTTAAAAGGAATAATACTACATTTCTAATGTTGTTGTAGTTAATGAAACAAATGTGATTGGATAAGAATTTATTATGTCACATTGTTACTCTCTTAATGCTAACAACAATTTAAATTAAATGAAAAGACTAAAATGATTATTTAAAAAAATAAAATCAAGTTGAGAATTTCAAAAATATCGGAACTACCTTAAAAAAAATCAAATAACAAATCTATTTAGCCATGATATATAATATAATCAGTTGCAAAGAATTGAAAGAAAAAGAAGCAAAGTAATATATATAGGATTTGAGTGTTGCTCCGCGTCTCCAACGTGTATTAAATTAAATACTTCCATCTATTCTGAACAGATACTTCTTTCTTAAGAAATGCATAACGCAACCTATTATAATCGACTATCTATTAATTAAATATATATTATTTAGATAAATTTCTCTATAATTTTTTTAAAAACAAAATTATATATAAATAAATAAAATTATTTTTTATAAGTTCAAATTTATTTATGCATAAATAAATTTCTATAAGTATCTTAAATAATTTTAAAAAATTGATATGAACTATATTTAAGCTTATAATTTTTCATTTCTTTTGTTTAAATAGGCTGCATTAATAAAGTAATGGTTTTTCTTCAACGAGTTTGTTTTTCAATTGACTTGTTTTTACTTTAACGCACTACAATTATTGCATCGTTTCTCCTTTTTATTTTTTTTAAGAAATCAATATATTAATTTGAATTTTTACCAAAAAAAAGTTAATTTGGTAATGGAAATTGAGTAACTTAAATATATATATATATATATATATATATATATATTAATTATCGAAATTAACATCATGAATCAATTTAAAACTTTAGATTATAGAAAATGGGAATCTAGTAAGTAGGGTTGGCCACATAATGCATAGGCACACAGATGGCAAAGTAAAGGAAGAGAAATGGCTCTGTCTTTTTGTGTTTGTTTTTATTCTTGTGTGTAGGGTCATAAGAATGATGCAGATTTTTATGAAATTGAAATTCTTCAACTTGTTCTAGAAGAGAGATACTTCTCAAGAGTTTTCCTTCTTCTTTTACCATTGACTCAAGAATTTAAAACCAACGTGTCAAAGAGGTTTGAAAGAAAATCAACCATTGAAATTAACAAAATACCTTCTGTTTATAGTTTTTTGCTTCACTTATCATATTGCATGTCGATAAATTATATTTCTCAAAATATTTAAACTAAAAACATTATCACAAAGTATATTTAAAAATATATTTGATTATAATATATTGTTCTTAGATTTTTTTTAAATTTAAAATAATTTAATATATTACAAAAATATATAATTTTACTAAGGGTTAATTTCCAGTTGTTTGGATAACCTTCGTAAATTTCTAACGATTTTACACATAACTGCAATTAAGATTTTTGTTTTTTAAAAAGAAAAATTATACTGATTTTAGGAGTAAATAGCCGGTAAGGGTTGTAGTTAATTTAATTTTATTTTTTTTTGTATTTTTTAAAACATTTATGGTGATTTCTGGATTAAATTGCCAGTAAGGGATGTGAAATTATTGAAATCTAAAATTTTGTTATATTCACTCTTGTGACCTCTTCTTCTTCACTTGCTCCAGTTTTTGGCTGTGTATGTTTCAGTTCTCAAATTCTTCTTTCTCGTGCATCAAATTATTGTTCACAGATGTGCATCAAATTCTTGTTCACACCTGTGCATCACAGTCTTCCTTGGCCCTCTCTCCTCTCGTGCCATTGAAATCGTCGTTCCATTTGCCATTGTTCATCAAACCGCAATCCCTAAAATCCCTAAGTTCAGGTTTTATTCTTCCTCCATTACCGAGTCTTCTTCCTTTGTCCCGTCAATGTGTCATCGTTGTTGTCTAGATTTGTCTTTTGTTCTCCGTTCTTTGTGTTCGTCATTCACAATCCCTAAGTTGACGTTTTCTTCCTCCTCCATTACATAGTATATGTCCTTGGCTCGATCATTGTGTATTCATTAACAGACTTCTCTTCTCTTCTCTATTCATTATTTTCGCCATTGTTGGGCATTGTCCCAATCCCTAAATTGGATTCAATTTTCAGTTCATCGTTATGGTGTATTCTCCTGCAATTCGTATATCCATCATGGCTTAAACCTAAAATCCATTTTGCATCTCCTATAGTGTTCCCACCAGTCCTGATTAATCTCTAATATGCCCTCTAATCTCTTAGAGGGGTTTTATTCACATAACCATTGTTTTGTCCTTCATGATTGAGGGTCCAAAGTGGTAAGGAAAGCGTGAAGGTCGAGTGAACAATGTTAGGAGCTTGAAGGCTTTCGGTGATAAAGGAATTGATCGTGAGAAGAACTAGAACTAGGTATGGGGGAGCTTACCCGTTGTGTCCTTGATTTTTTTGCTTAAACAAATGTGATAAAATGATTGGTTCTGATGTTGCTCTGGTTTTTTTTGTTGGCTAGTTAATATTATAATATGTTAGGTTGCTAGAGTATAATTTGATGAAGAATCTGACATTTTGATTGGACTGGTATGTTCTTGACTTGGGTTGTTAACTGTTTAGTGTGTGATTAAGAATGAAGTGTAATGGGTAGGATTTATCTTAGTTGCAATGTCACGATAGTTAGATATTAAATTGCCCTGTTATTTCCAGAGAAGATTATATGCATGTCCATTGGAATGAAAACAGGGTTCAAGTTAATGAAATGTAGTCTGGATGCCTATAAGTAGGACTAGTTGATACATTTGTCACTATTTTGCTTGCTTAATGGTTTAGTGATATGAATAAATGGTCTATATGTTGGTTGTGTTGGTACATATTGAAGTTGATGAGTTTTTTAGTTGTCATAATATGTTGTGTCTAAAAGGGAAGTGTTATTTTGATTTCATTCTTAGTGTTTTATTCATTCACTATTTAAAAGCAGTTGAATTTGATAATTAAGTAAGTGTGATACTTAGTACTTTATTCATTCACCATTTACTTGTAACACTAAGTAGGTGTACTACTTAGTATTAAATTATTCCACGCAACAATTCCATAACTATGTAGGGGAACTACTTAGTTTTGAATTCTTCAGTTCCATAAGTAAGTCGGACTATTTCAATCTTCAAATTTATAACTAACTTAGTATAAGACTAGTTTTATAACCAATTTAGTAAATTCATCGTATGTAGTGTACTTCGTTGAATATGGTCATTTATTTTAAGCTTTCAATCCTCTTGGAATAAGCAAGGTCGTTTTAATGGACAAATCATAGATAGAGATGCCTCAAAATACAAGTCAATATATGGGAGGATTGAATATCTTCTTAGACTTCACATTCACTAATAGTGGTGTTAGGGGAAAAATAATATGTCCATGTCAAAAATATAATTTTAAGAAATGGCAAAGTCGTGAAGAAGTGTATGAGCACTTAATTGTTAAACACAAAGGGTAAATTCATTGGCAAGTGTATCAAATCGTTCAAGTAATATAAAATGGTAAGACAAAGTATCGTTTCCCAAGAGACTTGTGTAATACTAGTTAATTGCACTATTAACAACTCATACAAACTCAAGATCATCACATTAATTGAAAAACAAGTGCAAAGAAGATAAAATTTCAACTTTACAAGTTTGAACTTTGGTGCTTGAAGACACTTAAGAATGGAAAAGACCAGAAATTATATGAAGTGACATTGTTAAGGTTAGATTTCACCAATTTACTCTTGTGCATACACAATTTCATCTCCTTTCCATAATATTACTAAAGTCAATTCACAAAATTACTCTAGCCCTAATCCCTTAGGTTAAAGAACCTAGCTTTTACCTATTAACTATCAATCCCTTGATTAATTAACAAGCAAAACCCGCATTAAGAACTAGGGTCTAAGACAACATGTGAATCATCTTCCATCCCTAGAATCAATGAACCACAAGAACTCTTGTTTCAGTTCTATGTTCCATCTTACGTCCCCATAACTCATGAAACCCCAAAATCAAGTCATGAACTTCCCTATTACATGCAAGCTTTAAGATTGGAAACAAGAATACTAGCAATTGATAGAAGATGCATATATATATATATATATATATTCAAATCATTCAACAATTACACAAGATTCACAGGCTACAACTAACCCCAATAAGATGGGTTTGGCTCTCTATTTCCATGGAGAGCCTTCAAGCTTACAACAATGGAAGATGGAAGAAAAAGGAGACCCAAGGAGGGAGAAGGAGATGTTCCCACATGCTTCACGCAGCCCCTCAAGAGCTCCAAACAATGAAGTCGCGCCTTCAAGAAACCAAAGACCCAAACCCCTTCGTGTTTTAGGGTTATATAGAGTCAAATTAACACATCAGCGAAGGTCGCGCTCAGCGCTCCTGGAAGGGCGCCCGAGCGCGAGATTTCCAAAGCAAATAGGGCTTAGCACCCCTAGAGGGGTGCCTAGGGAGAAATTTTGACAACAAAATGGTGCTCAGTGCCCTCTGCAAAGGGGCGCTCAGTGCGAGCACACTAGAGATCAACTTCTGGCAATTTGTGCAGGTGGCGCTCAGCCTGAACCAGGGGCCCTCAGCCTGATTTTTCTACACTGCATCTTTTTCTTTTTTTATGCAGATCTGCTTGCTTCTTGTGGTTGGTTCACCTCTATACATTGTTGAAGATTCTTCCAAGCACATTATTAGCTACAAAATAAGGGATTAGAGATGAAATTAAATCAAAGTAGCCTAAAACACAATTATTCATAAAACTAAGATAAAAGAGAGGATTAAAGAAGTTACAAGCTAGAAAAGAGTTGATTTTACTACTAAATTGATGCTTAAATAATGGTAAGAATTAGCATTATCATATACAATATGGTTTCTACATGAGGAGAGAAGAGTGAGAAGAGTAAATGATGAAGCTCCTTAAGTAATGGTTGAAGAAGATGGTGGAAGAGCACCAATTACTGATAATATGTGTGAAATGGTTAATGATGTATTTGCACATCATTACTCTAACAACGACATGACATATGATGACGATTTGGGTGTAGAGTCAAGCCATAGTAGAAGTCATGATGATACAATTTTTTTTTACTTAATGCAAGATGGACAATAAAGTTTATATGAAGGATGTGATAAATATTTGAAACTTTCATTCTTGGTGAATTCGTATCACATCAAATGTTTATTCATAATAAGTGAAAAGCTATGTCAATGATATTGGAGTTACTAGTAGATTCATTTCAACATGCTAAAATTCAAAATTCATTCTATGAAGCCAAAAAAGTCATTAATAAGCTTGGTCTTCATTCCTGGAAAGCGAGTACCGGGTAGCGATATTGATGTTTACTTAAAACCATTAATAAAATAGTTGAAGGAGTTGTGGAACATTGGGATCAAAACTTTTGATTCATATGAGAATGATGTATTGATATGCATGTAACCATATTATGGACTTTTTGTGACTTTCCAAGACTTGGAACCTTATATGGGTGGAACACACATATAGGATTGACATGTCCGAGATGTAATTTTGACATTACTTCTAAAAAGCTTATCAAAGGTGGGGAATTTTTTTTTATAAGTCATCGTCGGTAGTTAGATGAAAGACATAGGTTTAGATTGACTCATAGGAGATTTGATGGAACCATTGAAAATAGAAGCCAACTAGTGTCAATCTCAGGACATGATATCTTACAACAACTTGATAATGTTCATGTTGAATTTGGGAAAGAACCTATAGTTACAGAAAGATAAAATGACAATGGAGAGTTGGTCATCCTAAGGTACTCTACAATGGCGAAAGAAAAGTATACTTTTTGACCTTTCTTATTGGGTAGATAAATTATTGCACCACAATCTAGATGTTAAAAACATTGATTTTCTTTTTGTCACAATAAAGTGTTTACATTATACACACACTAGTACAAAAAAAACGTATAACGTCGCACTTTCAACGTCCAACCACTTAATAGCCAACTTTAAAAATGATCGGTGACATTTTTGTAAATAAATGCAATTATTAGACGTCGTTTAGGATTGTAATTCGACGTCAATTTGTTATAAAACGTGAATATTGAGAAGTCTAACGTCCTATTGGGTAAATTTTACAAAAATGCTTGACACATAGGTGAAAATGTACTTAGGTATGACATCAAATGCCCTAGAATTAGACATTAAAAGGTTATAAAATGTCGAATGCCATAGAGTTAGACGTCAAAATGTTAGTGAATTAAATAAATATTTGAGCAGGAGGATGAAAATTCATCCATTTTATCTTAGCACGCGAGACCCTCTTCTCTGCTCAAACTTTTCTCCAACGAACTTTGACAACCATCACATGTAATTTTTCTTTCATTTGATACAAATGCATGTTGATTAATTACTTTAGGTATGATTTTCGTTTGTTTTAACTGATTGTTTTCGTGTTCTTGTCCTTCGTAGGCGCATTCTGCTTTCGTTTTCGTTTTAAAGAACTTATTTGTTGAACTTGTTTGTTGTTGTTGTTTTGTTAAACTTGTTTGTTGTTTTTGTTTTTGTTTGTTGTTTGTTGTTTGTTGTTTGTTGTTTGTTGTTTGTTGTTTGTTGTTTGTTGTTTGTTGTTTGTTGTTTGTTGTTTGTTGTTGTTGTTGTTGTTGTTGTTGATACTACACTACACGTTCATAGTTCATGTTGTATAAAATACCAAAAACTGGATTACATTTGTTGTTTTTCTTCTTTTTAAGTATTGTAAAATTGTAAAAAAGGATCACAAAAGATCACTATTAATTAAAAAAACAAAAAAAGTTTATTAACGTCATACATTAAAAAAGTTCGACGTTAATTGACGTCGGACATAAAACAATATCAGATGTCAATTTGCTCTATTGGGAATGTCAGATTGTTCTATGTCTAACGTCAATTAACGTAAATTAATGTCGAATTTTTTAAATTCGACGTCAATTTATCGTCTCCCGGTACAACATCGACCTTGAATTCGACGTGAAAGGCCAAAAAACACCGACGTTATATGGTGTTTTTGTACTAGTGACATAAGAGTTTATGCCACAAATTTGGCCTTGAAACTTGTCAAAATAAGTTAAAAAGAACTTATTTTGATTCCAAACACCTCTCATGGGAGCTTATGTCACAAATTTAGTCATGAAATGTGGTGAAAGAATTTGAAAATTAAGAATTTTAAAATTTTAAAGAAAAACCTCTACATAGGTACGATTTTCCAGTGCTGCACATGGAAACCTGACATATTTTGAAAATAATTAACCATGACTAATAGGATTTTTCATATCTTAATTCAACAAACATATGAAAACTCTGTATCTAATGCATAAATTGATAATTTATAAACCAAATTTTATTTGTAGAGTGTTCTTGTTAGTTATTCATATTTGCTCCTAAGAATTGATTTCAACATACTCAAGTAACATGTTCTAAGATAATTTGCAGCTGCGATTCGATCTAGTGTGTTCCAAGTAGTTTTTGAATATTCTTAGCAATTATAATTTAATTGTGTAATTGACTGGGTTTTTCATGTATATATAGAGACTGATTTTGCTTTGAATTGCCATTTATATTCCTATCAAGTGCATTCATTTGATCTGACACTTAAGCTTTGTGTAGCTCTTAAATGAAGCTGTTTTTCACTCACCACCTTAAGTTGGAGGAAATTCACATGTATAAGATGAACATGAACAAGATGAAAATCAGGAGATTTTATTGGAAGTACAACAAGAAAGGCCAGTAATATTCAAGAGATCATGGTTGGTTGATGTCATTGGTAAGACATTGTAAACATATTAATGCTTGCATTATATGTTACTTATATCAATATTTACTGTTGAAGTTGTTTGATACAAGGGTATTTGACATAATTTTGGTTTCTTCATAGATGACTAATGTAAGATGACAAGCAAACACTTATAAACAAATGATGTTTGGAGTTTGTCTCAGAATGAAATGATTATTGTACGTTGAATCAGTTCTTGGGGAGTATTTCTAGAAACTTCAAGGCATTCCCTATTTGTCATTCTACTTGGAAGAAGATTCCTAAAGATTACAAAGAAGACATAATTCAGAATACCATTCAAGTAAGTAATGTAAATTTTTAATTCACAATTGAGTTATTGGGTAATTGTTGTTAATTTTGATTAAAAGTTGTTTTGAAGGCAAAGTTTGCAGTCAATTATGATCTTCAAATCAATTACATCTTGAAAGCTCTTAATCATAAATGGAGAGATTGTCAGAAGAATTGTGGCAACAAAGAGATGATGACACACATATTAGAGATGAATTGATTGTGATGACTCCAAAAGGAATAGATAGAGATCATTGTGCTTCTTTTGTTGATTATCAACTTAATTAAAGAACAAAGATAAAACCTATATTTCTTTTCTTAAAATTATGTTATTATTAATAACTTTTTTTATGACAATGTTAGGAGATTGGCCTAAAAAATAAGCAAAATAAGACAAAGCAAACTCTGGCTCACACATGGGGTCTAAGAGAATTGCAAGGAAGAGGGAGGAAAGGGTGAAGTGTTATTATTCTTCAGTTTTCCATTTCTCATAATATTTATAACATACTTAGTATGCATTTGTTAATTTTCCTAGGAAAGAGAGTGTGGTCACAAAGTTAGTATAGGAAAAATATGGATAGCTACCCATAAAAAGACCAACAGAGCTTTTGTTAATGATAAGCAAGAAAAATTGGTGTAAGTTCCATTCCTATTTATTACCTTGCTGCTTTAGCAAGATTCCATCCACAATTTTGTTGTCATAAACATTTTTACAAACTACAATTCTGGCTTTTAATTCATTAATATGTTCTAGTTTAAGACACACAATTTTCTTTATCCATTTTTATGGTAAAGTAGTACATTATTACTTAAACAATTACTTGTACAATAAGCTTATTCTTATATGCTTATAAGTTGGATTGAAAATGTTTCGTTAAAAGAAAACAACAAATTTTGGTCCTTATTTCCTTTGTGAAGTTTCAATCATTTCCCAGTTAATATCTCAAAAATAGTTCTAAAAAATATCTGATAAAAAAATTAAAAAAATCAAAATGAGTAATGAATTTTAATTTTTTTAATAAATTTTAAAATTTATTGAATTCTTTAACTAAAAATCTATTAAAATCTTCAAGAAATTTCGAAATTTATTAAAAAATTAAACGAAATTCAAAATTCATTTAACTCTATACGGAAAGACATTTTCGGCTACAAAAAGAAGTGTTGAGAAAAACACCCCTCGCTCTTTTTCTCGATTTTTATCACCCCTCACTTTTTATCCCGATTTTTATTTTCCCACATTGCAATTTGAAACACTCTAAATACTTTCCCAAGTCCGACTGACATTCCCAATTCACGTTCACCCAGTGGTTGGAACCAAGCTCTTTCTCTCTCAGTTCACCCAATTCTCAATTCGCATTCCCGCTCAACCCAATACCTCTATCCAGTCGCCGAAACCAATTTCTCTACCCAATCGCTCTGTCTTCTTCCTTGTTCATCAGTTTCCTTGACTAGAGACATTGAAGAAGGTTTGTGACAGATAGAAGAAGCAATTGGTGTTGTGACAGAGGATTCAACTGTTACAGGAGATTCTAAATTTACTGCACTTGGACCTCATTGTCTTCATAAGGTGCTTTCATATGATATGTGTATCTTCAATGGTCCTTTTTTACATTATCTTATCTCTCTGAATATAGTTTTAGTGTTAGAAAGTAGTCTCCATTATTTTCCAGGCTGCACATCCTCAGATTTTATCTCACCATGCGTTTATTTACATTGAACTTTGCCGCATTAAGACATGCTAATAGATGAATTGTGGATTTCTATATTGAATATTCAAATGGTAGTGTTGTTAAGTGTTCATGTTCAAAGTGTGCTTTCAAAACATGGCAAACTACTTAACATTAACATGTAGAGCTTTCCCTGAAAACTACAAAACATGGTATTTACAAATATTATCTAATATAATGAGATTAACGTAAAGGCACTACTAAAGGAAAAATAAATATAAAGAAATCATTAAAAATTAATTTATATTCAAGAATGATATTTCAAAAGTGAAATTAGAATTATTTTTATTCAAATATATTAAAAAAAATGTCATTTTTAAACATAAAAAAGTTTAACAAAATTATTCTCAATTCACAAAATCTTTTTAGAATTTGTCCACAAAATTTAAGTGCTTTTAATATGTAACTAAGGAAAAAATAGAATAATTCGAATAGTAATTTTGTTTGAATGATAAATTAATAAGAACTGGATTTTACAAAAAGCGAGAGAGTGCGAACAAAAATAATATGTTTGTACTTCGGAAATTCGATGAACAACTATCTTTTCTCTCTCTTTTGCATGGGCCCAAAAACCCATATTTAAAGCTAAGTTCAATCCCATTATTTCCACTCTCTTTTGATTCTTTTATTCAAAATAATATATTTATCTTTATTTTCTCTTTCTTGTTTCATACTTTAAAAAGAAAATAAGATATTTTAAAAATATACGTATTCTTAAATGTGAAAAGCGATAAAACTGTTTAAGTGAATATGTTCATAGTAGTGTTTTTTCATTTGGAAAAGTAATTTTAGAGCTTTTATTTATTTATTTATTAATTTATTTTCATGTTCCAAAAAGTACTTTGGTAGATTTCAAAAGTGTTACCAAAATTTATTCAACACTTTTTATCTTTTACGTGCTTGAGTGTACATTTTGAAACATATTTTATTATTTAAGGTTATGGAAATATCTTTTATAATACATTTTATTTTCTTTATGTAACATCCCAAAATATAGTAATTATCATAATCAGAATTAATTACATTAAGCTAATAAAACAGTGCAGTCTTACAAAAATCGAACGAGCGTTGAATACCGAACGGCCAAAAGATACATAAATAACGAACGTTCAAACATACAAGAGTTCAAGGACGAACGGTCTTACAAAAATTATGACCGAACGTTCAAAATAAAACTAATAATATCAAGATACGCGAGCGCTCTAAGGCTCGGCTTTAACTTCAACATCTACCAGATTCGCGTCCTCCAAATTTTCTTCTTCTAGCACTTCTTCAAGGGACGCACCACCATCTGCTCACATCCACACGAATGATCATTGCAAGGACAAGACGAACGTACATATACAAGATGACAACACAAGGAAAAACGAAAGGGTAAGCTTAAGTAATTTAAATTCATACTTTAACATTTCTATTCAAACAAACACACAACTTCAATACATATAACATCATCCAAAACATAAATATATAAACGCTAGACCGACCATCCGGACTGTATGAATCTGTGTAGTTACAAGCGTCCTTGCACCCGAGTGGTGTAGTAACTGGGATACACCAAACAACTGCCACTCGAGGTCAGTCCGTTCTTACGTCGCCCATGTTAACTTATGGACTAAGGACCTCCTGCCGTTCCCACACATGACATACTTCCTCTACATAAGGATAGTATTCACGGAACATCAGGATGGACAGCGAGTCTTAACTTATCCACAGTCATACTTTACCAAATTTAATATTCAATATACATCAGAGTCGTCCCTCCTTGGAACGCTCGTTCAAATACCAAAATCATAATTTCACTTCATATAGTGTTCGCACACCTTAATACTTCTTTTTATTCACATTTTCATTCTATGTTCCACTTCCATAAAAAGACGAGCGTTCAATCCTCTGCGAGGACGAACGTCAGGAGTGAGACCGTGGGGTTTCTTTTCAAAACAATAAAGTTGACGCGCTGAACATGACGAACGTTACTTTTGCTAGAATCAGTTGAATGAACCGATTCATAGCTATATAATATAAGTGTTACCGAATAATTTAAATTTAAAGACTTGGGACTAAATTCAAAATGATAAGGATACAACCAGACGATCTATTTGGTACTCTGAGGACAATTATTTAACAGGATCAACCGCCAGTCAATGACCGCAAGCGAATATTCATTTACTAAAAAATCTGAGACGAACGCTATTTACGTACGTTCTGGAATCAAGGATATTGACGAGCGTTCGGTATAAGACCGTACACTTCTTAGGACGAACGCTAAGTATAAGACCGATCGCTATTAGGACGAACGCTCAGTATAAGACTGAGCGCTACTTTAAGACGAACGCTTGGCATAAACCGAGCGCTTATTAGGACGAACGCTAGGTGTAAGACCGAGCGCTACTTAAGACGAACGCTTGGTATAAACCGAGCGCTATTGGGACGAACGCTAGGTGTAAGACCGAGCGCTACTTAAGACGAACGCTTGGTATAAACCGAGCGCTATTGGGACGAACGCTAGGTGTAAGACCGAGCGCTACTTAAGACGAACGCTTGGTATAAACCGAGCGCTATTGGGACGAATGCTCAATAGCATTTCAAATGGGGACGCTCGTTCTAAGACAGAATCCTTTCCAAATGAAAGAATTTCACTCTAAATCATTTTCAGAGAAACCGAACGGTATATGACCGTACGATAACGAACGTATTTTATCATATGACAGGATCATTATATTTCATATTTTCATCTTCATCTAAGCTTAACATTTCTCATACGATTCATAATCTTATAACTTCCGTTTCATCATTTAATTCCCATACTATATAGATTTCACATTAAATCATACTATACAAAAATTGTCCAGTATTCAATTCATGCATATCAGCCAGCGCATACCATATTCATTCATGCATAACAGCGATCGTTCAAGCATACTCAAACACAGCATACATCTCATACATTCTATTTCTATCAGGCTCGCACACAATCATATACGTATGGATCAAATTATTAAGCTTCCCTTACCTGGATAGTAGTGTACTCCCAATTGCAAGGTTTTGGTTCGACCTCTAACAGCGTTCTACACTCAGGTTCACTCAACAACTTCCACTTAGTCTAAAACACCAAAAATCAGAATAACTCAGACCTAGAACCCATGCATGCAACCAAAACTAGGGTTCGCATGAAACCAGAAAAGATGAACGGTTAACGACGAGAACTTACCAGTTCCGATCCAAATTCTGTTCGGTCCAAAAGGAAGATCACAGCTGGACGAACGTTCCTACGGTTCTGAAACGTGATCGGAGAAGGAAACGGTGAGTTACAGAAGAGAGAAGTTTGGGATGTTCTAGAGAGAAGTTGGAGAAGATGAAGAGTTGAGGTTGCTGAGGAAGAAGATGAGTGGTACAGGTGAGTGGAAGGGTTTTTCGAAAACTCATTTTGTTCAATCCACGTTCGTGCGGACGAACGTCTCCCGATCCGACACCTGCACACTCACTCTGACTTCAGAACCTTCCAACGTGACAAGTGGCGCTCGTGCATGCAGCGGTGAGTGCGTTTTTAATGCACTGAACGTGTGACGAGACGCATTTAAGGAAGCTAACAGGTGACTCAGCAGTGCAATAAGTACAGATTTGACATTTAATTATGTTTAAATTTTCGAGATCTCACATTCCACCTATCTACAAAAATTTTCGACCTCGAAAATTAAAGACTCACCCGAAAATAGATTAGGGTACAAGTCCTTCATGGCGCTCTCCACTTCCCACGTTGAATCACCAGTCTTAGCGTCCCACACCATCTTTACCAAACGAACTTCCTTGCCTTTGTAGTACTTGGTGCGGCTATCTTCTATACGGACTGGATGTAGTTCCAACGTTTGGTCTGGACGAAGCTGAATGTTTTCCAACTCCAGTACATGTGATGGATTCGCTACATACTTCCGGAGTTGAGAGACGTGGAAAACGGGGTGAAGGTTGGATAGCTGGGGCGGCAAAGTAAGCTCGTACGCTACTGGTCCGATCTTCCTTAGAATCTGATATGGTCCAATGAACTTGGGAGACAGCTTCTTTGGACGAACGACTCGTCCTACACCAGTGACTGGATTGAGTCGAAGGAACACATGATCTCCTGCAGCAAACTCTAACGGCCTTCTCCTCTTATCAGCATAAGACTTCTGCCTGCTCAAAGACGTCTTCAACCTCTCCTGGATTTGCTTGACTTTCTCGGTCGTTTGCTGGATAAGCTCAGGTCCAGTTAGCACGTTCTCTCCTTCCTTGAACCAACAAAGTGGCGTTCGACATTTCCTCCCGTAGAGTGCTTCGAACGGTGCCATTCCAATGCTCGCCTGGAAACTGTTGTTATACGTGAACTCCACTAGTGGCAGAACCTCATCCCATGCGCCTAAGTGATCTAGGACGCACGTCCTCAGCAAATCTTCTAGCGTCTGGATGGTCCGTTCAGACTGGCCGTCCGTCTGAGGGTGATAGGCTGAACTCATTTGCAACTTACTACCGAGCTCGCTTTGAAGTGATTGCCAAAACAATGAAGTGAACCTTGTGTCTCGATCGGAAATGATGCTCGACGGCACTCCATGTAAGCGAACGATCTCTTGGATATATAACTTGGCTAAGTTGGTCATCGACATCTTCAAGTTGACTGCCAGGAAGTGGGCGCTCTTCGTTAGCCTATCCACGATCACCCAGGTTGAATCATGATTCCTGACCGTGCGTGGTAGATGAGTCACGAAGTCCATGGATATGTTATCCCATTTCCATTCGGGAATTTCCAACTGTTGAAGTAATCCGCCAGGTCTTTGGTATTCCGCCTTCGCTCGTTGACAGGTTAGACATGATGCCACAAAACGAGCGACATCATTCTTCAATCCAGGCCACCAAAATGATCTCCGGAGGTCTTGATACATCTTAGTCATGCCAGGGTGCATGCTAAGACGGCTGTGATGACCTTCCTCCAGAATAATTCTCTTCAGCTCGCCATCATTCGGAACGCACGTTCTACCCATGTAACGCAACATGTCGTCCGTTCCCGTATTGAACCCCTTAGCTTGATCCGTACCGAGCGCGCTTAAGATCTTCACCAGCTCTTCATCCTCACGTTGCTTCATCCTAATCCGATCAAACACATCGCTAGATATTCTAAGGTTACAACACTTGATGCTGCTCGGTTCTAACTCAAACTGTAACCTTAGATCTCTGAAACTCTCCACTAAGCTCCGCTCGCGCACCATCATGGACGACACATGTACCACTTTCCTGCTTAGAGCGTCCGCTACCACGTTCGCCTTTCCTGGATGATAGAGTAGTTCGAAGTCATAATCCTTCAAGAACTCAAGCCACCTCCTCTGCCTCATATTCAACTCCTTCTGATCAAAGAGGTACTTGAGACTCTTGTGATCACTGAAAACTTGGAACGTGGATCCATACAAGAAATGCCTCCAAATCTTCAGCGCAAAAACGACCGCTGCCAACTCCAGGTCGTGCGTTGGGTAATTCCTCTCGTGAATCCTCAACTAACGAGACGCATAAGCTACCGCTCGCTTCTCTTGCATCAAAACACAACCCAGACCTTGATGAGAAGCGTCGCAATAAACCTCAAACGGTTTAGACGTGTCTGGAATAACTAACACTGGAGCGCTCGTCAATTTCACCTTCAACTCCTGGAAACTGGCCTCACAACGATCGGTCCAAGCGAACGACTGATCTTTACGGGTCAACTGAGTTAGCGGTGCCACTATCTTAGCAAAACCTTCAATGAAACGTCTGTAGTAGCCCGCCAGTCCAACAAAACTACGTACCTCAGTGACCGAACGCGGACTCTCCCATTCCAGTACCGCTCGCACTTTCGCTGGATCTACCGAGATGCCTCCAGCTGACACTACATGACCCAAAAACTGAATTTCCTTCATCCAGAATTCACACTTAGACAACTTGGCATATAACTCCTTCTCCCGCAACACTCCAAGTACAAGTCTAAGGTGCTCTTCATGCTCGTCTTCGGTCTTGGAATAGATGAGAATATCATCTATGAAGACGACCACAAACTTATCCAAATAAGGCCTGAATATGCGGTTCATATACTCCATGAACACGGCTGGAGCGTTCGTTACTCCAAAAGGCATTACCACATATTCATAATGTCCATAACGAGACCTGAATGCCGTCTTCTGGATGTCGTCTTCCTTAACCCTGATTTGATGATATCCGGATCTCAAATCAATCTTCGAGAACACCGCAGCCCCATGTAATTGATCCAGCAAGTCATCTATCCTTGGCAAATGGTACTTGTTCTTGATGGTCAGCTTATTTAATTGCCTGTAGTCTATACATAACCGAGAGCTGCCATCCTTCTTCCTTACTAACAACACGGGCGCTCCCCAAGGTGATACGCTCGGCCTAATGAATTTCTTCTCTATCAACTCTTCAATCTGCTCCTTGAGTTCAGCTAACTCCGCAGGCGACATTCGATATGGCTGAACCGAGATAGGAGCCGCTGTCGTCACCAAATCAATGGTGAACTCCACTTCACGCTGAGGGGGAAGTCCAGGGATCTCTTCCGGAAAAACGTCCGCGAACTCAACCACAACCGATCGTCCCATACCGCCTCTAATGGACGATCGTTCTTCTACCACTCCTCTAGATTCCTGATCCTCGTGAGTCATAATCAGGAAACAGCTGGCGCCTTCCATAATGTCTTCTTTCAGCTGACCGAGCTTCACTGAAAGAACTTCTTCTTCTTCACCAGGAAAAATTAATTCCTTCGCTCCACAATCAATAAGAATGCGATTGGCAGCCAACCAATCCATTCCTAAAATCACCTCCAAACCTTGAAGAGGTAAGCAGATGAGGCTAACCTTAAACTTACGTCCCTCCACTTCTATAGGACACTTGACGCACATAGTGGACGTCCTAACCTCACCAGCTGCTGGGGTAGACACCACCAGGTCAAACTGCATCTCGCTCACTTCTAATCCCAACTTTTCAACACACGCCTTCGAGATGAAGGAGTGCGTTGCCCCCGAATCATACAAAGCACAGCATGATCTACCAAACAGCATGCATTCACCAATAATAAGATTACTTGAGCTCGCTGCCTCAGCGCTCGTTATAGCATACACTCGCCCACTTGCTTGGGCTCGTCCTCCTCTCGGCTGATTTCTTCCAGCATTGGGTGGCCTCATCACCGCACGCCCACTCATATTGCACTCATGATCCGAGTGCCCGTTTCTTCCACAACGATTACAGTGCTTTACTCCCACCAACTGAGGGCATGAAGACCTATAATGTGGTCCTCCACACCGGTAGCAAACTACACTTCCCTGTCCAGACTGTCCGACAGGGATTACTACTTGAGATCCGCTCGTTTGAGAAGGCTGGTTTGGACGAGCGTAAGGAGGTCTCCTCTGGACAGTACCTCCCCTGGACACTATCGGTCCCCTACTCGCTTGCTGCTGCTTCTTTTGCCGTTCCGCTTCTGCCATGTTCCTCTCCAAGACTTTGGCTCTCTCAACCATAGCAGGGAACGTTCGGATACACAAACTGGAAATCAGTACTTTCAGGTCACTCCGCAATCCGTTCTCAAATTTTCTACACTGCCACACTTCACTCGTGGCCATAATATTGAATCTGACGAGGTGCTTGAACTTATTGGTGTATTCGGAAACAGACATACCCCCTTGAACCAGTTGTAGAAATTCCACCTCCTTCGCAAACCGAACGCTGTCCGGAAAGTATTCTTCATAAAACTTAGTTCTAAACACTTCCCAAGTGATCGGCTGTTGCGCGTCCGCTAGAATAGCTCTCGCGCTCGTCCACCAATGACTCGCTTCTCCCGTCAACAAATATTCTGCGTACGCTAATCTATTCTCATCTGGACATCTCTTGGCATTGAAGATCTTCTCTATATCCCTTAACCACTGATCCGCTTCGTCTGGAAGACCTTTCCCACTGAACTTAGCCGGATGGTGTTGGAGGAAACTCTCCAAGCTCCACTCAGCAGTAGGCGGGGCAGCGTTGGAAGAAGACGCTCCCGCAGTGTGCCTGGTTGCTGCTAGAATCTCCATTAGCTGCCTTTGAGTTGTTTCCGAACTGGCACGCGAAGCTTCCAAACTCTGCATGGCACTCTGATTTTGTTGCATCAGTGTCGTGTTTTGTTGCTGTAAACGATCGATCACCGTCTCCAACAACCTAGCGTTGTTGGATGCATCTGGTTCAGTAGGTTGAGGTGGAGGAGGGAGTCTAGGCGCCATTCGTTCTCTGGACACAGAGGAAAACGAACGTTAGTAATGTGCAAAGAGTTAAAACAATAACTCATTAAACACAGAATAAGCACACAACAAAAGCACAATGCACTCATAACCTATAGCGTCCTTTAAGAGAACAAAACTGCTCTGATACCACTAATGTAACATCCCAAAATATAGTAATTACCATAATCAGAATTAATTACATTAAGCTAATAAAACAGTGCAGTCTTACAAAAACCGAATGAGCGTTGAATGCCGAACGGCCAAAAGATACATAAATAACGAACGTTCAAACGTACAAGAGTTCAAGGACGAACGGTCTTACAAAAATTATGACCGAACGTTCAAAATAAAACTAATAATATCAAGATACGCGAGCGCTCTAAGGCTCGGCTTTAACTTCAACATCTACCAGATTCGCGTCCTCCAAATTTTCTTCTTCTAGCACTTCTTCAAGGGACGCACCACCATCTGCTCACATCCACACGGATGATCATTGCAAGGACAAGACGAACGTACATATACAAGATGACAACACAAGGAAAAACGAAAGGGTAAACTTAAGTAATTTAAATTCATACTTCAACATTTCTATTCAAACAAACACACAACTTCAATACATATAACATCATCCAAAACATAAATATATAAACGCTAGACCGACCGTCCGGACTGTATGAATCTGTGTAGTTACAAGCGTCCTTGCACCCGAGTGGTGTAGTAACTGGGATACACCAAACAGCTGCCACTCGAGGTCAGTCCGTTCTTACGTCGCCCATGTTAACTTATGGACTAAGGACCTCCTGCCGTTCCCACACATGACATACTTCCTCTACATAAAGATAGTATTCACGGAACATCAGGATGGACAGCGAGTCTTAACTTATCCACAGTCATACTTTACCAAATTTAATATTCAATATACATCAGAGTCGTCCCTCCTTGGAACGCTCGTTCAAATACCAAAATCATAATTTCACTTCATATAGTGTTCGCACACCTTAATACTTCTTTTTATTCACATTTTCATTCTATGTTCCACTTCCATAAAAAGACGAGCGTTCAATCCTCTGCGAGGACGAACGTCAGGAGTGAGACCGTGGGGTTTCTTTTCAAAACAATAAAGTTGACGCGCTGAACATGACGAACGTTACTTTTGCTAGAATCAGTTGAATGAACCGATTCATAGCTATATAATATAAGTGTTATCGAATAATTTAAATTTAAAGACTTGGGACTAAATTCAAAATGATAAGGATACAACCAGACGATCTATTTGGTACTCTGAGGACAATTATTTAACAGGATCAACCGCCAGTCAATGACCGCAAGCGAATATTCATTTACTAAAAAATCTGAGACGAACGCTATTTACGTACGTTCTGGAATCAAGGATATTGACGAGCGTTCGGTATAAGACCGTACACTTCTTAGGACGAACGCTAAGTATAAGACCGATCGCTATTAGGACGAACGCTCAGTATAAGACTGAGCGCTACTTTAAGACGAACGCTTGGCATAAACCGAGCGCTTATTAGGACGAACGCTAGGTGTAAGACCGAGCGCTACTTAAGACGAACGCTTGGTATAAACCGAGCGCTATTGGGACGAACGCTAGGTGTAAGACCGAGCGCTACTTAAGACGAACGCTTGGTATAAACCGAGCACTATTGGGACGAACGCTAGGTGTAAGACCGAGCGCTACTTAAGACGAACGCTTGGTATAAACCGAGCGCTATTGGGACGAACGCTCAATAGCATTTCAAATGGGGACGCTCGTTCTAAACAAAATCCTTTCCAAATGAAAGAATTTCACTCTAAATCATTTTCAGAGAAACCGAACGGTATATGACCGTACGATAACGAACGTATTTTATCATATGACAGGATCATTATATTTCATATTTTCATCTTCATCTAAGCTTAACATTTCTCATACGATTCATAATCTTATAACTTCCGTTTCATCATTTAATTCCCATACTATATAGATTTCACATTAAATCATACTATACAAAAATTGTCCAGTATTCAATTCATGCATATCAGCCAGCGCATACCATATTCATTCATGCATAACAGCGATCGTTCAAGCATACTCAAACACAGCATACATCTCATACATTCTATTTCTATCAGGCTCGCACACAATCATATACGTATGGATCAAATTATTAAGCTTCCCTTACCTGGATAGTAGTGTACTCCCAATTGCAAGGTTTTGGTTCGACCTCTAACAGCGTTCTACACTCAGGTTCACTCAACAACTTCCACTTAGTCTAAAACACCAAAAATCAGAATAACTCAGACCTAGAACCCATGCATGCAACCAAAACTAGGGTTCGCATGAAACCAGAAAAGATGAACGGTTAACGATGAGAACTTACCAGTTCCGATCCAAATTCTGTTCGGTCCAAAAGGAAGATCACAGCTGGACGAACGTTCCTACGGTTCTGAAACGTGATCGGAGAAGGAAACGGTGAGTTACAGAAGAGAGAAGTTTGGGATGTTCTAGAGAGAAGTTGGAGAAGATGAAGAGTTGAGGTTGCTGAGGAAGAAGATGAGTGGTACAGGTGAGTGGAAGGGTTTTTCGAAAACTCATTTTGTTCAATCCACGTTCGTGCGGACGAACGTCTCCCGATCCGACACCTGCACACTCACTCTGACTTCAGAACCTTCCAACGTGACAAGTGGCGCTCGTGCATGCAGCGGTGAGTGCGTTTTTAATGCACTGAACGTGTGACGAGACGCATTTAAGGAAACTGACAGGTGACTCAGCAGTGCAATAAGTACAGATTTGACATTTAATTATGTTTAAATTTTCGAGATCTCACACTTTAACATTCTGAAAATTAATTTACAGGAAATGAAACTGAAAATAATATTTTAGAGATCACATTTTAAAATGTAAAGAGAGTGTTTAAAAAAATTATTCTCTTCAACATCTTTTTTTTACATTCTACAATGTACTTTTAGAAAATTCTTTTCTTAGTATTTCAAAAGGTAATTTCTAGTATACGTTTCATTTTCATAAAATTCTATAAAGTCCTTTCTAAAATAAAAACATGACATAATAAAGAGAAGATAAAAGTAAATATGTCATGGCAAATACATAAATAAATCAAAATTATATGTATTAAGAAAAAAGGGAGTACAAATAGTAGGAATCCTAAAGACAAATCAATAAAAGGCTTTGCCCAGCTAGAAACGAGTTTTAGTAACATCTCTACAAATTTACTATACATGATTGGATTATAATATAAAATTACTTTATATAGTTAGAGTATAACTTTTCTTCATCTTTTATTTTTTCTAATAACGAATAATTTGATAAGCATAAAAATTTGAGTTTTGTGAAATTTCAATTAAAAAGATTTTCTTAATAGTGTTTTCATGTAAATATAATAATTTTTTTATTTTAGAAAAATAAAAATATAGAATAAAGTCAGTTTTCCTTAGATAGGTCTATTATTTTACAATTTCTGAATTCTAACCCTTTCCCCAGTTTTAGATTCTGCAGAGAAGCCCCTGATCAAGAGAGCTGGCATGGTCAAAATCAGCTTTTGACCCTTGCTTCTTTAATCAAAACGCGCAGCTGAACAAAGGGGCAAGCAGCTCGCGCCTAAATGGAATCAAAGTTGTGTGACCTAGGTTGCACCAAGAAGCACGAAGTCGAGCCAATGATGTTGAGTAAACATGAACAGTGGCACTGCACGTGAACCATGGTGAAGGTCTCAAGAGCTTGAAGCTGGTTCAAGGTGCGGAACAAAAGGGGTTGGAAGCACAAAGCGGCCAGGATGATGCTCTGAGTAAAATTTTTTGTATCCATTTCCTTGAACTCAATTCAATGTACATTCCTCGTTTTTGAAATAAAATTTTGATTCTCTATGTTTCGTGAAATTTTAATCTTCTGTTTCTAATTTCTGAGTTCTTTTAGTTTATTGTTATGCTTTGCATTTCTTTTGAATTCCTGAAGCATGAGTAGTTATCTACAGGTTCTATTCCATTTCTTTGTCTATACCTTAATTCAGACTCAAGAATATTGAACCATTTGGCATTTTGAATTGTGAAAACTGCAAATTAGTGATCTCTAACCTAGAGCTTGTATTGGCCCCAAAGTGGGCTTTTCTTTCCCAAGATGTCTTCTTAAGCCAGGACACAATTCAATGAACTAAATGAGTCAGGAGGTTGAATTCTGGATTTTAGGGTATGAGTTGTTGTTCTTGCTTTCCACTGTCACAGAGTCCTAATATGTTTACTTTAAATTCTGTTTTGAAATGTATTTTTGTTGTTACGTGAGATCAATAAGTGTCATTGTTCAATTTCATTGTTTGGTAATTTCTACTTTCGTGCATTCCTGTTACTAGTCTGTTCATCCTTTAGTTTTGATTCTGATTTGCATTTATGAATTTAAGTTCTTGCACTTCATAGCATCTTGAATTTTCAGGTTTTATGCATGATGCTTGATACCCACTTGGGGGTTTTAGGTTTTATTCATTCCTTAGATTATGTCATATTGTATTAAACCTGTTCATAACATGTGCATACTAGGAAATCTGTATATTGTGTAAAACGCTGCAATCAAAGTCTACCCATAGTGTGGTTTTATGTTTATTCTGTCAAAAACAGGTTCTAGATGTGTTTCATGACATAAGGCATATCATCTATGTTAAGCTAGCATCTTTCGTGCATTTGCATCATTCTAGACTTAGTTAACTCACTTCATTTGCATTCATGATATTATAGGTTAATAAAGCTTAAGTTTAGCATTTAAACTCCTGTGACAAAATTTGAATTGAGAGTTGGTTGCTAAACTGTTTTTATCTCAATCCAGACTTGCTGAAGTTGGTTTGCATGCAAACACAGCATCAACATTCATATTCTGGGTTAGGTGCAACACGTTCTACTTATCTAGGGTTTATGCATGTTTTTTAGTCCTGATTGTACATTGCATAATTCCGGGCATTATCCATCTTTCCTTACCATCCTAGACTGAGCATAGTATTCACATCTGCATCAAGCATGCATTCTCCTGTCATTTCGGACATTATACGTGACAATTACATCAGCATTATAGTTTTAGATCTTAATCTTCGATTCAGCTTTGAATCCTAGAATAGGCTATCATGCATTTCTTTTAATCGCTGTAAATTTTAATTTAATCATTAACTGATAGGATATAATGTAATAGATAATGTTAGGGGTTGGAAGGTATACGAGAGAAGAAGAAGGGCACCAAATGGTGGAAGGCGGGGAGAGGTCGAGCCGAATGGTGGAAGCGGTGAGGGAGAAGAAGAAGGGCACCGAACGGTGGAAGGCGGGGAGAGGTCGAGCCGAACGGCTGAAAGCGGTGAGGGCTCGAGCCGAACGATGGAAAGAGGTGAAGAACTGGAGCTGATCGATTGAAGAGTTATTATCCTAACTGTTGTAGCAATTAGGATGAGCGGGAGATATTTATAGTAAATAGAACTATATTATAGGGAAATATTCAGTATAAGATATTTATAGTAAATAGAGCTATATTATAGGGAAATATTCAGTATAAGATATTTATAGTAAATAGAGCTATATTCTAGGGAAATATTCAGTATAAGATGGGTGGAAAATATTTAATATAAATAGAGCTAGACTCTATTGTTAGGGTTATGCTTTTGATTATTGAGTTTGTTAACAGGCGGCTATAGTCCTGTGAGAGAGGTTATGCTTCCAACTATCCTTGTTTAGAGAATTCTATTACCATTAATGAGAGAAATTCATTCTTTCATTATCTTTTCTGCCTACTGTGATTGTGGTTAATTAGGTTTCCTACTCAGAAACCTAACAATTGGTCCGACCTGCCGGATACTAATTGAGAGGAGTGAAAGACATCATGGAGAGAAGAATGAATGCAGTCGAAGGGAAATTGGAGAACATGGAGATGTCCATGGGGGGATTGGAAGCGGAGACGGCGGCGTTACGCAAAGATTTACAAGAACTGAGGAGGATGATAGGAGGGCGAGCCCGACAACTAGATGGAAGTTCGGATGGAAGCCATGGGTTTGTTAACGAGAATCAGAGAAGGAGAAGGGAGAGCTTGGAGGAGGAACTAGATGAAGACCGAGGAGACGCCCAACCTAATTGGGTAGAAGGGGTAGAACTACCCACTTTCGAAGGGTTTGATCCGTTGGGGTGGATCTCTAAGGCAGAGAAGTTCTTCGAGTTGCAAGGTGGGGCAGAGGAGGAAAAGGTGCGCCTAGCCGACATCAGTATGAAGGGTAGCGCTGGCTACTGGTTCAAAGCCTGGAAGGAGAAAGCCAAGAATCGTTATTGGGAAGGTCTGAAGGGAGCAGTAGTGGTGCGATTTGGAGAATGGAATAGGGGTACAATCTTTGAAAGGTTTGCAGACAGTAAGCAGTCGGGGACCGCAGAAGAATACGTCCAAGATCCGAACGTGAGAGGACGGCCGGATCCGAACATGAGAGGACAGCCGGAACCGAACGTGAGAGGACAGCCGGAACCGAAATGGAGAGGACTGCCGGATCCGAACGTGCGAGGACTACCGTATCCAAACGAGAGAGAACTGCCAGACCCGAACGAAAGAAGACTACAGGACCCGAACGGGAGAGGACGGTCGGATCCGAACGTGAAAGGACTACTAGAATCGAATGGCATAGGATGGACGGACCCGAACGGAAGAGGACGGCCGGAGCCGAACGGGCGAGGAGGGCTGGATCATTGGGAGAGAAGCGTGTTGGAAGGAAGAATGTTAGGACATGGAGGGTTTATGAGAGGCGAAAGGTGAGGAAGAGTACTTAACTGTTAAACAGTTAAGTGGGGCGGGAAAAAGGTCTCTATAAAAGGACCTCTTTTATTGTTTTCCGTTATGGAGTTTGTACTCTTGAGTTGAAGACCAGTTTAGACCTGGTGAAGGAGGTTAAGCTCCTGGTTTCCCAATTGTATTCTTGATTCTTTGATGTGAATACAAGTCGTTTCTTTTACAATTGCTTGCTGTTAGAGTACTGAAGTGTGAGAGTAAGGGAGATAGTTAGGATTCTTACCAAGGTTCTTAACAAAGTGGTCCGACCTGCCGGATCCAAATCGGAGAGAGAACGCGATGGAAGGGAAGTTACATGCTCTGGAGAACAGAATTGAAGGAAAAATGAATGTAGTTGAAGGACGGATGGAACACCTGGAGATGGCAGTAGACGGGTTGAAGGCGGAGTCAGCGGCAAACCGGCAAGACTTGATCACGATGCGTAAAGACATCCAAGAACTGTTACGATTGATGGGTGTGCGAAACAAGCCAAACAGGGAGAGCTTTGACGGGAGCCATGGTTCAGTCAATGATAATGGGGGTGCCCGGCGCGACGAAGTCGAAGGAGAAAGAGAAGGGGAACGATCAGAAAACCAACCCAATTGGAGGCGACGGGTGGAATTACCCGCGTTTGAAGAAATCGATCTGTTGAATTGAATTAATAGGGCTGAAAAATTCTGAGATACAGAAGGTGGCGGAGGCGGAGAAGATCGAACTGGCTCACATCAGTATGGAGGGAAGCGCCGGTTATTGGTTTAAATTTTGGAAGGAAAAGGTGAACGACCGATCATGGGAGGGGCTCAAGGAAGCGTTGTTGATTAGATTCGAGAGTCGCTACCGGTGCAGCATTTTTGAGAGGATGGCGGCGATCAAGCAAACAACCACTGTGGAGGAATATGTGAAAGAATTTGAAGCTCTGGCCGGACAGATGAAGGCGTTTTCGGACGACCAGTTGTTGGGATACTTCCTGGCGGGCTTACGGGAGGAATTGCGATGCCAGGTGAGACCCCACGACCCACGAAACTTGATGACGACGATGAAACTGGCACGAGACGTCGAAGAGGCTCTACGCGGGCTAGGTCTGATGGGTTGGACGACATCCAAGAACCCCCCATCATGGGGACGAACGACAGGGGGAGGAGCAGTGGTGGTAAGAACCGATCCGCCGAGGAGCAATTCGATGAGAACGACCCCGACCGAGAGCGTCGGGTCCGTCAGACGTGACAGCGCTACGGGAGGTGGCCTGGTGAGAGGCGGAATGCGCGGAGGAAGTGATAACCGAGGAAGGAGTTCAAGAAACCTACCTTACCCTGAGTTTCTGAAACGCAGAGAAGAAGGAAGGTGTTTCTGATGTGGGGGGCCATTTAGCCCAGGGCACTAGTGCCCGGAGAAGAGTTTACAGGTGGTGTTACTGGCCGAAGACGAAGAAGAGGATGTTGAAAGGGAAGAGGTAGAGTTGGAGCCACCCTGCATGGAGTTATCGGCGTTCTCGGCTGGCGGGTTGACGCAACCTAAAACATTGAAGTTGCAGGGGAAGGTGGGAGGAAAAGTCGTGCTAATATTGGTGGACAGCGGCGCGAGCCACAACTTCATCAGTAAGAAATTGGTGGAGGAACTGAAGCTCGGAATGGAAGACACTTTTCCATATCAAGTAAGCTTAGGGGACGGTCATAAGAAGAAGACCTGAGGGTGTTGTCCGAGGGTGGTGGTCGACATGGGGGGAGTTGAGATTGAGGAAAAGTTCTATTTGTTCGAGTTGGGAGGAATAGACATGATCCTCGGAGTTGATTGGTTGGCCAAATTGGGGGAGATCACGCTGGATTGGGGGAAATCCACCATGTCGTTCCGACAAGCAGGGAAGAAGATTGTCATAAAAGGGGATCCGATCCGATGTTGGAGAGAAGGGTGGTTGAACTAGAAAAATTGTTGAAAATGAGTGAGGCCGAGACATGGGCTCTGTTTAGAGCTTGGAAGGTAGACGAGCGGGACGAGAGGATAGAGGGGAAGAGGGGCTGACGGTGGAACAGAAGGAGGAAATGGGGAGAGTATTGAGGCAGTATGAGGAGGTATTTAAGGAACCCCGCAGACTGCCTCCTGACAGGGAAGAGAGACATCAGATCATTTTAAAGGATGGGGCCGACCGTGTCAATGTGCGCCCATACCGCTATCCACATGTCATGAAAGAGGAGATCGAACACCAGGTGGCAGAAATGTTGCATGCAGGGATTATTCGACCAAGTATAAGTCCCTACTCCAGCCCGGCGGTGATTCTCGTAAAGAAGAAAGACGGAAGCTGGCGATTTTTCATAGATTACCGAGCGCTCAACCGAGCGACCGTCCCCAACAAGTTTCCCATACCGGTGATCAAAGAGCTGTTGGACGAGCTTAGGGGAGCGAGGTATTTCTCGAAGGTGGACCTCAAAGCCGGCTACCACCAGGTCCGGATGGGAGAGGCGGATATCCAGAAGACGGCGTTCCGGACCCACTTGGGGCATTATGAGTTCCTGGTAATGCCGTTCGGCCTCACCAATGCGCTCGCCACTTTCTAGAGCGCTATGAACGAGCTATTACGACCGTACTTGCGGAAGTTCGTTCTCGTCTTCTTCGACGACATCCTCGTGTACAAAGCAACATGGGCGAAGCATCTGCAGCAAGTGAACATGGTGCTGGACCGCTTACAAAAACAACAGTGGGTGGCCAACAGGAAGAAGAGTGAATTCGGGAGAACATCGATCGGGTATTTGGGGCATGTTATAACAAGGAGAGGGGTCGAAATGGATGAAGGAAAAGTGGAGGCGGTCGTTGCCTGGGAAGAACCGCGAACGTTGAAAGGTCTAAGGTTTTTTGGGCTTAACGGGGTACTACTGGCGATTTGTACGAGATTACGGCAAGATAGCGAGGCCGCTAACGAAGATGCTGAAGAAGGGAAATTCCATATGGACAGAGATGGCCAGGGAGGCGATGGGAAGACTAAAGGAAGCGGTGACGACAACACCGGTGCTAGCATTACCGAACTTTACGCAACCTTTCCACGTAGAGTGCGATGCCTCAGGGGTGGGAATCGGAGCGGTGCTGATGCAGAAAAAGAGACCCATAGCATACTTTAGCAAAGCGTTATCAGAGGGGACGCTGGGGAAGTCGATTTACGAGAAGGAGCTCATGGCGGTGGTGATGGCGATCCAGGACTGGCGGCCATATTTGCTGGGCCAGAGGTTCGTCGTGCACACAGACCAAAAGAGCTTGAAGTTTTTGTTGGAACAAAGGATAACCACTCAAGCTCAACAACATTGGATTGCTAAACTCCTTGGCTACAATTTCGAGATTGTGTACCGAACGGGAGCCACCAATAAAGTAGCAGACGCTTTGTCACGAAAGGGAAGGGAGGAGGTGGAGGAGGGAACCGAGAAACACAGTCCAGGGATGGAAAAGGAACTGAAGGGAATGGTGAGGCCGTACTGAAAGGATTTCCAGGAAGTGGTAAAGGAGGTAGAAGAAGATGAAGAGTTGAAGAAGGTTGTGGCAGACATTACTCGGGATCCAGATAAGCACTCCTCATTCACGATAGAAAATGGGCGACTCCATTACAGGGGAAGGTTGGTCATCTCGGCCAAGTCGGACTGGGTCCCGAAGGGGGTCATTCAGGAGTATACCGCACTTGCAGGAGGATAGCGCAGTCCCTATACTGGATCGGGATGAAGAATGCGGTAACAGAGTTTGTCGCCTAGTGCTTAGTTTGCCAGCAGCACAAGTACTTAACCTTCACCACAAGGGCTTTTACAACCGCTGCCAATTCCCCAGGCGATTTAGGAAGACATCAGCATGGATTTCATAGTGAGGTTGCCGAAGTCCAAAGGGTGTGACACCATCTTGGTAGTCGTGGATCGTTTAAGCAAATATGCACACTTCATCCCTCTTAGACATCCGTATACAGCGAGAACGGTAGCTGAAGTTTTTGTGAGGGAAGTAGTGAAATTACACGGAGTGCCTAAGTCCATAGTAAGTGATCGAGATCCCTTATTTCTCAGTTCATTTTGGAGGGAGTTGTTCAAGTTGCAGGGGACCCATCTTCAGATGAGCACGTCTTACCATCCGGAAACCGATGGCCAGATAGAAGTGATGAATCGGGTTTTAGAAGGATATTTGAGGTGCTTTTGTTCTGAACAACCAAAAAGCTGGAACTTGATCCTTCCGTGGGCAGAATACTAGTACAACACCAGTTACCAGGGGGCGGCCAAAAGCACACCGTTTGAAGTGGTTTATGGGAGGACACCACCAGCTTTAACCAGGTTTGTGCCGGGGGAAACACTGGTGGAAGCAGTAGCCCAGGAACTTCAGACGCGTGATGAGGCGCTGCAACAACTTCGATTCCACTTGACACGAGCTCAGAACCTGATGATCAAGCAGGCTAATTGAAAAAGGAGGCAAGTGACTATAAGGGTGGATGATTGGGTATATTTGAAAATTAGGCCAGGTATTACGGGCCCTTCAAAGTGATTAAGAAAATAGGAGAGGTAGCATTTAGACTGCTCCTACCTGAGAATGCGAGAATCCATCTGGTCTTCCACGTGTCCCAGCTGAAGTTGGCCATTGGGATCAATCGAGTGGGGAAGGAGTTACCAACAAACTTACAAATGAGTGGACCGTCATGCTGGCCAACCAAGGTGCTAGATAAACGGGTTCAGCAGCAAGGAGGAGACCAACGAGAGCAAGTGCTGATTGAATGGCATGACAGAGGGGTGGAAAGTGCAACTTGGGAGGATCGAATGGTGATGCAAGAACAGTTTCCAGAGTTCAACCTTGGGGACAAGGTTGCTTCTCAAGGGGGGAGTAATGTTAGGACATGGAGGGTTTATGAGAGGCGAAAGGTGAGGAAGAGTACTTAACTGTTAAACAGTTAAGTGGGGCGGGAAAAAGGTCTCTATAAAAGGACCTCTTTTATTGTTTTCCGTTATGGAGTTTGTACTCTTGAGTTGAAGACCAGTTTAGACCTGGTGAAGGAGGTTAAGCTCCTGGTTTCCCAATTGTATTCTTGATTCTTTGATGTGAATATAAGTCGTTTCTTTTACAATTGCTTGCTGTTAGAGTCCTGAAGTGTGAGAGTAAGGGAGATAGTTAGGATTCTTACCAAGGTTCTTAACAAAGAATGAAGGCTTTGGAGGGAAGGGTGGATGGAAGAATCAATGCCCCAGAGAGAAGGATGAATTTTGTGAAGAGGTGGGTACTCCTATGGAATGTGGATGATGCTAAAGACCTCCTAAAAAAGCTATGCCAAAGACCTCCTCAAAAAGTTCAAGATGGATGATGCTAGTCCAGTTGGTACTCCTATGGAATGTGGCATCAGTTGAGAAAGGATGAAGAGGGAGAAAAAGTGGATCCAACCCTCTATAAAACTCTTGTTGGAAGTTTGCGCTATTTAACTTGTATAAGACTAGACATTCTCTATGCCATTGGAGTCGTGAGTTGGTACATGGAAGCTCCAACAACTACTCACTTCAAGTCTGCGAAGAGGATTCTTCGATATATCAAAGGTACGACAAGCTTTGGCCTATACTACTCCATTTCTAATGATTACAAGCTTTTTGGATATAGTCATAGCAATTGGAGTGGAGATATGGATGATCGAAAGAGCATAAGTGAATTTGTGTTCTACATGGGAGACACAACATTTACTTGGATGTCCAAGAAGCAGTCTATTGTCACTCTGTCTACATGTGAAGCAGAGTATGTAGCTGCAACTTCATGTGTTTGCCATGCTGTTTGGCTACGAAACCTATTGAAGGAGTTAAGCTTGCCGCAAGTGGAGCCAACAAAGATTTTCATGGACAACAAGTCGACAATAGCATTAGCAAAAAACCTAGTCTTCCATGATCGAAGTAAGCACATTCACACTCCTTACCATTACATTAGAGAATGCATCAACAACAAGGATGTGCAAATGGAATACGTGAAGATGCATGATCAGGTAGCAAATATCTTCACCAAACCGTTAAACAAAATCAATTTACATTTCAACACCCCATCTTAAACTTGATTTTGTATTCCAAGCAAACTTCTCAACTTCATAAAGACTTCTTTCTTCAACGGTTTGGTGAAGATATCTGCTACCTGATCATGCGTCTTCATGTATTCCATTTGCATATCCATGTTGTTGATGCATTCTCTAATGTAATGGTAACGAGTGTGGATATGCTTACTTCAATCATGGAAGACTAGGTTTTTTGCTAATGCTATTGTCGACTTGTTGTCTACAAAAGTCTTTGTTGGCTTCACTTGTGGCAAACTTAACTCCTTCAATAGGTTTCGTAGCCAAACAACATGCCAAACACATGAAGTAGCAGCTACATACTCTGCTTCACATGTAGAAAGAGTGACAATAAGCTGCTTTTTGGACATCCAAGTAAAGGCTGTGTCTCCCATGTAGAACACAAATCCACTTGTACTCTTTCGATCATCCATATCTCCACTCCAATCGCTATCACTATATCCAACAAGCTTGTAACTGTGAGAAATGAAGTAGTATAGGCCAAAATTTGTCGTACCTTTGATATATCGAAGAATCCTCTTCGCAAACTTCAAGTGAGTAGTTGTTGGAGCTTTCATGTAGCGACTGACGACTTCAACGACATAGAGAATGTCTGGTCTTGTATAGGTTAAATAACGCAAACTTCCAACAAGACTTTTATAGAGGGTTGGATCCACTTTTTCTCCCTCTTCATCCTTACTCAACTAAATGCCGCATTCCATAGGAGTACCAACTGGATTAGCATCATCCTTCTTGAGGAGGTCTTTGGCATAACTTTCTTGAGTAATAAAAATTCCTTCATTTTCTTGCTTTACTTCAATTCCGAGATAATATGTCATAAGCCCCATGTCCGTCATTTCAAATTCCATCGTCATCTTGAAGACGCACCTTTTTTACTTGATCTGCTCCCTTGTAAGAGATTTTAAGCTTCTCCCATGCTTCTTTGGCTGACTTGACTCCGGAAATCTTCGTCTAATCCTTGATAGATTAGATAGAGCTTTCTTGTCTCTCTTGAGTCTCTCAAACTCTCCTTTTGAGCTCGAGAGACTCTCTACATTCTCTGGCTCGATGTGACCCTTTTCCACCACCTCCCACACATCATGTACACCAAGGAGAGCTATCATCCTTAAACTCAAATTGTCGTAGTTGCTCTTGGTGAACATCAATACTTGAAAGGGAACTCCAGTATTTGCTATTTCTATAAAGATCTTATGGCTTTGATAGCACTTTGTTGGGAGGAAATTTTAGAGGCTTGAAGGAAGTGTTTAAAAATTGGGAGAGATTGGAAGATTGAGAGAATGAACTGTTTGTTATATTGAATGCTTCTAAACTTTTTTTGACTTGATTACAAATGATCCAATCACTCCTATTTATATTAGTGGCACCTCCTTAACCAATGGTTAGGATCTTGCCACCACAACATTAATCTAAGGATCATTATTTATTATCTAGAGATTTCTAAAACATTCCTAAAACTCTAAACTTCTAGAGACATTTTATAGATAAACATCCTTAGATATTTTTGTAGATTATTCTAGAATCCTTCTAGATAGGATTTTCTAGAATGTTATTTGGGTCTTTTTTCTAATATTGGGTTTTTATCTTTTAGTCCAAAACACAAATTCAATTTACATTTCAAACATTTTTGTGTGTTCTTAGAGAGTTTCTTAATCTCCTGGAAAACAAAACATCAAAAGACTGTCAGCAGATCCTCTGCAGAAGCTTATAGAACCCTAGCTCTGTTTCCATTGAAATTATTTGGTTATGGAATTTATTGACTTACTTTCATGTTTCTAATTCTTTTGTAGTAGTTTATTGTGACAACAAAACTACTATATAAAATGTCAGCAATCCTTCACACCATGAAAGAACCAAATATTTAGAGATTGACTTCCACTTCATCATATAACAGTAGATAAGATATTCTGCCACTTCATGTTTCCCTGTTTTTTTTTTCTTTTCATGTAACTTCTGTAAGTTCGCTTTATATGCACGTCCCCTTTGTACAAATATTTTTTGATTTTAATAAAAGTTGTTTCCTTTCTTCTTGAACTTCGATAATATTTTCTCACTGTGAAATATGTTTTGAGCTACAATCTATTGGAGAAGTACAGTTTCAAGTTACTACCAAACGCATGTTACGTGTGGAGGATTGAGATTTTAGAACTTGCATTTAACTTCCACGGTTCTCACGAGATTTTCGTTAGCCAAAACAAGTATTGAAATGAAATGTTGGACTCGACAAATACTGAGATTCACCATGCACAATGCAGAATTCACGTGGTGTGCTTGTGACTATGCCTAAGTGGGTCATGGTCATTCCAAAATTTTTCAAATTCATTTTCATTATTGTATAACACAGATAAAGTTATTTTCTAGTTACCTTATCCTATAAAATATATTGCATTTATCTATTGCATTCCTTCTTTAACACATTGTTCATGTACTACCTTTTAATATTCAATATAGTTATATATTTTATTTGTTCACAAAAATATATTAAAATTTTATACATGGGAAAATTTTAAACTTTTATTAGGTCATAATTTTTGGTCTCAACATTTGGACTCCCAAGATATCTGGTGACAACCTCAAACAAAACAACACTAGTTTGTCTGAATAGCTTTCTTATGACATCCAACACAATTTCACTTGTTATCTGCAAATGTCCAAACACCCTAATGTAGGTTTTGGTTGGCCTCATTCACTGAAGAATACATTGGAAAGATAATAGATCAACAAGAAATGAAAGAAGGAATATATCAGATTGGTATATTTTTTATGGGATAAAGGGAATATGAAAGACCATTATATGTAAGATAATAATTTAAATAAATTTGTAGAAGAATTTATTAAAATATTTAGCTTTAAAGAATAATAAAATTGCAATGTCTGTATTTAGCTTTAAAATATGAAGAATTATTAGAAGTGATGGAAATGGTTGGTTGGTGTGAAATGGTGAAAGAGATATGGTTGCGGCGCATTGCCATAAAATAGTAGACAGTGCATTAACTCCTCATAGACCCATTTGTCGCCATTCTGAGGTGATTTTCAATAAAACTATACATGCATCTTCTTCCAAGCCACTGGATTTTGAAATCAACAAATCAGAGCTACTGTTTTCTAATTGAAATGATTTTTTTATTATTTGTACTTTTGCTAGCAGAAAATACTTTAATTTTGAATGGTTTGAGAAATTGTACCAAGGATCTGTCCAGTTTACGTTTTATTATGTTGAACAGAGCTGAACAAGTTGTGCCTGGAATTATTTTTGTACAGGAATCAAATTAAATCTGTCTCTCCCTTTGGTAACTGATAAAAAGATTATATTAGAAGACAAAGAGAGAGCATATTGTAGCTGATGAAAAAAGAGAGAATATATATATATATATATATATATATATATATATATATATATATATATATATATATATATATATATTTATAACAAAACATAATTAGTGTCTGGATTTATATCATAACATTTATGTGACTTTAAAATCAGAGTAATTTATTTAATAGCATTGATATTTGAGATTCGACTTTAAGTATTATTATTAAGTATTGAATTGATTTTCAATTAAAATAATATATTAAATTAAACAAATGATAAAATCAAAATTTATTAATGTTCTGAAATTAATATAACTTTTTTAATATTATTTAATTTGTGTCAGTTTGGTTGACGGTAATGACAATAATTTAAAAGAATTTTTTGTCCAAGACCTTCATCTCCAATAAAATAAAATACAAATGAAAAAATAGAAAAAAATTGAATGAAGATGATACTAGATGATAAAGATTTGTATAGATGAATGAGATAAGTGTGAAAATATTCGAGAGAGTAAATAAAAAAGAAAAGTGTAACACGATTTATATAAAAGGTGGGAATGAAATAGTTTAAGTTAAAAGATTTATCATATTGAAATTTAGGTTTTTGGATTAAATATAATCTGTGGTTGATGTACAAATTCATATGGTTTAATGTCTCCATAGGTCCTTATTTTCGTCTAGAATCTCAAATAGGACCCTTTCTTTTTTGACGTTTCAATTGGGTTCTTATTTTTGTAAAATTGAATTAATTACAGGCTTGCCGTTAAATTGGGAAAACGTCCGTTTAATATTGAATTACGTGGCATAGTTTAATTAGACGTGTCATTATAAACATGTTTGAATTGCATTTTGCATTAAAAAAAGACTGCAAACAGGAGAAATCAGATTTAGACAGGGTACTTAAAGGGCAAAGTGGGAAAAGAAAGAAAATAAGTGCAACCTAGCAACTGTGAAATCAATTTGAAGCTCAGAAACGAAAACAGAAATCAAGATCCCAATTCAAACATTGCAATTTCAATTACATCAGAAAATCCCTAATTTCCCACTTTCAGCAAAACCTGATCTCCAAAATCAGATAACAAAAAGAACCCTAAATTGTAGAGTCAAGAATTTCTCAATCACAACTCGTCGTTGACGTTGTCATCGCCAGATAAGGCAATCACTCGCCCTTACTGTTGTCGCCAGAGATCAATGCATCAGGAGTGATGGTCAGAACTGAACCCGCATCCACCATTGCGGGTTGATTCGAAGGAGGAAAGCTTCCGCGACCCCCTTAGAGCACCGCCGGGATGCCATCGCTGTCGCACCCTCACCGTGCCACGTGGAAGGGTTCGCGTCCTAGCCACCGGTAAGCTTATCCCCTACCTACAAAACCCCTAGCAGAACCAAGAAGAAGAAAAGGAAGGAAGACGTCTACTCTTCCTACTCCGCGAGTTCGAACAAGATCGAAAGGAGAAACAAGCTCTAAAGCGAAACACTTCACTGTCGAAAACCACAATTAGATCTTCTCTCCTACAAGGCCGCAACCATGGTACGAAGAATCAAGAAGAGGAAGAGGAAGAATTTTCCTGTGTGCACCGCCATACTCCCACTGCTGGAGTTTTTGGTTTAAGAAAAGAAAAGAGAAAGGGAATGAAGTTTCCCAGAACCCTAAAACTCATCTATTAATTTAATTTGATTTCTCAAGTTTACCCTTACTTAAATTTTATTTTCCCAACGTGCACTCTATTTCTTAATTCAAAAATTAAAAAAAATACACTTCACACACCTTTTTAAAGCCACGTCAATTAAAATTACACTGTCAGCGCGTCACATGTCTCCTTCCTTAACGCCGTCTGATCAATTTAACGGCAAGCCTGTAATTGATTCAATTTTACAAAAATAAGGACCCAATTGAGACGCCAAAAAAGAAAGGGTCCTATTTGAGATTCTGGACGAAAATAGGAACCTATGGAGACATTAAACCAATTCATATTATATAAGTTAATGTTTACTTAGACAAGACAAAATTAAATAAAAATAAATAAATAAAATAGCGTTAAATATAAATACTAAAAATAAATAAGATTAAGAGAGAAATGGTGCCAGGGAACCATAAAAGTAGGAGGAAAGTGAACAAGTTAACATAGGATACCATTAAGTATTGACATTTTGTGTTATGTTGAATTTGTATTTGTAAGTATATATCAATTTTTGTGAAAACTTAGAATGTTCACGACATCAAATGAAAATTAGTGGAAGGAAAGTTGAAAGGATCCATTATGGAAGAAAGTTTATATGTTAAAGTTTTTTGTTTTTTTGTTGAATTATGATTACATGTTAGTTGTGATGGTGATAAAATTAAATAATGATGATGATATATAAGTGTCATTAAGATATTTATGAGCAAAAGTGTTGTATCTAATTAACCTTTTTTTCAATATTATCGTCTATTGGTGAGAATATAAAACTAAGTAGAACATTACTGTACAATATGTATCGGTCGATGCATGAAAAGTTTATGATTCGTTATGAACAACCGACCAACTCATGATGGAAGCAACTAGCCGATTGGTTATGCGGTAGCACAATTAACAGGTAAGGTGAAAAACATTAATGATAAATTAATAATTTTAATGGTCATATCAGGTACGAATATACGATATGAAATAAAGACTTCTTTGAAAAAGATATCTGACTTGAGCGTCAGAGTGTTTTCTGCAGGTCAACAACCCATCGGAGTGGATTGCGTTCTCAGAGAGGATTGGACGATCGAAAGAGAGCAGAGCAAGGAAGGACGACCGACCCTCGGACTGTTTCAACCAAAACATTTGGCGCCCACTGTGGGGCTAAGCGACATCCCCATAAAATCACGAGGAACCAGACTGCACTCGGTCTCGACATCGCTCACACCAATACTAGGTTTTGCAACAAGAACAAAAAATTTCATAATAATTTCTAAAGGCATATCTTTTGTTTTGAGAACATGAAGGTAACCATTAGAGGTTTATGAGGCAAAAAATTAAATGCCTCCACAAAAAAGAAAATTATAAAATATTGAAGTGTTTACTTTATTTTGTTTAACGCATATTTGTGGCAAAAATAGCTTTCCTTCCCGCTCGGTCAATTGACCACCTACGTTCAGCCTTGTTAGGTTCTAATGGCTTCTCATTATAAAAATAAAATATTGAATATTTTATTTAACGCATATTTTTGTGAGTAAAAATATTCTGCCAGGAAGGCTCAATCCCTCAACGCTTGGTCAGTTGGACCACCAACGTTCAACCTTATCAGGTTCTAATGGCTTCTCATTATAAAAATAAAATATTGAATATTTTGTTTAACGCATATTTTTGTGAGTAAATATATCCTGCACATGAAGGTTCAATCCCTTATCGCTTGGTCAGTTGGACCACCAAAATTCAACCTTATCAGGTTTTAATGGTTTCTCATTATAAAAATAAAATATTGAATATTTTTTTAATGCATATTTTGGTTAGTAAATATATTCTGCACAAAAAGGATCAATCCCTTACCGCTTGGTCAGTCGGACCACCAAAGTTCAATCTTGTCAGGTTCTAATGACTTCTCATTATAAGAATAAAATATTGAATATTTTATTTAACGCATATTTTTGTGAGTAAATATATCTTGCATAGGAAGGTTCAATCCCTTACCGCTTGGTCAGTTGGACCACCAAAGTTCAACCTTGCCAGGTTCTAATGGCTTCTCATTATAAATAAAATATTGAATATTTTGTTTAACACATATTTTTGTGAGTGAAATATCTTGCAGAGTAAAAAGTTCCAAAGAGAACTCCTAGCGTCAACTACTCAACACAGGAAAAAGTTCCAAAGAGAACTCCCTGCGTCCTTTGCTTAACATAGGAAAAAATTCTAGAAAAAGAACTCCTATCAGTCGCTGCTCGACCTAGAGAAAAAGTTCGAAAATGAACTTCTAGTGCCTCTACTTAATATAGGAAAAAGTTTTGGAAAAAGAACTCCTATCAGTCGCCGCTCGACCTAGAGAAAAAGTTCGAAAAAGAACTTCTAGTGTCTTCGCTCAACATTGGAAAAATTTCAAAAAAGAACTCTTGTGAGTCGCCGCTCGACAATAAAACCCCTTCGCATCAGTACTCAGTTGCTTGGGACTTGAGGGGCTTAAGTATTGTACAATATGTACCGATCAACGCATGAGAAGTTCATGATTCGTTATGAAGAACCGACCAACTCCTTATGGAAGCAACCAGCCGATCGGTTATGCGGTAGCACAATTAGCAGGTAAGGTGGAAAACATTAATGACTAATTAATAAGTTTAATGCTCATATCATGTACGAATATACAATATTAATGAGTAATTAACAGGTTATATCGCCTAAAAATATAGTGTTAATGGTTAATCAATGTGTTTGGCTGCCACAAGCTCTATAAATATACGATTGATGTTCAGGTAAAATAACCTTGATCTATCCTAATGAAATAAAGACCTCTTTGAAAAAGATATTTGACTTGAGCGTCAGAATGTCTTTTGTAGGTCAACAACCCATCAGAGTTGCGTTCTCGGAGAGGATTGTACGATCAAAAGAGAGCATAACAAGGAAGGACGACCGACCCTCGTTTCGATCGAAAAAATTACTAATGACATTATGTAGTGAGTGGGTAAATAGAGGGGAGGTTTTCAAATTAGATTGGTAGTTGTACCATAACAAATACTACTTATATCCTTTGTTTAACGTTACTAGTGAAATAAACAAAAAATTTAATCAACCACAAAAAAGGGATTAAAGCAATATCATTTCACCTATTTTGATATCTTAATTTACTCATAAATCATCATGCTACTCTCAAATAGCATAACCTACAAAATGCAATTTATGTACAATATTGCGATGAAAGCCAATATATATGTAAAACGTTAAAGTTCAACAAAAGAGTTACCATGTCAAATTTTTGCAGCGATCTTAATGTATGTAAGTTAACTTGTGTCAATATCTACCTATGAGCCTCAACTATTAATCTACAACATCATGAATAATAACTCAAGTTAACAATGATAGTTTAAAAAAATAAAATTTTATGTGTACGTACTGGTTTTTATCATTATCACCTTTTGCAAGACATGGTCTATACAACCTTGAGAAGTTAATCATTAGAGAGGAAATTTTCTACTCAATGTAACCAATAATCATTGTATTCATACAAGTATTCATTGATAATCCCTCTCAACTTTTTACAAACAAGAGCATACCATTAAAAACTTGATTTTGTATAATTCTCGCTTTATGTTCAAGTCAACAATGTGCTTATCATTAGCCTTAATTTGAATTATGCACATTTGTTGCTCATTAACTAGAGCTTCCAATATTTTCCCTCATCTTTCAACTAGTTGACAATGTTTCACACATTTCAAGTAAACCTTTTTTCCATTTTGTAGAAAATCACTCCTACATATTCTACTAAAAAAGAAATATAAATTCATATCATTATAACAAAAAAATGTTATGCACGCATCTTAAAACAATATGAAACACATTACAAATCACATTATATATAGAAAAACGTAACATAATTTTGAAGAACATATGTTTACCATATGTCATTTAAGATAATGGGGAAAATAACAACTTCCATTACCATCAACCACACTTACATTTTCAACAATTAATAGGTGTCCAACTTAAGTGAATTCTAAGATGATTTTGGAATTTATCTTGTCTTTTATTTTGATATGTTTATATTAAACTCACCCCAAATTAGTTTGTTTTGAAGTTTTAGGCACCATAAGAGAGTCAAAGTGGAAAAATAGAGAAATTGGATGGGAATAATGCAAATCTAGACAAACTATGACTGATGTGGTTGAGCGGCAGAATTGAGGCCAAGCCAAAAGTAACAAACCTCAAGCACTAAACCTACATCTAAGCCATAAAGACTCCTTCTCAAATCAGGAGCTGGGCATTAGAGCATGAGGCTGAGCCATAAAAGCAAACTAACATAGAAGGGAAACCTTTGTTGTTTTGTCACAAGTGGACTGTTGAACACTGTTATGGAAAGTTTATAAAAACATGTTGAACCTTTGTTTTAAGGAGACTTTTGGAAAGACCTTTGTCAGAGATTTTTAGTAGAGTTTTAAGAGAGTTTTAGGGAGCTTTCATTGTATATTTTTAGAGAGCCAAGGCTATCCAAGCTATACATTACCTATCATCATGTGGAGCTAAACTCTATTGTATTAGTAATATTTCATTTATAGAGGTATGTTTTTAATCACATGTTCTAAATTAGTTTATATTTGTTATTGAATGAACTTATCACTAATATTATTTCACTAGTTTGAGATTGAGTGAGAATTGGTTCCAAGTGGTGGTCCAACTAATTCTCATCCTACTTTTAGATGATAGGAATATAGCTAAGGCTTTAGCTAGTTACAGAGTCATAAACTTAAAACAAGTAATTCACTCAAACAATCATTGAAGAATCATATTGAATTTTGATTATCTTATGCTCTAGATGTCAAGAATGAATATATAGTTACATTTAAAGAGATCTTCCAAGACATGAATAATTTCATCTTGCAAATTAAAACTAGATTAGTATAAGGGAGGGAGAAGGATTGAAATCAGATCTCAACATGTCTTTGTCATATTTCAACTCTTTTAATTACAATAAATTTTATTTCCATTCTCACACAACTCAACTAGTGTTTTATTTAAATCAAACAATTTCTAAACATTGTGTATTCTTCCAAATTTCTATGGATACGATACTTGGTGTACTACATCACTAGTACCCTTATTAGAAAATTGATAACATTAAAGTGTCAACAACAATCCAAAGTTTTTACTAAAATGCAAAATTGTATAAAATAACAACTTTATCATATTCATTTCACAAATTCGTTCTAAAGAAAAAAAATCAACTATATATTTCAAATGATTCAACAATCATGTATAGCTCTATACATACTTATAAAACAACAACACATTTAGTTAAGTATAATTTAGCCTCGTTTGTTTGTTGGTTAAAGTTTATAGAAGCCTAATTTAAACTACTAATTATTTACTCATGTACAAAAGCCCGTAATTATACATGTCCAACTCATCTAATTTATCTACCACGCTGTGGAACATTACTAACACTCTTTACAAACAAATTATTAACCAAACCACATTCATCATTCTTGAAATTAACCATTTCACTACTATGTAGCTCTAAATAAAAACAAACGGATGTAAATTGCATTAGATGTTATCTAATCCTAAAACTTTCATATTAAACATCCACTAAAAAAACTAAAAGTACCTAAAATGTTTACATACAAATTTATTTTTTATGTAAATAGTCATTTACCTTATGATACTAGATACAACTTTTTATTCGTATCTATAGTTAAATTTTGCGTGCTAAAGATATGTTTTGTAAGGAATGGTCATATATACTATGAATGGAATCATAGGAAATAAAATTAATTTGATAGATACAAATTTTACTTCCATATTATTAAAAATTGAATACAAAAAGTTTCCTTTTTTTTATTGTATTTGTTCCCTAATCCCAAATAAACCTAAAATAGAACTATCTACCAAAGTCTCGTTATGGTTGATGGTCAAAGGCCCTAATTTATTGTAGGAGGTAGCCATTCACCATCAACAGCTGTTGTTCATTATTGGACGTCGTTTATTAGTAAAAGAGAGTTTGAACACTGCAAATCAAAGTTGTAGAACAGAGAATGCATATATAACTTTGGATTGCAATTAATCTCAGTGTACCAATTTTGTAGTTTGCATTGCAATACTATTAATAAAGAGAGTTAAACCAATATAATACTTTTAAGTTTAAGAAAATGCATATATAACTTTGGAACCTGAAATATGAAGGTCTATAGAAAAGTTAGATAATATGTATATACATAATATACTTGTTATGTTAGAATAATGAAATATGGATTTAAGGATGACAATACATGACAAATATTGGTGAAAACACTGCACATTATATTTCTTGAAAATTTTGTTTGATTAAATCGCCAAAGATAATGTATCAAAAATAGAAATATGAAGGATATAATTGATTTTGTTCCCATGTTAGATATCAACTTGCTTATACACACTACAATTGCGTTTAGGTATTTATAAACTTTTCTTAAGCATTTAAAATGACCATAGAGTTTAATTATAATTAAATTTTTGAGTTATTTATTTCTCAATATATAAGTAGTCTCCAAATCCTTTTGAAAAACATCAAAGTCTTTAAGATTGAAGTACATTTTCCTTCAATGTACATATGACTGCAATATCTAGTTTTAATCTTAGATTAAATGTAGATAATATAGTAGTTTTAGTTTTCAGGAGTTCATGTCTAAACAATAATGATTGGCTTCTTAGTACTTGTTTATACATAATAACTTTTTATTTTTGCTGACTGGGGAATCCTTGTGTCAAGAATGCATGGTTTGGATTTGTTGTATCCATAATTTATTTTATATGTCATGAATTTTTCGTATGTAACTTACAAATTATTTCATATACAGTATTATTGAAAGAATATTTTCTGTAAGTAAATGTATCTATGCGTCTTTTATATATGGATTTTTTCCATAAGTAATATGTCAATAATATCAAATTTCCAATGAATTTAATGCTTTATCTACCAGTTTTGTCCATCCAAAATATTGATTTTTCTTTGTAGTGATACCACTTACTAACTAAATCTAGGAGGACAACACTTTGAAATAAAAAGAAAAAGTTCTTCTAATGTAATTTGTTTGAACTCTATGTATTACTCTAATATGCAAATGTGAACCAAAAACATTTTAGTATTTTAATTATGCATACAAATCTTCAATGAATAACTAAACATTTCAAACTTAACTATTTCAATAAACTTACATTCTTTTCTCTTTCACCCGCTCAAGTATATCTGTACTAATAAGACCTCCCGGCATAGACCGAGCGCCCAGCCATCTAGTAAATGCATGTTCGCCCAAGGACGAGACGTTCGCCCAAGGATTGGACGTCCGTCCAAGAGCTGGACGTCCGCCCATAATGGGACGTTCGCCCAAGAGCTGGACGTCCGCCCAAAATGGGACGTTCGCCCAAGATGGGACGTTCGCCCAAGATGAGACGTTCGCCCAAGATGGGACGTTCGCCCACCACTTAGGACCGAGCGTCCAATCATCCACAGACTGAACGCTTTCCCAAACGATCCGCACTCGGTTGATAGCATTGTTAAGAGCTAAATGGCACATTAAAGTCCTTAATGAAGATTAAGGTATTATTGGGCCGTTTCCAGGCCCCCAAAAGGTAAAAGCCCATTACGATTCACAATAAATAAAGGTCTCAGGTATGAACTCTAGACTAACTTGAATAACGATGCATACACGCATCACAATCGCTCTGTCATATTACTGACTTGAGCGTCGGAGTGCCTTTAGCAGGTACCCGGCCCCTCCCCAATTGGGAGGGTGGAGCAGCGCTAAGGAGAGGGAGGACGCCCGCCCAGCTTGGAGCAGAAAGCGAAGGATCATCCGCCAGGAGGGGAGGATGCCCGTCCAGCTTGATTCAGAGAGCGAGCGTCCGGATTGGAGGACGTCCGCCCGGTTTGGAGCACAGAGCGATCGTCCATCTTGGTGCCGCCTGCCAGTGAAGCTTGCTTCGGTTCGTGGGATTCAGCAGTGTTCGCCCGGTCCATGTATCTTCGCCGTCCGCCCGTCCGTCTTCGACAGTAAGTTTGTATGTTTTAACAGGGTCCGTCCGGACACAGTCGAAACATATATCCTATAAATTTTTATATACCAAATTGAAAACAAGATATTTAATACAAAAGTAAGTATTCATTTTGTTATGAGAAAAGAAAGGATAGGAATTGTATTTCTTATTCCATCAGAAGAGAGTACAATTTTACATATATATAATTGTTTGAAACAATATATAAACGGAATATAAATATAAAAATAGAATATAAATATATGAAGATAAATGCACAGATATGAACGGAAAATAAATTAAATCTAATATCCCCCCTCAAGCTGCAGCATATATATCCTTAATGCTCAGCTTGGACAACAAAGATTGAAATTGTGCTGGATGCAAAGCTTTAGTATGAATGTCTGCAAGTTGTGCTGAAGTAGGAATGGACAGGAGCTTAATTACACCAGCTTGAACTTTATCTCTTATGAGATGACAATCAATTTCAATATGCTTTGTTCTTTCATGCATGGCTGGATTTTGTGCAATTTGTATAGCAGATTGATTGTCACAAAACAGAGAAACTGGTTGTGGTAGAGGTTGTTTCAAATCATGGAGCAAATACAGAAGCCATTGAATTTCACATGTTGTGGAAGCTAAAGCTCTATATTCTGCTTCGGTTGATGATCTAGATATAGTACCTTGCTTCTTGGATTTCCAGCTAATTAATGATGCACCATAGAACACATTAAAACCAGTCACAGACCTTCTAGTGTTAGGGCAAGCAGCCCAATCAGAATCACTAAAAGCCTTGAGAGCATGTTCTGTGTTGGAGGGAAAGAATAATCCTTGTCCTGGATTGTTCTTGATATATCTCAGGATTCTTATTGCTGCTGCATAGTGATCTTCCAAAGGATTGGAAAGAAATTGACTGAGAGTACTAACAGCGAAACATAAATCTGGTCTTGTGTTGGTTAGATATAGTAACCTGCCAAGAAGTCTTCTATAGGCCTGCACATCTGAATAGGGTTTCCCTTCTGTCTTGGAAAATTTTGTGCCTGGCTGTATAGGAGTAGAAACAGGTTGACACCCCAACAATCCTGCATCTTCTAGTAACTCTAGAGCATACTTCCTTTGTGACAAATTAATGCCCTGTTGAGATCTTGCAATTTCTAAGCCCAGAAAATACTTGAGTTGGCCTAAGTCTTTAATCTTGAACTTTGCATTCAATAGAGCCTTCACAGTTTGGATTTCCTGGATGTCATCACCTGCCAAAACTATATCATCTACATAAACAAGTAAGATGGTAATATGAGCAGAATCACTTTTGACAAAAAGTGAATAATCTGATTTTGATTGTGTGTAGCCCAAAGAAAGTAAAGTAGTTGTCAACTTGTAATTCCATTGTCTAGAGGCTTGTTTGAGTCCATATAAAGACTTCAACAACTTGCAAACTTGTCCTGGTTTTTCAGATTTATAACCAAGAGGAAGAGGCATGTATACTTCTTCATCTAGATCCCCATGTAAAAAGGCATTAGTTACATCTAGTTGATGTAAATACCAATGTTTGGAAGCTGCTAAAGCTAGAACCAATCTTACTGTTGTGAGTTTGACAATAGGTGAAAAAGTCTCAAAGTAATCTAAACCTTGTTGTTGTGTGTAGCCTTTGGCTACAAGCCTTGCCTTGTATCGTTCAATACTCCCATCAGCATGCCTCTTTATTTTGTATACCCATTTACATCCGATAGGTTGCTTTCCATTAGGTAGATCAGTCAAAACCCAAGTTTTGGTATTTTCTAAAGCTGCAATTTCTTGATCCATGGCATTTCTCCAACAATCATGTTTGATGGCTTGGTTATAGGTTTTAGGTTCACTAACTTGGGAAAGATTAAGGACATGATTTATGAAGAGATGATAATGCATCATATGATAGATATGAAGAGATAGGATATAAGGTACCTGTGGATGACTGAGTGGCGGAAGAAGTAGATGACATGTTGCAATGATAGTCCTGCAGATAAGATGGTGTATGTTTTGGCCTAATTGATTTTCTTTGTGGAGTAGCAGTGACAGGTTCAACAGAAACAGGCTGAGAAGAGAAAATAACAGGGTCAGAAACAATAGAAGGAGGAGATGTAAGTGGTAAAGAGGGTTGATCAGTAACTTCTGAGAAAAGAGGTGATGGAGGTGAAATAATTTTGGTGACAAAATCCAAGGAATTTTGTGTATTAATAGGTGAGTGCTTGTCACTAGTAAGAAAAGGAAATATATTTTCATAAAATACTACATTCCTTGATAGAAAAATTTCCCTAGAATTGAAATCTAACAAAAGGTAGCCTTTCACTCCTGTTTTAAAACCCAGTAAAACACATTTTCTTGCACGAGGTTGAAATTTTGTTCTATGAGTTTGAAGAGTTGAAGCATAGCAAAGTGAGCCAAAAACTCGTAAGTAAGTAATGTCAGGTTTAACATTGTGTAACAGCTGAGATGGAGAAAAATATGTCAAAACTTTGGAAGGTAAAATATTAATGAGTTGCACAGCATAACGAACAGCAAAAGACCAGAAAATTATGGGCAAATGGGATTGAAACATTAAAGATCTAGCAACATTGAGAATGTGTTGATGTTTTCTCTCAACGACTCCATTTTGTTGAGGTGTTTCAACACATGATAATTGATGTTGTATCCCTTTTTGTCTATAAAAATCTGTCATTGCAAACTCATTACCATTATCTGATCTAACAGCTTTTACATCAATGCCAAATTGTGTTTTTATATAAGAAACAAAGCCAATAAGTTGTGATCTTGTATCTGATTTACTTGTCATTAATTTAATCCATGTGTATCTAGACATATCATCCACTATAGTTAAGAAATATTTGAAACCATCAACAGAAGAAGTACTATAGGGCCCCCAAATATCAACATGAATTAAATCAAAAGGAGCTTTTGAAACAGTAGTACTTAATTGAAAAGGTAATTTTCTTTGCTTAGAATAATGACAAGCATCACAATGCATGTATTTTGTATTGGGTAAAGTGGCATACATGTTGCGTAATTTGGTATAACAAGAAAAAGAAGGATGTCCTAGTCTATAGTGCCAAATATCTATAGAGTTATGTCTTATTGTAGAACAAGCAATAGAATTCTCAGAAGTAATAGCAGCTGGTGAACCAAGGGGTGTGGGTGCAGGAACTATCATGACATACAAGCCATCTCTTTCTTCAGCTTTGCCAATCATCTGCAGGGTTGACTTGTCCTGTATTTCACAGGAAAATTCAGAAATGTTAAGTTTACAAGATAAAGATTTAGTTAACTTTGTGACCGAAATAAGATTGACAGAAAAATTAGGAATAAACAAGACATTATGTAAAGTAAGGTGTGGGCTAAGTGAAACAGTGCCAGAAAAATGAGCAAATGAAGAGTTCTTGTTGGGTAGTGATACTGTAATTGGTGAGATTCTATGATAAGAAATAAAATGAGACAAAGAATTAGATATATGATCAGTAGCACCTGTGTCTAGAATCCATTTGGAATAGATATTACCTTGAGCCTGGGAAGAAGTGGAAGCATTATGAGAGCTCACTAGATTAGTAGAATGTGCGATTGTGGGATTAGATTGAGGAAGAAGTGCCAATAAACCATGAATTTGCTCTTGAGAAAGTCCCAAAATTGCGGAATGTGACTGTGCCGGAGAATTATTATAAGAAGGAACTACTGTAGAAGAATCTGTTGTAACATTGTGGACTCTTTTGGATTTGAGATCAGGTGGTAATCCATGTATTAGAAAGCAAGTATCAATGGTGTGGTTTGTCCTGCCACAGTGAGTGCATTGTCGAGGTGCACCAAACCTTCCCCCTGAGGAACGAGCCTGAGAACCTTGATAACGAGCCTGAGAACCTTGATACCATATTAGAAAGTGAGTTTATGCCTAACTCAACCCCACAAAACCGGCTTGTAAGGTGAGGTTTGCACCTCAATTATATATTATCATTTGGCCTTATCTCTAGTCGATGTGGGACTTCCAACACACCCCCTTCACGCCGAGGTATAGACATCTCGTGCGTGATAGTAGAAATTGGGTGGTCCGATAGCGGCCCGATTGCGGGTGGAAGAGAAGAATAGAATGCCCACTTAGAACTCGCTAGGATAGGTTCTAACCATGGCTCTGATAGCATGTTATGAGAAAAGAAAGGATAGGAATTGTATTTCTTATTCCATCAGAAGAGAGTACAATTTTACATATATATAATTGTTTGAAACAATATATAAACGGAATATAAATAAAAAAATAGAATATAAATATATGAAGATAAATGCACAGATATGAACGGAAAATAAATTAAATCTAATACATTTTTCAACAACAATATAAATTCAAAACAATGTCAAGTAATCATTTTCAAGCACTTAAATAGTAAAGTAAATTCAATTTCCTTTCACCTATATATTTTGTTTCATAATACACTTACATTTCAATGTAAACAACAACTCCACAACAAAGAAATTTCCAAAACATTATATTTAAAACCACTACTCACTCACCCAAATCATTTTACTTTTGACTTCCATTATTTTTTCAAAATGTGTCCAAATATCTTATCGAGACACAAACCAACGTTCTTGACTCTGTATCCATCCTCAACTAGATAGATATATTTCAACAAAAAGATAACCATTTGAAAATACAATATCCTTTCACACCATTAAGATCTTCAACATAAGAGTGATTATGTGAAAACAAATTTCCAAATAATTATCACAAAAATAAATAACCAATCAGACATGTTATTAATCAAAATTAAAACCTAAAAAATGAGCCACAAAATGTCACCTTATTTATTTTTTTTTGCAAACAATGAAGCCATCCGAGCTCACAACTACAACCAAATAGAGAAATTATGAAATTCAATCTAATTATGATGTAAAAATTCATAATAATAATTAACATGAGATTTAAAAAAAAGAAATACATAAAAGAAATTATTGAAGATATTGTTGAGTGGTATACCGTTGGAATAAAGAAAATAGGAAGTGGCCCAAACAGTGAGAAACATTGCATCAATCCCTTAAGTATTTGTATGCGGAGAAGAGAGAAAGCACATGCAACGTCCTAATCCAATTCACTACTCGTCCATCAATTCATTCCACAACACAAACTAATCATAAATACCATAAATTTCAAGTCTCAAACGGTGGCTGTTGTCTCCTTCTATTCAGAGCTTCACACATGCTTCTTTCTTCTCATTCATCTTGTCTTTTTCATCAAGATTTCCTTCATCTTTTCTTTTCTTCAATATAATATTTAAGTATTTTTAACAAAATTGTTTTTCACACCTTTTCATGTCTTTGTTTAACCCAAGTACTGAACATGAAGATGAAGATTCATGTCTATGATAAGGGAAAAAATTATTAGTCTATTTAGAGTCAATAAATGTGTAAAATAGTATGTGATAGACCCATAACGTATTTAATATTAATTTTAAATGAATATGTGAACTGATCATCTTCAAGGGATAACAGTTTTACTTGGCCATGATTAAACGATTGATAGATGAATTGTTTTAATTAGATTTATTAATGATTATTCATTTTTTTATAAATCCAACATATTTAACGTTATATATAAGACAGCATCAAATACAATAATTCTTACAAAAAAAAATTAATCTTTTATTTTATATTATTAATTTTTAAAAAACTATTGATGCTTATAAGATTTAGATATATTCTTAGTTATGATGGATTTTTATTTTGTAAGAAAAATATGTATTATTTTTCTTTTATAATAAAAACATTTTATTTTAATAATAACGTTCTATGTGTCTTAATTCATATTTTTTTTTAAAACTCACTGATAACTTTCCTTTATTTTGTGTTATTATTGTTTGTTATTAGACTTATTTCATTCCGTTAATTTCATTTAGTTATGTCTCTTTTTTTTAAACTAAACATAAACATTTTACAAAGATAACAAAATTGTGATAGTTTAAAGTGAAGGGAATGTTCTTTTATCAAAGAGTTATTTGCTATTGGCTTATTTAAGTAGCCGAAAATCAAGTTGTGTATGGTTCGTCAACTTGCATACAACTTGCAAGAGATGCCAAGAATATCATCATCACAATATGTACAGGGAATCTATGGTTTGGAACACATGCTTTTCTTCAAGTTTTAGAAACTTGATTCACCATAATTTCCTGCCAACATCAAATTAACCTAATAAGGCTAACGAAGACATGGAAGGTAACCTTCAATAAATACGAGCCAAAAACATTTGATAAGGTTATTTTAAACTGTATGGTATATAATACCTACCGAATGGTTAGTATCCATGACTGTTCGGTTCATCCGCTACATCAACAATGTTGGGACATAATTGGGAGCGTTTAAGTTATTATTGGGCCAATAGTCCAACAGATGATAAAATAATTAAAAATATCTGATTAGAAATATTGATAAGCCGTTTATGAGTAACTAACCGAATCTCAAGGTAAGTTTGTTTTTATTTGATCTATGAAACATTTATAAATATAACAACAGGGCCAAAAGTCAGGTACGTTCGACCAGAACTCAAATACTCAATTGTGATAAACAATTCACTAAACCGCTCCTAACTTGAGCGTCGAAGTGCCTTTTGCAAGCACCACCTTCTCCTGGTCAAGAATACAAGCGAGCGGAGCAGGCGACTCAAGCATTGAAAAGCAGGAAAGTCACGTTAGAAAGGTATGTCTCTCGGTCCTACACATTATATGCAGGAACATTTTGGCGCCCACCGTGGGGCCGAGCGGCATCCCGCTGAAATCGCAAGGAACCAAAAAAGGACGCAGTCTCAGCATCATCATGTCGACCATGTCCCTACATATTGATCTCGATTGAAGAAACTCTCACCATCAACGGTCCAATGACGCACTCACCACTTAGCCAAATTTGGCATCAAGTGCTCAACCATTCAACTATCCGGCCATTCGACCTCACAGGTATTCGGCCATTCGGCCTCACAGGTATTCGGCCATTCGGCCTCACAAGTATTCGGTTCTTCGGCCTCAACTGCTTGGCCTTCCATGGCCTTAGGTACTAAGCAAATTTGGCATCCAGTGTTCAATCCATTCGACCGTTTGGCATCACATGCTTTATGCACTTCTCTATTGATTCCTTATTATTTCCAAATGTACCAATTGCTAGTAAGCCATCAGGCTAATCGCTCTTATCCATATGACCAGAGAAACTTTGTGTAGAAAATTATTACTTATAGGTACGGATGACATGATCCTGTATACAACCACTTGGTCAACGTGGAGATTATCGTCTTGAGTCACCGAACGGTTGCATGGCGATATTACAAAACCTAGGGAACGCTCTTCAAGAACCCCTGGTTCTAAACCAAGCGGTAAGGAACATTCTCCGTGAACTCTCACTCTCGTCCTAAACAGAGCAGTGATGGACGTCCCCGAGGACTGACACTCTCGTCCACTAGAAAGTTCTAAAACGAACTCCTAGGTCGAAAAACCAAGCGGTGAGGAACGTTCCTCGTGAACTCTCACTTTTGTCCTAAACCGAGCAATGATGGACGTCCCTGAGGACTGACACTCTCGTCCACTAGGAAGTTCCAAAACGAACTCCTAGGTCGAAAAACCAAGCGGTGAGAAACGTTGTCTATGAACTCTCACTCTCGTCCAGAAAACCCAGGGAACGTTATCCGAAAAACTCTTGGTCTAAAAGGTCCTAAACCGAGCAGTGGGGAACGTTCTCCATGAACTCTCACTCTCATCTACTAGGAAGTTCTCCAGGAACTCCTAAGTCGAAAACCAAGAGCTGAGAAATAGTCACTCTCATCCGAAAATCTCCAACCATTCAATCATTCGGTCACTTGGCTTCACAGGTATTCGGCCATTCGACCTCACAAATATTCGGCCATTCGGCCTCACAAGGATCTTGCACGCAAATTACTTGGCCAATCAGGAGCATACATTTCAGAGATGATCAACGACTAAAAGCGCATTGAAAACAAGCTCCCCAGCACCACGAGAACGGCCTCTCTCAAGCTCATATAAGTCCTATAGTTAACCTTGGCTAAAGCCGAATGGTTAACTCGGACTTGGGGGGCATATGTATGGTATATAATACCTACCGAACGGTTAGTATCCATGACCGTTCAGTCCATCTACTACATAAAAAATGTTGGGCCATAATTGGCCCAGAATTTAAGGTATTATTGGGTCAATAGTCTAGCAGATGATAAAATAATCAAAGATATCTGATTAGAGATATTGATAAGCCGTTTATGAATAACTAACCGAATCTCAAGGTAAGTTTGTTTTTATTTGATCAATGAAACACTTATAAATATAATGACAGGGCCAAAAGCTAGGTACGTTTGACCAGAACTCAAATACTCAATTGTGATAAACAATTCACTAAACCACTCCTAACTTGAGCATTGTAGTGCCTTTTGCAGGTACTTCCTCTCCCTGGTCAAGAATACAAGCACGCGGAGCAGGCGACTCAAGCATTTGAAAGCAGGAAAGTAACGTCATACATCTCTTGGTCCTACACATTATATATAGTTTGGAATGCATGTTTTTCTTCAAGTTTTAGAAACTTGATTCACCATAATTTGCAGCCAACATCAAATGAACCTGATAAGGCTAACAAAGACATGGAAGGTAACCTTCAATAAATACGAGCCAAAAACCTTTGATAAGCTTATCTTAAACCATTACAGGAAAAGGTTGAATTATCGACGAATATTACCAATGGACCTTAGACTGTCAATAAATTCAATTTACCGACGAAAATTTTGACGGACTTTATGAATGTGTTTACCAACGGATATGTCCGTCGACAATGTCTTAGTGAATTTACTTACCAGCAGATATGTGGTCGTTGGTAAGTTGCTCGATCAATAAACTCCAAAACTTGGTTTTTCCTCCCCCAACTTTCATTCTTTGAACAACATAACCTTATTTCGCATTTGCATTCCCCCAAATTTGTTGCTTCGAACAAGAGAACAGTAGCTTGAGTTGATTGGCGTTCCAGTCTCGTCTTTCAGTCACAGACGTCCTCTCCGTTGTTCGCCTAGCCATTCACAGAACTATCATCTGTGGCACTTTAATTTGTCATTGCAGAGGCTGAGCATCGTTACCTCATTCGCATAGAGGCATTCACAAGGTTCTTGTTCGAGGGTTTGTGATTCCTTGGGTTTGAACGATCTCGTTCTCTAAGTTAGGGTTCCCCAATTCGCAAACCTAGAGGGTCTCAATCATTCGTCTTAGGGTTCCCTCAATCTTAGAGGGCAATTGTTTCAATTGGTCAGGGCTATTAGTCGAACGTCTATCTCTTTCCTCATGCGTAGAGGCAAATCCTACTTCAATCATTCCACCCATAGAGCCATTTGTAGAGGATCCTTCGCAGAATTGGTAAGTGTCCCATTTTTCCACTTCGCAAATGGGCGCTATCTTGATGCCATGTTTGTCCAATGCATTTTGTAGGCCATAGTAGTGGTGCATCGAAGGTTGAGTGAAGTGCAATTGGGAGTAAAGGTGTCGACATTATTCCCTTTTTTCCCATGTCGTGGTCTTAGGAGGTTGTCTTTGTCTAGGGAGGCTATAACATGGAGGTAAGCTCTCTGTCTATGAATGAACTGGGTGTTGATCACGATTATGTGATGTGTGTACTATGATTGTATCGAAATGTAGATTATTGAATTGTAATTGAGTTGTATTTGGGTTATAATGAGCGTGGCATGAATGCTTATTTTGTTAACGCTGCAATAGTTGAAATGGGCATTGGTGTAGAATTGGTTGTTTGATTTTGTAAGTGTCAATGTAGAACCGGTCAGAAGAGTTAACTGGAACTAAGAACACCCAGTAACTACAGATAAAGAAAAACAAAGGAAAACATATACACCAGATCTAAATGACCTTGTTGAAACTTAATTTTTGAAAGAACAAAAAACATTGTTTAGACATGCATCCCTTTCTTTCTGGGTGTAAGAATTTCCTATTATCGATAGAATACTATTTTTCCTTTATCAACTTCACTACAAGAATTTCCTTGATTATCGATAGATTATTATTGACAATAACTCAAAGAGGTAATGGAAAAGGAGGAGGAGAATGAGGTGATTGAGGAAGAAGAGGTGACTTTGTGGTGGCTCGATGATGGCTCAATGGTGATGTAGTGGTGGCTCGTTTGTGGCATGGGGGCATGCTAGTGACACGACAGTGACATGGAGGTGCAAGACTCCGGTGATGGTGATTGCCCGATTTAGAGAAAGAGGTGGAGGAGAAGTTTGAGAAGAGAAAGAGAAAATAGGAAAGAAATAAAAAGAGGAGGAGGAGCTGGAGGTGGTAGTGGTGGCACGATGGCACAACGAGAATGAGGAGAAGAGAAGGAAGAAGATTGAGAAATAAAGAAAAAAGAGGATGAAAAGGAGGAGGAAGAATAGGACTCAATCACGTATTTTACCGACAAATATTACTGATAGCCATTATCTCTCAGTAATTGTCGATAGATCTATGATCGTCTTTAATTACTGATCGATTTCTCTATTTATTATTAAAGTTTACCTACGAATCGATAAATATTTTGTTGTCGATAAACATAATTTACCAATGATAATTTTGCTATTATTAACGGGTTGTGCCCATCAATAATATACGATTTTTCTTGTAGTGCACACATGTGAATTATTGCATTATTTTAAGAAAATTATTATATAAATATCTGCCAATTATATATAATAATATATCATATTTATTATAAGAATGAATGTAGTATGAATTTGATAGGGTGGAAAGATCTTCAAAGGGTGTGTGAGAGAGGATGGGAAAGAAATTGATTTAACATAAATTTAGAATGGAGTAAAAGTATGGGAAATAAAATTAGGTTTTGGGAAGATATTTGGTTAGGGAGAAGTTCACCACTGGAGAGATTCTCTAGACCTACTTGAATTCCATTATAAAAGAAGTAACATCAAGTGATGCTAGATTTTGGTTTAAAGATCAATGGCAATGAAATTTTTCTTAGAGATGCTAGTAGTTTCAATGGGAGTAGAATTTAGTGAACTAGATAATGTGAGAGGAGGAAAACAATGTTGGAAAATAGAGTATCGCAAAAGATAACTTTGCTTCATTCCTTATTTACAGAAACCCTAAAGGAGTTGTTCCTTTTGCTTCAACTTCGAGATTTTTGCCATAAATCTTGGTCTTCAATTTAGTGGGCTTCAACTACAAGGATCGAAAGTAACTTTCATCTAGTTACTCTTCCATAAGTCATGTGGATGTTTCTCTGCAAGATATGGAGAGCATTGCTGCAAACCTTGTAAACACAAGCCTCCAAACGTCTATAAATAGTCTTAATACTTCTTGGAAAGAAACACATTCATGCTTTCATTCTTCTATCTCTCATTATTTCATTCTCTTTTCTCCATTCTTACTTTTATTATCTTGGATTTAGATATTTTCTCTTTATTAGTTTTGAGACCCTCGAAAAATACAAAAAGTTCTTGTTGTATCTTATGGGATTTCTAAAACTCACCACAGATAAATTCTTAAGAACAATAAATATACACGCTTTGGGAAGACTAAGTATGAAAAGGTAAGAGAGCACAACGCAATTAAATTAACATATAGAAGCCTTCACAATACAACCAGAAAAGAGGAGGCACTACTACAAAATTGGTCATAGATAACGTCAATACATAGCGTTTTTTTTTAAATAAGCGTTATCTATGAATGTACGGAACTATAGATAACACTTATTAAAAAAGCGTTATGTAATCCTATGACAATAGATAACACTTTTTAAAAAAAGTATCTATAAATAATTAATATTATATTTTTAATTCATAATTTAAAATAGACCAATAGATAGCACTTTTTTTATAAAAAAAAAAACACTATCTATTTCAACACAATAGATAGCGCTTTTTTAAAAAAGCGTTATCTATTCAGCGTTTAAAAAATTTTTAAAAAAAGGTTTTGAGTCTGCATGTATGTGAGTGGTGGATGTACCTTGGTTCGATACCTGCAGAACGCAAAAAGTTAGGTTTTTTAATTTCTTTTGTTTATTTATTTATTTATGTTTTTTTATTCTCCCTCACGTGACAAATACATTAGCGTTGTTAGATTAAAAATCTAAAACAAAAGTCTCAGGCGCGAGTGAAAAGGGGGAGAGCAGGTCCTTGCGAGAGAGATAGGTAGCGAACCCTAATTCATTCTTCTTCGTTTTCTTTTTCTTCTCTTTTTCTCGAATCAAACCCTAGAATTATGAGTAAAGGGGGTACAGAGAAGATCAAGTGCGATTTTAATGAGTTTAGAGTAACAAAAGGAGAGTAAAGGTGAGTTATGGCGTGTGAAGAACCGTTAGGGGGGTAGAAGGGGTCTTAGGTGAGAGCATTGATATTGGGTGAGTAGTGGTGAGATGTGGACGCGATAATTTAAGGGGTGGAAGGTAAGAAGAATGGAGGAGACACAAAGACACCCTCTTTTAAGTGAAATCAAATTGACAATTGAGGGAGAGAACATGTGGTGAATCGAGAAAGGGAGAAGGAACCCAGTGAGAAGCTAGCTTATCTAGGAAAGAACGAAACTGGCCAAGGTATGGGGAGTTACTCTGACTTTATTTGATTGCTTGTATGTGATACATATGGATGTTTGGGGGGAAAAAATTAGGGGTTGATGTTTTAATTTTGTTTAATGTATCAATTGGCATGGGTACTTGATCATTTTGGGTGGAATTAAGCTCTATGATGTTGGTTTGATTTTTCTGTTATGAGTGCTAATTGTTGCACGCTGGCTAGTACATGAACAATATTATAGTCATTTATAATTGTTCCAGGTTGCTGCCAATTTGTTTTTAATGTTGAATCATGGTGCTTTTAAAGAAACATCTAACTTTTGAGCATTCATTTTCTTCTTGGAAGTGCTGTTATTGATTTCTGTTTTATTATATTTTTTTTAGTTGTTTGCTTATGCTAAATTATATTAATGTCCCAATATTTAGTTTACTATTTTTTCTTTTCTTTTCTATATGCGATGCATAAATAAAATGGTGATTAATAAACCTTTGTCATATATTTTTTTCAATAGTATGAATAAATAGCGCGGGTTTGTATATAATAGAAGCAATATTTTATATTTTCTTTTGAAAAAATATTTTATATTTTTTGAAATATTTTATTCTGAATTTTTTTTTTAAATTTAGACCAATAAATAGCACGCACCTATTTAAAAAAATGTTATTTATTGTCAACCAACAATAGATAACACTTATTTAAAAAAGCATTATCTATTGCTGACTAACAGTTGATAACGTTTTTTTAAGCGTTATCTATTGATAATTGACAATAGAAACACTATCTATTAATCGATAGCTCATAAATAAATAGCGCTTAAAAAGTGCTATTATAATAAAAAAAAGCGTTATTTATAATATATTTTTTTATAGTAGTGAGAACTATCTATTTAATATATATATATATATATATATATATTGTTTTTTTAAATAAGGCTTTACAATTTGCACACATTTTTATCTTGAAAGTGTTTTTAAATAAGGTGGCCATTAAAGATAATTTGCTTGATAGAGGTGTGAAGTTCAACAATAAGGTTTGTGTCATGTGTGAGAGCACTGATGAAATGACTAACCACTTATTTTTTAGTTGTAGGGTAGCTAGTTACATATGGAATATGTGTAACCAATGGTTTGGGCTAGTAACAATGAATCAGAATAGTGCATTGATTCATCTTGTTCCAGTTTGAACATCCAGAGTTGAGTGCTGCACACAATAGAATGTGAAAACGCATTTTGATGACTATGATTTGGGACATTTGTTGTCATAGAAATAATATTTTCTTCATGAACTTAAAATTAGATGTAAAGAAAGTGTTTAATTTAGTACAAATTAAAGTTTGGGCAAGCAACTTTTTCTTATTCTGATTTGTGCGTGTACATGCCTGAAAGCAGTGATAATATATATAATATATACAAGTTTTTTTTACAGTGTCCAATAATCAATCATGGAATTCATTGCCTATTAGTGGTATACTATTATTCATCTTTTCTTAGGTGTACAAAGATGGAACATTCATTTAATTTTTGGTTAAGTTAAGATGTGATATGTTTTCTGTATTGCGGTTCAGACAGTAGTAGAATCCAATTAGGAAGCATATGTTATAGATATATGGTTTTAGGCCATATTCATCATAAAATCCAAATCTGAAAGGGGACATAATTATGATGAATATTAATAACAAACCAAAATTTCTGCATTGTGTGTGTTGGACTTTTTTTCTTACAAATTTATGAATATGGGCTACAAAAAGTAAATTTATTTACTGTATTTACCCCTATTTAATGTGTTGCATTTTCTTTTTGATGTATATATAATACTACGTATATAGTTTGAGACAACTCATTCATCCCTATTTAATATTTTTTCTCATAAAAAAACATTTCTTCAAATGGAATTCTTCCCGTGTAATTAAGTGATAAGCCATCATAATTAATCTGTCAACACGAACTGAATTATAATTCTTTAATGAACTAATTATGAACACTATTGAAGATGATTAATTAGTGGGGAAGCGTACATAATCAAGTAATGGGACACAAATAATATATAATGCAAACACAAAGTCAAAGGGAACAAAAAAATTGGCTTGAAATTAATTGAAAGTCAATTGTAGAAGCCAATTTCATGTTAGTATTTGAGTAATATCACCGACGATGTATCTTATTATTCATCCATGGTGGTTACACATTATTATAAATATACACATCTCCCTCTTTGCCATGTTATAAATATGGACATTTTTCTTTGTCATATGATTTGGTACGGAAAAACTGGAACCTAAGGTACAGGTTTTTGCGTGTAGAATAATCAAATGTAATTTTCAATAGGATGATTAATTAAAATAATGAACTTTCACATTTGGCTCATTCAAAATTGCTTTTTTTTTTCTTCTTTTTTCTGTTTAAATAAAATTTGTTAACCTAGAAAAAGGTGTAACTTTTGTTTGGCCAACTCATAAATGTAATTGATGTAACCACCACGTGTTTGGGGTATTTAGCAAAATAAATTATTCTCAATAATAATTACATGTTTCGTTTGAAGAAATGGAGGAATCTATGCATCACACCTAACTTTATGTGTCTTCTTTGTATAAAATATTGCAAATTCTATCACATTGTAGTCTAACATTGAGTTTAAGGGAATATTTAATCACCGTAGATTTTTGTGTGTGTTGAATTATCATATTTTAAAATTAGTGATATTATTATTTTATTCTAATTAAAACCACACCATTTATCAAATTTATTAGCAATCCACATATAGTCATTTCTCAAAACATATATGGTGTTTAGTTGTCATTTAGCGTTAAGTTTGATTTAAATTAGATGGTGACAAATATTAGTAGAACTATTGTTGAATTTAATTAGTATTACTTATTTGAAGGAATTTTAGAATTGATTTAGTTGACTAATATATATTGTACCTTGGATGGTTAACTTGATTTTTAATCATGTGTAAAAATGCTTAAAATGGAATCATATGTTTTCCTTTTGTGTAAATTGGACACCATAACAGTGGTAAAAAACAATTTTTAGTGTTTTCTCTTTCATTAACAAAGCATACATGTTATAGTGTATAATAATTAATGTTGAAAAATCTTTATTTTTTACCTATTTATATCAATTTTGTAAGCAATAATGTTGAAAATATTCTATATAAAAAACTATTACTCTAACAGTATAACCGTACAACAGACTGTAAACTCGCGTTAGAAGAAAAGTATAAGTCACATTAACACATTAAAAAAGAAGCCTTATAAATCTTACTAACCTTTTGACCTCAATTAAAATAATAAAGTGTACTCTATCTTAATTCTTACAATTTGATGGACTTGAAGTCCAACAACAAAGTATGTGTTTAATTCCGGGAATTAACAAAATTTATTTAATGTAAGAAAAATCTAAATTACATATAATATACTTAATCTTTTTCAAGAAAAAATTGCCTATGTTATGTTAATTAGACGTAAGCCCGAACTAAGGTTTTGGATTCTATAGAGCACTTTTTGGCAGCTAGCTAGTACGTTCAAACATCAAAAGTCAAACTTTAAAAACATCATTTTATATTTGTATATTTTAATTATTTTATATATTTATAATTAATTGCAGAACTAATTGAAAATGTGAAAGAACAATGTTCCCTAATTATGATTCTTTGTTTTATTTTTATCTCGGGAACAAAATAGATTAATTGCGCTTCCTTGATTGATTTGTTTATGCTTATTAGTTCTTAGCATTCACCAATAACATCGGCTAGAAGTTTCTAATTTTTATTTGTGAAATCAACGTATCTGTCGGTAACTACAGCACGAGAAAAGAGAAAGTGAATAAAAGAACTACATTTAATAAATTTTATTTGTGAAATCAACGTATCTGTCTCTATGTGTTAATTTTCTTTAAAAAATACGTGAAAATATTTTATTGATATTAATTATTAAGTATATATGATGATACCAAACACAATTTGAGACAGTTCACGACCTTTAAGTATAATGCTAGGTCTCTTCCAATTTAGAGCCTAAGAATCTAAAGTTGTCGTACCCAAAAGGAGAAACACAATTAGTTGATGCTAAGAAAAAATACACAATCATGTTCCTTAACAAGGAAGCTAGAGAAATGTTAGAGTAAAAAACAGTGTCATTACGGAAGATCTACAAAGAGATTATGCGATTTGGAATTTAAATATAAGTATAAATATAAATATAAATAAAATCTATAAAAATATATAAAATCACGAAATGCAAAGTCAACCAAAGAAAACTGTAAATGTTTTAGTGCGATGGAAAGTTGTTTCTTTGTGTAGTAAAAAGTATGAAAAGCTTGGACGAAAGTTTTTATGCAATAGAAAGTAAATATCTATTACGATTTCAATCTTATGAATTAAGTCAACTCTAATAATATTAGTAATAAGTTTTTTTATTATATTTAAGAAGATTGAATGAAAGTAGAAATGAATAAGAAGAGAGAAAAGTGTGGGAAGGAAAAAAGTGTCACGTGGCTAACACAAAACAACGTGGGGCTGCCATCTTGGTGGCACGTTCACATGTCTTGACATGCAGATGCAGTTTAGCAATGGTTGGTAACTTGTGGTTGAACCATATGCTGACGTGGAAGATTTGGAAGATCTGGTTCGTCGGTGATTGGGTCACTTTTTAACTTTCCATGGCTTACGTGTCAGTCTGCACCCATTACTCCCTTTGGATTTAATGAGAAGAGAGATGAAGATGCCCTAACACCGTTGTGGATATGTGAGACTCATCAATGAACCCTAATCAATGTTTCTAATCCTACAATGACTAAAAATCTCATCTTAATAAATTATTTTTGTGAGTTGAATTACACAAATAAAATATAATATATTATTAACATTTATTTTCAGTAAAATATATTAAATTACCGATTATTGGATTAATCATAAATATCTAATTTATATTTATTTTTTATAAAATTTGTTAAATTTATTACATTAATGACTATTAGACTACTGCCTAATCATCCATAAACATTTAATCTTACGTTTAATTCTCATTGTAAAAAAGTTTGTTAAACATTTCGTATCAATTAGATGTTAAACTAAATTAGACTATATAAACTAAGAGACGGTAATTGCATTAAGTGATTAAAAGAATAAGATTTTGAAAAAATTAAAATTATAAAGAAGGCAGAATCTATAGTTGGAGATTCAGTTGAAAACCAACTTCATGACTTAAAAGGAACTTATGAAGGTCTTATATAATAATAATAATAATAAGGTTTAATACCTATTTTGGTCCCTCTTTTCGTAGGGTTTGTTTAAAGTGGTCCTCTTTTTTTTCAAAAGTTCACTAACATCCTACTTCTCGCAAAAACGATGCACGTTAGTCCTTTTTGGTTACGGCGTTAAAAAGACTAACGGCACAGCTGCCCAACTGGCACAAAACTGATGAGTTGTACAGTTTTGGTTGAGGTGGCACTGTGAATTGCTTATTCATCCTGAAAGCAAAGGGATTCATGGTTGTTTTTCCCAAATTAAAAAGCAAAGTTAGGGTTGTTGGTGATTCGTGCTACATTTGTTCTCAAATCTAAAAGCAAAGATTAGGGTTGTTGGAGATTCGTGCTACTGTTGTTCTGAAGGATTTATGAAGGTGGACTAGTGATTGTCCGAGACCTTGACCTTTATTCCTATTGTGAGTCTTGCTTGTTGTCATTCCAAATCAAGTGTCATGTGGGATATGTCCCTTCTGGCCAAAGAGTTGTGGGTTTAAGCAAGCTCTCTCGTGTGGCTGATGTATTTGCCAAACGACTGCAGGAGCCTCAGCGCCTAGCAGATGAGGTTTGTTCCGCATTGTATCAGGGAATAAAGCTAGCAGGTGTTGCTCTTGTGCTTTAGTATACACATATCCACTTTCCTGACATAGAATCAATCTTTCTTGAATCGAGTCACCAAGCATGGTTGAAGACCCTTATTTTGTCAGGTTCTGGAATTTTTTATGACAGAAAGGCAGATGTGTGGTCTGATTTGAGAACAATCCCCACTCTTCGACGAACCACGAATTTGATTTCACCAATAATCAAAATCTGCACTCTTGGAAAGCTGATTGTTGAACCCTAAATCGCCTCGAAATCGTGAGTTGATTTTACCCCAATCGCTTTAGTTAATCCTAAAATTATTTTTAACACTATCTTTTAAATTAATTTAAATCATTTTAAATTATTTTATTTTAACACATAATGAAGTCACAGTGCCACCTCAACCAAAACTGTACAACTCATCAGTTTTGTGCTAGCTGGACAACTATGTCGTTAGTCTTTTTAACGCCGTAACCAAAAAGGACTAACGTGCATCGTTTTTGCGAGAAGTAGGATGTTAGTGAACTTTTGAAAAAAAGAAGGACCACTTTGAACAGACCCTACGAAAAGAGGAACCAAAATAGATATTAAACTTATTAATAATAATAAAAAGAGTGCTTAAGGTTGGGACTATTTTGTTTGCAAGTATGTATGATTGAGTTAATATTTTACTTTAGTCGAGTTAAAATTTTTGGATGTGATTGATTTCTTTTAGTGGCATTCTTATTTTAGATAAATAACATATTAAGTATTTGTTTAAATACTTTTATTATTTAAAAGCTACTTTGATGAAATACATGTGAAATTTGAAGAAAGAAAAGTGGGAATGATAAAATAATAAAGTATTAAAGTAATTGAGATTTGAAGTTTGAAGACTTTGAATGGAAGCTTTAAGAAGTGAGAGTCTAAAATATAGGACAAACATATATGGGCCTTAGATGCGAAATCAATTTAACGTTGCACATGGCTTCAGGGTCTTGATGTGACCATCAACCCTACGAAGCTACTTACGTGTTGCAGGTTCTTATTTATAATTTTTTTTATCTTTTTCATTTTACCCATGATTTCATAATTTTGGCTTCAAATGTAGGCTTCCTCACTCAACAAAAGTAATGCATTTCTTAGAAAATACCAAACATGCTCTTAACATATTTATACATTCCGATTTTAAAAGTATAAACATTAGAAAATTTTAAGAAATGAAAGATTAGACAATCTCCAACCATGAAAATCAAAGATGAAACTATTAATAGTAAAAGTTGTTGGAAGTTATCGAACAATTGTTAAGAATTATACGATTTTTAATATATAAATACCACATTTGTATTTCATAATATATGTTCAAACTAAATATTCATTTAAATATTTTGGATTTGGAATACTGCCATTTGATGATAACTAAATTCTTAAAACATCATGTCTTTGGAAGATTAAATAAAAAATGTGTTTTTTACTCTTTTCTTATCATTTGTACATGTGTTCTAAATATTTTGTAAAGTTTTTGTTTTCTTCTGGAAGAACCCATTCCGGTTCTCATAGTTTTTTATTCTCGACAATGTTTTAGGTATACTATGATTAATTTCTAGTTTCCCTTTATTGATATGTTTCAGATATTTTCCTCCAGCGGTTCACTTTATTTATATTCGAAAAAGAAAACCCATGTTGTAGATAGAAACCATAAAAACTAAGAAAGACCACTATATAAGTTTAGTCAAGTAGTGTTATTGGGAAAACATAAAAATAAATTTTCCTTTCTTATCAATGGGGTATTTATGGAAGTATATCTTTAAATGTTCGAGTTTCTTTTTCCATGAGTAGTTTGAAAGTTTTGTCAAAATTTGAACATTTATAAGGCTTTGAACATAAAATTGGTTATAGTTGAAGAGTGTTGAGTTTATAATAAATTACTCAGTAATGGTTACCACTTCTCCTTTATTAGAGTTAGTACATTCTTTAAATTTTAATGAAATTTTATTTATATTATAATACATTCATTGAATTAAATGAAATAAAAAATATTAAACTAATAATAATTGAAAAGCATAATTTTTTTTTAATTTTAATTTATGACAATGACATTAAATTATTATTATAGTAAATAATTTTATTTTATATAATTGTAGTGATAAAATTATAATGAATTAAAAATATAAAAATAAATACATAAAAATTAAAAGAATATATTACATAATAAAAATAAACAATAAATAAAAATATTGGAAAGAAGTAAAATAATCAAATTTGTTTCTTGAAAACAATTTGATACATCGATGAATGTAAAGAAAACTTCTCATATATCAAAATAGTCAAAGGATAATGTAAATTGTTTTAGAAAAAAAATAAAGAGTTCACATAATGGAAAAAAAAAGAACAAGATAATAAAGGAGATAATTTTTTTATATTACCAATAAATGAAGTGTTTATGTTTTTGAACGCTTAAATTAATTAAACTAATAATAATTAAAATTTAGTATAAATCTTTATCTTTTCAACTTCAATATATGTTGGATGATGATAAAATAGATTTATCTATGACATTAAATTATTATATTATAATAAACTATTTTCTTTTCTATAATTGTAGGGATAAAATTACATTTATGATAATGAGTTAAAAAAATAAAAATAAATATATAAAAAATAAAAACAATATCCTGCGTAATAAAAAAATAATAAATAAAAAGTATTCATAAGAAGTAAAAATAATTGTGTCTTAAAAATAATTTGATACATCATTGAATATAAAAAGGAAAACAAATGTATAATTAAGCATATTATAAGATAAAAAAATATCTTAGAGATTCAAGAAAACTTTTCAAACAGACTAGTCTAATGTAAATTGTTTTAGCAAAAATATAAAGAGTTCATCAAATGAAACAAAATTTAAGAATAGTGATAAATGAAGTGTTTATGCTATTGAACACTTAAACTACAAGTTAAAATTTTCTTGTGAATAAAATAAATAATAGATAAATATTAAAAAGGAAAAAATATTCAAATATGAAACATAAAAAATAATTAATTTATATACATCATTTGAATATAACTACACAAAAGTTCTTATAAGAGAGAAAGTATCTTCGATATGTGAATTAATTTCATAGTAAGTCAAACAATAAAAAAAATGTGTAACTAAAAGAAAACGAAAGGTTATAAAACTAAAGACTAAGAATAACACACAAGCACATATGTAGATTATATTACGTAATAAACTATGAGTATTTTAATAGTTCAAATGAGGATGAAGATGAAAACGGGAATGAGTATTAAGGTGGGTATCGGGGTGGAGATACAAATATGTACATAGCTAGCCTCATCCCCATATCCACTTGAAATATCAGGTAACACTCATGCTTATCTAATATCCACTTGAAATATCAGGTAACACTATGGAACATTAGATGATTCATCCCATATTATATATAAACGAGTTAATAAGGTCATTTTCACTTAAGTTACACAAGTATGGATATAATGTCCAAGAAGCATATATGCTCATTTAAGATATGACCATAGAATTTCCTTAAAATATTGATCTCACTCTTACTTTTCTATTATAAATCATGGTGTCATTTATCTAATCATTTTTGTTTATTGTGAGTCTATCAACTTAGTAATCACAAGTTGTGTTAGACATATCTAACCTCAACCTTGCATGGCCACACTTCTTGTATCATACTTAATGACCTTTTTTTGGAGGATGTTAAGAGAAGTAACCTTTTAACTTGATAACTCATTTAGATCTATTTAGTTGTTGTCTATATAATGAGATTTATTTTCTGTGAACCAAAAGATATAGTAAAAATGTTAAAGCAATGATTATTAAAATGTTGACAATTGTATGCCATATTTTGTAAAATCTGGGTAATTACGTCATATTTTTTAAAATTTAAATACTTTATTAAGCTACATTTAAATACCTTCTTAAAATGTGAATGATTTAGACCACATTTACTTTTAGTTGCCTTTGATTATATATGTGAAAATAACTTAAAATATTAAAAACCTCCTTTTTGAAATTCACTAACACTCCAAAACCCTAAAGACAAACATCAACAAATTAAAAAACACTCCACGGAAGAATTTTTATCTCTTTTGTTGCAAGCATGTTCATACAACATTCTACTCCTCGTAACATTCCACGACAATCAACGTCACGTAAACAAAACACTTCTTATTCTCCTTTTCCTTTTTCTCCTTTTCCTTTTTCTCCATACTCCTTTTTAATGTGTAAAGCTTCTAGAAAGAATACTCTTCTAAATAAAGAGATTAGGGTTTATTGAGATTTAAGGTGAATAGTATGCATATAAGATATTTTACAATACTAATGTATACACCACAGGAAAACCGTAAATTACCTACAACATGAGATTCATCGATAAATGTTGATTATCGATGGATACTTTTGTTTGATTTATCGATAGATGTATCTCTCATACGCATATGTAGTAGACATTCTTTTAATTATACATATAACCAAACAAAACCATATGCACATGGAATAAAAGTTACATGAAACACCAAATTTCTTTGGATAACCTTCACATATAAAAATTATAATTTAAAGTTCACCCCTTTTATCATCTAAGGTAGTTATCCTTAATCAACACTCTTAATAAAGTTCCAACATAAACGAGAAGAATGCCTGATTAACATCTAAAAACTCTAAGGGAAAGTACCAACTAAATTTATTCTTATTTTCTTCATCTATTACAAAGCATAATTAGTTTTTAAAAAGACGAGATTCAAGAGAGTAAAAATAAAATAAAAAATTAGAAAAAAAAGTGAAAGAAAAACTATGCATACACTTCATAAAATAAAAATTGAAAAAAATTAAATCCTACAAAGTTAGAGTGGTGATTACCTTTACTAATATATAATCAATTATAATTTATGAATAATATATATATATATATATATATATATATATATATATATATATATGGATTAATATCACACAATTCAACATTCTCCACAATAGAGAATATCGCACATGTTAAAATCACATGCATAATTTCTACATTAAGCTTCAAACCTTATTCCCAAACAATAGCTACAACATAGATAAAAAAGGAAAACATAGTCTCAACATGTAAAACTACAACTTCTAGAATGCATAAAAAACCATGATTATGTTACTAATTAATTAATTCCCTATAAACTTCCACAATCAGTCACATTGTATATCTTCCAAACGCCAAAACTTTTCAAGATATATTTTTCTTGAAATTTTCTAACAATTAAGACTACATACTTGAAAAGGTTTAACTCGTTCAAGGTGAAAATAGATCATGTCACCTAAGAGGGTGTATAATTAAAACATCCACAATCAGTCACATTGTATATCTTTCAAACGGCAAAACTTTTCAAAAGATATTTTTCTTACAATTTTCAAACAATTAAAACTACTTGCTTGGAAAAGTTTAACTCGTTTAAGGTGAAAATAGATCATGTTACCTAGGAGGGTCTATTATCTAATTTTTATCCAAAATCAAACTATATTGGTATACTTTATAGTAAATAAGTTCAACCAAATATATATATATATATATATATATATATATATATATATATATATATGTGTGTGTGTGTGTGTGCGTGTGTTTGTTAATCTATATAAGCTCTTTTTTTAGTTAGTATATTTTAATAAAATGTATCAAGTTTTAGTAGACAAAAATATCTCCATTTGAAGACATACTTTAAATACAAAGGTATTTTAATTTTAATTTTTAATTTAAAATAAAAAATAAATAAAAAATCAGAAACACACACCTAACCTTAACACACATTTCTCACTTATCAAATTTGTTTTTCTTTCATCTCCATCCTCTCTCTCACCCACACACAGCAACCCGTGACACCACAATTTGTTACTCTTGCTAGCTTTGTTCGTTTATTTGTTTACCACTTTAATACAAAAATAATTGATGATGTTGATGTTGATTTTTGATTGGAGGGTTGTGTTATATTTTTTCCCTTCTAATTGTTATTAAATTTTGTTTTTAAATTTTAGAAGCAGTAGTTTATCTTCAGGAAGGTTTGATATACTCAAGACTCTTACATTAGGATTACAATTATCGTGACCAGTCATCAACTTATTTATATTGTTTCATAAGTATGAAAATCTTTTATAATTTTATGCTAATAAGCTATTAAATAATCAACTTAGGTGTTTAAGTACTCAAAATTTCATTTCCTTAATATTTTTCTGAGAAATACTCACTTCATACCAAGAAACAAATTCATTTTGAAGATTATTTTCCAATCCGTTATGAATATTTTTTACTATTATCCTCTGAATCCAAATTTGTTTACCATCTTCATTAAGATGTTGGATCAAATATTCAAAATCTAATGACAGCTTTTTCCGAATATGTTGACAAAAGACTATAATAAATGATTGATATGTTCCACATCATAGTCAAAATGGAAAAATGATTTATTCATTTCTAGATGATTCACAAAAAAACATGCCCTTGATTGTATTTTTGACGCTGATATTTGTTTGGTAATTTCAAAAATCAAAGCATCAACTAGAGCAATGTGCTTTGGTGAGTTACGAGGATTACAAACTTCCTTGAAGATAAACTACTGTTTCTAAAATTTAAAAATAAAATTTAATAACAATCAGAAGAGAAAAGGTATAACATAGTCCTCAAATCAAAAGTCAACCTCAACATCATCAATTATTTTGTTATTAAAGTTGCAAACAAATAAACGAATAGAACAAGAGTAACAAATTGCGATGTCGCAAGTTGTTGTGTATGGGAGTAAGAGAGAGGATGGAGATGAGAGAGAAACAAATTGAATAAATGAGGAAGGTGGGTTAGGGTTAGATGACTGTTTCTGATTTTTTTTTAAATTTTTTTATTTTAAATTAAAAAATATAAATTATTAAAATATCTTTAAAGTATTTTTTTTTTATGAATGAAGATTTTTTTATTCTTTAAAATTTGGTACACTCTACTAAAATGTATCAACTAAAAAAAGAGCTTACATGTATTAACAAATCCATAGGGTTTCATACATCCCTTGATAAGGTCCATTTGTATGTAGTATCTTTATTAGTAATAGAAAAACAAACCAACTTATTATCAATATTAAATTCATGTCTTAGAGATCGTTAAGTAAAATAAGTTTTTGTAAGACAACTTAAAAATAAAATTACATATCATTTCATACATTGAGAAATGCAACTAAAGTATTATAAAGTCTAACTTACCTAGTTTCACTTTTGTCACATTTTAAGTAGTTATAATTTTAAATTTAATATTTTATAGCTTTATTTGTATGGAGTTTTTTCTTTTTAGCCTAATACTCGATAAGCTTATTTTAAGATAAATGAACTTATATTAAATAGGTCTTGAGTAACTTAACATAGAATTATACTTTCAAAGGGTAAGGTCCTATCTTGAAAATTTTAAAGTAAGACCTATTTGCTCAAAATGAGATTTTACCTATTTTAACACTTACAAGTTTATACACACTACTAGAAAAGGCAAAGTATAGTCATCATTTGTAGATAAAAAAAATTAGCAATTTAATTATCTATTTTGAAAAACATAAAAGTTTATTCATTATAATTAAATCTATTAATTGTTTCCGTGGTTGAATGGTTCGTTGCTAAACCTTTATTTTAAAATATATATTAGCGATCGTATAGTAAACAAAGTCATGATCAAATGAAACTAGTTAGTGACCAACACGCATGAGTTGCTAAATAACTTAAAAAGTGTCACATGGGAACAAAAGAAAAGCTGTTTTAGTTGTCTTAAATCAATCACAGAAAAATAGAGATTAAAGAGATGAATTTGTGAATAGTATGAGTTAATTTTTTTTTATCACTATGCTATTAAGGAAAAATATCCACTAACTTTATTAATTATTAATTTTCTATGAAACTTAGGTTAATCATCATTTTAAACAGAGTTTTCTCTACAAATTGCATTCTTCTATTTACAAGCTAGAATTCAAAACGATATTTAAAATCCTATGACTCTACTCAGAGCTAAGTAAACAATACTTATATTATATTCGTATTTAAATCATTCATTTCTTAAGTTTTGGGATGAGTGGGGTTGGATCCCATTCTTTCATAGTGATATTTTATGTGTTAAATACAGTAAAAGTTAGTAAAAGTTATTATGATATTAATTTCCTGTTGAATATGTATACGTTTTCAATTCAATTTGGTTATCAACATTATGGGTTGGCCACTTAATAAGTTAACTCAACCCGATTCATTTATTAGCGAATTAAAAAAATTTAAACCTGCCTCAATCCATCATAGATTAGTGAGTTAAATGGGTTGACTCACTAGCTCACTTAATTACAATATTTTTTAAATAAAAAAAAATTACAATTTTTTTATAATCCAAATTTAAATAATCTCTAAAATGATGTTAAACTCCAAAGGCAATTCAAAATAAAAAAAATTAACATACAACTCAAATGTAATCCAAAAGTGTTTCGGTAGGGATTTTGTGAGACCGAGACTCTAACCTTTTCGACGTGACTCCGATGTTTAAGTTGTGTGCTCCGCTTGTCTGCTTCCAGTCTGAACCATTCGGTCCTTTTCAATATAGGCCGCTCGGTGAACTTCCGTCTTAACCGCCCGATCACCCTCGTGGCAAAATGGGAGAGGTACCTGCAAAAGGCACTTTGACGCTCAAGTTAGGAGCGATTTTATGAACTGTTTGTTATAATTAAATATTTAAGTCCTGATCGGACGTAAGTAGGGCGTACTGGAGTATAAGTTGAATGTGAGCTTACCTCAAACCTAAACCCTTATTTATAGAGTTTAAAGGAATCTCACCAATTAATTTACCTCTTAATGGTCATTAATTAAAACCTTAACTGTTTAATGGTAGTCGTTGTCACATTTATTGTGCCTTAATTATGCTTAACGGTTGTCGGGATCGAACGACTGAGAGGCTTTTTCTCGCATGCTGACCGCTCAGTTCCTTAGGGTCGTATGTCATCTTTACCGATCAGTCGACTATGAACCCATAGTAACAAAAAGCAAACCCAAAAAACGAATAAGTAAGTTTATAATATTGATAATTTTTGTGTCACTTATCTATTTATAAGATTAGAGTCTTAAAAGGATAAATTTATAATATTTTGCTCTCTTGAGACATCGTTTTCTTTATTTCCATTCACAATATAATTAACAAAATTTGTCTCCTGCCGAGCTGGTTGAGTTTGTCTCTTGTCGAGCTTGTTTCCATATTTCTCTTGTTAAGTTTGTTTCCACATTTCTCCTGCCAGGCTTGTCTCCACGGCTAGCTTGTCTTATGTCAAGTTTGTCTCCATGTTTCTCTTATTGAGTTTGTTTTCATGACTAGTTTGTCTCTTGTTGAGCTTGCTGAGCTTGTCTCATGTCAAGCATGTTTCCACATTTCTTATTCTGAGCTTGTCTCCATGTAACGTTTCTTCTGCCGAACTTGTCTCCTACTAGTTATTATTATTATTATTATCATTCAATTGGGATTAGCCAATGTTAACTACTAACGATGGTTTGTGGTGGGGTGGGATGGTGGAATATGCATATTTTTGGGTCAAAGTGAAGAACTTTGCATTTTTTGGTTTCCCAATTACCTTTTTCATTTACGTTAAATGAAAAGAAATTTTGTATCATAAATTCACGTCGCTAACCTATTTTATTCATGTTTCACACATATTTCACTTAACCACTAAACTCATCTCGACGTTAACAATTTTACGTCGTCAACTTTGAGAATTAAATTGAATATTTTTTAAAAATAAAATGACCAAATTAAAAAAAAATAATAATAAAATGACAAAATTGAATTAACTTAAGAAATTAAAGAACCATTTTATGTCATTTTTTCTTATTAGGAAGATACGTTATTTGTAATCACTTTATTTATATATAAAAAGGTACACCCAAAATTAATATACTTGGTTTAAGACATTCAATTCTTTATCTTGACAAAACTTAACTTAGACATATTGATGAAAATATGATCGAATCATAACCTTTGAGTTAAGTTCACTAAAGGGTTCCATCATTGATAGAATTAATTGTAGACTGCGTTTGAGAACATTTAAGAAAATATATTGAAAATGAGTTTTAAACTCAAATGGCAGAATGATAATCCCCAAAACAAGAAAGGGAATCATGAGGGTTAGCATGAATCTATTACTGGAAAATAAGTACTTAGAAGAACAGATCAAATATTATACAGTATCAACTTTTTAATTGATATTTATTCCAGGTCAAGCAAGTTGAGAGGAAGCAAAAGTTCCTTATTCATATGTTCTTTTTAATATATTTTAATTCATTCTAACTTCACAATCACCACAATAATAACTTAGTTTAAATTTGTTGTCATTTCCAGGAAAATTATGAACAAGATTCATTTCAATTACTATGAAAATTATTAACTAAATCATATTTCCTTAAACGTCGTTAGAATGTGCTACTAATTTTGTTTCTCATCACGCGTGATTTCTATCCTTTTACGTTATGAAAAAAAAAACGTAGGAGTTACAATACTTCAAATTTAACGTAACCATCATTGAAAACACTGAACAAAACATGCATTCTTCTACCTATTACGTTTTTCATGGGAGTGGGTTCCAATGACAAGGTTGTCCTGTAGTAAATTTTATTGAAGGACAAAAATTGGAAGTTAAAGAAGGTTTTATGATAAGATAAGCTAAAAGGGACTGCACTTTCCTTGTGTTGTAGAGAACATGAACAATCATGGTTTTGGTGTGAAATGAAGAAGGGTCCTTCCCTATTTCACGTCAAATTCCTGCCATGTCTTGCCATGATGCATCATCATGTGGTGCCTCAACTTGCCTTTGTCACTCACCCAAACAGTTTTATCATGAGGGACTAGCATGTGTGATGCACATGCATATCAATTCATGGTGCATAAATTAATTGGGTGCCCAAAACATTCCTTGCATAAAAAGAAAAAGAAAAGAAAACTTCAACCAATTAAATTATTTGCTGGAAAAAAAAAATGAATAAGATAAAGTAGCCTCAAAATAAGGTACCATAGAGAGAGAAGCAAGAAAGTAAAAAGAAGCTAAGTTACCATGACAGTAATAGTTAGTTCAGAAACTACTGCACCTGTAAGTCCATCACACTCCCCTCCCTCCATAAGTACCCCCCTTCCCTTCTCACTTTCCACTCACTCTCAAATCAACAAAACCAACCTACTGCTTCTCTCTCTCCCTCTCTCCCTCTCTCTCTCTCTCTCTTCCAATGGCTGCCATTGTTTTCCTCCACATTGCTTCATTGGTTTCTCTTTTTGTTTCAACAACTGCAAGAATCCCTGGAGTTTACACTGGTGGCTCCTGGCAGAGTGCTCATGCCACTTTCTATGGTGGCAGTGATGCCTCTGGAACAATGGGTAAAACCCTTTTCTTTATCTCATTCTTCATCATCCCCCATTACATCTCACCTCTGTTTTCTCTGTTTTCCTCTGTTTTCCTCTGTTTTCTCTGTTTTCTACTACCCTAACACTCTTTCTCTATCCTCGTGTTCATCAACAATTCCCACGTTGCATTTTCAATTTTGCATCACTCTCTTAACCATTTTGAAGCATTCCAAAGCAAGCCATCATTCTTTCACCCATCAAAATCTTCTCCTTTATGATCAATTCCCCAGACCCATTCAACTTTCTCCTTAATTTTACCCAAATGTACACCCAAAAGTGTTCTCTTTTATCACCAATTTTCCATACTCGTACAATTTTCTCTTTAGTTTTTCACAAATGGACACCCAAAGTGTTCTTTTTCGTCGTTTCTTCGATTCAAGCTTTTAAAAGCTGCAATTTTTTTTTTCACAACCCTCCTTGATTCAAGGGAAAGATTACACATGAATGCAGCTAATGTAACCACGATTGTAATGACAGAATCACGAAAACCTTGATGTTACTGTCACAACACAATTGCAGTTACATACAGTGTTTTAAAACCTTACCTCAAACTCAACACCTCTTACACCCAAACCTGTAAAATCTCAACCCAACCACTCTCTAGTGAGAAACAAAACAAAACCTCAAACCCTTCTTGAAAAACATCTAGCAATTCATTTCTTTTTAATTTTGAACCAACCCTTAAACGATTTTCTTCTTTTGTTACTTCAGGTGGTGCTTGTGGGTACGGCAACCTGTACAGCCAAGGCTACGGCGTGAGCACGGCGGCGCTGAGCACGGCACTGTTCAACAACGGTTTGAGCTGCGGCGCGTGCTTTGAGATCAAGTGCGACCAGGATCCGCGGTGGTGCAACCCCGGCAACCCTTCGATCTTGATCACTGCCACCAACTTCTGCCCTCCCAACTTCGCTCTTCCCAATGATAATGGTGGCTGGTGCAACCCTCCTCGCCCACACTTCGACCTTGCCATGCCAATGTTCCTCAAGATCGCCCAGTACCGCGCCGGAATCGTCCCCGTCGCATATCGCCGGTGAGTCCCACCACCCCTCTTGTGAGTACCTTAATTGGGTGCTTTCAAGTTTTCTCCTTTCCGTGTGTTTTCACCGTTTGGGTGCCAAGAAAATGTATGAAAACCGTGAGAATATTTAATTATTATGAAACCAGAAAACGAAAAAAAAGTTTTACACCGTTATTACATAGCAAACGACCATGCATAATTTATTATTAGTCATTATCATAACTATTTTTAAAATTATTTTTAAAAAAAAGTCGCAAATACAAACTTACAATTGTTGTTTAAATTTTTTTTAACTAAATAATATAAAGTGTTTTCTATAAGTAGAGATGGTAAACAAGCTCTTTTCCTACCAAAACTAGAGAAACAATTCTTAAAAGAAGAGCCTTAAAACTGCTACAAGTTCCCATCACGGAATGGAATTCTACTAATATGAATTTGCATTCTACACACAAAACACAACAAAACTCTTCTGATATTTTTCTTGCCTGTGCTCTCATTTTCATGGAAAACAAACAAAAGTTTCTATCAGAATTCCCCCTGCAGTTTTCATCAGAGTCCCCAATCAGATATTTTGTCCTCTACACAGCACAAACCTACACAATTAGCCGTTAGGTATTTACTAGTTGAGTTCTCAAACAATTTGCAATGCATGGTCACAAAACTTTAAATTCACACCGATTAAATACATGATTCATTTTTAACTATTAAACTTTTCCTTAATTTTGAACACTATTTGTAAGATTAATGTGTTGTCAATTCTGCAAGATAACACCATTACCAACTCTTCTAGGGGTAATATAGTCATCCAAATACTAGATCTGCAAATTACTCACTACTTCGAGGGCACGTTAGTAAAATCAACCCCGCAAAGAAAATTAATGAATTTCCAGAAAATCAGGGGCTAAAGCCTAAAAAACAAAGTTTGAAGTTCGACCCATAAATTGAAATTGCCAAAAACAGAGTCAGAGTGATGTATGATTTTTTATTTTGTTTTCATTTGAATTACTTTAATAAATTATTTACAATCAGAAAGAAAAGTGTGAAATTAAAATATGATTTGATTTTTGGGTGCAGGGTGGCATGCAGAAAGACAGGAGGCATCAGATTCACAATCAACGGTTTCCGTTACTTCAACCTGGTGCTGATCACCAACGTCGCGGGTGCAGGGGATATCGTGCGCGTGAGTGTTAAAGGAAGCAAAACCGCGTGGATGAGCATGAGCCGTAACTGGGGGCAAAATTGGCAATCGAACGCGGTTTTGGTGGGCCAGGCCCTCTCCTTTAGGGTTACCGGCAGTGACCGTCGTACTTCAACCTCCTGGAACGTGGCACCACCTAATTGGCAGTTCGGACAAACCTTCACCGGGAAGAATTTCAGGGTTTAAATGAAAGGGAGAAAGAAAATAACTATACCCCTAATATTTTTGAGTTGTTTGTTTGTTTCCGTTTCTCCCCTTCTTCTGACTTTCCTCTATTTACCCGGAATGTCTAGGATTAGGGTTAGGATTAAAAAAGTAAAAATGTAGTTTTAGGAGGAGTAAAAGTGAAAGTAAGGTTATTTATATTATAATAAAATAATAAAAATAGGTAATATAAATGTAAGTGGGGGTGTTTGCATTAAATATGAATTATTTAATGTATGGGCAATGTTGGAATATTAATTACCCAACATTAGCAACCCTTATTTTTCTTTTGTTTTTTTATTTCAAGTGTGAGGGGCTGAGGAGGTTGCAAGGAGGAACATGTAGCCCGCAGCTCTGGCTTTAATGTTCACATAAATGTACTACCATATAATAAATATAAAATAAAACAATATTTCAGTTTCTATAAATTTTGTTTTAATAAATGGGGTTGTCTTTTATTTATTTCTTTATTTCTTTATTAATTCTACAAGTGTTGTTTGATTTTCAAAACATTAATTATAAGTCAGTATTGTAGCATGAATGTTCATTACATAAATATTTTTATATGATTAAAGGCCATACCTATTGATGAATAACTGAAAAATGATAGACTAATTTGGAATAAAAGATTGGTACACGTAATTACTTCTCTGGGGTTAAAGTTTTTCCTACTTCAAAGCATTTCCTATATGCATAACATTATTGCATAATATACGTTATAGATTGAGCCCATTTGTTTCGGACCATGCCTATCTCGATACCTATATCTATTGGCTGCTTCTTTTTCTTCTTGAGATGCCATCCAATTTTGCTAAGTAATTAGTTTTTAGTCATTGATTTTTTTGTATAATTTTAGCATTTTAAAAAAGAAAATTGATTAATATTCTCGATTTTAACTAAAATATTATCTTTTTTTTCTTAACATTATCTGTATAGATTTTAATTGATCAATTGTTGAAAAAATTTCTTCTTTTTGAAAAAGTAACGTTGATGTTTGTATTTATAGCATACAAGAGAAAGGCATTTATAAAGAAAAATTGACTATTATATGATACTTTTTTTTATTTTCCTTAATCCGATCCTAAATCATAGTAATTATTAAAAATGTAAAATATAATATAGGTAACTATTTAACTAAGATATATTTAGATGTTGGAATTTTGTTGAAGGTTTCGTAGTAATGTATTTTCTAATACTTTTATTTGAGTAAAACACAAAAAAAAAACCGTGTGAAGATTTTTATTTTAATTTATAGCGACTTTTATCGTTTACAAATTAATTTGTGAAGGTTTTTTAAAATATTTGTAAATACATTAGTTATACCTTTTTAATGGAGGTTTATGGTGATTTCTGGTATCTGATTTATATAGTAAAAATTATTTGTGGATGATTTTAACTTCTTTTATTGATTATTATTATTTTGTGGAGGTTTTGAAACCTCGTTCATTTACAACTATTTATTTGCATAAAAATCTATTTTTTTCAATTATTTTTTATATAGGTTAATACCTTTTTCAATTTAACAATTACATTATAGAAGTTTTAACCCTTCTCATTTGTATAATTTATTTTGTGTGTTTACTACTTAATTTCATTTGCATTATTTCTAATATCCTAAATACGATAATTTGTTAGTAATTAAAAACTCTTGTATATGACAATGTATATAACCATTTGAGGTGCTTGTACTTTTGTGTCAATTATTTATTTATAAACTTTATTTAAATATTTTAATTGTGACAAAAGACATACCAAAATGCTTAAATATATATTATTAAAACATTTTATTCTCAAAATCACTATAGTAACATAAAAGTAATTTAAACTGAAACGTAATAATAACTTATTCCATAATTACTCAAAATCCATAAAAAACCTAACATAAGTACTCTATGCATCAAACACAAGTTAATGTTTCAACGACTTAATGCAGTTTCACACACAAAACCAATTCATGAAAATGGAGCACTACCTCTAATGAATCATTCTTTAACATCTACACGGGGAACACAAGCTTCTCAAATGACTTGGGTCTTTTTAAATCCTTGGAGTTGCTTTTCATGCTACCCTTTTTTACAGTAGAAATCAACCAATAACTCGTTTCCTTCTCAATATCACAAAGACAATTTTGACCAAGGAAAACCTATGCAAACACATCACAATTGAATTTAAACATATAAAAAGTGGCACAACAGTTTGACAACATAGAATTCAGACTAGAATAGTATTCACTTGAATCATTCCATGACTGATCTTGCTTGGACTAATTGGCAACTTCCTCCATAGTGAGAGCCTGCCTTCTCTCATTCTATTAATAGTTTCAAATAAAAATTCTTAAACCAAACACAAGGACATGATGTGATAGAAATTGATGCATATTGAGTTGTATTATTAAGTAATCTTAAAAAAATATATAATCTTAGCAATGATAAAAATTAAATAACAGCACACTTACTTTGGCAAATGAGGGTCATCAAGCTCGTCACCATTTTCCCCACCAATGTTACCCCATTCATGCTTAACTACCTCAATTTTTTCATTATGCATTTTTCTTTCACTCCTCCATTTGTTCCTTTCGTGAAGCACTTCCATATCCATAAACCGCTAAATATTTTTTAGGATCAATAGGTTCAAAAGAAAATAGATTATAGTAAGGCACATGAGGAATATCAACAGCCATAGAAGATGCATCAAACACTGATGGTGTGGTGATCCTTGAAGCATTCATTTGTGAACCATGGCTAGTGTCGTGTTAAGCAAAGAGTATACCTCAACGTGATCATGCCTGATATTGCTTCCCATGTCAAAATCATTTTTTTAAATCATCAATGTCTTCTTCTTCCTTATAACGTCAACTCTAGGACTAACTAATGTTTGTTTCGTTGTTACTAAAATTTGTTCCCCAAGTTGATATATATATATATATATATGTGTGTGTGTGTGTGTGTGTGTGTGTGTGTGTGTATGTGTGTGTATGTGTGTGTGTGTGTGTGTGTGTGTGTGTGTGTTTGTTTGTGTGTGTGTGTGTTAAAAACTGCAAGACCATATACAAGTGAAATAAAGAAAGAAATGTTAAGACAAAATCGTATATACATCTAAACACTCTCATGTTTTAAAGTTTAACCGAATAATATTAAACAAAATAAGAATCTGAAAATACCATAGGTAGAAACAAGAATTACGTTAGAAATTCCCAACAATACAAAAGCCTTAGGAGAACACTTAGGATTGTAGAAAACACATAAACACCTAAGTCAAGTACCCAGACCTAATGTTAAACGGCTAATAAGTCAAAGCATCTAAGAGAGTTATGTTAAATGCAAGCTATACTATATCCAAGGAGTATTCAGTTGAACTCTTGGGAAAACAGAAAAAGTGTCAAGACTATGTCTTTGACAAAAACAACCTAAAAAGCTTAAACTTAAAACGTAAAAGAAAACACAACCTGCTAAACGCTCTTGCTCTAAAGTGGAAAAATCACAAAAAGCGTTTATATCAATCTAGATGATACCGTGAGCAAAAATTGTTACTTCATCCAAAGATGAAGTTTTTTCTCAATGCTTGATATCTTTAGAAGAAAAGCTTAATTGTCAAACGCTACCTTAACGGTAGAAACTAAAAAACACTTTGTTGTGATGAGAAAACATTAAATGACATTAAATGCTTAATGTTCAAAAACAACAAAAGTGATAAAAGGTAATACATATCAGCTACATGCACAATCTACTCTATACTTTGCAGATAACTTACTCTACACGCATCCACATACTTTATTCAAAATATCAGAAGTGAACGTTAGAGACAAAAGAGATATTCACAAATGTTCTTCACTTGAGAAGTAGTATCTAAAAGAAAGTACAACCTACTTCAACCAAAGTATTAAAAAAGCAAGTTTGTTCTAACAAGTTGACTTTAACCAACAATTGTTGTACATGAAGAAAGAGAATACACAAGAATCAAGGCTAAGAGCTCAGTCTAACGAATATTTCTCCAAGAGCCTTAAAATAGGATAAAACTCAAAGCAAGAATGAAGAGGATAACATACAATGAAAATATTCATCCTAAGAAAAACATGCAAAAGAGAAGCACAAAAGAGCTTAAGAAAAAGAGAATATCTGACAAGTAGTTAACACTGCCTGATATATTCAGAACAAGGTTTACATTATGTCAATCCTCAACAAAATGACTTATCAATTATGGAAGGACAAAAACCAAAATATTTCTTATTTTTATCCCTTTGGTTTTAAATTTTTCGTATTAAATACCAAGGATAATCTAGGGAAGTTGGACTCCAGAAGTGATGAAAGGATCATGTTTGGTTACTCAGAAACGTCAATAATGTTTAAAGCTTATAACTCTAGAACCTTGAAAGTTAAGGAAGTCATTAATGTAAAATTTAACTATAAGCCTAACCTAAATAAGTCAAAGCTAGATGACTCTTTCTCTAAAATGCAAATAAACGACAATCTAGATGCTTCCAACGATCAAAACAAGAATTAACGAGAAGAGTCATTCAATGATACTAGTAAAGAAAGAAGGGAACCAAACAACCAACATCGTCTAGTTATCAAGGATCACCCTTCAGAGAAGATCATAAGAAATCTGGAAGAGCATGTGAGAACAAGAGCGTATCATAATCATCCTACCACAACTTTCATCTCTCAAATTAAGCCACTAAACATCAATCAGGCTCTAGAAGATAACTCTTGGGTTGAAGCTATGAAGAAGAATTAGATCAATTCAAGAAGAATGAGGTATGGGAACTCGTCAAGTTATCTCAAGGAAAGCATGTAGTCGAAGCTAAATGGGTTTATCGCAACAAATTAGATGAAGATGGAAAAGTCATCAAGAACAAAGCAAGACTTGTTGTGAAAAGCTATTATGAACAAGAAGGAATAAACTACATAAAAGCCTATGCTTCAATAGCAAGGTTAGAAGCCATTTGCATTCTTCTATCATTTGCCCCATTAAATGGAACTAGATTATATCAAATGGACGTCAAGAGTGCATTCTTAAACGACGACATTAAGAAAGAAGTGTACATGGAACAACCTCTAGGCTTTGAATGTCAAACAAATTCCACATATGTCTTTAGATTTAACAAAGCTCTATGTGGATTAATGCAAGCTCCTAGAGCTTGGTATGAAAGGTTAAGTCTCTTCCTTATAAAGAATGGTTTCACGAAAGGTCAAGTAGACACCACACTATTCAAGAAAAATGTTAATCAAGACTTCATTATCATTTAGATATATGTTGATGACATTATCTCGGGTGCTACCAATGAAAAACTATGTCAAGACTTCTCAATCATGATGCAAGAAGAATTCAAAATGAGTATGATGGGTGATCTAAAGTTCTTTTTCGGATTATAAATCAGACAAGAAAAAGACGCAATCTATATTCATCAAACGAAGTACATCAAGGAGCTACTTAAAAGGTTCAAAATGGATGAGGCAAAGAAGATGAAAACTCTAATGCATCCAACAACTAACTTAGAGATAGATGAAAGCTCAACAAAATTGGACAACACTGTATATCGTTAAATGATAGGTTCACTTTTGTATCTCATCGTGTCTAGACCTGACATAATGTTCAATGTCTATCTTTCTGCAAGATTTCAGTTAGATCCAAGAGAAATCCATCCCAGTGTTGTTAAACAAATATTTCAATATCTAAAGGGAATAGTCAATCTTGGACTATGCTATACAGGAAGTTTCAAGCTTCAAGCTTGAAGGATATTGTGATGCTGATTACGCTAATGATAAAGTTAAGCATAAAAGCACAAATTAAGGATGCCACTTCATTAGAGGAAATCTAGTATCATGGCTAAGCAAGAAGAAAAATACGATTCCATTGTCAATTGTAAAAGTCGAATACATATTTGCCACACACTACTACTCACATCTCTTATGGATCAGGAATCAACTAGACGACTAAAATAATTTTGAAGGTAAGATTCCTATTTACTATGGTAATAATGTTGCAATTAGTTTATCTAAGAATCCTACATTGCATTCACACGCTAAGCATATTGAGGTCAAACATCACTTCATACGTGATCATGTTAATAAGGGCAATGTGGACTTACAATATGTAAACACAGAGGATCAGCTTATTAACATCTTCACTAAGCCATTAGTTGAAGATAGACTTAATCGTCTAATCACCCTTATTGATATGAGAACCGTTGAATTAATTTGATTCAACATGTTCAGTGTGTTCATATAGATTTAGAGAGTCAAAATGTCTAAGATACATAGTCTGCATGACGTCATACATTACATCATCTAAGACAAATCGTCTATAAGACATATATATTCATACATTAGGTATTGTCTAAATATTGTGCCCATCTCTAGAACTTGTCTAGGATTTTCGAAACCCCAACCCTTCTCTTTCCGATCTGTCCAATATCTTCTAGGTGTCAATCAGGCCACTACTTCTAACATAAATCCTTTTTCCTATCTCTTCCTTGAAACGACAAAACTTCTGACACTGCCACTCTTCTCATTCTTATCCTTTGCAACTTGCACTCCTTTCCGCAATGACTCGGTCTTTAAGAGATACCATATCTCTTTTCAAAATCTACTCGTACGAAGCCTATTAAATAAATGAGACAAATCAATCGCTCATGACTAACTTTTCTCTTTATTCAACTTGTTGATAGGGAGAGCTTTAACCTCTCTATATCTTAGTTTTTGATGATGAACAATAGATTGGTTTAATGGTTTCTTGCACAATAAATGTTTTATCTTGATCATGTTTGTGCTAAATATGTGAATCAATTATTATTGAATGAATCGTGCTTAAAAAAGATTGATAATCTCATTTCTGGTATAAATAATCGATTCAACTAGGTATATGATATGTTAGATTTAACCAGATCACTTAAAAAGCATAACAAGGACAAATTATTATCTTGTAATCGATTATACAGGTTGCATAACCGATTAAAACAAAGAAAATGCATAATTTGTTATATAAGTGAGATAATTTGTTAAAGATGACTAATGGATGACTAATATAGACAAATGTAGAAATAATCGATTACATAAGTTTGTTAATCGATTAAAACAGAGAAATAGTCTAATCGATTATATAAATAGCCTAATCTTTTAAGATTTTTAAATGAATCAATAATAGGCTTAAGTGTTTAAATAATTTATTATTGATTTTGAGTGGTGAGAGGAGTGCATTGAGAGAGTTCTCTCTGTATTTATGTATACTTAATCAATTATAGTGGATTCCCTTCAACTAAGGCTATTCAAGGAGGACTGGATGTAGGCTTGTGATAACCGAACTAGTATAGATTATTTGTGTTGATCTTTCTCTACTCTTTCTCTACTTGTTGATTCATTACTATTTTTTAATGATTTCAAGAAAGCAAAGAACTCATAAAGATTTTAAAAAGATCATTAAAAAAGGTTAATCTAATTCACCCTCCTTTTGGCTTGAGATATAAGGCCTTTCTTTTCTTACAATTGGCACCAGAGCTGGGAATTTGAAAACTATTTGAATTTTAATCGATTGTGTTCATAGCTTCATCGATTAAATTGATCTTGATGGCCAATATATCTCAGACTAGGCGTAAAGGTGTAATTGATGATGAAAACTATAGTTTCTTGAATTCAGTAGGCAAAGGTGTATGAGATGTTGTGACCAATAGTCCTCATGAACCAACCAAGACAAAAATGGAGAAGGTCAAAGGCAAAGATTTCTATAGATCAAGAAGGATAAATCAAGAAGAAGAAAATGGATACACCAACACCTTGAATTTTGTTGCAGAAACTTATACGAGCTCAGAAAATGAAGAGAGTTTCAAAATGAAAGCTTTGAGAATTTTTGTAATGAACAAGGGATCTCACACAACGTCTCTGCACCCAAAACACCACAACAAAATGGTGTAGTTGAAAGGAAAAATAGGACTCTAGAAGAACTTTCTAGGACCATGTTAATGAAAGATCCCTACCTAAACACTTTTAGGCTAATGCTGTTATACAACTTGTTATGTGCTGAATAGGACTATCATTAGACCCATGTTAAAGCTTACCCCTTATGAATTATTCAAAAGAAAGAAAAGCTAACATTACTCACTTAAGGGTTTTTGGTTACAAATGCTTTGTATCGAATAATGGTAAAAACAATCTTGGTAAGTTTGATTCTAAAGCAGATGAAACAATCTTTCTAGACTATTCATTGACTAGTAAAACATATAGGGTTTATAACAAACACACTTTATTTGTAGAGGAATCTATACAAGTTGCTTTTGATGAAAATTTTGATAACATAACTAACACATTGCAATCAAGAGATTGTATAGAAGCAAGTGAGGAACTAGATGTTGAAGACATTCAGGAAAATCAAAATCCTGTAGTTACCGAAACTGATGCAAGCACAAAACCTCTCAAGGACTGGACAATTTCTAAAGAAGTGTCAAAGAGAAACATTATAGGAAATATTACAAAAGGGATGTCCACAAGAAGGCAACTGAATCCATTATGCATGAATGTGGCCTTTGTATCCTAAATAGAACCCAAGAACGTTAATGATGCGTTGAAACATGAAAACCGGTTCTTGGCAATGCAAGAAGAATTGAACCAATTCAAGAGGAACAATTTGTAGGAACTTGTTCCAAGGAAAATTTCTCAATAAGTGATAAGAACAAAGTGGGTCTTTAGAAACAAAATGGATGATTTAGGAGCTATTATCAAGAACAAGGCAAGACTCGTGGCAAAAGGATATAGCCATGAAGAAGGCATAAATTATGATGAGACTTATGCACCTGTTGCCTAACTTGAAGCAATAAGAATCCTACTTGTCATTACATCTATGCTTAACTTCATGCTTTATCAAATGGATGTGAAGAGTGCATTTCTAAACGGCTACATCAAGGAAGAAGTTTGTGGAACAATTGTCTAGCTTTCAAGACTTTGAGTTTCCTAATCACATTTTTAAGTTAAAGAAAGTACTTTATGGTTCAAAGCAAGCTCCACGCTCCTGGTATGATAGGTTAAGTGAATTCCTCCTTAAAAAGGAATTTCATAGGGGTAAAGTTGATTCAACTATCTTCATTAAAAAGTCTGAAAAAAAATCTACTATTTGTGCAAATATATGTAGATCATATAGTATTTGGATCTACTAACCCTCTGTTGTGCAAGGAATTTTCTAAGAACATTCAGGAGAAGTTTGAGATGTCAATGATGGGAGAGCTCAACTACTTTCTTGGGCTGCAAGTAAAACAAGGGGATGCAAGTATATTCACCCACCAATCAAAGTATTGCGTTGACCTTACGAAGAAATTTAAAATGGATGAATGCAAAGAAGTTGCAACTCCAATGGTCACTAATTGTTATCTTGATAAAGATAAGAAAGGTAAGGATGTTGACTAGAAAATGTATCGAGGTATGATTGATTCCTTACTATACTTGATTGTTAGTCGTCCAAATATCATGCATAATGTGTGTTTATGTGCTAGATTTCAGTCTTGTCCGAAAGAATCACACTTAACTGTTGTAGAAAGGATTATGAAGCATCTTAAGGGAACACAGACAATTGATTTATGGTATCTTAGAGGTGAATGCAAAATTGAATTTGTATATACTTTACACTAATGGACTGACATCTTTACAAAACCATTGTCAAAGGAAAGATTTTATACAATCATAAATGAATTAGGCATTCTAGATCAAAGTTGTGCAGTATGAGTTTGAAAAGCATTCTGAAATTGCATATTATTTCATTTACATTCATTGCTCACGCACATTATTGTAAAACTGTTGTACCTATCATATTTTTTAGATACTAACAATGCACAATGTTGAGAAATATGTTTTTGCAGGTTATAAAGTGATCAAAATAGGTTCTATAATCATATACTCTGTTTATAACCATATCTACGCATTTTAACATATTAAATGAATGGCATAATATGTTAAATGACCATTACTATAGTTTTTAATTTGTTACACTAATAATATAATCGATTATGTCATTGAATATGATTTCATAAATTTATAACTACATTTTTGGACTACTGAACAAGTTTAAAATTTCAAAATATACATGTTTAGTATGATATACATGTCATATGTTGCATATAACACAAATTCACTTTGAAATCCATCATATAATGTGAAATATGCATAATTTTGAGATGAATCATCTCTTCTTATCTCTGCTACAACTTTGCTTATACATGTATCATATTTTTTGTTGCATAATAACTGGTATCATATTGTCATATATGCAATAATAATCATTGCTTCATCTACATTTTGTACATTATATGAGTATTGTGAAAAGACCTTGATATCAAATGCTCTGTCATGTGAAATCAGTACACTTTCTCTAATACAAGTTAAATAACTCTTATATATTGTTTTGAATTATGACATTGAGCAATGATATACTTTGATACCATTCATATCTTCTCACACACTTTCATAGTGTTATATCTCTTTGTGATATGGGGAGCATCATATTCTTAAATGGTTTGTAAGTACTTTTGATGTTTTTAGCACACATTTATTCCATGTTACGTGTTTGCTCTACCATTTTTTTTGCTGATGCCCAAAGGGGAAGAGTAACTGAAAACATGTTTTTTGTTGGTCATCATAAAAAAAGGGAGAGATTGTTGATAGGGGAGCTTTAACCTCTCTATGTCTTAATTTTTTATGATGAACAATAAAATGGTTCAATGGTTTCTTGTACAACAAATGACATAACAAATGTTTTATCTGGATCATGTTTGTGCTATATATGTGAATCCATTATTGTTGAATGAATCATGCTTAAAACATGTTGATAATTTCATTTCTGGTATAAATAATTGATTAAACCAGGTATATAATCTGTTAGATTTAACCATATGACTTAGAAAGTATAACAAGGCCAAACTGCTATGTTGTAATCGATTATACAGGTTGCAAAACCAATTAAAACAGAGAAAATGTATAATCTGTTATATAAGTGAGATAATATGTTAAAAATGACTAATGGATGACTAATATAAACAAGTGTAGAATTAATCGATTACATAAATTTTTTAATCGATTAAAAAAGAGAAATAATCTAATTTATTATACAAATAGCCTAATATGTTAAGATTGTTAAATGAATCAATGATAGGCTTAAGTATTTAAATAATTGATTATGTGTATAGGATAATATGTTAAAATAGAGAAAAAGCATAACTGATTATGCAATTAACATAATTGATTATAATGCGACAGGATTTGAAAATCCTATAAATATGTGACTTGAAACCTATTTCAAAGAATCATTTGTCAAATACTAACATTCTCTTGGAGAATCTACACTTCATTGGTTGATTACCCATCAAGATTCATTCAAGGCTTTGTGCTAAAGTGGTTATGATTCAATCTACACTAGAAGAGTGTGTCTAAAAGACCAAGTTACTCATAAACACTCTGTGTATTGTGTACCTGTGTGGGTTTGTCAGGAGTTAAGTTTTGTGATTGCTCTTGGTTTATAAGAGATTGAGGTTGTTCATCTTTTGTATTGCTATATTGATTTTGAGTCGTGAGAGGAGTGCATTGAGAGGGTTATCTCTGTATTTCTGTATACTCAATCAATTATAATGGATTTTCTTCAACTAAAGTTGTTGAAGGAGGACTAGATGTAGGCTTGTGATAGCCGAACCAATATAGATTGTTTGTGTTGATCTTTCTCTACTCTTTATCTACTTGTTGATTCATTACTATTTGTTTATTGATTTCAAGAAAGCAAAGAACTCAAAGATTTAAGGCCTTTCTTTTCTTACACAAACTCGACTCTACTTTTCGCATTCTTAACACATTCTCTCGAAAGGCTTAACTCTCGTTCTTTCTCGCACCTTCATGCTCTTTCAAATCTCTGATCTCTCAAACTCTCAACATTCCAAACCAATGAAGCCTTCTTCAAAACCTCTAGTCTGTCATCATCATCTCATTTTATCACTGTCTCATCCGATCACTAGACCAAGATAAATATGATAACCCAACATTCCTTGCTACCATAGTATTCAAAACTTACTTGTCTTACGCAAGTAGTTCTTTCACCTAACCTACCACCTTCACGGTCAAACCTCACTTTACCTAACTTTCAACCCATTTCTTTCATCCCCTCTCTCTTTACCCTTAACCCTTCATTGAACATCTAATCCCCCTTCCACCCTTGCTTCTCTTTCCTTCCTTCTCTTGTGCCGGGATGTGATGTCTCTTCTTTCATCCCCTTTTGATGTTTCTCAAATAAGGGTGGAGAAAATGAGATTATACTATTAAGAGAAAATCGTCTATACGCTTAGCATTAAACGAAATAATCGTCTGAAAATACCATACACTATGCCGAAAAAAGCATTTTATACCGGTTTTCGAGTAGGTATAGAAGCAAGGGGGTATGGAAAGTTTTTTACCTTTGGATATCGGTCCTAGAATAGGTATAAAAGTATGACTTTCTATATCGGCTATGCTAAAAAAAGGTATAAAAGTCTGACTTTTTATACTTGATATTATGAGAACATGGATAAAAAATCTTCTTTTACTTTCACTTTCGTTAGAACCGGTATAAAAGTGAGACTTTTTTTATATCTGTTCTACTTTAACCGGTATAAAATGTGTCATTTTTTTAGAACATTTTATTTGTATGTGCTACTATCTATATCCAGACCTGCATAAAATTCATTCATGGAATACAATTTAAATAATAAATAACGAGCAAAATAATCAATAATGTTTCTATTATTAACACATCAAAATAGTTCTTTAATGTAATATTTACCTAACAAAGTTCCAAAATTTATTTACATAACATAATTACACACAAAATAGTTCATCAACTCAAAATGTAATATTGAAACATCTAATCATCGACAAACAATTAAAAGAAATGCAACTCACTCCTCCCGAACATCCTTTATGACATGTTGCTCTTAGAGATGTGTCATCAAATATCTACACAATGAATAGTTTGAGTCAAGTTATATTATTAATGGCTTAAGATCTTAGTTATAAACGTTCACGTTACCAAAATCCATGAGTCAACGACATTTGCAGATATAATATTCTGCATGTGCCTTATGACATAATATTTGCACTCAAAGCTCTTGAGTACTACAAGTTAAATTTATAAAGTATCATAAAATTTATGATTGTATTTATAGTTTGAAAGATTAACTACTTATAATTGGTGCAATGAACTGCAGTTTCTTTCTAGAAATAATATGTGTTCCCTACAACCTTGAATATGCCTCAACCACTCTATAAAGTTAAATGTATATTGAAATGAGTGCTAAGGAACTTAGTAAAATCAGTTATGTGTACACAACAAATAAATTATTAAAAACTTACGATATTAGTGTACTCTTAATTGTCAAAGTGTAAAACACAAGAGAACCACAAGAAACTGTTAAGGAATAATTAGTAACAATTATCAATGACCTCTGCAAATTCAAACAATAATAGTGTTAAATAACATTTAAATAAAGTAGAGAAGAGAGTGAAAGAAATGATGGAGACAAAGAAGATCAGATAAACAAGCTTCAAGCTCAAAGAAATGGCTATGGCCGCTGTTGCATAATTTGGATCTTCTACAACGACACTTGCAAACTTACTTCATTCATGAATTTCATTCACTTGTTGTAGATTTGGTTAAATTGTCTGTATTATCTTTGTGATCATCTTTATCATATCTCATATAATAGCCATACATGTTTATCTTAAAAACCAGTCTCCTGTATTATTTTGTCCTCCCTACTAATATTCTATGTTACATAAATAAATTTTATTAATATAATACATATTAAAATTTAAAATAATATAATAAACTCATGAAGAAAGTTAAAAGATGATAAGTTGTTTATTCTAAAGTCATGATCGAAATTGTTTCAGTAGGGATATGGAGCCCAAGATTTGAACCTAACAACTCTGGATCGTTTCTTCTCTGTGCTGCTTTTACTGCACTGTTTCTCTCTTTCTTCTCTTACTTCTCTGGATAAGATGGGCTGGGTACCTGCAAAGGCACTCCGACGCTCAAGTCAGAAAGGGATCTGATCAAAAACAGATTAGGAGTAATCTTTCTTAATTTTTCTCTTATGAGTGAAAACGTACCTTTTTTCCTTTGTGTTTCGTATATTTAAAACAGTAAAACAAGTTGTTACCTGAAAATCCGGACAGTTACTGAAGTGGACCATGTAGAAGTTGTAACTGCTAGATTGTGCTTTGATACTGAGTCAACTGCTTCCGTGGTTCGCGGCGTCGGTTAGCTAACATGTGTAACCGCTTCTCTGCAACCGCTAAACCGTATGCTAAAATATCACAGGCCGCACGTCGATCGTTCTGTGTGTCGATCTGGTGAGGCGACATGTCGTATGAGCGCTTCGTGTCGCGACATACTATTTAGGTTGTCGAGCACCAAGTGGTCGACGATAATGTGCCACTGGGTTATCGACCGACTGTTTTGGCTTAGGTGTCATTAGGTCGCCCGGGTCAACGGTCGACCGTTGTAGGATAAGGTGTCATTAGGTCGCCCGGGTTATCGGTCGGCCGTTGTAGGATAAGGTGTCATTAGGTCGCCCGGGTTATCGGTCGACCGTTGTAGGATAAGGCATCCTATAGTACATGCCCCCCGAGTCCGAGTAATTGAGCCTAGCATTAGCAGGCGAAGTTAAGGAGGGACGTTGAGTGTGGTTTGGTAGGGACACAGATGCGCACCGTTTTGACGTTACGCTTTTTAGGGTTTTCCCGCTCTTTTAGGGAAGCGAAGGGACGCGAGTTGGTAGCCCTTGGATTAAAGAGAATCCTACGGCGCGGGGCGATTAAACGCTTTATCTTTTGCCACACGATTCAGAAAGGGGTTTGTCACTTCAGTGGAAGAACAGAGTGTAACGTGAGCGAGTTTGTTTCCTCTTCATCATCAGTGCTTACGCTGCTACGAGACATTACCAGGTAACCCAAAATTTCCTTCGTCTGACTCTGAGTGCGTTTAGTGTTTGACCATGGAAGAAAGGGGGCAGAATACCGGTGACGATGTTCCGGGGCCGTCATCAACGGCGGAGTGCCCTGAAGTTACCACTATACCTTATGGTGAGGATGCCTTTGTATATGGAAATGTGTGCGGTGAGGGTCCAGGGGGACGTGTAATATCTCCGATTAGCGGAGATGAGTATGGCTGGGTGGCGCGTGAGGTTAAAGAACTTAGGAGTCAATTTAGGAGTAGGGCTGTGATAACGAATTGGATCGAAAATAGTTGTGTGTTAAGAACCCTAGGATATCAAACCTGTATAAAATTGATAGCTTGCCGAGACGATGAGAGGGTATGCTATGGGAGGGAGAATGCTTCCGATGAGTTTTTTTATTGTTATGTTGCGTTGTTCTACGACTTGTATTTGCGATTGCCGTTTACTGGTTTCCAAATGGATGTTCTGCGTACCTTGAATGTTGCCCCTAGTCAGTTGCATCCTAACAGTTGGGGTTACGTGCAGGCTTTCGGGTTGCTTTGTCGGGCGTTAGGAATTAGGCCCACTGTAGGTTTGTTTCTATATTTCTTTAGATGTCGACCAGGGGCTACGAAGGGATGGGTGTCATTGATATCGGAGCCGGGTAATGCATTGTTAGAGCTTTACCTGCAATCATATAGGAATTTTAAAGAGAAGTTTTTTAAGGTGTCGATTACCGAAGTCGGTCGGCGGTATTTTTTCGATGGTGAGGGGAACCCCCGATTCCCCTTGTATTGGACACAGGACCCACTGAGGTTCACTTCTTGGTCGGAGGATAAGATGACGATTGAAGAGCTAGAGGCGTTGGGTGTGTTGACCGCGTTACCACGCCCCTTTTCTTCCCGTCAGCTTATAGATTGCCTCGAGTTCGACGACGCGGAGGCGAGGGTGTTTGGTATGTGTCTTTGCTTCTTGTCGTTATAGAATGCATTGTTGTTATTGACTGTTCTGGATGGATTGTGGTTTTCGCAGAGATTATGGGGAGAAAAGGAAGTGGCAAAGGTTGGTTTCACTTAATCGGAAAGGAGAGGACTGAAGCTAGCCGCCCGGGGCCGTCTGCCGTACAGGTTGTTGGGCAGCCATGCCCCCCAGTGGGAATAACTGAGCCGGTACCAGTGGTAGTGTCGGCGTCGACTGACGACACAATTGCTGCTGAAGTGCCGCTGGTGCGTAAAAGGAAGACGAAGGCGGTCGACATCAGTCGTGAAGCTTCAAAGAAGAAGAAAGTGGCGGTCGAGGAAGCTGATCGTCCCCTCCCCCAAGGGGTATGGGATCCTGCTTTCACGATGGGTCACAAGGTGGACCTGCAGATGGACGCCTCGGAGAAAAGGGTTTTCGAAAACATGAGTGAGCAAGAAATTGCCGATACCATGTTGGAGATGACAACACGGGCACAGGCGTTGGCTTGGCATCTAGCCTATGCTTCTGATAGAGGGAGGGTACGGACCGAGTTGGACAAGGTGCGGGCTGAGTTGGAGAAGGTATGTGCTGAGTGGGAGAAGGTACGGGCTCAGCTGCAAGAACTTACCGAGGTTCATGCTGCTTGCGAGGCCAATCAGAAGCGTGCGGAGCAACTTCTGAAAGAGGCCGAGACATTGCTGAATGCCACACGGGAGGCCGGCTCGACCTTCCGCAAGGAACGCGATCAGCTGGCGATCGAGTTGGAGCAAACTAAGAGGGCAATGGTGGTGCTGGCCCGGGAGAGAAACGAATTGAAGGCGGAGGCTGTGGAAAGAAATGAGCTGGTAGAAGAATTAAAGGATGCGATTATGAGTGAACATACCAAAGGTTTCCGGAAGGCTTTGAGGCAGGCCAGGCACTTGCTCCAAGTGTCGACCGAGGGAGTGCCATTTGACGTGCAGAAGGATGTGCATGAGGATCAACTTAAACCTCTGGACGACATAGCTGAAGATGTTGTCTTGGAGGGTGAAGAGGAAGAAGAGGTGGTTGCCGACACTGAACAGGATGGAGTGGTAAGTGAACCTGCTCCGGATACTGTCGAAGAGGTTGTTGGCGACACGCCTAATATTGTAATAGATTAAGATTTGTCGTCGGCCTGTGGATATAATACCTTTGAATTTGGATTTTTTGAAATTTTGAAATGACTGTGAATGTTGAATTGCATTGTGTGCTGAATGTTACAATTTGTTGAATTTGTGATTTGTTTGTCGTGATGGCCGCTAAGCATCAATGTGGAGTGTATAGATAATGCGATGTGCGACCGTCGAGAGTGAAGGTGAAATAAGGTAAATACTGGGTGTTCCAGAGGGAACATCTACCAGAGGGAGTGTATCCTAAGTGGACTGGGTGTTCAAGGGTGAACATCTACCAGCGGGAGTGTTTCCCGTATAGGTTGGGTGTTCAGGAAAGAACATCTACCAGGCGGCTTGCTCCTAAGTCGTGTGTGTGTAGAAATGTTCGAAGCGACGTTCGAGACGACGACCCTGGGACTCGTCACTAGAAGTGATGAACGACATTAAGTATGAATCACAATGAAAAGTACGCTTTATTTCGTAACAAGTTTAGAAAACGTGGGAGGAATAACCAATGACAAATGAAAATTAACTAAAATAATATTTAAGGTGAGTGGCATTCCAGGTGTTGGGAACTGGTTGCCCGTCAAGAAGTTGGAGGCAATATGCTCCGTTCGACATGTCTTCTATAATTCGAAATGGTCCTTCCCAGTTGGCTGAAAGCTTATCGTGTGCTCGATTCTTCCTAGCTTCTCCTCGTTTTCGCCATACCAGGTCTCCATTTTTGAAGGTTCTGGGTTTGACTTTGGTGTTATATCGGCGAGATAGCATTCGCTTCTGCGCTGCTGCTCGAATGGCGGCAACCTCTCGACGTTCGGGGAGGATGTCGAGATTTATTCTCAACTGTTCTTCATTAAGGGACATATCGGTGATATTGCGCCTTAATGAAGGCTCGCCAACTTCGACTGGGAGCATAGCCTCAGTGCCGTAAGTCAGGTTGAACGGGGTGTCCCCTGTAGAGCCGTGAGGTGTACATCTGTATGCCCATAAAACCTCTGGTAGTTCCTCCACCCACAGACCTTTGGCTTCACCAAGTCGCTTCTTTAACTCTGTCAGTATGGCTTTGTTCGCGGCCTCTGCTTGGCCGTTAGTTTGAGGATGTTCGACGGAGGAGGTGACATGTTGGATGCCTAACTGGCTGAGGAAGTCTTCTAGTTTACGGGCAACGAATTGGCGACCGTTGTCAGTGATGATTTTCTTAGGGAGGCCGAATCGACAGATGAGACGCCAGATGAACTTCTGTACTCGTTGGGCACTGATAACGGATAATGGTTCGGCTTCTATCCATTTGGTGAAGTAGTCGACCGCCACTAGGAGGAACTTGTTTTGCGCTTTGGCGATCGGCAGTGGTCCAACTATGTCGAGACCCCACTGAGCGAACGGCCAGGGAGAGACGATATGGTGTAAATCCTCTGGGGGTGCGCGGATGTCGTGACCATGGGCTTGACAGGAAATACAGCTCTTGACAAATTCTTCACAGTCGTGGTCGAGTGTAGGCCAATAATATCCCGCGCGGAGCACACGAGCCCTCATGGTCCGTTTTCCAGAGTGCAACCCGCATATCCCGGTGTGTAACTCGCGCAGTACGTAGTTTGCCTCTTCCTCTGAAATACACTTCAACAAAGGAGTGCCATAGCCGCGACGGTATAGGTCGTCACCTATACACACAAAACGTGCTATGCGCTTGGAATCAACCACCGAAATGCTGTCTCCGTTGTCTTATTTTCCATAAGATTCTTAATATGCTGGCGCCAATCCGTTGTAGGTGTTGATAGATCGGTGACGAATGCTTCCACCACGGGACTGTCGAGCGACAGCTTAATGATCGAGGACAGCTGTGCTCGCTCCTTGGAATGAGCCAACTTAGACAAGAGATCTGCTTTTGCGTTTTGTTCTCTGGGTACATGGATGACGTTAACCTCGACGAAATTTCGTAGTAAGGATTGAGCCTTGTGGAAATAACGTAATAGCTGATTATCTTTGACTTGATAGGTTCCGTTTACGTGGCCGACTACCAACTTCGAGTCCATCCGACATTCTAAACGGTCAACCGTGAGCTCCCTGGCTAGGGATAGGCCGGCAATTAAGGCTTCATATTCGGCCTGATTATTGCTAGCTGGGAAATTGAAAGTGATGGCTTGCTCGATAACTAATCCATCTGGTCCTTCCAGAACAATACCGGCTCCTCCCCCCTTTTTGCCGGAAGATCCGTCTACACTGAGTAACCAATTGGTGATCGAGTCATCTGGGGGGGGTAGCGACTCAGCCGCAAAGTCTGCTAAGTGTTGTCCCTTGACGGACCCTCGCGGCTCGTAGCGGAGTCCGAATTCTGACAGTTCCACGGACCAGGAGACCATTCTTCCTGCCAAGTCGGGCTTGCGAAGGATCTTGGATATCGGATGGTCGGTACGGACTATCACTTAATGACTTTGGAAATACGGGCGGAGGCGTCGAGAAGCGGTGAGCAATGCTAGGGCAATTTTCTCAATTCGAGAATAGCGTTCTTCAGCCCCTTGCAGCGTACGACTGACGAAGTATATCAATTTAAGGGAGGGTGCTTCCTGTATCAAGGCAGCACTAACAGCGTGGTGGGATGCCGCAATGTACAGCTGCAAGTCAGATCCATTGTCCGGCCGAGCCATAATCGGCGGACTGGTGAAAATGCGCTTAACAGTGTCGAATGCTGCTTCACAATCATCGTCCCAGTGTCGGGTGGTGCCCTTTTTTAAATTCTTCAGGATGGGTTTGATGTGTTCGGCAAGCTTCGGAATGAATCGGGACAAAGCTGTAAGTCGCCCTACCAGACGTTGCACATCCCTTAAAGTTTGCGGAGCTGTCATGTCGAGTACAGCTCTACACTTGTCCGGATTTGCTTCAATGCCTCGACGCGTGAGCATGAAGCCTAAGAACTTACCCGCGGGAACGCCGAAAGTGCACTTGGAAGGATTAAGGCGTAGGCTGTACCGTCGAAGTTGCCCAAAAACTTCCTTCAAATCCTGCAGGTGTTGCTCCATAGAATGGCTGCGAACAACCATGTCGTCGACATACACATCCATACATCGTCCTATTTGATGATGGAATACTTTATCCATAAGGCGTTGGTAAGTGGCCCCGGCATTCTTCAATCCAAAGGGCATTACCTCGTAACAGTAATTAGCGCGTTCGGTAATAAAGGCCGTCTTGTTTTAATCTGGTTTGTACATTGGGATCTGGTTGTATCCTGAATAAGCGTCGAGAAAACTCAGTATGACATGACCTGAAGCTCCATCTACCAAACGATCGATGCTAGGCAGGGGATATGAATCTTTGGGACATGCTTTATTGAGATCTGTGAAGTCGACACACATTCGCCACTGGCCATTTGACTTTTTAACCATGACTACGTTTGACAGCCACGTAGTGTAAGTTAACTCTCTGATAAACTGAGCGTTCATCAACTTCTCGACCTCCGCTTGAATGGCTTTGCGCTTCTCCTCCCCGAACCGTCGCTTTTTCTGGGCGACAGGCCGTGCCTCCCGGAAGATGGATAATCTGTGGGCCATAATCCCGGGGTGGATTCCCGGCATGTCGGCGGTCGTCCATGCGAACAAATCGGCATGGTTCCGTAGTATACGCTCTAGATCGCGCTCGTCGCTTGAGGTGAGGTCCCCGCCAATGGTAGTAGTTTTAGATGCGTCACTTGTCAAGGAGAGGATTTTGACCTCGCCTTGCGGAAGAAGACGCTCGTCTATATTGGTTCGGGGGTCTAGGTCGACCGCTGCTGCCTCGGCTCCCGTTGTCCTTCTGGTTGGAACGAAAGGGGTTACTTTCAGCCCCGCCACATAACACTGTCGGGCTGTTCGTTGATCTGCCCTTACGGTACAAATGTCACCACGATCTGTCGAAAACTTCATGGCGAGGTGAGGAGTGGATACAATTGCCCCGAACGCATTCAGGCAAGGTCGTCCAAGTAGGGCGTTATAAGATGTATTGGCCTCGACCAGCAGGAATCGAATTCGAAGCTCAGGTGCTTCTCGACTTGTTCCGAGCCGAGTTCGCAGGTCTAGGTATCCTCTGGTATCCACTCTCTCTCCTGAGAATCCTACGATTTGTTCGTTAAATGGGGCGATGAGATCCTCAGATAGGTCCATCTTCTGAAAGGTAGACCAGTACAAGATGTTGACCGAACTCCCTTGGTCAACGAGGACCTTGCCGACATCATACCGAGCGATACTAGCTGTGATGACCATAGGGTCATCATGATCAGGGTCGGGTGCATGGAAATCGGCGTTTGTGAAGGTGATGTCAGGAATCGATCTGCATTTGCGTTCGACCATGTGAACCGACGTCAATTGTCTTAAATGTCGCTTCCTTGCTGAAGCTGACACACCCCCCCCCCCCCGGCGAAACCGCCAGATATGGTGTCAATGCGGCCTCAGACCAAGCGCTCCCTTTCTGTCCGGCGAGGCGGACTACGCGATCGTCTTCGGGGTCGATCATCTCTCGGATGTGATCGTTGGGGGCTTCGCCTAGAAGGATCTCCTCGGCGAGGGGTGGTAGCTCTAGTGGAGACTCTATCCTTAATGTAATTCTGAAGATAACATGCCCTGATGAGTCTCTCTAGTTCGTCTTTCACCATGTTACACTCTTCTGTGTCGTGTCCCTGGTTCATATGGAATAGGCAGGTTTTGTTACTGTCTGCGTTTTTCGGGGTGGCCTTTCGTCGCACGGTTAGGAGTTCGGCGTGCAAGGCCTCTTCCAGCACCCTCGCCCGTGGTGCATTGAGAGTCGTGTAACGATCGTACTTAGATATCCACCCTGTCTCCTTCCGAGGTGGTCGGTCCGGTTTGTAGTCGTTAGTGGGTCGCTTAACTGGTTTCCTTGTCTCCTGGCTGGAGATATCCTGGTGTTGTTTCTTTCGGGAGTTACGGTGGTCTTCGATGCGGATGAATTTTGCAATAGTGGATTGCAATTCTTCCATGGAGGTGGGAGGATCAGCATACAACTGTTCCGCAAACTGTCCCGGTTTTAAGCAGGAAGATAAGTTGCTGATGATGAAAGCGGGAGTGATATCCTTGACACGCCGGGCCGTCTCGATATATCGTTGCATAAAAGCTTTCAGGGTCTCATCCTTCTCTTGCTTGGTATGGACAAGCTCCGCAGCGGTCACCGCCGGTTTTCTGTTAGCCGCATACTGTTTGCGAAATAAGGATTCGATTGTGGCGAAACAATCTACTGAATTCCGTGGAAGGTTATGGAACCACTCCAGAGCTTCCCCCTTAAGAGATAAAGAAAAAGCTCTGCATATCACCGGGTCGTTGTCAGTATAGAATGCCATGGCATCTATAAAATTGCGTAGATGGTTGTCGGGGTCATCGGAACCATTGTAACGCTCCAAGGTTGGGGGAGGTTTGTCCGGCATGTTTGCTTGCACAATGGCCTCTGTGAACGGAAGGAGGTTGGTGAGGCGGATGGGAGTAGGCCCATTTCGACCCCCGCCAGCGGGGTGAGAAGCCTCACCGTGATGACTGACCTCGTTCTCCTCCTGTCTGTTTGAGGCAAACAATTCTGGTGGCGGGAGCTGTGCCCTTAACGCCGCCATCTCTTCCGCCTGTTTGCGTTGGACTTCTTGCTGCTCCTTTATAGTTTGCGCTTGTGTCTCAATCTGTACCTGCAGCTGCCTGATCAATTCACGCGTGTTGAAATCTTCCATTGCTCCGGTGGCGTTGTTGGGCTAGTAAATCTCGGGCCCCACGGTGGGCGCCAAAATGTTTCAGTAGGGATATGGAGCCCAAGATTTGAACCTAACAACTCTGGATCGTTTCTTCTCTGTGCTGCTTTTACTGCACTGTTTCTCTCTTTCTTCTCTTGCTTCTCTGGATAAGATGGGCTGGGTACCTGCAAAGGCACTCCGACGCTCAAGTCAGAAAGGGATCTGATCAAAAACAGATTAGGAGTAATCTTTCTTAATTTTTCTCTTATGAGTGAAAACGTACCTTTTTTCCTTTGTGTTTCGTATATTTAAAACAGTAAAACAAGTTGTTACCTGAAAATCCGGACAGTTACCGAAGTGGACCGTGTAGAAGTTGTAACTGCTAGATTGTGCTTTGATACTGAGTCAACTGCTTCCGTGGTTCGCGGCGTCGGTTAGCTAACATGTGTAATCGCTTCTCTGCAACCGCTAAACCGTATGCTAAAATATCACAGGCCGCACGTCGATCGTTCTGTGTGTCGATCTGGTGAGGCGACATGTCGTATGAGCGCTTCGTGTCGCGACATACTATTTAGGTTGTCAAGCACCAAGTGGTCGACGATAATGTGCCACTGGGTTATCGACCGACTGTTTTGGCTTAGGTGTCATTAGGTCGTCCGGGTCAACGGTCGACCGTTGTAGGATAAGGTGTCATTAGGTCGCCCGGGTTATCGGTCGACCGTTGTAGGATAAGGTGTCATTAGGTCGCCCGGATTATCGGTCGACCGTTGTAGGATAAGGCATCCTATAGTACAGAAATATTTAATTTTTATTTGATCATGGAGACGCGAACATGAAATGATTTCCTGAAAAGCAATTAATATTTAAAAATTCAAGCTTAAATTCTTATCCTACAAGATTTCAGGTGCTTACCAAACCAATGAACCAAACTTGTTAGTTACAACTTTTTTGTTTTTAAGAAAAGTGTAAAAAGAAAAAGAGCATGCAGCAAACAACTGTTTTACGCTGAAAAGAAAGGGGAAAAAAAAGTGATTCTAACTTTATGCTTTTGAAACTGTTGGGTTTCATCTTCTTATTACAATGATGTCTGCAGTTTCGTTAAAAGTATGACGCTATCATGCTACACATGCGATACTTAAATATTGCTTTTAGTTTCGTTGTATTAACTATTTTGTGCACTTTCACAAATTTCATGTATAGTCTTATGCAAGACAAAAAATTAATGCCCGATTCCTTTTATTGTGTAATGCGTAAAAATTAGGAATCTATATTTATTGTTTGAAGTACACAGAAATTTTTTATATTGAGTAATACTATAATCAAATAATATCAAATAAATAAAACAACATTATAACATTGAAGAATTCGAAGTGGAAATACTTTTTTCAAACTTAAAAATTTTATGAAAAAAAAAACAATAATTATTATTATAAAAAAGAACATAAATACTTTACACGAAACAAATTATCTCAATGTGAAAAGTAAAAAATTCACAAAAATCGAATATAGATAAAAGAAGCAAATAAAAAAATATAAAGAAATATCTATACAATACATCAAAATAATTATATTCTTAAATTTGAAAAATAAACAAAGAGAAACATAAAATTGGAGTAATATTTTGTAATGATCATATCAACCACAGAAGAAATATATATCACAAATATATTATCAAAATTTCAATTCGATTCAACATCGAATAATTCATAAGATGTAAATATATCAATAAAATTTCTCTCTTTCACTCTTCCAAAAGAGTGTAACTTTTACAGTTTTTTTTCTAGACCTAGAAAACCTCTCCAAATTACATGATACAAAATATACTTAATTAAGTGGAACTTTGTAGAGTGAGAGATAAGAGTCCATTAAAATTTTATCCTAAATTAGTTGTGTAAGGTAGGCTTCGGTTGAGTCATAGTTAAAATCATTTTCAATTTTTATTTTCAGCTCAAAAGGAAACGTTGATAACTGCGACATGGACAGTGTAATATTTTATTCAACAAAATTTGGCGGTTTAAAATTTTGTGTTTGTCCATTTTCAAAAAGAGGGAAACCAAAAATGATGATGAATTCTGAGGAAAAACAACGTATTTGATATTCATGAGTTGTCGCTGTCCGTTTCCACATACATGATCCACAGAGTAGCCACGCGTTTACAGTTAAAAAGGAAGTGAGAGAACGTTTTCTTTCTCTCTTTTTTCATTTTGGTTAGATATACGTTACTTTACTAATCTTAGTATCTGTCATTTTCAACTCCTCATTGTTAACACAATTTCCTAATCATTTTTATTTTTCTAGTTAATTTACTGTCTTAACTGCCTCTACTTAAAATAACTAACACACCTATACTCAATGGAATAAAATGTTCATGTTGCTGCAATGAGTGAGTGGATGAAAATTACACACATATTGTGGGAGTCATCATGCATGCATCATTCAACAACAAAAATATCAAATTCAATCGCACTTGTTCTTTCCAATGAATTAGTAGGATATTCTCACTCTTATCAATTTTAGATTTATGTTATTTTAATTCTTATAAATGAAAAAATGCCAACAATTAAAAATGTGAAAAAGATATTAAAAAGTGGTTCACTTAACTAAATCTTATATCATTAAATTATAAGGTAAGATTTATAATTACTTATTGTAAGTTTTTATTTAATATAAGATCTCTAACACACTTATTACATTAATTAATATATATATATATATATATATATATATATATATATATATATAGTATGGGACATTAATGGAAGTTCAATAATAACTTGACTGTGATCATATGATAAACTTAAAAAATTACAATTCTTCTTAATATAAGCTTAATATTATCTTAATAATTAAATTTTAATTCTAACTAAATTTTACAAAATCGATTTTTAAATTTAATTTAACACTACAAAATTCACTTATAAAATAAAGATCGTATAATATGTTTTATTTCTTCAACTCACAAGTTAATCATATATATCTCAAATATAAAAATAAACATTAATGAATAATTAATAATAATATGATAAGATATAATACAATAAATTTAATAAATAATAAGTCTTATTAAATTCTAATATTATCTTGAAATTTACACTTAACTAAATCTTATAAATTTAATTTATAAAATAAAATTTAAATATACTATAAATTTATCTTTCTTTACAATAACTCACCCTTATACCAATCTGAGAATAGTTTAATTATAAAGTTGTTGCCGAAAGGTTTATGGAGAAAAAAAGAGCTTCTTGCGTTTTGAACATCTTTCTACAGATTGATTCACCGATCTTTTTCACCCTTCTTATGGTCACAAAACTGTGAACGTAGATGCAAATGGAAAAGAAAGAATCAAGTGAATGATATTTGGGAGTTAAAGTTAGAGGAATATTTGGGTATACTATGACTCATGAATATTACTTCTAGCTCTTTTTTTTCACTGTGTGGTCCTCGTTTTTCGTTTCATCTTTTTTTACGCTTTCTAATGTTAAATAATATATGAAATCATTTTTAATTATGTTAGTGGAAACTAATGGTATGATTTAATATTCTCATAACTTTTATATACGAAAATATGAAAGGGTCATATAATAATTTTTTTATTTGGTACTAGTTTATGTTGAGAATTGAAATACAAATCTTGCGTAATTATCATAATAATGAAGTCTTAAAAATCACTTATGTTTATTGAGGAAGTTATGATTAGCCCATTGGTAAAATGATGGTCAAATCAAGTTTAATCGTTAATTTAAAGTTAATTATTTTGGATAATTTTGAAATGAGACTTGTTGGTAAAGAAAGTTGAAGCCATAAAAAAAGTTTGTGTAAGCTTTTCTTTGTTAGATATTTATTGAAGCTTTGTTGCTTTCTTTAAAAGTTTCAGTTAGCATGGTCCAACTAAAAGAAGCATGGAATATATATATATATATATATATATATATATATATATATATATATATATATATATATATATATATATATATATAACTATATTTTTCTAGATCTTATTATTATTATTGCGTTATTTTATCCTTTAATCATCTTAAAAAAAAAATAACAAACAACTTTTTTTAGATACTTTAATATTTACACATTTCAAAATTTTAAATAATTTTTTTTTGTCTAAGATGTGGATAAATTTTCTATATTTCTCAATAAAAGTTTCTATATTTTAAATTCAGATTTTTGTATACGTTAAATAATATTTATTTAGGGAGTATCATTACTTACTTAAAATGCAAGTAATAAAATTATATATACAGAATTACACAGCAATAAAGTATAAAAGAAAAAAAATTAACATTTGAACCTCCCATACGTAAGGGAAACTAATCTGGCTCTCGCGTTTTTTCTTATATATCTTTTTTTTTATTCACTTAAAAAATAAAATATTTTTTCATACTCTTTACACTCAAATAAGAATAATATATATATATATATATATATATATATTTTATTCACTTGGCTTCCTGTTATATCCTTATCCTGTGCAACCTATTTTAGTAAAACTATTTTTTATTTTGAACTTCTTTAAAGAACTTTTAAAATAAAGCTCATTTATTTAAGGGTTAAATATATTTTTAGTCCTTTAACTATCGAGTGATTTTATTTTTTGTCCCTCTTTCAAATTTTGGTACACTTTGATCATTTTTCTTAAGGAAACTATAATTTTTCGTCCTCTAAAACGAACGGCGTTAAGAATCAGCTGAGGTGGTTAACTGTGTGCCAAATCATCTTTTCTTTTTTCTGACACAAAGTCAACTCTCTCTCTACTTTTTTCACGGGGAGGTTTCTGGTGATTGGGGTGGTGGTGGGTTATGCAGCACCCGACGTCTATGTCCTGGGGAAGTTGGGGATTCTCGATCATGACCCCTTTAACATCTCCATCGCAAAGAAATTTTTCCCCGCCACCCTAGTCTTCTACCTCGCCATCTTCACCAACACCAACCTCCTCCGCGACGCTAATTAGAGAGAATGGTTACAATTTATTACTATTTTGTTTGGTGAGAAGTGAAGAACTAAATCCCACTATGGAAGTGGACAAGTCAAACTGAACTATCACATCTTCCAATTGATACTCTTCAATCACAATGGAATTTCTTGGGTTCACACCTCCATCCAAGAACCCTAAACACCTCATCGCTCACTCTCACCATGGAGTTCCTCCCATGTACGCTCCACTTCACCATCTCACTCTGCAATACGGTTCAATGACCGACACAGAATACCTCACTTGCGAAGAACCGAAACAGAGCTCAAAGGGTCTACAAAAAGACTTGGCAAGGTTGGTAGTGGTGCTGGCCGATAGGGCCGGAGAGAAAGGAGTTGGGCGATTTGTGGGTTTTGGCTGCGAAGCACTAGAGGGGGCAGTGAGTGACGGGTGGTGAGGGAAGAAGACGAAGTGGTGTTTCAAGATGCACAATGGAGCTAGAGGAAAGAACCTCCAAAATCAAGAACCAGTTTGGTGGGAACAGAGATGATTACAGTAATTTTCTTTTATTTTTACTTTTAATTTTGAGTTATTACTATGAAGTGTGGCAGCATATTCGTTGTTGTGGCATAGACGATTCTGAGACAGTTCCACCACTTTTTGTATGCACTGGTTGTTGTGATTCACTTGTACCCTCTAGGACCGAATCATCCTTTTGTTCATATTCTCCTTCTTCATCTAGAGAAGTTCGTCGTCCAATCGTTACAATTTCCCTTCTTCTCTTAACTTTGTTTTTATCGAAAAGGGATTTGGAATCAGATTGGGAGAATTTGTTTAATTTTTCTAGGTGCAGGTCGAAGAGGAATTGGTGGTGCGATGTTAAGGGAAGACGAAGATGAATCACGCGTGCCCCTCTGTAGCAATTTTTGATTCCAATCTTTTCCCATTTCATTAGCCATATACCTGCTTCATGTCAAAGAAGCCAAAGATGAATCACGCGTACCCACCACCACCCTTATCACCTCTTATTTTTTCAAAAAAAAATGAAGAGAAAAATAAAGCACAGAGGAACAAACCCTGAAATCTCTATGCCCAAAAAAATAGAGAGAACCCTCAATTTATTATTTTTATTTTTGTTTTAAATTTAAATAAATAAATATTTGCAAACCCGATTTTGTTCTCTTGACATCTTTAATTGTTCTGAACTCCGAAAGATCCACCGTTGAAAAACGAAAGATGCAGCAGAACATCTTCAACTCTACTCGTAGCATGAAAATCATGGACGCTTGTAAGGGCACGTAGGTCCACGCGCTCAAACCCTCCACTGCCGCTGCTACCGATCGGAGCTCAGTCAGTGTTGTTGATAAACTGCTACATACTTCGTTTGACCATTCCAAATCCCATTCCAATCTTTCCCCTATTATGTATTTTAATTCAAAAGTAGGAAACTTTGCAGATTTTCATTATCTACGTGACACATCATTGTTAGCCACCTCAGTTGATTTTTAACGCCAATTATAGTTTCCTTAAGGAGGAGGATCAAAGTGTACCAAAGTTTGAAAGAGGAACGGAAAATAAAATCGCTTGATAGTTAAGGGACTAAAAACATATTTAACCCTTTATTTAAATTGAAGTTAAATCAAACAAAATCATGTTTTAGTTTACTCAAGTTGTCTTAACTAGTTTATATTTATTTTTTATTAAATAAAAACATCTTAATTAATAAATAAGTTCAAATAATCTACCATTTATTGTATTTTAAAATAATTTAGCATGGTATATAATTTAAATTGAATTAGCTGTAAAAAAACTGAATTAGGTTCTAGAAAACAACAGGGTGAGCTAGTGTTCAAAAGTAAACTTCAATAACAATTCCATGCATCATATATTAGTTCAATATTAAAACATTTTATAACATATATCTACATATAAAGAATTGACTCTAAACTCAATTATCCGGATACTATGCTTGACATAAATATCACTGAAGGTGTGCATCAATGGTAGTATTTATACTCTACAGAGTTATAAATAAGGGTAACTCGACCTACCACCCATGAGGTTAATCTTCCACTCCTAAAACCCAAAGAGCTAGGCTAAAAACCTCCTACCATTCTCTTTGTCACCTCATTCATCTCTACATGAGTTGAATGGTTGATAGAATATTAGGATACCTACTTATTGAGTCTCACCATCATGCATTCACTACAACTTACTTTAGTATAGAATCTCTCCGTAAGATTCTTATCATAACACACCACTTTCATTCTCATAACATATCCATACCATTTCAAAAGCCTTAAATATAGCTATCAAAACATTTACAACATAACAATTTCACATAAAGCATTCACCAAAACTCACATTTAAAAACAAAGGAAACTACTTGCTATCGCCAATGCTTAGCGTCAAAAACTACCTCCCTAAACAAACAAAGAAAAAAACAAGGATAAACTAATGGTAAAAAGACACCAACAAGATATATTAATATTGCATGATACAACACATTTCCCCAAAGTAAAAAACCATCATAATTATGCCATAGACCTAAACTCGATTATCCGGATTTAGTATAAATGTCGAATTATGGCAAGTCGTGCACTTGTGGTGGTCTTTACTGCTCTATAGAGCCATTGTCAATGAATTTCACCCTACCACACCCACAAGGTTAGTCTGTACCGCGTCTTAGGCCATATTGTAATCACCTAGACTAAGACCTCCTGCTACTCTCACCACATGTATCACTCATCTTTAATTGAGAATGAATGATCATTAGAATTTTAGGATAACCCCCAAGGTTGAGCTCCTTGCATTCATACTAACAACACTTGAAACCATCGTTACGAATTTCCCCTTAGAAATTCTTTTCAAACCACATTGTACTTCAATCATAACCTCATTCATAATCATTCAAATATTTCATATATTATACCAAAGACATATTAAATCATCAATGTAATAATTATTCAAAAAAACATAAAAGAAAGAAACTCAAAACTCACCAAAGGAACATGGCGCTCAATGCCAGAAAACTACCCCCTAACGCTAGAGCCACTGGAATGTGGCGCTCAGTGCCAGAAAACTATCCCTCAACACGATATTAGTTGACAACACATTGTGTTTATGAACTTTGATGCACCTAAGACTTATCCAATTGATCAAAAGGGTTTTTTATACACTAGAATTGATATCAAAACACATTTATAACTAAAACAAGGTACCTCTTTGATCATTAGACCCAAACTAGGTGCATTAAACTCATATGACAACTTAAAAAGTACCCCAATTTAAATCTACACTTTCTAACTTAAAACTCTGCAAATTAAAGGTATGAACAAGCCCTAATGGACTCAATAACATACCCCAAAACCTCCTTTTTATCACAACCTCTATTTTATGTTTTCACTAGTTAGAACTTCCAATATGAAAAAAAAAACAGCATAAGAACCAAGTATCATTTCCACCTCAGATTTTTTCTAGCTCAACACCTAAACAAGTCCTAAATGACTTAATAACCATCCCTAAACTTTTAATTTTCCTATAGAACCATTATCTCAAATTCTCAATTATCAAAACCTTTAAAATTGAACTTGAAAACTTCTTAAACCACCCTATTAACTAACACATGTTCCTATTTGAGATTTCTACTAACTCTAGGCTCTAACAAGTTTCAATTAACACAAAACCAGACTTGAAACACCAAATTTCTCAATCCAACCCTTATCTCACAAACTTGCCTATTAAAACCTCCATTTTTTACTATCAAACCCATAACTTTGATAACTCACTACCCCTTAAATATTGCAGCCATATCCAAACATAAATACAACTTCACAAGATAGTATTCATCACAGCAATAACATCAAAATCACATCATAACAAATATATCATGCTATCAATTAACATCATCCGTGTGCAATAAATACTAGAACAAATATCACAATTTCAATTAAATCACCCTATCATCCAAACAATCACAAATCATACTTGTAAATTAAAATTCAAGACTGCACACTAGTTGCCCTTACCTCTTTAGACTACCAAACTATTCCAGAAGACCCTATATCGTTTTCACAACTCGGAAAGCTCTATCTGCACCTATAGACAACAAAATCATGGTTAGGGTACGTCATTATTACTACTGATCAATAAATAACCTAAAAGAATACTCAAACCATACATGTGACAGAGCCAAACATCCCATGCATTGGAAAACATGAAACTAAAAAAAGGAGGAGGAACTAACCTACTTGGGAAATTGATTGAGTAGAGTTGATCAACTCTACTTGAGGATCACAGATGCAGTCTCCGATGTTCAAACAAATTAAGAGGATGTAAGAACCCTTACAAAGAAGACAGATGACTCTAGAAAAAGTGATTTATAGAGAGATGATATGTTTTAAAATAATGAAACACATTTATAACAAATTCATCTATATAAAAACCTTTTAATATTAAAATAATCGAGTCTCAATATTTTTAAACTACTACAATTTTTAAAATATTATTTTCTAGATCTTTACTTTTATATATATATATATATATATATATATATATATATATATATATATATATATATATATATATATATATATATATTATATTTTAACTTGAATAATACTTAGTAACTGAAAATTTGAAAAACCAGAGTATAAAAATTAAAAAATACATTAGGTTATAGTAAAAATATTTAAGTCCGTATATTAAATTATTATTAAATGTTTAATCTTTCAATATATTATTTTTATTAAATGTAAGCATCAAATTAGAAAAAAAAATTAAATCAAATCCTTTTAGGCAGTGCGATAATTAAAAGATCTTTAGTTTAGTTAAGTAAAATTATTACAATCATAATAAAAATAAAATGTTAAAATTTAACATTAGTTCATTTTCAACGTTCAATAATAAATTTTTTTAATATTACAAAAATTACTCGCAATTGTTGTTGTTTTGACAGTCTGGGAAGAAGATTTTTGAGTTGAATCACGTCTAACGTTTAAGTTTGTTTTGTTAAATTTGATGAGTCTTAATTGAGAGCGTTCCATTTTTTTCGTTGGTTCATACTTGATTGTTATGTGAACATTACGTTTTACCACTACATGTATTTGAAGATTAACATGAAATATTATTAATATTTTGTCAAATTTAATAAAATTTAAGCTGTAGGATAGGGTCACGCCTTGTAGGGAAGAGTTAAAATTTAAACTCATTATCAAATTTTGAAAATCATAAGAGACAAGATGGATTGATGTTGGATGAAGAAAATTCATATTTGTCATCTTCACGAGAATAACATTAAAATGTTTTTGAAATTTGTTAAAAGGTAAACTTATATGAAAAAATATATATTATAATCCATATGTTAATTGTGTGAATTGGGATTAAATGTCTAACATCCCAAATATATAGTATTAAACTATAAAGAAACTATCACATAATTAATATAATTGATAGAATTGTCAATTTGATCCATGACTCCGGAGCTAGCTCTAACCCGTTATTGAAAAAGCCCCCTCTTAAGAAGCCCCTCAAATTGGGGTCAAAAAAAAGTCCCAGCCCCCAAAGCCCCCTCTCAAGGGAGTTAAGGTCAGGGTTAAGGTGGGTTTAGCCCCACTAAAAAAATTTGAAAACTAAACTTCAATATTCTCATAGTAACTATCAAAAGTACTAAATTTTATATTCATGTAATTGATTTCTTATTTCAAATTATTAAATAAAACTAATTAACTATAGTATAATAGAATATTTAATATTCAAAATAACCACTTTTTTAAATAATTAAAAACAATTGCAAACTACACACTTAATTTTATACAACTAAATAGTATTACAATTTTTTTTTTACTAAAATATTATAAAAATGCTTTATTTTGTTGTCAATTTTAATACAATTATGTCTTATATTGCAAACACCAATTATTAAAAAATTATATATAATTAGTAATATCAAAATAACCCCAAAGAGAAATAATAACATATTAAATTGATTTAATATTTTCACCACTTTTACAGTTTTTAAAAAGAATCACTGTTTTGTTTTCTCGACTTCTAAAATATCACTCAATCTGTTTTTAATTATTTAAAATTAAAAATAATTCAAAAATTTATTATCTAAAATTTTTTGATCAAAAATATTATTAATATTTTATGTGTAAATTAAACTTATGTTTCATTTTGTTTTTTCTCTTTGATAATATTTTCTCAAAATCACCATAAGATATATTATAAAAAGAAAGTTAATTTCTTAAAAATTTAAAAAAAAATGAAAATTTTAAATAGACCTAAAGTACTAAAGAATGACAAATGTTATAGTGTTTCAATTCTTTGACTAACACATTAAATAATTTATTTTTAACTTTCAATTAGAACACATAACTTAAATGTATGTTTATGTTTATGTTTATGACATTTAAAATGTAAACATTCTGAGTAAGGAGTACGACGAGATTGAATCCTATGGACGAATACAACTGCAGCCTGCACAAGGTTTATGAGTTTTTTTTTTTTACTTATTATTTATGTTATGAGCATGATTTGTTGGGTATAAAATGAAAAAGAAAATCATTTATATTTAATTTCTTTTTTAATAGCTTGCTAAGAAAATAAAGAAGCCTTATTTTTTTTAAAATTAAGAGCTTCAATTAGAGAAAATCTTCTCTTAAATTTCAATTTGGATAATTATAGATAGAAAGTTAATTTCTAATTTATAACCTAAAAAAAACGAAATTAAATATTTAAATTTCAAATTTATAAAATGATCTTCTAATTATATACTTAGAGAATCTAACTCAATAAATATTGTCATTTTGCTTTTGTTTCTTGATTCTAGAACTCTCGTCCTATAAAAAATTCAATTTATTTTTTATCGTAACTATTTTTGAAAGAGTTAATTATATTTTATCTTGTATTCAAAATGAACATTTTTTCTAAAAAAAGGCCCATGGGTTGGCCTTGACCACAGGGCTTTTGAAGATATTTTAGCCCTGTGGGCTTTTTCTACGAGGGGCTTTTTGGTCCTATGGATTTTTCTGGCCCCAACCCACGTGGGTTAGGGCCAAACCATGTAAGGGGGCCAAATTGACAGGTCTAATAATTGATCAGTTAACAATTAGGAAAAGATAAAGTTCTATTACAGTTATCTAATATAAACATAAAATAAAATTTATATACAAACACTAAACAAAAAGTATAATAAGAGATTCCTTAATATAACTAAACAAAACATAAAAGAAATAAAAATATAAACGTTAGCACCCTCTCCACCTAATACTTGCTCTACTAATACGACATCATCATCTGCTCACACCCACCAGGTGATCATAACTTATGCACAAACAAACAATACAAAATAAGCACAAAGAAAACAAGCAGGGTAAGCTAGTGTAAACAGAAGTTATAATAAAATGATTACACAAATTACAATTCCAAGCCAAGTAATCAAACATTGCCAAAACATATAATAAACATAGACTTGACTCATCTAGAATGTCGAACTATGAAAATTTATGCACTTGTAGTGGTTATACTGTTGGCTCACCCAAAACTACCACACAAGGTTAGTCGATTAACAAATGTCTTTGACCAAGGTAAAGCCCTAGACTAGAACCTCCTAATACTTTCACCACATGCCTCACCCTTCTCTACTTGAGAATGGATGACCATTAGAGTGTCAAGATAAACCATTAGTACTTAGCTCCATACATTCATACTAACAACACTTGAAACCACAAAAAATAATTATCCTTAGAACTCTTATAAACCTTTCATCCATTTAACCATATGTCCAAATCATATCACAAAGTATCAGAGCAAACATTACACCATATAAATCCAAGCACATATGAGAAATAGAAAGCAAAAATAACTAAACAACCCTAAACCACTCGCCTAGCGAACACAAACCACTCATCCAACAAGAGCCCAAACAGGGAGCTTCCCTAGCCTAGCGAGGGAGCTCGCCTAGAACTTAAATCTTACTGTCAAAAACTCCCAAAGCTCGCCCAACAACCTGCCTCTACTCACCCAGCGAGAGGCAAAGGAGCAAGGTTCCTAGGCCCAACGAGCTGGCTCGCCTAGCCGTTGGAACTCATTGCCAAGACTTCCCTAAATTCTCCTAGCGAACACCTACTGCTTACCTAGCTTTACTGTATAATCCTACAACACTTAAACTGCCTAAACAACACCTCTGGACCACTCATGACCTATTCTTACCATTTTTACCAACTTCTAACGCTCATAATTTGAATCATAAACTACCATAGTCCTAAAAAATGTGTATCATCCAACTTAAACTAGTTTCCAACTATTTTAAACAAGATTCCACTTAAAAACATTTAAATCCTCTCCTTTGAGACTAAAATTTAAATCTACCAGTTTTAACTTATTTTTAAGTAACTTAGTGAGTCTAACAAGTCAGAAATGACTTAGCAACACCCTCTAAAAAGACCATTTTCACACAGAATCTATAATTCAAAATCTAACTAGTCCAAGCCCCTAAAAATGAACTTGAAAACCCACCAAAACACTACCAAAAATCCTATTACCTCTTTCTAAAACATATTTCAATTAATTAAAACCTCTAATAAGTCACAATTCACATCTAAATAGACTCTAAAACGGAATTTACTCTATTTAACCCTTAGCTTAAAAACTCACATATCAAAACCCTCTTTTTGAAGTCAAAATGACTAACAATTCAATATATAATTTGTTTCCTCTAAGCTATATCAATTTCATACCATCAACCTTCACAATCTCAACCAAATAGAAGACAATAATCACCTTTAACCATATTCATTCAACCACTTTCATTCAATCACACATGCATATTAAAATAAAACACACAATTCAATCATCAAAATTAACATACATTCAACTTACATACTATTAACTATCAAAACATACTTCTTTGAAGCACATTGACCTTTGTATGTTATATTAGAAAAGGATTTGAAGATGTCTTTGTGTCCATAATGCATTAATTTCAAACAGTAATAAAAAAAGGTTAAGTTTGAATAATTTGAAGACAAAAAATGAGTGGATTGACAATAACTTCGTTGTTTTGCTTAAATTGTTGAAAAAAGAATTTCCTAAAAAAACATGTTGCTAATACTTGAAGTTATCTAAAAATGAATCTTTTCGGTAAGTTTTATAATCTTCCTATTGAGTTATGAAAAAAAATGTGTTATATTATGCATGATGATTTTTGGTTCAATACATTTAGGGAATTATACAAATGTTTATCTAAGTCGAAAAATTCAACGTGATGAAGATGTGTGAGAAAATGATTGACATTTTCAATGAAAATCGCAAGGAGAGCTTTAAGTTGCATGCAATGATTTTGAACGTTTTTCAACTTTCTAGCATATTAAAACTTGAGAAAATATAAAGCATTGTGCATCTTCTATTTATATAGATAACACAAGCAATAACCAATTGAGGCATGGGAAAAAAAATGTATATACACAGAACATTTTTATCACATTATCATTCATATTCTCTCCAAAGATAAAAGGATGAGATTGAGCTAAAATATTGTGTTTCTAAAGGTCCAAAATAAGAATGTAAGTGACAAAATAACATGGAAAAAAAATCTATTCTTTTATCCTCCATACTGTTTCAATGTGTATAAATATACTGTACAATAGAGAAAAAAATCTATATGATAATTTAATCAACATACTTAAAAGAAAAATGATGAGTTGAATATTCACCAAAATATAATCGAAACATAAACAAAAAGGAAAGAATTTTTTTTTATCTTAATTTGGATTTGTCAAATAAAGAGGTAAAATAAATTAAATCTTATTCATGTTTTTTTTTTCACTTTTTTTCATGCCTAGACTTTATTATTAATTTTATAGAAAAAGGGCCAAAGTTGAAGAAAAAAATAATTTTCCTAATCCTATAAAAAGAACGTTGTTACGTGGCTTTCGTGTTGATGTTGCATAATATATGAATATTTATGTTTTGAATCATATCTGAAATCTTGCTCCTACTTGACTGTTGGATTGGTTTTGTGTGGGCCTCTATGCTATGTGTGTGAAGCTACTATATCTTGATTCCATACACACATTCACCACACCAAACATTACATATTAAACCAATCTTATAAAATACATATATAGTAAAGTATGCCTGTCCATTCAACTTTAAATTCCTTCTTCAATGTTGTTACTTGGGAATACATTTCATCAACCCATCAAACCAACCATTGCTTTTCCTTTTGTAATAAACACATCAACCTTCTTTTACTTCTTTTTAATAATTATCAATATCTAAAGACTAATATCTCGAAATATAATTAAACTCATAATATATAAACTTTATTCTTAAAAGATATATTTAATTTTAGGCTTAATTAATAATATGGTATCGATATTTAAATTTTTAATTCATTTTAGTGTTTATATTTTTTTAATTCAATTAACTCTCTATTTATTTAAAATAAACTAATGTGTTCTTTTCTGAAAAAGGCAAATGTGGTTTTTTTTTTCTTAAATTATTTGAAATGTTTCATATGTTAAAATATGATTATTTTTTATCTTAAAATTTTTTTCTAGTGTCTTTTTTTCCTTCACTTCCCATAATCTTTATGTATGTTTTTTTACATCTCTCCACCTTTGACTACCTTACAAACGAATTAAATTCAACAAATTATATTTGAATTCAACAAAAAATATGAATTTTACCTCCCACATTTGACATCGGTTTCGTTGGAACCAAAGCATAAAATGACACAGTGACATTTTTGTAATAATTGAAAATATTTTTTTGTTAAATTTTTTGAAAGGTTTTAGGCAGCGTTCTTAATAGAACCGAGGCAATATAACCTATATTGTCTCGGTTAATAAAATAACCAAGATAATAATATGTTTCTAGGGTTAAATTTCACGGACAAAGACATTTTCAGACTGAGTCAAATTTTTCTCAGCCGTTACTGCTCTCTCGTCGTCCTTGTGACCATCATCTTCACCATTTGTTCCATTTTTTCTTTCATTTTACATTGATTCAGTGCTTAGGTATGATTTTTTCTTTGTTTTACCTGATTGATTTTGTGCACAAGTGCTCTTTAGGTATTTTTTCACTTTGTTTCAGTAGCACCAAACCACCACCTTCAAAGTTAGTTTCATTTTAGTTGTTTTCATTTGGGTGTTTGTTAATTATTCATATGTATAAGTAAACTGAGAGTATGTTCAAATGAACTCCAAATGGCTTGAAAATTTGTATGAAGGTCCAAAAAAAATCATGAAAATCACTCACAAAAAATTTCAGCTAAAAATTCAAAGTCTATCTATTTTAAATATTTTTGCAAAGTTTTAAAATTTTATTTTTGAAAAAACAGAAAACAACATTTTCTAGGAGATCTGAAAGGATTAGCTGGCTACGTGAGCTACTAGGGTATCAAAAGTGTTTTTCTACCCCAAATGCATATAGGAAAATGGTTAACTAGAGTGAAAGTTATGATCATTTTAAGATTTGTAATGTAATTTTTTTTTAAACTTCAGATTGATCCGAATTAAGAGTTCTTGATATTTTTATTCTCAAATATGAGTTTAATTAAGAGTGCTAAAAAAATTTCATTCAAAGATAATGACCATAGCTATGAAAACCAAAAATCACATTAAATAGTTGTTCTTGTGTACAGGTCTATTTTTTGTGCAGGTCTATTTTGGTGTTTTTGGGTTTTTTTTTTCTTGTATACACTGGTGCATAAAAGACTTTTAACGTCACCCTTTAGACGTCCGACCCTCGAATATCCAACATAAAAAATGACTGGTGTCATTTTCCGTAAATAAAACAACTATTTAGACATCTGTTATGGGGGGCTCCGATTTCTAAAGTCATTTAGCCGTTTGTTATGGGGGGAGTCGACTTCTAAATACTCAGCCTAGAAATTTAAAAAATCACTTTTTGACTCCATTTAGACGTCTCATCCCGCCACTCCGACTTCTAAAGCCATTTAGACGTTTGTTATGGGGGAACCGACTTCTAAATGTCTACATTAAAACACCGCGAACACGAGGCAACCGTTACACGCACTTGTTGTTTAGTATCTTCCTCGCATTTTCTCTCCACGGGCTACTTTTTCAGGTATGTTTTCTCACTTTTGCACCGTTTAAAATTAATTTTACTCCGATTACATTACTCTTTGATGAATTATCTTTCATTTGAACCGATTAAAATGCGTTTTCATTGGGTTTTTGTGCAATTTTGCTCGTGTCCTTGGGCGGCGTTCTTGGACGGCGATTTCTTGCGTTTTTCACTCCTCAAATTCCCTCCTCTACGTTTTTAAAACCATCTAATATAAAAAAAAACGTACAATCCATTCTCTTCAACTAAAATATAAAGTTGTAAACTCGAATCACCATGAGCCAAGAGCAACCCGAGAGGCTTCAAGTGGAGAAAGATCCAATCAAATACGACGACATTTTAGACGTCTAATCTATTTAGGTCCGACATTTATATAGACGTCCGACCTGTATAGGTCAGACGTCTATATAGACGTCTGACTAGGGTCCGACGTTCCATCAACGTCACCCGAATAAACATCAAGTCGGGATCAGATGTAAAAAGCCCAAAATAACATACGTCTAAAGCCTTTTCTGCACTAGTGATATATGCTATGGAATGTTTACATAAACAAGCATTTTTTTAAAAAAAATACTTTAGACAACGGTTCTGGTAAAAATCGAGGCAAAAAAGGGCTATTGCCTCGATTCTGGATCTAACCGAGACCATAGACCCTTTAATTAATTTTAAGGGTCTACGGCCTCGGTTAGAACCAGAACTGAGGCAAAATCGTATCCTTTTTTCTTCGATTTTTGAACCGAGACCAAAGGTTCCTGACTTTTTATCTCTCCTAAATATATATCGGTTCTACAACCGTTGTCATAGACCCAAAATAACCGTTGTCGTATCCCTTCATTGCACTAATGTGAAATGAGTAAAAATATATGTAAAGACCTAGATAAAAGATTTAAAAATAAAAACGAATTATTAATTAAACTTTAATCTTAAATATATGAAAGTGGGATAATCTCCACCCTACAAAAGCATGTTTGTGCATGTTTGTTTGAATATGTTTAAACCAAATTTGTGAGAATATGATACATAAAGCCACAGTCATACGTAAAATATTGGTGACGCAAATGATGGGCAAGAAAGCTTAACCGTTGAAGTATATATCTCCCACTATGCCGAAGCAATGTGTGGAAGCATTAAAGCTTAGTGATATATAAAAATATGCAGAATCTGGTTTCTGCAACAGACGTTTCTTCTTTCAAATGGGTTATAAGATAGTAATAGACAAGGAATTTATCTCAAGAGGCAAAGGATAGGGTGCATGGTACTGCTGCTATCTTGGTTCTAATAAGATAGCGTACAAAGTACAACACCACCAAATCCTTTCAACAACTTGTTTATCATTGCTTTGCTTCACACAATATCTCACACAATTGACACAAGATTCCAAGGCTTTGAAAAAAGCTTCTTCGAACATTGTTATGATTATCCAACAATTTTTTTTCAGTGTTACCATTCAGTTGGTCATAAAATATGCTTGAGTAATTTGTGTAAGGTTGTTATTCTGAGTTCTCATTGTCACTGAAACGGCAAAAAAGAAATGATGGAAGATGAATATATGCAAAAGCTTTGTGTTTGACTCCTTTTTCTTTTTAGTACCTTTATGTGATATGGGTGATATTCATTGATTTGGTCAAAGCTTTTGTCAAGAAATTACCATCCAACTTCCTCATAAAGCAGATAATATGCTAAAAGAATTAATACAATATAAGTTTTTATAATTGGAAGATATTATAGGTTGAGAAATTAACTTGAGTTAGGATAGTTAGTTTTTTAGTCATTTCAAGTTTGAGGTTCACTTTTTTAAAAAAAAAAATCAAATAAATATGTTGATATTATTTAATGAAAATAAAAATTAAAAGTTGATTTGACGTATAAGTATATTTTTTCATTATTTTAGTTTTTTTTGTTATAAAAATAAATTACTTTCTACTTTTTTTACACAAAGAAAAGGAAAGATATGGCAAGTGATTATTATCAAATTCATGTTTAAAACTAAATAAATAAATATCTCTGTTAATATAAATACCCTGAGACATTCTTTGTTGTTGTTGCGTTTCCCTTTCCAATTAATAATATATATATATATATAAACAGTTTTTCTACTATTTTCTTTTAAAACGTACCTTTTAACATATTATTGAACATTTATTCACTGTAAAATACGAATGTTTAACCCAAAAAAAATGCTAAAATGAGAAAAATATTAAGCTTGCACTCTACTCATTCCTATGGCATACTTGTAAAATTAAAAGTAACTTGCAGTTTTCATTAGACTGCTACAGTGTTGGTCTCTGGGCCCACTAGAGAAATGAGTATAATTTTCTTCCAGCAATTTCTTTCTGCACCTAGTATTGTTTTTCTTGCACCGCCATAGACATTTAAGAAGCCCAAATTATTCGTAGTCTTGAAACATTTTTTATTGCTTAATGTAGAATAAATTTTCAAATTATGTAATTCATAATTTAAAAGTGCATTATAGATTTCACCATACTAAAACATGTTTAGAATTGTACCATTGAAAATACACTTTCAAACTACACAATCCGAAAATTTCACAATTAAAATATATTTTAAAATTTCACATTCCGAAAATCTAAATTGTGAGCAATTTATATATTTTAGGAAAAGCACAGGGTGAGGAGGAAGAAATTTTCTATTCTTGTGTGTGTGTGTGTGTTAGCTATGCTATGATTAATTGGGCTTTTTGGAATACCAATGATAGATTTTGGAGAATTTTGGGCTTTTTTAGCCCTTATGTAACAAGCACCGGACAATTGCACCATAATTTTTCCCAAGTTTTTTTTTTTCAAAATAATCTTTTAAATTTTTTATATTTTCTGAAGAGAACATCTAAAATATACTAAAAGATTTTTTTTTTCCAAACTACACCTTCCTGAATGTTCTGTAAACAAATATTTTAAAAAGGAAGGTTTTGAATAAATTTCAGAATTTGTAATCTCTTATTGAATTTTAACTATTTTGAAATATTCATTTCGAGAAAACATGTTATAGAATTTATTATTACAAAATAAACTATACCAAAAACAGTTTGTTTTGAACCCACTACTATCTGTGCGTTCTTTTCTGATGGTCAGTCTCTTTTCTCATAGTAATTATTCCATTTACTAATTGCAATTTATAGCATAAATGGAGTATTTGCACCAGTTCTAGTACCATCCAACTTGTAAATAAAATTAAAAGACTTCCATAATTTTTTTCTTTTAAAAGCATCATTCCGAAATTTTTTATTTTTGATTTTAGGATAAAATCTCTATTATTAATAAAAGAGATTTTATGTACATATTTTTTTTTTCAATTTTATCTTTTAAATAATTGTTTTTTAAATTAAAATACTTATTTTTTATTATTTATTTAAATTTAACCGTTTCTGATATATTTATACTAATATTTTATAATATATTTGAAATGGTGGTGTAAGCTTTATTTATAATAATAAATTATAAGTGTTAAAATTAATTCAAGTACCATAGTTTGTTTTTGTTTTACATTGAGTTGAGTGTATAGATAGATTCTTTAAATTGTAAATTGTAAATTGTATGTGAATACAGTGTGAAATAATAATTATAGAGGGTTGGGATATGATGCAGAAAACATATGAAGGTGCTAAGGAGACCAAGAAAGTATGCAGTATCTCAGAAGACAATGAGTTGTTGTCTATGGTTGATCAAGAATAAATAGCAGATTACTTCAACCGAATTCAGCTGTTGGTGAATTCAATGAGGGCTTGTGGAGAATCAATCACAGATCAAAATATGGTGAGAAAATTCATGAACTAAAACTTCTGTCACCAAGTGCTAATAAAGTAGTAGAAAAGCATACACTCCAAGCACAAGTTTAAAACAAGAGTGATTAATCTCATGGTAAGTGAGGAAAGATAAAAATAGTGGCAAATTTAACTAAGAATCATAATGGCCTAGCAGAAAGGACGAATAGAATTGTACTGAAGGAGATATATTTTTCTACATATTTTAATACTTATAACGTATCATTTGATAGTCTTTTATTAAAATCTTGTCCTTCATGTTTGTGAATAAACTCTTTTGCCATAAAAGTTGAAAGACAACCTAAGAAATTTCAACCAATAATTTTAAATAACATTTATGGTTATTGAGTTATTTAACTCCACTTGGATTATGTATAATCTACTATAAGCTTTGAGTTTAGACAATGTATATAGTCTAGAAGTAGATTATATATTTTGATGGATCATAGATAAACTTTTGAAAGTTATTATTCATACCCAACTAATATTTTTATAGGCTAAACTTAGATAATGTTGATATCTAGAATGTTTTATTACACATGTTAGACCTCGAATAATAATGGCTCATGATTTGGTCCTCACCTATTTGGAACAAAAAAAATCTCACAAGACCAAAAACTTCTTTTATTGAAAAAGTTAACATGACAAAATACTCACAAAAGGCTTATGGGTCAGGGCTAAGACCAAGTCAATATCAGTTCATGAATTTTTTTTATACTTTCAGTTCAGGTTAGTTTGTCTCGATTTTTGTTCTAAGCCAATTATTTTTAACTTTCGATCATGATTAATGTCTCAACTTTCGATCCAGGTCAGCTTATCTCAATTTTCACAACTTTAGCCTAAATTCATCTCATGACAATCTGTTTCAAAATTTCATCCAAAATGATCATTTGACCTTTGACTTGAACTTTCCATCTTAGCCTTTAATCCGAGACGACTTAGCTCAAACTTGGTTTGAAACTCAAAATATTATTTTTAAAAATTAATTAAAATCTTTTAGTGGAACCAAGTCCATTTTAACCCTAATTCGAACCCATTTAAAAGGAGGATCTGGAACAAATTTTTTGTCCTCTCATTTGAGAGTCCCCTAAAAGAATAACTTATGAAAAAAGAGAGGCTGCAATTGACTCATGGGCCAATGGCCCCAAATTGACACCTCTACCCAATATCCCATCTATTGTTTTTTTTTTCTAAGATTAACAATCACCCCGTAAAATCCAGTTCTGTTTTCTTTTGTTTATTAAAGCTTTTGTTTTTTTTAACATCTAACAAAAATATATATTTTAAATGGTTTCTAAAGCGAATTTTCAAACAATAATAGCAATAAATAAAAATAGTTGTAAATAAGGTATAAACTAAATTTTAAAATATTAATAACAACGAATAAAATATTATAACAGTTCAAAAATCTTGAAAACTACAAATTCAAAGATTTATACGCACAACAAAAAAATATTAATTAATATTTAAATAAAATAAAATACTTAATAATTTAAAAAATTGTAAACACGCGTGACAATTTAAATATCAACAGTAATGAATATAATTTCGAAATAAATTATATTTTTAAATCAAAATATATAATTAGTTTTGTTTTGATATATATATTTTTGTGATTTTGTTTAGGTTGAAAGAATATAATGTGGAATAAATAGATAGATAACTAATAACAATCCTATATAATTTGCTTATGTGTGTCATCTATGACTTTTTATTTTTTACTAAAGGTGTAAGAAAGGAAAATTATTTTAAGTGTTGTTTCGGTGTAAATGTTGTCCGGTGTGTCTTTGTTGCTTCTAGATGTCTGGGACGCTTGCTTTTCCTCAATTGTTGTCGTTCATGTTCCAAAGGAGGGGGAGATACCTGCGAAGATACTCTGACGCTCAAGTCAGATGTGAGTTATGGAGCCTCAGCTCTCAAGAAAGTGATTGTATTATCACTGTAGAATATTATCTAGAGTCTCTAGAACGTAGAGGGAACGTACCTGAACTTTTGCCCTGTCATTGTACTTATAAGCCAAATACCCTTACCTAAAAATGTGGTTAGTTACTCCTAAATATCTTAACCGCTTAAAATATCTAAGATATTTTATCTAATAAATATCTTACTACATAACATGCTCCCCAAGTCCGAGTTAACCGTTCTGTTTTATGGACGTGGTAACTATAGGACTTATGAGTTTGGGGGAGGCTGTATTCGTTGTTTTAGGGAGCATGTGAGGCCAAGGATGATCGAGCGGTGAGGTCGGATGACCAAAAACCTGTGATTTCGAAGGGCCGAGTGCTGGAATGCTTGTGGTCATGGATGACCGAACGGTAGAGGCCGAGTGGCATGTGAGGCCGATCGTTGAACGCTTGAGGTCTCGGAAAGCTGAACAATTGAGGCCGAAGGTTTGAGGACAAATGACCGAACGTCAGTAAGACCTAATGGCCGAACGATTGAAGCCAAGCGGACGAACGTCATTGAGGGTGAATGGTCGAACATCAGTGGCGTCGAACGACCGAATGCTAGAGCGCTCGTGGCCATGGATGGTCGAGCGGTTGAAGCCAAGAGGACGAATACCTTTGAGGCCGAAAGGCCGAACATCAGTGGGGTCGAACGGCCGACTGCTTGAGTGCTAGTGGCGATGGTCGAGCGGTTGAAACCAAAGGGCGAATACCTTTGAGGCCGAACGGCCGAATGTTTGAACGCTCGTGGACAGGGATGGTCGAGCGGTTGAAACCAAAGGGCGAATACCCTTGAGGCCGAACGGCCGAATGCTTGAACTCTCGTGGTCATGGATTGTCGAGCGGTTGAAACCAAAGGGCGAATACCTTTGAGGCCGAACGACCGAATGTTTGAACGCTCGTGGCCATGGATGGTCGAACGGTTGAAACCAAAAGGGCGAATGCCTTTGAGGCCGAACGGCCAAATGCTTCATAATTTGAAGTTCTGGGTGTTCTAGAGCGAACATCTACCAGCGGGAGTGTATCCCTTTATTCCATGCACCTGGGTGTTCTAGGGTGAACATCTACCAGGTCTAGGAGTGTTCTCCCGATTTTGAGTGTTTCAGCATGGACGAATCTCTGGTGTCCGTCTATGTATGCAAGATGTGCTTATATGCGTTGTAGAATTAGAGAAAAAGAGTAGCCAGACAAACCAATGTATTTACAAGGTTTAGAAAATTAATATAAAAAATAGATTGTTATAAGGCCGATCAGTTTAGATAGTAAGATCGCTCGGTCTTCAGTTGACCGTCTCTTGTGACCTGTAAGACATAATATTAAACATATAGGTGAGACCGTTCGATCGAGATTTAAACCTGGCGGTCGAACGTTAGTAGGACCGAATGGCCGAACGTCAATGAGGCCGAATAGCCGAATGTTGGAAAGCTTGAGGCAACGGGTGGCCGAGTGGTTGAGGTTAAGCGGCCGAATGTCATTGATGGCCAATGGCCGAGCATCAGTTGGTCGAAAGGTCAAACGCTGGTGGATCCGAATTGCCGAATGAAGGAGTATTTGAGGCCATGGATGACCGAGCGGTAGAGGCTGTGTGCCGAACGTCTGTGAGAACGAATGCTGGAACGCTTGAGACGCGAATGGCCTAGCGGTAGAGGCCGAATGGCCGAACGTCAGTGAGGCTGAGTGCTGGACGCTTGAAGCCGAACGTCAGTTAGGTCAAATGGCCGATCATGAGTAGGGCCGAACGTCCGTGAGATCGAATGCCCGAACGTTTGAGAGCAAGCGACCGAACGTCATGGAGGTTCAATAACCGAGCATTAGTTTGGCCGAATGTTGGAGTATTTGAGGACGAAGAGCCGACAATATGTGAGGCCGGACGGATGAGTGGTGGAACGCTTGTGGTCATGGAATGGTCGTGAGGCCCGGTTAGAAGGGTGAGCGGCCAAGGATGTCAATCTTGGGTGCGTAGCCACTCGGTTCTGCCGATCGGTCATGATACACACTCGGTCTTGTCGGTCGACCTAGACGGACGACCTTTGAGTGCGGCTCGTTCTCGATGGTCGACCTGGATGGGCGACCTTTAGAGGATGACAGGATCGTCTTGTCTTGGAGGTTGACGACAGTTGGTCAAAGGTAGGTCCTAGTTTTTGACACTCGTTCTTGATGGTCGTCTTGAAAATTGCCGAACGGCAATGACACCGAATGGCCGAACGGTTGAATGTTTGAACACGAGACCATGTGTGGCCAAGCACTAGAGACCGAACGTCAATAAGGAAGAATGCGAGTTGCCGAACGTCAGTGAGGAAAAATGCTGGCCGCTTGAGACCACGGAAAGCCGAACGATTGAGGCCGAAGGTGTTGAGGCCTAGCGGCCGAACGTCAGTGAGAGCGAAGTGCCGAACGGTTAAGGCCAAGCTGCCGAACGTCAGGGAGGCCGAATGGCCGAACGGTTGAGACCAAGCGGCCGAACGTCATTGAGACCGAACGTCCGTGAGGATGAGTGGCCGAAAGCAGGAACGTTTGAGGCTGAAAATTTGCCGAACGTCAAATGAGACCGAATGGTCGAACGGTTGAGGCCAAGCGGCCGAACGTCATTGAGGTCGAATGTCCGTGAGGCTGAGTGGCCGAAAGCAGGAACGTTTGAGGCTGAAAATTTGCCGAACGTCAAATGAGACCGAATGGCCGAACGGTTGAGGCCAAGCGGCCGAACATCATTGAGGCCGAACGTCTGTGAGGCTGAGTGGCCGAAGGCAGGAACGTTTGAGGCTGAAAATTAACTGGACGCTTGAGGCCACGGAAAGCGGAACGATTGAGGCCGAAGGGGTTGAGGCCTAGCGATCGAACGTCAGGGAGGTCGAACGGCCGAATGCTGGAGCGCTCGTAGCCATGGATGGTCGAGCGGTTGAAGCTAAAGGGTGAATACCACTGATGCCGAACGACCGAACGCTTGAGAATTTGAGGCCACGAATGGCCTGGTGGTTGAGGTCGAAGGACCGAAAACTTGCGAGGCCGAACGGCCAAATGCTTGAACGCTCTAGTGCCGAGAAGGCCGAAAGATTTGAGGGCGAGTTGACGGACACCTACCATGTTCCATAATAGGTAGATTGCCTTTATACTTGCATGCGCTAGGTTTTCTTGATGGTCGACCTGGTTGGACGACCTTGAGGGATCGTTCGGTCTATGTGTCGGACGGACCGGACGGTTCAATCTCTAACCCTTAAAAATAGGGTTCAGGCCAAGGTGATGGAGGTGTTAGTTACCGCCCGCGTTTTTACAATGGACGGCGGTGACATCGAGTTTGCACGAAGACTGTACTGAACGATGCTGGAGGATGACGTGAGGCTGGACCGGATGAGAACGTCCCCAAACAGAGAAGTAAACATCTGTTCAGAGATTCGCCAACACTAAGTTGCCGATCATGTTGGTGATTGAGCCGTCGTGTCCGGAGTTTGACCTTTGGGGAATAGGAATTTGGACGACGTGGAGGCAGAATCCGAAGGGTGCTGCGGAAGATGCGGAGGATGATTCATCCCCAGGTTTGGGATGGACTAATGGTGCCGAGAAGGCCGAAAGATTTGAGGGCGAGTTGACGGACACCTACCATGTTCCATAATAGGTAGATTGCCTTTATACTTGCGTGCGCTAGGTTTTCTTGATGGTCGACCTGGTTGGACGACCTTGAGGGATCGTTCGGTCTATGTGTCGGACGGACCGGACGGTTCAGTCTCTAACCCTTAAAAATAGGGTTCAGGCCAAGGTGATGGAGGTGTTAGTTACCGCCCGCGTTTTTACAATGGACGGCGGTGACATCGAGTTTGCACGAAGACTGTACTGAACGATGCTGGAGGATGACGTGAGGCTGGACCGGATGAGAACGTCCCCAAACAGAGAAGTAAACATCTGTTCAGAGATTCGCCAACACTAAGTTGCCGATCATGTTGGTGATTGAGCCGTCGTGTCCGGAGTTTGACCTTTGGGGAATAGGAATTTGGACGACGTGGAGGCAGAATCCGAAGGGTGCGTGGATGCCGTGGGTGCTGCGGAAGATGCGGAGGATGATTCATCCCCAGGTTTGGGATGGACTAATGGTGCCTCAGTGACAGTGGTGCCTGGTGGCGCTACGGAGTCTGATGGACGGACCCGATTTGGGGGTTGTCTCTGCGCTGGGTCTGACCCGCAAAGGGGTGCGATTTCGCATAGGTGCTCACAGGCGCGATTTTGCAGAGGTGCTCGCGGTGGCGTCAATGGCTCGCGGAGGAGACTCCTGGCGGTGATGCGGTAGCTTCATCTTGATGGAGTAGCTTTATCCGAAGAAGTGATTCGTCGAGGCCGAGGCTCCTCTTGTGGCTTCTGTGGGATGGCACTCGGCCCCACGGTGGGCGCCAAAATGTTTCGGTGTAAATGTTGTCCGATGTGTCTTTGTTGCTTCTAGATGTCTGGGACGCTTGCTTTTCCTCAATTGTTGTCGTTCATGCTCCAAAGGAGGGGGAGGTACCTGCGAAGATACTCCGACGCTCAAGTCAGATGTGAGTTATGGAGCCTCAGCTCTCAAGAAAGTGATTGTATTATCACTGTAGAATATTATCTAGAGTCTCTAGAACGTAGAAGGAACGTACCTGAACTTTTGCCTTGCCATTGTACTTATAAGCCAAATAACCTTACTTAAAAATGTGATTAGTTACTCCTAAATATCTTAACTGCTTAAAATATCTAAGATATTCTATCTAATAAATATCTTACTACATAACAAGTGTGATAAAGGAAAATTGTTTGAAGAAATATTCAATTATTTTATTCTTGTTATGTCTAAGCGTTTGAGTAGTTGCATGTTATCTTCTTCTTAAGTTTTTTTCTTTCTTTTATAGGCTTTTTTTCACTATTTTCTACTACTTTTTTTTATTATTGGTTTTATTTACTTCTAAATAGATGTGATATTTTATTTACGATGATTGGAGGAGTAAAAAGTTTTACCATCAATAACAAATTGTTCAATTTTAAGTAAAAAATTCCAAGTTAATTTTAAAATATGTTCAAGTTAATTATCCTTATGGGTTTGTATCAATGTATTAGACAAAGGAACAAAAAGAAAGGAAAACAAGAATAAGTTTTGTCAAAAAACTTATAAAAGTTCTTATCCATAGTAAAAAACTCATTTATTAAAATTTTATGGTACTAGAATTAGTATGAGCTCAAATGTCAATGAAGAAATATTTGGTTGAATCGAAATTGGTTGTTAAATTGATAAAAATAGATTAAAACATAAGTATGTTTTTTTGTCAACAAAACATAAATATGAGAATAGTTCATTAAAAGAAATGAAGAATGATCATTTAGAAAGGACGTTTAATATAAAAAGGCATAGATCATGTCAACGCTCTCATAGTTAGAATGTTCTATTTTTCTAGGTTGCTTTTTAATCTTGTAAAAAATCTCTATTATGTGAATTCATATTTGTTTGATGCAAATAATAATATCAATGATTTTATATTCCTCATGGATACAATGCATCGAGAATGACTCTATTACAACAAAAGAAAACACTCTTGAATGATTACTTAAACCAATTAAATCAACTTGAAAAAAAAAGGTATTAACATAGTCTTTGATGGATGGATATGGATTATCAAAGAAATCCCACTAATGTGTGTAACCACCACCAAGACTGCCCTTGTAAAAGGTCCCTGTTAAATTTCTACCACCTGTTACAAAATTTTCAGCATACGCTTTTTAAAATAAACTCTTCCATATTAAGTTGCTAACTGCACAACTTCATACCTTATTACAAAACTGAACATCCATTCCCTAGAAACTGCAGAATCATTTTCCACAGAAAATGAGATTATTGACAACAATCCCTCTCAACAACTCATTTTCTTGCTCTAAACCACGTCAAGGAAGTGTCAATTCCACCATAAATAGACCTTGCAACATATTTAAATTGTCAGTCAACCTTCTTATAAGCCACGCCAAGAAAGTTTCAACTTACGTTAATAATCTATTTTTGTCCACCTATTTCTTCTTCAATGATGTTTGATGAGTCATGAACACATCAAACAATAAAAGACTTGAATGCATGATTAATTATTTCCAGTATAAGTAAATGTATTTGGTTAAATTATTTGTATCACAAAGCTTAATCAGAAGGTAAGTAGGTGGTGTATAAAACCTTATTCCATTCTACATTTTTTAAGATATAACATTTTAGAAAAAAATTGCGTAGAAAAACCAAGTTAAAAACGAATATCAATGTCGAGAGTAAATTAAAAAATAAATGGCATGCTTAAAAACACAAATGAGAATTTAATCACACAAAATCATTGTCACGTCAATTTTGTTTAAGACACGTGTAGTTATTACTTCAGATAATGGGAATGAATAAAGTAACCATCACTTGTGTATGAACACTAATTTGACGTGCTCATGAATCTGGTTACCATCATAGACTATATCAAATCTTGTCTTTTCTATTTATATAGGAATTTTTCAAACGCTCCATTTAAATATTCTCTCACAAGGATAGATACCAATTAGTAATGTGTTTCTTTCGATGTCAAACAAAAATCAATTCTATATATCACAAAGAGGGTACTGTGAAAAAAATACAAAAAACTTTTTAATGTTTTATCTTCATCATAAAAAGATAATTTTATATTAAAAGAAACACTATGAATCATAGTTTTCAATATAGATCTTATTAAAGTCAAAAAATATTTTTGGCAAATTAAATAAAAAGTCAAGTAAACAAAATAGAAATTTTCAACTAAAGTAAAAGGAGATAAACATAGTAAAAAAAATCATATACTTTCATACAAAGATACAAAAATCAATCATCAACTAGATCATCATCTATAACATACTTAGACAACTTTGGTCTGGATCAACAAGACAAAGCATTTTGATCTAAAAGTATCAGCAATTGGTGGAGGCCAAGTCAATTTTATGTGGGATAATACTCAAGGAGACCTTAATGACTAAATGGTTGGACAAGGAGAGTCTAAGATAAGGATCTTCAAGGTGGTTGGTGACACTTCAATTGTGGGATTGGATGAGTAGGCCTCAACTTCCTACATTTTTAAGGCCTTTGAAACTATAGGGTATTGCTTCCTAAACCCTGTCAAATTTCTCTCACCCCACAAAAAGTTACTGAAAAAATTTCCGTACGACAGGGAGGAATGATTGCTTTTCGGAAAAGAATTTTCGGAAGTGTTTATTGTATTACAGAAAATAAATTTCGGAAGTAATAGGATGTAAGAAGGAATACCCTGGACTCCTTAAAGTTGCTGCCCAAAGCATTAGTGCTTGATTGTTTATAATCAAAGAATTTCCTAATGAATTATGCATAAAGCAAACAAAGATTAGCATACCAAGAAAAAGAAGACAAGATGCTAAGAAGCTAGGTTCTTACCCTTCAATCGAGCTACTAGACCTTCTATATATATAGAGGTTTTGATAATTTTATATCAACCTAATCCTTGACCCTGAGACAATACTCTACTCTCAACTAAAATTTATTAGGAATTTACCAATATAATAGGAATTGAGTTGTGACATTTGAGTAAAAAAAGAAAGCTTTTTTTTTATATACATGGGTGAACATTTGACATGAAGTATTTATTTTTGTTTTTTTTAAGATCAAGGTATATGGTAAATGGGGATTATGTTGGGCATCATTCCAACTATTCAACCAATTTTAGAGTTGTTTTAACTAATAAAAATAGGTGAATTTATATATGGTGGGACTTATTAAAAGATGTTAGACAAATAATTTGTAATCCTATCAAGAAAGCTTAACTATTTAGGTTAAATTAATTAGGTGTTACAGGAAAAGAACATTAAATTACTAAAAGAAGAGCTCATGTAATAAAAGTAAAGAACATTTATAGGAGGTTTATGTACACCTTCTCTTTGTCAATAGAACCCTCGATCATAATATGTTTCATCATACTATCAGTGCAAACATTAAAAGAAGTTAAGAAATCTTCAACGAAATCCCTCAAGATATTATTAATGTCATACAAAGAAAATTATTAATAAACTCTAAACTATTTGAAAAATGACTATCTTTGATGCTAATAAACTCCTCACTTAAAATGGGGGCTATCACCATGAAAGAAATTAGAGATGAATATAAGACATGATGAGAAAAAAAAAACATGCCTAAAACAAATGAACAAAAGCTACCAAAGATTGTAAATGGAGAACAAGAAACTTGCCAAAATGCTCGCAAAACCTAAAGAAAATGTAAAACAAGGAATAGAGAAAAATGAAAGTTTAAATAACAAGTTTAACTGTTTTCTTGGATAATGTCTAAGAAGCGAGAAAATTGTTGCTACATGAGACATTTTAAAAATTTCAAGATCTGATAGGTTTATGGGTAACGAAACCTATCTGACTTCAAGCACTCACACACACAAACAAGAACTCAAACTGTAAAAAGAATGGGTTTATGTATTCAATTCACAAGATACATGTACAATCAGGAAGACAGGAGCCTAATCCTCCTCTTCTGGTCAAAGTCCAGACTTTACAACCTCTCTATCAGACTCCCCTTGCCTTCTTATAGAGGCAACCCACTTCTAACTACCCAACATATTGTTCGGTTTTATATCGTTCGGCTTCCCCCTGCCTTTATATCGTTCGACTTCTATCTCATGTCCCCCTTGTTATTACCATTCGGCTTCCCTGTTAATACCGTTTGACTCATTTCCTCTTCCTTCTATCCTAAACCCATTATATCCTATTACCTTATATCCTATCATTACACCCCGCTGCAGAACAACCTTGTTCTCAAGGTTGGAACGGTGAAACTCGATATCCTGGCTCCTCTTCATAATCACGTTATCATATGAAGGGAACTCATTGGCTACTGCCCTCAAATTCAGGTCTAGAGACTTGGGTGGTGGCAAATCCTCATCCAATGTCTTTCATTCTTCCTGGATTCTATTAACTTCCAGCATTCTGGTCACCTTTTTCTAGAATCATAAGCCTTGAGAAAATGGTCTTCGATGTCTTTCAATGTTTCAAGCAGCTTTCTCCCCTCTACAGGTGTATCAAGAACTGCAAGCCCCCTTTGCTTCCCTTGGTCCTCGGTGGCCACATCCACCACCTTCACTGTTTCAACACCAATAATCTCTTTCTCCGCAACACCTTCACTGTTACTTATATTGTTATCATTATTCTTTTCAACTCTCACTAGATTGTGCTCAACCTCTTCTCTTTTCACCCACGAAAAAATTGATTTTTCCTCACCCTTATCATCACTTCCCGCCTTCGCTACCCTACTCACCATGTTTCCCTCCTTCCGCACGGACCCCACACTCTCGGCGTCACTGCTCTTGTCATTCGCCCCCAAGATGCCTGATTCTTGGTCATACTCAAGTTCCCAGCCTTCGCACCGTCGTGGGCCTCCTCTATACCCCTTGTGATCCCCATAACTGCCCTCAATTCTTGCGGGTCATGGAGTCGAACTTGATATCGGATGCCCTCTTGCAGTCTTGCGAGAAAGTACCCCATTAGTTGCTCTTCCGCCACTCCCTTTGTCTGACCCACTAAGATTTCAAAATCTTGAATGTATTCTTCCACACTCCTTGAATGGTTAATGGCAGCCAACCTTTCAAAGATTGTACCCCTATTCCTTCCTCTAAATCACACCATCATTGCTCCCTTCAGACCTTCCCAAAAACAATTCTTGACTTTCTCCTTCCAGGCCCGGAACCAATACCCAACGCTTCCCTCCATGCTCATGTATGCTAGGCGCACCTTTTCTTACTCAGAATTCAAGCTTGGAGGTTTTATGTACCTACCCACCTTTAAATTACTCGAATGTCTAAATTTTTAATTAAAAAAGATATTGAAATGTAAGATATTTTTTTGTTATTCATCAACTTAAAATAGTTGAATATTGAACATAAAACTAAAAGTCAGTATTAAGAAACTTATTTAAGAGTAATATATTTTTTGTTGTTTACCATGTTATTAGAGGCCTAAAGGGCATTAAATATATACTAATAGTGATGACATCATCTTTTGTGCCATTTTAAGCCATCATCGAGCTTTTAGAGTAAGAATAATTATGGGCCTTGTATTTTGGGCCAAGTACTCTAGGATTTATTTGAGTTTTGTATTATGGGCTTAGTAATGTAGGATTTCAATTTGGACCTTGTATTTTGGGCCGAGTAGAGTAGGGTTTTGACCACCTAAGTCAACAAAAGGGCCAAAATCCCAACTTTGACCAAGGTGGACGTCCAAAGCTAGAGTTGACCAAGGGGTCAACATTTTTTGCCAAGCTTGGCGGACAAGGAGCTTATTTTCGTCCTAGATATGTTTCTCCTCCCTATTTGAGAGTTTTTACACCTAGTTAGTGGCCATATGTCACTCTAGGAATTGAGATTTTCTCAATAGGTAGTGGTCACATGTCACCCTCTCAATTATGAGATTTTTGTCACTTGTCTCCCTTCTATTGGAGATGATTTCTCCTTGCTCTCCAAGCCAACCAAAGTGGCTCTTTTAGGTTAAAGTTTCTTCTCATTTTGAGACACCTTATCCTATAAATAGAGGTGTCTCTCCTTCATGTAATTACCTTTGAAATATAGTAATGTTATGTTGTCATTTTGTGCACTCATACTCTGATAAGGTCATCCTAGGCTAGAGCAACCCCAAGTGGCTTCCTCTAGCCACCTTTCTCAAAGAGTTGGTCCAACTTCTCTTAGAGAACCCTTAAACACATCATCCATTCACCACCACCAAATTCCACCCCATTAAAATTGTGACATACATGGCTTTGTGCTTCTAGTTTTGGTTCATCCTAACTAGGATATTGTGATTAAATATTGAATAAAGTACTCATTTAATACTAAGTTATTCACCATAGTTATCATTAAAGTTTTTCTTAATTGAGTGTCGATGAGTCTTTTGTAAATGAATTTTCTTTTTATCATTAGGAACTAATTAAAGTTCATCTTCAAGGAGTTCATAATGGTTGAAAAACATATTTCAATCCTTGACACTTTTGTTTAAAGTAATATTTCTCTTTTGATAACAATACGAGTCATTTTATAATATAATATGTAAAAGAACAAAGAATTATTTGTTATTTTAATATATAATATGTAAAAATTAACATTTAACTTTAAGACATATATCAAAATCCATTATAAGAAGTTAAATGTGTTGCCTTTGTTGTTCCAATGGCTTACATAATTAGTATTGTCTCCTTTTATATTAACTTTTAAAAAATTCAAGTTTTTTTTATAAAAATTGGAGGTAATACATAATTTTTGTATTAAATCTCAAATGAGTAATTAAAGCTAACTTAAAGACAATTATCAAATAAACAAAATATAACTATATATAATTACGAATATACAAATACATGCAAAAAAAATAGATTTAACACAAAAAATACTTTAATACAAATATACAAAATGATATTAAAACATATATAAAAACAATTTAAACTTTTATGAACCTGAGAGTGTGAAACTAGTTGTAACAATGTTGGGAACAAATACAATGGTGGTGGTAAGAACAAATAGTGGCGGAATGCAGAAATGGGTTGCAGACAATGGTGAATGGAGCGTAGTTGAAAAAGGAAAGGGAAGAGAGACAAGTGATAACGATTGATTTTACATATTTTTGTGTGTATACTTTCATGAATAAATAAACTTCTTCATAACTTTTACCTTATTTTCCCCTCAAGTTTAGTTTGTTTTTTATGTTTTCTTGTGTTTTAGTTAGTACATGCTTGTTTTATCTCTAACCTCTCTTTGAGTGTGTGAAATAAAGAAATAAGAAGTAATTCTGGTGGAGGAAAACAAGCTGGAACTCAAGGAAGCATGATTGGAAAAGAAATAATTATTTTTAGATAAATATCCACTTTAGGGGCTCTAGAATCACACCTAAGGCTACAAACATGAAGAAAAGACTCACATGTAGGGTTATATGGCCATGGACTACCCTCGGACAACCAGAAAATCACCATTGGGCTTCAGGCTAACTTGTAGGGCGAGTTTGACAACCTAAACTTACAATATTCGAGTCTCTGGATGCAAAAATGACTCGCCCAGCGAGTTACAAGTGAGGAAAGATCAGTTTTTAGGCCTCACTAGGCGAGAATGAATTTGTTGGGCTAGTCTATTAGCTTTGATAAGCAAAAAGTGAAGCTTCAATTCTTACACAAATAAAATCACCTAGGGTACTTGGGAGAGACCTTTGGAGACTGTTTTTAGTGTTGGGAAACTCTCCTTTGCCTCCTTGGGTTTCCTCCTTCATCCATGGTAGTTTTTCCCCTTTTAAGGTTGAAGAGGAAGATGGGTCACAAATTGGAAGTGTAGATGCTAAGGGGAGACACAATTGGAGCATGGAGCAGATGCCAAGAACCTTTGGAAGGGGGGTGTATCTTTCTTTGGTTTTCATTTCTTCTTTATCTCTTCCATTTGTAGAACTCTAAGTTCTCCATCATGGAGGACTATTCTTATTCGTTGAGATTAGATGTAAGAAATTGAATCTTATATATTTTGTGATGTTAATGCATATGTTTTGCCTTTCAAACTTAGTATTTGATTTGTATGCTTAATGCTTATTGTGGCTTGATTTATTGTTCTTAATGTATTGGAAAATATGACTTGAACATGTAACTGAAATTGAATACCTAATGGAGCTTGTATCTTGGGATAGAACATGATTCATTAGTAATCTTAAGATTATTGAACTTAATGCATGGTTGCTTGTTGAGGATTCAAGGAATTGAAACTTGATGAGTTATTATAGGCTTAAAGTTACTAGGGATAGGATTTGAGTATGTTGGTGAAGTGATTTTGACTTGAATATGGAAATGAAATGTTTGTGAATACATGAGAATAAAGTGGATGAAATATAATCTTGACAATTGTGAATACTCTATGTTACATTTCCTTGCACACCAACTGTTTGATCAAAATACCAAAAAGAGTTTCTTGTGTTTTTGTTATTTTTGTGTCTAATTAAGTTGTGAATTGGAAGAGAACGATATTTATCACTTGTTATGTTGTGACCAGTGCATTTGTCATTGGCTTTGAAAGTGTAGTTGAAAAAAATAGTGAATGGAGTAGTTGCGGTGGTGAACAGAGCAATTGCAATTGTGATAGAGCAGATGAATTCTCAAAAATACTATTATAGAGACGATGAATAGTGATGAGTTCTTAAAATTATACTTAGATTTATCCTACGCAAACATTTGGCTTCGATTATTAATAAGACTAAAGCAATTAAGCCTCTATGGCTTCGATTATTTTCAAAACAAAAACCTAATGTCTGTGAATAAAATAAAAAATATTATTCTCTATGACAATTTTGAAATTTTGGACAAATTTTTGGCTTTACTTCTAGGAAAATCGAAGCCATCTAGGTATATTGCCTTGATTCAGCAAAATTTTTAAAATTCTCTGTAACGTTGGCTTCAGGTCTACTAAAACCAAAGTCATACATGCATATGGTCTTGGTTACTGAAGCCATATACTTTTACTCACTACTTTCTTTAAATAAGAAGTATTGTTCTTATTGAAAAAGAGCATAAGTCCTCCAAGTGGAAATGTTAATCATGAATCAAATAAGAGGGAGAATCATCTACACAAGATTCTTTAACATTCAAGTTTGTAAGAATATAAAATATACAAACATATAAAGTGAATATGTATGAGAGAAATTGAATGTGTACTCTATCTAAAAATGTGTTGTATTTATAGACTGAAGTGGACAAAAACTATAGAAGTGATCATTAATTGGCATATATTTAATTGACAAAATATTTTTTATTTAATTTATTACTTTCACATTTGTGTTAATTTAAGGAGTCATGACACACACACACATATATATATATATATATATATATATATATATATATATATATATATATATATATATATATATATATATATATATATATATATATATATATATATATATATATATATAGATAATGAAAAAATTGTGTTTTATTTTCTATCCATTGTTTAATAATGATCTATTGAGATGTAGAAACATTTATCTTTCAATCTTGTTCAATAGCGTCTAAGATTGATTTAATAATATATATATATATAAATAATGTAATCTTTAATTGATTGATTTTAACTATGGATGGGATATGTAGATATTTTTGCTTAAGAAGGAAAATAGCTTAGGTTTGATTTTTGTTAAATAATTTTAAATTGGAGAACATAAGTTGTAAATCGATATGTAAAGTGATTTATCTTATCACTTTATCACAAAACATGATTCATTTATTGAACTTTAAAATAACTAATTTAATACTCATATCCACAGCTATTTCTAATTAATCGGCATTTAAACTGTTTTGCACTCATCATACATGACAATAAAACTCTTCAATTCGTGATCTTACATTGTAATGAAAAGCATACAATTTTAACTTTGAGAACTTGAGACTGTTATTTTTGCAAGTATTTTTCATAACAATTATCATTATAATAAAACAAACACAAGGGTGACTTAAAGGTTTAAAAGACCTAAAACATGAAACATTTCTCAAACATAATTTTATAATAATTTAATAAAAATATATTATTAAAAAAATTGAGACATTTTTTTAAACATAATTTTATAATTATTTAATAAAGGTATATATATTAATAAAAAAAAGTTTGAAGACTAAAGCAAGAGCTTATCTGCTTGTCCTTGAGCCTACCCTCACAAATATAAACACTAAACACTGCAAAATTTTTTCATAAGAAGCTTAATTATAATATAGTTAACATAAAAACACTCTTCCTGTCTGTATTATCTTTCTCTTTTTTCATTACATCACTGTCACTTTCTTTTCTTTCTCGTTTCACAAATTTATGTAGACATCATCATCATATTTGTTTTTACTTCCAGTTCTACAAGGCTACATGTGATGAACCAATCACTTGAATCCAAATTGGATATGCTACGAAAGATTAAAACCTTAAATGAAGAAGTATGGTCTTTTGGGACACTTAAACCAGGAATCACATCATGAGACAGGTGGACGGACATTGAGTCCTAAAACACGACTCTACACGCTGATACATTGTCAGTATATGTCTTCATCAAGTAGTTGGCAGTTTTTTATTCCATTACAAACCAGACATTAACTTCTTAGTCTCAATATATATTCTAATATATTGAACCTGATTTGGTTAGAGTGAATTTCAACATTTCAAAACATTTCTCTTTAATGTTGTAATGTGTGAACACACGGATCAATAAATAAATAGCTACCTGCTGAATTGAATGTGCAGACTGCGGAATATACAATCATATACTTTAGATATATACTGAAAATTAATTAAGAAAGCATGATAACAAAGAAACTTCACTGGTTTGTATACTTTTATATTTTCAAGAAATAACTTAAAATGATTCTCCCAGATCCATGTCACTGCAACAAATGTCACAGGTGGGACATTTGACTTAAATGTTTCAAAAGATAAAGAAAATCGGTTGAACCATAAGTGACCCACAATGCTACCAGGATGATTTGAAGCAGATGAAAAGCAGGGTGCACATGGTGGTTGGGGAGGAATGTCAGGTAGTCAACATTATTAAGACTTTTTCACATATTTAATGCAAAAGATAAATATGAAGAGCATAAACCACATGGGCAGTGTTGCAAATTTCTACAGGGTTCAAAATTAATGAACACCATAATCTCAAGGATCCACATTAGACTCTTGCATGTCTAACAATCAGGACCACAACAGCAAAAAAAATCTATATATAGCACAAAATATAACAGAAATAATGCAAACTATACATTGCTTACATAAATATGGTTCATGCCAGACCTAAACCTCTGAATCATGTGTATTCTGCTTCCTACTTGCCGCATCACAAAAGTGTATCAACCGCCAAGGAGAGAAGCTGTAGGTCTAGGATAAGCAGAAGCAATTCTAGGCACATCTGCACCACCAGGGGTGCCGGTTGATCGGCCTTGGCCGGAATTGCGTACATGATGATGTTTATGATCAGCACCTTTTCTCTGCATGTCCTTTGATTCCTGAAGCTGCTCCAATGCTTTTACCACCTCATCCATAGTTGGCCTGCACTTGGACTCTACAGAAAGACATTGCATGGCAAGTGCAGCTGCTGCTTGAGCTCGAGTATGTGAATATTGACCTTCCAAACGTGGATCCATTATACGGAAAACTCTTCGTTTATTAGAAAGGTAAGGTTTTGCCCATTCAACAAGGTTATGCTCCCCAGATGGCTGGTTCTTGTCTATGGCTCGTCTTCCCGATATCATTTCCAGAAGAACTACTCCAAAACTATATACGTCACTCTTGGCAGTGAGATGACCTAGCAAAATAAAAATTTCGATCACAAAATTCTAGGTAATGCTTTCAGGCTTGCGTGTTAATATGAAAAAACTAAAAGCTGAGCAAATGTAGTAAATTCACAAATCACGAGATGACAACAAACACTGTCACTGATAATTGAAAATATCAGAAACTTCCAACAAATTTGGAGAAAACCATGGTTATTGGCATTCTGAAAAAATACACCTAGCAAATGGATCCTAAAAAATAGTAACAATTCTACTGATAGAATAAAGTGTAAAGACCGCTTTAGAAAACTTAGTAACTAGACTAAGAAAGTAGGCACAATCTTATTTATGTAATAATATAGGTTATCAATCAAAACAGCATACATTAGGGTGAAATCAATGCTAGGAGGGCAATTTGACAAACACTATGATTGATACCTGTAGCTAAATACTCTGGAGCCGCATATCCTCGGGTTCCCATGACCCTGGTAGAGACATGGCTTTTATCACCAGTTGGACCATCTCTGGCCAACCCAAAATCAGAAAGTTTGGCGTTATAATGCTGCAAAGCAACATGAAGCAACCCAGTGATCAACTCTAAATCGACCAATTTTCAACCATAACAAGAAATGCTCAAGTTCCAATTATGCACGTACTGTATCAAGTAGGATATTTGAAGTTTTAAAGTCACGATATATGACTTTACGTTCTGTACTGTGAAGAAAAGCAAGGCCCTTCGCAGCCCCAAGAGCTATTTTCAGTCGCAAACTCCATGAGAATGGCTGAAAGTAAGAACCTCCTGTATTTATGATTATTTCAAGCAACATTAGTATTAGAACTCAGGATTAAATTTAACATTATTAATTAATATTCAGGAAAATGAAAATTTCTTTAAAGGAGTACAAACAAAAAGGAATAAAGGAATAAAGAATCATGCTTTCAACTAAAGTAGAAGGTACTAACTTCTAAAAAGATGATTTTCCATGCTACCCTTAGGCATGAACTCGTAAACCAAAAGCCGATGCTCATCCTCAAAGCAGTATCCTATTAACTTGACAAGATTAGGATGCTGCAGTTGCCCAAGATAGTTGATTTCAGCCTGAGACAAACATTGCAAAAGAAGAGGACGTCAAAAATTATGCAACTTGGGAATTGGTAGAACTTCAGTGTCAAAGTCAAGTTCTACTAAAAATACCCCTCACAGAATCAGACAGGCAAAAAGAAGGAGTATCCAAAAATGCTTGCAGTTGCCTAGAATTTTGTTAATATGCAATGAAATTTTATGTCAACGATAAGTATCAAGCAAATAATTCAACTGATACTTACCAACCATTCTCTGTGACCCTGGAACCCATCTTGGTTAAGCTTCTTCACAGCAACAATCATGCCTATTCCCGGTTTGGTAGCAGTAAGTGAATGTTCATCAATCCAGCCCTTAAAAACTGAACCAAACCCACCCTCCCCCAAGACACTATCTGGGCGGAAATTTCTTGTGGCGACTCTTAGCTCATTATAGCTGAAGCTTTTCAAGTTGGACGATTGCAAGATTTCACCTTCACTCCGAGAAGTGACGGATATGGAGGCTGATGAGTTCCTGCTAGCTGAGCTGATGTCATGGCCACTCCTGCTGACACTTCTCGAGGTTATCCCTACATGAATACAAAGAAAAACAAGTTCAAAAAGACTCACTTACCATCACTAGCCTTGAAATAAACAAATCAACACTTCTAAAAGCAAATTCACTTGGATCCCAAAACCCGCCAACCTATTCTTCTGTCGTCTTAACAACAATTTCCCTCGGACTGAGATAACAGCTTCTCTCCTTAAAAGTTACCTAGCAGAAAACCTTTCTTCCCGAGGGATTAAAAAAAAGGTGAAAAGCCCATAAATTAGTTTTGCTAGTGAATTGTAGTGCAAAACCATTCAAAAGCTTTTCAATCACATACCAAATCAAGCCTGAGATGAACTTTCAAGGGAGTGTGGAAAAGCTACAATTCTCTTGAATACCCAAATCCAAAATCTACCCATCCAATGGGTCTCTGAAATCAAACCTCTTTTTACATCACACACAGATCACCGTGTCAGAAAAGGCATAACAGACATTCAAGGACCTTAATCATGTATTACAGACTCGGAAACATGAACATGACAGCAAAACTATCCATAAAGTTATCAGCTTTAAGCCTATCACATGTTCATCTCCAACCCCGGAAGAAAAGTTAGCCCATTTTAACAATTGACATAGAAGAAAATAAAGGTACAAGGCAAAAAAAAAAAACTGACCTGTATTGGAAGGACTCACAGCCTTAATCCTATTACTCCAGCAAGCACCCATCAACAAACCACCCCTGTGACCAAGTCAAAGGTTGAGCCTTTCAGATGCAAGCAAAAAACCACATAGTCTGAAACTCTAAAGGGTGAAAATGCAAATTTGCAGAAATGAGGAAAAAAGGGCCAACAAACCCCAGAATGAAACACTGTTGAACCCACCAGGATGAAGGCAGATCTCAGTAATTACGCACTCAGTAGCTTAGATTTCCGAAGCCTTTTTCGACCCTTTATGATTAGGGGTTTGATGAGAAGGGTCGTGGAAGGAAGCTAGAAGGGTCAAAACAGGAACTTTGATCACTTTGTTGCTGGTGGCTTTTGTAAATGATAATATTGTAGCCTTTTTTAGACCCTTTTGGCAAACCAGCGAAAGTGGAATAGAAGGTTGACTTCACCTTTCACCACCTTCTTCTTTTTGTCCTTTTTCCACCCAACATTAATTAAGGGAATATAACATCAAACTATAATTATCTAAACATAAAAAATTAAAATCATACACATTAGTTGAGAACTTGAAACTTAAGAGTTTAGTGCCTCAAATAAGTGTTAAAAAATGAAAATGATAATTCAAAAAACTGTTCATGAAATTGGTCAAAGAAGATTATATTTATTTGTCGGGTGATTTCATCTTGGGTATAATAACGATGATGATGAAAGAGCTTATAATCATGGTATAAGTTTTTTAGTTTGAAGTTTAATTTTACACTTCCGTCAAAGGAAAAAAAAATTAATTTTACACAATCATCACGTTTTTGTCGGTCAAGGAGTGTTGTCTTCTTCTGAGACTTTGTCCCCACTGCTATTTAATGATTCCTGTTTACATATTTTACAATTATTAGACTGTCACTTATTTCATCAGTTTATGTTTATTATGGTAATATAAGCTTTTCATTTTCTACATTCGATGTAATTTAAAACACTAACTATTATTTTCAATGTTATTTAAAATATTATTTATCATGCATATTCGTAATATTTTTATTTTGAAAAATTATCAAAATATTACATATTTTACCACAAAATAGTTTGAAATATCCTGTTTTGTAGTAAAAATGTTTTTTTATGTGTTTACTTGAATGATAGTAAAAAATTATTAAAGAAAGAAATTGTAGGATAATAGTATGAATATCAAATTGACTTAGTTATTTTTGTAATTAGCTTATTTTTAATAGCCTTATATATACTTAGTCTATTTTGATATATTTTATAAATAGATTTGTTTTTCTCTGATTTCATATTTAGTTATGTCATTGTATGAAATGGATCAACCTACTTCAAATTAAAATTATATATATATATATATATATATATATATATATATATATATATATATATATATATATATAGTAAAGCATGATACATGAAACTAAACTTTTATAAATAAAAATTAAATGTTTTACGTAATTTATAATAAATTAAATAATTTAAAATATGAGACAAATTCACTTGTCAATTCTAAAATTTTAATATTTTTTTCATCAATTATAGGTTTTCAAATTTTTCACATGGTGCGTAATATTCATCTTAACCAGCTTTCTTAGTGTTGTTTTTAATTTTATGTAATTTTGATTATAATAATATTTTTTTATCTCTTTTAATAGTATGGATTATCTTAGATTATATCTTTCTCATTTATTTTCATATAATCTTTCTTTATCAAAGAAACAAAAATTTATACATAAATACAAAGTTTTAAACTCAAAAACCTCTCTTGCCCTTTTTTATCCGAAGGATCTGTTCCATACATATTTCAAATCGACACCAAACACATGCAATTGAATATTCTCTCATATTAGTCTTTTCTTTGTACCATTTTTTTTTCAATCATGTTGTACAAAAAATTACTCCAATTCAAAATATTGGTTAAAATCATATAAAATTGACTAAGTCAACGCTATATAAGTGTATAATTTCTAGAAGAAGAAAAAGAACTGTACATGAAACCATTTAAAACAATATAATATTGCTTCTAAAAAGTTTTATAAAGAGTTTAAAGTTAAACCATTTCGAACTATTGTAAATATAATTAATTAGTGTAATAAAAAGATTATTAATTTGAATGATAGAATATATTTATTTCTATAACATTTGAAGTATAATTACAAAAGGTAACATATAAGGAGAAAATAAGTATATTTATTAACCTCTTTGTGTGTTAAGTCTTTTTTAATCTTTATTTCAATCAAATCTAAATGAACATTTACTCTATCTTTTATTTTTTCTTGAATGTTGAGTAGTGTATTAATGAAGTCCCAGACATTCTTTTCTATATGCATTACATTTATGTAATGTCTAACCTCTAACTTTCACTAATATGGAAGATAAAAAAATATTGATTTTTTTTTTTCTTCCAAAGACTCATTACAAATGACTTCTTAAATGTTTTCTCAAATACATAATGTATTTTATCAATTTTTTTAATGAATTTGAAGGTTAGCCGATGAAATTGGTGCATTGTTATTCTCTTTATGTCCATTAAATGGTTTTTTTAGTCTTCGATCTGGATGATTAAATTGTAAAAATCTCCAATGGCACATATATATTGTCTTCCTTACGTGTTTCAATTGATAAGCTGTAATATTTTCTTCACATATAGGACATGCTTTATGTACCTTGACACTATATCCTAACAAATTATTGTAAGATGGAAATTCATTAATGGTGCAAAATAACATTGCTAGCATCACAAAAGTTTAAGAAGCAAAGGCATCAAATATTTCAACCTCATAAAGTCACAACAACTTCAAGTCTTCAACTAGTGGATTAAGATAAACATCGTGGATCATGTCCTCTAATTTGTCTTCTTCTAGTTGATCTTCCATGGTGGAACCAATATGTTTAGTTCGAGAGACAGTTGTAAAGTCTATCATTTCATCGTGTCATGTCCATTTTGTATAACTTTGAAGGACACCATCACAAATAAGATGTTCTCTAATTTCAATTGTGTTCAATTTTCTCCCATTCAAATAGTGAACACAATGACATTTAAACTTCACTTCATCATCACATCTACCCTCATTACATTACACAAATTGTATAAATTATTCTACTCCTCTTTCATACTCAACACTATTGCATGGTGAATTATCTCACTCTCGATTCATAGGTATATATATTGAATTGTTCACACAATCTCAATAATCTTTAAATGAATGATCACCTTCATCGCTTTTGTATTTAAGGTTTAACGATAGCTCATTCAAGAAGATTCACTTTTTTCAGTTTAGTGGTACATGTCAATTTTAAACAACATATCATAAATTTCAAAAAAAATTTCCAGCATTTCACATTGGTCTTCAGGTTATAGGAAATGAAGGTGATTAATAACCACAATTAAATATTTACCCAAAGATCAATACAAAACACAATTGACAAATATTAATGAATTTTAAGAAATGTATATTAAAATATAAATACATTAATAAACTATGAAAAAGTGATTAATCTTCTTAAACTATCCAACCGGACAATTCAAAGATTCAATACATATAAATATTCATTTATTGTCTCCTCTTATATTAATTGTTAAAAAAATACAATTTTATAAAAAATTTGGAGACAGTAAATAATTTTTGTATTGAATCTCAAACGGAGAACTAAGACTAACTCAATGTAACAACAATTTCAAATAAACAAAAATTAAACATGTAATTAACCTATCCTAAATAAATAAACAATTCAAAATATTAAACATACAAATATATTAAAAACATTTAATATATATATATATATATATATATATATATATATATAAACTTTTAAGTAAATAAGAACATGAGAGCGCAGATGATAGGAACTGTAACAATAGAGCATGTTTTAAGGAAAGACAACCTGCACAATGCAACCAGAATGTAGTACCCTAAACATGAATGGCAACACAAAATGCATTCTTTAGGAAGAGAGTAACATAAGTGAAAAAAAATGTGGAAAGAGAACGAACTTCACGATGATAAAAATAGAGGAGGAACAACAATGGAAATGGGGACGTCTTTGTAGTGAGGGAAATGGAAGAATGAGAATATTGGTAGGAAGGAGTTCACAATGGTAGAAATGGTGAACTACAACAGCGAGAAGTTACAATTACAGGAATGGAGCAACAATGGCAGATAGTGACAGATGAAGAGAAAAACACAAATGTAATGAGGGAGAAAGAGAGCACAACTTCTCTGCATAGAGGCAATGCATTAGGGACTAAGTATTTGTAGTGGTGAACATATAGTGGAGGAAATTCATGAAACGACGTTATAGAGAGAGGGAACAATGATGACTTCATAAATATTACTCCTAAATTTACTCTAAGTAGAATTTTGGCTTAATTATTCATAAAACTGGAGCAATATATTAAAAATTGAAGCCTAATGTCTGGGAATAACATAAAAAATATTAATTTCGATGACAATTTTGAAATTTTCAATTTTACGGCCTCGAGTCTGAAAAAATCGAAACTATAAGACTATATGGTCTTGATTCTTTGACAACCAATACCATATCCCCTTTCTCATATAAAATATTTAAATAAAAGGAGTGACAATTTTGAAATTTTATTCAACTTTATGGTCTCAGATCTAGGAAAACCAAAGTCTTAAGTTTATATAACCTCTGTTATCTGGCAACCGAGGCCATATCCTCTTTCTCAGATAATAAATTTAAATAATAAGAGTGACAATTTTAAACATGTATTCATCTTTATGGCAGGTTTAAAAAAATCGAAACCATAAGGATATATGGCATCGGTTCTCAAACAATCGAGACCATATATCTTTTTTCAGATAAATAATTTCAATAAATAGTGAGATTTTTTAAAAAAAGAATTGAAAAAATTAGTACATGACTTCGATTGTGATATAATTAAAGTCATATATGAATATCACCTTGGTTATTTGAGAATCAAAATCAAATCTCCTTTCTTAGATAAAATAATTAAAAAATAACGAAAGTTTTAAAAAATTACATTGATTCTTATTAGTTGAAGTCAAAAAAAATATATACAGAACTTTAGTTTTAATACAACTAAAATCTCGATTCTTATTAGCTGAAGTCAAAAAAAAATATGACTTTAGTTTTAATACAACAAAATCTATAAGTTTGTAAAATTGTTATAGTGTATTTCTCATATAAATATTTAATTAAATAGTGAGATTTAAAAAAAATTAAAATTTTTAACACCTTTGGATTTTAATATAAACCATATATAAATATGGTCTCGAAAAACCAAAGTCAAATACTTTTTTCAAATAAAATAATTAAAATAATAATAAAATAGTTAAAATAATAACAAATTTTCAAAACTTGTGCAATAAATGAAATAAAAAAAAATATACAGTTAAGTTCCTTACAAGTCCATAAATTCTAAAAACAATTTAAATTATTACAATATCTTTGGATACTTATTTTCTTTAAAACCAAACTATCAGGCGAATTAAAAAAATAAATACTAATGAAAAAATATAGATACAGTCACAAAGTCAAGTCAAAATAATTTCAATAAAATAATCGCAGGTTAAGTGATTTATTACGAGTTGCTAAAGGTGTTGCCATATTGTATTTGGTAACGATTCTGACTAATAATTAACTATCCAATTATCGTAGTTGAATAAAATAGAATGAAAAAAAGACTTGGTAATTTTAAGATTTGATTGTAGCATTTTCATGATCATTCAATTATGATGATGGCCTTTTAAGGTAATATTTGATGAAAAAAATGAATGTTGGAGTTAAAGATTTAAATCATGTGCACACATGTGTGTTCCTGTTTTGATGATTAAAAAATAATTGCGAGATTTGTGACAAAAATTAGGTAAGAATCTTCAGAACAAATCCTGCAGTTTAGAATTTCGTAGTTGACTGCAGCTAACGTGTCGCATACACATGTGTATTCATACGAATTGGGACACGTGTGCGTATTTATACTATCATAATAATATTTAATTTATAAGTGATTCAATCAGATTTAACGTCATCATACAATGGTCCAAGGAAGATTATTATTATTATTATTATTATTATTATTATTGTTTATTAGGAAACAAAAGAAGATTTCTTTATAAACTAACAAATAAATATATAAGAGGAAGAAGATGATTAAATATTTTTACGTATTTTTTAGTCTTTAATAAGGAGGATAAATTTGTGGACTAGAGAGAAAGTAGTGGATTAGAATGAGAATATACGCAAACAGTGTTAATCAAGCAAGTTAATGTTTTACATATATAAATCAATTAAAAAAGTATAAATTTTTTACATATATATCTGATATTGTACTAAGTAAAAAAATTTAGATTATGTGAATGAATTAAATAAAATATATATATATCTGATATTGTGGCATAAGAATATTCCAAAAATATATATATAAGAATAATTCAGTTATATACTCAAACATAATTAATGAATCACATGTACCTAGTAATTCCTCTAATAGGCTTTAAGTAGATAAATATGATATCACATGTTTTTGTTCATAAATCATATATCAAATTAAAAAAAAAAAAACCTAAGGTAACTATAGGAATGAAACACAAATTAAAAAAAAACAAAGAAACAAACAGAACACTACAAAAAAAAATTATAAGAAATGTTATCATATTGTATTAAAAGAAAATTTAAAATTAAATAACTATTATAAATAAGTTGTGCAAGTAATGAATAATTTTAGTGTAGGAACATAATATTTCAAACAATATTGCAACAACACTTTCTTAGAAAATAAAATAAATTTGGAGAATTAGAAATTTTGAGCATTGCGAAGTTTCATTGCATATACATATTGTCTAAGTCAAGTCAAACGAATGATTGATCAAAGACAAGTAAGAGAAAAGTGAGAATAAAATAATTAAAATGATAAAATTCAAAATAATGTGAAATTTGGCAGCAACTTTTTCATCTATGGCAAAGAAATTGATAGATACTTGACCTAAAGTAGTCACTGTCAGATATATCAACTATCCTATTTAAAAAAGAAAAATATTTTCTCTGTAAGATATGTGTCAAAAAAGAAGCAAGAGTCAGTGCAACAAGCATGTCACATTTGTAAGCTTATTATTGTATGTGAATGCTTATTCCAAAACTCTTTTGAAAAAATCATAAATAAAAATTAGTTTATCTATAAATTAACATTTAAAAATTATTTCTAATTTTGTTATATATTTTCTTTCAAAATGTGAAACTCCAACTACTGTAAAATCCTTCTTTCAATTTCAAAAATAGAGGACTTTCTCTTTTTTTCATGTTCACTCTCATTTCTGTTCTCAACTCTCTTCTCAGTCCTCACGTTTTTCTTCTTTCTTTTTTTTTTGGTTCAGGAACTCTTCCTAAAGAAGTTTTGGAGAACCGAACATCCCAACATCATCAAGAATTGTAATACGATAAGAGGAAATTTTGATTTTTTTTTCCTTTTCTTCTTCTTAATTCAGTTTGAGATTCACATCCCTTGCATGTGTTGCTAGAATGCTTTGTTAGGGTTTTTCTTTTAATTCTTATTCCAAAGGAGCTATAAATCGCTAAAGTGGGTTCTCTTATTTCTCATTCTAGGAATTATGTAAGGGTTTAAGTGTTAGTGTCTCTTGGAGAAGAGGAAGAGTTAGTAAGAAGGTAACATAAGCTAAATTTATTTTTGGGTGTTTAAGTTTTTGGTTGGAGATTTATTAAATTTTTGGTTTGAGAAATGTTTAAATTTTTGGTTTGAAATCATTTAATTAGAGAGGATACATTATGTTTGTTGTATGTGATAGGGAAACTGCATGTGGCTTTTAAATTTGATTTGGTAATTTTTCTATAGTCTTGGAACGTCATTGAGCTACAAGCATGTATCGTTGAACTCGAGTTGCACAAAACCTCAAACAGAGGCCATTGTCATAGACAACATTAAGCGGTAGCACTTACCGCTAAGTGCAGACTCAACAAGAAGCCCCTGAAAGATTGGAGTTGGGCGACACCTTATTGCTACTAGGTGGTGATGAAGTCAAAGAGACCATGTTGCTCTAGCATTGAATGTGTCTTCTAGCACTAAGCAGTGACCCGTTGAATGTTTTATTCTATGTGATTTGTTGAGGATCTATGGTCCTTTTCACTTTCTAAGGGATCTAGGTAGAAGATGCTTGAGACTTGTATGACTTAGTAGTATTCCATATTGATGAATTGTAGTTAGTTCCACGAGTGATGATATGTGTGTGGATATTGCTAAGTATTCTTTGATTATATATATGATGCGTGAAATGGTTAGTTAATTATGAATTACGATAAAGAACAATGTAATTTTATAATAAGGGTGATGATTTGAGTTACATGAAAATTGTGATAGAAATGTCGGATGATTATGTCAAATAAATTGGAAAATAAAAGGTGAATGTTCTGAAAGGATTTTATTATTGTAGATATATAATTGTTTGGTGGCACAACTATATTCTTTCTAAGGAGAAATATTACAATTCAATAAGATTAATGTGATAATTGTTAGGAACACTCCTTGAAGTTATCCTTAAACTCAACCAAACTCTCATACTCATATAAATAATGGGTTTTGGATGGTGAAAAGTATAAGAGGTTCTTATGACTTGTTTAAAAATAGTGAATTCCTTATCTATTAAAGTATAGTAAATTAACCTCGCGGAGAAGATTGTGGATTAGTAAACTTTGGACCAATCTTAAGTTATCATATTTCAAAAGGTGGAAAATTTTATGAAAAATTCCCACGGGTGCCTATCTTCTAGTGTCCAAGCAATTGTACTAATATGAATACCAAGTCTAGAAATCTTTGAGTCTTGTGTCTATAAAATGTGTAACATCCCAAAAATATAGCTGCAAACTATATTCAAGAGTACTTACATTTACAATAAAATAGAACAGTTACAGGAAATAAAATTTAACTTACAGTTATCCTAAAATAACCATAAATTAAAAACTTTATAGAAACCTACACTGATATAACCCAAAAGAGCAGACTGATCGGTCATACAAGAAATGTATTAACCGAACTGTCCTATACTAAATATCAAAACAAAGTCAAGACCGAACGATCTTACTCTTAGCGGAGACCATCCTCTTCTGCCAGCGCCTGCTCTAGAGAAACTTCTGCACCTTCTGCTCACACCCATAGGGTGATCATCGCAAAGACAAGGACCACCGAACGGTAAAACATGACAAGACAGAAAAATAAGGGTAAGCTAGTGTAATTTAATTAACTATGTAAACTTACAATTCATACAAACACATAAAACAATCATACTTGTACAGAAATCACACCAACATATTATAAACGACCACTTTCCCTTTGACTGTCCGGACTGTATGAATTATGTAGCTACGACGTTCGTGCACTCGTGCGTAGTAATCTAAAAACCTTATGATTACCGTAGCATGGAAAACCCTTGAGCTGCCACACGAGGTTAGCCCGTTATTCCTCACCTTAGGTCAAGGTAATACATACCGCCCAGGCTAGGGCCTCCTGCTATTCTCACCACATGCATCACCATTCTCTAATTGAGACTCGATGACCATTAGAATGTCAGGATGAACGACAACTTAGTCTGACCATATTCATACTTTACAATTCCATAATCATTTATGAGATATTCCTCCTTGGAACACTCGTTCATATCCATATAATACAAGTCACATCATACTTCTTCATATTCATACTATTCCATTCATATCACATTTTAAATACCATACCTCATTAACAACATATTTCCTCATCCATAACACCTTTAAATAACTTCAAACCGAACATTAAAACAACATCACCATTGAGCATAACTGACTTGGAAAATATCAACACTTATTATGAACAAAACCTGACGGTAGAACACCTCCTATCTGCGAACATGACCGTACGGGATATGGTTTCCCTATGGTGAACCTGACCGAACAGGATATTATTTCCCTATGGTGAACATGACTGAAGGGGATATTATTTCCCTATGGTGAACATGGCCGAACGGGATATTTACTAGACAGAATCCAAAGATTTGACTGAATACTATAGAACATCTATAATTAGACATAAAAAAATACTAAAGCTCATAACCAAAATCTAAGAGCCTAGACCGAACACTACAAGCTTAGTTCGAACTCTCTTAGTTACAATTTCAATTACATAATTTTGTAATATGACGACACCGAGTGCTCAGTACATCACCGAGCATTACTGAGACCGAGTGCTGGCATCTGGCCGAGCACTGGCATCTGGCCGAGCACTACCAAGACAGTTCAAGACCGAGCGGTCAATAACAGTTATAGCCTATGACAAACTGAACGTTGTTTACAACAAAAGTTATGTCTAGACCGAATGCTACATTAATTTAAAATCAACACTAAACCGAACGGTCATTAACTGAGAATCCACAATAGAAGAACTCAGTTAAGACCGAGCACCAGATAAAAGTCGAACAGTTAATTAAAGGCCTTCAACAACTACATAATTCTGCAGAATAGCTACAAAATTAAGATCGACACCAAACCTTACCAATTTCACTCGACCACTGTTTCATAATCATACAGATACACAATCATCATAAACACAACATCAATATTCCACACCAACAACACCGAACACCCAATTCATCCAATTTTACATTCATATAGCTTTATCCAAATCAATTTCATACACATGCATAATTATCAAACAACATATCCATACATCAAAACCAAGTAATTAAATTATCTAGCTTCCCTTACCTCTTTGACCGAACCGAACAACGATTATTCTTTCCAGACTTTGCTTTCTTACCAGAAAATTCCAAGAACACCTATATTTCACCGATTGGTGAGAAAAGACCAACCTAAAATTACCAGAAAAGTGATCAGAACTAAGAAGAAGAAGTTGATGAACAGATGCAACCAAGAACTTGGTTTCCATGTGCCAGGAAATAGAATTTCTAAGAAGAGAGTGAACTTACTGACTCTAAACTTGATTTTGATCGGTGGAAAAGAAGATTTGGACCCCTAAAATTGCTCAAACTATGGCTGGTTGAAGAAAAGATAAAATGAGATGAAGGATTTCTAGAGAGAAGGAGGAGAAAAGATAGAGGTTTGAGTTTTAGAGAGATGCAGATTTATGAGAAAATGAGATGAGCTATGGTTTGGGAAATTCTATAAAATGTTCACTCTCTTGCATTTGAGACATCTGTCCCTCCCTTCCAGGTGTCATTTTCAAGGTTTTACATTCTTCCCATCAACAAAAATTTTCGTCCTCGAAAATTGAGACATACTAAAGAACAAATGAGAGAACAACTCTCTTATAACAAATCCAAATTTCCAGGTAGATTCACCTGTTCTCACATCTCTAACCACCTTGACTAGACTGATTGATTTTTCCTCTAAGTTACTTAGGTAGGCTCTCCATACCGTTGACCGACTGCAACTCGACCGAATGGTTATATTTGAGTAAGGGCCGAATGGTTATGGGAAAGAGGAAACCGAACAGAAACTCTGAAGTGAGGAATCGAATGGTAACTTTGAAATAAAGAGGTCGTGACTCTGAAAGGTAAACCGAACGGTAACGTAAATACCGAACGGGAAAGATATTATTAGGAAGAGTTACAAGTTTTGTTAGCAAGATAAAAATAAGGGAAAAGTTCGTTAACTGTTTAGGGAGGGAGTATAAATAATTTATGAGTGGTTCGAAGAAGAGCATCAGATATTTTAGGTTTAGGTAGAGACTGAATTTCTTGGTTATTGAAGAAAACGAGAATTCCTAGAGATCTTTTACTAGTATTCTCTTTTTTATTTACACTAAAGGTAATACTTCATCTCTGACTCCTAAATAATCCAATACACACTTCCGTACAGATCTTCAAGTGTCTGGATTGCCCTATCCGTCTGGTCGTTCATTTGGGATGATAAGTTGAACAAATCTTCAACTGGTTGTCCAAATCTCTCTGCAATGGTTGCCGAAATTGAGAGGTGAAGTGAGGATCCTCGTCTGAATTGCTACCACATGTCACTCCTAGCAACCGAACCACTTCCTTGTGGTAGAGTGGAACCAATCTTTGACATTGACTTCTCAACTGATGACCATAAAGTAAACACTCTTGGTCAAACTGTCCTTACCATCTTAATAACACTATGGCCTTATGACCGAACGGGAAAAGCGATTGGCTAAGTTCTTGAAAATTTTTATCCCGTTGCCGTTCGGTCTTTGAAGCTCTACCTTCACCTTTTGACATGATAACCAAGAACACATAAATCGAGCAACGTCTGCTTTCATACCTGACCACCAAAAATGATTTTCTTGAGATCCTTATACATTTTAATCATGCCTTGACTCATACTAAAATGATTATGATGTCCTTTCTCAAGAATGAATCTCTTAATTGCTCTATTATCAGGAACACCAATCCTTTGGCTGAATTTTCAAAGTATCGACCGTTCCTAACACAAAATCTTTCCTTGGATCACTACCGATTGGTTCTCTGAAAATCTACAACTCTCCATTTGCCAATTGCTTAATTCAGATCCTTGCCGAATGGTTCACTTACTACCTCCAACTGAAACATCTAACATCTAATATCGTTTGGTTTTAACCTCACATGTAATCTTAAGTCAAACTCTCAAACAAACCCGACTCTCAGATTATCATAGCCGACACAAGTCCTAGAATTTGTACTTCCTTCATCCAGAATTCATCCTTGAACAATTTAACATACAACACCTTTTTCCTCACCACGCCAAACACTGCCCTAAGATGTTCCTCAAGCTCCCCTCTGGTTCATACTTCTTCTCCGTTAGCAAAACTGGTATACTCCATGGCGAAACGTTCGGTTATGAAAACTGCTTCTTGAGCGAATTCTCAAAAATTTGATTCTTCAGATTCACCAACTATGTTGAAACCCTCCCATAAGGCTACTGATATTGGCTACCTTGCACCAGATAAAAATAGACTCAATCTCATGCTGAAGAGGTAACTCAAGACACCTCTTCATGAAACACGCCCCAAATGCCCCTCATTAACGTTCGGTATACACCAATAAAAAAATTAAAAATAGTTTTATATTCATGCTGTCAATTATATTTAGCTAAATTTTTATTCTATTCCTAGCCATTATTATTTTTATTGCTTTTCTATTTCTCGCATTATTTTAATTCTTGCATTATTCCTCATTTTTTTTGAAGTTATATTTTTTGTTCACAATGTGTTTTTATTGATTATTAATTTCGTTGCTTTTTTTTTGTTGTCTTTCCATATAATTTATTTTTAAGATCAAGTGTTTTTTTTCCGTCCCTGTCATTAGAAGGAATTAGTGAAGTTTATATAGTCATGTATTTTAAACTTCAAACTTGTTTTATACAAATATTTTCAATGTAATCAACAGTTTCAATAAACTTGTTTTTATCTAAATTGAAAATTTATCTATTGTTTATCTAAAAAAAAACTCAAATAAAAATTTATTGTTTTTATTGAAATAGCATAAGTTTTATCATCAATTTCATCAAAACAAATTGGTACATCCAATCGGATTTGATGTTTTTTACAACTTGTTTGGGTAAAACACTTAATTCGGCTAGTTTTAAATGTGTTAAATCTGTGTTTGAAATTGTATGAGATTGCAATGTAGGAGGATGGTAATGTGTACCCACCAAAATAATAATGTGAACCCTACAAGTGTTAGTTTAAATGACACAAGTGTGTAGGTCAAATGTAACTGTAACTGTATTCAATATGACCATTATGACAACTACTAAATCTCCATTTAACCAGGTCCCATATACTACTATATCAACGACAAACCCTATTTAACACCAAACATGACCTATTATGAATACAATATTGGAAAATATTTCAATAATTAATGCAAATTCTATATTTTGGGCAGAGACTTCAATGTGAGTACTGAAATATCGAATATTTCCTTATAATTAATTAGTCAATAAATATATCTTATGATTATGACTAATCAAACGACCAAATAGGATGGTATTTGATATCTCATTTATATTGTGAAGATATTTTTTAGAAAATTTTTAACCTCTCATTGATTTATTATTTTGTGAAAATTTGAAACCTCTTTTATTTATAACTTTTTTATTACAAAGATTTAATTAAAATCTCAAACTTTTTTATTGATAATTATATTATAAAATTTTTAACTTCCTTCGTTTATATTATTTATTTTTGTAAATTTATTATTTTATTTTGCTTGTGTTATTTTTAATCTCTTAAATACAATAATTTGTTAGTAATTAGAAATTATTGTACATGACAATGAATATTACCATTTAAAATGTTTATATATTTGTATCAACTATATTTATTGATAAATTTTCTTTAAACATTGTAATTGTTGTAAAAGACCACAAAAAGAATTCAGCACATAGTTGCTAGAGTTTAGGACGTTGAAACGTATATCGAGCAAGAGCCTAAACAGGTAAAACTTTTTAAGTAAATTACAACACTATTGCAGAATATATATTCCAGATCTAATTTTTGAGATTACATAAAAAAACATTTAAGAATCACAAAAGCTTGATCACTTGATATTCGTAGTAGTTTAGTTCCAAGATGCAGCTCTGTTACGAGAATGAATGCAAGAGCCAACCCCAGAACCAAATCCAGTTACAGTATAATTGCTTGTTACATTGCAACTAATCAATTTCTGGCAAACAGATATGAAATATTTTCACCCTGTAATACTCGAGATGCAGTTGCTTCGGCCTTCTCATAGTCCTGGTTTGCAAATGCACCTACAAGAATTGCCTAAAGCAAGCATGATATCGTAATAGAAGTTATGAAAGTTTTGCTATGAAACATGGATGATTAGTATAGCTGGAGAATTAATGGACAGTGTGGTTGTATCTAACCTGTCCAACAACTAGACCATCAGCAAGAAGGGACATTGTTAACCAAATCTGAAGGTAGACTTGAAATGCAGCCATGGATGTTTGTCCCTTGCGTGCAGCTAATGATATTGCTAGTGTCACACAGAATGTTAAAGCAATTACTCTTACAAATAAGAGATGACTTAGGCCAAAAGGAAAATAAGAGATGTGTGAGGTGATAATGGTGCCAAAAGATGTTTATAGACCCGACCATGAACTAAAAGAAACATTCTCAATATTTCAATGAACTGACTGGATCCGAACCATGAACTCCTTGACAGTAGTTACGGTTGGAAGTCCCACATCGACTAGAAATAAGGTCAAATTATAATATATTAGTGGGGTGCAAACCTTACTTTACAAGTCAGTTATGTGAGGTTAAGTTAGATTTAAAACCACTTTCTAATGGCCACTGCTAAGAAGTATCAAACTTTGATGATGTGGTGATCCCTAGAGCATTCATTTTTCACCATTGCTTTCTACCATCTCCCAGGATCATTCAAGTCATTAAATTGAAATGATAAGCCCAAGAAAAAACCCATAAATAAAGCATAAACCTACAAGCACAACATAGTATGTGTGTGTGAGAAAGTGTGTGCGTGTGTATTTGTTCCTATATGGGGTCGAGTCACCTAAATCTGTGGGCTTTCCGCTACGTCCGTCTGTCCTGTACGCCTGGGATGCTTAAGTCAGTGAAGGTCTGATCAGTTGTTTAGGTGTTGTAATAAATGCTTCGATGCTTAAGTCAGTGAAGGTCCGATCGGTTGTTTAGGTGCTGTAATAAATGCGTAATTAATGAATCTGCCTACCTCTTACCTTTGACCTGTATTTATAGTTTTGTCCATGGGCCTAGAATTAGCAAAACCTTAATTTCGGCCCAATCCAGAGCCCAATCCCTTAACTAATGTTTTACCTTAATCATGCTTGGAGATCTGCCTGTCACGGCCGTCCGGTACTAGTGATTGAGTGGTGTCATCCGTCCTAGTTGTATGTATGGGACCGTCTAGGGTTATCCAGTACATCAGGCCCCCAAGCCCTAGACAAGTAGTTGTCGTTGGCTTTTAGTGGGTGGTCGGTCGACGTTCTTTTGAATTGAGTTTGGGCGGGAAAACACGTGTCGCGTTGTAATTAGCCGTCTGTCTCGAGTAGTGGGATCGTCGTTTGATCTGAGCCGTTGATCGTGCCAGATTTGGACGGTGGATATGAATCAGCAGTTTCAAAAATTTTTCTATAAATAGGAGCGTTGGGCTTAGTCATTTTCACACACTCTTTCTCTTCTGTTGTTGCCGCTCGACTTGAAATTCTTTTTCCAAGGTAATTAATAAATGGCTACTGTTGGTATTTCTTCTTCCGATGGGTCAACGGGCAGGGATGGCGAGGATTCATCCGACGGGGGCAGGTCATCATCTCCCAGCTTAGTGTCTTCGTCCTATTTGGAGAGACCCGAGCAGGAGGAGGGACCGGGGCCGAGATCCCCTGTTCGTGGTGGTGAGCGTGTTATAAACGGGATATCGCTCTTCCTCCTTCAGGGGCGTATTGATATAGACGTGGAATGGGCAGAACCGGCCGGCGGGTGGACGACCATCGGGGGTTACGACTGGGCTTCTCACGAAATGGGATCCTATGAGTTCGAGTTTTCCACCCGGGAGGAACTGCATTTGTGGGCGGAACAGTCGTTCATAGCAAGGGATGGAGAAGACGCTCATTTGATCAGTCTTGGTGTTAGTCATCCTAACGAACGGGTCTTTCATGGGAAGGGGTCCCACACTGAGGACTTCTTTTTTGTATATACATATTTGTTCAACCAGATGTTCGTTCGGGTGCCCTTTACTGTGTTCCAATCGGTTTGCTTCGAAGGTTGAATGTCGCCCCTTCTCAGCTACACCCGAATGGTTGGGCATGTAACCAAGCGTTCATGGCGATGTGTGCGGCCCTAGCGATCACTCCCACTGTTTCCATCTTCCTCCACTACTTCAATGTCCGGTCGGTCGCTAAGCGAGGCTAGGTCTCCCTGACTTCCCTCCATGATTGTTGCCTGTTCAAGCCGTATTCCGAATCTTTCAAAAATTTCAAACACCGATATTTCAAAGTAATAATTAGAGAGAGCGGATGGTCTCAGTTTCACACCGAAGCAGGCGATCCACTGTTCCCTTTTTATTAGACGAAGGATCCGGCGAAGATAAATGTCGTTCTGGTTGGTGTTATGACTCCCGTCGAGATAGAGGTGGTTAAGACCATTAACGCCTTATCCCGCCGCCTCCCTGCCCGGAATTTAGATGAATGCCTTCGCCATGAGGATTTCGATCAAATGGCGTTCGGTATGGCATTTCCCACCATCTACATATTATTTTCATATTAACTTAGCTAAATTTGTGTTTTCTTTTCAGATATCATGTCTCTCCTAGCGTCCCGCAAGACAAGTTATGTGTCGTCTTCCCAGAGGAGGGATCCCCAGTCGGTCGGATCAAGCCATGCATTGACGAGCGCTCCTGTTACAGTTGTCGCTCAATCGCCTCCCGTGGTAAACCTGGAGATGTCTGAGGCGGCCGTCATTCCTACTACTACCCCTCTGGATAAGAAGAGAAAGTCCAAAGAGGGAGAGAAGTCGTCCTCGAAGAGGAGTCGCTGAGAGGGTAGCACTCCTCACCCCCTGTCGGGCGGTCTCTTCGACTCGGCATTCAATGTGTGTGGGCGTGTGAGCTTTCATATGAGCTCATCGCAGCGAGCGGTGGTGGAACCTATGTCAGAAAAAGACATCACTGAGGCCGCATTGGAGTTCACGAGCCGGGGGGCAATGCTGGCATGGTATCTGCGCGAGTTTGCTGATCAGAGGAGCGCCGGGGAAGATCTTCGGGCTCATATGGAAGCTCTCACTCTTGAGCACCAAGATTGCGAGAAAAAACGGTCGGTGTTGCAAGAGAAGTTGGACAAGGCGTGTCATGAGCTGAGCACGACCATCAAATAACTGAAGGATACCCGCATTAGGAGCGACCGGATAGTGGAGGGGGCTGGGCGGCTGAAGCTGGAGACGAAGAGGCTGACTGCAAGCGAAAAGGATTTGCAGGAGCAAGTAGATTGCCTGGCCGGTGAGCTGGTGAAGGCCAACGAGGCCATTGTTACTCTTAACACAAATGTTCAGATTGAGCATGAAGAAGGCTTCAATAAGGCTATCCGCTAGGCCGCTTTTCTGCTAGGGGGACCCTTTGGCTGTCGGTTTCGACATTGGCCAAGATGTTTATGACGGCAAGATGATGCTGGTAGATGCTTCACCGGCGGAGGAAGATGGGGCTGCCGAAGAGGAGGGACATCTGGATGAGGACGATGATGCATGATTTTAGAGTAGGAGGGATTTTTATTTGCTTTTTGAAAGGGTTGGATTGTTTTGATTTCCGGCCGATGACCGTTTACTCTAGATGTTACAAGTTTGAACACTTATAAATGAATTTTGAAGTTTCGTGAACTCCGTCTTGTATTGTTCGGCTATTTACTTTGTCGTCTGTTTAGGGCCTTTTACCTATGCGCTCTTTTCTTTTTTTCTAAAAATTATCACTAAGAGATTTCGTTAGTTTCTTTTTTCTAAAAATTATCACTAAGAGATTTCATTAGTTTTGACCGTCCGGTGTGGAGATCATTATATAAACTCTTGTTTATTTCTTCTAAAACGCAATGGTTTTAACAATTGAACTCGCCCTTCTCCTAACGACCGTTTTATTAGTCTTGGAGTCGGGTGGTAGTGGTTCTTTCTATGAACTTTCCATTCACCACCTGCGGTTGGTTATCATTTGGATGGGGTGACAGTGGTTCTATTTATGAACTCGTCATTCACCACCCGGTCGGTTGGTTATCATTTGGATGGGGTGGCAGTGGTTTTATTTATGAACTCGCCATTCACCACCCGTTTGACTTGTTAGCTTTGGAGTCGGGTGGTAGTGGTTCTATTTATGAACTCGTCATTCACCACTCGTTCGGCTTATTAGCTTTGGAGTCGGGTGGCAGTGGTTCTATATATGAACGGGGTGTCGCCAGTTGTCCCGTGTGGGGTGCATCGGTACGCCCACAAGACTTCAGGGAGTTCGTCCACCCATGCGCCCTTCTTTTCTACCAACCTCTTTCTAAGCTCGACCACTATTGCCTTGTTCACAGCTTCTGCCTGACCGTTCGTCTAGGGATGTTCCACCGAACTCGTGACATGTTTGATCCCCGGACTTTGATAGAACGACCCCATCTTTTTGTCAATAAACTGCCTGCCATTGTCGATCACTATCGCCCGTGGGAGGCCGAACCGGCAGACCATCTTCCATACAAATTTTTGAACCTACTAGGTCGTTATTCTCACGAGGGCCTCTACCTTTACCCACTTGGTGAAGTAGTCGATGGCGACCAAGATGAATTTCTTCTGTGCTCGTCCGGGTGGGAAAGGTCCCACAATGTCCATTCCCCATTGGGCGAACGACTATGGTGAGACTAGACTACACAACTTGGTCGGAGGAGCCTGTGGGATATTAGCATGGGCACCCGCATTTCTGAACAAAGTCCCTAGCCTCTTCCTCCATCGTTGGCCAATAGTAGCCAGCTCGGACGACGCGGGCCTTCAGGGTGCGCCCATCGGTGTGGAAGCCGCATATACCATTATGAAGTTCGTCCAACACGTACAGCGCCTCCGGGCGATCCCGACATTTGAGAAAAGGAGTTGAAAATCCCCTTTTGTAGAGGTCGTCCCCTATGATGACTTATCTTGCAACTTTGCGGGTGTCTACTGGTCGAACCGGGCATCCGCTGTCTTGATCTTGCATCAATTTGCGAATTTCGCTTCGCCAATCCTCTCCGCCGTCCCTGCCGATAGCTAGGCACACCACCGAAGGCTCTGACAATACTTGTCGGATTACGATCGTTAACTGTCCCTTTTCCTTCCTATTGCTAAGCTTTGACAGCATATCTGCTCGGACGTTCTCCTCCCGCAGAATATGTTTAATGTCTACCTTTTCAAATTTCTCAAGCAAAGCCTGGGCTTTGTGGAAGTATTTGAGGAGGTGTTCGTCCTTTACCTGAAAATCGCCCTTCATTTGTCCTACGACGAATTGGGAGTCCGTGCGGCAGGTCAGTCTGCGTGTCCCCATATTGTGAGCCAGGGCAAGGCCGGCTATCAGGGCCTCATATTCGACCCAGTTATTGGACGCTTTAAACTTGAATATGAGGGAGTGTTCTAGTGGGAAGTTGCCCGGCCCTTCCAGGACCACCCCTGACCCCCTCCTGTTCTTTTGGAGCCTCGTCCACATATAAATTCCATTCGCCCAGATCAGGGGTTTGTGGCAACTCTACGACGAAGTTGGCAAGGGTTTACCCCTAACTTATCCTCGCGATTCGAACCTTAATCCGAACTCTGACAACTGTACCGCCCAGCTGACCATCCGCCCGTCCAGATCATGCTTCCTCAGAATCTTGGATATGGGATGGTCCATTCAAACGACCACTTAGTGACTCTGAAAATAGGGGCAAAGTCTTTTGGCCGCGTTGACGAGGTCCAGAGCCACCTTTTCCACCTGTTGGTAACGTTTTTTCGCGTCTTGCAGTACCCGACAGACAAAGTAGACGAGCCGGGGCTCTGGTTTCTCCTGTACCAGCGCGACGCTGATTCCAGTTGGCGACACACCCAGATAAACTTGCAGCTCCTCCCCCGGCCATGGTTTGTTCATGACTGGAGGGTTGGTCAGGACACCCTTAACCTCCAAAAACGCCTCCTCGCATTCGGCATCCCAAGCCTCGACGCCTGCTCCTTTCTTCATTCTTCTGACGATCGGTCGTATACGTTCGACAAGTTTGGGAATGAACCTAGACAAGGAAGTAAGTCGACCCACCAATCTCTGAATTTCTCTAAGACTGGAGGGGCTTCTCATATCCAGGACGGTCGCGCATTTGTCCGGGTTGGCCTCTATACCACGAGCAGTCAACATGAAGCCTAAGAATTTGTCAACAGCTACTCCAAAAGTATACTTGGCCGAATTCAGCCTCATGAAGTATCACCTCACCTGTCCGAAGACCTCCTCCAAATCCCGGATATGATCGCCGCTGGACTTCGACTGTACCACCATATCGTCGACGTAGACGTCCATACAGTGGTCGATCTGTCCTGCAAAGATCTTATCCATTAAGTGTTGGTAAGTGGCCCTTGAATTTTTGAGTCTGAACAACATGACATCATAGCAATAATTCGTCTTCTCAGTTATGAAGGTCGTCTTCTCCAGGTCCGGGGCGTACATCAGAATCTGGTTGTAGCCGGAGTAGGCGTCCAGAAAGCTGAGCATATGATGGCCAGACGTCCCGTCGACCAAACCATCAATACTTGGAAGCGGATGAGAATCCTTGGGGCATGCCTTGTTGAGATCAGTGTAATTTATTCACATTCACCATTTTCCACTAGTCTTCTTAACCATGACGACGTTTGCTAGCCAGGTGGTGTAGGTCACCTCTCGTATGAAACCAGCCTCAACTTGCGCACCACTTCATTGACAGCTGCGTTCTTTTCCGCGCCTAGCCTCCTCTTCTTCTAGGCGATCGGCTTGGCTTCTTTAAACAGAGCCAGCTTGTGCGACATTACCGAGGGGTGAATGCCCGGCATGTCAGACGCTGCCCAAGCGAATAGGTCGCAATTACGCCAAAGTATCGTCCTTAATTCCCGCTCTACCTCCGGCTCCAACCCCCCGCAATGAGGGTAGTCTGCCCTTCATCACGCCCTATCTTCATTTCATGCAGTTCTCCAATAGGCTCGATCTGATCATCTGTATTCTTCCGGGGATTGAGGTCGGCCATCGCCACCTCTGAACCGACCGTTCGTTGCCACGTCACCTGGGGGTGGAGCTTTAACCCCGCTGCATAGCATTCCCGGGCGTTTTTTGGTCGGCTCTAACGGTACAAATGGTTCCCCTTTCTAACGGATACTTCATAGTTAAATGTGGGGTGGACACTATTGCTCCAAATGCGTTTAGGCACAGTCGGCCTAAGAGGACGTTGTAAGACGTGTTGGCGTTTACCAGCAGATATCGAACCTTCCTCCTGCTGCCCTCCCGCCCGATTCCTAAACGAGTACGGAGATCAATATAATCGCGCGTATCCACCCGCTCTCCTGCGAATCCCACTATTTGTTCATTGTAAGGCACAATAAGGTCCTCCGACAGGTCCACGCACTGAAAAGTTTTCCAATACAAGATGTTGGCGGAGCTTTCCTGATCAATCAATACCTTACTCATTTCGTACCGAGCGATCTCCGTCGTGATCACCATGGGATCATCCTGTTCCAGGTCTGGAGCATGGAAATCGTCGTCCGTGAATGTGAATTCCGACATGGATCTCTTAGTTCTCTGCACTGAATTGACCGAGCGGAGGGCCCTGATATGGCACTTCCGTGTCAATGAGGATGATCCTACCCCAGCAAACCCTCCTGAGATGGTGTTGATGTGGCCGCACAGCGATCGGTCATTACTCCTGCTTCTACTTCTGCTCCGGCACCTCTCCTGTCGGGAACGGTTATTTCCGTAGTTTCGTGATTGTTCCTACCATCCTGTTTCGACAGACTCCTGCGAGGGCTACGTGGTCGTGCCGACGAGCCGACGTGGCGTTCAGTTTGCTCGGTCTTGACATACTTCTTCAATTGCCCAGCCCGGATCAGCTCCTCGATCCGATCCTTCAGAGTTATGCATTCCTCCGTGGTGTGACCCAGGTTCTGGTGCCATAGGCAATGCTTGTTTCTGTCGGCGTCGGGCGGTGTTGGGCGGCTCTTGGGCGCCTGTATGAGTTTAATGCTAAAAGCTTCCTGCAATATCTTCCCTCGGGGGGCGTTTAATGGGGTGTACTACTGGAAATGTGGGCCCCTGGGGGGCTCCTTCGGACTGAACCCTCCGGTCTTTCCCGACAGTCCTCCATGGCTTTTGCCCTCCGATTTCTCCTTTGCCTCCTGGGTCTCCTTCTGGTAGAATTGCTTCATTTCCTCCACCCTTATTTTGTCTGATGCCTACTCACGCAGCTCCTCGAAAGTCTTCGGTGCCCGCCGACAAACACTTTCCTTGAACGGTCCTGGTTTGAGCGTAGGTAAGACATACTAAAGAGCCAACTCAGAGTTGAGATCCTTTACCCGCCGAACCATTTTTTGGTAGCGGTCCATGAACGCTTTCAGTGTTTCCTCTTTGCCTTGCCTGAGGGCGGACAATTCAAAGATGGTTAAATCCTGGGAACGACAGCTGGCAAATTGTTGTCCGAACATGGCGTTGAGGCCCTCAAAACTTTTTATAGAATTGGGGAGTAGAGAGTTGAACCATTTCAGGGCTTCTCCCTCTAGGGACAAAGAAAACGCTCGGCACCAGATTGTCCGGTCACCTGTCCGAAACGCCATCCGAGTAGTAAACGCCTTCACATGATCGTCAGGGTCGGTCGTCCCATCGTAAATGCTGAGTTGCGGTGGGACGAAGTGCTCGGATATGTGGACGTCCATAATAGCTTGGACGAATGGTAGGTGGTCAGAGGTATCCTTGACCTTCACCACCAGTTGTTTGCTTAGGGATGCGCTCTCATCTTGGTCGGCCTTAACCTTGCTCCCCTCAACCTCCTACCCGGGCGGTTTCCAGGTAGGATCAGGCATGCTACTGTGCTCCGAAACACCTTCCTTGGCAGCCTTGCCGCGCTCTTCTTCGGTTTTATCTCCCGCCCCGAATCTTCTCTCCTGTGCTATGCGAGCTGAGCACTCGACCCGCACGGTTGCCATCTCCGCCTCATGCCGCTGCTGCAACTCCTCCATCTGTTGTTGTAACATCCTTATCATCTCGATTGGGTCCTCGCTGCTCACGTTACTCGTGGTCACCATTGGGTTTAGTCACTCGGCCTCACGGTGGGCGCTAAAACGTTCCTATATGGGGTCGAGTCACCTGAATCCGTGGGCTTTTCGTTACGTCCGTTCGGTCTTTTCACGTTCCTTCCTTCTGTCGGTCAACATCCGTCCGTCCTGTATGCCTAAGAGGGTACCTGTCAAAGGTGCTCCGATGCTTAAGTCAGTAAAGATCTAATCGGTTGTTTAGGTGCTGTAATAAATGCGTAATTAATGAATCTGCCTACCTCGTACCTTTGACCTGTATTTATAGTTTTGGCCATGGGCCTAGGATTAGCAAAGCCTTAATTTCGGCCCAATCCAGAGCCCAATCCCTTAACTAATGTTTTACCTTAATCATGCTTGGAGATCTGCTTGTCACGGTCGTCCGGTATTAGTGATTGAGTGGTGTCATCCGTCCTAGTTGTATGTATGGGACCATCCGGGGTTATCCGGTACAATATTCATATGTGTTTGTCCATGTTGGTATCTGTGTGTTCGTGTTCTGTTGAAATTTCTAAGTAAGTTGTTGTGTTAATTATTTCTGCCCATAACTGCTTTGGTAAGCCTAATTGCAAACACAAGCTTTTGGCTATCTTTGTCAACATTCGATTCACACACTCTGCCACACCATTGTGTTGAGGCATATCTGACACAGTCCTCTCCATTATGCTTTCGTGCTTATAACAAAACTTATTAAATCTAATGTCTTCATATTCACCACCATTATCCGATCTGAGCTTTTTGATCTTTAATCTTGTCTCATTTTCTACCACGGTTTTCCAAATTTTGAAAGCCTCAAATACTTCAGATTTATTTTTAAGAAAGTATATTTGTACCTTTCTAGAGTGGTAGTCAATAAAAGTCACAAAGTATCGTTAACCGCCAATGGATGAGACAAGTCTTGAACCCCAAACATCATAGTGAACAAGCTCAAGTCTATCTTTTTTCGGGGTTGTTCCACTTGTCTAAAAGTTAACTCGTTTCTTCTTTCCAAGTATACAGTCTTCACAAATGTCAATTTCTATTGACCGAAGACTTAGTAGTTTCCCTTTTGAGTGATGATCATCATCCCTTTCTCACTCATATGACCTAACCTTTTGTGCCATAGGTTAGAATTTTCATTTATTGCAACAACAATCAAATGACAAGCTCCTTATGTTTTGTAAAGATTATCACTCTTCCTACCACGAGCAATTGTCATTGAACTCTTTGAAATCTTCCAATGATAACCATGGAAGACTGTTGTATAGCCATTATTGGCCAACTGGCTTATTGAGATTAAGTTCTTTGTTCGGTTGGGAATATGTCTAACATTTTTCAATTCGCATACAAAGCCATTTAACCTAATCTTCACCACACCTTTAACAACAATCTAACAAGATTGCTCATTACCAAAGTAAATGTTTCCAAGATTTCCAAGAACATAATTCTCGAAAAATTCTTTCTATGAGGTGGCATGAAAGGATCCTTTAGAGTCTAACACCCAAGACTTTTCCTTATTCTCTAAAGAAGACATCAATGTATCTTCTCCTCTTGAGGTTGAAGCAACATTTAGTTCTGTTTTATCCTCTTGATTCTTCTGTACACTCTTACACTAATATTTGTAGTGTCTCACCTTTCCACAATTCCAACACTCAATTGCCTTTGAGTTTTGGAAACTACGATGATTCTTAGAATTAAACCTCTTCTCCTTGGATTTTCACGTCCATATCCTCTAATCAAACTTTTCATACATACTTAAAAGAGGTGTCATAAGAAGAGCCCAATCTTTTGCAATATTAAATGCAACATCGCAGGATAACGTCAATCGAATAACTTCGAGAGCTTGTCGGTCAAGAAGAGCCCAATCTTCATCCTTCATGTTTTCTGGTTTATGTCCCAAGAGAGGTTGATATATCTTTTTTTTATACAAATAATCTTCAATTTGTATCTTCAAAAAGACAAAGTTCGTACCATAGAACTTCTCAATTTTTATCTTTCCTTCATCAGTAGTCATTCCTCCTACTAAAATCTGACTCCATTTGAATAGTTGATTACAATAACAGCAATCGATTCTGATATTCATGGTTAAAAAATTTAGTAAAATTTCTCTCAATCATATTTGTGAGAGAAAATATAAATATGAAATAATAACATTCAAAATAGAAATCTTTAAGTTATACTCCAAATATATTATTGACAAAAAATAAAAATTATAATATCATTTTTCTCTCTTTTTCTTTATTTCTTCTCTGCCTTGAAATTTCTTGTCAACTTGTTTTTCTTCTCTACATTTTTTATCTATTTATTTCTCTTATACATAGTAACTTATTTTCTATTTAATTTGTTGATTTTCTTAATCTTCTTTCTTTCATTTATTTTTATTAGATAAAACCTTTTTTATTAATTCTAACATGTTCGTGTGTGTTTAATAAACAAATAATATTAAAATTTGAATTAGATGGGTTTTTATTAAGCAAATAATATTAAAATTGAAATTAGACTTACTTCAAATCAATTCAATTTTATCTTCTAAAGTAAGGTTAGGAAAAGAGATAAAAAAATACATAAAAATTGAAATAATCTAATAATTCTAATAGATGTTGGTTTATGTGAGTTGCTAAAAACAAAAACTTCATATATTGGACTGTTTTTAATCATAAGTTATGCAAATCAAGATTTAAAAGAATATCTCAGGTTAAAAAGTTATACTGATATTAATGAGAGATTATATGAAGAATGGGAAGGGTTAAATCCCAAATTTCATCTGAATGGTAAGATTTACGGTGACGTAGTTGTTTGAGGGAAGAAAAAATGAAGGAAAAAAAAGAGAAGGTAAAAGAAATATTGAACACTGAAAGCAAGGGTAGAGTGAGGTACAATGCATTATTGCAGCTTTAACATTCTCTCTTTCTTTCTTTGTACAAAGTAGTGGTAGTAGTAGATGTGTAGGCTTTCTATCTATGTCAAGTCCATTTCCAACTTTCTCTTCTCTCTCCTCCAACTTCATTTCACACACTTTTTTCCTTTTTCTAACGTTTTTCCTACTCAATAAACATGACTCTTTGATTTTAGAAATAAAAGACAAAATACCGATAGTTTGTTTTATGGTTCAATAAATTTTATATTAATTTGATACTTTTATTACTAAAAAAGCTAGTCTTAGAAACAAAACATACTCTAGGTGTGTGAATTTATGAAATTATTAATTGGCTGGACTACTCTGTTGTGGACAAAGAATGCTCTGTCAACCAGTAGAAAATCAGAAAAGGTTACCTTCTAATTTAATTTGATGAATCTTTAAAATCATATCATAAATTCATTTTGACATACCCTTCTTCAATACCGTTTACAAGGAATTCAAGTCTTTAATGAAGTCAACAGTTTTATATGAAACATAAGTAAATAATAAAAAATAATCATATATAAAAATGAAACTCTTAAACTTAATACATTAAAATTTTGAGTAAGAATGGGTGTTATATTTATATATTTTTTATATTCATCAGATCTATATTCTATAATAGTAATGGATAAATTTAGAATTTTTACTGGGACTTTTTTGTGTTATTGTTCTGTTGTATATTTAAAATATATTAATTAATATTGATTTTAATTTTTTAAAATATATTAAAAAAATTAATATAGTACTATTAATAAATTTTTAATATGTAGTAGATGACAGCATTAAAATATCCAATAATAATAAAATTCAGTAAAAAAAGTCTGAATTCGTTTTAGAGATATTATGGAAGTGAAGGACTTCCATGAACTCATAAGTTTTTCAATTATACATGAACTCTTTCTATTCTTTGTAACAAATAATGCATTTATTCCATGCAATCATTTTTTCCAGATTTAAAATTTACAAACATAATTAACAACAATCTCATCTTGTTTTGAGGTATTAGAGTTTAAAGTGAAATTTAATTTCTCGAACATAATGCAGAAGACCTTGGCAGAGGTGACTGGTTCCTACTCCATTGAGTACATATCATTCACGTGTTTAGACAGAGAATTTTAAAAGTTTTAAGTTTATAATGTTTTATAATATATAAAATATATTAATCAAATAAGAAATTTTAAAATTTTATAAATTACTTATAATAAAATAATTTCAAATTTATTTAAAAATTAAAAATTCTTTGTATCTTCTCATATTTTTTATCTCATTTTTTTTATTAATTTATGTGGTTTCAAACATCCTGACCTGATTAAAATGAAAATAATATTAAGATGATTATTTGTTGTTTGAGACTAATTTATTAATGTTTATAAGATTATTTTTTAATTTAAATTATTATTATTTTTTCTAAAAACTTTGAAATAGAGTATTAGAATTGATAAGTGTTTTAAAATAATGAGATCGAATATTTTAATGTTAAAATAATTCAATAATATAAATAGAATTTCACAAACTCGTCTTATTATCTAAAACATTTATCATCTTTCTAGAACTCTTTCTCTGAGTTTCATTTTTTTCTCTCTACAATTTTTGACTCTAGGATTATCTGTTTGACGATTAGGAAGCATCTAGGAGATCATAGTAGTGTATTCTCCATCATCATCTGATTAGTTTTCCTTGTAGAGAAGTAAGTTTATGTTCTTTTTTCCTTTCATTCTTATATTAAGGCCATGCGTAGGCGTTCCTTCGCATGTGTCAATTGAGTTCCTTTTCTAGTTCTTTGATGATCAGATGTTCTAAAGACTCAATTTGATAACAATTTTGTGGTTTGCAGGAGTTTTTAGAATTCCTTGGGCTTAAAACAAGGGTTGTGTGTGTGTGTAGATCTTGACAGCGTTTATGTTAAGGTAAGAGAGGCTAATGTTTTTTTTAATTGAATTATGAAGTATGAAATGATATTTGATAGTAGGTGAGATTAATGCATATTGAGTGTTATGCTTAAAATGATTGTTCTTAACATTGAGTGTTTTTGAATGAATGTACTTAGTGAATGATGTTTGTGTACTTTGATGATTTGTTTGGACTTGGTTATTGTCATGAATTTTGTTGTTGTGAAGTTTGGTGGTGTCAAGTTGGGCGCAATGTTGAGAAGAAAGAATTATGACGAGTTATAGGTCATTTTGGGCTAAAATAGAGGTTTTAAGAGGTGAGACTTTGAAGAAAAGGTCAATGGGAGGAAACTAAACTTTAGGATTTTTTCTGTGATCATTTATAACTTGTTTGAGTTGTGAGTTAGTAGATATGAGATCTATAATACAGTGGTAGCCAAATTGGTTGTGTTTTGAATGATTTTAGGTGCATTTTAGAGGTTTTGAATAATGAGTTTTAGAAGTAGAAGGTCTAAGACAAAGTAGAGGGTTTAGGGTCTATGGTTGGGTCATTTTGGACTGTTCAGACCCCTAAGTAGCTAAGTTATGTGTTAAAACTGGTAGAATTAATTTATGGTCTAAAGTAGTGTTTTAGTTTATTTTGAGTTGGAATTCCATGTTAAAATGAGTTAAACTTGGTTTGAGTTGGATCATATATACTTGGATAGGTCTATTGTGGCTTAGAATACCAAATAGAAGTGGTAGAAGTTGGTAGAAGTGCATAGAATAGGACGTGTAAGGTTGAGAGGGTGCGGATTCTGCAAAATTAATGTTTTGTAGAATTATGCAAAGTCGCTAGGCGAGCAAGTGGCTCGTTGGACGAGTGTTTAGGGTGTTCTGGTAGTGAGTTTCAATGGCTAGGCAAGCCAGCTCGCTAGGCTGGTGGAGCTCATTGTTTTCACTCTCATTGGTTGTTTTTATTTTTTTTCTTCCTTTACTATGTTTGGATTTTAATGGTATGATGTTTTATCTAATACTTATTGATATGGTTTGAAATATATTATGGTATGGAATTGAATTTTGGAAGAATTCTAAGGAGAATTTTTAGTGATTGTATCAAAGTGTTGTTGGTATGAATGTTGAAAGCTCGATCTTGGAGGGTCACTCTAATAATCATTCATTCTTAATTAGAGAAGAGTGATGTTTATTAATAAAAATTTTAATATTTGAAAATGTTTTGGCCAACATTAACTATAATTATTTTAAATTAATATTAATTGAAAAACATGTTTAACTGATATCAATTAAAAAATTAGAAAAATCTCAACCAAAGTGTTTTGTAAAAACAATCTTAATTCAGATTAACTAAGAAAAAGTTTTATCAATTTCAATTGAAAAATGTTCATGAACTTTTGATAGAAAAATAATATAAGTTATGATCAATTAAAAAAATATTAATATTTACATTTTTAATTATTAGTAAATTATATTTATATTTTAATAATTATTTTGTATTTTATAGTACTTAAAATTATCTTTCCAAATAAAAAAAATTAAAATTTAATAAATTTAAATTACCTTATTTAAAAATGGGATAAATTCAATGTATTCAAGTGTTGTGAAATTTCATATTGGATAAGTGAAAATGGTGAAAAACATGAGAAGATTGAAAAAAAATTAAATGTGTAATTTAAAATTTGACATTGTCGACATAAATTTAAAAACTATCTTACAGGTTAGTCAATTCTCCCCAATTATTTAATCATAATAATGTTGGCCGAAAATAAAAATATATATATATATATATTTCCCATGGTCCTTTGATAGTTAACATTTCATGTAAGATTATATGTTATAGGGAAATTGTAGAATGCTTTGTGCACAAGAAAAGTATAAAATAAATTATACAAAACATAAATACTTAACATCTTCATTATACAATTTTTTATGTAAGTAAAATTTAAGTTGTGGTAATTAAGTATTTAAAAAATATTTTATTTCAAAGTATGTAAAAATTATATAATAATTTTATATTCAAAGTTTAATTTGATAAAAGAAAATTATTCTGTTACAGTTTTATATATATATATATATATATATATATATATATATATATATATATATACTACGGAAATAATAATTTTAACTTTAATATGTTTCTTTTATAAAATTCTAGTACATTTTCAAGATCATATTCCCAGAAATATTATAGCAAAAATTTGTATTTATAATATTTAAAAAATTTGATGCAATAAAATGTATTTATCCACTTTTGAAATACTCATATATAGAGTTACTTTAATTATTATGAATATTGGAATTTACTGCAATTATTCTTTATCTAATGACTCAACAATTAAGTATTGAACTTAGAACCTAAAATTGGTAATAAATTATTATTTAATAAAGTAAATATATTGCTATTTAGTTTTAATATCATATCCAAAAAGTTTATAAATGTATATCGATGTTAAGGAAATTAATCAATTTTATATTTATTCACTATTATTATCATTTAAAAGAAATCTATTGTGAAATTTCATACACAAATCGTTAAATAAATTTGTCTATCATATAAACACCACACAAATAATAGAAAAAATTATCATTGAAAAAAAACAAATCAAAGATAATGTGGTTTGGGTGAGGTATTAACAAATTTCAATAACATCTATGTCATAATTCACTATGATCAAGTAATATATAATTAAAGTCTTTATCCATAATATATACACAACAAAAGTAAGATAAAATAATAAAAGAAAGATAACACAAAAGCATTCAATGTAAAAAGTTATCTTAAAATCGAGCTACAAGAGTCTTGACATAAAGCAAATAGACTAACGATGTTACTTATTGAAAGAAGAAAACTTTTAATTCTCTCTAGATTTCTAAACATATACTTAAACGTATAAAACACAATTGCTTTGAGTATCCATAAAAACTCTTTGATCAATTATAGTGAAATTTATTTTTATGTCTACTCTAATGCTCAATCCAATCATATTTCATTGGCATCTTAGGTGATGGCTTTTTGGTTGGATTTTACACTAATTTTATGCACCAAAGGTAAAATTGTCATCATCTATAACAATAAAAACAATAAGAGAAAATGTTTCCACCACCATCTTATCTTCTATGGAAAAGGAGTCCATATGACTCTTAGAGAAAAGTTCTTCTCCAATGTCGTCACTCTTCATGCCAATAAATAAATACCACCATAAGAATTGAAAAATGAAGAAATGGAAGACATGGTGAACATAACGGTGAAAAAGATGACCAAAGAACACCAATGAAATAAAAAATGTAAAAACTTGTTAAAAAGTTCATGAAAAGCCAAAATTATTGACTGAAATATAAAAAGAAACAAGAAAATTGTAACATCTCAATTTTAGTAGCTTACTACTCATAAAATAAGGTGTTATAAAATTGATAAATTAAAACATATTTGTCTTAACTTATAGATATAGTATTAATAAAGTTATCTAGAAAAAAATAACTATAATAATAAATAGGGTTAAATATGTTTTTAGTCCCTAAACTATTGGTCGTTTCTGGTTTTCGTCCCTCTTTCAAAATAAGGTACAATTTGGTCCTCATTCTTTTCGAAACGTTCATTTTAGTCCTCGAAAACTAACACCGTTAAAAATTTGGTCCTCATTTAGTCAACAAAATGAGGACTAAAACCAAAGTTTCGAGGACTAAAACGAACGTTCCGAAAAGAATGAGGACCAAATTGTACCTTATTTTAAAAGAGGGACGAAAACCAGAAACGGCCAATAGTTTAGGGACTAAAAACATATTTAACCCTAATAAATATATCTAAAAGAGCTAAACATAACCACTAGATAACTAAAAAGCAGCTCTACAACATCACCATCCTCCACAAGAGATGTTTCAATACCTATTTCTTATCTGCTCACACCAATAAGGTGATCATCACAAAAGGAATAAACAATACACCAAAGACAATAAAAGAGATAATTGGTGTTTAAAAGAAAACTTCATAAAGAATTTAACACATCACATATTAGTTCAACATTTATAACATTCTATAACTCACCTAAACATATAATCAATTAACTCTAGACTCAATTATCCAGGTACATGCTTTGACATATGTATTCAATGTAGGTGTGCACCCGTAGTAGTATTTATACTCTATAGAGTTATAAATACAAGGTTTATCACCCTACTATTCACGAGGTTAATCTTTATGAGATCAAAAGTTCAGCGTAAAGACCTCTTACCATTTTCTCCTCCACTCCATTCATCTCTACATAAATTGAATGGTTAGTAGTATATCACGATACCTACTTTCAGAATCCCCACATGTCAAAGCACACACTAACAACATCACCACAAATTCCTCCTTGGATTGGTTCCAGCCATTATGAATTACACATCACAAACTAGTCATTATATTATCATACATGAATAAATACCATACATACTTGTATTGTATAGTTGTCCGATTAATCCAGGATCGGACGGTCCACATAGTCAAGAACATCGAGACGACCACTCAAGAGATCGAGCGGTTGCACCATGCAGACTAAACGATTATCTTTGAAGAACGATTAAGCTTGATGGAGATTAGCATAGGAAAAACATGATTAACACCAAATGGGTCACAATTAGGTCATTAGTAATCCAAAGCTCTCCTCGAAATCTATAAATACACGTTTGAGGCAAAAAGGTAGGTGATTGCATTTATTATGTATTAACTATCGAGTTAGTCGAATCTTTACTGACTTTGGCACCAAAGTATCTTCTGTAGTTAACCTCCCAATTGGATCAAACATTTTAAAGGACGAACGGTGACGAAGACGAGTGTTAGGACACACAAAAATCGAAGAATATATAACCTCGACCCTATAACCGAAATAATACTCATAATCATATATTATAAACCAATCATTGTTTTTAACATCCACATAATCACACTCATTAAACACATCTTAAGAGGTATATAAAAGCTTAGTTAAAATTTTGGTATTTTTGCTCCACCAAATTTACTTGGTTAGTGAAAGCACTCTCGCTTAGCCACCTACTCGCTCAACTAGTAGTGCCTGACAGCACACTCGCTCAGCCACTAAATTTGCTCACTCAGCAAGAAAATCACTGGAACTTACATACTTAAATTCTCTCAAAAGTCACCCAATGAGTATATTCTCGTCCAATGACTGTCAAATCAGTGAACTCTCTAACTTTGACTTTGTTCAACGAGTCTTCATAATAGAAATTTGTATAATAGAATTTTGCATATTAATGTCGTTCTAGCCTTTTGCAAAGCTAGTCTAACACCATTCACATATATTTAAACCAATCAATTCTTAGATCATATGCATTTCAGCAATACAATTCACTCAAAATACAAGCTCAATCATTCAATCATAAGAGAGTTTTAATCACATTATATCTAAGGCAATTCAAGCTTCCTAATTTAACTCAACATGTCATATCTCATCAAATAACTCAATTACACAATCAAACTACCAGACACATCAATCAAAACTTGCCTATCAGATAAAACTAAAGTAACTAGTTCCATTTACTTGACAATTGACCAAATAGCTCTAGAGTCCTAAAACAGTTCTAGGGCCCTAAAAAGTTCCAAAAGCTCAGAAAGCTCTATCTACTCAAACAGATAAACTGGTTGATCTAAATGGAAGAATTCGTAGTTATGATCAATCTTACGGTCTCAATTATTCAATCAGACAAACAAAGGATGAGAACTCCTAATGAAAAGTTAAGAGATTCTAGAAAAATAATTTATAAAAAAATAATATATTTTAAAATAATAAAACTTGTTTATAATGAAACTATTTATATTAAAATCATTTAATATTAAAATAATTGAATCTCATTATTTTTAAATTATTATCATACCTAAAGTACAAATTTCTCAAAAAAACTAAAATCTTAAAAAATAGTAAATATTTGATCTATTTTGCATAAAAAGATATACCTCTAAGATTTTACTTTATTAGAGTGTTCACATCAATAAATTCTTAATTCTAAATTTTAAATCTTAAATTATAAATCCAATATATCATATTCGATCTATAAATGTAAAAGAATGAGTTTATAATTCTTTAAGTTCTTAATCACAACGAACAAATCCTTCAATTGAATTAAAATCAACATTAATACATCTTTGAATGTCCATGTTAAATATCATAATTATTTTTTCTCATTATTCATACTATTATTGCTTTAAATTGATTTAATTAATATAATAAAATAAATTTAATTCCTGTTGAAATGTGTTATAATCAATCCAATAAATAAACCCTAGTAAATGGCTAGACAAATGAGACCGAAGAGTATCTCACAACACAATCAATATTTGATCACATTAATAAAATAAGTACTACAAACATAAAGATGTACCTTAGTTTGTTATTCTCATTGTGATCCTAAAGTTGGATTCTTCCTTATTTATTTCATTCCTATTTGGTCAAGTTGTCATCTCATGTTTTGAAAAAGAATTAAGAATTTAATTAAACAATCTTTAAAAATATAAATAAAAAGGTTGAAGATTACTGAATAGCCCTTATTTTGAAAAGCACAGTAACTCTTACGCTGGCAAATTCCCTTGAAGACGTAAGCACATACCACTCTTTTTTATTTTTTCTGTTATAACAAATGCTATTACTGTGTGCAACCTTTTCTTCTGTCATCTTTATTTATGAATCTGCAGGAGCAACATTTTACACAGACAAATGCCATGTACCATAAAATGTTTCACCTCTTCTAAACTTTATTCAATCATAAGTCATAATATATTAATTAACTATTTTAGTATTTTTTTAACTTTTTTTCTTTAGTTTATCTAAATAAAAAAGAACACCTATAACTGTTTTTTGATTGGGTTAAATATAGTAATACACTGATTCTTTATATTACTGGTTTTAAGAGTTAATCAAAGCAATCTCATAACCAAGTTTTAAGTTTTAGTTGGATAGGTTAAACCTATTCTGACAACTATATGCTTTGACTGTAATTGATAAGTTGACTGTAATTATTTATTCTACGAATGATTAAAACAATCTCAAAAAAATAAACTCTAACTATTAAAACAATTTTTAAAAAATAATACTACAACATTTATCACATGAATACCACGTTGAACAAAAATTCTTGCGGTAGACATCTAACACATGTAACATCCTTAGTTACATCGACGTTCAATCTACACAATTAAGAACACAAATTTAATGTAATAAATTTTATAATTATAAGGGAAAAACCTTAAACTGACTATATTAACTAAGAGAATTTATTAGCGATAAGTGTAATGATAATTAGAAGTAGGTTTAAGTGGAGGGTGAAATTATCATGTGATGTGTGTCCCTTATCATTCGCGTGCCCTCTGGTTTCTTTCTCGCATATTAGGCGCTGAAACTGACGTACCCTCTCTCGCTCTCTCTGTCACACTGTGGGGTCTCTCTCCATGTCTTGTCTTATCAACCTTTCCTCTCTCTCTCTCTCTCTCTGGTCCATTTTACTTCACTTCTCTGTCTTTACTCCTCCAAGCCTCTAACACAGCACTACACAACACAGCCCTTCTCTCTCTTTTTCGCTCTCTGCACCTTGGTTTTCACTTTCCCTCTGCTTTAAGAACCCACCACTGCTTCAACTTGTGCCGTTGTTTCATGGACCAGACCTCATAGCTTATCTCTCATTAGTCAGTCACACCGACCCCCTGTGAGCATCTCCTCTTCATCTTTTTAGCTTTTAACCATCTGGGGTGCTTCCTTTTTTACTTCAAGTGCTGTAGGAACCATCTGGGGTGCTATGCTACCTAGTATGAAAAAGTTCTTTTCTTTTTTCCACAGTTTTTAGCTTGTGTTTTTATGTTGTGGTGGCTAACTGGATTCTGGAAGTTTTTTCTCTCTTTTTTTTTTCAAAAGGGTTGTTTTTTGTAAATATTTTGGCGATGTTTGTAAAGTTTTGTTGGTTTGCTGTGTTCTTTGCACTGTGTATGCATGTTTGAGGATTTGGCTTATGCGAATTAGTAGCCAGTGAGAAAATGCAGTGAAGCTCCTTTCAGCATTTTCCTTGGTGTCTTGGTGTGCTATAATGTTAACTCAATATTGTGTTACATGTTTTGGCTTATGTGCCCTTACTTTGGTGCTGCTTCAGATGGTTTCGTGGAGTTCCTGAATTTGTATTTGCTCGTTGATTTTTTTGCTTTATGTTTTAATTACCGTAATGTTTTCAAGTTTAGTCTTTATTTCTCTGTGTCTTCCTTCAATTCATGTTCTGAACGCTCTTTGGGTCTCCCCGTCTGTCAATGAGCTTACATAAGTGCAATGTGTGTATCCGAAGCTTGTGTGTGGATAACCAGCTAAAGCTGCAATTGAAGAATTGGGATATGACCACTAAACTACTCTTAAAGTTTTTTTTATATTGTGGGGGAAGGGAGTGGTTAAGCTACCAGTACAGTTTTTTCTCGTTCATTGTTCTTGATTAAATTGTTAGAAGAGCACATGGAAATAATTCATGGAGAATGGCTTTATAGATTCACTAACTGAAGTTCTGAAAGAATAGTATTGTTGCTAATAGTACTTAGGCTGAGAAAAAATTGTTGTTTTGAAGTTGAAGGTATTGATCCTTGGGCATTTCTACTCTTATCACATGATCTCTTACAAAATATGTTTTATGCATTGTTTGTTTCTGTTAGATGCTTCATGCAGTTAGTTTCCATTCTTTATTTCTGACATGTATTTGGCATTGTCACGTGAACTCTTTTTTTTGAGCATTTCTAGTGCTGCAATACAGGAACAAGTGAGAGGGAAAATGATGCAGAGACTTGTTGTTTTGTTTCTTGTCTTTTGGTAGATTGTATTTTTAAAAAGCCACAACTTTTTGGTTTTTATTAATGGCTTAATCTTTTGTATCTCTGTCTGATCTTAACTGAATTCTTCTAGCAGATAGTTGTGTATAATGTTTAACTATATATTCATGGAGGATGAGCTTGTCTTTGTTTTATTTACCAGATTTGTATGTATATCTAAAGAATGATATGAATGCATTGGTAATAACAAGAATTCAGTGTTGTCTGATTACTTTTTCTCATTTGTGCACATGTGGTTGGAAACTGTCAAAAATCTACCTTTTCCCTCACTACTTTGTTCTTAACTTGAACTGTGATGAATTGATGCCTCATCTTGTGATGAATTTGGTAGAGACATCATGAAGATTTCAAGTTCCAAGCAACTTGCTGTGGGATATGCTCTTGGAAATGAAGGATAGGCAACGTTGGAGAGCTGAAGAGGATGCTTTACTACGCGCATACGTCAAGCAGTATGGTCCTAGAGAATGGAATCTCGTGTCTCAGCGCATGAACACACCTCTCAATAGGGATGCAAAGTCATGCTTAGAGAGGTGGAAGAACTACCTGAAGCCTGGCATTAAGAAAGGATCTCTTACAGAGGAAGAGCAGCGTCTTGTCATCAACCTTCAAGCAACACACGGAAACAAGTGGAAGAAAATAGCAGCACAAGTTCCAGGTCGCACTGCCAAGAGGTTAGGAAAGTGGTGGGAAGTGTTCAAAGAGAAGCAGCAAAGAGAAACAAAGGGGAATAACTGCACCATTGACCCGATTAACGATAGCAATTACGAGCATATACTTGAGAGTTTCGCTGAGAAACTTGTGAAAGAAAGGCCTTCACCATCATTTGTTATGGCTACTTCTAACAGTTCATTTCTGCACACTGATCAACCTGCGCCTGCACAGGCCTTGCTTCCATCTTGGCTTTCAAACTCCAATGGCACAGCACCTGTGAGGCCACCCTCACCTTCTGTGACTCTCAGTCTGTCTCCCTCGGCGGCGCCACCTCCGTGGATGCAACCGGTGAGAGGACCAGACAATGGTGGTCCTCTTGTTTTGGGGAATGTGGGTCCTCATGGAGGTGTTCTAGCATTTGGTGAAAACATGGTGATGTCTGAGCTGGTGGAGTGCTGCAAAGAGTTGGAAGAAGTGCATCATGCTTTGGCAGCTCAGAAGAAGGAGGCAGCGTGGCGGTTGAGCAGGGTGGAGCTGCAGCTGGAGTCGGAGAAGGCAGGGCGGAGAAGGGAGAAGATGGAGGAAGTTGAAGCAAAGATCAAAGCTTTGAGGGAGGAACAAACAGCTGCATTGGATAGAATTGAAGCAGAATACAGGGAGCAGTTAGCAGGATTGAGAAGAGATGCAGAAAGCAAGGAGCAGAAGTTGGCTGAACAATGGGCTGCAAAACACATGCGTCTCACCAAATTTCTAGAACAGGTAGGATGCAGATCAAGGCTCTCTGAACCAAATGGAAGATAGAGTGACAGACATCATTCACATCTGGGAAAATTTCTAGTTTACTCTTACTATTATTTATGTCTTGAATTAATATGAACTTTATAGTCATAGTAGTTTTGTTCCTGTCATTATTCTAAAATTTGTTGTTACACATGGCTCTTAACATCCCTATCTTTTCATACAACTTCAGAACTTGCATTAGCTACTCATGTTTGTTAACAATCACTTTATGAATATTGACTTTGTTATCATTCCATTTTGCTTGAATAATGTTGCAATAATAGTTTATGACATGCCATCCCCTTGGTTTCAATTTGGCATGCAAAAATGCACAACAATGGAGGGAAATTCAAAAGTTAAAATTAAAATTTACAAATTCATTTGGATGAAGTTGACAAATGCTCGAATGAACATTAATTGTAGCCTGATTGTATATGCCTATTTTCTTCTACTCCTCTTGGCCTAAGTGCGGTTAAGTTAAATCTTCAACTGAAACCCAATTGTATCCTAAACTGCAATTACTATTTGTACTTCAATATCAAATAAATTAAACGAAGATATATCTTACAAGGTATAAGTCCAAGAAATAAAAAATAAACGAAACAAGGAATATATTTTCTCTTATCATGTTTCTCGTTACTTTGTGGAATGATATATATATTTTTTCTTTTTTCCTTCTTTATTCACATGTTCAATAGAAAGTCATTCTATGGTGATACACTTTGAGTAGACATTGATTAATTACTTTTATACCTTGTTACCAGTGGCGGATTATTATAATTTTTTTATTTTTTAAATTATATGTATATATATTGAAAAAATTTAATTTTTTTTGAAATATTTTAAATCACATGTACTATATATTGGAAATTGATGGAAATTAAAGTAGGTATATTTTTATTCTTTTTTATAAAACACAACATTTAATGTTAATAAATAATAAAACATAAAATCAAATATAATAAAAAAGTATTTATTAAAATATTTTTTTAGCAAAAAGATAAAATCCATTCAACTAAAACATTCAAAAAGTGATATTCTTTTTTCCTAGCATCATAGCCCATTTATCCTTCTCTCTCTCTTAACCTAAGTTTTCCTTTATTATCTTCAAATGTTCTATTTAATTTTGTCGCTAGTTTTTAATGTCTCTTCTTTATTGTTTAACCCCTCATCTCTAATGAATCATAAATGTCTATTAGGTTGGATGTTTTATCAATCTGGACCCCAATGAAATTGGGCCTAACACCACTTAACCCAATCGACATTGAGCTTAACACCATCAGATTTTTCTCCTTCCTTAAAAAACTAATTATTCTTACCAAATTTTAGGAGTAGTCTTTTTTATTTCTTAGAAGTCTGATTGCTCCCATTGAATATTTCTCCTTTCTTATGAGACTAATTGCTCTTATGTTTTTATTTTATTTTATTTTTTAATTCAAAACATAAAAGTTTTTAAAAAAAATCAAAATTTAAAACAAATTTTATTTTTTAAATGATATATTAAAGTTTTATTGGATATAAATATCATAAAAAATAAAATAAACTTTTACTTAAGAAAATATATTAATCAATAAAATCAATTCTACAATAATTATACGAAAAATTAAATATATAACATAATATAAAATAATCGAATAAGATAATATTATTTAAAAAAATATATAATAATTATATTATAATTAATTTTTAATTTGTGCCATGTTTAATTTTTTATATTTAAATAAATTATTTTAATTTATTTAATTTTTATATTTAAATATATTTGTTATACTTAATTTATTTTTATTTAAAAAAATTTAGTAAATATATCTAACTTAAGTTCATTAAGATTAAATTTTTATCCTTAATTTATTATAAATATTTCTCTTAAGCTTTTTTTTACTATAATATACTCAGTATATAATAATACATATACATGTATCTCGTGTTTTATATTTTTAATTTTGTCCTCCTCTTTTTTCTGCTGGTATCCGTGTCCCTATCTTTGATTTTTCGTCATTATTTTTCTTCAGTCTTAAATATTCAAAATGTTTTAGGTAATTTGTTTCTCCACCCTATCATTTTCTTCCGAAACCATACCACTTCTATCAATCCCAGAATTTATCTACGAAACATAATAAACAGTTTTGGAATTTTTTTTTCCGGAAATCAATCACTTCTCCTTTTATAGACATTTTCTGGATGTTTTTTTTTATAGTATGATATCTAGGCCGAACGGTTAAGAGAGTTGGCCGATCGATTAGTTGGATTGGGCTGTAGTTGGGCCAGCGATTGCGTGACTTATATTAAGAGTAATACGTTGATGAACCAATAAATAATTGGGTTAGCGCTTAAGTTATTATTGGACTAATAGTCCAGTAGAGGATAAAATAATCAAATATATCTGATTAAAGATATTGATCAGATATTGATAAAACTGTTTATGAGCAACCGACCAGATTTTAAGATAAATCTGTTTAAGGTAAGTTCGTTTATATTTTATTGGACTTATGAAAACCTATAAGTACAGAGTCAGGGTAAAAAACCAGGTACGTTCTATTCATGCTATACTGAGTTTAGAATACTCAATTACGATAACACTTATTAGTGAGCAAAACTCCTTCAACAGACGCCTAACTTGAGCGTCAGAGTGCCTTTCCAGGTACCTCTCCCCCCTTTTCTGTCAAGAAGGTAGTCGAGCGGTCATAGCGGGGAGAAACTGAACGGTCCGAAAACGAGCGACTCAAGCAATAAGACGATCGTAAACAAGGAAAGTACATTAAACAGGTTAGTATCTCGGTCCCACAACATCCACACTGAAACATTTTGGCGCCCACCGTGGGGCCCGAGGCTTGAAGACTCCCAATGGTGACCACAAGAAACATGGAAGAGCAAAACACCAGAGATCTAATCAGAGAGTTACAAGCCTAGATCGAAGCACAGACACAGACCATACAAGAACAACAAGAGTTATAGCGGAAACAGGCAGCAGAAATTGAGACCTTAAGGGCACAACGACCCCCACCCGAACTATCCGCCTCAAACAGAAATGGGGATAATGAGGGTAGTCGTAACGGGGAACGATCTGCCCATACTAAGCCTAGCGGTCGGGGGAGAAGGGAACTCACACCAACACCCCTTCAAACTATTTGGCCTACCAGTCTACTTCTGTTTACAGCGGTCATCATGCAAACTCCTATGTCGGAGAAACCTCCTCCAACATTGGAGAGATACGATGGCTCGGCGGACCCTGATAACCACCTCAGGATCTTCACCAATGCGATGGCATTCTACATAGATAGTGATCCAGTCATATGCAGGACTTTCTCCTTGTCGTTAAAGGATGAAGCATTGGAATGATACCATACCCTCCCTCCAGACACGATAGACTGCTTTGCCACGGTAGAAACTCTTTTCAGAAAACAGTATGCATCCAATCGAAAGCGAGAGATGACGCCAGCAGAATTGGTAAACACCAAGCAGGGAAAAGACGAAACCTTAAAGGAGTTCATCCAAAGGTACAACGAGACTGCGCGACGAGTGAAAGATGCGAATCACACTTTCGTCATCAATAACTTGCCGTCATGTTTAAAACCAGGTTATTTTGCTAACAACTGTATGCCAAACCACCAAAATCTATGGAGGAACTCCAGGAGAGGATTGCTGAATTTATTCGTATTGAGGACATGAGAAACTCAAGGAAGAAGCAACATGAAGTCCCCACCAATGAGAACAAGAAAGAAGGGAAGCAATTTTCCAACAAAAACGACAGGCCTCCCTGAAAGGAACTCGCCTGGACGCCTAAATATGATCATTATATACCTCTTAACGCGCCTATGGCAAAAGTACTCGAGGAAGCCCTTCACGCCGAACTACTCACGGTTCGAAAAAGACCCTCCCCAAAGAATGCCGACAAAGGAAGAATTTGTCATCTTCATCAAAACCATGGCCACTCCACCGAAGAATGCACCCTAGTGAAGGATGAAATAGAAAGGCTCGTTCGGGCGGGCTATCTCCAAAAGTATGTTAGAGAGGAGGGGGCTAAAATGAGAAGTCCTCTTAGAGGGAGAGCTTCATGTAGAAGCCCTGAACAACCATCCCGAAAAGACAACCGGCGTAGGAGGCACTCCCGAAGCCACAGTCGTGATCATGAACAGGAAAGATCCGTCCGCGGGCGAATTGATACCATATCGGGAGGCTTCGAAGGGGGAGGGACATCATCTTCAGCCCAAAAAAGACACTTGAGGAGTCTGAAAACTGTTTGCATGGTAGATCGACAACCCCAATCCATGCCAGATATTACTTTTACCAATGCAGATTTCCATGCACCAGACCCCGATCAAGATGATCCCATGGTCATCACCGTCGAGATAGCACGCTACGATGTCATTAAAGTGTTGATTGATCAAGGTAGTTCGGTCAACATCCTATATTGGACTACGTTCCTAAAAATAGATTTATCCAAAGACATAATAGCCTCATTCAATGAGAAAATTATGGGGTTCGTTGGAGAAATATTAGATACTCGAGGATACCTGGACTTGAGAACTCGACTCGGGACAGGCAAGAAGGCAAGAGAGATCAAAATAAGGTTCTTGCTGGTAGAAGCAAACACTTCTTACAATGCACTACTAGGGAGACCCTGCCTGAATGCTTTCGGAGCCATTGTATCCACCCCTCACTTAGCTATGAAATTCTCGTCCGATAAGGGTAATATCTGTACGGTGAGAGTCGATCAACGAACGACTCGACAGTGTTATGTTACTGGCCTAAAAATCACATCCTTTGTACCACCAAAGAAGTCTAGGGGTGCAGAGCCAACGACGATCGACCTTGACCCATGAACCAACATCGACGATCACACCCAACCCTAGGGAGACGTCAAGACGTTCACACTGGAAAAAAACGAGTCACAAACAACATCCATAGGAGGAGGGCTAGAGTCGAACGATGAGTCTAATTTGGCAGAAATGTTGAAAGTAAATGCCGATCTGTTTGCCTGGGTAGCCTCCGATATGTCAGGCATCCACCTGAGTGTCATGACGCATAAATTAGCCATATTTAAAGAAGCACGACCGATCTCTCAAACGAAGCGAAGATTTGGTGAAGAAAAGCGATACGCTATACAGGTGGAGGTCACCAAGCTACTACAAGCCCAGTTCATCAGGGAGGTAACCTGTACTACATGGTTAACAAACGTCGTTATGGTTAAAAAGCCGAATGGCCAGTGAAGAATGTGTGTCGACTTTACAGATCTAAACAAGGCGTGTCCTAAGGATTCCTACCCTCTCCCAAGCATTGATAGTTTGGTGGACGGAGCTTCGGGTCACGCAGTGTTAAGCTTTCTGGACGCATACTCAGGATATAACCAGATCCCGATGTACGTACCAAATCAGGAAAGGACAACTTTCATAATCGAGCGAGCCAATTACTGTTATGAGGTAATGTCGTTCGGTCTAAAGAATGCAGGTGCCACTTATCAGCGTCTCATGGATAAAATTTTCCACCACCAAATTGAAAAATGCATGGAAGTATACGTCGACGATATGGTGGTCAGAAGTCAATCAGTGGAGCAGCACTTAAAAGACTTAGTTGAAGTCTTCCTTCAGGTTCGACAGTATGATATGCGGCTAAATCCCTCAAAATGCACCTTCGGTGTACCAGCCAAAAAATTCTTAGGGTTTATGCTAACCTCTCGAGGAATCAAGGCCAATCCGGATAAATGTCGAGCGATCTTAGAGATGCAAAGCCCCATCAATCTGAAAGAGGTGCAACACCTAGTGGGACGACTAACAGCTTTGTCACGATTCATCCAAAGATTGGCGGAGCACATAAAACCTATTCTTAAGAACATGAAGAAAGGAATCATGCAACACTGGGATGATCAGTGCGAAAAAGCTCTTACTGCTATCAAAGATATCCTCACTAACCCACAAATTATGGCCCGACCAATACCAGGGTATGACTTATAGTTATACATAATTGCATTAAACAACACTGTGAGTGCGGCTCTCATCTAGGAAGCCCCAGAATTCAAGTTGATTTATTTCATCAGCAAGACCTTACAGGGGCGGAAGAACAATATTCCCAAATAGAAAAGGTGGCTCTAGCCTTGTTAACAACAGCCCGCCGTCTCCGACCGTACTTTCAAAGCCATCAAGTGGTAGTACGAACGAACCATCCAGTTGCTAAAATTCTCAGGAAACCTGACTTGGCTAGAAGGATGGTTTCCTGGTCCATTGAGCTCTCCAAGTTCGGTTTACGCTTTGAACCTTGGGGGTCCATTAAGGGCCAAAATCTAGCAGATTTTGCCGCTGATTTAACATTTATACCTGATGGCTCAATGTAGTTATGGTATCTCAATGTAGATGTCTCCTCAGATAGAAAGGGAGGGGGAGCCGGTATCGTTCTAGAAGGGCCGAACGGTATCGTTATTGAGCAAGCAATAACTTTTCATTTTCAAACCAGCAACAATCAAACATAGTACGAAGCCTTGATCGCCGGCCTAACTCTAGCCAAAGAGCTAGAAATTGCTCATTTAGAATGTCGAATGGACTCGTAGCTAGCCATTGAACACATGAAAGGGACCTTCTATGTCAAAGACAATCAATTGATGCGTCATTTCCACAAAGCAAGCAATCTCCTTAAAAATTTTATAAACATCAACGTTGTTCACGTCCCAAGGGAACAAAATTCCAGAGCAGATCTCCTGTCTAAGTTAACTCCTTCAAAAGAGAAAGCACAACTGTCTTCAGTCATAAAGATGACGCTTGACAAACCTGCGATTAAAACCTTTGCCACCGATGTAGCGGCACCCAAAGCCGACTGGCGGCAAAGCATACGAGAATTAATGAAAAATCAAGAACAAGGAGAAAAGGTTAGTATCGCCGACTCTAGACGTATTGCGCATTTTTTATATATAGGTGATGACTTGTACAGGCGAGGATACACCACGTCACTGTTAAAATGTCTATCGAAAGAAGAGGCAGATTACGTCATGCGGGAACTTCACCACAGAATATTTGGTTTGCACTCAAGAAAGCGCACCCTTAGGGCCCGAATACTGCGAGCAGGGTATTATTGGCCAACAATGGACCATGACTGCGAATCGTTCGTCAAGAGGCGTATATCCTGTCAAGCACATGGCAACAAATTCCGAGTCCCTCCTGAAGAGTTTCATGATATTGTCTCACCATGGTCGTTCGCCCAATGAGGAATGGATATAGTCGGACCACTGCCGATTAGGAAAGCACAAAGTAAATTTCTGTTGGTGGCGATAGATTATTTCACAAAGTGGATCGAGGCGGAAGCATTAGCCGTCATAAGCGTTCAACACGTACAAATATTTATCTGGCACTTAATATGTCGATTTGGTCTACCTCAGAAGATTGTCACAGATAATGGCCGACAGTTCATTGAGAGGAAGCTGGAAGAATTCCTTGAGAACTTGGGGATCAAACATGTCACCAGCTCGGTGGAGCACCCACAAACAAATGGACAGGACGAAGCGACAAACAAGGCTGTCATAACAGAATTAAAGAAGCGGCTAGGAGAAGCTATAGGCTTATGGGTGGAAGAATTGCCCGAGGTATTATGGGCATACCGATGCACTCCGCACGGATCCACTGGAGAGACTCCATTTAAGGCGAGGCATACAAGATATGAACCTTAACGCCGAACAACTACGAACGAACCTTGACATCCTTCCCGAGCGTCGAGAGGTTGCCATAATCCGAGCGGCAGCCCAAAAAAGGATGCTCTCCCGACGATATAATACCAAGGTAAAGCCGAGAACCTTCAAAGAAGGAGACCTCGTGTGGCGTAAAAGGGGAGAAGCCAAAAAGAATCGATCTCATGGAAAGCTGGCTGCTAATTTGGAAGGACCGTTCCGCATTTCCGAGGATTTAATGAATGGGGCCTATCGGCTCGAACTCCGTAATGGACAACCCATCCCCAACACCTGGAATACAACGCATCTTAAATTCTACTTTAGTTGAATTTTGTTTTCACATTTCTACTTCTGTTGAACACTGCTTCTACATTTACAGTAATGAATTTTTATGCTTTTGACTTCGGTCATTTATATTGTCGAGCATGTTGTTTTAAGTCCATAAGTCTCATAAAACTGTTGAACATGTTTCAATTACTAATAATGCAGATAACCATCTTGCATACAAATTGCATGAGCGGACACCAGTTGACCGTTCGAGCAGAATAACAAATATAGGGATACACTTCCTAATATGGGGCATGTTCGCTCAAAGAACGACCAGAATATCAAAAACAGGGATACACTCCCTAATTTAGGGCTAGTTCGCCAAAGAACTCCTAGTAAATCAAAAACAGGGATACACTCCCTAATTTAGGGCCAGTTCGCCAAAGAACTCCTAGTATATCAAAACCTAGGGGAGCACCCCCAATCTAGGGCCAGTTCGCCAAAGAACTCCTAATATATCAAAACCTAGGGGAGAACCCCTAGTCTAGGGCCAGTTCGCCAAAAAATTCCTAGTATATCAAAACCTAGGGGAGCACCCCCTAGTCTAGGGACAGTTCGCCAAAGAACTCCTAGTATATCAAAACCTAGGGGACCAACCCTTAGTTTGGGGCATGTCCGCTAAAAGAACACCTAGCGCATGCAAATATAAAGACGTTGATAAACTTAACCGAGCGGCTATAAGCAAGCAAAGAAATCAATCGTGATTATCCGCCGAACGCTCATCTCAAAGATAAATAAGCAACAAGAAGTAATCATTGTACATCAACAACAAAGTACTTTCATAGCATAGCAAAAGGCAATTCAAGTTCTAACATTAAACATCTACTCTACAAAAGGGTTACACCAGTAACATCGTTGTTAGTAGGATCCTCTTCTACAACTTCCCCATAAGCAACTGTTGTTACCACGTTTTCCTCATCAACTCCAACTTCAGTCGTAGGAGTAGGCTTATTCTCCAACAGAGTACCTTCAGGAATGTCCATGAGGGGTACCAATTTCCCTTGATAAACATCCTTCTTCGTATCAAATTCAACACCTTCAGTTGATACGTTCAGCAGATGTGATACTTGCCTCAAGACCTTTTTAAAGCCTCGAGTATGCTCTTCAACAATCGCCCTCCCCATCTCTTCCATTAACTCCTTGTCCTCAGCAACTTTGGTGAGCAACGCATCCCTCTTTGCTCGGGCCTCCTTTCCAGCAGTCTTCAATGAAGCAATGACATTATTTTGGTTGAAAGCCTCTTTCTTCAGCAGTTCTAGTTCAACAACTAAGCGGTCACGATCTTTCTTCAGCTCGGCGCCAGCCCTCTGCATGTTTCCCACTAGAGTCTGAGCTTCGGTCAGTAGTTCTTCAGATTGTCTTTGTTTTTGCTCGTAGTGTGAATGAGCAGCTACAGCTTCATTCAATTACATCTGAACCTTTTTCAGCTCGGTCCTCAGGACTCCTCTATCAAAGGCATACGCCAGATGCCAAGTAGCCACTGCTGCGCGACATGTCAGCTCCATGGCATTGTCGACCATTTGTTGCTCAGACATGCCTTCTACCACTTTCTTCTCAGCCTCATCCAGATTAAAGGCAATCTTATGGCCCACGTTGAAAGCTTTATTAATTTTGCCAATGAATGGTCCTAGAACTATTTATGTCAGGCTTCCTATTTATTTGTTTTTCCTTTTCTCTTCTATTTATTTAGATTATTTCCTATCTATCCATTTCAAGAAAAATCTAGCCTATGCATGGATATTTCTATCCCACTTTAAATTAAGGGAAAACAACATAGAACACTTCATCCTTCATAGTTTCATTCATCCCTAAACATCCTAAATGTCTGAAAATGCAAAACACTAGCACTTCAAAGAAAATTCATTAGAACCCATCTCTATATATTATAAGGATTGAAACAATTAGAATAAAATTGTAAAAACTAAAACCTAAATATAGTAAAAGTACCGGAACTAAAAACTTCAATTTGATCAGTATGGACTAACCAAGGCAATCTAAAGATGTTCTCAAATTTAAAATAGAAAATATATATATATATATATATATGGGTTTGCTAACGCGCGTACGCCTATTTTTCAGTTGGTACGTTTTAACAATGTGTACCGGATTTTAGTAGACAAAAATACCTTTATATATATCATGGATTCTAAGTTTTAAGGTTAAGGGTATTTTAATAATTTTCATTCTCAAAACTTAAAAAAAAAAAAACCCCTTACTCACCTCTCTCATTCCTCTCAATCCTTTCTCTTTCATCTCTCTCACTCCAACCTTTTCTCTGTCATCCCTACTGTAGCTCCAATTGAAAAAAATCAGAAACATTTGCCTTTAAACAATTTGCCTTTGTAAAGAGTTGAGTCATTGACATATTCACCTTCAGGAAAAGGTTCATTCAAGATCTCTTCAATTTCACCATCTTCACTAACCTCTCTAATTTCATCATCTGCATATGTTGAATCATCATCTCTAAAAAAAACCCTCCAGGCCAATTACCAATTCTTTTGGATGTCATTATGCTTGTGAAAATTAGATAAAATTATATACGACAAAAATTATAAAATGAAAACTCATTATAAAGTCATTTTTTGTAAGAAATTGTTTAACAACGAGTGTTTCTGATTTTTTCCAGGCCAATTACCAATTCCTTTGATGTCATTATGCTAGTGAAAATTAGATAACACAAAAATTATAAAATAAAAACTCATTATAAACTCATTTTTTGTAAGAAATTGTTTAACATCGAGTATTTCTGATTTTTTCCAGGTCAATTACCAATTCCTTTATGCTTGTGAAAATTGGATAAAATTAGATAAGAGAAAAATTATAAGATGAAAACTCATTATAAAATCATTTTTTTGTAAGATTGTTTAACGACAAGTGTTTTTGATTTTTTCAATTGGGGTTACAGTAGGGATGACAGAGAAAAGATTGGAGTGAGAAAGATGAAAGAGAAAGGTTGAGAGGAATTTTTGATTTCTTCAATTGGGGCTATAGTAGGGATGACAAAGAAAAGATTGGAGTGAGAAAGATGAAAGAGAAAGGGTTAAAAGGAATCAGAGAGGTGAGTAAGGGTTTGGAGGGTTTCTTTTTTCTTTTTTAGTTTTGAGAATGAAAATTATTAAAATACCCTTAACCTTAAAACTTAGAATCCATAATATATAAGGATATTTTTGTCTACTAAAACCCGGTACACATTGCTAAAACGTACTAACTGAAAAACAGGCGTACGCGCGTTAGCAAACCCATATATATATATATATATATATATGTATGGCCTGACCATTGATAAGAAAACTGACAACGTTGTACAGGGAACTACGAGTTAAAATAGTACAGAAACAAATGTTCAAATTATACATGTCAAAATAATAGCCCATCATATCCTTTGTAGTTTTTCTTCTTCAGTTAACCATCTTGTAAGCCAACTCGGACCACCGCCAAAGAATTTACAAGATCTGGGACCAACTTGGTCATACTCCTTTAGAGCTTCTTCCATTTCTGCCACAACGCTAGTATCATTAACAATTTCATATGAATTCGTGCTTAAAGCTTCTGCGTAGTGTTGCTCCCTCTTACAGTCATTTTGGAAAAGTTCCAAGGCAGGTCCCTGCATGCATGCCAAGGATAAAGGTGGTAAAAACTACATTTTGGCAGCAAACATGCACACCACATCCTAATAGATATGCTATTTTATCTGTTTCATTTCAAATTAATTTCTTTATCATTTCTTATTAAAAATATAACATGCCAATCAACCCAGCATGTACTTAAACTAAGGGAGAGATTTGTACCTCTGACAGCGCTTTGTTTTAAGCAAGCAATGGTAAGTGTTTCATACCATAAGTCCAGATACAAAGTACTAGTTGTGTGGGCATGTTTATATATCTCACGGTTAAAGTACATATCTGACATAGCTCGGCATAATGTTTATATATCTCACTGCTTTCATCTTGAATGCCGAGGACACTACCTCCATACCACCCATTCGCCTCATTTGCTGAAGTCATTGCAAGGTACCTACCAGATTAAAAGTATAAAAAGAGTATCACTGTAAACTGAACAAATTAAAGGCATCAAGTGAGAACAAAGAATGTGGGACTGTCTACAGTGTTAATATACCCGAAGAGACAACACTGGATTCCCAATCAATGAAGAATGGGATTTCGGGGTAGTTTTGAATACAGTAGATCCTAGACAAGCACTTCATAAATTTTAAAAAAAATTCCTTCTTTCGTTATAATTTAAACCAACTGGAGCATGAATTTATTTCTTAATTGCAGAAAATAAACAAGTTTAGAATTATTACTTAAAATATTAAGAGCACCAGCTCAACTTAACGGATCAAATTCAAATGCACCACCAAGCCTGTTCCCCATTACCAGCATGGAGCTCTGTCTAGAGCTAAAAAATCACAAAGCACAAACATACAAATGGGTTTTATAGCGACCTACAGTGCAAACGTTAGCCAACAGAAAAATAATCAAATGGGATACTGATCATCAAAGGAAAGATGGAAGGTGCAATGAAGTCACACAAGGATAATGAACTTTTAAGATACAAACCTTTGGAAAACATCCTCTTCATTCATATCACTGCCAGAAGAAAGCCAATTCAAATCACAAAATCCATTAGCATGAGATCCTTCAAAGTCAGTTTCATGAGAAGCTACTTTTGCAGCAGAAGAACCCTCTTCGTACTTTCTCTGGCCAAAAAGCCAATTCGGGCTTTTTATCTGTATCTCACTGGGGATTAACAAACAATCATTATCTCGAAAAAATTACCTCAAGTTACTTAGATCACTGAATAGCTTTTGCATCTGACACTAGTCATAAATTCTACCCACTATTTACATACAAAATGATGATGTACATGGTTAGGGTGGAAGGAATGGCTGACATGGCAACTATGTTTAAACGGAATTTACATTCATTTAGAAAGGTGATTCTAATCTTACTTTCGAGAGAGATCGTCTTCTAATTAATCTACCAAAATTATCAAGCGGATTAATGGATTGCTTCTATTTGATGTTGTTCGCACATCAGAAGGAGTTGTTGATCAAAAGGAATCCAACTTTTTGCTGCTTGTGTTAGTTAGAATCAGAACTGAACATGCGGTGAATTATTCATTCATAATCACAAAATGTAATAAGCAGTCTATAAAAATTACAACAAATGAAAAATAAAATCATTAAACAGCAGCTCAGAATAAGAGAAATTACGCTGCATCAGGTGCCGCTCCACTGTTTCCAGAACTCCCACCTGGTCTCTGATCAGGTTCAGAGCATAGTCTTACATTTTTAATTGTACTACAGGTCTTCTCAATTAACTTGTCAAATGATGTCAACTTTATCCGTAAGAAGTCTCCTCTGCAAGCTGGTATTGGGGTGAATACTATTCCACCACTTTCAGAAGGCTTAGGATTCGGTTCAGAACTGAAAAATTCAGGAAGAAAATTAGAACTGATAAGGAAAATAAACAATAGAAACTGTATTTACAGACAAAAGAAATGAGAAAATCAATTCTATATATCATAGAAGCATGTGCATGTCACTAATGGATTTTAATATCAGCAAATTTAACTAGAATGACTCACCACTTCTCAGGAATTAGATCATCCCCAACCCCAGATACATGGAGATAATAATCTGAATCCAGCTCCCAGAGAGCAGGTTTCCCTTCATGTGGTCGGAAGTAACCTGAAAATCTGGAAAAAGAACAATATATTAAATATTTAAAATATTAATTATTTATTGAACACTAGATTAACCAAGGGACAGAGGAATAATACAAGTTTATTGCATCTTGTTTTTCACCATTTGTGTAAGCATTGCTATAATATCGTTTTATGGACTTCAAAAACTCTCTTGATCGTGTTGTTGCTTTCCACTTTCCCTGCCTCTCTGGAAACAAGTGTCATTCACCAAAATATATACACTTGTACTATAGCATAAGAAGACGGAGTGTTACGTATCCGAGTAGGACACATAATTAAACACAATCACAGTAGATAGAAAAAACAATAAACAAATGATAATAGACGAATGAATCTCTTTTATTGATGGTAATATCTAAATAAACAAAAGTAACCAATAATTGGGAGCATAACCTCCTTCAATTATTTGGGAGCATAACCTCTCTCCCAGGACGGTAGCCGCCTGTCTACAAAAATTCAATATTCAAAAACATACCTTTCACCCTAGCGTTTAGGCTTTATTTATATTAAATATTTCCCTAGAATATAATCCTATTTATTATAATTAACTTATACTGAATAATAGAATATAATTCTATTTACTATAATTAACTTATACTGAATAATAGAATATAATTCTATTTACTATAATTAACTTATACTAAATAATGGAATATAACTATAATTACTATAATTAACTTGTACTGAATAATTCCCCAGGATATAGCTCTAATTACTTTAATTATCTTGTACGGAATATTTTCCTTGAATGTGACTCTCCTTTACTATAATTAGTTCCCGCCCATCCTAACTGTTGCTACAGTTAGGATGGTCACTCTTCAACTGTTCGGCCTGATTGATCTTCGTCTTCCACTGTTCGGCTTGATTGCTCCTCGCCTTCCTTCATTCAGCCTGGTCGCTCCCCGTCTTCCACCGTTCGGCCAGGTCACTCCCCGCCTTCCTCCGTTCGGCCTGGTCGCTCCTCGTCTTCCACCATTCGGCCAGATCGCTCTCCATCTTCCACCGTTCGGCCAGATCACTCTCCGTCTTCCACTGTTTGATGCCCTTCTCCTTCTCTCCTATACCTTCCAACCCCTCACATTACTCCGTTGGGATATCGTTCGGCCTTTATGGTTAATACCGTTCCGTCTCACTCTCCTCCTGCCATTCTTCTTTTCATATACTTTCCAAACCTTATTATTACCCCCTACCATATACAGTAACACAACACGTTGCACTTTTACAATTATGATAAAATAAATCTGCAATAGCATTCTATTGGGCTGTCAGCCCACTACATAGACAAACCCAGCCAAAGATTAATATGCTTAGTAAAGGTTTGTGCTGTTAGTTCTACGGTTCCATTTTTTATTTGCTCCTGATGTAAGGAATGAGGAACCAAAAGCATTTCGTTAGGTGAAGACACAAATATTTTGCATCACATCTCTAACTAGGGATGGCAAAAGGGGCTTGGCCCGGAAAGCTTGTTGTACTCGAAGTACAAACAATGAGCAGGACAAACTATTGTGTCTTGAAATCCAACTTCTTTTTGTTTGAAGAATAAGGATGACAAGGATAAAATTCTAGAATACTAGACCAGGGGGCTCTAATTACTAATCACAACAACTTAGATGATGACAAATGATTTTATATTACATCTCCAACATTTTCAAAAAATTTCATTAGAGCCTCTTCAGGTGCTGTTGCCACCACAATTGCTGTTACATTAACACCATCAAAATAAAACATTCATCGAATTATTTATGCATTTAAGTTTAAATATATGCTAACAACAGAATATGCTTATCTATTGGAGCCCAGGCTTAAAGACCCCTCGAGAAGAGATAACATAGATATATGACTACTGGTATAATGCTATTATTTCTTGGGTGGCATTGCTACTAAGACCTAGCTTTCCATTGTTATCAGAAATCCTCATCATTCATTACAGATTAAGTCCACTTCTCAATAATCCAAAACTGAAGTGAAACAGACAAAAATGAAAAGACAACCGGAAACAAACTTCATGTTCGAAGTCCAAAAATAGATAACACAGGAAAGCATAACTATAGAACAAAACCTTAAGAAATGCAAGATCAAAACAAGAAAGAATATGAATTTATTCAATAATTTCATGATTTTCATGGAGACTTCTAGTTCTATGTCTCTTAATTCGGGAAAGTGCATATATTCAGATATAAGTTTAAAGTGCAGGAAAAGTAAAAGATCACTTGACATATCATTTAAAAAAAATGATATATCTGACTATTCTATATTCTTCTGTGCCGTTTTCAAAAGCAAGTCTGCCAATGTTTTGGCAGTTTTAGGAGCTGTAGCAAGTGAAGCTCTTGATTTAACTGGTTTTTACTACAGTGGTAAAGCCAGTATGATAAAGAGGGCAACAAGAGTAATCGAACTAGCCCAGGGAGGTATGATCTATCATCGAAATTGTTACTTGAGATTCAATACCGATTTTTTCTTGCTTTTTTTACATATTTGTTTTCAAATTGTAGCTCTTCACATGGAATTACATTTTTTACTATCCAGTATTGTCTAACCAAGCCCTTTTGTTTTCCATAAAATAGCAAAGATACGAAAAAAAATGCAGGGTACTGTTACCTTTTCCACTCATACTTCTGCTATTAGGTTTGACCACCTGCTGCTCTAGAGCCCTCACTGTTAATATATGCACTTTCCCGAATTAAGAGACATACAACTAGAAGTTTGCAGGAAAGTCATGAAATGATAGAATAAATTCATATACTTTCTTGTTTTGATCTTGCATTTCTTAAGGTTTTTATCTATACTTAAGCTTCCTGTGTTATCTATTTTTGGACTTTGAACATGAAGTTTGTTTCCGGTTGTCTTTTCATTTTTGTCTGTTTCACTTCAGTTTTGGATTATTGAGAAGTGGACTTAATATGTAATGAATGATGATGATAGGATATAAGGTAAATGATGATGATAGGATATAAGGTAATAGATAATGTTAGGGGTTGGAAGGTATTGGAGAGAAGAAGAAAGTATAGGAGAGAAGAAGAAGGACATCGAACGGTGGAAGGCAGAGAGAGGTCAGCCGAATGGTGGAAGGCGGTGAGGGAGAAGAAGAAGGGCGAACGGTGGAAGGCGGGGAGAGTTCGAGCCGAATGTCTGAAGACGATGAGGACTCGAGCCGAACGGTGGAAAGAGGTAAAGAACTGGAGCCGATCGATTGAAGAGTTATTATCCTAACTGTTGTAGCAGTTAGGATGGACGAGAAATATTTATAGTAAATAGAGATATATTATAGGGAAATTTTCAGTATAAGATATTTACAGTAAATAAAACTATATTCTAGAGAAATATTGACTATAAGATAGGCGGGAAATATTTAATATAAATAGAGCTAGATTCTATTGTTAGGGTTATGTTTTTTATTATTGAGTTTGTTAACAGCAATTATGTAAGGGAGGTTATGCTCCCAACTATCTTGTTTAGAGAATTCTATTACCATTAATAAGATAAATTCATTCTTTCATTATCTTTTCTAACAATGTGATGGTGGTTAATTAGGTTTCCTACTCAGAAACCTAACCGATGATGATTTCTAATGGAGAGCTAGGTCTTAGTAGTAATGCCACCCAAGAAATAATAGCATTACACCAGTAGTCATATACGTATGTTATCTCTCCTCGTAGATAAGCACAACCTGTTATTATCATGTATTTAAACTTAAATGCATAAATAATTCAATGAATGTTTTATTTTGATGGTGTTAATGTAACAACAATTGTTGTGGCAACAACACCTGAAGAGGCTCTAATGAAAAAAATTTGAAAATGTTAAAGATGTAATATAAAATCATTTGTCATTATCTAAATTTTTTGTGATTAGTAATTAGAGTCACCCCTCTAATATAAAATCATTTTTTGGTCATTCATCACTTGGAATATGATGTAAGCAGAGAAGAATGTGAACAAAAGTTCTCCCATTAAAATAGAACACGAGTGCAATGATTGAGGATGTAGATGCCCAGATATCAAGGCTAAAAGTTCATAACAAATATACGACCTATAGCACACAAACAGTCTCCCATGTGATGAGATTTGGTTGAATAAACTCCCCAACACGTTATTATTTGGGAAGAATCAAATCCTTAAAACATCCTTCAAGTGATGAGATTCGATTAAACTTGACATCCAATCATATAGAATAACTATTTAACTAACCCAGGAAATTCCAACATCATGGAATGTATTGTCTTTAATTAGTGCTGTCAGGTGCTTTAATGCTGGTGAAATTTCATCACAACTAGGATGTGACTTATCACCCGCAACAAATAGGTTTGTATTTTATCCTACAACGATCCAGCTACAGCCAGACATTGTTTGGATACCTTTATGTATCATTGTTCTGCTCAACGATATAGCTTCATCCCAAAGTCAAGACGCAACATACAAATTTGAAAGCAGTACATATGATGAAGAGTTTCTGGGTTCTAACTCAATAAGTTTCTTAGCCGCTCTCTGTCCCCTCTTTTCATCCCCATGTATTCTGCAAGCACCCAATAAATTGACCCAAATCATAGCATTGGGTTCAACTTCTAGTTTGTCAAAGAACTCTTCAGCTTCCTTGAGGAAACCCCACCTACCAAGTAGATCAATCATGCAAGCGTAGTGATCCCCTCTAGGCTCAATTCCATAATAGTTTACCATGATGTGAAAAATCTGACGACCCTCATAAACCCACCCTTCATGGCTACAAGCAGTGAGCACTCCAACAAAATGTTACCTCATCAGGGGTAATGCATGATTTAGCCATCTCATTAAAGACCTTCAGGGCGCTTTCTGCATAACCATTTTTTGCAAATCCAACTATCATTGAGTCCCAAGAAATCACATCCTTTTTAATAGTCAATTCATCAAAAACTTGAACAACACTTTTTACATCACCACATTTTGCATACATGTCTACAAGGGCACTACCTGTTAACTCATCTAAGTCAAAACCAGTATGGAAGCTTACAGAATGTATCTCTCTACCATCATTCAACAAGGATAACAGAGCAGAAGCTCGAAGAGCAATAACAAAAGTTGCTTGATCAAATGTCATTCCAAACAAATATATTATCATACGACATCCCTCCGTAGGAGAAACATTCTTTTGCAAACTTTGCATTATAGGATAAGTGTAATTATAGAAAAAATCCTTGGTCAAATCGACACTAGACAAAAGCTTTTTGTACCTGCAATGAGACGAGGTGATGGTAAGAAATTGATGTTATTATATGTGGTAAACATTTTGGAAGGGTTATCTACCTGAGCTCAGTCTTAGAGTGAGCTAGATTGGGTTGAAACATGTGGAATGGTTATCAATTGGCTCTCCTTGATGCTATAGATAGTGTGGCCACATATAGCACCAATCTATCTACGTTTAGTAACGAGAATCAAATAGTAAGACTCGAGAAACTTGATGAAGCCATGAAATGATAGAGAAATTGGTTGAGATATATATAGTACACATGTATATACACATGATCTGAGAGAAAGAGAGAAGAGAGAGAGGTACTAACCAGCAATTCCAAACACCCTAACGACAAAAGTGAGGCCGACAGTGGCTCTATTACCCTCAACAATCCGCTGAAGCAAGCTCTTGATCTCTTGGGACTTGCTGATATTTTGACGGCTTGTGTAGGTCTACATATATGAAAATGGCGTTAGAGTTGTTGGATGAAATGGGATTGCAGTCTAAATTTTCTTACATATACATATATGATTCAAAGTTTCTGTAAAAGAGGTAAGTGGGTGGAAGCACTGGATATACATTTGTCTTATTCTCACATACAGAGGCACAGGTAATAAGTCAATTAGACCTTTTTCTGTTTCACACAACCTTCATCGTTCTGTCTTTTTTCTTTGTCATCCATAACCCTATGTCCCAATTTGTAAATTTTTGGCTTTTCCCTGTTATAGGATATTATTAGTAGTCAACCGAACGGTGGAATGTAGGAAGAGGCCGAGCGGTGAGGGAGAAGAAGAAGGGAACCGAACGACTGAAGGTGGTGAGACTACCGAGCGAGGCCGAGCAGTGAAAAATAAGGAGGAAATCGAACGGCTGAAGACGGTGCTACCGAACGGTAGAAGCACGGGAGCCGATCGGTTGAAGAGTTATAGAATATTATTTAATAGCCAGATAGTAAACTCTGTAATCTTTTGCTATAAAAATTATTGTATTCTGTAAATTCAGATCAACGAATGAATAACATGGCCACATATAGCACCAATCTGTCTTCGTTTAGTAACGATAATCAAATAGTAAGACTCGAGAAACTTGATGAAGCCTTGAAATGATAGAGGAATTGGTTGAGATATATATAGTACACATTGATGGGGAAAGAACCAAAAATATAATAACTTGAAAAAAGTAATAACGCAGCGGAAATTCAATCCCCCTTCTTGCGAGAATCTGTGAGGAGCACCAAACAAATAGAACAAAAATAGAATCCAAAGCACAAAGAGACACCAACAATTTTTAGCGTAGAAGACCCCTCAATGCAAGGGTAAAAACCACGAGTCGTCTAGACCAAAGAAAAATCCACTATGATCAATAATAAGGTACAAAAGAGTCTCCAATAATAACACCAAATGATGTGTTCAATAAGCCAATTTAAATAAGCACAAATGCTTACAAATGAGAACCAAGAAGATGAAAATTCTCCAAAACAGGGTTGCTGGTGCGGGACCAATTTCTCCCAATCTAGACCTCCGATTGACGATCCGAACGGTTAGTATGAAGAACTATATGTTTGGAACTTACTGTCCAAAACTAAGCTGGATCCAACGGTGAATGACTTCACAACAACGAAAACACCAGTGCAAATTTAGGGTTATGCGGGAATGACTTTCTCTCTTTCTTTTTCTCTCACTTGGCTTTTGCCTCTCTTCAAATGACTCTAATGTGCCATACTAATCTGACTCATCTCTATTTGAAATAGTGAGACCTAAAGGTTCACATTATTTGGGCCTATTCTCCACATAGGAAGGGAGCCCAATAATCCAACAAATCTCCCCCTCACGACTATGTGGAGATATCCGCCAAACCAGCGATCTCACAACAAACTTCAAACTTTCCTCTTGGCACCATTATCATCTGTATGAACTTTAGCTAATTCCAACAACCTAGCATCCAAAACATCACGTATCCAATGATACCTCACATCAATATGTTTGGATTTAGAATGAAAAGTTGGATTCTTACCAAGATGAATAGCACTTTGATTGTCACAAAACAACAAGTATTTCCCTTGAACAAAACCAAGCTCTTGCAAGAATTTCTTCACCCATAACAATTCCTTACATGCTTCAGTAAGTGCAATGAATTCTGCCTCAGTAGTAGACAATGCTACACACTTTTGCAACTTTGATTGCCAAGCCAAGGCCCCCCCCCCCCCCCCCCCCCCCCCCCCCTGCAAAATGAATCAAATAGCCTGAAGTAGACTTTCTGGAATCAATGTCTCCAGCCATATCTGAATCTGAGTAACCCACAAAAGTAGGCTTATCACCTCCAAAACAAAGCCTCAAACCACTAGTACCACGAAGATACCTCAAAATCCATTTCACAGCATTTCAATGCTCTCTACCTAAATTTGACAGAAATCTACTGAGTGTACCAACAACATGTGCAATATCAGGCCTTCTACATACCATTGCATACATCAAACTACCCACCGCAGAAGCATAAGGAACTTTGCTCATATCCATCTTCTCAGCTTCATTTGAAGGACTTTGTTTAACACTCAACTTAAAATGAGTAGCAAGAGGAGTACTTACAACTTTAGCATTTTCCATTTGAAATCTTTGCAACACCTTCTGAATGTAGTGCTCCTATGATAGCCAAAGTTTCTTCTCTTTTCTATCACGAGTGATACTTATACCAAGAATCTTCTTAGCAGCTCCCATGTCTTTCATGGCAAATGACTCGCCCAGTTGCTTCTTTAACCTGTTAATTTTGGATACATATTTCCCAACAATAAGCATGTCATCAACATATAACAACAGTATAATGAAATCATTCTCAGAAAATTTTCTGACAAAAACACAATGGTCAGAAGTAATCTTCTTGTAGCCTTGCTCACACATAACTGACTCAAACTTCTTATACCACTGTCTCAAAGCCTGCTTCAAACCCTATAGGCTTTTTCGTAGCCTACACACATAGTCTTCCTTGCCTTCAACAAGAAAATCATCTGGTTGCTTCATGTAAATCTCTTCCTCCAAATCACCATGAAGGAAAGTTGTCTTCACATCCATCTGCTCAACCTCCAAATCTAGAGTAGCAGCTAAACTTAACACAGTTCTGATGGATGTCATCCTCACCACAGGTGAGAAAATCTCATTGAAGTCAGCACCCTTTCTTTGTCTGAAGCCTTTCACCACTAATTTGGCTTTATATCTGGTAGATGTAGAATTGTTCTCTTGCTTCACCCTGAAAATCCACCTATTCTTTAAGACTCTCTTACCCTTAGGTAACTTCACCAAGTCATAAGTGTGATTATCATGCAGAGATTTCATCTCATCCTGCATTGCATCCAACCACTTTTGCTTTTCTTCACTTTCAATGGCCTCCTCATAACATTCAGGTTCTCCCTCATGAGTCAACATCACATACTCATTGGGAGAGTACTTCTTAGAAGGTTGTTTTGGCCTATCAGATCTTCTGGGTTGAGCTTCGGGTAACTCAGGTACATCACCAAGACTCTCATCTAGTGACACATCATGTTCCTCTTCATCAACATTATCAATAGGAACATCTAAGTCATCTCCAATCTGCTGATTATCAATATCACCATGTTGTTCATCATCATGAACATCAATATCCAAATCATTAATAGACAACCGAATTGGATCAAAATCAGCCACATTACCATCTTCCTTAGGTGTAGACTTTTCCACCTTATCAATATCTTCAATGGTTTGATCTTCCATGAATTGCACATCACGACTTCTAACAACTTTCTTTTCAACGGGATCATACAACTTGTAGCCAAATTCATCCTGACCAAAGCCAATGAAGATGCATTGCCTTGTTTTCACATCCAACTTGGATCTTTCATCCTTTGGAACATGAACAAATTCTTTACAACCGAAGACACGCAAATGATCATAAGTAACATTCTTGCCAAACCAAATCTTGTCTGGCACCTCAGAGTTCAAAGCAACTGCAGGACTTAGATTAATAACATGCACTGCTGTAAACAATGCCTCACCCCAGAAATGCTTAGGCAATTTTTCTTCAGAAAGCATACACCTAACTCTTTCAATCAATGTCATGTTCATCCTCTCCACTAAACCATTGAGCTAAGGAGTTTTGGAAGGAGTCTTCTCATGTGCAATACCATATTGTCTACAATAAGCATCAAATGGTCTACAATATTCACCACCATTGTCAGTAAGAATGCACTTCAGCTTCTTGCCTGACTACCTCTCAACCGAAGCATGGAATTATGTAAACTTGTCCAACACTTGGCCCTTTCTCTATAGTGCATAAACCCAAAGTTTCCTGGAACAATCATCAATAAAAGTAACAAAGTAAAGTGCACCACTAAAAGCCTTTACCTTCAATGGGCCGCAAACATCAGAATGCACCAATTCAAACAACTATGACTTCTTGGAAGGAGGATGCTTCTTGAAGGATACTATGGTTTTTTTACCAGTCATGCAGTGAAAACATTTCTCCACCTCTACAGTCTTCAATTCTGAGAGAGCATCCTTTTTAACTAAGCAGTTAAGTCCTTTTTCACTAATATGCCCAAGCCTTCTGCGCCACAAAGATGACTCCATATACATGGCATCCACGCTATCTTTAGCAACCAAAGCTTTTGTCCAGTAAAGCTTAGAGTTTTTCTCCCCTTTAGCCACAATCAAGTTACCTTTGGTGAGGTTCCACTTTCCAAAACCAAAGTGGTTATCAAATCTACCATCATCAAGTACCTGCAGAGAAATCAAGTTAAAGCGAACCTCTGGAGCATGTTTAACTCCTGATGGAAACTAATCCCAGCTGGAAACGTGCAGTCAGAGGCTCCAGACCAGAAGAAACCAATAGTAGATGATGGTGCAGCGGATTGAGGAAATGATGCAGTGTTTGAGGTGTGTTAATGGAGGAAAGGTGTATGGGTGAAGCCTCACAACTCAGAGGGCCTTCCTACAGAGGAAGGAAGCTTGAGGAAAGGAGAAGAAGTAGTAAATCAAAGGTGACTTAAGAGCACAAAAGCTGGAAAACAAATTCTGCAGCATATCATTAAGCTCAAAAGTGTCTACAAAAGGGGGAAGAGGTCTCCTATTTATTGTAAGATAAGAGCCTCAAATCTGAAATGAAATTCAATCCAAAAGCAAATGAAATTAAAGATAAAGGTGCCAATTTTCTTCAGCTTCAAACATGCCTCATTCCAACTCAGCAGCACACGTGAAACAACACAAATTCTGAAATGATGGGCTGGCTAGGTTATTGGCTGAGCTTTTTGATAGCTTTGGCAGCAAGCTTCTCCCTCCAAGTCTCTCTTTTCACGTGATCAAAATGCTATGCTGGCAACTGCTCCCTCCAATTTTATTAAGCCTACAAAGCAAAGAAGAATGTGCTTTTAATTATGGGAAGAAGGATTAATGTAAATTACCTTCCATAGAAGCAAAATGGTAGGTGATCCTTCTTCCTCTTGAATCCTCTTTGCCATGGCTCTAGTAAGAGGTCCAATGTGTGTCTTAGATGGTCTTCCATCAGACCCTCCCTCTTGAAAAGGATCTGTCCTCAGATCTGCTTCAACCTGTTGATCATTCCCTGTGAAAGGAATTAAGTCACAAATGTTAAAAGTATGACTGACACCATAACTTTCATGGAGATCTAAGATGTATGCATTATCATTTATCCTTTTGACCACCTTGAATGGACCATCTCCTCTTGGACTAAGTTTGGACTTCCTTTGAGAGGGAAATCTTTCCTTTCTCAAATGAAGCCAAACTAGGTCTCCGTTTTCAAAAACTATTTTCTTTCTTCCTTTGTTGTTGTATTCTACATATTTTTGAGTTTGTTTTTCAATTTGGATTTTGACTTTCTCATGTAACTTCTTGATGAACTATGCTTTAGAAACACCTTCTTTATGAAGAAAAGAAGATGATTCTGGAAGAGTTAGTAAATCAAGAGGTGTGATAGGGTTAAAACCATAAACAACCTCAAAAGGAGAAAGATTAGTAGTCTTGTGAACTACTCTATTATAAGCAAATTCAATATGAGGTAGATGTTCATCCCAAGATTTGTTATTACCTCTTAATATTACCCTTAATAATGTAGATAAAGATCTATTTACTACTTTAGTTTGCCCATCAGTTTGTGGGTGACATGTAGTAGAAAATAGAAGTTTAGTTCCAACCTTTTCCCATAAAGTTTTCCAAAAATGGCTTAGGAACTTCACATCTCTATCAGACACTATAGTTTTGGGTAAGCCATGCAATCTCACTATTTCTTTAAAGAAGAGTCTAGAGATATAGCTAGCATCATCTACTTTGTGGCAGGGTATAAAATGAGCCATTTTACTAAAACGATCTACTACCACAAATATAGAATCATACTCCTTTTGAGTTCTTGGCAATCCTAAGACAAAGTCCATGCTTATGTCCTCCCAAGGGGTATTAGCTATAGGAAGAGGTGTATAGAGTCCATGAGGCATAATTTTGGACTTAGCTTGTAAACAAGCTATACATTTAGAACAATGCCTTTGAACATCTATTCTCATGTGTGGCTAATAAAATTTACTTTTCAAAATGTTTAGAGTTTTATCAACTCCATGATGGCCCATGAGTCCTCCTCCATGACTCTCTTTGATAAGAAGTTTCCTAATGGATCCTTGGGGTATACAAAGTTTTCCTTTATTAAAAAGATACCCCTCAGAAAGATAGAATCCATCAAAAGGCTTCTTAAGACATGATGAATAAGTGGATGCAAATGTTTCATCATTTTCATATAACTCTTTTATGTCATCAAATCCTAATATTTGGGATCCTAGGGTTACTAATAATGCATGTCTTCTAGATAAAGCATTCGCAACAACATTAGTACTCCCCTTTTTGTGTTTGATGACATAGGGAAATTGCTCAAGGTATTCCACCCACTTTGCATGTCTTTTGTTTAGCTTTGCTTGCCCTTTAATGTACTTGAGAGATTCATGGTCAGTGTGTATGATGAATTCTCTAGTTACCAAGTAATGCTCCCAAGTTTTTAAAGCTCTAATGAGGGCATACAACTCTTGGTCATAGGTAGGATAGTTCAAGGTAGGCCCCCTAAGTTTTTCACTAAAGTAAGCTACGGGATGTCCTCCTTGTATTAAAACATCTCCTATACCTACCCCAGATGCATCACATTCTAGTTCAAAGGCTTTGGAAAAATCAGGCAAAACTAGAATAGGTGCATGAGTCAACTTGTGTTTCAAAGTCTCAAAAGACAACTCTTGCTTATGACCCCAAAGAAAAGGCATATCTTTCTTGACTAGCTCATTTAAAGGAGCAGCTATGGTGGAGAAGTCTTTCACAAATCTTCTATAAAAACTTGCTATCCCGTGAAAACTTCTCACCTCTCCTACATTTTTAGGGGTTGGCCATTCTTGTATAGCCTTGATCTTCTCTGGATCAACATGTACACCTTCTTTTCCAACTTTGAAACCAAGGAAAATCACACTTTCTTGACAAAAAGTACATTTGTCAAAGTTGGCAAAGAGATTATGTTCTCTAAGAAGAAGCAAGACTTCTTTGACATGGTTAAGGTGCTCTTGAAGACTTTGACTATAAATTAAGATGTCATCAAAATAGACCACTACAAATCTTCCTATGCATTCCCTAAGGACATGATTCATTAATCTCATGAATGTACTTGGAGCATTGGTCAAGCCAAAGGGCATAACTAACCATTCATACAAACCAAACTTGGTTTTAAAAGCAGTTTTCCATTCATCTCATTCATGAATTCTTATTTGATGGTATCCGCTTTTGAGATCAATTTTGGTGAAAAGATTTGCTCCATGTAATTCATCCAGCATATCATCTAGCCTAGGAATGGGTGCCTATACTTGACAGTTATGTTGTTGATGGCCCTACAATCTGTACACATTCTCCAAGTTCCATCCTTTTTAGGGACCAACAACACAGGCACAGCACAAGGACTTAGACTCTTTTGGATCCACCCTTTGTTCAATAATTCATTAACTTGTTTCTCTATTTCTTTTGTTTCCATGGGATTGGTTCTGTAGGCTGGCCTATTGGGTAGGCTTTCCCCAGGCACCAAATCTATTTGATGTTCTATTCCCCTCAAAGGTGGTAATCCACTTGGTACCTCTTTGGGAAATATATCATCAAATTCCTTTAAAAGTTTTTGCAACCCCTTTGGTAGAGAACCAATTTCATGAGTGATTGAAACAAATGCCTTTTTGCAATAGAGAAGAAAATGAGGTTGTCCCAGAAAAAGATTTTTAGAAATGTTCAAAGTTTGAGGTTGGACAACTTCTTTATTTGAGGCATGGGTTATGGTCTTCTCCTTTCTTTCTTTCCTACTTTTCTTTTCTCCATCCAACTTCTTTTTAAGAATTATTTGGTCCTCTCTTACTTGTGAAGGTGTAAGAGGACACAAAATAATTTTCTTTCCCTTGTGTTGAATGGTGATTTTGTTGGTGACTCCATCATGTAGAGTTTGCTTATCATATTGCCAAGGTCTTCCAAGTAATATGTGCCCAGCTTCCATTGGTACTATATCACAAACAATTTGATCTTCATATTTGCCAATGGAAATGGGTACTCTTACTTGTTCTTTAACTATTATTCCATCATCCTCTTTGATCCATTGAAGTTTATAAGGTTTAGGATGAGGAGTAGTGGTTAAGCCAAGCTTCTCTACCATTCTAGAACTACAACAGTTGCAACAAGAGCCACTATCCACAATCATTGAACATGTCTTTTCCAAAACTTTGCATCTTGTGTGGAATATGTTCTCTCTTTGTGACTGTTCTAATTCTACATGTTTGCTTTCCAGGAGTCTCCTTACCATAAGTAAGTCACCATCACAAGGTAAAGTTTCTTCTTCTTCAGAAGTGGATGTTTCAGACTCACTATATGAAGAACCTTCACTTTCACTCTCATGCTCAAGAATGTAAGTTGACCTTTTATTGCGGCACTCAGATGCATAGTGCCCTTTCCCCCCCCACATCTAAAGCACTTGGTCTCCTTACTTTTATGATCTTTTGAAGGTTCTTTGAATTTTTCTTTCTCTCTCTCTTTCTCTCTAAATTCTTCATACCTTGGCTTGGTTAGACTACCCTCCCTCTTGTACTCTTTCTTATGGTTGGAACTATGAGGGTAATCTTTCTTAGTGGAGCTTTTCCTCTTGAGTTGTTGCTCCACCCTCACACAAAGTTGGACTAATTCATTGAGATCATTGTAGGGTATAAGTTCAACCCTATCTCTTATGTCATAGTTGAGTCCACTTTGGAACCTAGCAATTGTTATCCTTGGTTCCTCTCTTATTCCAGCTCTCAACATAAGCAACTCCATTTTCTGCCTATACTCTTCAACACTCATGTTTCTTTGTTGGAGTTTGTGGAGCTTATCCATTAACTCCCTATCATAATAGGCTGGTACATGTCTTCTTCTCAAGGCGGTTCTCAACTCATTCCAATACCTGATGGGAGGTAAGTGTCTTAGCCTATGATCCTTGACCAAGGTTGTCCACCAAATTAAGGCATAGCCTTGAAAACTTAGAGAAGCCATGGTAACTCTCTTTTCATCATCTATTTGGTGGAACTCAAACAATTGCTCAACTTTCATTTCCCATTCTAGGTATTCTTCCACATCATCCTTTCCATGAAAGGAAGGAAGATCAATTTTGGGCTCTCTTGGATGGTGCTCTCTAACTCTATGATGTCTTCTAGGAGGCATTTGGTAGTGGTCATCATTGAGGTGACTACTATATTGCTCAAGCTCACTATGAGAAGATGATGATTCTTCTCTTCTCCTATGGGAAGATCTCTCTTTCTTTTTGTCTTGATTAATTAAAAGTTGACTAATCATGTCTTTGAGCTCACTAATCTCTCTATCCCTTTGTTCAAATTTTTGCTCAAATTCCTCCCTTAAAGAACTCTCACTATGGGGTTTCAAACTTCCTTGCACACTTGATTGACTCATTCTTGTCAAAGGAAAAGGTTTTCACAAGGTTTTCAAAATATTTGACAAGTAATGAGTGAAAAGATTTTCACAAGCTTTCTTTGTTTTTGGTGAAAAATTTCTAAAGAGATTCTAGAGGCAAAAGATGTTTCTAAGTAGCTCTCAGGAAGAAGAGGTGAGTCACAAATGGACAAGCTTAGAAACCAAGTTCTTCCTTAGCCAGAGTTTCCTTAGAGTTATCTTTTATCTTAGTTTCTAAGTAGAAATTCTTCAAATTCTTTTCAAATGTTATGAAATGAACCTAAAACCAAAGAAAGGTTGACTAAATGCTATGTAATCCTATATACCACGGAGACTTAAAACAAAAAAAATCAATCAAGCAATTTAAAGAAAGCAATAAAGATGCAAAATGTAAATGTTAGACGACCCTAAGTGAAAGTGCAAGTGACACTTGGAGCCTCTTGACACACTTCCACACTAAGAAAATGAAATTGCACTATTACAATGTTTAAATGTGATCTTGGAATTGCTTCAAGAGCATTTTCCCAAGTCACTTAGCCAAGAAATGAAAATCAACTTTAGACAGCAAAGGTTCCATGATATGTGGTGTAAACAAACTTAAAAGAAGGCCTAAAACTAATGTAGGCTTCACTCTCTTGCTGCTGCAGATTGCTACTCCAAAACAGGTTGCACTTCAAGCTTTTCTGGTGTATTTTTAGCTGCTGGAATAGTGATAATGCTAAATTTTACCATATTTTAAGCATCATTATAGTAGCAAAATCAACTCCTTTCTAACTTATAACTTGCTTAATCCTCTTGTTTTGTCTTTTTTTCTATATAATTGTGTTTTTGGCTACTTTGATGTGCTTTCATCAATAATCCCTTATTTTGTAGCTAATAATGAGCTTGGAAGGGTCTCCAATAATGTCTAAAGCTGAACCAACCATTAGAAGCAAGCAAATCTGCAGAAAAAGTGAAAATGATGCAATGCTGAAAAGTCAGGCCCGGGCCCCCCTGGCTGAGGGGCGCCGGGCGCAAGCTGCACAGAAAAGTGACCAGGTGCCAGTTTTGCGTGCTGGTCGCGCCCGGGCGTGACAAAGGGGCGCCGGGCGCGACTTTTTGCGAGAAGCTCGCGCCCGGGCGCGACAAAGAGGGCGCCGGGCGCGACTTTTTCCGAGAGGCTCGCGCCCGGGCGCGACTTTTGCTGATGTGTCAGATCTAGCTTATTTAACCCTAAAACGCGAAGGGGTTTGGGTCTTTGGTTCTTTGGAGGTGCGATTTCACGGCTGGAGCTCATGGAGGGCGTGAGGAGCTTGTGGGAACATCTCCTCCTCTTCCTTTGGGTCTCCTTCTTCTTCCATCTTCCATGTTTGTAAGCTTTAGGGTTCTCCATGGAAATGGACAACCAAACCCATCTTTGTTGGGATTAGTTGTAGCCTTTGAATCTTGTGTAATTGTTGAATGATTTGAATATATATATGCCTTTTCTATCAATTGCTAGTATTCTTGTTTCCGATCTTAAAGCTTGCATGTAATGTGAACGTTCATGACTTGATTTTGGGGTTTTATGGATTATGGGAACGTAAGATGAAACCCGGAACTGAAATAGGAGTCCTTGTGGGTCATTGATTCTAGGAATGGAAGATGATTCACATGTTGTCTTAGATCCCAGCTCTTTAATGCGGGTTTTGCTTGTTAGATTGCCAAGGAATTAGGGTTTGATAAGGAAAACCTAGGCTCTTTCACCTAAGGAATTAGGGCTAGAGTGCTTTAGTGGATTGACTTTAGTAAATTGATAGAGAGGAGACAAAATTGGTCATACACAAGAGTGCATTGGTGAAAACTAGCCTTAACAATGTCATTTCATATCATTTCTAGTCTTTTCCATTTCCAAGTGTCTTCAATACCAAAGTCCAACCTTGTAATTATGTATGAATTTACATTTCTGCACTTGTTCTGTAAATTGATGTTATGTTCTTGAGTCTATATGAGTTGTTAATCGCACAATTCTCTAGTATTACGAGTCTCTTGGGAAAACGATATCCGGTCTTACCGGTTTATTACTTGAACGATTCGGTACGCTTGCTGAAATTGAGCCCAACAAGTTTATGGACTATCAAGTTTTTGGCGCCGTTGCCAGGGATTTGGGGATTGAACCCGAGTCCTAGCAACGGCTAACAAGTTAAATTGGGCCTCATCAAATAGCAGAGTTATAGTTGCTCAAAAGCTCCCTTTTTGTTCCCACTTCAGCCCCTTTTTCACTTCCTAATATGCTACCTCAGTAGGTGAAGGTTTATGCTTCTGGATGCCTCACAATAGTTACCACAGCACCTTAAGATTCCACTTAAAACACACCAAACAGAATTAGCAAACTGCACCAGAATTTCAAACCAGATTTTTGAATGTTTTGACAATTTGGAAGCCAAGAATGGGGAAATCAAATGGGGACAGGGATGGAATAATAGAAAGCACTCAAAAGGAACCTAATAATGGCACTAAAACAGATTAAGAAAGCAACAAAAACAGAAATAGCAGATCACAAACTCATCCAGACCAAACTGTTTGATATTTTACCAAAGTGTTTGTTAAAATGCCTCAATGAAAACCAGATTTTGTGTTTTGGGGTTTTTAACTGCCTAAAACTGGATTGCACGATTCAACAGGCTTTTTAACACTTGTTCTGACTTATTTTGATCATTTATTTTCAATTTAAAATAATGAACCAGCTCTTACTACAATCCAGAAATGAATTTGAACAAGAATGACCAAAACAGTTGCTGGAAAATGATTTCTGCACCAGAAAAAGTGGATTGAAATGGTGGTTTTAAACCCAAAATTGATTGGAAGTGATTCAGCAGTTCAATTGATGCATCAAACAACTTTGTATCATCATTTTGAAGATGTTTCAACATTGAAACAGCTGGAAAACAGATTGCAATGTGAATTCACTGGTGCACTTCTATTTTAAAGGCAATTTTAAGGTTTAAAAAGGCAAATCTGCATATAGGCTAGAAAATGACCAAATGAACAGTGCAAACAACTTTGGAATGACAATTTAAACTTGCTCAAATGTTGTAAATGCACAGAAATAGCAAGATTCAACAATTCACCCTTGCTATAGAATATTTATGCAGCAAATTCCCACCAAAATTGCACCAGATTTAAGAAACTTGTGGAGATAAGGCTGGTCAGCACACACAATGACTCCAGAGAATGTTATTACACTGAACTAAGCTAGAATTAAAGTGCTTAGTATGAATAAACTCAGACTGGACTAAGCAAAGAATGATAGCACGGTGAAAAGCTAGAATAAAGCTGAAACAGTGACATGCTAGTGTTTATGCACAACCAAGCTATGCAAATTGCATTTCATTGCTTGTAATGGTTTGCTACACTTTTAGCCATGTCCAACAACATTAAACAAAGTTGTACAATGCTTTAGAATCAAATGAAATTAACTGAAAACAGGTTTAAAGATTTAAAACCAGAAACATAATTCTGCATCAGAATTCAAAATTGAAATGAAACCAGATTTGAATTTCTTGAGCATATTTGAAATCAGAATTAGTTTCTAGTGCTTTTGCTTCTCTCACCAAGGCTAGAACATGTTCTCATTGCCTTATTTGGTTGATTTAAAGCTTTTCCAGCACTCTAAACTCAAGTAAACCAAAATGAAACCCAGCAGAACAGAAAACCAAAGTGAAATAGAATTAAAACTGCAAATATGGAATGCACAAGACTAAAACATAACTTAAATTGAAAAATAAAGCTGGAAGAGACATAAAAAAGAATGATTCACCGTTTAAAATGAGTAACAAACATGTATGAACACTGGAAACACGAAATTAATGACTGGAAAAACACAAAACAGAAACAAAAGTTACTCAAAACAGAAACTGGAAAAGTTGAAACAGAAAGCACAACAGAATGTAGAAATGGAGTGCAAAGATGGAGGAATAGCTTAGCTCTTGGTGCGTGGATGACTTAAGCTCATGATACCACTTGATGGAAACTAATCCCAGCTGGAAACGTGCAGACAGAGGCTCCAGACCAAAAGAAACCAGTAGTAGATGATGATGCAGCAGATTGAGGAAATGAATCAGTGTTTGAGGTGTGTTAATGGAGGAAAGGTGTATGGGTGAAGCCTCACAGCTCAGAGGGCCTTCCTACAGAGGAAGGAAGCTTGAGGAAAGGAGAAGAAGTAGTAAATCAAAGGTGACTTAAGAGCACAAAAGCTGGAAAACAAATTCTGCAGCATATCATTAAGCTCAAAAGTGTCTACAAAAGGGGGAAGAGGTCTCCTATTTATAGTAAGATAAGAGCCTTAAATCTGAAATGAAATTCAATCCAAAAGCAAATGAAATTAAAGAAAAAGGTGCCAATTTTCTTCAGCTTCAAACATGCCTCATTCCAACTCAGCAGCACACGTGAAACAACACCAATTTTGAAATGATGGGCTGGCTAGGTTATTGGCTGAGCTTTTTGATAGCTTTGGCAGCAAGCTTCTCCCTCCAAGTCTCTCTTTTCACGTGATCAAAATGCTATGCTGGCAGTGATAACAGTTGAAAAATTGTTATTTTTATGCTTGAAATTGATACTAAAAGCAACCTTTAACCCTTAGAAACTAGCTTGAAATCATGCTTTTGTTCATATTTTCCGAAATAAGAGAGCTGGACAGGTTTATGCTTGATTTCAGTGTTTTTGTGTAGGTTTTAAGGTGAACTTGGTGAAAGAAGTGAAGAAGGAGAGAGATGGAATCAGAAAAGACATCAAAAAGTGCAAAAGGAGAAGCCGCAACTGCCTGAGCGGCAAAATGGCCGCTGAGGGGAAGAAACCAACTCACGCACTTACCGCTGAGCGGTACTTTACCGCTGAGCAACACACTTATGGGCTTGGGCCAAAATTTTCTGTAATTTTAGAATAGTATATAAGCTTTAGGACGTCCTAGTGTTTGTATCTTTAGCAAAAACGAAGCAAACACTCTCTCTTCCACCCCTTTGAAGGAGGATCTTGGATGCTCAGGCTACCTCTTCACCTTTCTAGGGTTTTATCTTTCATTCTTTCATTATTATTCATCTAGTTTCACCATGAATATGGTGAACTAAACCTTGTATTGTTGTTGGGGAATCAATGTAGTCTTGTGAAACTCTCATATATGAAATTTTTTTTTACATCTTATATTTAAGACCTATGCTTTCTTTCATCATTAGTTAGGGTTTTTCCTCTTTGCTCAATGCTTGCTTTGTTTAACTCATTCAATGCATGATTATTGATTTTGTCGATACGGGAACGTACGGGGAAGTCTAGATCCGGGGAATTTCTCCCAATAGTATATTGGTTGCCGTTAAGCTCCTGCACTAAAAGAACTAATTATTAGGAATGCTAGGAATCGTATGAACTCGTAATTAGGGATAGGCCTTCTTGCAAGGTAATTTAGAGAGTGGCATTAACAATGATGAAAAGAATGTTGAATTCCTAAAGTATATGAGAGTGGATAAGATGAAATTGATAACCCCAACAACATACTCATCCATATATTCCATTGAAGTGTTTGTATTTTGTTTTAGCCATTGATCAAATTCATGCATACATGTTTATTTTCTGTTTTGCATATTAAACTCCACTTATTTCGTTTTTAAGTCTTAAATAATCAACGAATCACATAACTAAACTAGGTCGTGAGTCCTTTGGGAGAACGATACTTGGTCTTACCGAGTTTATTACTTGAAACGATTCGGTCACACTTGCCGATTGTTAAATAAGTTTGTGGCGCCGTTTTTCGGTGTTCATAAATTTGTCATCAAGTTTTTGGCGCCGCTGCCGGGGACTCGTGGTTTAACTTGTTAATTTGTGTGATTATTGATTATCTTTGACTTTAATTTTGAATTTCTGTTTTTATTTTTCTGTTTTTATTTTTTCTGTTTTTATTTTATTTTATTTTATTTTATTCTCTGAATCTTATATCTTCTCGTATATCTTTTTCTGCTAACCAAATATTCTAGGGTTTTGTGTTCTTGTGTATGCAGGAGGCAATTCGAACTAGGAGCAAGATAATTGCAAAACCTCTTCTTGAAGGTTTAGACGAGAGTAGACGGAGGAGAAGAATCCGAACATCTAGAGAACTTTTCCCTCCTCCGGAAACTCTGTTGCAACCATCACCACAAGGTTCTGACCATAGCACAGAAAATATGGAGAACAATAATATCAGAAGAACTCGTGCTGATTACACCAATACAGCTGGACCTCAGCACTTTAACAGTATAGCTAGACCTAGAGTCAATGCAGCTAACATGGAGGTCAAACCAGCATTGATCCAACTGGTGAAGAGCAATCAATTCAATGGGTTATCTCATGAAAGCCCATATGAGCACCTCACTACATTTAATGAGATCTGCAACACAGTGAAAATCAATGGGGTGCCAGATGAAGCAATCAAACTTAGCTTGTTTCCTTTCTCATTAGGAGGCAATGCTAAGCTTTGGTTAAATTCTTTTCCAGAGGGAAGTTTCACAGAGTGGGAAGCAGTGGTAACCAAGTTTCTAAATAAATAATTCCCACAATCAAAGGTGGACAAAGGCAAGCAAGAGATTTCTTCATTCAGGCAGGGCATGGAAGAATCACTGGGTCATGCATGGGATAGATACAAAAGCTTGCTACGAAAAACACCCACGCATGGATTCGATGAAGTGGAAGTAGTCCTTACCTTCCTTGGAGGTCTTGGTTCACAAACCAAGATGATGCTTGATGCCTCAGCAGGAGGAAACATTAAATGGAAAACTCCAGAGGAAGCAACAGAAATTATTGAAAATATGGCTACTAGTGATAATGAGCTCAACAGTGAAAGAGGAGCTCCTATGCAACAAAAAGGAGTTCTTCAATTACAAACACATGATGCCTTGCTAGCACAAAATAAAATTCTAGCTCAACAGCTGGAGAATCTTACGAGAACACTTGCACAATTGCCTAAAGAGTTGAAGACTGCTGCATAGGTACAATCTCAGTTGTGCGAATTATGTGGAGGTGACCATATAAATGGTCAGTGTGCCTTTCCAGCAGAAGCTTTAGAAGATGTGAACTTTATGGCCAACCAGTTTCCGTACCGTCAAGGGAACTTCAATCAAGGGTGGAAACCACACCCAAGCATTGGTCAAGGGCAGAATGGGCAGGCTGGACAAAATGGGCAATTCAACAAGTAACAGCAACAACCAACTTTATGGCAACAGTTTGCTGCATTTAATGAAAGGTTCATAAAGATGGAAGAAACTGTGAATCAATTTATACAGAAAACTGAGTCTACCCAAAAGAGCACTGAAGCTGCTATCAAGAATTTGGAGATTCAGATGGGGCAGATCACCAAGCAGGTGGAAGAAAGGCCAAATAGAAATTTTGGGGCTAATACTGAGGTTAACCCCATGGAAGAATGTAGAGTGATGGAGAGCACAAATGATGAGATAGTTGAGTTAGACAAAGGAGAAATAGAAGAGAAAAGAGAAATAGAGAGCAAAAATACTTTTCCTTTTCCAATACATCAAGGGAAACAACTGGATTTCACAGAACTATTCAAGATGGTGGATAATGATGCACCTTGGGAGCAGATTCTACAACAAATTGCAGTTTACACTAGAACTGATGAAGACGTCTCTACAAAGAAAAGACGTAGAGATGATGAGGCAAAAAACTGTAAAACTGTTAAAAAGGAGCCATTCCCTCCAAAAGCAACAGATCCAGGAGGCTTTTCTATCCCTTGTACTATAGGGAAGAAAAGGATTAAAAAAGCTCTTCTTGATTTAGGTTCAAGTGTTAACTTGATACCTTACTCTTTACTGGAGCAAATCGGCGATGTTAATATGAAACCTGTAAAGGTTAATTTAGTAATGGCCGATGGATCTTCAAAGGAACCATGTGGGATTGCAGAGGACATTATAGTTTGTGTTGGCAAACTCCAGTTCTTGGCAGACTTTGTGGTGATGAAGATGGAGACAGAAAAGATACCTATCATTCTTGGAAGACCGTTTATGAAAACGGCCAAAGCTATCATTGATGTAAACGAAGGTATAGTGATGCTCCAGGACCGAGAGGAGAGAGTTGTTGTAGATGTCTTTAAAGATGAGATGCAAACACTGGAGGAAGAAGCTAGTTATAAAGCTGCATTTCAAGATAGTTTTCTGATTCCATCTCTCTCCTTCTTCACTTCTTTCACCAAATTCACCTTAAAACCTACACAAAAACACTGAAATCAAGCATAAACCTGTCCAGCTCTCTTATTTCAGAAAATATGAACAAAAGCATGATTTCAAGCTAGTTTCTAAGGGTTAAAGGTTGCTTTTAGTATCAATTTCAAGCATAAAAATAACAGTTTTTCAACTGTTATCACAACCCCAAACTTAGAACTTTGCTTGTCCTCAAGCAAACAAGATGTAACTCAATCTTCTACCAATTCATATGATGGTTCACTCATTCAAAAATCTTCCTTTCAAGATAAGTAAAGACTTCAATCGAACTTATGACCAAGATTTCAATCAAGATGTGCACATGCTTTAGTGTTCACAAAGTTATTTAATATCCAACAAATGTTATTTTTCATGAATGATCAATCAATTAAGCATGGATGTTCATGTGCTCATGGAATACTTCCTCACCAGGTAAAGTGTTTCACTCACACTCAAGTGTATAAGAGGTAATCACTCATTCACTCCACTATCACAATGTCACATGAATCAACTTTGCCTTTCATTTAACCACAATCAAAAACATTAACAAGCATGCATCATCACAAGGACCTTTCAATGGCTTATAACGTGGCTGGGCTAACAAGAAAATATGTTTTTCTGGATCACAAAATCCTTGAGTTAAGAGAATCATAACAACACAATTATTCTTATTTTTCCCAACTTTCTTTTGCATTGAGCTTTGCTTTTTTCTTTTCTTGTCTTTTTAATTTTCTTTTCATATTCTTAATTCTTAGCTCTTAGCTCAATGCTTTTCCTTTTTCATGCTTTCCTAACAACCCCAAACTTGAACATTTAACAATACCACACAAGATTTTCTACTTAACTCAAGGTAAAGCTTTTCAACAAGGGTTTTCAATTTATATTCAAGGCTAAGGGTTCAAAGGATAGAACACAAAGTGTTCTCTTTCAATGGGCTAACTTTATGAATTTGGCCAATAAAAAACGGTTCCAACAAACGGCCTTGATCATATGATGCAAAACAAACAATTGATTCAATCATAGAAAACCTGGGCAAAATCATTCATGTTTCCAAAGTAATAGCATTCAATCAATAAAAACTCTGGAGCTTAAAACCTCACATATAAGCTCATTCACATTTGACATACACATCCTGCTTAATCTCACAATCACAATCATTATATCCTGCATTTGTTCACAAAGCTTATGAATCACCTGTATAAGCATTTTATGTGCACATCTATCTCAACATCAATCAATCACTAATCATCATCAAGCATTACTTATCACACAATCACAGTCAATAGCAAACCATCACAACAAACCAGGTTTCCAATAGAGTACATCAACCTTAATCTAAAACAAAAGTAAATAAGTTCAGAACACTTAAACCAACAAAAGCATAAGTTCATGATAGAATTCATCAGTAAATGCTATCTCAGCTCCTCATCAATCTGAGTTGTCCTCTGTATCTTCCTCTTCTTCCTCATCTTGATCATCTTCAAATGCATCATCATCATCAGCTTCATCTTCTTCCATCTCCCTAACTGAAGCTTCAGTTGCTTCAGCTCCTCCTCCTTGCACCGGCTCCTCTGGCCAAGCTACCACATTATGGAATTCCTCCATAGTCCACCTGTGAGCTGGAGGTGTATCATACATCCCCACAATCATCTCAGCGGTAGCCACCTGCCCTCTATGAATGGACTGTAACTGAGCACCTATAAGAGACATGTACATGTCCCTCATCTGGAACGCTTCTGCTTCATGTGTCTCAGCAGATGTCTGGTTCTGTGCTTGCCCTCTCTCTCTGCGAGCATGGCGTGGTGGAACTGGCTGAGCTGCCTCCTCACCTCCACAGTACTGTCTGTAATAGGCCTCATCAATGGCTTTTCTTGGCCTTTCAAATGGTGGAGCAGAAGTGTCCACCCCAGCTATCTTGCAAAGGTGAGTGATTAAGGATGGATGTCCTAGGGGTGCTTTGTTATTTGAGGTATTGGCACACACACTAATCTCATCAGCTATCACCTGCCCAATATTAACATTTAAGTTCCTGATAGCACAGTAGATGAAGAGTGCCCTGCTGAGAGTAATATCTGACACATGTGAACATGGCTGAATGTTGGCATGAGAAAATGCCATCCAATACTTTGCAAGAGGAGTCAGATCAGTCCTCCTAATGTTTACCACTGAGCCAGATCTATTCCTTTGGAAGTGTCCTCCAAGTATACATAGTACTCTTTCTACATCCTCAAAATCAGCCCCTTCCTCCATGCAAAGAGCAAACTGGCACTGCTCACCAGCCCACACAGTATCCAAGAAGTTATTGATAGAATCAAGATCATACCTGATAGCATGGCCTCTGACATAGCCCAAATAATTTTCAACTGGATAATCACCAATCCTCTTTGCATTAGTGTAGAATTCTTTTACCACAGCTATGTTAGCAGGTGCAGGATATGTGGCTAGCTTTCCCCAGTCATTCCCTAAAAATTTCTCTCCAAATTGAGGAGCAAAGTTAGGTATCATTCCAACTTTTCTCTCCATAAGGAGTCTCCTGTCTTGCACCACCTTGAAGTGCTTCTCATGTTTCCGAGAGAGGAACCTACTATAATGGGGTTGTTCTGGTTCCTTTTCCTTTCTCTTGGTTGCCATGGTTTTCAATCTTTTTCCTGAAGAGGATGTCATTCCTGCAATCAAACACAGTTACAAAACCACAGAACATGATGTTAATCATTTGTAAAACACAGAATACAACTCCTTTCGATGCTAAACCACCGCTGAGGGTCAGAATTACCCCTCAGCGCCACCAGTGCCACATTCCAGAACACAAATTTTCAAAAATTTCAGGTCTGGCATAGTGCCGCTCAGCGACAATTTACCCCTGAGCAGTAACTCTGCAGAGTTTTGAAAAACCTCTTTTTAAGCTGTCCTAACTCCACCCAAATGCAATTTTCAGTTTTCTAGATCAAAATCATGCAGTTTAATCGGTTCAAACATCAATTATATCATCAAATCATGCATAGAAATCAAAACCCCTAAATATTCATGCTTTGACAATCACATTCAAAATTAAGAACCCTAGAATGAACAAAATGCTTTACTTACTTGGGTGGAGATACTAGATGCAATGAGAATGCTTCCAAGCTAAGATGCTCTATTCCAACCCCAAACTTAGATGAAACACTAGTGAGAAAGTGAGTTGAAGAGAGATTTTCTTAAGAGGGAAAAGATGTGGAAAACCTTGGAAAAGGTATGTGGGAGTGTTTGTGCAGAGAAGAGCCTGAAAATAAAAGCTTATGCGCAGCTTAGGGTATAAAAATACCCTAATGGGCTCGGGTCCCGCTAAGGGGAAACTAAACCCACTCTGCGATAATACCGCTCAGCGGTAACTTGCCGCTCAGCGGCACTTTCGTGAAGTGCTCTTCTCCTTCTTTTCTTAACCTACGTGCCTCCTAAACATGCCCCTCACTGGTTCCCTGCAATTCAATTCTCAGGTTACTTATGCACAACCCTATTATACTACTACAATGAAACAAACAAAAACAATCAATCAACTGGGTTGCCTCCCAGGTAGCGCTTGTTTAACGTCACGAGCCTGACCCAAAATCCACCAACACCCATCAGTAGGTGTTACAAACTTACCAACACCCATCAGTAGGTGCAAAATTTTCTCACCAACACCCATCAGTAGGTGTTACAAACTTAGTATCCTTCAGTAGATACTTAACCACCTAGCATCCTTCAGTAGATGCTATATCCAACAAAGTATTTACAAAAATAATGTCCACAAATTAAAAGTTACAAAACAAAATCAAAAAGTTTTTAAATCACTGGGTTGCCTCCCAGCAAGCGCCTTTTTAATGTCATTAGCTTGACCCAATAAAGCTCATGTTCCATCTTCTTTTTCTTCTTTCTACTGAACTTCTTCAGAAATTTGATCAAACCAGGAACCTGTTGCAATGTCTCAATCATAGGAACTTTAATCTCCAATTTCTTGAAGATTTCCATCAAGCGCTCAAATTCCTTCTTCCTATGATACTTCTTTGGATGGGGATGGGATTTTTCATATGATTTCTTCTTATTTCCTCTCATCCTCTTTTTCTTCCTTTTTCTCTCCCTAAATTTTCTCTTTTTCTTTTCTCTTATTTTTTTCTTCCCTTTTCTTTTTCTTTTCACACAAATCTTCTTTCTCTCTTCTCTCTCAACCACTTCTTTCTCTTTTTCTTCATCTTTATTTTTCTCACTCAACTCTTCTTTTTCTTTTCTCTCTATCTTTTCCTCATCTCCCTCTATTTTTTTCTCATCAAGAATCTTGTCACTTTCAGTGACAATGGTTTGCCCTTCCTCCTTAAGGTTAACTTCAGTATTAACCTCATCATTCAATCTCTGACTAATGTAACGAAGTTGCATCTCCATTCTTTTACATGATTCTTCAATGCTTTTCTGAGTAGCGTCAGAATTTTTCAAAAATCGTTGAAGGGTGTCCTCCAACCTATCCAAACTTCCTGATAGAAAGGGTTGTTGCTGCCATTGTTGTGGTGGCGGCCATTGTTGTGGTGATGGCCTATCAAATGGTCCGGCAGCTTGCCAAAATTGGCTTTGATCCATGCTTGAGTTAGGTTCCCACCAGTCGTTGAGATTACTTTGGTAGAATTGCGTGCCCATATAGTTAAATTCTTGACCAAATTGCATTCTGCAGACATTAGGCACAAAACCCTAAAAACAATTGTTAGCACAAAAAGATATAAAAGAAGATATAAGATCAGAGATAAGAAGATAAAATAAAAACAGAAAACAGAAAAATAAAATAAAATAAAAACCAAAAAATAAAATAAAATAAAATAAAAACTGAAAAATATGAACAGAAAATTAAAAACAGAAATTCAAAATTAAAGTCAAAGATAATCAATAATCACACAAATTAAAGTCCTTCATCTTGCCTTTCCATAGGTGATAATTTTCTCCATTCAAAGGAATCAATTTTGTATGTGCCTCCATCATTCACGCAAACTAAACAGTCCCTTAACAAAAGAGCTCTAATGTCACTCTGATGGGGAAAGAACCAAAATTATAATAACTTGAAAAACAGAAATTCAAAATTAAAGTCAAAGATAATCAATAATCACACAAATTAACCAGTTAAACCACGAGTCCCCGGCAACGGCGCCAAAAACTTGATGACAAATTTATGAACACCGAAAAACGGCGCCACAAACTTGTTTAACAATCGGCAAGTGTGACCGAATCGTTTCAAGTAATAAACTTGGTAAGACCAAGTATCGTTCTCCCAAAGGACTCACGGCCTAGTTTAGTTATGTGATTCGTTGATTATTTAAGACTTAAAAATGAAATAAGTGGAGTTTAATAACAGAAAATAAACATGTATGCATGAATTTGATCAATGGCTAAAACAAAATACAAACACTTCAATGGAATATATGGATGAGTATGTTGTTGGGGTTATCAATTTCATCTTATCCACTCTCATATACTTTAGGAATTCAACATTCTTTTCATCATTGTTAATGCCACTCTCTAAATTACCTTGCAAGAAGGCCTATCCCTAATTACGAGTTCATACGATTCCTAGCATTCCTAATAATTAGTTCTTTTAGTGCAGGAGCTTAACGGCAACCAATATACTATTGGGAGAAATTCCCCGGATCTAGACTTTCCCGTACGTTCCCGTATCGACAAAATCAATAATCATGCATTGAATGAGTTAAACAAAGCAAGCATTGAGCAAAGAGGAAAAACCCTAACTAATGATGAAAGAAAGCATAGGTCTTAAATATAAGATGTAAAAACAAATTCCATATATGAGAGTTTCACAAGACTACATTGATTCCCCAACAACAATACAAGGTTTAGTTCACCATATTCATGGTGAAACTAGATGAATAATAATGAAAGAATGAAAGATAAAACCCTAGAAAGGTGAAGAGGTAGCCTGAGCATCCAAGATCCTCCTTCAAAGGGGTGGAAGAGAGAGTGTTTGCTTCGTTTCTACCAAAGATACAAACCCTAGGACGTCCTAAAGCTTATATACTATTCTAAAATTACAGAAAATTTAGGCCCAAGCCTTCCCCTCAGCGGCCATTTTGCCCCTCAACGGATCCCCCGTGAGCTCCTGAGTGCCGCTCAGCGGTAAACTGCCGCTGAGCGGCAGTTGCGGCTTCTCCTTTTGCACTTTTTGATGCCTTTTCTGATTCCATCTCTCTCCTTCTTCACTTCTTTCACCAAATTCACCTTAAAACCTACACAAAAACACTGAAATCAAGCATAAACCTGTCCAGCTCTCTTATTTCGAAAAATATGAACAAAAGCATGATTTCAAGCTAGTTTCTAAGGGTTAAAGGTTGCTTTTAGTAAGATAAGAGCCTCAAATCTAAAATGAAATTCAATCCAAAAGCAAATCAAATTAAAGAAAAAGGTGCCAATTTTCTTCAGCTTCAAACATGCCTCATTCCAACTCAGCATCACACGTGAAACAACACCAATTCTGAAATGATGGGCTGGCTAGGTTATTGGCTGAGCTTTTTGATAGCTTTGGCAGCAAGCTTCTCCCTCCAAGTCTCTCTTTTCACGTGATCAAAATGCTATGCTGGCAGCTGCTCCCTCCAATTTTATTAAGCCTACAAAGCAAAGAAAATGTGCTTTTAATTATGGGAAGAAGGATTAATGTAAATTACCTTCCATAGAAGCAAAATGGTAGGTGATCCTTCTTCCTCTTGAATCCTCTTTACCATGGCTCTAGTAAGAGGTCCAATGTGTGTCTTAGATGGTCTTCCATCAACTCCTCTAAGCAACAACTACATCCCCATGTTGGTTTGCAAGTGAACATCACCAACACCAATAACCTTAGACACTCCATCATTACCCATCTTCAATACTCCAAAATCACCAGGTGTATAAGATGTGAAGAACTCCTTCCTGGATGTAACATGTAGTGTAGCACCACTATCAATTATCCACATGCTCTCATCAGATACAAGATTAATAGTGTCATAATCACGAAGACAAATAAGGTCACCACATGTAGTAGTAGTAACATGATCACCATCATCAGTATCTTTTTCTCTTTGCTTACCTTTTTTGTCTTTGCTCTCTTTCTTCAACAAAAAACAGTTCTTCTTTATATGCCCTGTTTTGTGACAATAGTGACACTCCACATTCTTGTACCGAGACCTGGACTTGCTCCTACTTTTATCTCTACCACTATTTTGTTCTTTCTTCTAGCTTCTCCCCCTATTCTCTGTAATAAGCACTTCTGAATGAGATGAAGCACCATGTGTCTTCCTTCTCATCTCTTCATTAAGGGCACCACTCTTTGCCATATGCAAAGAAATATCACCATTAAAGGTAGCACTTATCATGGAAACCCGAAATGTCTCCCACGAATTCGGTAAAGAGTTTAATAGGAATAAGCCCAATAGATCATCATCAAATTTTATACCCACTCCTGCTAATTGATCATAGCATCCTTGAAACTCACTCAAGTGATTTGAAATAGGAGTTCCTTCCTTGTACTTCAACTCCACAAAATTTTTCAGCAAGTACAATTTATTAGTCCCTGTCTTAGAGGCATACAAGGACTCAAGCTTATCCCATAGGCTTCTCGCATGTGTCTCATTAGAAACAAAATTATAAACATTATCATCAACAAACTGCCTGATAAATCCACATACTTGTTGATGTTCAAAATCCCATTCTTCATCTGACTTGGATTTCGGCTTATTGGAAGCAAAAAGAGGAAGATGCAAATTTTTCACAAATAGCAAGTCCTTCATCTTGCCTTTCCATAGGTGATAATTTTCTCCATTCAAAGGAATCAATTTTGTATGTGCCTCCATCATTCACGCAAACTAAACAGTCCCTTAACAAAAGAGCTCTAATGTCACTCTGATGGGGAAAGAACCAAAATTATAATAACTTGAAAAAAGTAATAACGCAGCGGAAATTCAATCCCCCTTCTTGCGAGAATCTGTGAGGAGCACCAAACAAATAGAACAAAAATAGAATCCAAAGCACAAAGAGACACCAACAATTTTTAGCGTAGAAAACCCCTCAATGCAAGGGTAAAAACCACGAGTCGTCCAGAACAAAGAAAAATCCACTATTATCAATAATAAGTTACAAAAGAGTCTCCAATAATAACACCAAATGATGTGTTAAATAAGCCAATTTAAATAAGCACAAATGCTTAAAAATGAGAACCAAGAAGATGAAAATTCTCCAAAACAGGGTTGCTGGTGCGGGACCGATTTCTCTCAATCTAGACCTTCGATTGACGATCCGAATGGTCAGTATGAAGAACTATATGTCTGAAACCTACTTTCCAAAACTCAGCTCGATCCAACGGTGAATGACTTCACAACGACGAAAATACCAGTGCAGGTTTAGGGTTATGCGGGAATGACTTTCTCTCTTTCTTTTTCTCTCACTTGGCTTTTGCCTCTCTTCAAATGATTCTAATGTGCCCTACTAATCTGACCCATCTCTATTTGACCTAGTGAGACCTAAAGGTCCACATTATTTGTGCCTATTCTCCACATAGGAAGGGAGCCCAATAATCCAACACACATGTATATACACATGATCTGAGAGAAAGAGAGAAGACAGAGAGGTACTAACCAGCAATTCCAAAAACCCTAGCAACAAAAGTGAGGCCGACAATGGCTATATTACCCTCAACAATCCACTGAAGCAAGCTCTTGATCTCTTGGGACTTGATGATATTTTGACGGCTTGTGTAGGTCTACATATATGAAAATGGCGTTAGAGTTGTTGGATGAAATGGGATTGTAGTCTAAATTTTCTTACATATACATATATGATTCAAAGTTTCTGTAAAAGAGGAAAGTGGGCGAAAGCACTAGATATACATTTGTCTCATTCTCACATACACAGGCACGGGTAATAAGTCAATTAGACCTTTTTCTGTTTCACACAACCTTCATCGTTTTGTCTTTTTCCTTTGTCATCCATAACCCTATGTCCCAATTTGTAAATTTTTGGCTTTTCCTTGTTATGGGATATTATTAGTAGTCAACCGAACGGTGGAATGTAGGAAGAGGCCGAGCGGGAGAAGAAGAAGGGAACTGAACGACTTAAGGCAGTGAGGCTACCGAGCGAGACTGAGCAGTGAAAAAGAAGGAGGGAACCGAACGGCTGAAGACGGTGCTACCGAACGTAGAAGTACGGGAGCCGATCGGTTGAAGAGTTATAGAATATTATTTAATAGACTGATACTAAACTCTGTAATCTTTTTCTATAAAAACAATTGTATTCTGTAAATTCAGATCAACGAATGAATAACATTAGAATTCTCCTAATCTTCCAAATCTATTCATTTGTGTTCGGATTCCTTTCTCTTATATGGATTCCTTACGTCCTGGGTTGTTGTTCGAGACTACTGTTTTCCTAGAAGAACAGTATCAATTGGTATCAGACGGTGACCTTCCAACCACATCATTCCAATGGCTACCAACACCCGTTCTGTACGTGAAGATTTTGATCACTTCAAAGATTCAATGGAGGCTCGCTTCTTGGAGCTGGGAACGTCACTAGAGGCTCGCTTCATGGAAATTGGTGCATCTTTGAAGAGCAATCTTGTGGAAATAATTGGTAATCGTGAAACGCATTCTGTCGCCAATAACGTTAACCATTCTCGACCTTATTCTTGTAGTACAAGTTTGGCTAGGTTAGATTTTCCTCGTTTCAATGGAGATGGGGTGAAGCAATGGTTAATTCAATGTGAAACTTTCTTCTCCGTGGATGGCACACTAGATGATTACAAGGTCCGCTTGGCAGTTGTCCATTTTAAAGGAAAAGCTTTGCAATGGCACAATGCATATGTCAAGAATATAGGGTTATTTAATCTTCCTTCTTGGGAGTCTTACACTAAGATCTTGATTGATAAATTCGAGGAGGTTTGTGAAGATCCTATGGCTGATTTGATGAGGTTGCATCAAGAGAGTTCTGTCCAAGATTACCATGACGCCTCTGATCGAATAGTGTCACAAGTTGAACTCTCGGAGGCTAATCAATTAAGTTGTTTTCTGGGCGGGTTGAAGCAAGACGTCCTGATGATGGTTTGTATGTTTCAGCCTACTTCCGTAAGGACAGTTGTACCGTACGGTCCCCTGATTACCGTACGGTCCCCTGATGCATCATTAACATCCCGCCAAATGCCCAGACCGACCACCCAAGTCGACCTACCACCCGACAGACCAACCATCAGGTCGACCGTATGGTCGGATTATAAATAGTAATAACTCATTAAAGCCCTTAATGAAGATTAAGGCGTGATTGGGCCGTCATTAGGCCGACAAAAGGTAAAAGCCCATTACAACCACTATAAATAAGAGTCTCAAGTATGATTTTCAGGAGAGATTACACATGTTGCATATTATGCATTACTTGCATCCTTCATAATTGTTCGGTTATTTTACTGACTTGAGCATCGGAGCACCTTTAACAGGTACGCCCCTGCCCGGCTTGGAGAAGGAGGGAGAGTGAGATGCGTCCGACTAGGCCTCAGCACCCGCTCGCTACAACGTTCGTCCAGCTCCCAACGGTCGCCCGCTTGGAACATAGCTCGTCTGATCTTCATCCTGAAGCACTTTGAACAATGCTTGATTTGTCCAGTCTGCAAGGTTCACCCAATCTTCAAGGTCCGTCCGGCCATCAGCACGATCAGGAGCGTTTTAGTAGGGTCCCACCAAACCCGACCGGAACATTTTGGTGCCCACCTTGGGGCCGAGCGAGTATCCCTATTGTATGCGCAAGGAACCAGAGAGTGGAGCCTCTAACGAACGTCAACTCACTCTTTTAGACTCGTCCGCTCGGCCTCGTCAACTCGGTCACTCGGCCTCTTCCACCATTCGGCTTTTCGACCTCGTTTGCTCAAACCGTTCGACCATACCTTGGTCTCAGGTACTTTCTCAAACCTGCCCTCACAGGTACTCGGCCGACCATCAGGCCATCAGGCCTCAACTCTCGGCCATCAGGTATCAAGTCTCGGTCGACCAGCCTCAAGTTCTTGACCATTCAGCCAGAACCTTAGCCAAATTTGGCCTCTAACATCCGGCTATCCGACCTTAACCTCTTGGTCATCCGTCCTCAGTTACTCGGTCGCCCGACATCAATCATTCGGCCTCGGCCTAGAATCAATAATCAGTCGTTCGGCCACACCCTACCTAAACTTCCCAGCCTCCAATGGCCTCAATCGTCCGGTCATACTTTGACCTATCAGTTGTCCGGTCATAGCTTGACCTCAAAGGAGTTCAACCATCCGGCCTCAAACTCGGCCATTCGGCCTCAACCTCTTAGCCAAACTTGGCCTCGTTTGCGCGACCATTCGGTCTACATCATTCGTCCGGCCGTTCGGCCGTACTAATCAGGTACTTTCTTAAACCAGGCCTCCAGGTACATAGTGAAAAATTGGCATTAACATCAGATCATTTGGCCGTGCGGCCTCAAGTACATCCGTCATTCAGCCTCATTCAGCCTCGCCTATTTGGCCTCAATAACTTGGGCAGTGAACGACGAGTTCTTTGTTGAACTACTGTTGCCCAACTCCAGACAAAGTCCAAGTTGATGAACAACGAGTTCTGTAATGAACCACTGTCAGCTTGGTCGGGCAGTGAACGACGAGTTCTTTGTTGAACCACTGCTGCCCGACTCCAGACAAAGTCCAAGTTGATGAACGGCGAGTTCTGTAATGAACCACTGTCAGCTTGGCCGAACAATGAGCGACGAGTTCTTTGCAGAACCACTGCTTCCTAACTCTAGACAAAGTCCAAGTTGATGAACGACGAGTTCTTTAATGAACCACTATCAACTTGGTCGGGCAGTGAACGACGAGTTCTTTGCTGAACCACTGCTGCCCGACTCCAGACAAAGACCAAGTTGATGAACGGGGCGCTCTGTTAACTTGGTCGGGTGGTGAACAGGACACCCTATCGTCCGGAGCGCTCCAAAGGCCTCCACAACTTGGCCTTCAAAGGCCTCAACTCGGCCTTCACTGGCCTCGACTGTTCGGCCACTGCTTGGCCTCAACTTGGCCTTCGTATGGCCTCACCCGTTCGACCGTTAAAGGCCTTAACTTGTCCTCCAAAGGCCTTATCATCTCGGCCCTCGTGGCCTCAACCGTTCGGCCTTGAAATGGCCTCATGTTTTCGGCCTCCAAAGGCCTCAACAACTCAGCCTTCACAGGCCTCGACCGTTTGGCCACTACCTCGACCGTTTGGCCACTACCTCGACCGTTCGGCCACTACCTCGACTTGGCCTTTGTATGGCCTCACTCGTTCGGCCGTTAAAGGCCTTAACTTCGCCTTCGAAGGCCTCAACATCTCGGTCTCCATGAACTCAACCGTTCGGCCTTGAAATGGCCTCAAGTTTTCGGCCTCAAAAGGCGTCAACAACTCGACCTTCAAAGGCCTCCACTCGGCCTTCCAATGGCATCAATCGTTCGGCCTCCTCAGCGTCAACGTGGGCTTCCCGGCCTCAACAACTCGGCCTTCAAAGGCCTCAACTTGGCCTTCAAAGGCCTCGACCGTTTGGCCACTGCCTCAACTTGGCCTTCTTATGGCCTCACCCGTTCGACCGATAAAGGCCTTAACTTGGCCTCCAAAGGCCTCAACATCTCAGCCTCCGCGGCCTCAACCCTTCGGCTTTGAAATGGCCTCAAGTTTTCGACCTCCAAAGGCCTCAACAACTCAGCCTTCAAAGACCTCAACTCGGCATTCACAGGCCTCAACTTCGGCCACTGCTTGGCCTCAACTTGGCCTTCGTATGGCCTCAGTCGTTCGACCGTTAAAGGCCTTAACTTGGCCTCCAAAGGCCTTATCATCTCGGCCTCCGCAGCCTCAACCGTTCGGCCTTGAAATGGCCTCAAGTTTTCTGCCTCAAAGGCCTCAACAACTCAGCCTTCAAAGGCCTCAACTCGGCCTTCACAAGCCTCGATTGTTCGGCCACTGCCTCGACTTGGCCTTCACAAGACCTCACCCGTTCGGGCGTTAAAGGCCTTAACTTGGCCTCCGAAGGCCTCAACATCTCGGCCTCTACGGCCTCAACCGTTCGGCCTTGAAATGGCCTCAAGTTTTCAGCCTCCAAAGGCATCAACAACTCGGCCTTCAAAGGCCTTTACTCGGCCTTCAAAGGCCTCCACTCGGCCTTCCAATGGCCTCAACTGTTCGGCCTCCTCGGCCTCAATGTGGCCTTCTCGGCCTCAACAAATTGGCCTTCAAAGGCCTCAACTCGGCCTTCACAAGCCTCGACCGTTCGGCCACTACCTCAACTTGGCCTTCGTATGGCCTCACTTGTTCGGCCGTTAAAGGCCTTAACTTGGCCTCAACATCTCGGCCTCCGCGGCCTCAACCGTTCGGCCTTGAAATGGCCTCAAGTTTTCGGCCTCCAAAGGCCTCATCAACTCGGCCTTCACAGGTCTCGACTGTTCGGCCACTACTTGACCTCAACTTGGCCTTCGTATGGCCTCACTCGTTCGGCTGTTAAAGGCCATAACTTGGCCTTCGAAGGCCTCAACATCTCGGCCTCCGCAGCCTCAACCGTTCGGCCTTGAAATGGCCTCAAGTTTTCATCCTCCAAAGGCGTCAACAACTCGGCCTCAACGTGGCCTTCTTGGCCTCAACCTCTCGGCCTCCAAAGGCCTCAATCGTTCGGCCATTTCTTAGCCTCAAAGTGGCCTTCTCGACCTTAACTTCTCGGTCTCCAAAGGCCTCAACATTCTTGGCCACCATAGTCTCAATCGTTCGGCCTTTTAGAGGCCTCAACTTCTCGGCCACCACGGCCTCGACCTCTCGGTCATAGCCTAGCCTCAACTTCTCAGCCTCGAGTGGCCTCAACCGTTTGGCCGCTGCTTGGCCTCAATTGTTCAGCCTCCAAAGGCCTCAGCTCGGCCTCCAAAGGCCTTCCGCTTTTCGGCGTCCAAAGGCCTCAAAGGCCATCCATTGGTCTCAACTTCTCGGCCATAGCTTGGTCTCAACTTCTCGGCCGTAGCTTGGTCTCAACTTCACGGCCTCTACCGTTCGGCCTCAACTTGGCCCTTGATGGCCCCAATTTTTCGGCCTCCCAAAGGCCTCAAAATTCTCGGCCTCGAATGGCCTCAACAAGCATGACTCTTTATCTTTCATCAACTCACCAACAAGCCGAGATGACTTAGAAACGAAAGCCAACCAGGGAACCCGTCCGCGTCAGGAAGGCCATGCACAAAAACCCCTTCACATCATTAACATCATGCTCGAGCTTGGGGGGCTGATGTACTATACGGTCCCTTGATTACCATACAGTCCCCTGATGCATCATTAACATCCCGCCAAACGCCCAGACCGGCCACCTAGGTCGACCTACCACCCGACCGACCATCCCGGCGACCAACCATCAGGCCGACCGTATGGTCGGATTATAAACAATAATAACTCACTAAAGCCCTTAATGAAGATTAAGGCGTGATTGGGCCGTCATTATCCCGACGAAAGGTAAAAGCCCATTACAATCAGTATAAATAAGAGTCCCAGGTATGATTTTCAGGAGAGATTGCACAAGCTGCATATTATACATTACTTGCATCCTTCATAATCGTTCGATCATTTTACTAACTTGAGCATCGGAGCACCTTTAACAGGTATGACCCTGCCCGATTGTGAGAAGGAGGGAGAGGGAGATGCGTCCGACCAGGCCTTAGCACCCGTCCGCTACAACATTCGTCCAGCTCCCAACGGTCGCCCGCTTGGAACAAAGCTCGCCCGGTCTTCATCCTGAAGCGCTTTGAACAATGCTTGATCCGTCCAATCTGCAAGGTTCACCCAGTCTTCAAGGTCCGTCCAGCCATCAACACAATCAGGAGTGTTTTAGTAGAGTCCCACCAAACTCGACCGGAACAACAACTTTCTCACTAGCCAAAATGTATGAATCTACTAACAGCACCACTTCGCAAGGGAAGCCATTCCACAGGCAACTCAAACCTCCTTTGTTGCCTAACCCCACCCAGAGCGCGGAAGATCGTTGCCCAACACCATTCTCCAGGAATCTAACCCTTACTTATATGAATGAAAGAAGGGCCAAAGGGTTGTGCTATTTCTGTGATGAACCGTTCACACCAGCCCATAGCCTAACCCACAAGAAACTCTAGATTCATGTCTTGCAATTAGAAGAACACACCATTTCAGATTAAGACATCACACCTCTTGTTGAAACAGAGGAAAATAGGAGGGAAGACCCATTGATTATGGTTAACACGTTGACAGGAGTTGCTAGTTTATGCACTATGCGAGTCACGGGTCTTTGCAGAAAAAAACGTCTACATATCCTCATTGATAATGGAAGTACGTATAATTTCTTGGACGTTCACATAGCCAAGAAACCAGGATGCAAAATTGGGACCATGGATCCTTTGAGTGTCACAATGGCAGACGATGCTAAGGTCAAGATTAACAACAAGGTTAAAAAATTTTTTTGGATATTACTGATGACAAATTTATGAACACCGAAAACGGCGCCACAAACTTGTTTAACAATCGGCAAGTGTGACCGAATCGTATCAAGTAATAAAACTATGTAAGACCAAGTATCGTTTTCCCAAAGGACTCACGGCCTAGTTAGTTATCTGATTTGTTGATTATTTAAGACCTGTGAACAATTGATTGTAGGTTTTTAATACAAAAGATAGTAAATAAACATGTATGCATGAATGTGATCAATGGCAAAAAGAGTAAAACAAACACGTAATGAATGACATGGATGAGTATGTTGTTGGGGTTATCAATTTCATCTTATCCACTCTCATATACTTTAGGAATTCATCAATCTTTTCATCAATGTTAATGCCACTCTCTAAATCACCTTGTCAAGAAGGTCTATCCTTAATTACGAGTTCATACAATTTCTAGCATTCCTAGTAATTAGTTCTGAAGTGCAGGAGCTTAAAGGCAACCAATATATTATTGGGAGAAATTCCCCGGATCTAGACTTCCCCGTACGTTCCCATATCGACAAAATCAATGATCATAGAAATGAATGAGTTAAACAAAGCAAGCATTAAGCAAAGAGGAAAAACCCTAACTAATGATGAAAGAAAGCATGTATCTTAAAATAAGATGTTAAAACATTAAGTCCATATATGAGAGTTTCACAAGACTACATTGATTCCCCAACAACAATACAAGGTTTAGTTCACCATATTCATGGTGAAACTAGATGAATAATAATGAAAGAATGAAAGATAAAACCCTAGAAAGGTAGAGAGGTAGCCTGAGCATCCAAGATCTTCCTTCAAAGGGGTGGAAAAGAGAGTGTTTGCTTCGTCCCAGCCAAAGATACAAACCCTAGGAATACCTAAAGCTTGCCCAAGCCCAAAATAATGCCGCTCAGCGGTAAGTGCGTGTGTTGGTTTCCTCCCCTTAGCGGCCTTTTCACCCCTCAGCGGAGCCAACGTGGGTTTCTGAGTGCCGCTCAGCGGTGGTTGCGGCTTCTTCTTTTGCACTTTTTGATGTCTTTTCTGATTCCATTTCTATCCTTCTTCACTTCTTTCACCAAATTCACCTTAAAACCTGCATAAAACACTGAAATCAAGCATAAACCTGTCCAGCTCTCTTATTTCTAAAAATATGACCAAAGCATGATTTCAAGCTAGTTTCTAAGTGTTAAAGGTTGCTTTTAGTATCAAATTTAAGCATGAAAATAATAGTTTTTCAACTGTTATCACAACCCCAAACTTAGAACTTTGCTTGTCCTCAAGCAAACAAACTGTAACTCAATCTTCTACTAATCTGTACAATGATTTACTCCATTCAAAAATCCTCTTTTCAAGATAAGTAAAAACTTCAATCAAACTCATGACAAAGATTTCAATCAAGACATGCACATGCTTTGAGTGTTCACAAAATCACTTACTATCCAACAAATGCTATTTTCATGAATGATCAATCAACTAAGCAAAGATGTTCATGTGCTCATGGAATCTTTCCTCACTAGGTAAAGTGTTTCTCTCAAACACAAGTGTATAAGAGGTAATCACTCATTCACTCTACTATCACAGTGTCACATGAATTGACTTTGCCTTTCATTTAACCACAATCAAATAAATTCACAAGCATGCATCATCACAAGGACTTTTTCTATGGCTTATAATGTGGCTGGGCTAATCAAGAAAATTGGTTTTTCTAGATCACAAAACTCTTGAGTTAAGAGAATCATATAAACACAATCATTCTTACTTTTCCCAACTTTCCTTTGCATTGAGCTTTGCTTTTTCTTTTCTTTTCTTTTCTTTCTCTTTTAACATACTTAATTCTTAGGTCTTAGCTCAATGCTTTCAATTTCCCTTTTTATTTTCCAACAACCCCAAACTTGAACATTTGTCAATACCACAAAACATTTTCTACTTAACTCAAGGTAAAGCTTTCAACAAGGGTTTTAAATTTATGTTCAAGGCTAAGGGTTCAAATGATAGAACACATAGTGTTCTCTTTTGTGGCTTATTTCATGCAATTTGGCTAATATAAGGGTTTCCAACAAACGGCCTTGATCATATAATGCAAACAAGCAAGTAATTCAATCATAGAAAACTTGGGCAAAGTTATTCATGCTTCCAAAGTAATAACACTCAAAGTAATAACTCTGGAGCTCAAAACCTCACATATAAGCTCATTCACATTTGACATACACATCTGCTTAATATCACAATCACAATCATAATAACTTGCATTTGTTCACAAAGCTTGTGAACCACCTGTATAAGCATGTAATGTACACATCTCAAAATCAATCCATATCAAAGCATCATTCAAGCATTACTTATCAAACATTCACAATCATCAGAAAACCATCATAACAGATAAGTTTCCAATTGAGTACATCCAACCCTATTCTAATAACAATGAATTATAAAACAATCCCTGCTCTAGTGTTTTGAAAAACTCATCCCCATCAATGATGCTCTCTCCCAACACCAAACTTAAATGGACAACAAGTGAGAAAGTGAGTGGAAAAGAAATTTTCTCAAAAGGGATGAGGGAAAAGTTGTAGAAAACCTTGGAAAAGTATGTAGGAGTGTGTGCAGAGAAGAATCTAAAAAGAGAGGCCAAGGCGCAGCTTAGGGTATAAAAATACCCCTAATGGGCTCGGGTTCCGCTGAGGGTCAACCCAAGCCCCTTCTGCGATACTACCGCTCAGCGGTAGTTTGCCGCTCAGCGACACTTACGGGAAGTGTTCTTCTTCTTAGATCGACCTAGATGCGTCCTAAACATACCCCTCACTGGCTCCCTGCAATAAAATTCTCAGATCACTCATGCACAACCCTATTATGCAACTAAAGCAGGATCAAAACAAAAAATATACAGAAAAATCAATCAACTGGGTTGCCTCCCAGGTAGCGCTTGTTTAACGTCACAAGACTAACCCAAAATCCTCCAGTACCCTTCAGTAGGTGCAAATTTTCCTTACCAACACCCATCAGTAGGTGTGTACAAATATAGTATCCTTCAGTAGATACTCTTCCGCCTAACATCCATCAGTAGATGTAAACCCTGTAACAAACTTATAACAAAAATACCCAAAAGTTCAAAATTAAATCACCAAAAATTAAAAAGTTCTTAAATCACTGGGTTGCCTCCCAACAAGCGCTCTTTTAATGTCATTAGCTTGACCAAATAAAGTTCAAGTTCCTTCTTCAATGTTGATGTCCGTATCCCACCAACTCCTCAACTGCTTCCGGTGTACTGTTTTGATTCTTCTAGAATATGGAGACTCTATCTCTATCATCTCCTTTTCTTTATAGCCTTTCACAACCCACAACTTGCTTTTGAATCTCACAGGTGTACCAAGTTGGAGTTGTTCTTTCATCCAGTCTTCAGGAACTTTTCTTCCTCTGCCAATGTTTTCTTTATCATGTACCTGAAACAACAAATAATGTTTACCTTTAACCTTGAGCTTTTCATCTGTAGGGCTAGTCATGAGTGCATCTTGAAATGCAGCTTTATGACTAGCTTCTTCTTCCTGCATTTGTCTCTCTTCTTTGAAGACATCTACAACAACCTTCTCTTCTCGGTCTTGGAGTGCCACTATACCTTCGTTCACATCAATGATGGCTTTGGCCGTTTTCATAAACGGTCTTCCGAGAATAATGGGTATCTTTTCGGTCTCCATCTCCATCACCACAAAGTCTGCCAAGAACTGTAGTTTGCCTACACAAACTATAATATCCTCAGCTATTCCAAAAGGTTTCTTTGATGATCCATCTGTCATTACTAAGTCAACCTTTATAGGTTTCACATCAACATCACCGATTTGCTCCAATAAAGAATAAGGTATCAAGTTAACACTTGATCCTAAATCAAGCAAAGCTTTTTTAACCCTTTTCCTCCCTATTGTGCATGGAATGGAAAAACCTCCTGGATCTTTTGCTTTTGGAGGGAATGGCTCCTTTTTAACAGCTTTATACTTCTTTGTATCTTCATCTCTACGTCTTTTCTTTGTAGAGATTTCTTCCTCAGGTTTAGTATAAACTGCAATTTGCTGTAGTATCTCCTTCCAAGGTGCATCATTGTCCACCATCCTGAATAATTCTGTAAAATCAAATTGATTCTCATGATTTATTGGAAAAGGAAACATATCATTACTCTTTATCTCTTTTCTCTCTTCTTTTTCTTTTTCTCTCTTTTCTCTCTTTTCTTTTTCTTCCTCTCCTTTTTCCTTCTCTTTGTCTAACTCAACTATTTCATCATTTGTACTCTCTACCACTTTACATTCTTCCCTGGGGTTAACCTCAATATTAGCCCCAAAATTTCTATTAGGTCTTTCTTCCACTTGCTTGGTAATCTGACCCATTTGAATCTCCAAATTCTTAATAGCAGCATCAGTACTCTTTTGAGAAGATTCAGTTTTCTGTATAAATTGATTAAGAGTTTCTTCCATCCTTATGGACCTTTCATTGAGTGCAGAAATTTGTTGCCATAAAGTTGGTTGTTGCTGTTGCTTGTTAAATTGCCCAGTTTGTCCAGCCTGCCCACTATGTCCTTGACCAATGCTTGGGTGTGGTTTCCACCCTTGATTGAAGTTCCCCTAACGGTACGGAAACTGATTGGCCATGAAATTAACATCCTCCAAAGCTTCTGCTGGAAAGGCACACTGACCATTTATATGGTCACCTCCACACAATTCACACAACTGTGATTGAACCTGTGCAACATTCTTTAACTCTTTCGGCAATTGTGCAAGTGTTTTGGTAAGAGTTTCCAGTTGTTGAGTTAGTATCTTATTTTGTACTAGCAAGGCGTCATGGGATTGCAGCTGTAGAACTCCTTTTTGTTGAGTAGGAGCTCCTCTTTCACTATTCAGATCATTATCACTAGTTGCCATATTATCAATGATTTCTGTAGCTTCCTCTGGAGTTTTCCATTTGATGTTTCCTCCAGCTGTGGCGTCAAGCATCATCTTGGTTTGGGAACCAAGACCTGTAAGGAAAGCCAAGACTACTTCCCCTTCGTCAAAACCATGTGTGGGAGTTTTTCTAAGTAAGCTTTTATATCTGTCCCATGCATGTCCTGGTGATTCCTCCATACCTTGCCTGAAAGATGTAATCTCTTGCTTTCCTTTATTTACTTTTGATTGTGGAAAGTATTTGTTTAGGAACTTTGTTACCACCTCTTCCCACTCTGTAAAGCTTCCTTCTGAAAAAGAGTTCAACCAAATCTTAGCGTTGCCTCCTAGTGAGAATGGAAACAAGCTAAGTTTGATCGCTTCGTCCGGCACTCCATTTATCTTTACTGTGTTGCAAATCTCGTTAAATGTAGTGAGGTGCTCATATGGGCTTTCGTGAGACAACCCATTAAACTGGTTACTCTTAACCAATTGGATTAGTGCTGGTTTCACCTCCATATTAGCCGCATTGACTCTTGGTCTTGCTATGCTGTTGAAATGCTGAGGTCCAGCTACATTAGTATAGTCAGCAAGAGTTCGTCTGTTATTATTGTTCTCCATCTCCTCAATGCTATGGTCAGAACTTTGTGGTGATGATTGTAACAGAGTTTCCGGAGAAGGAAAGAGTTCTCTAGATGTACGGATTCTTCTCCTCCGTCTACTCTCGTCTAAACCTTCAAGAAGAGGTTCTGCAGTTTTCTTGCTCCTAGTTCGGATTGCTTCCTGCATACACAAGAAAACAAATCCCTAGAGAAATTTGTTAGCACAAAAAGATATAGAAGACATAAGATCAAAGATAAGAAGATAAAATAAAAACAGAAAAATAAAAACAGAAAAATAAAATAAAATAAAATAAAATAAAATAAAATAAAAACCAAAAAATAAAAACAGAAAATAAAAACAGAAATTCAAATTTCAAAATTCAAGTCAAAGATAATCAATAATCAAACAAATAAACTAGTTAAACCACGAGTCCCCGGCAACGGCGCCAAAAACTTGATGACAAATTTATGAACACCGAAAACGGCGCCACAAACTTGTTTAACAATCAGCAAGTGTGACCGAATCGTATCAAGTAATAAAACTAGGTAAGACCAAGTATCGTTTTCCCAAAGGACTCACGACCTAGTTAGTTATCTGATTTGTTGATTATTTAAGACCTGTGAACGATTGATTATAGGTTTTTAATGCAAAAGACAGTAAATAAACATGTATGCATGAATGTGATCAATGGCAAAAAGAGTAAAACAAACACGTAATGAATGATATGGATGAGTATGTTGTTGGGGTTATCAATTTCATCTTATCCACTCTCATATACTTTAGGAATTCATCAATCTTTTCATCAATGTTAATGCCACTCTCTAAATCACCTTGTCAAGAAGGCATATCCTTAATTACGAGTTCATACAATTCCTAGCATTCCTAGTAATTAGTTCTGAAGTGCAGGAGCTTAAAGGCAACCAATATATTATTGGGAGAAATTCCCCGGATCTAGACTTCCCCGTACGTTCCCATATCGACAAAATCAATGATCATAGCAATGAATGAGTTAAACAAAGCAAGCATTAAGCAAAGAGGAAAAACCATAACTAATGATGAAAGAAAGCATGTATCTTAAAATAAGATGTTAAAACATTAATTCCATATATGAGAGTTTCACAAGACTACATTGATTCCCCAACAACAATACAAGGTTTAGTTCACCATATTCAAGGTGAAACTAGATGAATAATAATGAAAGAATGAAAGATAAAACCCTAGAAAGGTAGAGAGGTAGCCTGAGCATCCAAGATCTTCCTTCAAAGGGGTGGAAAAGAGAGTGTTTGCTTCGTCCCAGCCAAAGATACAAACCCTAGGAATACCTAAAGCTTATATATTGTTCGTAATAATACAGAAAATTAGGCCCAAGCCCAAAATAATGCCGCTCAGCGGTAAACTACCGCTCAGCGATAAGTGCGTGAGTTGGTTTCCTCCCCTCAGCGGCCTTTTCACCCCTCAGCGGAGCCAACGTGGGTTTCTGAGTGCCGCTCAGCGGTAAACTGCCGCTGAGCGGTGGTTGCGGCTTCTTCTTTTGCACTTTTTGACGTCTTTTCTGATTCCATTTCTATCCTTCTTCATTTCTTTCACCAAATTCACCTTAAAACCGGCATAAAACACTGAAATCAAGCATAAACCTGTCCAGCTCTCTTATTTCTAAAAATATGACCAAAAGCATGATTTCAAGCTAGGTTCTAAGTGTTAAAGGTTGCTTTTAGTATCAAATTTAAGCATGAAAATAACAGTTTTTCAACTGTTATCAATTACATAATGCAACCTTCAAATAAGATATGTTGTTGTTACCATTAGGATGTTGTGACATGGTTCTTGGTGTAGAATGGTTGATTACCTTAGGGATATCAAGTGGAACTTTGAAAATTTAACCATGGAATTTACGGTGCATGGAAGGAAACTTTTTTTGAGGGGAACAAAAAGTCCAGGCCTCAAAACTGTTAGGAAACAAAGCCTACATAATACGCTTTCTTTAGTAGTCCACATCTCAATGATACAAATGTGTGATAAGGGCGAAGGTACCTTATTACACTCCTTATCAAAACATGCAGAATCGAGCAATATCCCTAATAGCATTGAGAGGTTGCAACTGAAAGGGAAAGCTAAGGTGGAACTGGCTGACAGAAGTCTGAAAAAAACAAGAGGAGATCCTTAAGTTAGCTAAGTTTCATACGAAGAGAGCACGAGAAAGGATGAAACAATTGGCCGATAAACATAGATCCGAAAGAGAATCCCAACTTCAATCCTTGAGGACAATGACTTTTTCAAGAGGAGGGGATTGTTATAGGATATTATTAGTAGTCAACCGAACGATGGAATGTAGGAAGATGTCGAGCGATGAGGGAGAAGAAGAAGGGAACCGAACAGCTGAAGGCGGTGAGGCTACTGAGCAAGGCCGAGTAGTGAAAAAGAAGGAGGGAACCGAACGGCTAAAGACGGTGCTACCGAACGGTAGAAGCACGGTAGCCGATCGGTTGAAGAGTTATAGAATATTATTTAATAGCCAGATACTAAACTCTGTAATCTTTTGCTATAAAAACAATTGTATTCTATAAATTCAGATCAACGAATGAATAACATCAGAATTCTCCTACTCTTCCAAATCTATTCACTTGTGTTTGGATTCCTTTCTCTTATCTAGATTCCCTATGTCCTGGGTTCTTGTTCGAGACTATTGTCTTCCGAGAAGAACTGTATCATTCCCCCGCTGCCATGTACTCAAACTCTTCCTTTCTCCACCCAACGCAAGGGCACGGGCATAGGCATGGCTGGTACCCTCTGGATGAACCCCTCCTTCTCGCCCCATCTTCTCTCTTCTTTTACTCCATCTTTTATCCTTTCTATCATTTTTTTAAGTTACACAAAAAACGAAAAAGTACCATGTAAATACTTTAATCCACAAACATCTTCAAACTTTGATCTCTAAATGTTCGTCGTCCTTCTCCTTTTTACTCATTTTTGTAGGATAATTTGGGATTGTACGTGCAATTCTCATGTTCGTCTCTCACAATATATTGAATTAATGAAAATATAACTAAAATATCTTGATAATTATATTAGTTATAGTAAAATGTATTATGTTTGTGGATTCTTAGTTGAATGGCTTGAGCTTGAGTCGAGTGACTATTTTATCTTGTCTCAAGTTTGATCATACTTTTACTAAGTTATAAACAAATTCATAAGTTGAGTTATGATAGACCGACATGTAATGTAATTGGTTAGGCAGTTTAGTGATAGTAACATATCATGTGTGTTGGACATGTTTAAGTGTAGACATTTAGAATGTATTTGGTTGTGTTTTGTGTCATATTATCATAAGACGAGACCAATATTGATGTTACGAATGATACTCGACTATATATCGTATATATTGTACTTTTCATTTTACGTTTCGAATGGTATAATCTGAAATACAAATTTTATATTTTGAAATATTTTTGAATTGAATATTTTTAAATTAAAATTAAAAGAGGGTAAAAATGAAATTTTGAAATGTATGGAGGTGCTGGAAGAAACTAGAGAGTTGTAGAGAGAAATATGTGTGGACGTGTCAATTATAATTTTTTAGAATTCTTGATCGATTTCTTTTATTAGAGCTTTGCTCCCTCCACCACCATAGTATGCTTCCTACACCTTCCCAAATTCTTTTAATTCCAATTCTAGCCTTAGGTTAAAACTTTTTTACTTTTACCATTTAGAATATTTTAATTTATTTGAAACCCTACTTCTCCTTATTTACTTACTATGCAGCTGCACCCCCCAATCTCACGGATCTCTCTTCCCCATTTTCGTTTCACTTCCTCTCCATTCTTCTTCCTTTCCTTTTTTTTTCCTTCATTTGTTTCTTCCCCATTTTCCTTTTGGGTTTCATTGCTTCCATTGCCATTGATCCCTGGTGTAGACGAGCGTCGAAAAGCATGGATCCAGTTTCTTTGCGGCTTGTTTTCGTCTCCAGGTTGATTTTCTTCACTATTTTTTTTGGCTTTGTTTGTATGTTAGGTAGTTTAATTTAGGGTGTATAATTGTTTGTGTGCTTTGAATATGTGTTGTTTTGTCGCATTAATGTTGCTCCTGGTTGGATTGTTCGTCGCCTGCATAGAGCCTGCGAAGACCAAAACGGATGTGGGATATTCGTTTGGCCTTCAACGGATATCCGACTTTCGTCGACGGGTGTGGGATATCCGTTGAAGGCGAAATGGATATCCCACATCCGTTTTGGCCTTTTAGGTTCTGTATTTTTTTTCCTTTCAGTATTTTTATTTTTTTAGAATTTATAATTCGAAGATATATATATATATATATATATTTGATATATTTTTCTTAATGTTTTTTAAACAACAATATAATTAGATTACATAGAGTTATTTGATATATTTTTAGATTTTTTTTGACGTTTTAGATTATTAATTTAATATTTTATAAATTTTTCTATCTGTAGTTTTTAAATGAATTGATTAAGTTTTAATTAGTTAAGTAATTTTTTTATATATTTAAATTATTTTTATTTGTTAAAATAAATATTGTTAATTTAATTCTAGTTAATGTTAGTAAATTTGTATTTGTATTTAATTTATTTATAGTAAGTTTGTATTTATAATTAATCATTAATTTAATAATAATTACATGGAAATGTATTTAATTTTTTTTTAATTAATTAGCGTGATTGTTTATTTTATTTAATTTTTTTGAGTTAATAAATTAATTATTATTAGTTTAATTATTTTGAATTGAATTTTTTTATAGTTTATTAATGATATTTAAAATAATAACTTATTTAATTTTTAAAATGAAATAATTAATTTTTTTCTCATAAATGGCAAGAACACACGGTGTATCTTTTAGATCTCGAGGTGAGAGTTCTCGAGGAGAGAGTTCGGAGCAGGGCGAAGTTCGGAGAAGACCTACTACTTTCTCTCTTAGAAGGTGTGCAGCTCCTATTGAGGATGTCCCAATAGCTGAGGAGTGAGCCTTTGAGGAGCAGGCATACAAGGCCTATGATATTCATTAAATTTAAAAACTAATTATATATAACGTGCTAAATACCAAAATATAAATATAAACTAATAAAAATAAAGATCTTCAAAAATACATTATTAAAATACATCAAAAATATATTCAAAATAAGTAAATTACATTATTAAAATATCTTCAAAAATAATATAAAAGTAATAACAATAAACTAATAAAAACAAAAGAAAAAAAATTATCCTTAAACTACAAGCCAAGAAAAGCCCTTGTGATGAAAGCCTGCTTGTGAGTATGTTTGATTGTGTAAAATGAAAGGCAAAATTAATTGGTGTGACATTGTGATAGCAGAGTCATTGAGAAATCTCACTATACACCTGTGAGATGAGTGATACACTTTTGAGTGCTTGAGTGATACACTTTTGAGTGCTTGAGTGATACACTTTTGAGTGCTTGAGTGAAACACTTTCTTTGGGGAAGAGTAGTTCTCTGAATTTCTGATTACATCTCTGTTTGGTCGATTGATCATTCTTAAGGATAACATCTGTTGAAATACATGAACATCACATTGATTTTGATTAAATTAAGCCATCTGCACATCTTGACTGAGATCTTTATGCTGAATTGATAAAAGTGATTTCTTGTCTTGAAGGAAAAAGTTTTTGAAAAAGGTTGAGTCATTGTAGTGATTGTTCTGAAAAGCTAAGTTACAATTTGTTTTGCTTGAGGACAAGCAAAGTTCTAAGTTTGGAGTTGTGTTAACAGTTGAAAGTACCATTATTTGTGATGTAATTTTGATACTAAATACACCCTTTTTCACTTAGAAACTTGCTTGGACTCATGCTTTTGCTTTAGTTTTGTGAATAAGAGAATTGAGGTTGAATTTGATGATTTTATGACTAATTTCCCTTGGTTTGAATTTGCTTTATTTTATTTCATTTGATTTTATTTTATTTTATTTTATTTTATTTTATTCTATTTTATTTTATTTTTGTATCTTTTATTTTTATTTTTGTACTAACAATATTTTCTAGGGTTTTGTTTTTAGTTTATGCAGGATACAGTTAGGACTCGAAGCAGCAAAAGTTCTGAACCTCTTCTTGAAAGACATGAGACTAGCAGGAGGAGCAGGTTATCTAAGGACCCTGTTCTAGAGATCCTCTCAAAACCAGATTAGAAAATCATGGACAACAATAATGGACAGCCATGCAAACGTACTTGGGCAGATTATGCAACCGTGGTTGGCGCTCATGATTTTAACAGCATTGCAAAGCCGAGGGTCAATGCCGCGAATATGGAGGTGAAGCCTGCGTTGATCCATCTTGTGAAGAGCAACCAGTTCAATGGGTTGTCTAATGAAAGTCCATATGAGCATCTGACCACCTTTAATGAGATCTGCAACACTGTGAAACTGAATGGAGTACCTGATGATGCGATTAGATTGAGTTTGTTTCCTTTCTCACTGGGAGGCAATGCTAAATTATGGTTAAATTCTTTCCCTGAAAACAGTTTCACTGAATGGGAAGATGTGGTTGCTAAGTTCTTGAATAAATACTTCCCACGATCAAAGATCAACAAAGGACAGCAGGAAATCTCTTCTTTCAGACAAGGTATGGAGGAGACATTAGGGTAAGCATGGGATAGATACAAAGGCTTGCTGAGAAAGACACACACTCATGGTTTTGATGAAGCAATGGTAGTTATTCTTTTCCTTGGAGGTCTTGGCTCATAGACGAAATTTGTAAGACCTGTATAAATAAAATGATTTCTTACCTTAAGTATTTTATTTTGTGGTATTATATAATAAATTGTGATGAGAAACAATGTTGAGAAATATTTAAGGAAGGGAAGAAAATTAAATTAATATTGGTTTCATAGTAAATTTCGAAAAAGGTTGAAAGAGTATTTAAGTATAATTGTTTGCGCTATTATATCAGCGGATGGAGCTTGTTTTAGTGGTTATTGTGATCGTGCATGGGAGGGTGTGTGTGCTTGGTCTCAAGTTCTAGCCCTCCTAAGACCAAAAAGGCTCCTAGCTCTTTTTAATTTCCACTTTGGCATGTTGGTCCCACTATGAGGTAAGAAAGATAGAATTTGGAGCATGTGCCCTTCATTTAATCTCTCATTCACGTGAAATGTTGCATGGGTGCTTGGGTCATTTCTTTTTCCACTTTGCTTGGGTGGGCACATGTTTTCTAGACTTAGGAAGCTTGTAAGTGACCTTAGGGAGGTTAACCATTGCATTTACATTGAAAATTGTAATCTACATAAATGGATATTATAGAAGCACTTAAGCACACTTTAAAACTATCATTTAGTCACATTAAAGTGAAGTTTTATTGGGATAATAAAGAGTTAGGAAAGAGAATCTAAAGTTAGTAATGTAGGGTGTCCTTGAGAGTAACCTTGAGTGGTTAGTGAAGGGTTGGTGAGGTTTAGAGTTAGTTTCTACTTAAGTGTGTAAGTTTAAGTTAGTAGGGTTGAAAAACAAAAACTTGGAGAGTGGAAAAGACAGAGAACCGGGAGTTGGAGAGGCACTTTTGGAGAGCAACCAAGTTAGTGAGAGAAAGGAAGAGTCACCCTAGCTTTGGATTTTTTGGACGTCACTTGTAGGAGACCAAGAGTAGTGGAAGCTTGTTGTCTTGTGAGGAAAGAAACCTAAGAGCCTTTGGAAGCTAGCTTGGAATTGAGGTAAGGGGTTTAACTTGGGATATAACATAGTGTATGATGGGTAGAAGGTAACATTATAATGTTGGTGCATGGTTTTTTTTTCTTGTGTGTTAGAATTAAATTTAACGTGTTCATGCATGCACTTTTCTTTTGGGTTTAAGTTTCATGTGTTGTTACATGGAGAATGGGTATTCACATGTTCATTTTCGTTTTTCTACTATATGGGGTATTTAATGGATTATACATGTTTGTATTTGATGAAAAAGTGGTGTTGTTGTAATGGGTATACATGTTGGATGTATTGGGGTGTTGTTTGTGTATGAAAAAGTGTCATGGGTACACTTGTATATCTTTGTTCTTATTACCTTGCAAGAATTATATATTGTTGGGAGCACTTATCTACACTTTTTAACCAAGAGTGTAGGTAAGAGGGTATTGAGAATTCTTTTCCATTGTTGGGAGAGGAAAGAATGAGTTATGAGAATGAAAAGAGTGAAAGTGATATTTTGGTGAAGTTGGATACACGGGATTGATGAAAACAGTGAAGATAAATGGAGTTGGTGCATGGGTGGAAGAAGATCATGAAGGAAGAAGGAAGAAGTGAAGAGTGTATTGTGTGCATGTGTTACGTGGAAGAGAGAAATGAATGGAAGGAGGTGTGTGTAGGTTGACATAAAGTGAAAAGAAGATAGGGAAAGGAAGGTTAGTGTGTTGCAACTTAAGGTGTGGAGTGTGGAGAGAGTGACTAGAAAAATAAAATAACATAAGTAGAGAGATGTGGGGTCGTGGGCATCAAATGAAAGAGAGAGAAGAGTGAAATGAAAGAAGGGTAGTGTGTGAGGGTGTTTGTACGTAAATGAGGTTGGGAGAGTGAAGAAAGAAGAAAATAAAAATAAAATGTTATGTGTAGTGTGTGGGCCGTGAGCTTTAATGTAGAAAGGAGAAAAGGAAAGAAAAGAGTGGGAGAGTTGTGTGCATGGGAGTGTGCTACGTAAACCTTGGGGAGAGGAAGAATGATTTTGTTTTGAAAAGTCAAATAAAGTGGAAAGTGGGGTCCACGGTTTTGTGAGAAAAGAAGAGTGAGTGCAACTTGTGTTTTAATTGAAAAAAAAAGGGAGAGGAAAGAAGTGAAAGGTTACGTAAATGGTAAAAGGGGAGAGAGAAAGAGAGTTTGATAAGAAGTGGGTGGTTTCATGTGGGACCTACTTGGAAGTGAGAGAAAATGTAATTTAATGGTTTTGGGGTCCACTTGAAAATGTAGATATAGAAGGGAGTGTGTTTAGTGTAAAAATGAGTGTATTAGGATTAGGTGTTTTCTTTGATGTTGGGTATTAATTAAAAAGTGGGGGTGCACTAGAAATGTTGTTCTAGTTGATGGAAGTGTGAAATTAGTAATTTCATGGGGGTGCATCTGTAGGAAAAATAATTAAATTTATTTATTTAATTATTTGTGATTTTAATTAATTGTTGGTGAATGAATTTGGTTGACTTTGTGCATGATGTCGATCTGCATATGGTTGTGATGGTAAAATTGTGAGAGCAAGCGTTATGTCATTTCCTTAGAATTTTTGTCGAATCGATGGTGTTCGTATTGCGATACGATAGTGTGTTGAGTGTTTGCGGAGATTGAGATTCGAGTGTCACCCTTTCCTCGTGCGTGGGGACTATAGAGGGTTGGATGTCTCGCCCAATGACTTCGGCTCGTGTGAGTATAGTGCTCGGTGGGTGCGCCTAACCGAAGTTTTTACTCGTAGTTCCTTGAGGAGTCGGGAGATAGGTCTGAGGTTGCTATGGAAGACGGCTCGAATCGCCCTGTTTTGCGAAACAGGTTTGGTACGACAAAATTCAAGGAAACAACAGAAGCTTGTGTAAATGATTTGAGTTGTGAGTTTAATATTGTGATGTATTGTAATGTTTTGACTTTGATAGTTTGGGTGGTGAGGATCTAAGTTATGAGTTGAATATTGTGTTGTATTGTAAGGTTGTGACTAGGATAATCTATGTTATGATATTTTGATATTGAAATTATATGTTATGTTAGGTTCTTAGTTACTCATCCTTTCCTTTTGTGGTTGTGGTTCCACCTACTATGATCGTACTTGTACGAGAGTAGATGGCGTTGCAGATGAGGCAGAGATGGAGTAGCACGACGAGAGTTATGGGAATAGCTGTGGGGAATTTATCATGTTTTAAAGTAATTTTATGTTTTTTGAATAATGAATTTGATATTTGTAAGGTTTTAGCCTTATGTTGTAAGACGCTTAAACTTTTGAGATTTAGTTCCGCGATGTTATTTTTTAAGGTAAAAAAAACTGACGTAAAATTTTGGATTTTGTTATTTTCTAGTGGCACTCCGTAAGGGGTGTTACAAAATTGATGTTGGATGCCTCAGCTGAAGGCAATATCAGGTGCAAGACTCTAGAGGAAGCCTGTGAATTAATTGAAAACATGGCTACCAATGACAATGAGATACACAATGAAAGAGGAACTTCATCACAACCTAAGGGAGTGTTACAGTTACAATCTTATGATGACTTGCTTGCTCAAAATAAGATTATCACTCAACAGTTAGAGGTGTTGACAAAGAAACTTTTTCAACCACCAAAGGAGTGTCGGAATGTCTCACAAGTTCAACAACAACTTTATGAACAATGTGGTGGTGATCATATCAATGGTTAATGTGTTGTGCCTGAGAATATAAATGAAGAAGTTAGTTACATGGGCAACCAGTTTCGTCCCAACAAGTATAATCAAGGGTGGAAATCTCATCCTAGTAATGGACAAAGTCAGTTTGGCCAAACTGGTGGACAATTCAATAGACCACCACAGCAGCAATAGCAACAGTGGCAACAACAACCCTCTTTATCTAAAAAAACTACAAAGCTTGAGGAGACTCTTGATGAATCGATATTTTGCTCACTTCACTTAGTTTACTGTACTAGAATTAATCGGGGAATCATGCTTAAATGTCCAATATTTTTCCATTTTTCTGAATTATGCTTAATTCGATCAGAAATTCTTATTTTGATTAATTTGAATTATCTGAAGTTAATAAAGTGCATTATTAATTGTAGGGAAATTTTGGACAACATTTTGGGACATTTGGAAACATCTCACTTCTTACAATTTGGAAGAAAGAAAATTGGTTTGGAAACCATTCCAACACACACGGGCATTCACGGTTTGAAGCAGAAAAGGACTTGGCCTTGGTAACTCATTTTCACGTGTAAAACAATACACATGCCATTCATTTTAGTGAGCATCACATAAGAAAAGGGAGCACATGTGAATTCCAAAAGCATTCACGGCAATGTACATTCCATGCTGCAATTCATTCCTTCAAATGAAGAATTTTGCAAAAAGGAAAAGCATAAGACCAATTGGAATCAAAGTGGGAACCACCAAATAGTATTGTAGAATTTTTCTTTGGCTTAAGAGAAGTAAGCCGTGAAGTTGGATGGAAGAAGGGACCACCTTTGTTGAAAAGTCAAGGCCATACCACTTATTGGAAAATTCAGCAAACATTTGGAATGAAAGGAGGGGACCACATGTAAGCCAAAGAAGCTCACGGTTCTAGTTTGGAGGTGTGCACACGTAAAGGGCAGCAGCTCACATATCACATTTTGCCATCCAATAATTAAACAAGTGAATGGGAAATCATGGGGCCACCACTTATGAAAGGTTACGTTTATTTTAAGAAGCTTGGAATGCAGATTTTTTAACTCTACGTGCTCTTCCATTCATTTGGCTTTGCATATTCAAAAGAAGCTCATGGACCACTCATTTTCGGAAATATCATGGCTGGAAAATAGCAAAGCTCACGGCCCTTTCATTTAAGGAAGCATCCAGCAAAACACATGAGCAACAACAACACGGTCTTCTTCTACAGGGTTCAGCAGTTGCAGCATCTATGGCTTCATGGACTTATTTCTTTCATCCAAATTGAAGGTTTACTTGGCTAGAGAAAAGAAGCAACACGTTGGAGAAGAAGCAGCACTCACGGGTGCAGCGTTCCAAAGCAAGACACCATCCAAGAGCAGCACATCCAGCAGCACATTTAGTAAGGAGAGGAGTCTCCACGGTCCAGTTGAGTGGAGAAGGACCCGTGAAGGGCTGGAACAGTGGCTGCAGCGTTGAAGAGAAACATGATTCATGGCCAGCTAAAGATCACCAAAGCAGCTGCTAAATCCAGTAGTGTAGCTGGTCCAGCAACCCATCGAAGGGAGAAAATGGAGGTGCAGCTGCCCACACTTCACGTCCAACAGCTTTGGAGAGCACCATGGTGATTGATGATGGAAGCACGTCCACCAGCAGTAGCAGCCATCAAACGTCCAGCAAACTACAAGCAGCCTCAACGTGTACAGCAGCAAGCTTGAAGTGGGAGTCCATGGTTGAAGACAATTTCCGTGAAAGAGGAAGAAGTGTGCTGCAAAATTGAAGAAGAAGACAAACATGGAGGGCCCCCACCTACTTTCATACGTCCAAGGAAATGAACATTTAGCTAAGAAAGTCTTCAAAGCTACTGGTATTGAAGAAAAGACAAGAAGCCTAGGGGGACAACTGTCAGAGAACAAAGGCTGAATTGAAGGAGGTTGGTCAGAGAATTTCCTATAAAAGAGAAGCAGCAGAAGCATATTAGAGAGGAGATTTTTAGATTAGAATTAAGAGTAGTGTAGGAACGGCCTGGGAGAGGCTCTGGCCTCTTTCCCTCTTCCAATAGCTCGCTCACTGTTTATTTTCAGCACTTTTCATCTTTTGCAGTATAGGATGTAGAATTTTATTTCTGTAATGTCAGAATGTTTGGAACAATTTACTCAGTTTTATTGTTTATCTTTGTCCATAATTTTAATTTAAATGTTGAGTCTTTGATGAATTTCATTTTCATGTTAAATGTTTTTATTTTATCTGTTGACTTTTACCGTTAATGATTTTTTGCACTGTTATATTCTGTTATTGCGTTTTATCGTTCATTTTATATCCAGACGTTTTTTATTTTTACTGTCTTTTACCGTTCAGTTTTTACAGTCTTCAAAATTTATTTCAGTGTTTTTAAATTCTGTTTTGTTTAATTTCCAGATTTAAATTTATTTTTCCGCATCCAAACAAAACCATCAAACCCCCCACTTCGTGTTAAATCTGAAACCGAACCCCAATATTGGTCCTTGAGAGACGACCTAGGAGTTACTTCCTAGTACTATACTGCATTCTTTTATGCTCAAATTTTGTGTACGGTGCGACCCGTCCAACAAAATGGCGCCGCTGCCGGGGACCAATGAAGGTTTGGTTTTAGATTTTTGTTGTGTAAATTTTTGTTTTGTTAATATGTGTGTTTTGTCTTGTATATTTTTGTAGGCGACAACGACACCTTCAGCAAATTTTGGCGGCGTTGTCAGTTCAGTCCCAGGTTTTTGTTTTACATTTTTGCTGTATTTTTCAATTGTGTTGTGTTAATATATGTGTAGTCTTTTATATTTTTATTGTGTTGTGTTTTGTATTATATCTATTAATTAAAAAAATTAAAAAAAAAATTTATGTTCTGTTTTGTGTGTGCCTGTAGCATGTATAAATGTGTTGTATTTTGTTTATCTCGTAATTTTTAGTATTTTATTTTTATATTTATTTTTATTTTTATTTTTCGATGTCTACCTATTTTAATTTCATGAATAGTGCTTATTCTACGAGTGCCTATAATCATGAATCTCCTTCTGCTTGGTACCCTGATTGTAATTCTGCTGAATTCTATGATGAGAATTATATGGATCATCCTCAATTTCCTAAAAGCGCTCCTAGTGAGCCGGTCCCACCTACAAAGGATGATATTCATTGCGTTCTTAGCACTGGACTGATATATCTGCTCCCTAAGTTTCATGGTTTTTCCGGAGAATGCCCACAAAGACATTTGGAGGAGTTCCACAACATGTGCTCTTCAATGAAACCTCCACATGTCCCTCTTGATCACATTTTTTTTGAGGGCATTTCCGCACTCATTACACGGAGCAGCTAAGGATTGGCAAGACTCTCTTCCTCTAGGATCCGTTACCAATTGGGGATATCTTGAGCATCAATTTCTGAGCAAATTCTCCCCTAAGCAGTATGGATACATCAACGATCCTGAGTGGAATGATCATAACAACGAATGGTACGATACCCCACAAGATCATTATCTAGAACCACCATTCCAGAGCACTTTTATGCCTCCACCAGTCCAGCAATATGAGAGTCAGCAATATGATGCTCCTACCCAAATAGCTCCTCAGCCTTCTACTTCTGAACCTACAATGAAGGAGTTAATGGAGCAGATGACCATGCAGAGCATTCAGTTCGAGCAAATCCAGCAGGAAACTCAAGCTTCCATGAAGAATTTGAGTGATCAGGTCGGGCAGATGGCCACTCTTGCACCTGAGGAGACTGCTGATGAATATTTTGAGGACCAGGCAGAAATAAGTAGCAATTTCAAACCAAGTAGACCACTTACATTTTCCACCAACATATCTCAATTTGATTGTTTTGATGATTATACTGTTGAGGGTATGTTGAAGATTGTACTGTTGATGAGCATGTTTTGAATTCTCACTCTCTGCATGATGATAACCAAATTTTGATATCAAATCTGTGTGTTTATTCTTCATGCACTGAACATGAATCTGAGTCTGTGGATGATATTGTTTCTGAATTTAAAAGTGATTCATGTTCTAAGAGTATAATTGAGGTTCAGTACGATAATCTGGGTGTTTTACCTCTGCATGACATTTCTGTGGAACCATTTTGCACTAACCCTATTGCAGGAGGTACGAATGAATTTGACCAATATGCACCCACAGTGGAAGACAAAGGTGCCACCACTCACCAAAGTTTCAACAACAATAGGCACCTGCTGAACCTGCTCATCAACAATCACTGCATAGATCCAGCTGTGGAAAACATTTCCCTGCTTGATCAGATTTGGAGGATGAAGCAATTCATTCTCAAAACTTCCTGGCTGGATACTGAAGTGGCAGATATCTCCCTGATGATCCAAAATTGGCAGCTTCCACCATAACCTACAGGAGTTTGCATTTTCTTTCTCTCCCTTTTTCCTACTTTATTGCACTTGTCCATGATATGTTTACTGTTTTGATTGCTGATGATATGCCTAGAACACATTGAGGACAATGTGTAGTTTAAGTGTGGTCTATTGGGAGAGAGTCTGATTTTTTCTGTTGTTTTGTGTGTGAAAATTTTTTTTGTTTTTGAGTGTTAAATTTTTTCTGTTTTAAGTTGTTTTAGTGTGTTCTGTGTGCAATAAATTTTACATTTTTCTCTTGATTTCTGGATGATGTCTAAGTTGTAGATTTTTCCTTCACTTACTTAATACTTATGGTTTGAAATCCTTGCTTTTCTTTGCTTGGGAAGATGATTATGATGTTTGAGAGGTGGATTGATTGTGACAGAAATTACCCTGTGCGAGATTTGAGCCACTTTATTTCTTTCTTGCGTGTGATATGTCTCTTGATTGCTTGCACATATGTCTTGGGTTGACTCTTATTGATAATTCTTGATTAATATGCATGTTTGGAAATGATAAAGGCATTTTTGTTCTTGAGCCTCTTTAGCCAAATAAGCCTACCCTGTTATTATCCTTTGATAACCCCTTTGAGCCTATACTTTCCCTATTTCTTTGTTTTAAAGCTCATATACTGACCCTAAGTGAAAAACAATGATTACCTTAACCTTGGGGAAGTCTGGAGCTATAGAAGTATTTTGAGTATAAGTGTGGTCTCCTTGGGAATTATGATGAATTGGCTAGTTGGTTCCTCATCATGTTTTGAAAATATAAATTATATCCTGTTGTGTGATAAAGAGAGAAAAGAAAAGAGATAGGATGGAAAAAATTGATGAGAAAAAGAGAGAAAAATGAAAAATAATTCTGTGAACAATGGAGTCGAGAAGAGGATTGAATTAGAGGTTTGGGTGAGATTTGACTGAATTTCCACTTTTTCCCCAGTACTCCTCTATTTCTTCTGAGCTATAGCTACTTACCCATATTTTATCCTCCCCTGTCCTTGGCCCCATTACAACCCAGTAAAGACCTTTGGATCTGAACATGCATATGTTTTAAGTGTTGATATTAGAAGCTTGTCAAGTCTGCTTGTGTTTGTTTTCTTTAATGCATTGAGCGAAATTAATTTACCTTAAACACTTAAGAGAAACACTATGAATGCATCTGTGAGGTTTTGTTATTTTTAAATCACCTCTTAAGTTGATTGATTATTTTTCCGTGTATTGAATTGCTTGGAAGATTTCTATAAGTATCTGTTTTTCTTGATTACGTGTTGGATATTGTCTACTTCTTTTATCTGTCTAGAATTCTTGAGGACTGTGTAAATTCTATTTGTTTTCTTGCGAGTTTTTATTTTTCTGTCTACTGAGTTTTCTGTTACCCTCCCTAAAAGTCATTTGAACTATTCCCTGATTTGAGTCTTAATTTTGCCCAGGAGTGCAAACGACTAAGTGTGGTCTATTTTGATGAATCGATATTTTGCTCACTTCACTTAGTTTACTGTACTAGAATTAATCGGGGAATCATGCTTAAATGTCCAATATTTTCCCATTTTTCTGAATTATGCTTAATTCGATCAGAAATTCTTATTTTGATTAATTTGAATTATCTGAAGTTAATAAAGTGCATTATTAATTGTAGGGAAATTTTGGACAACATTTTGGGACATTTGGAAACATCTCACTTCTTACAATTTGGAAGAAAGAAAATTGGTTTGGAAACCATTCCAACACACACGGGCATTCACGGTTTGAAGCAGAAAAGGACTTGGCCTTGGTGACTCATTTTCACGTGTAAAACAATACACATGCCATTCATTTTAGTGAGCATCACATAAGAAAAAGGAGCACACGTGAATTCCAAAAGCATTCACGGCAATGTACATTCCATGCTGCAATTCATTCCTTCAAATGAAGAATTTTGCAAAAAGGAAAAGCATAAGACCAATTGGAATCAAAGTGGGAACCACCAAATAGTATTGTAGAATTTTTCTTTGGCTTAAGAGAAGTAAGCCGTGAAGTTGGATGGAAGAAGGGACCACCTTTGTTGAAAAGTCAAGGCCATACCACTTATTGGAAAATTCAGCAAACATTTGGAATGAAAGGAGGGGACCACATGTAAACCAAAGAAGCTCACAGTTCTAGTTTGGAGGTGTGCACACGTAAAGGGCAGCAGCTCACATATCACATTTTGCCATCCAATAATTAAACAAGTGAATGGGAAATCATGGGGCCACCACTTATGAAAGGTTACATTTATATTAAGAAGCTTGGAATGCAGATTTTTTAACTCTACGTGCTCTTCCATTCATTTGGCTTTGCATATTCAAAAGAAGCTCATGGACCACTCATTTTCGGAAATATCATGGCTGGAAAATAGCAAAGCTCATGGCCCTTTCATTTAAGGAAGCATCCAGCAAAACACATGAGCAACAACAACACGGTCTTCTTCTACAGGGTTCAGCAGTTGCAGCATCTATGGCTTCATGGACTTATTTCTTTCATCCAAATTGAAGGTTTACTTGGCTAGAGAAAAGAAGCAACACGTTGGAGAAGAAGCAGCACTCACGGGTGCAGCGTTCCAAAGCAAGACACCATCCAAGAGCAGCACATCCAGCAGCACATTTAGTAAGGAGAGGAGTCTCCACGGTCCAGCTGAGTGGAGAAGGACCCGTGAAGGGCTGGAACAGTGGCTGTAGCGTTGAAGAGAAACATGATTCATGGCCAGCTAAAGATCACCAAAGCAGCTGCTACATCCAGTAGTGTAGCTGGTCCAGCAACCCATCGAAGGGAGAAAATGGAGGTGCAGCTGCCCACACTTCACGTCCAACAGCTTTGGAGAGCACCATGGTGATTGATGATGGAAGCATGTCCACCAGCAGTAGCAGCCATCAAACGTCCAGCAAACTACAAGCAGCCTCAACGTGTACAGCAGCAAGCTTGAAGTGGGAGTCCATGGTTGAAGACAATTTCCGTGAAAGAGCAAGAAGTGTGCTGCAAAATTGAAGAAGAAGACAAACATGGAGGGCCCCCACCTACTTTCATACGTCCAAGGAAATGAACATTTAGCTAAGAAAGTCTTCAAAGCTACTGGTATTGAAGAAAAGACAAGAAGCCTAGGGGGACAACTGTCAGAGAACAAAGGCTGAATTGAAGGAGGTTGGTCAGAGAATTTCCTATAAAAGAGAAGCAGCAGAAGCATATTTGAGAGGAGATTTTTAGATTAGAATTAAGAGTAGTGTAGGAACGGCCTGGGAGAGGCTCTGGCCTCTTTCCCTCTTCCAATAGCTCGCTCACTGTTTATTTTCAGCACTTTTCATCTTTTGCAGTATAGGATGTAGAATTTTATTTCTGTAATGTCAGAATGTTTGGAACAATTTACTCAGTTTTATTGTTTATCTTTGTCCATAATTTTAATTTAAATGTTGAGTCTTTGATGAATTTCATTTTCATGTTAAATGTTTTTATTTTATCTGTTGACTTTTACCGTTAATGATTTTTTGCACTGTTATATTCTGTTATTGCGTTTTATCGTTCATTTTATATCCAGACGTTTTTTATTTTTACTGTCTTTTACCGTTCAGTTTTTACAGTCTTCAAAATTTATTTCAGTGTTTTTAAATTCTGTTTTGTTTAATTTCCAGATTTAAATTTATTTTTCCGCATCCAAACAAAACCATCAAACCCCCCACTTCGTGTTAAATCTGAAATAATACTGAAGTTGAAGAGATGCCTATTAGAAATTTTGGGACTAATACTGAAGTTAACCTTAAAGAAGAATGTAAGGTTGTTGTGAGTATGAAAGATGAGAGAGAAAGAAAAAGAAAAGTTGAGTGAGAAAGAAAAATAAGAGAGAGAAAGTGAGATTGAGAGAAAAGAAAAAGAGAGGATTGTGGAAGAAGAGAGAAAAGAGAAAGAAGAGGTTGAGAGAGAAAAAGAAAAAAATAAGAAAATTCTTCCTTACCATGAGGAGTGTTCAAAAAAGAAAAAAAGAAATGTAATCAGGGTGTTTTGATGAAATCTTCAAGAAATTGGGGATAAAAATTCATGTGACTGAAGCATTACAACAAATCCCTGAATATGCTAAGCTTTTGAAGAAACTCCTCAAAAGAAAGAAATATTTAGAGGAGGACTCTATTGAGATACAAGGTGATTGCAGTGTGATCTTGCTGAAGGCACTTCCTCCAAAGGATAAAGATCCAAGAAGTTTCACTATTCCTTGCACTATTGGGAGGCAGAAAATAGGGAAAGCCCTAATTAATTTAGGGTCTAGTATCAATTTGATGCCCTTGTCTGTACTTGAAAAGATTGGTGGTCTTGAAGTCAAGCCTGCAAGGATGAATTTATGCATGACAGATGGATCCACCAAAAGACCCTATGGTGTGGTGGAGGATGTGATAGTTCAAATTGACAACCTTAAATTCTTGGTAGACTTTGTTGTTATGGAGATAGGGGAAGATTTGGAGATCCCTATTATTCTTAGAAGGCCATTCATGAAGACAGCCAAGGTAATCATCAATGTTGATGATGGAACTATACCCTTAAAGACCAAGAAGAGGAGGTGACTTTCAAGGTCTTCAATGCTGAGCAACCGGTTCGAATAAAGAAGACTAGTCTCAAAGCTTCATGTGAAGATGCACTCGAGATTAGTACAAAAGCTGCTAAACCAGGTAAAAAAGGTAAAAAGTGTTTTCTGTCACAGGTTAAGGAAGAAGAAAACGATAGCAAAGGAGCAGTGTTCATCTAGACTCACTAGAAGAACATGAAGGACTGAGACCAGGGATACCAGTGAGATTCAACAAAAATCTTTGGGTTGTGAAGGAACTTAGCGCTGATGGACTAATAGAGATTGAATCTCCAATTTCAAGGAGAACTAAAAAGGTGAACAGGAAGCTGCTGAAGATGAATTGGTATGGAGAAGGAAAAGATGACACCAAGATCAAAGATGTGACATGAGCTTATTGGGTCAAGCCAATGACGTTAAAGAAGCGCTTACTGGGAGGCAACCCAGCTTTCTAAACCTTTCTTTTTTATCTTTTGTTTTGTTATTTGTTTTCTTTTTAATCAATTGTTTTGTTTTTGTACTTTGCTTTATTTTACTACTCTACTTTGATTCAAGTGTGATGTGTTCTGTGATGAGTATTGCTTTGTGATATTCTAGTGTATTGATTGATGTTGAGATGATGCATGATGTAAAGATATACAGGTGGTTGCTTCTAAAATGTGAAACAGGTGCTGGAGGTAAATTTTGATTGAGATACTGAGCAGGATGTTTTTCTGAATTTTGGAACTTGAGAGTTTACCTGTGTGAGTTTTGGGCTTCAGAGTTGTTGTGAATAATTGCTATTACTTTGGAAGTATGATTGATTTTGCCCAAATTTTCTGTGATTGAACTACTTGCTTACAGGTTTCACATTATCAAGGCCATTTGTTGTTTATCCCTTTTTAGCGTACTCATGAATTTTTCCAAATAAAAAGAGAACAGTTTGTTCCATCCTTTGAACCTTTAGCCTTAAGCATGTTTTGAAAACCCTGTTTTAAATTCTTTACCTTGAGTTGAGTTGAGAATATTTGTGAGGTATTGATAAAGGTTCAAGTTTGGGGTTGCTAGAAAAACTAAGCAGTGAGCACAAAGAAAAAGAAAAACAGAAATCAAAAGAAAAGAAAAATGAAAAGAAAAGCTCACTACAAGGGAAAAGGGTGGGAATAAGAAAAAGATCTTCTTGAAAAGAGAACCTGTATGTAATTGTTAAATTCATAAATATCTCTCTTAACTCAAGGATTTTGCATTCCTAAAAAACCATGTTTCTTCTTAGCCCAGCTAAGCTACAAGCCAAGAAAAGCCCTTGTGATGAAAACCTGCTTGTGAGTATGTTTGATTGTGGTAAAATGAAAGGAAAAATTAATTGGTGTGACATTGTGATATCAGAGTCATTGAGAAATCTCACTATACACCTGTGAGTTGAGTGATACACTTTTGAGGGCTTGAGTGATACACTTTTGAGTGCTTGAGTGAAACACTTTCTTTGGTGAAGAGTAGTTCTCTTAATTTCTGATTTACATCTTTGCTTGGTCGATTGATAGCATCTGTTGAAATACATGAACATCACATTCATTTTGATCAAATTAAGCCATCTGCACATCTTGACTGAGATCTTCATGCTGAATTGATAAAAGTGATTTCTTGTCTTGAAGGAAAAAAGTTTATGAAAAAGGTTGAGTCATTGTAGTGATTGTTCTGAAAAACTAAGTTACAATTTGTTTTGCTTGAGGATAAGCAAAGTTCTAAGTTTGGGGTTGTGTTAACGGTTGAAAATATCTTTATTTGTGATGTAATTTTGATACTAAATACACCCTTTTTCACTTAGCAACTTGCTTGGACTCATGCTTTTGCTTTAGTTTTGTGAATAAGAGAGTTGAGGTTAAATTTGATGATTTTATGACTTATTTCCCTTGTTTTGATAGGTAATGAGAGAATGCGGAAAGCAGAGATGAAGTGCTAAGGAGTTAGAGCTTAGAAAGGCCTGGAAAAGCACCAAAAGGAGTAACCGCAAAAACCTTGGGCACCCTGTCTGAGGCTTGAGCCTCGGAAAATCGACATCCACCGCCCGGGCGCCCTCCTATGCCGCCCGAGCGGCGGCCCCCGAAGCCTGGGCGACCAATTGAAGGCTCAAGCCCTACATGAGGATCGTCCACCGCCCGGGCGCCCTAAATGGTGCGCCCGAGTGTCGTGTGTCGCAGATCCGGCCCAGTTTTTGCTCTTTTTCAACTCTTTTTGACGAGCCCTATTTCTACTCTTTTCCAACTTTATTTAAAGGACCCAGACGCTCTAGGTTTGGCATCTCTGGCTGGTGCAACACAAAAGCACACTCTTCTACTCTCTAAAGGCGGATCTGGAGGCGGGAGCTTCCTCTTCTACTCTTAGGGTAGCATGATTTATGAATTGCATGAGTGCCGGAAGGTTCCTTACAATTCAGGTTCTTTTTGAATTCTCCCAAGGATAATATTTCTCAGGGATGAGGGTATGAGTACTTGGTCATCATAAGCTCTTAATCTTCAGACTTAATTTTCTAGGAACGCTAGGAATTGCACGAACTAGAAATTAAGGCAGGCTTATTGCCCCGAGGGATCGGGTTCTAAGTAATTATGTGAGTGACGTTAATACTAACGTAAAAAGAAGAATTCTTATATACATGAGAGTAAACTTGGTGAAATCAAACCCTAACAACATATTCATCTCATATTAAACAACTTCCGTTCATCTCTGTGTTACTCTACTATTGATTAATTTGCATTCATATTTAATTTTATGTCTTTGCATTTGAAACCAACAATCTCATTTTATTTAAGTCTTAATTAATTGAGTTATCACACAACTGTTTAGTGTCGAGAGTCCTCTAGGATACGATACTTGGTCTTACCATTTTATATTACTTGTGCGATTTGGTACACTTGTCAATCCATCAACAAGCAACATAACTACTTGATATTAGAAAAGGTTCCCAATCCAATTTCCCCACATAATTGTGTTACCAATGAGGAGCATTGGTATCTTGAAGCTACTGTAAAGTTTTGATGATGATAAAAGCTGAAGAATTGAAGACTCTAAATGCATCTTTGTTAAACGCATTTTGTAGAAACAAATGTATAGGATAAATTGTAATGATGTAAAAACTGTTAGAAGTTTTCGTATTTAGTGAGTCATTGTGCAAATAATCAATTATCAAGAAGAATAATCGATTATCACGAGCCAATTTAACAGATAGTTGCTCACACAAATAATCGATTATTACACAGAATAATCGATTATCATTGTTTCATTTAATATTGTCCAAGTCTCTGGAATAATCGATTATTGCTCAGGATAATCGATTATCACATTTTGAAAAACCCATAACGGACACAAATAATCGATTATCACTTATGATAATCGATTATCAGTAACAGTTGGGAGATGTCTTTTCAGTTTTTGACCCTACACGAAACTAGGCTTATAAATAGGGGTCTTCACAACTCTTAGAAAAAAACTTTTCAATTGAGAGTATTAGAGCTTTGTGCCTAAGGGAAGCTCTCTGTGAGTGAAAAGGATCTATGCCATTTTGAGAATACAGTTTGTCTGAGGAAGTTCTCAAAGTGATAGAGTGCTCTTGTCTGGTCTTGTGAATAGGAGAAGCTCGCGCTTTGTGTGTCAAAGGTCGGAGCAGTTCTCTTCAAGTTGGCAGAGCTGTTGCTTCCGGTTCGTGCGTCGAAGGAAGCTCTTCTGGTTCGTTTGTCGAAGGAAGTTACTTGTTGCACTCTTCTGGTTCGTTTGTCGAAGGAAGGTGTTTTCTATTCTTTGCTCATTTGATTATCTTGTAATCTGTATAACTATATTTTTAGTGAAAAAGGTAAATCACAATTTATAGTGATTAACGACTGGACGTAGAATCTTTTGATTCGAACCAGAAAAAAAATTATGTGTTGATTTTCTTGATCCCTAAACTCTTAGCACATCAACCGTTCGATAAAAGTTTGCTAAGAAAATCAATTTTTGAAACCGACTATTTTAACTTGTGTTGTGATCGTTACACGCTTTCCGCTATCAATATTTTATTCCACTGCGCGACTCTATATCGGTACCGATTGTTCCGACAAATTGATCCAAGTGAAAATCAAATGTTGTTTGTCTTATGAGAGATTCAAAGTATTTTCTGTCAAAATTTTGGTCATTTAAGAACAAAAGTTGTTACGAGAAGTACAAATGTCTTGAGTGAGAGTTGTACAAAATTATAATTCAGAATGTGCAAGATAATTGCTTTATAATGTAAAGAATTAATGAAAACTCAGTTTTAGTTAGCAATATTGCTTTGATTCATGGTTTTCTGACATCTTTACTTGTGTAGAAATGAAATATACCCCAAAATAACATTTTGCATTCTATTTTCTTAAAGATCGGTTTCTAATTGTAATACAAGACCCGAAATTATAAACTAATTTTGAGGACCGAGCCTTTGAGGAGCATGCATATGAGGTTTATGAGACACATTAAATTTATAATTTATTATATATAACGTGATAAATACAAAAATATAAATATAAACTAATAACAATAATGATCTTCAAAAATACATTATTAAAATACATCAATAATATATTCTAAACATGTAAATTACATTATTAAAATATCTTGAAAAATAATATAAAAGTAATAACAATAAACTAATAAAAGCAAAAGAAAAAAAATATTACCCTTAAACAATTGTGAGGATTCGTTAGTGGATGTCAACATCCGCTGACGGATGATCACATCCGTTTAAGGGTAATATTTTCTTTTATGATTTATTACACACTTGGGACAAACCTCTACACTGCACCTTCACCACTTTCCCCACTACACCTTCAAGCACCACCACCGAGACCGACCTCTGCCACCGCTGTATTAGTTGCTTGGACCACCACCAACCCTTGCAACCTCCCACTAAGCACACCACGAAACAAATTCACACCACCACCAATATCACAACACAATCCACCACACTCTAACGTCCTAATGAAACAATGAAGCAATGAAATAGTGAAACAGTCACAGGTAAATAGGAAGAAGAGCTTATTTGCATGCCGTTGCATGCATTCGTATAGGGGACCATTGATAGGTCATTAATTGAGTGGGTAAAAGTTGAAAAATGTTAACCATAAAAATTAAATTTTACTGGAGGGCAAAACAGAAATGGGGAGGTGCTAGGAGCAGTCTGTAGTGGTATAGGGAGCAACGCCCCTTATATAATCGATAAGTTGACAAACCCATTTTCCTAATACAAATTAATGAAACTTCTTTTCTTTGATATACACAATAAAATTCAAGAAAAAAGTTATGGAAATATTTTTGCCCTTTTTCATTCTGTATTTGATTTTGATTGATTCCATTTTATGATTAATTTTCTTAACCTTTGACATTTGAATGTAAGTATTCAACTAATGATGTGTGAAAGGTATTAGCAAGGGTTTCTAATCCAATTTCACGACCCAATAATCAAGGGAGAAACCAGAATTTGCTTGATCTGTTAGGGATGCAAAATATTTTTGTTAACGTTTTCGTCAGTAAGAGCAAAAGTTGTTAATAGAAGTACAAAAGTGTTGAGTTGAAAATTATACAAAAGTATATTTTAGATTGCAACGAATGTGCAATATAACAACTTGATATTAGAAAAGGCTGACAATCCAATATCCCCACAATGATCCAAGTGAAAATCAAATATTGTTTGTCTTGTTTGGGATTCAAAGTATTGTTTGTCAAATCTTTGGTCACTTAAGAGCAAAAGTTGTTATGAGAAGTACAAATGTGTTGAGTTGAGAATTGTACAAAATTATATTTTAGAATGTGCAACATAATTGCTTTATATTGTAAAGAATTAATGAAAACTTAGTTTTAGTTAGCAATATTGCTTTGATTCACGGTTTTCAGACATCTTTACTTGTGTACAAATGAAATATACACCAAAATAACATTTTGCGTTTTATTTTCTTAAAGATCGGTTTCTCATTATAATACGAGACCTAAAGTTATAAACTAATTTTGTGGAGCGAGCCTTTGAGGAGCATGCATATGAGGCCTAAGAGACTCATTAAATGTATAAATTTATTATATAACGTGCTAAAGAAAGAAATATAAATATATACTAATAACAATAAAGATCTTCAAAAATACATTATTAAAATACATCAAAAATATATTCTTTTATAAGTAAATTATATTATTAAAATATCTTCAAAAATAATATAAAAGTAATAACAATAAACTAATAAAAACAACAACAAAAAATATTACCCTTAAACAGATGTGAGCATTTGTAAGTGGATGTCAACATCCGCTGACGGATGATCACATCCGTTTAAGGGTAGTAATTTATTTTAGGGTTTATTACGCATTTGGGACGAACCTCTGCACTGCACCTTCACCACTTTCTCCATTATACCTTCAAGCACCACTACCGAGACCAACCTCTGGCACCGATGAATCAATTGCTTGCACCATCACCAACCTTTACAACCTCCCTCTATGCACACCACGAAGCACACTCACACCACCACCACAGTCACAGCACAATCCACCACACTCTTACGTCCTAATGAAACAATGAACCAATGAAACAGTGAAACAATCACAGGTAAATAGGAAGAAGAGCTTTTGTGCATGCTGCTACATGCATCCATATAGGGGACCATTAATAGGTCATTAATGGAGTGGGTAAAAGTTGAAAAATATTAACCCTAAAAATTAAATTTTACTGGAGGGCAAAACAGGAATGAGGAGGTGCTAGGGGATCCCCTTGGTGGTGTAGGGAGCAACGCCCCTTTTATAATCGATAAGTTGAGAAACCCATTTTCTTAATTCAAATTAATGAAACTTCTTTTCTTTGATGTACACAATAAAATTCAAGAATTATGCTATGGAAGTATTTTTGCCCTTTTTTATTCTGTATTTGATTTTGATTGATTCCATTTTATGATTAATTTTCTTAACCTTTGACATTTGAATGTAAGTATTCAACTAATGGTGTGTGAAAGGTATTAGCAAGGGTTTATAATCCAATTTCACGACCCAATAATCAAGGGAGCAACCAGAATTTGCTTGATCTGTTAGGGATGCAAAGTATTTTTGTTAAAGTTTTCGTCAGTAAGAGCAAAAGTTGTCAACAAAAGTACAAAAGTGTTGAGTTGAAAATTATACAAAAATATATTTTAGATTGCAACGAATGTGCAATATAACAACTTGATATTAGAAAAGGTTGCCAATCCAATATCCCCACATAATTCATCCAAGTGAAAATCAAATATTGTTTGTCTTGTTTGGAATTCAAAGTATTGTTTGTCAAAATTTTGGTCACTTAAGAGCAAAAGTTGTTATGAGAAGTACAAATGTGTTGAGTTGAGAATTGTACAAAATCATAATTTAGAATGTGCAACATAATTGCTTTATATTGTAATGAATTAATGAAAACTCAGTTTTAGTTAGCAATATTGCTTTGATTCACGGTTTTCTGACATCTTTACTTGTGTATAAATCAAATATACACCAAAATAACATTTTGCGTTTTATTTTCTTAAAGATCGGTTTCTAATTATAATACATGATGGAATCCTCCTTGACGTAGTCCTCCTTTTGTATTTTTACTTTTCCTAGCTTAGCTCTTAAGGAGCATGGGTTACTATAAATATCCAACTCCTCTCTTGTATTAGCACTTTTGAGATTAATGAGAATTAAGTTTTCTGAAATAGAAACAATTCTCTCTTGAAAGTCAGGCTAGAGAGTCCAAAGACTCCCTCTAGCCACCTTCCAAGCACACTCTCATTCTTCCATTTCTTCAAACTTCACGGTGCTTCTCTTTCATTTCCACGCTGAGCCTCCACTGCCACATCTGGCACGCGTCAGCTGCCAGTACGTCTCCAGCTTCCTTGCATCAGCGCTCCTTAGCCACGTGTTCAGCCTTGAGCACGCGTCACCCTCCTTCTCATATCATTTGGTTTCACAATTCCACATCTCAGAAACCACATCCTTCATTCTCGCTCTCAAGCTCCTCACTGTAAGTCACATTTCTCCTCACAGAATCATATTTCCTTCTATTTTAGCTTTGCTCGTTCCCTGACAACATCATCTGCTAGGGTTCCTTCATCATTCTCATTTTTCCTTTCAATTTCACCGATTGTTTTCCCCTTTCTACCGTTTAATCCACTTTCCACCGAACAATCTAGCTTTCCTACCGTTCAATCTTGAGTTTGAACCGATTAATCGGTTCATTTTGAGTTTTCCCTCTTTTCTAGGATTCGTTCATGGTTTTAGGGTTTTCTGCAATCGATTTCGTTTCTCTCAGTTTCCTTCGAGTCAGATCTTAATCTAGAACTTCGTTTCCATTCCGCTGCGTCTTCACTCTCTGGAGGAAGCTTCGAGGAGCTCGCACAGCTTCGGTCGTCAGCTCCTCGGGCGTTCGTCCATCAATACAAGACCCAAAATTATAAACTAATTTTGTGGAGCGAGCCTTTGAGGAGCATGCATATGAGGCCTAGGAGACTCATTAAAGGTATAAATTTATTATATATAACGTGCTAAAGAAAGAAATATAAATATAAACTAATAACAATAAAGATCTTCAAAAATACATTATTAAAATACATCAAAAATATATTCTAAATAAGTAAATTATATTATTAAAATATTTTCAAAAATAATATAAAAGTAATAACAATAAACTAATAAAAACAATAGAAAGAAATATTACCCTTAAACAGATGTAAGCATCCGTAAGTGGATGTCAACATCCGTTGGTGGATGATCACATCCATTTAAGGGTAATAATTTATTTTCGGGTTTATACGCATTTGGGACGAACCTCTGCACTGCATCTTCACCACTTTCCCCACTACACCTTCAAGCACCACCACCGAGACCAACCTCTGGCACCGCTGGATCAATTACTTGCACCACCACTAACCTCTGCAACCTCCCTCTATGCACACCACGAAGCACACTCACACCACCACCACACTCACAACACAATCCACCACACTCTTACGTCCCAATGAAACAGTAAACCAAGAAATAGTGAAACAGTCATAGGTAAATAGGAAGAAGAGCTTTTTGTGCATGCTGCTACATGCATCCATATAGGGGACCATTAATAGGTCATTAATGGAGTAGGTAAAAGTTGAAAAATCTTAAATTTAAAAATTAAAATTTACTGGAGGGAAAAACTATAATGGGGAGGTGCTAAGGGCAGTCCATGGTGGTGTAGGGAGCAATGCCCCTTTTATAATCGATAACCCATTTTCGTGATTCAAATTAATGAAACTTCTTTTCTTTGATGTACACAATAAAATTCAAGAATAAAGTTGTGGAAATATTTTTGTCCTTTTTTTCTGTATTTGATTTTGATTGATTCCATTTTATGATTAATTTTCTTAACCTTTGACATTTGAATGTAAGTATTCAACTAATGATGTGTGAAAGGTATTAGCAAGGGTTTCCAATCTAATTTCACGACCCAATAATGAAGGGAGCAAGCAGAATTTTCTTGATCTGTTAGGGATGCAAAGTATTTTTGTTAAAGTTTTGGTGAGTAAGAGTAAAAGTTGTTAATAGAAGTACAAAAGTGTTGAGTTGAAAATTATACAAAAGTATATTTTAGATTGCAACGAATGTGCAACATAACTACTTGATATTTGAAAAGTGTTGGGTTTGAAAAAAAGTTATTTTTGTTGTGCGGGTCAATTTTCAACCCGGCTCATCCAGGTTGAACCTGTGGTGAGTTAGGTTGGCTCACCAATCCACCTAATTTTATTTTATTTATTTATAACCTTATGAAACCCTAAAGTATACTCTCCCTACCATGACTTTACATGAAACGAAACCTCATGTTGCTTTCTCTGTGAATCGTGAATCAACTTTGCTCTCACTTCACTATTGATCATCCCCAACCCACAATCCAGGTTAGTTGTTGCATTCCCTCATGTACATGTGTTGTTGTTTCGTTCCAATCTATTGTTTCCCTTCTGATTTTATGATTTCTGGCATAGTTTATCAATATAGTATTGTATTATGATGGAAACCCCTTTATCTTTCCAAGACAGAAAGATGGAGTCCATGGAAGTTCTTAAGTTAGTCTTATTAACTAAAAAGAAAAAGAAACAACTAATATGAAAGTAGGGAATTCCTGGTTTTCCTTGCCTCTAAGCTAACTTATGTTGCCTATGAGACTATTTTATCTTTGACATCAATTATACATCAATTAACAATTAGATTGTGTATACTATGACTTGTTAATATCAACATGGAAGAGGTGATAAGTTAGGAGCAATGATGGTATAAAAGCTTCCTCTCTACCCTAAAGAAGCTCCACCACTTTAAACAGTAATTGTGATCACAAGATTAATAATTCTCAACCATTTCTCTTTATAAAATCAATGACTAATTTAGCAGAATTCAACTATTCAAGCTTACCTTATATGTTTGCATACTCATCTTTTGAATGCATTACCCATGTTAATTCTCCTAAAATCAAATCAATCATTTGTTTACCCAAGAAGAAGAATAGTACTAGTCATTTACACGTCTCACACATCACCTCAGATACTTACAATATATAATCTAATGTACCTATTTAACCAATAATTACACAACCAGCTAACTTTAGTATTGGTAGTTAAATATGGGTAGATTTAACTAAAGTTTGGTAGTTGGTTAATTAGAGTGATGTATTGGAAAATGTTTGAGTTGCTTTATTTATGAAGAAGTAATGGATAAAATCTCTTGCCCATGATTCAGTGTCAAAGAAAAATAGTGGACAACCTATTATGTATTAATCGTTCTAAAAGCCAATTTGATAATGTAGAAGTACTACAATCAAAGTAATTATTGTAACAATTGAGGGTTTGAAGAATATGTCAAATTAAATTCAAATTAGTCAAACACTTCAAGTTCTCAAGTTTCCCTTCTAACATAACAATCTTCTTTTACTAATGATGAACCAGTGATGGATGCATGTGATGTAAGTTTTTAATTCTCAAATTGTTTTATTTTATTTCTAACTTATGATGAATGACATATCAAATATGTTTCATGATGTTTTAGGAATATGTGGATAATTTGAGCCAACATGTTAATGACATTGGAAGGTCTGGATTGGACCTTTATTTAGATGAAGGAAATCTTAATCCAAAATGTATTGAGTAATTAGGGGGATCGTTGAGATCATTATCCAAACTTATCTAAGATGGCTTGTGAAGTAACAGGTAACCTTATCATTAGTACTATGAAATTAATTTGATTATTTATTACTTTGTGTTTCAATATTATTAGTTAACATTTTTTTTATTGTATTGTAGATGGGGATAAAGAAGAAGATGTTTTAAGAGAGAAAAATAGCAAAATATTATGGATTTATCCATTCAAGACTCTAATATTGTAAATGGATAAGGGACACAAAATGATGAATATAGAAACTTGTTTGTATGTTTTTTGTATTTGTTTTTGGATGACATTTGGATTTTATTGTACTTTTTATTTATTTTGAATTGTCTTGAGTTTAACATCATTTGGGAGTGAAATTTATTTAGATTTGAATTAAAAAAATTATAATTTTTTTTATTTAAAAAAATTGTAATTTTTTTATTTAAAAAAATTGTAATTTTTTTTTATTTAAAAAAATTGTAATTAAGTGAGTCAACCCATGATGGATCGGGCCAGTTCAATTTTTTTTGACTCGCTAATAAATGAGTTGGGTTGGATCACTAAGTGACCAACCCGTGGTGGGTGGGACCGGGTGACCCGTTTTGACAACACTACAATTAATCAAGAATATATACTTAATTTTAATAAGAGTAGAGAAAATAAAATAAACATTAAATAAAAAAATAAACGATTAGTACTAGACAAAAAACTAGGAATATAGATGTTGTAGGAAGGTTCAACATACATACATAGATCTCCACACCGGTAAGATATTGTCTGCTTTTGGTCAAGCCCCCACTGATTTACTTTTTGTACCACTCCAAAAGGTCTCTTACCAATGAAGGTATTTTATGTATATATAAACTCATGTGCATCTCTTGTTTTATCTGATGTGTAACTTTGTTTGTACCTAATAGATGTTACTTTTAGCATAAAAATTATAAGTCAAAAGAGTATTCGGCTATAAAAAGAAATAATCATAAATTGGAAAAGACAACAAATATTGAATGTTTTATTAAGAAGGTTGTCATTGACTAGAAAACTTTTTTTTATAGGGTTAATTATGTTATAACAAGTCTATATATAGTTTAGTCTGTTTTTACAATTAAATGAACAATTTACTAATTAATCAATATAACCACAATATTAACCGTTTATTTAAACTCTACATGTCCACCCATATGACATCTATTTCATTTTCAAATAATTCATACCAAAGAACATTTTAAAACAAATTATAGATATTATGGATAAAATCCTAATCAAAATAAGATTAAATTAATTTATTATGGATACAATCCTAATCAAAATAAGATTAAATTAATTCAATTCAATCAAATATATTTCATGCAATTAAAGGATTTACATAAACTATAAAAATATTCATTAATCACATACACTTGTATACAATTAGTAGAAATGTTAAAATAAGTTTCAACTCATGAGTCAACCTGACTTACCACATGTTTGAGTTAGGTTAAGATAGAAAAAAAAATCATTATTTTAAAATGTGGGCAAGTCATCCCAACACAACTCACTTAACTTATGGATTAAACAAGTTTAAGGTAGATTGAGAAATAATCCAACACTACCTATTTTTTATCCATTTGCTCATAACTTTGTTGTTATAATTATTTATTATTATGTAGGTTGATGATACAATATTTATAAAGACTAGATTGTTGTTCAGTATGTTTAAGTAATTTTGATAATAAATTATTCATTTGTCCAATTACATAGGTTGATAATTTAATTTTTATCTACTATCTTTATAATAATATTTGGTAAATTAGGTGAACACTTTTATTGTATTGTTATAAATAGATAAATTAAGTTAATCCACTTTGATTGCATTGCAATAAGTGTATAAATAGATTAGGGAAACAAAATATTCTTAAGAGAGCTAATCCACCTAACCCACTAACCCATGGTGAATTTATTTGCATTATAAAAATTTCTAACTCACCAATAAGTGAGTTATGTTGAGCTCACTCATTTTTATCTCAACCCATATAAGTCGAGTTAACTCACTTTTGACACTCCTATATTCGTTTTTCATCATAAACAATCTTTGAACAAATATTTCTCATTCCATAGTCATCAATTCTAACAACTGTTAATTCAAAATATCTTATCTATCCTACGATTTTATTTCTACAAAAGAAATTCCAATTCTTTAAATTAAACTAGTTCATGCCACACTTTTCAATTTCATAAAAATCTAAGTCTTTTTTATCTTAATGTTTATATCTTTTAAGAGATTGCTCCAAAAACTTATAAAAAAGAAAACTCTAATTTATTTTATGTAACTATCACTAGAAACCTAAACTAACAAAAATTCATTTATTTGACCTAAATATCACATACAATAATTAAACCTCTCACATGCAACCATACTAAGAAATAAAATTTGAGATATATAAAAAAACGTTTTTAAAATAACAACAAATTCAAAAGGAAAATATTTAATTAGTAATTTGATCCTTATATTTAAATCTTTGATTCTTATATTTAAATCTTTGATTCGTTTTAGTCATTACATATTTAAATATTTGATTTGTTTTTGTTTCAATTATGTTTCAATTGAGTTCCTATTTTATTGAAAAAAATTCGATGTTGGGTTAGATTGACATTAATACAGTACAAAAATGTTATGTGTCAAAATATATGTTTGTGATATATAAAAATCTAGATCATCTTCTATCCTAGAATCCTTTTGATTTGTAGTACCTTTTGAAGTAAAGAATGACCCAAATTTTAACCCATGACAAACTTAGATTTTGACACCTACCACTTCTAAACAACGTTAATATCAATTTAAAAGAAAATAATCACTTTAAGTCTCTTTTATAAAATAAGAATTGAACTAAATTCCTTTCAAAAATAAAACCTCCACACATATATATATATATATATATATATATATATGTATATATGAACGAGACCAAATTAACAACATATGTATTACTTTAACAAATTCTAATGAATGTCTTTCCAATTATAAGAAACAACTTAAATAAAAAAAAACTAAAGAGTTTTATATTTTTAAAAAGTAAAAGATAAATTGACTTTATACTATATATAACCCTTTAGAAGTTTTATATATTAAAATATTTATTCTACACTTAACTTAGCTTTCCTTCTTTAAACTTATAAAATGGTTTCTTATACAAAGTATAAATATAAATAAAATATTAATCTATTTAAATGGAATTTCAATCTTATAAATATAAATATAAAAAATAAATTATAAAATTATATTACATGGTTTTTAATTATTAATATTTTCCTTATTGAGAATGTCATTTTAATAATCTAATCTAAAAATATTTAATAAAGTTACTAAAAATAAATGGTAAAGGATTGAAATAGTCATCTTTATTATTATTTTATAAGTGGAATAATAAAAAAATTATGCATAAAATTAATTTTGTATATAAATATTTATAATATTATTTATATCATTATATAAAAGAATTTTTTTATATATTTTTTATTATATTTCTTAAATGAATATTCTTTTATATCTATACCATTATACGAAATAATATTTATATATATATATATATATATATATTATATTTCTTAAATGACCATTCTTTTAAATTAAAATAATTATTTTATCAAGTTTATTTTTAAATTTAATCATTTTTTCATTTAACTGTTTTTTAAATTTAATAATTTTTTAAAATTAAAATCATTATTTGTGTAAGAACCTAGAAAATATAGTATTAGAGTTGGTAGGCATATTAAAATAATGAGATCGAATATTTTATTATAAAATATTTATAATGTAAATAGAATTTTCTACACTCGTCTCATTACTTTAAAAACACTTTATCTCTCTAAAACATGTTCTCTTCATTCGTTCTCACTTCTCTCTAATTGTTCTTGATCTCAAGTCATCTATTTGACGATCAGGAGGTTCCTAGACAATCACGACGTCAATGTCTACTTTTCTATCCGATCAATTTGGTGTTTGGAGCAAGTAAGTTTTCATCCATTTTTCTTGGTGTTTCTTGATCCTTGATCATGCAAAAGAAATATGTTTGCATGTGTCAAGTATCTTCCTTCTTCAATTACTGATTTAATTTAGGTTCTAGGGTTTGTCTCCAATCGTCAATCAGTGATTTGTAGGTTTTTTTTAGAGATTCCCTTGTGGAGGAAGCAAAGGTTGGGGATTTCTTGAACTGCAAACGTTTTCTAGAGCTAAGGGAAGCTAGAGTTTTCTTTAATTGTTGGTTATTTGTGCATGTTTGAAGATTCTTTGAATAATGAGCTGTTGAATAAATGTTCTGTTTTTAGGTGAGATGTAGCTTGATTAATTGGGTATATTTTGAGTATGTGGATATAAACTGATATGGTGAAGTGTATCGAATGATGAATTGTCTGTAATTGGATATTATTATATTACAATTCTGTTTGGAATATGTGTGGTAGGTTGTATTGAATAAATGTTAAAACTTAGAAGTCTTTGTAGGGTATTGGAAGGAGAAATGAAGTCATGCGTAGTTCAATTGTGAGAAAAGAGTAGAAATCTGGTTTGATGTAATTGTGGTCAGTTAAGAGGTGTTTGTGAATTGTTCAAGTCCCTAGAATGAGAGTAATTTGTGATAAGAATGTATGGTGATGAGTAGGAATAGTTTACATTAGTTTAGAACCAACTTTTGAGGAAGTGGACTAGTGAAAAATTGAGTTGAGAGTTTTATGCTAAAGGGTCAGTTTGAGAAGTCTTGATAAGTCACATGGGACTTGTTGGAGTCCCTAAGTTGCTTGAAATTGTGCCACAAATGGTAGAATTGAATTTGAGTCTCTTTGTAAGTTTTGAGTTGTAATCTTGTAGCCACTTATTGAAAAGGAGTTTAGGATGGTCTAGATACAATTGTTTAGGTATAATTGAGTGTATAACACGATCTAGGAGGGTTAGAAGTTAGGAAAATATAACAATTTGGTCAAGAGTAGTTTAGGGTGCAAATTCTGCAATTTTCGTGCTACAAAATTATGTAGACTCGCTGAGCGAGTGGAGTCGCTTAGCGAGAGGCTAAAGGTCTAAACCACTGTCAGTTTATTCGCATAGCGAGTTGGGTCACTGAGCGAGAGACTGAGGGGTCTTGACCATTTTTTGGTTATTCGCACAACGAGCCAGGTCGTTGAGCGAGTGGTCATGGGGTATGGACCATTGTCAATTTATTCGTAGAGTGAGCTGGGTCGCTGAGCGAGAGACTGAGGGGTCTGGACCATTGTCTGTTTATTCGCACAACGAGTTAGGTCGCTGAGCGAGGAAACTCTGGGCTCGCCCAACGAGCTTGGTCGTTGAGCGACTAGTCCATGATTTGCTTCTTTGTTCTTTCCATCCTTGTTTCTTGATATTGTGGAGTTATGTTTTGATTTATTGTGAATGATGTATAGTATTTATGATTATCCAGGTTATGTGTTGTGATTCAAAGTGAAAGTATGTGGTTTCAAGTATGGTTTGAAAGTAAAGTACTAAGGTGGAACTTCTTGGTGAGGTTCAAGTATGTTTAGAATGAATGCATGGAGCTTAGTCTTGGGGGTTATCCTGAACTCTAATGGTCTTTCATTCTCAAGTAAAGAAGATTGACACATGTGGTGAAGAGTAGCAGGAGGTCTTTCATTCCGAATAAAAAAAGTTAAATTATACTAAAATACATAAAAAAAGTAGTTAGTTAATATTTGAATTTTTTATTAATTTTTATAATTATAAAATAAAAGCATTTTTAGTTTTTACGGGTAGTCTTTTTGTTTTTAAATAATTAAAACTAAAAACTGGTAAATAAATATAAGGATATCAAAGATAAAAGAGGTAAAATAAGTGGACACAAAAAATAGCTGTAAGTTACAGAAATTATAAAAGAATTTTATACCTAAAAGTGACCATACAAATATTTTTTTACTATCTTTAGAATGTTATAATTTTATAATAGAAATATCTATAACTTTTAATAAAAAAATTATAATATAAAATGAATAAAATAATAGTTATAAATTATTTTTAATTTTATTAAGCATTATAATCAGTAAAAATACTCTTAATATTTTATAGTCATGTTTTAGATAATAAAAATAAAAAAGTTAAGCAATAAATATAAACTATACATAAAAGAATAGCAAGAAACAAATCTAATCACTAATCATATGGGTGACAGATAAGTTAAAGTTGGTGTTTACGTATAAATCCTTATTATGTATGTGACAGAGTAATACGAAGAAGACACGAGACACGAGACACGAGGGAAGAGTGTTCGAGTGTGAATTGCTGCATTCAGCGTCATCGTCATCACAATGATTCATGGGATTTCGTTGCGCACAAAAATTTGGGGCTTTCTGGAAATTTCATTAGGGTTTTAACCGGCGCGTATTGTCTCTGCGTTCTTCTCACCGTTCAATTTCTCGTTTTGCTGCGGAATTATTAAAGTGAAAAAAAATCAAACCTGGGGAGTGAAGGTTCAGGGTTCGATCCTCGCTCCTTGTGCTGTTGCCTCCTTCGCTTTTGGCGCTCCCTCATGGCCGATAACATGGAAATCGATTCGCCCTCCGATTGCCAACCCCTCAAACCTCGCGATCGAGTCGTTCGGGTAACGCCTTTTCTACGATTCACCTCGTTTTTTTACTATTGTAGAAATTCATACTCTTGTTGGCCTGGTCACTGTTTGATTCTCCTTGCATTTGACTAAAGAATTGATTGGATTGGCTTAGCTGTTTTGAACTATTTCTGGGTTTTGGATTGGATGATTTTTTTGGTTAATGGATAGAGACTGTTGAATTGGGTGTTTGATATGTGGTTTTGGCTCGGTTTGCAGAGGCTTGCCCAGTTTGGTGTTCCTGAGGAGCAGCTCGACCAACCTGGTTTGATTGCTTTTGTTAAGGATAAGAGGGCTTTGATACCTGAGCTGGTGTCTGTTATATTGCCTACTGATGCAGAAGTGGCTGATGCCTTTCAAGCATCTAGATTGACTTCTAAAAAGATGTCGGGTGTGATCATGAAAAAGAGGTTTCATGAGAGCATGGTGTGGTTGCAGTGGTTGATGTTTGAGGGTGACCCCGGTGGTGCTCTGAGAAGGCTTTCCGAGATGTCTGTTGGGCAGAGGGGTGTCTGTGGGGCTGTTTGGGGCCACAACGATATAGCTTACAGGTGTAGGACTTGTGAGCACGACCCAACATGTGCTATCTGTGTTCCATGTTTTGAGAAAGGGGATCACAAGGGTCATGATTATTGTGTTATATACACGGGTGGTGGTTGCTGTGATTGTGGGGATGTGACTGCATGGAAGCGTGAGGGGTTCTGTTCATTGCACCAGGGTGCTGAACAGATACAACCGCTTCCGAAGGAATTCGCAAGCTCTGTTGATCCTGTTCTCGGTTCTCTTTTCAATTGTTGGAGAGTTAAGCTAACATTGGCGAGTGAATATACTGAAAGAAAGCAGCCAGCAAATGAGCTAACCTATGCTGTGGTTGATATGCTTCTAGAATTCTGCAAGCACAGTGAGAGTTTGCTCAGTTTTGTTGCTAGATTGTTGCTTTCTTCTGATGGTTTAATTAGCATGCTGGTGAGAGCTGAGAGGTTCTTAACTGAGGTTGTTGTAAAGAAACTCCATGAGCTACTGCTGAAATTGTTGGGAGAACAAAGTTTTAAGTATGATTTTGCTAAAGTTTTTCTCGCTTACTATCCAAGTGTCATAAATGAGGCCACAAAAGACTCCAGTGACTTTCCTCTTAAGAAGTACCCACTACTACCAATTTTCTCTGTGCAGATACTTACAGTGCCCACCCTTACCCCACGCCTTTTGAAGGAAACCAATCTACTAACCATGCTATTGGGATGCGTTGAAAATATTTTCGTTTCTTGCTCTGATGATGGACGCTTACAGGTAATGAGTTGTTACAATTTTGTAGTTATGATGTCAAGATGTGCCAGGATAAAGAATGTCTGTCTGGTTTTCATCCTTCTGTAAAATTTGAAGTTGTTCTGGTATTGAAGTTGGTTAAGAATTTTATGTTAATGAATGTGTGTATACTTTTCAAGATTATGTTTCTAGTCTTCTTTCGTGACATTTCATTAAAGAAATATAGGATATTTTTGTAGGTATCCAGGTGGGCAAATATATTTGAGACAACAATACGTACTGTTGAAGATATTCGATTTGTTATGAGCCATGTGGTAGTGCCAAAATATGTAACCAATGACCAGCAAGATATCTCGAGAACATGGATGAGACTTCTGTCCTTTGTACAAGGGATGAATCCTCAAAAGAGAGAAACGGGTCAACATATAGAAGAAGAAAATGAGAATGTCCACTACCCTTTTATTTTAGGGCATTCTATTGCCAATATTCACTCTGTATTGGTGGATGGGGCATTTTCTGATGCTAGCAAGGGGGAAATAGATGGTGAAACTGCTTGGAACTCTAAAATTAATGATTCAGATGATGGGGATAATGTAAGGCATGCAAAGGTAGGGAGGAGATCTGAGGAAAGCTCTGCATGTAATGTTAAGAGCCGGAGTAGTGTCTTTGCTGCTCCAAAGCTTTGTGAGATAAAAACTGATGCATCTTCAAATCTGCCTCTTCCACGTGCTGTCACTGGGTTGATATGTGAGTGTTTAAGGGCTATTGAGAATTGGTTGAGAGTTGAGAATATTCATGCTGTGCCTCCTAATTTATTATCTCCAAACAGTGGTAGTGCCTGCGATAGCAATTTTTCAGCATTTAAGAGAACAATATCTAAGTTTGGAAGGGGTAAATATGCGTTTGGTAGGCTTGCCAGCACAAGTGAAGATCATGGTAAGCAATGTTCTGAAAATAGTGAAATGGATTCGGAAAATACCTGTACTCGTTCTAGTTCTGATGATAATGCCATGGAAGAAGATATTCTCGTGGAATCAGATGGTCCACGTTTTCTATCATTACCCGATTGGCCACAAATAGTCTATGATGTGAGTTCACAAGATATATCTGTGCACATTCCGTTACATAGATTGCTTTCCATGCTGTTACAAAAGGCAATGAAAAAATATTTCTGTCAATCAGAAGTCTCAGACGTGACTCATGCTTCTCCTTCTAATTCATTGTCAACTAGTTACAATGACTTCTTTGAGCAAGCTTTACGAGGAAGCCATCCATTTGGTTTCTCTGCCAATATAATGGAGCATCCATTGCGGATTAGGGTCTTTTGTGCTGAAGTCCATGCTGGAATGTGGCGTAAAAATGGAGATGCTGCTTTGCTATCATGTGAATTGTATCGATCAGTACGCTGGTAAGTCCATCTTGTATTATTATATACTTTATGAGGGTTGAAACTCATTCATTTCATTATACTATATTGTTTTGTTATTTCGACAAGCAACAGGTCTGAACAAGGTCTGGAGCTTGATCTATTTCTTCTTCAGTGTTGTGCTGCACTTGCTCCAGAAGATCTCTTCGTCAGTAGAATTCTGGAGCGCTTTGGGCTGTCAAACTACTTAATTCTAAATCTTGAACGATCTAGCGAGTATGTAGTCTCTTGCAACAAAGAAAACTTATCATGCATGTTTGTTATTTTGAAATCCTTAAATTTGCAGTAGTATTGGAAGTTAATGGTATGCAAGTTCATAAACAATATAATGTTTTTCTGGATTGACCCCCTTTTTTGTTATGGCCCTCTGTAACTTTAGTCAGTAGTCCTTTGTTGTTTTGCAGCCCTTTTATGCTAGCTCTGAATGTAAAAATGCTCTCATGAATTTAGTTGCCCTTGTATGGGATGCCTTTCTTTACTACATCTATCTTGTTGAACTCATCTAAATTACCATCATTTATAAATGTCGGTCTCTCTTCCAAGGATACCCCTTTCACAAAGGATTTCTCCTTTCAGAAAGCATTTCTCCTTTTACAAAAGATTTCTCCATTTACAAAGAGCTAATGATTAATATACAAACAAACAACTCTGCCTCTATTCTATCCTTCTTCACGTATTTACATCTTACTAACTACTCAATTCCTAACTAATTAACTAGCCCATTAATATTAAAACGGTCCTAATATACCTTTGTTAAGAAGAGGATTTTAAGTCGGTTTTGTGGGGTTGAATTAGATTTATAGTTCACTTCTTAACATGGTATCTGAGTCATGGGTTTAAGCTTATTCTAGTGAGATTTGTTGTTTGTTGGATCTATTGTTCCATCTGCTATCGGGCTGCTAACAAACCAACCATTGCTGTCTTGTCTCACACTCAAGATGTATATACCTCAACATGAGGGATATGTTGAAAGTTCCACATCCACTAGAGATAAGGCCAATTTAGAGCATATAAATAGGTGTAAACCTCATCGTATAAGCTGATTTTATAGAGTTGAATTAGGCTCAAAGTTCATTTCTTAACAATCCTAATAATACACTTGTCTTAAAACTCAGCGCCTCAAGCTTGGAATTGTGGAAGCTGGATCCTATTGCTCATCTTCATTTACTCTCCTATAAGCATTGCAATGCATTCTTGCTATAGAAATTGGAACCCACTGGGATTTTTGTGTACTTCTCTGAGACCGTCATTTAAAGTTGTTTACTCAGGAAACTTGTAAACTTGTAGTTGTTATTTCAGGATAGCATAGCAAAGTGACAAGACCCCAAAAATGGGATAGAAAATAATTAATAATATATATGTATGTATGTATAATAGAAAAATAATCTAAATTTCATTCACTAATCATCATTAATTAGAACTCATAGTTCTTAAAACAGATATATTGTAGAAGGCCAAGGAAACAAAGTGCTCCTTTAACCCTCGAAAAATAAAGCCTCGAGTAACTAGAGACATTAAAAGTGCAAATAGACAAATGCAACATCGTAATATTTATATTAATAAGAATGTTCAACCTCTTAAAGATCCAAATCATCGTGTCTTCCTCATCCATTAGAATTGTACCCTTCAATGTCTTCACTTGGTTCACTATCATTCTCTTATATTATTTATGCTCCTTTTTCTACTACTCCGACTACTACCACGACAAAACTTAGTTGGAATAACTACTTATCTCAGTCTCTGTGTTTGTTGAGTTGTGGTTTCTTGGTTAGGTTTACCATGAGCATTTGGAGAAGGAAGTTAGCGCTATTCTGAATGAAGATAAAAGGCACTTGAAAGTTTTGCTAATGACACCGAACATGTCTTTGATGTGACTTAGAGTAGCCTCTCCCACACAAAACAATCATGATATGTTTGCTAATGACATTGAACGTCTCTTTGATGTAACTTAGAGTAGCCTCTCCCACACAAAACAATCATGATATGTTTGCTAATGACATTGAACGTCTCTTTGATGTGACTTAGAGTAGCCTCTCCCACACAGAACAATCATGATATGGTCGTACATAGTAAATGTATCATTGCTTGCAAGTGCCCTACATTTCATCAATCATGGTTTGTCGCCAATTATGATGGTCAAGTGCCTCATGTATTTGTAGGAACAATGGTGACTGATAGACTTCTTTGGTCAAGAAGTTTATCTTTCTCTCAAAACAACACTCACACAAACAAAATACTGGACAAAAACAGTATATTATTCTGATGAACAAGAATAAACTGTACAACACCCAACTCTCAAGGGAGCACTCTCCCTCCACAGGAACAACTTCTTGTCAACACAACTATTATCAAAAAGCTCTCCTCACACAAGACCTCCCTGCCTTCTTATAAAGGCCCTCCAAGCAACTAACCAACTAACAATTAATTCCTAAACTGTTTCCTTCTCTCCTGCACCCATTATATCCTATCAGTGACAGATAAAAGAAAAAAATAGAATATAATGGAGACAAATGATGATAACTCGAAAAATTATAAATAGGATATGAAATATGAATAGATCGAATACCTTTCTTAAGAGCAACGGGCCAATTTGAAGTGGAGTCATGTGAAGGGGTTAATGGAGAAGGATCCGTGCATGTGAAGTTTTTGGAGGAACTGAGCTTGGAACTAACAGATTTTTCATCACATTCAAATTCAAGTATCTTTAATAGCAAGCTTTGGCAAGTGTGGTGGTGCACACCCTCCACACATTTTCCACCACTCAATTGTAATGCAATTCATATACATTGGGATTTATGCTAATTATCAAATAATAATTCAAATTAAGTGAGTTTTCCCATTTACTAGGAGCTATTTTAGTTCTTGCTTTTATTGCTGCAGGAATGTCAAACCCATATCCTGTCCTCTTATGCAATAACAACTGAGTGTGAACGTTGTCTACAGACATTGTTGTCCTTCTTATCTTTGGAATTTTATGTATTCAAATTTTATTTGAGCAAATTAGGTGAGTTGAGTAACAGAATCAAATGGCTACATGTACAATCACAACCAATTCAACAAATTGCTTCTCATTTTATTGTTCAAAATAGTGAATGGCCAACCCTCTTAAAAGCTTTAGTTGTTAGTTGGATACTCATTATAAATACAATACTCCCCTTAATTCCAAAGCCTTTCGAAGGTTTGAAGTATTGACAATTCACAAACCCACTTGACTGTGTTAAGAATTAATTTTAATTATGAAGAATGAGAAAAAAAAAAGATGATCGGTGTCTATATATATATTACACACACACACACACATATATATATATATATATGTATGTATGTATGTATGTGTGTATGTATATATACATATATATATATATATATGTATGTGTATATATATATATATACATATACACATACATATATATATATATATATATATATATATATATATATATATATATTCATATATTTATATATATGAATATATACAAACATGCATACATATTCATTAAATCAAATAGTTTTGGGCACATATTTGATTATTTCTATTCCTTTTAATATCTTCATTTATTGTTTATTTTTTTCACATGAGAATATTTGACTCTCAATTTCAAGTGTTCAATTCTTTAAACCCTTAAAATGTTTTCTTTTTACATTAGATCCTTGAAAATAACAGTTTCCTTTGCTATGGTTTTATTTTTTGTAAAAAAATTATTTAATTAATGTTTGAAATAGCAAGGGAGCGGTTATATGTATACCTGTTACCTATTGGGGATAGACATGAAACAAAAATTTCATATCCTTTTGGTATGGCAATGGGATAGTCAAACCTGCACTTGTCGCATCCCATTGCCATTCCTAATAAGCTATAATTGTTTTTATCCGAGTTTGATTAGGATCAAATGATGGTAATCTTAAGAACCGGAATTATTGATGATTGTGTTTTAGTTGTATCCTCCTTGCTATTGTCATGCACCACTCGTCACATGTTTTCTCATCAATAGTTTGATCTTTATACATAGTTGGTAATATGTTGAAACTGTCAAACAATGATGAGTGTCCATCTCACCTGAATATGTTTCTTACCTGTTGTAAACTTTTATGTTCTTTTTGGAAACAGGGACATTTGCTGATTTATGCTTCATTCTTAGCATTTTTCCCCTTTTTCCATGCTTTTGGATGATTTACTTCTTTAGCTTTTTTAATGAGTGTTTTGTTATTTTCAGACATGAACCTGTTTTAGTACAGGAAATGCTTACTCTTATTATTCAGATAATAAAGGAACGACGCTTTTGTGGGCTAACTACTGCTGAAAGTTTGAAAAGAGAACTAATTTATAAGTTGTCCATTGGTGATGCCACACATAGTCAATTGGTGAAGTCTCTTCCCCGTGATCTCTCCAAGTTTGAACAACTTCAAGACATCTTAGATGCAGTAGCTGTGTATTCGAATCCATCTGGATTTAATCAGGTTTGCTTAACTTTTGTAAAAATATTATCACTTTTATTAGCCTGATTGTACTGATATTTTTATTTGTTATATTAGGGTATGTACTCATTGCGATGGACATTTTGGAAAGAATTGGATTTGTATCATCTACGCTGGAATTCAAAGGATTTACAAGTTGCTGAAGAAAGATACTTGCGCTTTTGCAATGTCTCTGCACTGACCACCCAATTGCCCCAGTGGACCAAAATTCATCCTCCCCTGAAGGGGATAGCTAGAATAGCCACTTGCAAAGTTGTTCTACATATCATCCGGGCAGCAATATTTTATGCTGTTTCCACTTTTAAATCATCTGATTCTCGTGCTCCTGATAGTGTTCTTCTACCTGCACTACATTTACTTTCACTATCATTAGATATCTGTTTTCAGCAAAAGGAATCTAGTGAGGATACATGCCATGATGTGGCACAGCTTCCTATAATAGCCTTGTCTGGAGAATTCATTCAGACTTCTTTTGGTGAACAAAGCTTGTTGACACTTCTTGTTTTATTGATGGAAATGCATAGGAGGGAGAATGTAGACAACTTTGTAGAAGCAGGTGGTTGTAGTCTATTTACTCTAATTGAAAGCTTACTGAAGAAATTTGCTGAGATTGACAACGGATGCATGACCAAGTTACAAAAACTTGCCCCTGAAGTTGTCTGTCATATTTCTGAATATTTTCCAAGTAGGGACTCAAGTATCTCATCATTGGCTTCTGAAAGTGAGAAACGCAAGGCAAAAGCTCGAGATAGGCAGGCTGCAATAATGGTAGGCTATTGTGTTATTCTATTTTAATACATGAATTTAAAGGATGCTAAAATCAGTGAGTATTACCTTAGCTGATGTATTCGTATGTTTATACATATACATATATGAAAAAGGCGAGAACAAGTGCATTCAAAGGAAAAAGGCTACAACCTATGACCCTTAACCCTTAAACTAGATACAGCAAAAAGCAGCTTTAATTAGGTTGTATAAAAAATAACGAACTATTTTAACACTTCCTGAAGTTGGAGTGTATAAATTGTATGCATCAAACTTGGAACATGTAAATTGAATTCTAGGTCCTCTTAAAAGACTTGGTTAAAATGTCCAAAGCTGGTCATTAGAGCTGATAAATCTGGTACTAGTTTCTTAGACAACAACTCCCCCTAACAAAATGACAATCTTTCTTTGTATTTGGTTTTCTCATGAAGCACTTGATTGGAGACAATGTTAAGAGGTTCCTGATTATTACAGCACAACTTCATGTGCTTAACTTTACAACATTTCAAGTCTTTTAAGGAGTTGTTGAATCCACACAAGTTCAAAAGTGGCCAAAGCCACAAATCTATATTCAGCTTCTGACTGGAGTAGGTAACATGACGTTTCTAGCTCTTTCAAGAGAATATTCCCTCTAATGAAAATACAATATCATGTGGTGAAAATACAATTTCAAGGGTAGATCAACTGCCACAAATCCTTTGAGCATTTTTTCTTTCCAACAACTGCCATATCCTTTGACCATTTTTTCTCTATGGCAGTTGTGCTCTCCAAGTAATTTTTACTCAATAGAAGCAGACATACCCTCCAACATTAGTTGCAACCTTGAGTCATGATACATATAGTCCAGCCAGCTGGTCTTGTGTTAATGACATTTGTAACAAGCTTGTATCATATCATACATATTCTCCAGCTTGGGATGGAGTGTTAGAGATATAATTTGATTGCATTAAATGGGGAGATATGATGTTATTTAATAGGGAAATATCTTACCATAATTTTAATGAGTACTCGTGTGTGTACAAAACACAAAATTCATTATATTCCTTCTTGGTTTCTCTCTTCTCAACATGGTACTAGAACGATACCATCCTTCATGACTTTTATTAGTAATCCTTTCAACAAGGTCCATGGGACTATGAATGGGCTTGTAATTTTTCAAACTTGTCTCCAGAATGTCAAGAGCATATTTTTATGTGAAATTAGAACACCTCCCCTTGACTGAGTCACTTCAATAACAAGAAAGCATTTCAACAGTCAAGGTCTCTGCATGATCTATCTCACTTTATTTTAATCCAATAATCTGCGTAGTTTTACTAAATTTACCATACCATACTCTGGGTGATTACTTCAGTCTATAGAGAGACTGCCATAATTTACAAACTAGACCATATGATACACATATGTTTCAGTCTGAGGGAGAGTGTTAAAAGATATGATTTGATTACATGAAAGCAAATATTTCATATTTAATTATTGATTTCGTTTCTTGTTGTATCTGTTTTTCATTATAAATATGAATTCACATGTGCATGCAATGCAATTACAAACAATCCTTTCTATAGAACTCAACATGCTTTGGTATACATTCTCATCTAGACATGTTGATCTGTTCTATTGCGCCAATTTGTCTGTCTTCACCCTTTGGTCATGTTTTCCTTGCTTGTAATGCAGGAAAAGATGAGAGTCCAACAGACTAAATTTTTGGCCAGCATTGATACCACTACCAATGATGGTTCTCAACTTGGTCATGAAGGGGATTTGGAGAGTGAGCAAGATTCTGAAGAATCTGATACTAAACAAGTTGTTTGCTCCCTTTGTCATGACCACAATTCTGAACTTCCCATCTCATTTTTGGTACTTCTTCAGGTACATCTGGTAGTCATACCAACTATAGGCTTGATCAAGCATAGGCTGCAGTCTTTTGCATTGCCTTTTTTAAAACTTTATTTATGCTTATTTTATAACCTGGCCTAATTGATGTATTTTTGGTGTATAAGAAATCTAGGCTTGTGAGCTCTGTTAACAGGGGTCCCCCATCATGGGAAAAGCTTTGCCAATCAGACAAAGAACACACACCTGTTATCAACACCAATGAGCCTAATACATCGACAATGAACTGGAATACAGTTAGTTCAGGAACAACTTCATCTTCCCACTTAAATCAATTGGTACAGATTGCTGCAGAAGAAGTATCTTCTTCCGGGAAACCTGGGGAAGTTCTTACTTTTCTGCAATATGTCAAGAATAAGTACCCAGCACTGGTAAATTTTCAGCTCCCAGACACATATGATGAAAAAGAGAAGGCACCATATTCTTTTGAGACTTTAGAGCAGTGTATGTACCTCTCAATTTATGATGAAATGCGTCTTCCATTATCTTCGAATTTGATGAATATGGATGACAGAGCTTCCACTGCTGGGGAGAATTCAAATATTATAATAGAAACTGGATCTGTGTTGATTGGGAAATATACAGCTGATCTTGTGCTAGAGATGTCAGAAATTTCTTCTATGTCTGAAATTACTTCTAACGAGTCCGCTTCTGTGGAATCTACGTCACAGCATCCAACATATGATGAATTTGGCCCTATAGATTGTGATGGTGTTCATCTTTCTTCTTGTGGGCATGCAGTACATCAAGGGTGTCTTGATCGATATTTATCTTCATTGAGAGAAAGGTATGTTTCTTTTAGACGTATTAGCATAGCTTATTAGGTTTGTCCTGTGTCCTTTTGACTGTAAAGAATATAACGTAAAGCCATTCATGTGTCTCCATTCCTGATGTTACCTACAAATGTCCAGTCCTTTAAATTTCATGGTTTAAGTATCTATTCCTTGGGCATGAGGTTGTGTTAAGATGCCCCATGCTGTTAAAGAATATGTTCTCCTTATTCTAGGCTTGAGTTGACACCCCCACCAAGCTATCTTTGAAGGTTGAGTAAGATTTAATTCATTTCTAACTTTGTACCAGAGCCTTGATGACCCATTGGTCTTGACTCTTGAATTGATCGTTTCCTCCTAGATTCTTCCATTAAAGATGTTTAATTTCAATACAGGGTATGGGCCTGGGCATTAATCCACACATCAAGGCCAAAAGTTTTTCACGTGATGGAGCACTTTAGAAATATGATATCTAAAGCCTAGAAAGAAGCAACCTTAAAATGTATACCTTTGAAGCCACTATCCTCCACTGTTTTTTACTTTCCAACTGTGTTTCAACTCTGGTATACAGGCCAACTTGTGATCTCCAGATTACAACACAAAAATCTTAAATTTTCACTGCACCAGTATTTCAGTCTCATGGTTGGGTTGTAGAAGCGGAACAAGAAATGGGGAGAAGCAAGTTAGTGGTCATGTTTGGAAATTTGGCTTGTTTGCCTAAACTTCTGTACTTGCCCACCAACTTGCTATTCTATCCGAGTTTGATTGCAGAGTTCTATTTGTAGTTGACACATTTTTTATAGGTGGATAATGGTATTGGTTTGTTACCATATAGAACTAAAAGGATTTTGGGGATTGAAACAGCTATAACAAGCTTTTGGAGTGTTGTGTGATGCCGTTGGACCATATTTTGATAATTTGTTTAACTGAATAGAAGCCAAGTTTATGTAGAAATCTGTTCTTTGTCCTATACTTCGGTACATAATGCATGGAGCATCTACCCACTTGGTGTAGAGCTCGTGTTTCTTTGAGTGGTTTCCCTTTTTGTCATGTTAATGGATTAGGAACCCTATGTGTTCATTAATACCTTCGTGTATTTCTCATATGTATTTTATTATTTTATGGAGGATCACTTGTTTTCAAATCCTTCATTGGGTGGTATGCTCTGTTATGTCACTGGAAGTTCTTGCCTCGGGGCCTTGGAATGAATAGAGCCTTCCTTCACCAGAAATTTTATGTACCAACTTACCAAAAATGTTTGAGAATTTAAGTCCAGTCATTATTATTCATTATTCGTACAGATGATTGAGTTCTTCAGTCAAATCAAAGCTGATGAACTTAAATGTTGCACACATATATAGGCAGTACAGAAAAGGTTACAAAGTAATGAGTCAATAGTCGTTTTTTATTGTTTTGCTACGGAGTAATTATTGTTTTTGTGACCAAACAGATCTGTTAGAAGAATCGTTTTTGAGGGAGGACATATTGTTGACCCAGATCAGGTTTAAGTCTTCTTAAATACTGATTTTCATTTTGTTATGACGCCTCTACAATCTTTTCACTCTGCATTTTGAAATGTTCATTCTTTTTTCAAGGGAGAGTTTCTCTGTCCTGTTTGCCGCAGACTTGCAAATTGTGTCTTGCCAACTTTACCTGGAGAATTAAAGAAGCCTTTGAAGCAATCTATCATCTTGAGTACTGGTTCAATAAATACTGCTCCCCCCTTAGCTGAATCAAGTGAATTGACTTATTCACTTCGCCTGCAGTCTGGCTTAAAGCTTCTGCAATCTGCTGCCACTGCAGTTGGGAAACTTAAATTCTTAAATTCTATTCCTTTGCATCACATTGACAGAACCAGAACAAATCTTGAAAATTTCCTAAGGGTACTTTCAAAAATGTATTCCCCTTGCAAAGAAGAAAAGTTATCAAGATTTTCAAGAATAAACCACTCAATGTTGATGTGGGACACTCTTAAGTACTCTTTGACATCTATGGAAATTGCTGCACGATGTGGAAAGACTTCTTTTACTCCAAACTATGCTCTTAGTGCCTTGTATGAAGAACTTAAATCTTCAAGTGGCTTTATATTATCCCTGATGTTTAAACTTGTTCAAAATACACGAAGTAAGAATTCTCTTCACGTTTTGCAAAGATTTAAAGGTGTTCAACTCTTTGCAGAATCAATTTGTGCTGGGGTTTCTCCAAGTTATGGAAATAGTGACAATTCTGGGATGGGTATGATTCTTGTTCTCAGTCCTAGTTTGTTTGCTTCAAGCAGAAAATGACATACTATTAGTGTATTTAATTTTATACTACTTTTCAATATGGAACTGGAAGAATACAACTTCATGTTTTGCTGTTCTTACATTTAATAGGATTACTTTTTTATAAATTTATTAGTTGATTAAGAGATTTTTTTGTAATTTGAAATTTGTTAGGCTTTAAGTTCTCCACTAGTGTGAACATTAAAAGGCTCTTAGCTTAATTACTTATTACATGAATTTATAGAATTGTATCTTAAAACTTAAAATTGATAATAGGTATTGTATCTACTAGAACCGGGGGCTTATTTTTCATTTAAGCTTCTAATTTAGTTACTTAATGCTAATAATAGTTATGATCCATCTATTTTTGTGCATTATATGCAATCTACACTGTAGAAATTTGCTTAAAAATATTCTTCTGATTCTTTTTTGGTTCTACAGTAAGGTATTTGCGGGCAAAATTAAATGGAGTGGTTTTGTTTTGCTCTCCTTGGTTCATTTTTTTATTAAAAAGAAAATGCTCCACTCTTGTTCCATTCCATTCTTACATGCCTACACATAACTGTATTTATATATTACTAATGTTATCATTTCATATCTACTATATCCACAGGTGACATGTTAAGTATCTTGAAGCATATTGAAATGGATCTGTCTAACACTGACAGCTTTTGGAGGCAAGCTTCAGATCCTGTACTTGCCCATGACCCTTTCTCAACATTGATGTGGGTTCTCTTTTGTCTACCACAGCCATTTTTGTCTTGTGAAGAATCCTTGTTGTCCCTAGTTCATGTTTTCTATACAGTATCTGTAACCCAGGTTGGTCACACTGCTTCCAACTTAATTAAATGTGTTCTCTATCGGAGTGGCTATTTCTTAAACAATTTCTTTTGGATGCAGGCTATAATTATTTATCATGAGAAATCTAAGCATAAATCATCAAGGGATTCAGATCTTTCAGGTTGTCTGATTACTGACATATATAAAGTTATGAACGAGTCTGCAAATGCCTCACAGTACATTGTATCAAATTATTTTGATCCCAGTGTTGATATTAAAGATGCTATTCGGAGGTTTACTTTTCCATATTTGCGAAGATGTGCATTGTTGTGGAAGATACTCTATTCTTTTATTCCACCACCATTTTGTGATGAGGAAAATATATTGGATAGACCGTGGAGTGTCCCACAAGACACAATGGGCAATGCCAATATTGAGATGTTTGAGGTCACTAAAATTCATGAACTCGAGAACATGTTCAAAATTCCCTCTCTTGATGTGGTTCTCAAGGATGAACTTTCAAGAACTACAGTCTCTAATTGGTGTCGTCATTTTTGCAAGGAATTTGAATCTGGTAGAATTCAACAAAATATGCACGTAACACCTGCTGTTCCATTTAAGTTGATGAGATTGCCCAATATTTATCAGGATCTTTTGCAGAGGTACTTATAATTATTATGTTGTGTTATGTAGGGTATCATATTGCTATTTCATTTACTCTTACAACATCTATACAAGCAGGTGTTTCAGACAGCGGTGCCTTGCATGCAAATCTGTTCTTGAAGACCCTGCATTGTGCCTACTATGTGGTAGATTGTGCTCTCCAAGTTGGAAATCATGCTGCAGGTTCATTTCATTCCAGTTTCTTCATTTATTGAACTCTTTATGGCAGGAAATGTATTTTGAGCATTTAATGTTTTGTCTCTATATTTTAATTTTCTACATTTGTTCAGATTCAACCAAACTACTTTCTCAAGCTTATTGTTGGCTGGAATGTCATTAACTCGGGCCTCTAACATAACTTTCTATATATAAAAGTGTATTTTCTATTTTTTCCACCTGTCACCATTTCATCTCAGACTTGAAGTTTTCTTTTATATTTTTATGATGTTATCTTGTACTTTTCTATAATATTCTCTCTATTACATTTTACAAACCTGGTAAAGATTTTGAGTTAGGAAACTATGGTCTGTATCATTAGTTTTGATATTTCAAATCAATGACAAGCCACGAAAAAAATTATATTTCATCATCATAGGAGTGAGTTCTATTTATCAATGAAGGTTTTATTTTTTTTATTTTGGGAGTTGCTGACTACTTATGGAATACAAAATTACGTGTTCATGGTGAAATAATGTTCAGAGGTATTGGAAGTTGATGGCATTTTTAATTTGGTTTTGTTAGGATGATTCTTTTTCTTGGTGTCCTGATGAAGAGGATCGAGTCTTTCTCCTGTAGTAGTTATATCTAGTCTGTACTATTGACTGGTTTGCAAGGATTATAATAGCAATTTATTGGAGACCCTAGTCACCGACCGTAACTTCATTTCATGTAGTCTGGTGATATATGTAACATTCTATTTTAATAGTATAAAACTATTAAAATAAAATATTACATATATGATAATAGAACAACTAGGTGAAACAAACCTATCACAAAAGCCAGAGATCTACATCTTGTAGAGCCATCTAGCAACCCATATGCTTCCTCTTCTCTCGTTAGAATAATTGAAAAGACGTCTCCTTAAGCTCATATCATTAAGGTGATCATTGCAAGAGAGAAAAAAACAATACACAGACAGATAACACAAAAGCAAGGGTAAGATAGTGATAAAAACAGAAAAAAATAATAAAATGAAATTCCATAATATATCAGACATCATACATGACTCATCATTCTGTAAATGAGCATGGATGATCATTAGAATGTCAAGATAACTCTCATATCGACTTCTTACATTTTAAACTAACAACAGTTGAAACCACCCATAAGAATTTCTTCCTTAGAATTTCCTTTTCATACTTTTCTCCATATACATATCTTTCATATGAACATAGTAAACAAAGCACATAAAATTCACCAAAACAACTTTCAAAGTACTAGAAACAACTCAAAAGATCCCAATACAACCTAAAACAAACCCTACAAAGACATGAAAGAAGTGCCCAACGCTAGCACTGGAGTGCTCAGCACATGGCCCCTGGAATTGGGTGCTTAGCGCCAGAAAACGGGCACTCAACGCTGGAGCCCCTGGAATCAGGCGCTCAGGGGGCACTCGAGCCCCATGACAACAAACAACACACTTCGAAACTGGCCTTTGATGCACTTGAAACTTGTTCTAATGATCAAATAGATTCCATACGCCCTAGAATTGATGTAAAATCACATTTAGAATTAAAACAAATTACCCTTTTTATCATTAGACCCGAACTTAGGTGCATGAAGTCCATTTGACAACTCCAAAAGTACCTAAACTCAAAACAATACTTTCTAACTCAAATTTCTGCAGTGTCTTAACAAGTCATAAATGACTCAACAAGAGATCCTAACACCTCAAAATCATTACAGCCTCAGTACTTTAGATTTCACTACTTAGAACCCTGAACCATGAACCAAAACATGACAGAAAGCAATTTATGAACCAAGTATCAGTTCCAACTCAAATTTGGCCTAACTCAACACCTCAACAAGTCTTAAATGACTTAAGATCTGACCCTAAACCACTGGTTTGCCTTTCTATCCATTTTCTCAAAAACTCAACTGCCAAAACCTCTAAAATTGAACTTAAGACCTTCTAAAGCCACCCTTATTGACTAACACTTATTTCTATCTTAGATTTTTACTAACTCTAAGTTCTAACAAGTTTCAATTGACATGAAACACGACCTAAAATACCAGATATAACTATCCAACCTTTATCTCTCAAACTTACCTATCAAACCTCCACTTTTAACTACAAAACTCATAACTTTGATAGCTCAATCCACCTTGTACCTTTCGGTCAATTCAAAACATGAACACAATTTCATAACATACCATTTATCATCACAATAACATCAAAATCACATCTCATCAGAAATCAATTCATCAACTAATCAAATATACCCATTTAAATTGAACTAACTCTAGCATACATAAAAAAAAGGATAATTAAATCAATTTATCATACATGTAAGCACTAAACATACACAACAAACTTAATTTAAAAATGAACAACTAGCTTCCCTTACTTGATAGAAACTCCAACTAGCTCTAGAGAACTCTATTCTGTACTCTCAGCTTAAAGAGGCCATAGAACACCTACAAACAACGAAAACATGTTCAGGATATACCATTAGAATCATTGATCAGTAGAGAACCTAAGGGAAGGCTCAGATCATACATGCGATAGAGAGAAACCTCACATGCATTGAAGAGTGTAAAACCAGAGAAAGAGTAGAAAACTGACTTACTCTATTTGAGAAACTGATTGGGTAGACTTGAAGATCTCACCGCGAGGATCACACATACGGTCTCTGATCTTTAAACAGATGAATAGGGTGTAAGAACCCTTAGAGAGAAGGGAGAGAACTCAAAAAAGTGGTTTCTAGAGAGATGATGTGTTTTAAACTAATGAAACTTGTTTATAATGAAACTATTTATATTAAAACCATTTAATATTTGTTGGAAGTCCCACATCGACTAGAGATAAGGCCAAATTATAATATATAAGTGAGGTGCAAACCTCATCTTACAAGCCAGTTTTGTGGGGTTGAGTTAGGCTTAAAACCCACTTCTAACATGGTATCAGAGCCATGGTTTAGAGCCTATCCCAGCGAGTTCTAAGTGGGCATTCTATTCTTCTATTCCACCCGCTATCGGGTTGTTATCGGACCACCCAATTTCTACTATCACACACGAGATGTCTATAACTCGGCGTGAAGGGGGTGTGTTGGAAGTCCCACATCGACTAGAGATAAGGCCAAATTATAATATATAAGTGAAGTGCAAACCTCACCTTACAAGCCGGTTTTGTGGAGTTGAGTTAGGCTTAAAACCCACTTCTAACAATATTAAAATATTTGAGTCTCATTATTTTTAATCCACTACCATTTCAAAAATACCATTTTCTAGATCTTCACTATATATACATGTTACATGATAATAATGGTCAAATTAGGGGAATTAACTGGTCGATAAATTTTCACATGACCTTGGTTCTATTTTTCTTGTGCATTTGCTTATTTATTTAAATTTAAAGGATTTTTTTTTTATCTTAAGGGAAAGTGGATGCCAATCTCATGCAGTAACCTGTGGAGCTGGTACTGGAGTGTTTCTGTTGATTCGGGTATCATGTTCTTTCTTGAAGTTGATTGAGTTTTGAGTAACTTGTCTGCTTCCGTTGTCATTCTTTTTTGCTTTTCATCTTGCCCTCTGAATCTTCTTTTATAGCTATCTTGACACATCTCTTCCTTGCTTTTTATTAAGTAGTTATTGTTCTTGGATACTGAATATATAATGAGTTGTATTTGTACTGGCAGAGAACAACAATCCTACTACAGAGATCTGCACGTCAAGCACCCTGGCCTTCTCTTTATTTAGATGCTTTTGGTGAGGAGGTAAGTTTACCTTTTGACAAATTTACTGACATACAGAACAATATTATTTTTCCTCTGCAACTAAGAAGCTCAGAGAACCTAGAAAGTTATATAATTGTTAAGAAGTCCCACACTTGAAATGCATATGCCTCGGAGTGAGGGGTGTGTTGGAAGTCTTACATCGACTAGAGATAAAGTCAAATCACAATATATGCTTGAGTGCAAACCTTACTTATACAAGTCGGATTGATAGAGTTGAGTTAAATTTAAAGTTTATCTTTTAACACTAATTATTTAGAAAACAGTTAAAGAAATACTTAGCTAGTTATAAGAGTAAGGTTAGGCTCTTGGCTCAAATAGTGAAAAGGTGATAAGAACGGGAGCTCAGTCTGAAATTTTGCTTTAGGGAATTGGGCTGTAGATCAGTTAGAGGAAAGGGAATCCCAAAGGAGAAACCCTTGGGTGGATAATTTGCTCCCTTTTTTTCTGTTTGAATTTCTTTCACCAATAATACTTTCATTAGAGTTTATAATAGAAACTCTCAACACACACACACACATATATTCCTTCAAGATGTTTAAATTGAAGTCGAACCCAGCCAGGGGTCATTAGCATAATGTCAGAAAGAGAAGGAAATGGGTGGTGAAAATTATAAACCTCATATTTTGGTGTCAGGATTTTTTGATATTCTTGTCTTGGAATTCTGTTTAAGCTGTCAGGATTTTGGCACTTGATATGTAACTGAACCTAAGAAGTTCAAATTTACCGTTTTTACATTTCTTTAAATTTCTCCATTTCCATGTTCTTTGCTTTAGGATTTTGAAATGTCACGAGGCAAGCCACTTTACCTGAAAGAGGAACGCTATGCTGCTTTGACGTATATGGTATGGAAATATTCTGTCTTTATTCTTTATCTTTCTTTCCATTTTCTTTATCAATAACATTTTAAGCAATGGTTTTTATCTGCATAGGTTGCTTCTCATGGTCTGGACCGGAGTTCCAAGGTTCTGGGTCAGACCACCATTGGTTCCTTTTTCCTGGTTTAGTTCAATTCCACACGTTTACTTATAGTGCTAAGGTCTGATGTTTGAATTTGCAGTTCAAAATCCTTATTTTTCCTCCTTTGCTGTCTGCTAAATCTGTTGGTGGTGTGACCTTGTGCATGCAGATCATTTTACTGGACCTGTGGAGGATGGAAATTGGTTCTAGATATGCTAATTTATCATGTCATACACTCCTGACTAATCAGAAGATCACTACTCCATGCTGTGTCTTCTTTTAGAAATATACAGCCCATTAAGGTGTGCGTGTTATAATTGAAATTTGTTTGTAGCAATTTCAATGTCATCTTTGCCATGGAAGGATGTTCTTGGATAATTGGATGGCCTCTTTATATTCACAAATATTCGTAGCTGCCTCAAATGATTAAGAAAATGTTGAGATTTTCTTATTTGGATAAAGGTTAATAGTTGTTGGACTGAGACTAGTTTATTACACCAATTAATTCAAAATCATTATGGTTTATAGGAAGAAGGAATGCCATCCAGTGATCCATATATCCCTAGAAATTCATTGATAGATTAGTTAGAAGTCTGTTAGTGAAGGAGTTAACTTAGTTGAGGGTGCTGAGATGGTAGAAAAAATATAGACATATTGACTATAATTAAGAGGGGACGTTGAGTGATCTAGTCATTTGTGACAAGGATAGACTCAAGAGGGGTGAAGGGAGAATCCGGGTCTTTCAAATGTCCAGTTACAATTTATTTTCGTATTTTCCCTAGCATAAAGCTGCTACTATATTAACATAGCAATTACGATTTAGAGTTCATCATTAAAAAATTCGTTTTAACCTCGACCCCGTTTCCTCCAAACAATCCAAAACTAAAGAAAAAGAACCTAATCACAGACTACATATATAATAGTCTCTGTTAGGCCTGTTACAACAATGGGAGGTTATAACTACCTCCTTATTTATTTCTCCTAGTACTCTACCACTGAACCTATCAAATTCTCTGGACAATGACCTGTAGATTAAAGGAGTGCGGGTTATCGGTTGTATTTTTTGGCCCTATATTAATTTTTTATTGTTCACTTTTTACTTGGCACCGAAGTAAAGTAGTTTACAAATTTCATGAGTTTATACTTACAAGGCTATCTCTTTTCACATGTCAGCAGATTGACACAGTTGCTGGGTAAAGATTTAAAACTTGGCTCCTGTCGGGGAATCTACCTGCTGGTCATGGCTGTACAGATTTGTCGGTGCTAACATGGCTGCAACTTTTCTTCTGTTCCATGCTTACCATAAAGTACGTTTTCCATGAAGTTGGTGCTCTGGTGTACATATGTCATCATATTTGTGATAGGAGCAATTGTTTCAAGGTATACGTCGTGGAATTATGAGCTTATCCTTACTCATCAGTGGTTTAGAATGTCTAAGGACAATTTATTGGTTCTGTATCTATTCTTCTCCATCTCGTAAGTTTGGATGTTTGGTCGGGCCTTCCCCTCTACGCAGGTCGGGGAAACAACACAATTGCCAATTTATGGGCATATTGTATACAGGGTATATATACTCCGAATTTTACTGTCTATGTTTCCTGTTTAGTATATTTGAAGAACAATGCTAAATAATAGACTGATTGTAAAATTTGGGTTGTTTTTCATTTTCAAGACTCGGTTGTGATAATAGTATCGTATTTTGGTGAATTAAATAAACTAGAGAATTGATTGGATTGGATTGGAGTGTAAGACTAGATAAATATATACACTATCTAGCTATTGCTGAAATGCCATTTGAGTTATCCTAGGGAAGTGGGTGGATGTTGCGAAGGAAAGCGATTTTCAATTTATAGGGCTGATAATTAGGGCTGTACTGTGTTCAAATGTTCTTGTCAATTTTCATATCTGCATTACTTATACAGTCCAGGCTCATTTGCTGAAAGAAATTTTCAAAATGTTTTCAGAATCAGATGAAAAAGCAGACTGAAACAGTTTAAAAGGAAATTCTGAAATTTGACGAGTGTTTTTATTTACTGCGTTTAGGTATCATAAGTTGATACAATTCCAAAAGTGGAAATCGAAGGAATTGAGAGTAAGAATTTCCCTTGATTCGGCAGCGTAAGAACCTGAAATAACAGAAAACATAAATTCCTGAAGAGAATTTCATATCACATTCTATCATTTTATCAGTACAAAATCCTTGAATATAATGTGTTTTCATTTGTCTGAAGCTTTGTCTTCAGCTCAGCATTATTTTGTGTTACACAATACTCCTTCCCCTGAAAGCAACCTTGCCCTCAAGGTTGAACTGAGAAAAGTTTTATTTATTTTCCGTAAGATCCCCAAGGTAAGCAGCTGAAGAATCTAAATAATTCAATTGAATTAATGCTTGGGGAATTAGCTGCAATGGTCAAAATGATAATGCGGAAGTCTAAACTTGCAATGGGGCAACTAAGGGCCCAATTTTGTGGTGATCGAGGTGATAACATGTAACTAGGCACCCAATGAATTTCTTGAGCAATCACATGTGAAAACCAAGATGAATGTAGACAGGTTTTTTCTTCCTTCACCTCTTCTGTTTTTCTTCCTGCACCTCCCTTTCTCTTTTACCCCTAAGAAACCTAGCCTACTTTCTCTTCCCTATCTTTTCCTTTGCCCTCTCCCTTGTGCCCCCGACTCCATTCTTCATTCTCTAATGCACTTCCCACCCCCCTGCCTCCATTCTTTTCCTCCGTGCTTGTGCATCAAATCCCTCATGTTCTGGTACTCCATCCTTAGCAACAGTTCCTCAAACTCATTCTGCACATGGACAAAGCCTAATCCAACAATCCCTCAAACCTCATTTCATCCACCTTCCCCTCATACGCACCTTTAGAGTCACCAACGCATCCTTTAGCCCCATGTCTCCGCAACCTTTGTCTTGTTTACTGTTAGATAATTTTATTTTTATTTTTATTTTTTATCTTTATTTAGTTTGTTATTATTTTTTGTTTGTATTTTGAATTTAGTCTATATATTTTTTATTATAAATATAATACCTTATGTGTAGATTAATTTCATAAATAGCTTTTATTATATTTAATATAGTACTAGAGTCAAGTTTTTTTAAGAAAATAAATATGTCGCCTATGTCAATACATCTGTCGTTACCGATAGCACCACCATTTACTTTGTTGTCTACACATATGATAGCCCTCCTCGAGCTAGGTTGGGCCAAAGCACGAAGATGAAGCTATGGAGGTGGAATTTGTGCGGAAGTGATGGATATGGTGGTGGACTCACAATTTTGGTGAGGTTTTTGGTGAGTATTTGTGGTAGGATGGAGGTGTTTGATGGATCTCCGGAGAGGTTGGGCCAACTCTAGAGAAGGGTGGTTAGAGGGACCTCATGGGATGCTCTAGCCTTGACTTGAGACAAGATATGTTTGCACACATTTTGGCATAATAACATTCAAATTCATCAAGTGATTTTACAAGGAAGGAGACCCTTCTATTTATAGAGAAAGGTGTCTCCTAAGTAGACAAGAAACCCTAAAAATTATCCACTCTTAAAGAGACATGTGGCAATCCACTCTTACAAAGTTTCTCCACTCTTAGAGTGCCATGTGGCAATCCACTTTTGTAAAGTCTTCTCCACTCTTGAAGTAGCATGTGGCAATCCACTTTTGCAAAGTTCCTCCACTCTTAAAGTGCCATGTGACAATCCACTTTTGGAAAGTTTCTCCACTCTTAGAGTGACATATGGCAATCCACTTTAGTAAGAGTTTCTCCACTTAGAAAATGACACATGGCCACTTCCTTCTTAAGAAAAACTCTTCACTTAAGAGCTTGCCATGTGGCCATCATGTCTCATGGTGGGACACACTCTTTAAAAATAAGATTACAAACCATACAATACTTAGCCCTTAATACAAGGCCTAAAATTAAATACTATACTATTTGACCCTTAATACAAGGTCTAAAATACACACAATTTTACTAAGAACATGTTGATGGCTCATGATGATTAGAGCTCGGACCCACCTTTCATAGATGAAGCCAACTCTTCTTAAGTATGCTTAACCATGGCTAGGGCATATGTCATCAACATATCTCTTCCAGGCAACCATCGTGCCTTCTTTGATGCCTTCATTGAAACTTCTTACACTCTTAGTGCTTTTCGAAGTTGTGGATTTACTCCATTTTTCATCATGCATGGTGGCACATCCTGTCTCCTTTCAAGCAGCTATTTAGAACGTTGAGGTTGCTCTTTTTTTTTCATGTGCCTTAATTAGAGAATCTTGGATTTTTAGGGTTTCTTTTTGTTGTTCGTTCATGGTTTTTTTCGCTGTTGTCTGACCTCTCTTTTGTCATCAATGCGTTTGACTCGTTTATATATATTTTTTCTCTAGTGGCAAAGATGAGTTTTGTTAGTTTATTTATAGCCATGTTGACTCTTCAATAATGACCTCTTTATCAACCAGATGTTAACAATGCATTATTTAACAATAATTTGCAAGAATAGATTTATATGGAGCAACATTCTAGATTTGTTGCTTAAGAGGAATTTTTTAGGTTAATATTTCGTCTTCTATGTTGTCTTCACAAATCATTAACAATTTGGTGTCACTTGAGTGCAAAAACATATATTTTTATGAAGTCTTTATTGATTATATTAGTAACAATTTTGGTACATACAATTTGTATGTACCAATTTGAGAGAGAGCGTTAGATATATTATCTTTATATTTTATCTTTAGTTAGTTTTTTATTATTCCTTATTTGTATTTTGGGTCTAGCCCATATCTCTTTTATTACAAATACAATACTATGTATATATTCAACACAAAGAAGATTAACCTTATACATAGTTTTCACTATATTTCACATTCACAAACTTTACCACCTCGTGCAACCTATGAACCAATATCATCTCCTCTTTGTATATCTTCTCTTTCTCCTCCTCCTTCACTTCCTCCACCTACCCACATACTCCACTGGCTTTTTCAACCTCATCAATAATGAATAAATATATGATAAACGAGACAATAACGAAAAACGATAAAATCAGGATATCAAGACATTCTTTATTCATTATTCTTGAAAGAATTTATTTTTTAAACATTTTGGAAAACTTAATTCAGAAGATATTTTTTCAATCCGAAAATAATTTTTGTGCCATAATTATTCTTTTTATATTTCAAAATCACTGTTTTGTCAAAAATACTCTTTTTTAAATAGTAATTACATAATATTAAAGAAATTTTTTGGAACGAATTGTTTTGAAAGGTATTTTTGAATTAAAAAATATATTCTGGTATATTTTAATAAATCGGATTTAAAGTTTTGAAATATAATAATAATTTTCGAAATAAATATTCTAGAAGGTGTTTCTTGATTTAGAAACATTTTTTCAAACACTCGTTTCATAAATTTCTTTCTTGTATTTTAAATTACATGTTTCAAAAGAAATTTTCCAAATATATATATTTTGGAACATGCAATCTAAAAAAAGTTAAAAATTAGATGGTATGGGAATTTTTATTATGTTTTAAATGAGGGGTAGTTTAGGATATGTTTTATGGGTGCAAGAATAAAAACATGAGGTGCACGAATAAACACACGTGCAAACAATACCAGGAAGTTTAAGTTCATAGGCGTTTTACCTAATTTTCTAAAGAATCTAAAGTACAAAATAACGCATATTCAACTTCTGACTTTCTTTACAAGGGTTGTCTCTGTAGTTACGGTTTAACTAACACTAAATCACCAATTGCAAATTATAAAGCTCTTCTCATTTTGTCGGCTTGATTTTTCATATATTGTTGAGCTTTAGACAAATTTGAATGTAAGACATTGTAATAAAGCATCAAAGTTTGTAAATTGTTTTTAAACTATATATGATTTGTAACATTACACTCATATCTTATAACAATAGGCGAATATTTTTCTTATAATGCCTTGAATGGAGCCATACTTATGCCTTGATGTAAAGAAGAATTACATCGGTATTAAGCCCATGTAGCATTGAATACCAACATTTTGGATTTTTGAATACAACATCTAAGATATATTTTTAATGTTTCGTTTAACACTTTCGTTTTTTCATCTGATTATGGATGATATGAAGAAATCATGGCTAACATTGTCCCTTAATCTTAGAAAAGATGTTGCTATGAAGAAATCATGGCTAACATTGTCCCTTAATCTTAGAAGAGATGTTGCCAACGAGCTAATAACAATCTCCTCTTGATCATAAATAATTGATCTCGGTATTTCATATAACTTTACATTGTTAACAAAAGCTTCAACTACAATCTTACCATAACTTTTAATGGAATAAAATGCCCAAATTTGGAAAGTTTATCAACCACCACCATAATACTAAGAACCCATGAAAGAGGTGAACTTGTGATGAAATCCATTAAGATGTCATCCCAAACATGCCGAGGAATTGGTCGTGGTTGGAGTAATCCAATGTGTAATGCTCGTTTCACTTTTGCTTATTAACAAATTTTACATTCACACATAAACTTACGAATTTAGTTTTGCATCCTCACTAAATAAAATTGAGCAAGAATTTTGGCCATAATCTTTGACACACTTATATGACCACTAACCTTTTGGAGGCATGAAATTTTCATAAGACTTGATTTAGGATGCCTTCATTAACCAATAATATAATATGTCCTCTCCAAAATAATAAGTCAACTTTTGTTTGAAACTGTAAGTTATGTTCTACATAGCAAGCATATACTTTCTTCAATTTATTATTAAGTTGAATTATATTTGCAACTTGCCTAAGTCATTGATGGACAAGGTCCATACCACACCATCATGAAACTCCTTGACAAAGCATTTGCTAACATATTTTCTTTTGTCAGTTTGTGTTGTATCGTAAAATCAAAACCCAAAAGTTTGGGTAACCACGATTGTTGTTCTTATGATTGTAAGCGTTGTCCTAAAAAATTGTATATTTTTTTATCAGTTTTGATTACAAACGTGTGACTAAGTAAATAATGCTAAAATTTTTCCAGTGCCTCAGTAACAACATAAAATTATCTTATATATACAGTCTCTTTTTGCATACATGAAGACAATTTCTATGATGGTTTTCTTGACTCCATACCGCTCCCACTCCTGATCTCGAGGCATTAGTTTCTAAAATAAATAGTTCTAAGAAATTTGGAATTGCCAATACTAGTAAAGAACCGATGTCATTTTTTAATTATGAAAGGGCACATGTTGCTGTAATAGTAGTCCATTGAGAAACATCCTTTTGCAATAGGTAAGTCAGAGGAGCTAATTGATATATCCCTTCTTAAATTGTTGATAATACTCATTTAAATTGAGAAATGCACGTGATTACTTCAAATTTGTTGGTTGAAGCGATCCTTAACAACTTTCAATTGAGAAGTATCCACAGCCACACCTTGTCACATTTATGTGGCCTAAATACTCAATTTTTCTATACTCACTAGTGGAAAAAATGAAATCTATGATGACTTATTATGATAGGTATTCCACTTGTTATAATAAGTTGGCCAATGATATTTTTGTAATAAAAATAATTGTTATTATAACGGGTAAAAGGGGACTTGTCATTATAAGTTGATCGGTGATATTTTCGTAATAAAAGTAACATTTATTATGATTGGTAAAAAGGGATCTTCCATAATAAGTGAAAAAGGAAAACTTTTTATGATAGGTGTATGGAACCCATCATAGTAAGTGGGACGTGATGACAAACTTGAAATTATGTTCAAAACTTATTATTAAGGCTGTGCATAATTAACTTAACTGCACTAAACTATAGATTATCTATACTATATTAAACTATAAAAACTAAACTATTTTTACTGATAACTAAATTATACCATGTTGTGGTTCAGTTTTAAAAAACTGAACCTTTATACATAAACTATCTCTTTTATGTTTATCTTCTACCGTGCTTTGTGGTAAAGTCTTTTCCTATCATTTTTTTCTTTCAATCATCCATTCACTAAGGTTATAAATATTTTTTGTTGATGGTCATGTTGACGTTCTATTATTACAATTTTAGATTTAATTTTCTCATATTAAACTTATAAGTTTTTATTTCTGATTTAATTTTAGCATCTTACTTTAATTGGGGATTTTTTATTTAGTTAATTTTTGTATTAATTAGTTGTTCTTAAGTTTAGACAATCCACAGCATAATTAAATTGTGTCTCATTCTTGTTCAATTCATCATGAGGAAACATAAACAAATTATCTGCCTTATGATAAATGATTTCTGTTAAATATAAAATTATTTTAATAAATTACATGTAAAAATTATATTCTGCATATAATAATATTTTATATGATCTGTATATATAATCTAAAAATAAATGTTCTTTTTCAAGTCTCTTAAAAAGTTAACTATTATTATAATAATTATTAAAATAAAATGATATTATTAAATTTATACTAAAATAATTATCTATTTTAAAAAAAAAACTAAATTTTATTATATTGTAATTATATTTCAAAAACTGGTAATTATTTTTATAACTTAATAAAATTAACTATAATTGTAAAAATAAAAAGATAAAAGTACTTATGTAAATAATTATAAAATATAATATTATATATATATATATATGAGAATTCAGAAAAAGGTGAGAAGAGAAGAAAGATGAGAGTTTTTATATTAAACTAGATAATTGTTAAAATAAAAATATTTCGAATAACGCAAAACAGAGATAACCAGAAATATTTTTTAGAGATTAAGTTTTTAATCTATATAAAATAATATATAAACAAATTTATATTATTAAATTAAACTATATTTAATATGAGAATTAAATTTTAGACATTTTATATTTTTAAATTAATAATAAATAGTAATGATAAATAACTATAGTTATTAATTTAATTTTAATAATATGATAAAATAGTACCAATAATATTTCATTAATTTTTTTAATTTTTTATAACTTAATAAAATTAGAAAAAGGTGCATTGTAGTTAACTGAATTGTTTTGTAGTTAACTTAACTAAAAAGTAGTTTAGTTCAGTTTTTTTGAACTATTTTTTAGTGCAGTTCAGTTTTTTTAAACTATTTTATAGTTAATTGTAATAGATTATAGTGGAGTGCAAATAGTGCAGTTTGCCCACCTCTACTTATTATGATAGGTTTAGAAAAACTTGACATAGTAAGCCTTTACCATGACGATTAGTTCAACACCTGTCATAGTATGTCTAAATCCTTAAGTTCTATGTTGATTCAATATCAATCCATGTAATCTTTTTTGTTTTTCCTCACACACAGCCCTGTGTACATTCGTTCTTGTCGATGCAAGACGCCGTTAAATCCTCACACTGTCGACACGAGATGTAACAGCCTTATATGAGCATTACTATTTATTTTTGTAAAAACATTCGTTAAAACTTTGCCAAACATAAATATCAATACCAACCAAAAGCATAATATCTTTATTACAACATAAGATTTTGGAAGATAAAAAGTACACATCATTTGAAAACATTTATTCTAAACATAAAATTATTTTAGAAAATTCCCCGAGGCTTCTTCCATGCATGTCCCTCATCTCTTATGCAAGTCCAGAACCAAATGCAAATTTATCACAATCACATGCACAAACAAGGAAGTGTATGCTAATGAAAACACAACAAATCATATACAATAATCGTACTCTCACAGACTATTCAAATTAAACATTCCATTTATACATCTCTAAAATATTTAATTGAAATTCATCATATTATCTCCATTACTCTATTCTAAGAGCTTCCCCGAACAGATCTACCTAAGACAAAGCCATAAGTGTCACCTTCTATCAGTCTATTCAAGAGCTTCTTCGAGCATACGTTACCATACCAATATTTGATGTCACTTCTCATTATTCTTGTAAGAGTTTTCGCGGACTAATATGTCTTGTTACTTCCCATCACTCGGAAATTCACCGGACAAATACATAACGCCACCTCCCATCATTCTATTCGATAGCTTCTCCGAAAAAGTGTAAGTATTACTCCTCACCATTCCAACCCAAACCAAACTCTTAGAAATAATTTTCCCTTCCATGGTCAGAAAATAGACTAAGTCATATTGTACAATTAACTAGACTATAAATGTTCATTTTCAACGAGCAGTTAATATTATCACCATTTTTGTGCACCATCCGAAAGGATAAACCAAATAAAATTAGCCAAACCATTCTCTTCTTTCCCTACATAAATTTCCAGCCACCCAATATATTACATATAAGACAACAATTGGTAAGGGTCCCACGACACATTAAAACAAGCATGGTCATGACTTTTGAAATAACAGAAAAAGTGGCTACAGTAATCTACCCTTCAGCCGCAATATTTTAATGAAAGAAAACCAAAAGAATGCACCAAAGTCTTCCACTTTCACGTGAAATGGAAGTGGTACCCACTTAAAACTTCATCCATTCAAAATAATATTTTATTTCCACCAAAGTCCATGAAATTTTAAATTATTCTACTATGGCTCACGGTTTAGATCAAGCCTACAACTATTCTTCACTAAACTCAACCTGTACCAAAAGTTAAAGAAAGAAACAAAAATGGCAGCACCAAGCCAAAAAATATAATTGAAAGTTGCTACATCTACCAGTTGAAAACTGATTAAAAACACTACGGAATTTGCTTCCTAAATCCAACTTTTTGCCTCTTTTCTAGTCCATCTAATTATGCTTTGTATGACTTACCTTAGTCCTTCATTAGTTCATGTTTCAACACTCCAAAACCAGACCTCTAAACCAGAATTTAAAGCAGTACAAATTTTCCAAACTGCAATATAAATCTGTTAAGAAAATCTCACAATATACACATTCTAATATTTTTCTAAAATTGAGTATGCTATTAATTGATAATTGAAGAGCTTTAAATAATCGTGATACTTACAATATTACAAAAATAAAAATTAAATATCAACTATCTTAAAATTAAAATCTGCTTAATCTATCATAAAATAATATTATACCTAGATAAACAGAAAATCATGACTACCTATCCTTATTTTATCTCTATCAAATCAAACTAAATATTACTAGACCCAAAACTAATAAAATAAGATTTAAACAAAATTATTAATAAAACCCTAAAATTTATGTTTATCCCAACAAATTTCCCTATAAACTTAAAGTCTTCCTTCCTTCATTTGGCTTTCCATGTGTATCATCCCACACCGGATTTGCTTCTTTCAATCAGATTTGAGGTGGAGTTATCCAAGCTCTTGCTAGTCATATCTTGTTTCAAACATTTTCTCTTCAAGATTTTCAGCTCTAGTTCATACAACCGGTTCTTCTTTGCTTTTACTTGGGTTGTTAGAGTTAAGGTTTGAGTTTAAAGTAAATAAATAGGGTAGAAAAGTAAAAATGGGAGAAAGATAAGGTTTGAGTTTAAAGTAAATAAATAGGATTAAAAGTAAAAAAAAGGTTATTTTTGTAATTAAATTTTTTTTGCAGAAGGTTAGGGAGGTGGAGGGAGAAGTGGTGGTGGTGGGAACAACACCCCATGGTATTTCATAGCAAAGATACTCTTAAACTCATACTTAAGATTCTTACTATTTTTTACATAAAAGATTGAACTCTCTCACTTACTTGAGTATCGGAGAATTTTAATACGCAATTTTATATTACATTAACAAAATTTAGTCAATGAACAAACGTATATTTTTTGTGAACATGCGATATATTTATATGAAATTAAAAAAAAAATATTAGTCATTTTTAATATAAGTGTGAACGCATCTGATTTATTTACTTAGTTTTATTATACAACTAAAATAGTTATGTTTAATACTTATTTTGATCTCTATTTTGGTCAATTTTGTTCAAAGTGGTATCGACTTTTTAGATAGTTCAAAGTGGTTCTAATTTTTGTATTTTTTGGTCAATTTGGTCATTTTCTATGACGACGTCTAAATAGTTAATGTCACATTGTCCATGTTAGCCATTATTAGATGAGATATAAGTTTTTCATATACGTGGAAATTGTCCAATGAGGGACTGTTACGTGGCAGTTTCATCTTTCACCCACAATTAGGGTTTTACTATGGTGAAGGCTATTGTTTGAAGATGGAGGCGTGAGAGACTGCGACATGTGCTTGGTTCGTGATTTTGTTCCAGTGAGGTGGCCATCTGTGATTTGGGTTTTGTTTTTATTTTTTTACTATTTTGGCAGGTTTGATGGCGTGGAGGAGAAGAAAAATCTCGTTATTTGGGACTTTTGTGAGTTAGGATTCATGATTTTTGATATTGCAGGTTCAAACATGTGGAGAAGATCTCACAATTTTAGGGTTCACGATTTGGGATTTCGCGATGCTCTCAAACTAATGCGGTGGTTAACGAGGGTTCCAATGTGGTGGCTCTTTGCAATTTGGGCTTTTTGTGAGTTAGGGTTGTGATTTTTGGGATTGCATCTCGCAATTTAGGGTTTGTGGTGCTCTCGAACTATTGTGGTGACTGTCGTGGTGGTTAACGAGGGTTTTGGTATGGTGGCTTTCATTTTATTTTATTTTATTTTTTTTTTATGGCATGAAGAAGAAGATAAATCTCGCAATTTAAGACGTTGCGAGTTAAGGTTCGTGATTTTTGGAATTGCAAGCTCGTAGTGGCTACTGCTCATATTTTATTTTTAAAATTAGAATTGCTCAAGTAGCATGACAATTACAAGTCGAAAGTTTGTTTGCTAAAAGTGAAGAAAAACATCTAACTTAAAAAACATTATTAGATTTTTTGAACTTACACTCAACTAAAATACATTATTGACGTATTAGAAAAAGTCTATTATCTTAAAAAACTTATTAAGTTTTTAATATGTCTAGTAAAATTAGATACTTATTTATATATATATATATATATATATATATATATATATATATAAATACAAAGTTCCAAAGTACTTGAATTAATTATATTATTATCATTTGTCAATCACTTATAATATGAGCACTGACAACGTTTGTTATCCATTGCATGACCCATAAAACACACTCATATGAGCAGTTTTCCTTATTAGACTACAATATATAAACACAACTATAAATAATTAAGGAAGGAAAGGAATAAAAAAATTATCAATAATTGAGGAAGAAGAAAAACATGGATGTTTTTTAGTTGTAGGAGTTGATCTCCTTAACAACATGCTATATCTAACAAATGTACCATGCATTCTTTGGGGAGGGGACTTACCATACAACAATATTATACTAAAAGTAGTTGTCGATGACGCTTGAATTGAAAATTCAATTATTGTCAAACCTTAAAATGATGGACTATAATTACAATACAACAAATTACACCTACTTATTTATTTAAGGGACTAAATATATTTGTTTCCTCTGTTTAAAACAATCGATAATGTATGCCTATGTGGTAGCCATCTTATTGCCTTGATGAATGAGTTGGGCGTTTATGAACCCATACACATCTCTGTCAAGACCCAATTTTGTCTGGGTAAATAAAATTCATCAAAAAAATAAATAAAAAAAACAAAACAGTAAAAAAAATATTATTTGTTTTACTATTTACAACCCCAAATTAAATTTTTATTCCCTAACTCAATGGCCCAAAATAATCTCACACTTTTTTACTTCCTCACCACCACTCTTTTTCTCTTATCACACCCCACTCTCCACATCACCATCCACATCACCCTCCATATCACATTCCACATCGTCTACCTTTTTCATTTACTTTTTCCACCTCATTTCCATATTAATTTTTATATACCAACTTTTCTAATTATTCCACTTACATTTTTTAATTATATCTTCTCCATTAATATTTTTTATTATTTCTTTAATCCATTTTTCTCCATCTACTTTTTCACCAACTTTTTATATTATTTCTTTCACTTATTTTCCACATTAACTTTTACTATTTAGTATATTTTATTTCACCTACTTTCTCCACCCACTTTTTATATTATTTCTTTCACTTATTTTCCACATTAACTTTTATTATTTCCTATATTTTTTTCACCTACTTTCTCCACCAACTTTTTATATTATTTCTTTCACTTATTTTCCACATTAACTTTTATTATTTACTATATTTTATTTCACCTACTTTCTCCACCCACTTTTTATATTATTTTCTTTAACTTAATTTCCACATTAACTTTTACTATTTACTATATTTTATTTCACCTAATTTCTCCACCAACTTTTTATATTATTTCTTTTACTTATTTTCCACCTTAACTTTTTCTACTTTTCCACTCATTTTTTTAAAAAATTATATTTTGTTTAACACTTTCTCCATCCTTAAGTCTATAAATACCCACATTCTCTTCACTCCATTTTACACACACACAATTACACCATATCCATCTTTTCTCTCTCACACCAAACCTCTTCATTTCAATCCCAAAACTCTACTTCATTCTTCTGTCCTACACTACATATCTTTCCACACATTTCTTATCTCTCCTACTATCATTCTTCTACACACACCACACATCAAACACTTCAACGCACCTCTTCTCCTCCATATCAACATCTACATCTCTTGAAGCCTCTATTTTCACTCGCATCTTGACCCGGACTATCATTGTCTTCTCATCCAGGCTCTTATCCCTTCACCTCTTCTTTTTTTTAAAATTATCTTATTAAATTTGGTTTTATTGTTCCATAATTGTTTTTACTGTTTTTTATTCTAAATTTTCATTTAAAAACCATTTTGTTTTTTTTATCTCTAAAAACAAATCACAAAAATATTCATTATCATGTCAAGTCTCGGATTGGTTGATAATTCAATTTTCATAATAATAATTATTGTCATGTCAAGTCTCGGACTTGCTTGATAATTACGTTTTTCATAATAATAATAATTTCAATTGTTATATCAAGTCTTGGACTTGCTTGATAATTACATTTTTCATAATCATTTTGATTATCATGTCAAATATCAGATTTGCTTGATAATTAAATATAAAAAGTTAAAAAAAATGTAATTTTCTTGCAAGTAAATTTAAAGCTTTGTGTAATTATTTTTTCATCTTAATCTTTCTCAATCATGTCAACTATGTAAAAAAAATCATAAAAATTACAAAACTTTTTTAGAAAAACTACAAAAATAATTTTATCCTCTATTTTGTTTTATATCCAACTGGTTGATTACATTATGTAACTTTTTCTTCAAGATAATCCAAAAATACCAAAAAAATCATAAAATCCCAAAATCAAAAATATCAATCTCTTTCAAATCAAGAAAAATAGGTAGAACTATGTGATCCTTGATTCTCCATAAAAATGGAGATACATAGAAGCAAGGCAATGCCTTGTCAGGTTCATCTCCTTAAACACCCAAATTTATCCTTAATCATTTTCTAAAAAATTTTCCAAACAATTTCTCAATTTTCCAAAAATATTTTTCTTTCATTTGTATTGTCTTATACTGTTATTTTCAGGGAAAAAAATCATTTTGAAAACCAGATCATTTTTGCACATTTAATTAAAAGTACTGCCTTCAGGCATGCGTTGTAGGGTGCTAATGCTAATACCTTTGATAGGTGTAAATTTTACTTGTTTTTGTTGCTTAAATTGTTGTGCTTTTGAGTAAGTTTTAGTGTTAATTCTCATGAAAAGTATATAATTGTTGATATAAGTATAATTTTGACTGTTTAAATGTTTTTTGATGCTTTTGTTTGTTTATTTCGAAGTAGAATAAGGATTGGATACTATCAAAGACTTGGAGCGCATCATTTGGCTATCTGCATCGAGAAAAGGACGTTGTTCTTCCGAGAGTTTCACACCCAAGCGCGAAAGAGAGGGCGCCGGGCGCGATTTTACAGAGAGTCTCGCGCTCGGGCGCGAGAGAAGGGGCGCCGGGCGCGAATTAGAAGGATGAAATAAGCCTGCGCGGACGCTCGTCGCCTAGCGAGTGGACGCCCGTCGCCCAGCGAGCGGACGCTCGTTGACCAGAGAACGAACGCCCATCGAACAGCAAGCCAGGACGCTCGTCCAGCGCGCAGCGCAGAGGACGCTCGTCCAGCGCGCATAGGAGGCTCGTCCAGCGCGCAGAGGACGCTCGTCCAGAAAGTGGACGCTCGTCCAGAGAGTGGAGAACGCTCGCCCAGCTGGCAGAGGACGCTCGTCCAGACGCTTGTCGCCCAGAGGGGACGCTCGTCCAGCGCGCAGAGGACGCTCGTCCAGAAAGGAGACGCTCGCCCAGCGAGAAGTGGACGCTCGCCCAGCGAGCGCACGCCCGTGACTCAACAGTGGACGCTCGCCCAACGAAAAATCACTTACAGCCCTTCTCTTTAAAAACGCGATCCAGAGGCAGAGAGAGTCAGTCTTGGAGGGGAGAAGTCCAGAGGGGACTCTGCAGCTCACGTCTAGCTCGTTTTGGGTGCTTCCAAGGTGGAAAATCACCACTTTCTACCATCCAATCCATCATTTATCGCTTCTATGATGTATATGTGTAGCTAGAACTCCATTTCACTGGGGTTGAGAGTAAAATTCTGAACTTCTATGTAATTTCTCTATTAATGCATGAACTTGTTTGAATTATGTGTTCTATCTTCATTATTCATGCCTATGATGGGAATCTGAGCTATTTGAACGGTTAAATCATTGGGAAATGTATGAGACCGCGGACCTAGGATAGAACTGCTAAAGGATTTCAAGTCCTAGACATAGGATGGAATTTTTAGTCATCTGTGACATCGTGTTTAAGGCAAATCTGATAACTGAATTAGCTAAGGGATTAGTAATTTAGTTTGAGTGATTATGAACTGTCATCTGAGGGATCAGAGGCTGCATGCGCCTAGGATGTCGATGCCTAATTTTGAGGAATTGTGTTAGTAGAAAATTACCGGAGTGATGAACTTGAATTTCAACCCAAGTGAACTTTAATTCATCTGTTTTTACCACTTTAATTTCATATGTATGTGAATCTTAATTGTGTTATAAAAATACTATTATTAATCGCTAAATTAGTAAACTTTAATCAATCTGTGAATCAAAACAAATCTCTTGGGAAAACGATTTTCGGACTTACCGGTTTATTACTTGAACGATCCGATACACTTGCCGAGGTCACAACAACCTTCCCTACGCGTAACCGACTCTCGAACCCAAAACTCTGATTGCGTAGACCATGCCTTATTTTATGGTTTTTCCATAGTTTTTCAGAATAAACTATGGTGGCGACTCCGAAATCTAATTTTCAACTCCTTTATTATTTTTTATAAGAGTCTCGCTGTCATCCCCATCGCGATCACAATTGCGACAGATGGCGACTCCGCTGTGTTACCAATGAAGAAGCATTGGTAAATTTGAAGATAAATAGTTTTGATGATGCTAAAAGATGTAGATTGTTATAGTTGTTTTAAAAGCAATTTGTAGATCATAAATGTATTAGGAAAAGCTTTAAACATGTAATACTTAGAAAAATTTGTATTCTTAGAACTGCTACGCATTTAATCGATTATTAGAAGCAATAATCGATTATCCTGAGCCATTCTAAAAAACCTCGTTGCACGGGAATAATCGATTATTACTCCAAATAATCGATTATCACAGTTATGATGAGAACTGCCAAAGTCACTGAAATAATCGATTATTCCTCAGGATAATCGATTATCACTTTTTTGAAAACCCTGTAACGGACTTGAATAATCGATTAGCACTAACAATAATCGATTATCTGCGGCAGTTATAATTCATCTTTGCGAAATTAGATCAGTGGGCTATATAGGTGAGTTCCAAAACTCCTAGAATTTTTTACTGAGCTTGTGAGAATACAGTGTTATCTGAGGAAGTTCCATAAGCTAGTTCATTGCATTGTCAAGTCTCGTGAAAAGGAGAAGCTCTCGCTTTGTTAGTCAAAGGTCGGAGTTATTCTGTTCGAGTTGGCAACGGTACTGTTCTTCCGGTTCGTTGGTCGAAGGAAGAACTGTTCTGCACTGTTCTGGATTAGAAGGAAAGTGTAGATTGCTTGCTTCCATTTCGTTGGTCGAAGGAAGGTTTTATATTTATGCTTTTTATTCACTCTTAATTGTACTTTGTTGAAACTGATTTTAGTGAAATCGTTAATCACTTTTTATAGTGATTAACAACTGGACGTAGATTCTTTTGAATCGAACCAGGATAAAAATTCAGTGTGTCAATTTTTCTATTCCTTACACTCATTACTGTTTTACGCACATCAAGTGTTTGTTAAATTTTCTCTAAGAAAATTGATTTTCTAAAACGGACCATCATAACTTAATTTGTGACCGTAACACGCTTTCTAAATATTTTATTCCGCTGTGCAACTCTATACCGGTACCGATTGTTCCGACAATTGGTATCAGAGCTTGCTTTGATATTCTTTCAAACTTTTGCGAAAATGGCCGGTCATCAGAATCAAGTATATGCTGAGGGTGCATCCATCAACAGACCACCTCTTTTTACTGGTGATAACTATGCATTCTGGAAAGTCAGAATGGAAATTTTTATGGGGTCTGTTGACAGAGGCATCTGGGAAGCTGTGCTAAATGGTCCCTATATTCCTAAAAGAACTGTTGATGGTTGGTACGACTGTCGCGGTCATACAAATTTGATACAGATAAAGAATGCAGTATAATCTAGGATTTGACTCCTAGGTCGTCTCTCAGGGACCAATTTGTGTTGGTTCAGTCTCAGATTTTTTACACGAAGTGGGGGGGTGTTTTTGTGATTTTTGTGTGGTAAATAAAATTTAAAACTGGAAATTAAACACAACAGAATTTAAAAAACACTGAAACAAGTTTTGAAAACGGTAAAACCAAATGGTAAAAGACAGTAAAAACGGAACAATAAATATGCAGAAACGGTAAAATTTAACGGTGCAGAAAATATTAAACGGTAAAATAAAAGAGACAATAAAATTAAAAGCACTTGACTGAAAATAAAATTTAGGAAAAGATTCAATACTTGAAATTAAAATGTTTCAACAGATGAAAATGAAAATGATCAAATTAATGTAACAAGCATTCAAAAATAAAATTCTACATTGGAAAATAAAAACACAGAGAGCTTAGGGGAAGGAAGAGGCGAGAGCCTCCTCCCAGGGTGGCTGCTATCCTAAACTACACTAAAATCTAATGCTGAAATCTGATACCCAATATCTGCCTGATGCTCTCTTTTTATTGCCAATTCTCTGAACCCGTGAGCCTTTCCTTTTGCCAACTTTTCTTCTTCTTCTTTTCCAGCAAAAATCACGTAAATTCCTTTCATGTGGGCTCTTTTCACTATTTCATTCTCTTCCCGTGAATCATCCATCACTATGCAGCTGCTCTCTTGGACCCGTGGCTTCGACAACATCACATTCCAACTTTCTCTGTTGTGCTTGCTGGGCGCTGCTGCTTGATCAGAGAAGGTTACTGGACATGGACATTTGTTGCTGTTGGTGTGTGCAACTTTCCAAAAATCATCACCGCTTCTCGTTTCAGTCCTAGTCTCCATGCTTATCTTCCCAAAGAAAGAAGCTCACATCCTCTTGCTGCAGCCACCGTTCCAGCCCCTCACGGCTGCTCCAGATTGAACGTGACTTCTCCTCTGTGGTGGATCCTCGTCTTCCAGCCGTGACACACCAATCTTCCTTTCATCTCCACGCTCCCGTTCATGCATCATCCGAGAGAGTGGCGGTTGGATGCTCCAAAGCCGAGACACCCTCCTCATCCAGCTGCTTGCCTGCGTGAGCCAATGAAGAAAAATGAAGAAGTCTTCTCAGTGGTGGCTGGACGTGAAACTGTAGCAACATCACTTGGATGTGAGCTGTTGGATTGTGAAGGGCTTGAACGCTGGATACTTCTCGTGCTGCACCAGGCCGTGAGCTTCCCAAGATGGAGATCAAAATCTAAAAGCTTCTGTGGAATAGGAGAGCACACATCAAACAAATCTGCATATCTCTTTTCAAACCAAAGTAGGTCGTTTGCTTTCTTCAAAGATGGTGGGTGCTCTTTCTCCAAGACCAAACCGTGACCAAACTACCAATTGAGTGGAGTGGAATAGCACAACATTTTGTGTGGGGCCGTGACACCACTCCCTTTAATAATAAAATTCAGCACATATTGGAGCTCCTCTCATGCACGTGAGCTTTCAAATTGGTGGCCCCCTTCATGGTTGCAATGGCCGAACGTGAACTAACAAGTGGTGACCCTTTTTTTTTATTGTTCACGGCTTTACTACATTCTCTTAAGCCAAACCAAAATTCTCAGATCCTAGGTGGCACTCCTACTTTTTGTTCCATGTATGCTTGCCAAAATGAATTGTCCATGTAGTGGTTTGATGCGTGTGACCTTTCACCAAATGCTGGACTTTACTCCAATTCAAATGCAGACGTGAGTGCTTCTTCCAAGTAAACAGAGAGTGTGCAAATGAAATTTTTTCAAATGTCTCAAAATATTATCCAACAATTTTCCTATAAATAATTAATCTCAGATAATTCAAATTAATTAAAATTAGAATTACTGGTCAATTTAAGCACAATTAGTGAAAACGGGAAAATATCAGACATTTTAGCACAATTCACTGATTAATTATATTAAAATAAACTAAGTGAAGTGAAGAAAATATTGGTTCATCAAAATAGACCACACTTAGTCTTTTGCACTCCTGGGCAAAATCAAGACTCAAACTAGGGAATATTTTCAAAGGACATGCAGGAACGTGACACAAACACGGCACACAGAAAACAAAAACTTGCCAGGAGACAAACAAAATTTACACAATTCTCAAGAATTCTGGACAGAGAAAAGAAGTAGACAATATCCAACACAGAATTAAGGAAAACAGATACTTATAGAAATTAATCCAACCAATTCAATACATAGCAAAATGATTAATCAGTTCAAGAGGTGATTCAAAAATAACAAAACCTCACAGATGCACTCACTGTGTTTCTCTCAAGTGTCTAGGGTAAATAATAATATCAGCTCGATGTACTCAAGAAAACAAACACAAGTAGACTTGGCAAGCTTCTAATTATCAATACTTAAAACATATGCATGTTCAGATCAAAAGGTCTTTACTGGGTTGTAATGGGGCCAAGGACAGGGGAGGATAAATTTGGATAAGTAGCTATAGCTCAGAAGAAATAGAGGTGCACTAGGGAAAAAATGTAAATACAGTGAAATCTCACCCAAACCTCTAATTCAATCCTCTTCTCGACTCCATTATTCACAGAATTATTTTTCAATTTTTTTTTTCTTTTTCTCATCAATTTTTTTTTATCCTGTCTTCTCTTTTTTTTTATCACACAACAGGATATAAATTATCATTTCAAAACATGATGAGGAACCAACTAGCCAATTCATCAGAATTCCCAAGGAGACCACACTTAAATCACACAATACTTCTGTAGCTCCAGACTTTCCTAAGGTTAAGGTAATCATTTGTTTTTCACTTAGGATCAGTGTATGAGCTTCAACACAAAGAAATATATACAGTATAGGCTCAAAGGGGTTATCAAAGGATAATAACAAGGTAGGCTTATTTGGCTAAAGAGGCTCAAGAACAAAAATGCCTTTATCACGTCTGAACATGCATATCAATCAAGTATATCAAAAAGAATCAAGCCAAGGCATATGTGCAAGCATTCAAGATACATATCACACACAAGAAAGAAAATTAAGTGGCTCAAATCTCACACAGGGTATTCGTCACAATCAAATCAACCTCTTAAACACATAATCATCTTTCCAGGCAGAGAAAAGCAAGGATTTTAAACCATAAGTATTAATGAAGTGAAGGAAAAATCTACAACTTAGACAAAATCCAGAAATCAGGAGAAAAATGTAAAATTTATTGCACACAAAACACACTAAAAACAACTTTAAAACAGAAAAATTTAACACTCAAAAACAAAAAAGTTTAACACACAAAATACATACTAATAGAAACTAACAGAAATAACAGAAAAATCAGAATTTCTTCCCAGTAGACCACACTTAAATCACACAATGTCCTCAGTGTGTCACAATCATCAGATTATCAATTTCAAAGCAGTTAAATAATAAGTGCAATAAAAAGTAGGAAAAATGGGAAGAAATTTTTCAGTAACATCCATCAGTAGATGTTATCAGTGACATCCATCAGCAAATGTCTAAATCACCTAGCACCCATCAGTAGATGCGAATAAGATATATATATATATATATATATATATATATATATATATATATATATATATATATATATATTTTTTTTTTTTTTTTTTAAAAAGGAGATGACCGGCACTGTGACAACAGTTTCGGTGGCAATGACCGGAACTGTTGCTACAGTGGCAGAATTTTTGGCTATAAAAGAGTACCTCCTCAGCGTCGAGCAACATTTCTGACTTCTCACTCTCTCTGCTCCTGTCTTCTCTCTCTTCTCTCTCCTCCTCTGAGCGTCTGGAGCCTGCGTGGAGCCTCTGCCACCGCGCCTTCTGAAGAGTCTGAGATCAGCGAGGAGCTCCTCTGCCAGCCTACTACTCCATGTAAGTCATCTGCACCTAGATCTACCTTTCTTTTCTGCTTCTCTTAAGTTTTCAGATCTTTCATTGCTTTCTTTTCCTTTCTCTGCTTTCCAGTCTTTCCCTTTCTGTATTTCCTTTATTTTTCATCTCTGCCCTGCTCTCTTTATTTTTCTCTGCTTGTTCTCTTTCCTTCTCCCTTGTCCTGCTTTCCTGTTATTTATTTGCTTCTGCCGATTATTTTCCACTTCCTGCTTCTATCTTCTTTCTTCTCCTTCAATTTTTTTTTCATTATTCTGAAACTTAAAACACTAAAACACACAAAACACAACTGTCAAAAATAACTTAAGGGGTATATCGGCTGGAAACCAGACGTTAATCTCCCTTCGATTGAAGGTATTGCAGAGACAATCGGGTAGAACAACGCCACGTACCCCACTGAAAACTAAATAAACACATAAACATAATATACAAGAACAATATGGACAAGAACAACCGGACAACTGGACGTAGATCCGTTTAAGACCCTTTGCAAGGACCGTGAAACAGATCTGAGACCAGACATAGAAATATCAAATACAGACTGGACAAAATAAATCTAAAAGGAAACAAGAACAAATAAAGAAAACACAAACTAATCTAAAATTTTTATGCTTCTTGTTTTTCTGCTTTTTATTTTTTATGTTTTTGCTTTTTTTTTTTTTTTTTTTTATTCTTTTTATTTTTTGGTTTTTTTTTTTTTTTTTTTTTTTTAGAATACTAGTAGAGAAAAGATGACGAGCGAGATGGAATCAGAGAGATACACCAGTCAGCGGTGGCGTCCTACCGAAGATCAGACCCAGATGATGACCAGAATCTACAACTTTGGGGTCACACACCCAAGCCGAGCGCAAGTTGTCGAGATCACGTCTCGACTAAGGATCTTCGGAGATGCCAGCGAATACAACGTGCACTGCTGGTTCAACAATCACGGCAACCGGGTCAGGCGCTGACAAGCGGAGATAGACCCCACTGGCACTCAGTTTTCACAACTGCCGCTCTATATGTACGGTAAGACCCTGATCACACCTCAATTTTTATTGATTTATTTCACTTCCACTTCTATTATTAACACACAATTTTTTTTTATTTTTTTTTATTTTTTTTTTTTTGGCCGAAAGATTATGACTGGGTGATTATGAGGGCACCGAGGCTGCTGAATCTGTTTCCCGTTCCGATCATCATCGATGACGATAGGGACGTACGACAAATCCCGCCACCCATGCTTCTCACATTCCGAACCAGAGCTCCCTCAACGGAGCTCTCCCTTAGACCTCCACAACCAGCTCGAGAGTTCTTTCGTTGAATTTTTAATGTTTTGTATTTTTTTTGTTTTTTATGTTTTAATTCAGGTCTGTAATATGAACACTTATTTATTTTTTTATGTTTTTATGTTTTTTTTTTTTTATTATGGTGTGTAATATTAACGATCAGAAATGATCGACCCCCGAACTTCTTAATTTTCTCATATGAATCTACTGCAAAATTTATTTTCAGATCTCTTCAATTTCCACTTCTCCATTACTGTAATTTTTGCATTGATGAATGAAATATTTTCTTAGTCTAAAAATTTTCAATCAAAAACCTGTATGAGACAACTAAGAAAATATATTTACAATGAAGAAAATAAGGAAAAAGATAAGATCTGAAGTGAAAATTTTCAATGAATTATTGATATGAAATAATAAGAAATTGAGGGCCGAGAAATTATGTACTACGCAAAAATTTTTTATTTTTTTTTCTTTTTAGTAAAAACACTAAAAATCATAAAGCAAATAAAACACAAAACACATTTTAAAAAAAAAAAAATATGAAAAATAAATATATGTACATCTCATTAAATTTTAATGGAAAGGAAAAATTTTGCACGCATAAAACAAAATAATTTATCAAAAAGATTTTTTTTTTTTTTTTTTTTAAGCAAAACAATCCGAAAACTAACAAAGAAAAATAAAAGAAAAACAAACATAACAAAATGCAGACTCTCCCCCAGACCACACTTAAACTACAATGTCCTAAACGTGTTCTAAGCACAAGATCATCAATTAAAACACTAAACAGATAAAGGACAAGTGCACTAAAAATATGAAAACGGGGAAGAAAGAAAAAGAAAACTCCCCTGGTCAGGGTGGCAGTTGCCAATTTTGGATTTGTAGGGAGATGTTCTTCTCTTCAGGATCCAGCACGAAATTGTTGAGGACGAACTGCTTCATCCTCCAGATTTGATCGAGCAGCGAAATGTCCTCCACCGCCGGATCCAAGCAGCAAATATTGTTACTGAGCGTATTCAGCAGGTGCCTTTTGATCTTCGAACTGTTGTATGTACTGGCACCTTTGTCTTCCAGTGTGGGTGCATGCTGATCAAATTTATATGTACCTCCTACAATATGGTTAGTGCACAATGGTTCCACAGAAATGTCATGTAGAGGTATAACACCCAATCCCAATTCATCATACTGAGCCTTAGATACAACCTCATAACATGAATCAGTTTCAAATGTAGAAACAATATCTATAACAGGCTCAGATTCATGTTCAGAGGGAGAATTAAAAACATGCTCAGCAACAATATGATTACAAGCATACCTATCATCAGCATAATCTTTAATAACACAGTCAACAGAATAATCAATTTGCGGTATGCTTACCTCCACTTCCTTGAAGATTGGTAGAGTGAGGGAAGATGAAGTTGGTCTACCTAGTTCAGAACTACTGCTTATTCTTGCCTGGTCCTCAAAATATTCAGCATTCTCCTCAGGTGCAAGAGTGGCCATCTGCCCGATCTGATCATTCGCACTCTCAATGATAGCTTGTGTCTTTTGTTGCAGCTCCATGATTTCTCGCTTAAACTGAATGCTCTGCATGGTTCTCTGCTCCAATAACTCCTTCATTGCAGGTTCAGAAGTAGAAGGCTGAGGAGCTATTTGAGTAGGAGCATCATACTGCTGACTCTCGTATTGCGGGACTGGTGTAGGCATGAAAGGACTCTGGAATGATGGTTCTTGATATTGATGATGTGGACCATTGTACCATTCCAAGTTAGGGTCATTCCATCCAGGACCATTGTTGTATCCATTTTGCACAGGGGAAAATTTGCTGAGAAATTTTTCCTCAAGATCTTCCCATCTGGTAATGAGCACTGGAGGAAGAGAGTCTTTCCAATCCTTTGCTGCTCCTTCTAATGAGTGCGGGAATGCCCTTAAGAAAACTAGATTATCCGGAACATTTGGAAGTTTCATTAAAGAGCAAATTCGATAAAACCTATCCAAATGTTCATATGGGCATTCATCCGAGAGTCCATGAAAATGGGGCAGCAAATTTATCAATCCAGTGGTGAGCACTAAATGATCACCATCCTCATTAGGTGAAACCGGCTCCCAAAGGGAGCTCTCAGAAGTTTGAGGATGAGACATAATGTTCTCATCATAGAAATCAACAGAATTACAATTAGAATACCAAGCAGAAGGAAAATCATAATTGGAGACATTTGCAGAATAAGCACTATTCACATAATCAAAATAGGTAGACATTGAAAAATAAAAATAAAACAAATAAAAACTAAATACTAAAAATTACAAAAGAAATAAATCACAACACATTTATACATGTTACACGCACACAAAAGATAGAACATAATATTTTTAATTTTTAAATTTTTTTTTTATTAATTAATTTTTTTTAATTAACAGATATAATACAAAACACAACACAATAAAAATATAAAAGACAAAACATATATTACAACCACGTAACAAAACAAAAACAGTAAAAATCTAAAACATGAACCTGGACTGAAGTGACAACGCCGCCAAAATTTGCTGAAGGTGTCGTTGTCGCCTACAAAAATATACAAGACAAAACACACAAAACAAACATATTAACAGAACAAAAATTTATACAACAAAAATCTAAAACCAAACCTTCATTGGTCCCCGGCAGCGGCGCCAAAATTTGCTGAAGGTGTCGTTGTCGCCTACAAAAATATACAAGACAAAACACACAAAACAAACATATTAACAGAACAAAAATTTATACAACAAAAATCTAAAACCAAACCTTCATTGGTCCCCGGCAGCGGCGCCAAAATTTGGTACGACTGTCGCGGTCATACAAATTTGATACAGATAAAGAATGCAGTATAATCTAGGATTTGACTCCTAGGTCGTCTCTCAGGGACCAATTTGTGTTGGTTCAGTCTCAGATTTTTTACACGAAGTGGGGGGGTGTTTTTGTGATTTTTGTGTGGTAAATAAAATTTAAAACTGGAAATTAAACACAACAGAATTTAAAAAACACTGAAACAAGTTTTGAAAACGGTAAAACCAAATGGTAAAAGACAGTAAAAACGGAACAATAAATATGCAGAAACGGTAAAATTTAACGGTGCAGAAAATATTAAACGGTAAAATAAAAGAGACAATAAAATTAAAAGCACTTGACTGAAAATAAAATTTAGGAAAAGATTCAATACTTGAAATTAAAATGTTTCAACAGATGAAAATGAAAATGATCAAATTAATGTAACAAGCATTCAAAAATAAAATTCTACATTGGAAAATAAAAACACAGAGAGCTTAGGGGAAGGAAGAGGCGAGAGCCTCCTCCCAGGGTGGCTGCTATCCTAAACTACACTAAAATCTAATGCTGAAATCTGATACCCAATATCTGCCTGATGCTCTCTTTTTATTGCCAATTCTCTGAACCCGTGAGCCTTTCCTTTTGCCAACTTTTCTTCTTCTTCTTTTCCAGCAAAAATCACGTAAATTCCTTTCATGTGGGCTCTTTTCACTATTTCATTCTCTTCCCGTGAATCATCCATCACTATGCAGCTGCTCTCTTGGACCCGTGGCTTCGACAACATCACATTCCAACTTTCTCTGTTGTGCTTGCTGGGCGCTGCTGCTTGATCAGAGAAGGTTACTGGACATGGACATTTGTTGCTGTTGGTGTGTGCAACTTTCCAAAAATCATCACCGCTTCTCGTTTCAGTCCTAGTCTCCATGCTTATCTTCCCAAAGAAAGAAGCTCACATCCTCTTGCTGCAGCCACCGTTCCAGCCCCTCACGGCTGCTCCAGATTGAACGTGACTTCTCCTCTGTGGTGGATCCTCGTCTTCCAGCCGTGACACACCAATCTTCCTTTCATCTCCACGCTCCCGTTCATGCATCATCCGAGAGAGTGGCGGTTGGATGCTCCAAAGCCGAGACACCCTCCTCATCCAGCTGCTTGCCTGCGTGAGCCAATGAAGAAAAATGAAGAAGTCTTCTCAGTGGTGGCTGGACGTGAAACTGTAGCAACATCACTTGGATGTGAGCTGTTGGATTGTGAAGGGCTTGAACGCTGGATACTTCTCGTGCTGCACCAGGCCGTGAGCTTCCCAAGATGGAGATCAAAATCTAAAAGCTTCTGTGGAATAGGAGAGCACACATCAAACAAATCTGCATATCTCTTTTCAAACCAAAGTAGGTCGTTTGCTTTCTTCAAAGATGGTGGGTGCTCTTTCTCCAAGACCAAACCGTGACCAAACTACCAATTGAGTGGAGTGGAATAGCACAACATTTTGTGTGGGGCCGTGACACCACTCCCTTTAATAATAAAATTCAGCACATATTGGAGCTCCTCTCATGCACGTGAGCTTTCAAATTGGTGGCCCCCTTCATGGTTGCAATGGCCGAACGTGAACTAACAAGTGGTGACCCTTTTTTTTTATTGTTCACGGCTTTACTACATTCTCTTAAGCCAAACCAAAATTCTCAGATCCTAGGTGGCACTCCTACTTTTTGTTCCATGTATGCTTGCCAAAATGAATTGTCCATGTAGTGGTTTGATGCGTGTGACCTTTCACCAAATGCTGGACTTTACTCCAATTCAAATGCAGACGTGAGTGCTTCTTCCAAGTAAACAGAGAGTGTGCAAATGAAATTTTTTCAAATGTCTCAAAATATTATCCAACAATTTTCCTATAAATAATTAATCTCAGATAATTCAAATTAATTAAAATTAGAATTACTGGTCAATTTAAGCACAATTAGTGAAAACGGGAAAATATCAGACATTTTAGCACAATTCACTGATTAATTATATTAAAATAAACTAAGTGAAGTGAAGAAAATATTGGTTCATCAATGGTGTAGAAGAAGAAAAACCATACTTTAACTGGACTCCTGAGGAAAATAGAAGAGCCCAATTTGACATTAAGGCTCGTAATATTATTTCATCTGCTGTAGTACTTGATGAATTTTATAGAATTTCAGTGTGTAAGACAGCACAGGAAATGTGGGAGGTTCTCAGAGTCACACATGAGGGTACAGACGACGTGAAACGTGCAAGGAAGAATACACTCATTCAGGAATATGAGATGTTCAGAATGCAATCTGGAGAAACAATATCTGATGTTCAGAAGCGTTTCACTCACATTGTGAACCACTTGACAAGTTTGGGTAAGACTTTTGACACTGACGAATTGAATGTGAAAATTTTGAAATCATTAGACAGGTCTTGGCAACCAAAGGTGACTGCCATTTCGGAGTCTCAAAATCTCACTCAGATGTCAATGGCGATTCTCTTTGGAAAGCTTCGTGAGCATGAACTTGAGCTGAAAAGATTAACTACAGAAGAGGATCAAGGAAAAAGAAAGACGCTTGCTTTCAAATCTGAAATCTCAAAAGGAAAAAGTTCTAAGAGAATTGAGGATGATGATTCCGATAACGATGAGGAAAACATGAGTCTTATGATTAAGAAGTTTGCTAAATTTATGAAAGCAAAGGGAAAAAACAAATACCATGGAGAAAGGAAAGAAAATCGAGGATCTCCATCAACCATTAAATGTTATGGATGTGGAGAAAGAGGTCATGTGAAGACTGACTGTCCTAAGAATAGGAAAAGTGAAGAAAAGAAAGAAAGAAATTTTCCAAAGAAGAAGAAAGCTTACATAGCTTGGGAAGAGAATGCTTCTAGTTCTTCAAGTTCAAGTGATTCAGATGAAGAAGCAAATTTGTGCTTAATGGCAGACTTAGAAGATGCAGGAAGCCAAGTAAGTGATTCTAGCTTAGAGTCAAGTGATGAATTTGACTTACAAAAGGCATTTCTTGATTTGTTAAATGAATCTGAAAAACTTGATGTTGCTCATAAAAAGCTAAAGAAAGAGCATAATGAATTGAATTTGAGGTATGACAAAGTACTAGATAACGAAGTTGTTTTGAGAAACAAAGTTAGTAACTTGGAAACTAAATTATCTGAATATGATATTGTTGTACAACCTGTTGAATGTCTATCATGTAAAAGTCATATGTTTGATATTGACATTCTTGAGAATTTACTTGCAAAGGCAAATAAGTCTAAGTCACATGCCAAGACAAACTTTGAGAGAAGCATTTCTAGAAGTAGAAACACGCATCTAAACAAAAATTATAAAGTTATAAGAACTCGTAGAGTTTGGGTAGAAAAAGGAACTTTTATGAAAAATAAAGTGTGTGAGACTTGTTGTTTTTACTGCATGAAAATTGGTCACACCTCAAACAAATGCAACATCAAACATTTTGGTATTCCAAATGGTAAATATGCATGGGTTAAAATTGTAAAATGATGAATGTTTGCATAAACTAACCCCAAGGACCCATAATTAGATTGGGGACCTAAAGTATTGCTCCAATTTGTTTTGTAGGAACTTACTAAGTCAAAGAAGTCACCGTGGTATCTTGACAGTGGTTGTTCAAGACACATGACCGGTGACAAGAAAAGGTTTACTTCTTTTGAGAAGAAGAAGCAAGGATTTGTGACTTATGGAGATAACAACAAAGGTAGAATCATTGGAACTGGAGACATTGGAGGAGGAAACACATTGACTATAAAGGACGTATTATGTGTTGAAGGTCTCAAGCACAATCTCCTAAGCATAAGTCAATTATGTGACAAGGGTCTCAAGGTAACCTTTGAACGAGATAGATGCACTGTATATTTTAAAGATTCTACTGAAATTGCTTTGCATGGTGTTAGGCATAATAACATTTACTTGATTGATATTGAAAATGCATCTAGTCATAATATAACATGTTTAATTGCTAAAGAGGAAAACCCTTGGCTATGGCATAAAAGAGCTGCACATATACATATGCAACATTTGAATAAATTGATTTCAAAAAATCTTGTGATTGGTTTGCCAAATTTAAAATTTGAGAAAAACAAACTCTGCTCTGCATGTCAAAAGGGAAAGCAAACCAAATCCTCATTCTCATCTAAAACCATGATTTCAACATCAAAACCTTTAGAACTTCTGCATATGGACTTGTTTGGTCCATCTAGAATTAAAAGTTTTGGTGGAAACTACTATGCTCTTGTGATTGTTGATGATTACACTAGATTTACTTGGACATTCTTCTTAACCCTTAAAAGTGAAGCTTTTAAAGCATTCAAGTCGTTTGCAAAACGTGTTCAAAATGAAAAGGAATTGAAAATCAAAACCTTGAGAAGTGATCACGGTGGTGAGTTTGAAAATGAATCTTTTGAAAAGTTTTGTGAAGAACATGGAATTGCTCATAATTTTTCTGCTCCAAGAACTCCCCAACAAAATGGTGTTGTTGAAAGGAAAAATAGGTCATTAGAAGAACTAGCTAGGACTCTTTTAAATGAATCTAATGTGCCAAAATACTTTTGGGCTGATGCAGTTAGTACTGTTTGTTACGTGTTGAACAGAATGCTAATTAGGCCTATTCTTAAGCTAACTCCCTATGAACTGTTTAACGGTAGAAAACCAAATGTATCTCATTTGAAAATCTTTGGATGTAAATGTTTTGTTTTGAATAATGGTAAAGATAATCTAGGCAAATTTGATGCTAAATCTGATGAGGCAATCTTTTTAGGATATTCTTTAACTAGCAAAGCATATAGGGTGTTTAATAGAAGAACCTTGAAAATTGAAGAATCAATGCATGTTGTCTTTGATGAAATTGTGGACCTTGAGGTGAACCCTCTTGAGTCAAATAAACCAATTGCAGGTGATGAGGATTATTTGAGGGAAGCTCTTGAAGAGATGTATCCAAATGAAAACTATCCACCAGAAACTCAAAATGAACATCAAGTAGTTGATCCTAAAAGCTATCAACAACCAAGAGGACTTTCTCTGGACAACATCATCGGAGATATATTAAAAGGGGTAACTACTAGACACAATCTTAATAATTTCTGCTTAACCGTAGCTTTTGTGTCTCAAGTAGAACCTAAGAACATAAAGGAAGCTCTTCAAGATGATAAATGGTGTGTTGCTATGCAAGAAGAACTTAATCAATTTGAAAGGAATGATGTTTGGGAACTCATTCCTAGACAAGATGATTATCAAATCATTGGAACAAAGTGGGTGTTTAGAAACAAGCTTGATGAAGATGGAAACATCACAAAGAACAAAGCCAGGCTAGTTGCAAAGGGCTACTGTCAAGAGGAAGGTATTGACTGTGATGAAACTTACGCTCCAGTAGCCAAGTTAGAAGCAATTAGATTATTACTTGCTTATGCCTCTTTGATGAAGTTTAAATTGTACCAAATGGATGTGAAAAGCGCATTTTTGAATGGTGTTATTAAAGAAGAGGTATATGTTAGTCAACCTCCTGGTTTTGAGGACTTTAAATATCCTAATCATGTTTATAAGTTAAAAAAGGCCTTGTATGGTCTTAAACAGGCACCTAGGTCTTGGTATGAAAGACTTAGCACCTTCTTGCTTAAAAATGATTTCTCTAGAGGAAAGGTTGATTCCACCCTATTTATTAAGAAAGTAGGCAACCATATCTTGATTGTTCAAGTATACGTAGATGATATTATTTTTGGGTCTACAAATAATTCATTATGTGAGGGATTTGCACAAATAATGCAAGGTGAATTTGAGATGTCTATGATGGGTGAGCTTACCTTCTTCTTAGGGCTGCAAATAAAGCAAATAGATGGGGGGACTTTTGTCTCTCAAACTAAATATTGTAGAGAAGTACTTAAGAAGTTTGGTATGGATACTTGTAGAGAAGCCAACACACCTATGGCAACGTCTTGCTATTTAGATAAGGATGACTCTGGTGAAGGGGTAAATGAAACCATGTTTAGAGGAATGATAGGATCATTACTGTATCTAACTGCTAGTAGACCAGACATTATGCAAAGTGTATGTGTGTGTGCTAGGTACCAAGCTAATCCTAAAGAATCTCATCTAATTGCTGTCAAAAGGATTTTGAAATACCTTAAAGGAACCCCTTCTTTTGGACTTTGGTATCCATCTGATGCTTCCCTTAGTTTAATAGGTTATTCTGATGCAGACTATGGTGGTTGTAAAATTGATAGGAAAAGTACTAGTGGCACTTGTCATTTTCTGGGTTGTTCTTTAGTGTCTTGGCATTCAAAGAAACAAGCCTGTGTAGCTTTATCTACTACTGAAGCTGAATACATTGCTGTTGGCAACTGTTGTGCCCAAATCTTATGGATGAAACAGCAACTGGAGGATTTTGATATCTTCCTTGATCACATTCCTTTGAAATGTGATAATACTAGTGCTATCAACCTAACTAAGAACCCCATAATGCACTCAAGAACTAAGCACATTGAAATTAGACATCATTTCTTGAGAGATCACATTCAAAAGGGAGATTGTCAAATTGAATACATTGATACTTTACATCAATTGGCTGATATCTTCACTAAAGCATTACCTAAAGATCGATTCTATGCGCTTAGAAGAGAGTTAGGGGTGTTAGATATGTCCTAAACTCAATATTTACGAAATTTTCTCAATTCTTGTAACATCAGCGCTTTTAATCGATTATCATAGGATAATAATCGATTATTTTGAGCTTTGGCAAAACCCCTATTCGCAGATAACCGATTATACCATAGAATAATCGATTATTTTTATCTTTGGCAAAACCCCTATTCGCAAATAATCGATTATACCATAGCACAATCGATTATTCCTATTCCAACCCAAATCTGGACTTTTATGCGAAGATAATCGATTATCTTTATACATAATCGATTATTACACAATTTCTGGACAGTAACTTATGAGCAGATAATCGATTATTACTTACAATAATCGATTATCACGCGATCTGTTTTCAAAAATATAATCGTTACAGTGAATCCTAACGGTTGGAAACGGCTATAAACGGTTACTTTTTCGATTTAGCTTATAAATAGCCCCCTATAATCGATTATTACTCACCTCTTTGTACTCAGAACCTTGTTGTACCCACATCTGAACCAAATCTCTTCCTCATTCTTCTTTCCTTCCAAAAACCAATTCTTTTTGCCCACTTCTCTCATGGCTGATTCAAGAAGAACCCGCAGGAGGACTGCTCGTGCTTCTTCCTCTCGCTCCCGCAATGTTCGTTCTGCTTCTATCGAAGGTTGGATTTCAGATGAGGAGCAACATGGTGACTATGTCCATTTCTGGCAAGAACGCCGAATCATGGCGGTAAAGTTCATTCGTCTTGACTTTTATCGTTTTTATGGCTTTCAATTTCCAAATTTGTTTCATGCTCAAGGACTTACTCATCTAGTGGAGCAAAAGGGGTGCATCTACCCTGATCTTATCCGTGTCTTCTACTTCAATATGCATTATTGTGACGGTATCATCACAACAAAAGTAAAAGGTGTCCCTATAATTATGGATGATGACATATGGACGAATGCCGCACACCTCACACTATGGGATGATGCTGTCAAAATCCATCTTGGCATTCCGGACTTCAATCGTCTCCTAGCTTTTCAATCTTTTTTGCGCCATCCTGAACAACAAATCAATCGTCGACAACTGCTTGTAGGTGGATTCAAGGTTGAAGAAAGGATGATTCATTACTTAATTGTCTGGATCCTATGTCCTCGTGCCACTAACCATGCTCAATGCTCGGAGCAAGATCTTCTACTGTTATATGGGCTTTTGAATCACATCCACATTGATTGGCCAGCCCTTATCTCCGACACAATGGTAAAGGCCAAGAAATATTCTTCTTATCATCTTCCATATGCACTTCTCATCTCTCGAATTTTGGAATACAAAGGTGTCAGTGTGGACGGCGAACTCACTACCTCCATTCGAGCAATTGGCACTGAAATTGGTGAGACAACCTTTCGCCAAATGGGTTTTGTTACTCGTGGCCGTGTGATCATTCACAAGGATGATGATCACCACGACACTGTCACTGACGATATGGAGGCCCATATGGTTGATCCTATCCCAGCTGCTCCATCTGCTGATGCTGGTCCTTCTCACATGCCTTCACATTCATCCCTGACTATGGAGGAGCATTTTGCAAACCTGTCCAAACAACTGGAGGATATGCGTCTCTTTCAACAAACTCACTTTGAACAAATATATGAGTGGCAACAAAATCATGAAGAATTTGTGATCGACCAATTCAATGACCTTGATACTCGCATTGGCAACATTGAAAATCATTTTAATCTCCAACCTCCAGAGAGACCACCAAGTCCTGAATTTTAGATTTAGGATTTTCTGATTAGTGTGCTTTCATGTTTGTTTGTTTTACATTCCTAGACTGTTTTATCATATTCATGTCTTGCTTTATGTGCCCTTGTAATTTTTAATGTTTTCATGAATAAAATGATCTATTGTTTTGGTACTTACACTGTTTAATTGAGGGGGAGTTCATATTAAGGGGGAGCATTATCACTCTTTTTGCTTCTGATCAAAAAGGGGGAGAAATATGTGCAGTTACTACTAACTCCTACTGTTGTCTGTCAGTTTGTATCTTTTGCAGATAACCCAAAGTTGCTTTTAAAAAGTGATTTTTGATCAGCATCAAAAAGGGGGAGATTGTTACCAATGAAGAAGCATTGGTAAATTTGAAGATAAATAGTTTTGATGATGCTGAAAGATGTAGATTGTTATAGTTGTTTTAAAAGCAATTTGTAGATCATAAATGTATTAGGAAAAGCTTTAAACATGTAATACTTAGAAAAATTCGTATTCTTAGAACTGCTACGCATTTAATCGATTATTAGAAGCAATAATCGATTATCCTGAGCCATTCTAAAAAACCTCGTTGCACTGGAATAATCGATTATTACTCCAAATAATCGATTATCACAGTTCTGATGAGAACTGCCAAAGTCACTGAAATAATCGATTATTCCTCAGGATAATCGATTATCACTTTTTTGAAAACCCTGTAACGGACTTGAATAATCGATTAGCACTAACAATAATCGATTATCTGCGGCAGTTATAATTCATCTTTGCGAAATTAGATCAGTGGGCTATATAGGTGAGTTCCAAAACTCCTAGAATTTTTTACTGAGCTTGTGAGAATACAGTGTTATCTGAGGAAGTTCCATAAGCTAGTTCATTGCACTGTCAAGTCTCATGAAAAGGAGAAGCTCTCGCTTTGTGAGTCAAAGGTCGGAGTTATTCTCTTCGAGTTGGCAACGGTACTGTTCTTCCGGTTCGTTGGTCGAAGGAAGAACTGTTCTGCACTGTTCTGGATTAGAAGGAAAGTGTAGATTGCTTGCTTCCATTTCGTTGGTCGAAGGAAGGTTTTATATTTATGCTTTTTATTCACTCTTAATTGTACTTTGTTGAAACTGATTTTAGTGAAATCGTTAATCACTTTTTATAGTGATTAACAACTGGACGTAGATTCTTTTGAATCGAACCAGGATAAAAATTCAGTGTGTCAATTTTTCTATTCCTTACACTCATTACTGTTTTACGCACATCAAGTGTTTGTTAAATTTTCTCTAAGAAAATTGATTTTCTAAAACGGACCATCATAACTTAATTTGTGACCGTAACACGCTTTCTAAATATTTTATTCCGCTGTGCAACTCTATACCGGTACCGATTGTTCCGACACGCTGGGACCAATTTTAAGAGAGTCAAGCCATTTAATTAAATATGCAAAATTGATCTGGTTTTCTTTATGTTTTATTCCCTTTTTTCTTGTTAAGTATGCTTATTATTATTTTTAATATTTAGAATGTGTGTATGTCGTTTTATTTTAAATAATTGCATGTGTGTTTTTCTTTAATTTGTTGATTATTGAACCTTAGGGTAGAAGACATGTTATATATCTATTTGGGATTTTTCTGGTTGTTTTGCATGTGTGATTTTGAGTGGTCTTAGGTTTCTCCCTTCACACACTTCCCATGATAGGCTGTTACATTTATTTTGATATTGGGCCCTATACTCGGATCTGAGTGAGCCTTAAGGAGTGGAGGTCCAACGATTGTCATGTTAGATCTCAGATCTACTTGGCTATTGGAAGACTTCATCTAGAGTTTGCTTCCTCTTGACAGGCCACATCTGTTAGATCGTCTATCGTTGTGGTTATGTCCTGAGATTGACTTCAGCTCTAAAGGCTTGTGAGTTGATTTAGAGCTACCATTAAATTAGCATGTAAAAAACTCACAGACCAAAATAAGTTTTTCGTACCAAGTAGGACACAAAAGGGAGATTAGTTTCAATATTTATTAGTCACATTTTTGTTTTACTAGAAAATAAAGTTTTCATAATATTAAAAAAAATAAAAGAAGGTATATAAAAAAAACAAAATAAAAATTTGCATTTTTCTCGTTACCAAGTTCCTCGGAATTTCTAAAAAATGATAAAAAAATGATAAAAAGACTTATTTTAACACTTTTTCAAATTCTTAATTTCCTCATTTTTTTCGTAAAACTTTTTTTTTTTACATAAAATTAATTTTTTATCATTTTCTGCATTGTAATTAAAACAATTCATAACATGTGCATAAATTTGTTTTCTTACTTCCGATTGATGTTCAATTTCATTCATATAAGTGACATGTATATTCATTAAAAAAAATTCATTGTGACACTAGAAACGTTTTTTAACCCAATGTCCTTCAAATTCAATTCAATCCGATTTTTCTGTTCTTAAAAAAAAATTCCTCAAAATATCAAATGAAGAGAATTCATCAAAAGTAAAGCAAAAATAGAAAGAATCACAAAGTGATGACAAACAAAGAATGAAATTTGAGAAAAAGCAAGTAGTCAAAACGTTTGACGAATAGCTGATACAATGTGTAGATGGTAACTCTTGTTTCAAGTAACCCACAAATAATGATTTGAGCCTTTATACCCTTTCTTTCAAAACCCTTCAACCCAAGCCACATTACAAACCAAATAAAAGTCCACACAGATTGAATGATGATTGCTCAAATTTTCATAAAGCTTAATTTTGAGACAAGACAAAATGACTAACAATGGGGTTAAAAAAATGAAAGAATAAAAATGTCCTAGGAAGATTGGAACTCCCTATTCGTTGAAGTCATGCAAAGGAAAATCAAGCAAATTGGGGCAATCCTTTTAGCCAATCATTTCCATTTCCATTACCACTTTTTGAACCAAATTCATATCTCATTCAAACTCTTCCCCTGATCCCCAAACTAGGGGCAACTTTGTAGGTTTTACATGACTTTTTCGCCCATTCTCCAAAACTGGGGTTACTTTGTGAGTTTCATATATTTTTGCCCATTCAAAATGGGGACAACTTTGCTAATCTCACAAATTTTTCATTTGTACATTCAAAAGCTAATACCCAAGACTAGGGCATTCTATTAGGTCTTGCGTGATCTTGGTTCTCCCAGGCTTTCATAAACCCATACCATCAAAATTGGGGCAATTTTGTGAGTATCAAATGATTTTTTTTTTCACTCTCACATTCATGCCCTATACCCTCATACTCATTTTCCCAAACACCGAATTGGAGCGACTATTTTGATATCTCATATTTCACATATTGCATCTACATTGATGATTGTATGAGGAATGATGTGCCCAAGTAGCCATCTCAGTCTCCTCTACACCCTTCTAAACATCTTTCTTACCATTTTAACCAATATCTAATATCAAGCATGCACACACTAGTATTTCATCATAAAATGTCTAGCACACAAGCTTTATTTTGAACATTTGAAACAATTTATGACATCCATTGTAAAAAAAATAGTCTAAATCTTCATAAATTTGATGATTTCAAAGAAAACAAATTGACTCTGCCAAAATAAATAAAAAATTGTCAAATAGTTTCACAGTCTTGCATTATGCATAAAAAAAAATTTACAATAAACCAACACATGTATATCTTAAAAACTTGGTTTTCATGAATGATTACTTTTTTTTTCAAAAAGACAAAAAAGATCTCCATACATATTTTTGTAAATGTTGAAAAAAATTGAACTTTTACAATAAACCAACACATGTATATCTTAAAAACTTGGTTTTCATGAATGATTACTTTTTTTTTCAAAAAGACAAAAAAGATCTCCATACATATTTTTGTAAATGTTGAAAAAAATTGAACTTTTGTTTATCACATCTCTTTCAAAAAAACAGCATGCATCAAAGTTTCCCGCTTCAATTTCAAAATTCAAATCAATCATGTTTCTCTTGCATATCGGGGTTTCAACACCTTAATCCTTGTACAAAGTTCCACTACCTTGTTTATCACATTTTAACAACTTGTCTATATTATCCTCATACCAGGACCTTTCCTCATAAATTCTCATTGATTTTTTTTATCAAAAACAAAAAAAAATCAAATAATCAAATAATTCAAAAAATTCAAAATCAAAACAACCAACCAATTTTAAATTTCTGCCATTGGTATCTCGGCCCTCTACAAAGCATTGGTCGAGCCCAATTTTAAATTTTTGTCATTGGTATCTCGACCCTCTGTAAAGCATTGGTCGAGCCCAATTTTAAATTTCTGCCATTGGTATCTCGACCCTCTGCAAAGTAATGGTCGAGCCAAATTTTAAATTTTTGTCATTGGTGTCTTGGCCCTCTACAAAGCATTGGTTGAGCCCAATTTTAAATTTCTATCATTGGTGTGTTGGCCCTCTACAAAGGATTGGTCGAGCCCAATTTTAAATTTACATCATTGGTGTCTTGGCCCTCTGCAAAGCATTGGTCGAGCCCAATTTTATTTTTCTTTCTTTCGTATTTCGACCCTCTCCCAAGCATTGGTCGAACTCAAAAGCTCCATGAGGTTGCGACACCTCACTTCCTTAATCCATAAGGGTTATGATACCCTCCAAGAGGTTGCGACACCTCAACAAATTCATCCATAGGATTAGCACACCCTCCACGAGGTTACGACACCTCACTTCACTCTTCCATAGGGTTGGTACACCCTCCATGAGGTTGCGACACCTCACTCCACTTCATCTATAGGGTTATGACACCCTCCACGAGGTTGTGACACCTCCCTTCACTTCTTCCATAGGGTTAGGAGACCCTCCACGAGGTTGCGAAGCCTCAATTCACTTCATTCATAGAGTTACGACACCCTCCACAAGGTTTGCACTCCTTATTGTTGTTTCCTTTATTCTTATTCATTTTGAAACCCGAAAAAAATTAGTGTTTCTATCTTTACTTATCTTTTACTACGATAATATGTAAATAGTAAATTTTCATATCATCTAGTAAAATCTAAGTAAACAGGGGCAGCTGTCAACACCCAATTTTGTCCGGATAAATAAAATTCATCACAAAAATAAATAAAAAAAGAACAAAAGAATAAAAAAAATATTATTTGTTTTACTATTTGCACCCCCAAATTAAATTTTTATTCCTTAATTCAATGGTCCAAAATAATCTCACACTTGTTTACTTCCTCACCACCCCTTTTCTCTTATCACACCCCACTATCCACATCACCCTCCATATCACATTCCACATCATCTACCTTTTTCATTTAATTTTTCCACCTCATTTCCTTATTAATTTTGATATACCAACTTTTCTAATTATTCCACTTACATTTTTTAATTATATCTTCTTCATCAACATTTTTTATTATTTCCGTTATCGATTTTTCTCCATCTACTTTTTCACTAACTTTTTATATTATTTCTTTCACTTATTTTTCACATTAACTTTTACTATTTACTATTTACTATATTTTATTTCACCTGCTTTCTCCACTCACTTTTTATATTATTTCTTTCACTTATTTTCCACATTAACTTTTACTATTTCTTATATTTTATTTCACCTACTTTCTCCACCAACTTTTTATATGATTTCTTTCACTTATTTTCCACATTAACTTTTACTATTTACTATATTTTATTTCACGTGCTTTCTCCACCCACTTTTTATATTATTTCATACACTTATTTTCCACATTAACTTTTACTATTCACTATATTTTATTTCACCTATTTTCTCCACTCACTTTTTATATTATTTCTTTAACTTAATTTCCACATTAACTTTTACTATTTACTATATTTTATTTCACCTAATCTCTCCACCAACTTTTTATATTATTTATTTTACTTATTTTCCACCTTAAATTTTTCTATTTTTCCACTCATTTTTAAAAAAAATTATATTTTATTTAACACTCTCCATCCTTAACTCTATAAATACCCATATTCTCTTCACTCCTTTTTCACACACACAATTACACAATATCCATCTTTTCTCTCACACCAAACCTCTTCATTTCCATCCCAAAACTCTACTTCATTCATCTCTCCCACACTACATATCTTTCCACACATTTCTTATCTCCCCTACTATCATTCTTCTACACACACCTCACATGAAACACATCAACACACCTCTTCTCTTCCATATCAACATTTACATCTCTTCTTGAAGCCTCTATTTTCACTTGCATCTTGATCGGACTATCATTATCTTCTCATCCAGGTTCTTATCCCTTCACCTCTTCTTTTTGTTTTGAATTATCTTATTAAATTTGGTTTTATTGTTCCATAATTGTTTTTACTGTTTTTTATTCTAAATTTTCATTTATAAATAATTTTGTTTTTTATCTCTAAAAAAACCACAAAAATATCAATTATCATGTCAAGTCTCGGATTTGCTTGATAATTCAATTTTTCATAATAATAATTATTGTCATGTCAAGTCTCGAACTTGCTTAATAATTACGTTTTTCATAATAATAATAATTTCAATTGTCATGTCAAGTCTCGGACTTGCTTGGTAATTACATTTTTCATAATCATTTTGATTATCATGTCAAGTCTTGGATTTGCTTGATAATTAAATATAAAAAATTTAAAAAAACGTAGTTTTCTTGCAAGTAAATTTAAATCTTTGTGTAATTATTTTTTCATCTTAATCTTTCTCAATCATGTCAACTATGTGAAAAAAATCATAAAAATTACAAAAACTTTTTTAGAAAAACTACAAAAATAATTTTATCCTCTATTTTGTTTTATATCCAACTCGTTGATTACATTATGATAACTTTTTCTTCAAGATAATAAAAAAATACTAAAAAAATCATAAAATCCCAAAATCAAAAATATCAATCACTTTCAAATCAAGAAAAATAGCTAGAACTACGTGATTATTGATTCTCCATCGAAAATGGAGATAGGTAGGAGCAAGGCAATGCCTTGTCAGGTTCATCTCCTTAAAAATCCAAATTTATCCTTAATCATTTTCTAAACAATTTTTCAAACAATTTCTCAATTTTCTAAAAACATTTTTCTTTCATTTGTATTGTCTTAGTACTGTTATTTTCAGGGAAAATAATCATTTTGAAAACCACATCATTATTGAACATTTAATTAAAGGTACTGCCTTCGGGCAGACATTGTAGGATGCTAATACCTTCCCTACGCGTAATCGACTCTCGAACCCAAAACTCTGATTTCGTAGACCATGCCTTATTTTATGATATTTTCGTAGTTTTTCAGAATAAACTATGGTGGCGACTCCAAAATCTGATTTTCAACTCCTTTATTATTTTTTATAAGAGTCTCGCTGTCATCCCCATCGCGATTCCAGTTGCGACAATCGCTGAACTCTGCATTCTTACTCACACTAAACATATATCAAAACACAAAACATTTATTTAAAATAAGTAACTAAATACATTAACTAAATATAAAAAATTGTTAAGCGACTTACATAATTCATAATTGAATAAGTGTAATATTCAGTTTTTCTTTCCTCGATACAAGTTCTTCCAATCGATCTTTTATGGTGGACTCGACAACATATTCATTCAATTCGGGAAATAGTTGGGTAGTCTATTAATTCGTCATGTTATGTTCATGTTGTATAATTTCAAGGAAAACCATCATAGATAAGGTGTTTCCTGATTTTTGTTGCATTCAACTTTCTCCCATTCAAACAATTGATACAAGGACATATAAAGTTAACACCATCACCACTTCTACTCTCATTGTGTTGGGCAAATTGTATAAATTTTTCAACTCCTCTCTTATACTCATATGCATGGTGAATAAATTCAATCTCGATCCATCCATCCATACATACATATATATATATATATACTAAAATTGTATGAACAATTACAATAATATTAGATTCAGCTTTTTAATGTATTGGTACATATCAATTTTGAACAACCACAATCAAATACACACCCTGAATATCAATACAAAATATAGTTGACAAATATTCATGAAATTTAGGATATGTGCGTGTATGTTAAGAAAAAGACTTTAAGCCTAACTCAATCCCACAAAACTAGCTTGTAAGGTGATATTTACACTCACTTATATACTATAAATTGACCTTATCTTTGGTTGATGTGGGACTTCAACCACACCCCCCTCATGTCGAGGTGTATACATCTCGAGTGTGGGACTAAACATTAATGAATGGTCTAATAACGATCTGATAGTGGGTGCAATAATATGTCCAACAACACAAATCTCGCTAGGATAAGCTCTAACCTAACTTTCATACCATGTTAAGAAGTTAACTTTAAGTCTAACTCAATCTCATAATACCGGCTAGTAAAATGAGGTTTACATTCAACAAAAAATATATATATATATATATATATATACATATATATATATATATATATATATATATATATATATATATATATATATATATATATACACACACCAATAAACTATTAAAAATTGATTAATCTTTATAAACTGTCTAAATCGTCTCTTATATTAATTTTTAAAAAATAAAATTTCTTCAAAAAAAGTTAAAGACAGAAAATAATTTTCGTATTATATCTTAAATCGGAAATGGATGCAACAAAATTTAAGCATATAATTAACTAAATTTAAAAATAAATAAATCAACATATCTAACATACAAAATTAAATTAACAACATATTAAAAGTATATATGCTTATATTAAATATGAACTTTTAAGCTAATAGGAACCTCGGAGCTCAAGATGTGAACAATAATGGACGAGGATGTAATGCAAAAGATGCAAACTAGGAACACCAAAACACAAACTCAAGGAAAAGGAGAAAAAATGAACGAAAAAAAAAAACCCGAACTCACGAGTGTTCGACGTTGCAACGACGATGACAAAGAGTGAAGCGGTGCTCAACGAACTCGGGTTCAACAGTGGCAGCATAGAGTAGACAAGTGTTCAATATCGATGGTGGAAAAAAAGAAGAAAAGAGCAAGAATAATTGAAGTAGCTCTACGAGGCACAATATATATAAAAGTGCCTTGATCATATGCATAATTTCCTAAAAATTAAACCTAGGTAGAGGTATAAGCTTAAGTTATCTGTAAAAGTCAAAACCTATATCCTAATAAGCTTTGATTGTTTCAAAGAACCAAAGCCTAATAATAATATTTTTAAAATTATTGAAAATTTATAGACAGCGATTACCAGACAATCGAAGTTTATTCATGTATAGATTTCGGTTTCACAGACAATCAAAACCTATATATACCTTTACTACTCGTATAAATATTTTAGAAAAAAGTGACAATTTTTAAATTATTTAAAATGTATAAACAATAGTTCCTATACAACTGAAATATATGGATGTATAGGTTTCGATTTTCTACGTAATTGAAACCTATACGTTCTTAATAATTTAAAAAATGTCACTGTGTTTTTATAAATTATATTTTTTAAAACTTAAGAGATATTAGACAGTCAAATGTTCTTTTTACACGAGTGCAAATAAATTTATTATTAAATATGTGTAATAATAATAAAAAAACAAAAACTATTTGTAATGTATCTTTTAGACAAATCATAATCTCAAAACCAATCTATATTCTGAAAGGCTAAACATTTCGATTTATTAGTTAATTAATTAATACATCTAACTTACATATATTAAGGTTGCATATAATTTGAGTATTTTCTTACACTTTTTTTTACTTTAAAATTCTAATATTCTAATATCACATTCTAATTTTCTTTTTCTCTTGGAACGTTGCTTCATTTATCCAACTGTTTTCTTCATCTATGTATTAAAGTCTAAAATGCTTTTGCTTGTGAACATTCTTCCTGTTCCAATTGATTCACTAATTTTTTTCTAATCGTTGCATCTATATTTTAGATTAGGAAAAACAAATTAAATAATGATAATTAAGAGAGTAACTCCCTTAGTTGGAGAATTTGAAATTCCTTAAAATAAAATGTCATTTCGAATGCGGAAACTAGAAGAAAATTAAAATTAAGAAATTTTAAGGTTTTTTAAATAACAAATAATATAATTTTAAATTTACTAAAAAAAAGGAAATTAAAATTTCATAAGTTATGAAATTCTTTGTTGGTTAGAATGATGAATAAAGTCAATCCTGATTAAGAATCTAGACGAGTTTTTTGGGTTGAAAGTCGAGATAAGTCAACTTAAATTGAAAATCGAACCAAATATTTTTAAAATTGAATTTTGTCTTAAAAAATAAATTAATTTTCTTTATCCAAACAAGAAAATAGAAATTCAAAATATTTCAATTACTCCATCCGTGTAAACTTTTTAAGAAATTAAAAGAATTCAATCAAATGCAATTTATTAGAATAGTTAGAATTCCTTATCCAAACATAAGATTAGTGTATTCTCATCCAACAAAGTCACTTTGAAAATTATTACTTACTTACAATTTTTATAATTAGTAATTTTAGAAATCATCAAATATAGAAATACTTTTATTCATTCGTGAAAAAGGAATAACAAATGAATATTATTATGTGCCTATATCTATATATATTTTTTAATTTCACAACAATAATAAAACAAAAAATAGATAAAAAGTTAATATATAAAGAATAGTTAGATATGTTTTTAATAGTTAAACTTTAATCCAAATTAAAATTTGTTCATGTCTAAAACATTTATATACATTTTGGTCTTCAAATTTTTAAAATAAACATTTACATACCATTCTTTTAATCCATTTACGATAAAAAAAAATTGATATGTTAAACATGTTTTAGGTTAACATTTAAATTATTTATATAATTTAACAAGTTGTCACTTTAACCGAAAAACGTGTTTGATATATAAACAAATTAATTTAATTAAGTTAAAAGAATTGAATTCATTCCTTTTTAATGTTTAGAAATTAAAATATATTAAAGTTTTAAATATAAATAAATTTAATTTTTATATTAAAATTAAGAAACTAAAAACATATTTAATTATATAAAGAGAAAAAGACATGAAGACAAATAATATAATGTTTGCAATTTGTAAAAGTAACTATCTGTTTAAAATAAATTGTTAATACAATTACAACAATATTACATGATATTTAATTAATAAACCTTTTTTTCCATTTCATCATATCTATTAACGCTTTTTCATCAAGGAATAAACATATTACACAATTTTCATTTTATTATTATTACATTATTTTTTTTCTTTCACATAAATTACCGTGAAATAAGTATGACGCCTTTATTTCATAAAATTATTATTTTTACGATGAGAACCTAAAATCTAATATTTAAAATATTATAAAAAAAATGCATTACTCTTTAAAAAATTAGAATCCCTTAAATTTACACATGACCAAAAATGCTAACTCATAACTTGCAACAAACAACACTTGATAGACTTCTGAAATATTGATAGAAGAGTGCTTTACATTAAAATCTATTAGAAAAACAGAATAAGTAACTGTTAATAGCATTATATTTGATAAGACGCGTTTCACCAAACACAAAGCACAATAACATTATAAAAGCTAGGTCTCCTATATATCTAGAACTGAATTTGAAGAACACAAATTCCATCACCCAAGATTTAAACTGCGTTTGAAATAATAGTTTTGTTGTGATCTTTGACATGGAAGAGAACTTTGGACAAATGCAGCGAATGCCACCACAATTTTGGTGATACAACCATGGAAAGTCCAAAAACATTGTGGTCAAAATTACACTTGGTGAGAATCCTTTTTACAACTTCAAACAATATGGAAGTGATTGAACCATTCTTCTCTTCAATAGGTGTTATCAAGTGTTTCAAACCTTCTGTCAAAGCAAATGTTGAGGTCAATGAAGCTTTCAATATCCCAAGACCCTGCACAATTCAAACAAAGAGTGTGATATTATCTCATATCGAGAATAACAGCATACAAAGTAAGATTCCCCACAATTTCTTACCTCCTTCACACCAATTGAAATGACCCTTTCCTCCAAGTCAAAAAGTGGTACTTTTAGTGTATTGATATATGAAACAGCAGAAATGGACGACATTGGAGTCACAACCAAGTCATCGGTTACCATGTACATTATTGGTCCTTTCACAAAACCAAGAATACTTGAAGACTCTCCAGTAGAGGATTTAGGATCAACAATATTATATGATTTTCCAAAATATGAATAAGTACAAGGAAAACTTTCTACACCAATCGGTAATATCTGGTTGCTGAGGTTAAAATGTGGAGCACATACAGGGTTAGTTAGTTTGTCTTTGAGTTCCTGTGATATTAGATATCTGTCAGAACTCAGTTCATTCAGGCTTCCATATAATCTATCTATGCAGCTTACTGAAGAAAATCCTTCAACCATGTGAAGGACTCCACCCAAGGGAAAAGTGAGAAAACTAAGAAGAAAGTCAACAAACTCTTCCTCTGCTTCAGCAAACAGAATCTTCCCATTTGATTTTCTTATCTGTATTTTCACAACCATTTTCCTACCCTCAACAGATGGTATCTTTCCAGTCTCAAGCAGGTTTTGGCTTATAGGGGTAAAATTACCTAGATATTGTTTCTTTCTTAAGATTAAATCTGTCATAGGTGTCCTTGAGATCAATGAAAACTTTAGCAAGTCCACCACCTACAATAAAAAGTGAACGAACCAATGAAATGAAAGAATGGAAGTATAAAAACCAAGTTAAAAAATGACATACCTCCTTCTTGGTGATATCCACAATTTGTTCCTCAAGAATATCCATATCTTCAATTCCAAGCTTAAGAAACAGATTTGCACTTGCTCCAAAAACATTAGGCATTATATAAAGATCATCAGAAACTAAAAAAGAAGCAGATTCCTTAACAAAGCCATTTTCTAAGCACAGTATGTCTAAAGATCGCACCACCCTGTTCATTAGTTTTGCACAACCACATCTTTGATTTCTAAAAGTGCTCACAAGGGATGGCTTTACAACACATCCCAACCAGTTCTCACAAAAGTAGTAGCTTTTAGGCTCAGTCTCATCAATATTCAGCTTTATATTTTGGCAATAATCTTCCATAGAGTTCCTTGGTTGAAGTAGCATTTCCTTGCACGTTTGAATCCATAGAAATTTTTCTTCAATTTGCGACACACTTTCATACAATGTGCTCAGGCTGCCAACTTTAACTGGTTGTATATTGGACTCCTTAGCCACGAGTCTAGCAATAGTCCCCAAAGGCAATGTTAAGAAACTCAGTAGAACATCTACAAACTCTTTCCCTGCTTCAGCAAAGACCACTTTATTGTTCTCTTTGTTTACCAAAACTTTCAGGGAAACTGTGTGATCTTCATCCCCTGATTGAGTTGCAAATTCAGCCATTGTGGCTTCACGATCACAGATTAGCTTTGCCAAACTCTTCTTATTGAGAGCACAATCGTTTGAAAAATTAGAACTTTTCATGTTTAATTCGGTTCACCTGGTACCGATAAAAGAAGATCTTAACTTTACCTGTTCGAGTTTTTAGACGGCTTTGAAAAAGAAAATTTTGGTTTTGCTACCCATGATACATAATATTAGAATTTTTAAATATCACTCTTTTTAATCAACAAAATATTACAGAAAATTAATAAATTTTTATATAATATTTCCACTGTAATTAAAGCTTCTTAAATATTTTCATCATGTTAACTTATACTTATATTTTAAATGTTTTTAACGAATACCTTTATTAGTTGAAATTAAAGAGAGAGGTGAAGAGTTCAAGAAAATAATAATAATAATAATAAAATACGGAAACTAAATTATGATAAAAATCAATTTTAATTTCAATAAAAGGATTACGTTATTTTTTAGGGGTATTTAAGAGCGCTACGCATATATTACCAAAACCTACATTGCTAATCACAACTTGTAAAAATCACGTCCATGGTTATTAGTAATATTACCTGCTTCCTTGAAAATCTTCATCCCATAACTATGAATTAACGAACATCCAAGAGACACTATTTATAGCACATAGAAAGAATAAAGATATTTTAAGCAAATTAATTTATTAAATGAAATGACCTATGCTTAACTGATTATTTTAATTGCTTTATGAGCACGCTCATTCAAAAACGTTGGGCACGAAATACTTGATATCAAGTATTCAAATTTTATAACATACCTGTTTTTACATGGGATTTGAGTCCCGTTTGTTGTCTTTTTGTCACTCCAAGAGAATAAGATGCACTGCAAATACTCTCTGACGTCCATGTTAATTGATCTATGATGTAATCAAATATATCAAGGATTATGAATTTAGTATCTCTTAACGATAAGGTTATATTTATAAAATTAATAAGGGATCATGGACCTCTTATATCAGAATAATACTTATTTAAAAATATAATAAATAACAATTACATAATAAATAATAACTAAATATCTAAATTACTAATATTTAGTTATAAGAGAATGCAGTCCAAATAAACGTAGATTTTGGATTTCTTTTATGATAAAGAGGTGTTGTTGGAGTACACTCTCAATATATTTATTAGGCCGGATAATAACATTATATTTTATAAAATAACATATTCATAACCTTTTATTATGAAACAATTATATATTTAACTTTTATTTTAAATTTATCATAAAAAAATAAATGGTAAACGTAGATGTTAGCTTTTAAATTCTGTGATATAACATTGAAGTCGAGGTCTAAAACTCAATGTAACTTTTGTTAATAAGACAAATATACTATGTTGCTGCTACCAGGAGGGATAATAATAAACGTAAAGAGATTTTATCATTTTAGCAATTCCATTAAAAAATGTACATTGCAAGTTGTTTTAAGGAAAATGAAGCCGAAAGTGAGTGATAAATGTTGGAAGTAAACCCTCAAGATAAGTTTGAAACAAATTAGTATAAAAATAAGTTTGTTTTATTATTTTTATTTTAAAAAGTTTTCTCAAATACCGTTAAAAATACTTAAGGTTTTGTTCACTTGAATGGATTTGAGAGGATTTAAAAATAAATTTTTTTGTTGTTTATTTGAGTGAATTTGGAGGTAAGTGAAAGTGAATCTGGAAGTAAATTTTTTTAATCTGTCAAATCAATCAAATCCTACACTAATTCTCACAGACGTTGCTTCCAAATTCGTTCTCACTTACCTCCAAATTTACTCAAATAATCAACAAAAAAATTTATCTTCAAATCCTCTCAAATCCACTCAATCACTCTCCCCCAAATCCATTCAAGTGAACAAAGGGTAAGTGTTTAAATATTTATTGTAGAGCATTTAGTCCATGCAAAAGAGCAAGAATATTTATTTATTAAAAGTTTTAAAAACTCTATTCAACCACTATCCACTTCCTCTTCCTTTTAGATTTTTTTCTATCTTATATCATCGTTTGGATCATCTTGTCTCGATCTTTATTTTGGACGGATATGTCTCGATCTTCAATTTGGACTATTTTATCTCAACCTTAATTGGTCAGTCACAACTTATTAAAATAAGTGTTAATATAAATTATATTATAATTTTAAAAATTATATATTAGTTTTAAATTTAAGAAAATTTAATATTTTTTAAAATTAGAGTTGCTCAAATTGATAATTACAAGTTGAAAGTTTGTTTCTGTAACATCCCAAAAATACAGTATAAAACCATATCATAGAATATTCACAATAGTATTACAGCTCAGTTCTGAAAGAAAAAGGAGGTAGGTTCATGGCCGAACGACCTTACAAAGATGCTACAGAAGTTAAACTTTACATAAAGAAGTACTAAACCGAACGGTTCCCAAAACTATTCTTACACTGAACGATTATACAAAATAAACATAACTATAACTGTCGAACGGTCTTAAGGTTCAGCTTTAACTTCCACTTCTTCCAAAGCCTCTTCCAACAAACACTCGCCCCCTTCTGCTCACATCCACAAGATGATCATTACAACAGGAAGAATAACCAGACGGACAACATGACAAGACAGGAAAGTAGGGTAAGCTTATGTAATTTAATTAATTTAGTAAAACATATAATTCACACAATTCTGAGATAAATCAATCGGTCCATCATGCAACATCCAATCATACATTTCCCACCATAACCATACAGTAATACATGCAATGACCGACCACTTTTACTCTGACTATCCGGACTGTATAATTCTGTGTAGCTACGACGTTTTTGCACCCAGGTGATGTAGTAGTTGGGATGCTCTCAACAACTGTCACCCAAGGTTAGTCCGTTATACCTCGCCCGAGTTCACCTTATGGACTAGGACCTCCTGCCATTCTCACACATGATTTACTCCTCTCTACTTGAGAATGAGTAATCACAGAATATCAGGATAAACGCCAGCTAAGCATAACCACATTCATAGTTTACCATTCAATAACCAATCCTGAGATATTCCTCCCTGGAATACTCCTTCATATCCATGCTATTCCACTCATATCATATTTTAAATACCATCATACTTCATCATCATTACAGTCAAACCAAACCAATAAAATCAGATCCCATCTTAGAACAGAACTGAGAGAGATAACATCAATTTTAGAAGCAAAACCGAACAAGAGAATTTTTTTTTTAGACTAACATACCCGAACGCTTAGTGTAAGACCGAGCGGTCTTTCATATATCCACAGAACAGGACCGAACGATCCATACTAGGTAAGACTCATCATAAGCCGAACACTTATGGTAATACTGAACGTTTACTCGCTACTCAACATTTATGACCGAACGGTCTTTAGTAAACAGACTCCAAGAATGTACGGAACACTATAGAATACATATCATTAAACCTAACTGAAAATCATGAAAGCTTTTATCAGAGACCTAAGGGCTTAAACCGAACACTACAAACTAGGGTCGGACACTTTTGAGCTTGACCAAACACTCTTAATACCTAATACATATATTTTACGGAATATTTTATAAGACCAAGCGCTTAGTTCGAAAACCAAGCACCACTGAGACCGAGCGCTTAGTTTAAAACCAAGCACTACTGAAGCCGAGCGCTTGATTCAAGCACTCTAAAATTACACAACAGATATAAGTTGGTCAAACACTACAATACGAAAAATACTTATTTATAAACTGTAAAATAATTATAGGATCAAAGACTTACATTATATGTAGAGTAACTTAACCAGACTAACTATTAAAGGAAAATAGAAAAACTTATTAATTGACCAAACTCTTAAATTTCACTTATACTCAATAGATAACCGATCGGTCATTGACTGAAATTCTCTCTACAAAAGAGAATCCAGTCCAGACCGAATACCCAATAGAAACTGAACTGTCAAAGCTGCCTTTCGGAGACAATTACGGAATAGACAGATTGAAACTCAGACTCCATTCATACCCAGTTCGCACCATGTATAACTATCACTCACATACAAACAATCATACAACAACATTTATAATTCATCTCAACCAAATAAATAAATAGAACATCAAACACCCAAGCCAACATTCAAAACAAAGAATCATAATTAAATTACAAGTTTCCCTTACCTCGAAACCCAGAAACTGCTATGCTTCTACAGTATTGCCTACACCGTCAGAACCTTTATACCCTCCTACAAACCTCTGATCGGTGAAGAGGAACCCATCATAGAATCAAAGACAGAAACTAGATTCAGAGGAGAGTTTGATGAATACATACAAGCTGAACATTGCTTGCATGTAATAGAAAAATACATAAATCCTAAAAGGACGAAGGGGTTTAACTTACCAATTTCAAACAACCACTTAATCGGTTTAAAAGATAGAGTTTGGCACCAAGATTATTTAGGTGTTGTCTGAATGATGATCGGAGAAAAGGAAAGGTAAAAATTCGTAGAGAGAAGAAGAAAATTGTAGAGAGAAGGAGGAGAAAATGAAGAACTCAGAAGGTTGAAGATGAAGGATACATGCAGAAAATGGCACGAAATTTGAAAGTTTGATTTTTATACCACCGTAAAAAATCGATCGGTCACTCTGCTGCTCACATCTATTTTCCACTTTCTGATTTTCACTAACACCTGACTTCCACTCATAAAAGGTTCTTAAGGGTTCTGACAGTTCCCTACAAATGAAGAAAAATATATGTTAAAATTCAAACATTATTATATTAATATTTTATTGATTTACACTCAAAACTAAAATACATTATTGACGTAGTAGAAAAAGTACATTATCTTAGAAAAGTTATTGAATTTTTAATATGTCTAATAAAATTAGATAGTTATATATATATATATATATATATATATATATATATATATATATAATTATAATGTTTTTTAAAATAACTCAAATTTAATAAAACGTGAATAGAAGAATAGGTTTTGGTTTTCTAAACAATTAATATCTATTCTATTATATGTTTCAGTTCCACGAGATAATGGGTTAAACTGTCTAATAATTCGTGTTTTAACAATTCGAATTTTAAAGTTTAACATATAATAGGTAATGAAATATCTTTTAGTAAACATGATATCTAAGAAATATATATTAGAAAATCTTTACTAATACATGAACGTATTGTATCTATGTTTATTTTATTTTTCTCACTTTATCTGTGCTAATAATGATAATACCAAAAACTTTATTGCTGTCTTTGTTTACAAAAATCTTTCAGGGAATCTGTGTGATCTTCATGCTCTGATTGAGTTACAATTTCAGTCATTGTTGTTCACGATCACAAATTAGCTTTGCCCAACTCAAATCGTTTCAAAATTAGAACTTTTCATGTTTAATTCCATTCACCTGATACCGATAAAAGAAGATCATAAATTTACCTGTTCTAGATTTTAGGCGGCTTTGAGAAGAAAATTTTTGGTTTTGCTACCCATGATACATAATATAGAATTCTTAAATATCACTCTTTTTAATCAACAAAATATTACAAAAAATTAATAAATATTGAAATAATATTTTAGTTGTAATTAAAGCTTCTTAAACTATACATCTTCTATTTACTCCAGTTTTAACTTTTTCTTCTTATTCGTCTTAAAAGAGGCGGCACAATATTTTTTTTTAAATTATCAATAATTTAGTTTTTTTAAAACGCTTACGTTTTGATTAATTTCCATTTTAAAGAAGTAAAATTCTATTATATTGGCAGTAAAAAGTCAAAATAAAAACTAAATTTGAAAAAGTGTTACTGTTTTATTAATCATTATTAAATTGTAAAAATCATTTATTTTAATGGCTTCTTATTTTGAATATTAACTTAAAAAATATTTAAATAGTAAAAATCATTATTCGAAAACAGATTAATAACTAAAGTTTAAAAATTTGAAATCATGAAATATAGTCAAATTTCTACCGTAAAGATCTATAATTTTCTCAATAATCATAAGCTCAGTGATAGATTCTCCATAACCCTTCATTTGATTCATGATCACTATCCTCCATTTGCAGTAACTAATACCGTCTCCTAAGGGTTTGAAGCTTCACTTTCTTGATTGTCTCACCTTCTATATGACTTTGAACCAAGATGTTCCAAGCTTCCTTAGCAATGATTGTGTTCTCAATCTTTTCAAAATAAACATCATCAACACATTGATGAATTATGAACAGTGCCTTGTTATCTTTCTTCTTGACCACAGCCTTCTACTCATGTGTAGTACTCGAAGCAAACTCTTGGTAGTCACTTTCAACCACATCATTCACATCTTGGAACTTGAACAACACCCGCATTTATGTACTCCATCGATCCCAATTTTTCTCGATGAGAACTAGAAGATTCACCGACGAAATGTGATTATCACCACCAGCCATTCTTCAAGCACGTTTACTTAATCAAGAAATGAAATCTTGATCACAAATCACTTGATCCTATTGTGTTATCTCACAACCAACTTCTTCACACTTCAATCACTTTGTCTATCCACCACAATCAGACGTGATTTCTCAAGCACATCCTAAAAAGAACCCCAGGTTCTGATACCAATTCTATTGAAAATAACGTGAATGAATGGTAAAAATATGTACTATATATTACTTTGAGTCAGAATATAATTTATACACAATAAAATATACGCAATAAAATCCTATTACAAAACATAACTGACTTGACTTATTCGTTGCATTACAAACACTAATAATAATTGTCAAGAGAGGTAAATTTTTACTTTTACTATATATTTTAAAGGTTATACTATCATTAGTTATATAACAGATAGTAAGTCTTATACATTTAAAATTGCTTTTATTTATTTTTCCTTTATTTAATACTTCCTAAAAATATATTAAAAGCCAAATTAATCAAATTTAAACTTATTAAAAATTTAAACCAAACAAAATAAATGATAAATTAAAAAAAGCACTAAAATTCATTAAATAGAATCACACCAACTTCCCAAAAGAGCTAACAACATTCAGATTCTTCGATAAAAGATAGACATATGTAATATTAATGAGTCATTAACAAATTTACATAAAAGACTTAGACATCAGCTTTAACTCAAACCTTCAAAACAATAACTTTATGAATTTGTATATTTATATATTATTCAGAATAAACTCATACTAAACATCCATTTAAGGTCTACTTACAACATTGCGTAGGTAGATACACATTAACCGCTAGTATCTCCATCATTCGTTGCTAGAACTACTGAAGTATTTAATGCCATATACAGTTGGTGTTCTTTCCAATCTATAAGCATTTTGCCACTCCACTGAAAAATGTTTTTGTCCTTATCGTACAGGAGCTTGGTAGTTTGCTGCAACATTTCTTTTTCTTTTTCTTTTGTCAGACAAACTACGTTAACAAAATAGGTTTTTTTTTTAAATACCCAGATTGCATTTCAGCATGTTCTATTTCCATTTGCAGCACCTCAGTGATTATCAGAGTAATTCCAATGTAAAGTGTACATCAAACCAGCTGGTGCGATAACGTAAGGATTACACACTTATTAGTAACTTGGGCCCGAAATTATTTAGAAAAATGATTGAAGGAATCTAAGAACATTGATGACACTTAAGAAAATTTATTTTTCCTAAGACAACTGTACAAATATGATAAATACAACTAGCTATATGTATCCACAAGTAAATGGAACTTTTCAATTCTTATTCTACACATACCAGACCCCTACTGTTGCTGAATTATGTTGTTGAGGTGTGAGGGAAATGACAGCCAACTATCGGTGTGGACAAGTGCAAGTCATTGTGACCTGTGCACTGAATTTTCTTTATAAAATTGGTAAACATTTCAAACAATTTAGAAAACAATCAGCCAGCTTCAACACCAAGTCCAATCATGATCCCTGTGTCAATTTAGAAAGAGTTATTAGGATTCATAACTACTAGACTGATGAAGATTGATTGACCATCAGATAACAAAAACTGCAAGGAAAAACACTATCTCCTACCAAAAGAGATAAAGGTAAATAAACCTGCTCAATCGTATTGCTAAAGCTATACAAAAAAAGACCAATAATTCGAAGGACGATGTTTAGATGTTTAATGGTGAGTGGCATGGAACCATTTTATTGTTTGATTGCTTTTCTTAGGAAACAAAAACAAAAAGAATGATTCCATTTTGTACCCCATAGATCGGAGAAAAACAAGCTTGAAATCTAGTTTGGTCTTTGTTTCGTGTGACATACAACATAAGTTTAAGGTGAGAGAGAAAAATATAATAATAGAGTTTACCCTAGGATTCTAGGTTATGGATAGATGCACTACAAAACAACCACTGTTTAGAAGATAATATATATTATTCTCATACTACACCCCTCAAGCTAAAGCATACAAAATTGTATGTTCCAAGCTTTAAACATATTTATTGATTTTGACATCCTCTCAAGTCCTCTCATGAAACATTTGAAGAGTTCTTTGATTATCTAAATACATCCTCATTTTTTACTTTCACAAAAACCTCAGCTCTTGAAGAAATTATTCTATCCACATAAGTTCACAACTGACAGATGTAATTGCCTTATACTTAACTTCAGCACTTGATCGAGCAACTACATCTTATTTCTTGGTCTTTAAAGAAATAATATTCCCTCCAATGAAAACAGAATATCAAACAGTGGAACGTTTGTCTGTAAGAGACTTCACCCAATCAGAGCGTGAAAATATCTAGATATTGGATATTTCCTTTATCTTCATATAGTAGAACTTGCCCTACAAGTCTTTTTAAGGTAGATGAGCATGTGTAGGACAACATTCCAGTGATAAACGTGACAAGCCTGCATAAATGACTAAGCACACCAACTGCAAAAGTCAGTTTACGCCAGCACAAATCTTCTGTATCTCTTTGGATCTTAGAAAAGCTCACTTTGTTACCACTAATTTCTTATTTGAATCCATATGACTATCCATGAGTCTACAATCATTCATGTTTCTTTCACGATACCTAAAACATATTTCCTTTGAAAAATCACAATACTTTCGTTTGAACAAGTCACTTCAATGGCTGGAAAGTAATTGTGACACCGAAGATCATTGGTTTGAAAGTGTTTGCACAAATCTTGGTAAGCATTATTAATAAGTATATCTATCATTAACATACACAATTAGATAAACCCATTTCCTAGGAAATGTATGACAAGAAAAAGACTGAATGATTTGCTAACCGCATTTTAGCCCAAAGATTTTACTACAACTAAATTTTCCAACCAAGCAACTTGAGATTGCTTAAACCTTTGAGAGACTATCTCAATTTACAAACCAATTCAAACTTCCTGAGTAACAAAACCAAATAATTGCTCCACATAGGTGTCTTCCTCCATATCACTATGAAAAAAAACATTCTTAATATCCGATTTGTTGAAAAGGTGAATGGTGAGAACTGGCATAGCAAAATGGATAATAATCCTTTTCACTATAGGAGACCAAATATCACCGTATTCCTAACCATACATCTAAGTAAATCCTAACCATATAACCTAACCGTTTGGCCCAACTTTAATGGCGTACACCCATCTACAACCAACTGTCTTCTGCCCAAAGTAGTAAAGGAACTAAGTCCGTGTGTGATTATATTCGAGAGTCTGAATTTCAGCAATCATGACTTGTATCCAGGATAATCAAGTGATTTGGTCACATTTTTTATAATAACAATAAAAGACAGAAAATAAATGAGAAGTAGGAAGGAAATAACAGATAATAACTTAGAAAACTGTTAAAAAAATGAGGATTCTAGGTAGAACGAGTACATTTTCAAAAAACAATGAGCCAACTATAATCTTCATTATCATGGATCACGGTATTAAGTGATGATGGTGAAGGACTTGATGTAAAGGACTTGCCATGTAATATTGGACGGGTCACTTTTGGCAAACAGTGATGATAGGTTGCAACAATGATTCTAGTGAGTTAGTTTCCAAAGTAGGACGGGAACTTGGACAGGTGGGTTGACTTACATGAGTGGCAAATAACAAGGGTTGAACCACTAGTAAGACATGTTGTACAGAGTCAACTTCTTAGGATAAGGAAAGAAAGATGTCTCTTTAAAAAAGGTGAAACTTGCAGACATGGTGTTAGGAATCTGGGTAAGAATCCCAACTCACTCACTCTCTAACACACACCAGTAATCACAAGTCAAGAATTGAGTAAAAGTTGTATTGTATTCACAGCAAAAGAATCAAGAATACAATCTATAGACCAGGAGCTTAACCTCCTTCACCAGGTTCAAAACCGGTCAACACAAATGAGTGTAGTAACTAACTCACTGAAACTACAAAAGAGGTCCCTTATATAGACCTATTCCCGCCCCCCTCAACTGTTCAGCAGTTAAGTATTCTTTCTCACTTTCCTACTCTCTTCCTTCTTTCATACAGCAAGATGGCCCATCCATTTGCAAATCCGTTGGCAAATCTTTCTCCACTTTTCTTGCCCCTATGGCCAGTTTCAGCTGGGATACATGAAAAACAGGGTGGATCCTTGCAGTCTCTGGTAGTAACAACCTGAATGCCACCTCTCCTACCTTCTGGATGACCCTGAACGGCCCATAATACCTTGCTGACAATTTCGGGTGCAGCCGCACAAGCATGGACGATTGTCTATGTGGTCTTATCTTCAGATACACCCAGTCATCCACCTTTATAGTCACTGGCCTTCTCTTCCGATTAGCTTGCTTCACCATCATGTATGGAGCTCTCGTCAAATGGAACTGAAGCTGTTGTAGTGCCTCATCCCGTGTCTGTAGCTCTTGAGCTACTGCTTCTACCAACGTCTCCCCCGGAATGAACCTGGATAAGGCTGGTGGTGTTCTTCCATAGACTGTTTCGATTGGTGTGCATTTGGCAGCCCCTTGATAACTAGTGTTATACCAGTACTCCGCCCAAGGAAGAATTACGTTCCAACTCTTTGGCTGTTCAGAATAGAAACACCTTAAATACCCCTCCATAACACGATTCAGCATTTCCGTTTGCCCATCTGTCTCTGGATGGTACGCCGTGTTGTGCTCATATGGAGATGAGTTCCCTGCAACTTGAACAATTCCCTCCAAAACGAACTGAGGAACAAGGATCTCTGTCATTGACTATGATCTTGGGTACCCCATGTAATTTCACTACTTCTTTCACGAAAGCCTTTACTACTGTCCGCGCGGTGTAAGGGTGTTTGAGAGGGATGAAATGTCCATACTTGCTTAAACAGTTGACTACAACTAGAATGGCGACAACTCCCTTGGACTTTGGAAGCCTCACAATAAAGTCCATGCTGATATCTTCCCAGATGGCTTGGGGAATGGGCAGAGGTTGCAGCAGACCCTGTAGGGAGGCCGCCAAGTACTTATGCTACTGGCACACTGCGCATCTAGCCACAAACTCTGTCACGACCCTCTTCATTCCAACCCAGTATAGGGACTGTGCTACCCTACTGTAGGTGCGATACACACCTGAGTGGCCCCCTGTTGGAGTCGCATGAAACTCTGCCAACAGTTTCAGAATCCATTCTGATTTAGCCGAGATGACTAATCTTCCTTTATAATGCAGTCACCCATTTTCCATAGTAAAAGCCGAATGCTTTTCAGGATCTTGGGTGATGTCTTCTGCAATCCTTCTCAACTCTTCATCCTCTTCTGCTTCCCTTAGCACTTCCTAGAAATCCTTCCAGTAAGGTCTTATCATCACCTTCAACTCCTTCTCCATCCCCTTAGTATGATTCTCGGCTCCCTCCTCTGTTCCTTCCATTTCCTTTCGTGACAAAGCATCTGCCACCTTATTAGTGGCCCCCGTTCGATAAACAATCTCAAAATCATAGCCAAGGAGTTTGGCAATCCAGTGTTGTTGAGCTTGGGTTGTTATCCTCTGTTCCAAAAAATATCTCAAACTCTTATGGTCAGTGTGTACTACAAACTTCTAACCTAGCAAATAAGGCCGCCAATGCTGTATCACCATCACCACAGCCATGAGCTCCTTCTCGTAAATCGACTTCCCTAAAGTCCCCTCCGATAGTGCTTTGCTATAGAATGCTATTGGCCTCCGATTCTGCGTTAGCACTGCTCCGATTCCCACCCCCGAAGCGTCGCATTCCACCTGGAAGGGTTGCATAAAGTCAGGTAACGCTAGCACTAGGGCTATCGTCATCGCTTCCTTTAATCTCCCCATCGCCCTCCTGGCAGCCTCCGTCCATATGAAATTGCCCTTCTTCAACATCTCGGTTAGAGGTCTCGCTATCTTGCCATAATCCCTAACGAATCTGCGATAGTACCCGGTCAGACCCAAAAACCCCCTCAAAGCTTTCAATGTCTTTGGTTCTTCCAATGCAACGACCACCTCCACCTTTTCTCTATCCATTTCTACCCCTTCCTCCATTATAACATGCCCCAATTATCTGATCGAGGTTTTCCCAAATTCGCTTTTCTTTTTGTTAGCTACCCACTGCTGTTGCTGTAATCTGCCCAGCACGGTACTCACTTGCTGCAAATGCTCTGTCCACGTGGCGCTGTAAACGAGAATGTCGTCGAAGAAGACGAGCACGAACTTCCTTAAATACGGTCTGAACAGCTCGTTCATGGCGCTCTAGATGGTGGCAGGGGCGTTGGTGAGGCCGAATGGCATCACCAAAAACTCATAATGCCCCGAGTGTGTCCTAAATGCAGTCTTTCGGACATCTTCTTCCCCCATCTTGATTTGGTGGTACCCGGCTTTAAGGTCCACCTTTGAAAAATACCGCGCCCCTCTAAGCTCATCCAGCAACTCCTCTATCACCTAGATGGGGAACTTGTTTGGGACCGTGGCTCTGTTGAGAGCTCGGTAGTCTATACAAAATCGCCAACTACCGTCTTTTTTCTTTACCAGAATTACGGGACTCGAGTAGGGACTTGTACTCGGTCTAATGATCCCAGCTTTTAACATTTCTGCCACCTGTCGTTCGATCTCTTCCTTCATGACATGTGGATAGCGGTATGGACGAACGTGTACAGGATCTGCCCCATCTTTTAAAGTGATTTGATGGCTCTCTTCCCTGTCAGGGGGCAGTCCCTAGGGTTCCCTAAAAACTCCCTCATACTTTTCCAAAATTCTCCCCATCTCCTTCTGCTCCTCTGTCAGCTCTCTTTCTTCACTATCCTCACGCCCCTGTTCCCTGCATTCCAGACTCCAAACCAGGGCCCAGGTTTCTACCTCGTTCATCTTCAATAGAGTTTCTGGTTCGACCACCCTTCTCTCCAGTGTCGGGTCTCCCCTGATGATAACTCTTTTCACTTCCTGCTCGAACGACATGGTTAACGCCCCCCAGTTCACCGTAATCTCCCCTAGCTTGGCTAGCCACTCCACTCCAAGGATCATGTCTACACCACCCAATTCGAACAAGTAGAACTTCTCTGTGATCTCTACTCACCCCATACTGACTACCACCCTTGGATAGCAACCTCGGGTCCTCTTCTTGTGGCCATCCCCCAAACTTACTTGATACGGAGGGGTGTCTTCCTGGTCAAGCTTCAGCTCCTCCACCAACCCTCGGCTGACGAAGTTGTGACTTGCACCACTGTCCACTAATATCAATATCTCCTTTTTCCCTACTCTTCCTTGTAGCTTAAGCGTTTTGGGTTGCGAAAGCCCGCCGGCCGAGAAAGCCGATAACTCCATTCGGGGTGGCTCTGCCACTTCCTCTTCCTCTTCTATAACTCCCTCTTCATCTTCCGCCAACAATACCACCCGTATGCTTCTCTCAGGGCATTGATGCCTAGGGCCAAAAGGGCCTCCACACCTAAAACACCTCCCTTCTTCTCTCCTCTTCAAAAACTCTGGGTAGGGTAGGTTTCGCGAATTTCGACCTCGGTTACCACTTCCCGTCAGGCTGTCACGCCTTACTGATATGACGCTCTCGGTTGGGGTCGTTCTTCCTGGGTTACTCCTAATGGGTTCGGTTTTCACCACCACCGCCCCTCCTCCTATCGTTCAACCCCAAGATTGGGTACTCTTGGGTGTTGTCCAACTGCTCAGACCGAACCCGAGTAGTTCTTCGACATCCCGCACGATTTTCATTGCCATCATCAGATTTCGCAGATCGTGTGGCCGTATTTGGCACCGCAGTTCCTCTCTTAGGCCCGCCAGAAAATATCCCAATAGTTGGTCGTCCGAAAACGCCTTCGCTGTTCGACCAGCGCTTCGAAATCCCGCACATATTCCTCCACGGTGCCCGTTTGTCTTATCGCCGCCATCCTCTCAAAAATCCCCCCTCGATTACGACTCTCAAACATGATCAACAAAGCCTCCTTGAGCCCCTCCCACGAGCGGTCGCTCGCTTTCTCTTTCCAGAACTTAAACCAGTAGCCGGCGCTTCCTTCTATGCTAAGATACGCCAGTTTGACCTTCTCCGCCTCTGCTGCTTTTTGAATTTCAAAGAACTTTTTTGCCCGATTAATCCAATTCAGAGGGTCCGGTCCTTCGAAGGTGGGTAACTCCACCTTTCGCCGCCAATTAAGTTGCCCCTCCACTCGTTCCCCGTCTCTCTCTCTCTCCACCTCGTCCCTCCGTTGGCCATTGATTGACCCCTGACTCCCGTCAAAATTCTCCTCTGTCTGTTTGGTTCGCGCACCCATGATCCTCATCAGTTCTTGGATATCTTTGTGCATCGCAATCGAATCTTGACGATTCGCCGCTAATTCCGCCTTCAAACCGTCCACGGTCATTTCAATATGCTCCAACTATCATTCCACCCCGTTCATTCTTCCTTCAATTCGGTTCTCCAACGCATGCAACTTTCCTTCCATCTTGTTCTTCCTCCGATTGGGATCCGGCAGGTCAGACCACTTTATTAGGAATCTGGGTAAGAATCCCAACTCACTCACTCTCTAACACACACGAGTAATCACAAGTCAAGAATTGAGTAAAAGTTGTATTGTATTCACATCAAAAGAATCAAGAATACAATCTATAGACCAGGAGCTTAACCTCCTTCACCAGGTTCAAAACCGGTCAACACAAATGAGTGTAGTAACTAACTCACTGAAACTACAAAAGAGGTCCCTTATATCCCCCCTTAACTGTTCAACACTTAAGTATTCCTTCTCACTTTCCTACTCTCTTCCTTCTTTCATACACCCTCCACATCCTAACACATGGTACTTTGTTTCAGGAGAATAACAAAGGTACCTTTTTGGAGGCGACAATATCCTAGGAACACAATTTGATGCCTCTTTCCAAGAATTTGTCCAGATTTAGAAATATGTCATGTACAAAACACACAACCAAAGACAAAGGAAGTAACACGAAATAGAGGTTCCCAACAATATATAACTTGTCCAACGTTTGTTTGATTTCTCCTTGTGAGTCAGCTTAAGAACATCTTTTAACTCCTCAAGAGGAGATTGAGCTTCAATGATGAAAAATGTAATGCCATTTGTTTGTTTGATAGATGCCATTTGCAAATATTTTATGTCTTCTTAACAAAAGTATTTACATGTTTGAAATAATCTAAGGGTTCCCAATATATTTAGGTTCCACATATTGTCACAATAAAACAACAAGTTGGAAGTCCAACTTCCTCCATTGGTCAACACTTTATAATATTTCATTGTTGTATTTTTCCAAGTGATCACAAAAAACCTAGACAAGAAAACCAAAGCTCAACAACTGCAGACAAAGATTAATAATGTTTACCATCAAGTTTCTTTGTAGTAATTGTTGTAGACCTAGAAAAAAATGAGCATGTATGTTAGGAGGTTGAGAGTGCACAAGAGAAGGAAGAAACATTAATAGCCTAACTGCCTTGGCAGTTAGGAAAGGCGGGAATAGGAAGTATAAATAGAAATTGTATAATTGTTTAGAGGACTTTTTGGTTAATGGTTGTTTCTAACAGGAATTGTTAATCCTGTGGGGGAGGTTAAGCTCTCATTGGTTCCCTGTACATTGTTTCTTGTTACTGTTAATACAAGAAAGGCTATTCTGTGTTTGGTGTGTGTTCTGGTGTGAGTGTGTGATCGTCTGTTGAGGTTTCTTGAATAGAAACCTAACAATTTGGTCCGACCTGCCAGATCCAAATTGGGTGCAAAGCGAAGATGCAGGGAAGCACGGAGGGACAATTGAAGGCTCTGGAGATTACGATGGAAGGGATGAAGGCAGAATCTACCGCAGTGTGCCGGGACTTGCAAGAAATAATGAGGATGATGGGGGCGCGGGCTCACAACAACGAAAGACAATCAGATGGAAGTCAAGCTTCCGTAAACAGGAACCAGCGACGGCGCGAGGAGGATATTGGAGGGAGAGTGGGTGGCGATCATCCGAAGGGGCAGAATCAATGGCGGAAGAGGGTTGAAATACCCACTTTCGAAGGGCAGGACCCGTTAAACTGGATCAATAGGGCGGAGAGGTTTTTCGAGCTTCAAGGAGTAGCGGAGGAGGAGAAAGTGTGGCTCGCGTACATAAGCATGGAGGGCAGCGCGGGTTATTGGTTCAAGTTTTGGAAAGAAAAGGCCAAGAATCGTTCTTGGGAGGGCCTTAAGGTAGCCATGATCGGTAGGTTTGGAGGACGACATAGGGGGACTGTGTTTGAAAGGCTGGCGACGCTGCGACAGGAGGGTACAGTAAAAGAGTATGTCCACGAATTTGAGGTTTTGGTGGGACAAACGCATGTGGTTTCAGAGGAACAGATTCTTGGGTACTTCCTTGCTGGATTGCGCGACAACATTAAAAGCCTGGTTCGACCCCACGATCCCCAGGAGCTAATGGTGGCTATGCGAATTGCGCAGGATGTCGAAGAGAGTCCAGGGGGAGCGAGAAGGAGGAAGGGGTGATCGACCAGGAACCGAAACCCATGGAATTATCAGCGTTTTCTGCAGAACGGCTAACTCAGTCTAAAACGATGAAACTAGAGGGGAGGATTGGAGAGAGGAAGGTGTTAGTACTCATTGATAGTGGCGCAAGCCACAATTTCATTAGTAAGGAATTGGTGGAGGAGATGAAGCTACCCATGGAGGACACACCACCCTACCCAGTGAGCCTGGGTGATGGGCAAAGAAAAAGGACCCGTGGGTGCTGCTAGAGGGTACTTTTGAACCTGGCAGAGGCTGAAGTGGAGGAGAGGTTCCATCTGTTTGAACTGGGGGTGTGGATATAATTTTGGGTGTGGAATGGTTAGCTAAATTGGGGAAGTAATGTTGAACTGGGGGAAGATGACCATGAGGTATAAACAAGACAGAAGGAGAGTGATCATTCGGGGGGATCCGACTTTGGCTAGGAGGTTAGTGGAACCCAGGTCGTTACTAAAGCTGACAGAGGAGGAGATTTGGACTTTGGTTTGGGATTTGGGCCAGGTCAAAAAGGATGCCGAATCAGGAGAGTATCCAGGGCTGACAGGGGAACAAAAGGCAAAGTTAGCGGGGATTCTGGACATTCACTCTCAGGTTTTCCAGGAAGTAAAGGGGTTGCCCCCAAATAGAGACATGGTGTATCAAATTCCCCTTAAGGAAGGGGTAGATCCAGTAAACGTGCGTCCTTATAGATACCCACATCTCATGAAGGGAGAAATTGAGAAGCAAGTGGCGGAAATGTTAAGAGCGGGAATAATTAGACCAAGCACTAGTCCATACTCCAGCCCAGTCATTTTGGTCAAGAAGGATGGTAGCTGGCGTTTTTGTGTGGATTACAGGGCCTTAAACAAGGCAACCATACCAGATAAATTCCCTATCCCAATGCTAGAAGAGCTCTTAGATGAATTGAGAGGAGCTAAATATTTTTCCAACATAGATTTAAAAGCTGGGTATCATCAAATTCGGATGGGAGAAGGGGATGTTCACAAAACAGCCTTTAGGACTCACCAAGGCCACTATGAGTTCTTGGTGATGCCTTTCGGCCTCACTAATGCACCATCAACTTTCCAGAGTGCAATGAATAGCTTATTGCAGCAATATCTCAGGAGGTTTGTACTGGTTTTCTTTGATGACATATTGGTGTATAGCTCTACTTGGGAGGATCACTTGGAGCAAGTGAGTTTGGTATTGCAGAAATTAGAACAGAATGAATGGGTGGCTAATATAAAGAAATGTGAGTTTGGGAGAAGCCAGATTAAATACTTTGGGACACCAAATTTCAGAGAAGGGGGTTGAGATGGACCAAGAAAAAATCAAGGCTGTGCTAGAGTGGGAAGAGCCGAAGAATCTGAAAGCTTTGAGAGGGTTCTTAGGCTTAACAGGTTATTACAGAAGTTTTGTGCAAGGCTATGGCATGCTAGCAAAACCCTTAAACGAGCTGTTGAAGAAGGGTAAATTTGTGTGGACTGACAAGGCCAAGGCTGCAATGGCGAGGTTGAAGGAGGCTGTTACTTCTGCTCCAGTGTTGACATTACCGGATTTTGGCCAAACCTTTCACATAGAATGTGACGCTTCAAGGGGAGGAGTCGGGGTAGTGCTAACTCAAGGAAAAAAGCCAATTGTTTTTTTCAATAAGGCTTTATCTGAAAGCTCTTTAAGCAAATTTATATAATGGCTTTAGTCATGGCCATCCAACATTGGAGGCCATATTTGCTGGGACAGAAGTTCATTGTGCATACTGACCAGCGAAGCTTAAAATATTTACTGAAGCAAAGAATAACAACTCATAATCAGCAAAACTGGATGGCAAAGCTTGTGGGCTATGATTTTGAGATTGTGTATAAGGCGGGGAGTATTAACAGGGTAGCAGACGCCCTGTCCAAGAGAGGAGAAGAGGGTGTGGAGGAAAAAGAATTGTGTGTAGTTGCCAGACCTTATTGGCGGGACTTTCAAGAAGTCTTAAAGGAGGTTGAGGAGGATGAAGTGTTGATGAAAGTGATAGCAGATATTCAAAAGGACCCTAACTCTCATACAGAATATACCCTGGAACATGATAGGTTGCATTACAAAGGAAGACTGGTGCTGTCAGCCAAATCTGTGTGGATTCCTAAGCTGTTGGCTGAGTTTCATTTGACTAGTACAGGAGGCCACTCTGGGGTATATCGAACTTACAGGAAGGTAGCCCAATCTTTGTATTGGATAGGAATGAAAAAGCAGTTACTGACTTTGTGGCAGGGTGTTTGGTGTGCCAACAACACAAGTATTTGGAAGCTTCTCCCCTTACAACCCTTACCCATACCTCATGCTGTTTGGGAAGAAGTGAGTATGGACTTTATAGTGAAGCTACCAAAATCACAGGGCTATGATGCAGTACTAGTAGTGGTTGACCGCTTAAGTAAATATGCTCATTTTGTGCCACTTAGAAACCCCTATTCAGCTCGGACAGTGGCAGAAGTGTTTGTCAAGGAGATAGTGCGGCTGCATGGGATCCCAGTTACTATTGTCAGTGATAGGGAGTTGTTTAAGATGCAGGGAACCCAACTCAGGATGAGCACAATTTATCATCCTGAGACAGATGGCCAAACGGAGGTATTAAATCGGATTGTGGAAGGTTACTTAAAGTGTTTCTATTTTGAGCAGCCAAAGAGCTGGAATGCAATGCTCCCTTGGGCCAAGTACTGGTATAATACCAGTTACCAGGGGGCAGCGAGGTGTACACCATTTGAGACAATTTATGACAGGGCTCCCCCATCTTTGAGCAGATTTGTCCCAAGATAAACCCCAGTAGAAGCAGCTAAAGTTTCATTTGAATCGAGCCCAAGACTTAATGACACAACAGGCGAATAAAAGGAGGAGGCCAGTGGATATAAAGGTGGAGGATTGGGTCTATCTAAAGATCAGACCTCATAGACAGTCTACCATGCCATTAAGACTTCATCCAAAGTTGTCAGCTCGGTATTTTGGACCTTTTCAAGTGGTGCAGCAGGTGGGAGAGGTGGCATATAGGCTCAGATTACCAGAATCAGCTAGGATCCACTTAGTTTTCCACGTATCTCAGCTGAAGAAAGCGGTGGGTGACAAGAAGGTGGAGAAGGACTTGCCTTCAGAATTGCAGGCAGAAGGACCTACCTTCAGAATTGCAGGCAGAAGGACCTACTTACTGGCCTGTGAGAATTCTGGATAGTCGACAAGTGCAGCAAGGAGATGAGATGATACAGCAGGTTTTGGTGGAATGGCAGGAAGGAGGAAGAGAGGGCGCGACGTGGGAAGACAGGGTTACCATCCAGGATCAATATCCCGAATTCAACCTTGAGGACAAGGTTGTTGGAGGGGTGGAGGGTAATGTTAGGAGGTTGAGAGTGTACGAGAGAAGGAAGAAACATTAATAGCCTGACTGCCTTAGCAGTTAGGAAAGGCGGGAATAGGAAATGTATAAATAGAAATTGTATAATTGTTTAGAGGACTTTTTGGTTAATTGTTGTTTCTAAGAGAAATTGTTAATCCTATGGGGGAGGTTAAGCTCTCATTGGTTCCCTGTACATTGTTTCTTGTTACTGTTAATACAAGAAAGGCTATTCTTTGTGTTTGGTGTGTGTTCTGGTGTGAGTGTGTGATCGTCTGTTGAGGTTTCTTGAATAGAAACCTAACAATGTAGGTCTAGCATATAGATGTTTTGTAACCAAAAGTCCAATGAAAAGGGAGAGAAGCACCCTAGGTTTCAAGAGAACCAATACTTGCATTGCGCTAGAAAGGGTAAGTATGAGGGTTGGAACATGGACTAAAAAAGCTATGGAAACTAACGGAGGCAACATGATGGTGTTTTGGTGACCGGAAGGTAGTGCGTGGTCTACATGCGCCTAACTAAGACACACAGAAACGTGGTGCATGAGAAAGTATGAGAGAAAACCAGCCTTAAGGAAAGAAAAAAAAACATAATAGAGTTTACCCCTAAATTCTAAGTTACATATGTATAGTACAAAATATTTGCTCATAAGATAATACAAACTTTTCTAACACATAATGAGCTAATCCAACCATTTTGTATCTTGCAAAAAGAAGCGAGATTGAAATGGGATCACAATTATAGGTCAACAGAAGTGATGTGATACAAAAAAGATTATCACAATTAACATTGATAACTGAATGCATAAATAAACAACTTCAATTAAACAGAATGAGGTAATCATATTAAATAACATCTAGTTTGAGATCATAAAATTTGTCCTCTCATTTGGTGGAGAAATAAGACTTCAACAAATTGTATAAGAAAGACAACTATATGAATCGGATAACAAAAATATCCTTTCTGTTGCAAACTTTCTGACAAAAAAAACTAGTTGATTGAGTTTGTTATTCTGGATCAACTTCATCCTACAAGAAAGCTTGGTTTATTCACTAGTAGACAGTCAATTATCTGATGCCTTAAAGCTTAAGCAAAAAGATAATATAATACATTTAAAGAACAATAATTAGCAATGACTTACAATTTTTGTGCACTACGTGGCAACCAATTTTTTTTCATGGAGACAATCTTCAGTCATGACATTACTTTTCTTGTCATCATTCTTCTCTTTGTCAAAAGCAAACTCCAGTTGTTTCTCCACTGACTTAACGATCCCTGTTCGCTTGGATCTTAACCTATATGGGGGAGATGCATTGAATGTCTTATTACCGGAGATGTCAATCACATTGCCATGGCTTGCCGGACTCCTGGAGAAATGCCTAGAACCAGAATCATCATTGGTTCTCTCTGTTTCATTAGAAGAACGTGTATCATTATCTACCTTCAAAACTTTACTAGGACTAGTGAGTGCTTGGAACCCAGTTTTCCTCCTCCTCAATATGGAAGGAGTATTTGGAAAAGTATTGGCAGCCCTTTTCAAAATTGATTCAGGTGTGTCAGTGCATAATTCATCACCCTTTACACGAGGTGGAGTGAAGAAACCAAGAGGTGACAAAGTTGGACTCGAACAAAACTCATTCTGCTGGCAGATATAATTTAAATAAAGAGAATCTATGGGAACTGAACCATGTAACTGTGGTGGCTCATAACACAGAGAACCACAGGTTGGACTTTCTTGCAAAGACGTTCCAATTAACCTTGTAGTGCTCATGTTACCATTGCTTGTACAATGCTCAAAAGTTGAGTTTCCATTTAGTCCAGAATTGTCAGGTCTTGGCCCATAAGTTATTGCCCAATTAGCTTTTGACACTTGTTCTGAGTTGCTACAGCTAAGATCGATGTTGGAAGATTCAGGCTTGCATTCTACACAGTCAGAATCGGCAGATTCATTTGCAGGAACACTTGAAGAATCACCAACTTCTCTAACTGTTCCCGAGGACTCAAATTGATTCCTGCCACTGTCATCTAGTTTACTAATGGCTGTAGTTTCAGAGGATGTTTCAACAGCTGCATTTAATTCTTTATTTGAATAAACAAGTATTGATTTACTAGCAGAACGTCTAATTGTATCTTTAACAGTAACTTGTGGACTACTCTTGGGAATTGGTGGAAGTCTTCCTGTAGCTAAATAAAAATCTAACTTTTTCTTTAAAGAACTATTCCAATGATTCTTTATTGCATTATCAGTCCTGCAGAAGAAAAATCACAGGAAAATATTATCATGCGTCGCAATAAATCAAATGGCATGTCATTCCATCACAAACTAAATCTTCTACGAGGACGTCCAAAATCAACATTGAGTGCCATCCCTCTTACATAACTCATATATTCATTGAAGTATCTTTTGTAATTCTTTTTCACAGGGATTCACTCTAAATATGTTTTGAAAAAAAAATTAACAGCTTAGTCAACTCCTTAAAAGGTGGACATATCTTTAGAACTTTATGTTCAGGATTAGGTAGCTTTGTTGGACCTATTTTATTTTATTTTTTTCTTTTTTATATCTTGTTTCTGTCTTACATTAAAAAAAATATATAAGAATACTTCTGATAGGATATAATAAGATAGGTTTTAATGGGTAATAGGGGCAGGACAGAGAAAACAGTTTTAGGAATTAATTGTTGTTGGGTAGTTAGAAGTGAGTTGCCTTTATAAGAAGGCAAGGGGGATCTGGTAGAGGGCAGTTTTGGATTTGTGAATTGTTAGACTGGAATATTGTCCAGTGGAGGGAGGAAGGCTCCCTTGGGGGTGATTCTTTGTATTCTGATTCACTCATACATCAATAATACATTCTATTCAGTTCTGTTTTGTGTGTTCTTGAGAGAAGGATAGATTTGATTGGCTTCTTGACTAAAGGAGTGTAACAAGTTTGGTCCGACCTGCCGGATCCCTTGGAGAGGAGAACGTGATGGAAGGAAGAATCAATACTGTGGAGAGGGTGGGCCAGCGAACAGAAAAGAGTGTTAGCAGAATGGAGAAGAAATATCCAAGAAATAAAAGAAATGATATTGGAAGACCAAAATCAAGAAATGGACTCAAAAGGAAGGGAGAAATCTCTTGACAGAGCAAAGGGGAGGGAAAGAAAAATTTCTGCAAGACAACAAGAAAGGAAAGAAGAGTAGGGATGCTGTGAAAGGCAGTCTGCAAAACATCAAGAAAGACAAGAAATTCTGTGAAGAAGGAGATTACTTGGCTAATGATGAAGAGAAGAAGGAAGAAAGACATCCACAGAGTAGTGAAAGATGGAGAAGAACTACCCAAGAAATAAAAGAAATGATGCAGAATATCAAGATTCAGATAAAGGGCTCAGCAAGAAGTGATGAATCTGCCATGAAAGGAAAGAAAGATGGTTATGAGGAAGAGCTGGAGGAAGATAAGGGCAAAGGGAAGCGGATGTGGAGGAAGCCGGTAGAATTGCCTACTTTTGAGGGGATTGATCCAGAGGGATGGATATCCAGAGCAGAGAAAGTTTTTGAGATCCAAAACGTGCCAGCAAGGGAAAAATTAAGATTGGCCTACACTAGCATGGAGGGAGGTGCAATCTATTGGCTCAAGGTCTGGAAAAATAAAACCAAGAACCCTTCTTGGAAAGAGTTGACAGAGGCATTGATAAGGAGGTTCGGAAAAAGAGATAGAGGTTCTGTTTTTGAGAAGTTAGCCCAAACTGCAGAAGTCACAAAGCTGCTGCTGAGAAAGTTGTTAGTGTTGCTGGCCAGGCAGTGGCAAAAGCTGATGTTTCTGGGAAGGAAAGAGAAAGAGGTATCAGTGCAGAAGACAAAAACTGTGAGGGAGACATTGTTGGTGTTGCTGCCCAGGAAGTGGCAAAAGCTGCTATTTCTAGGGGAGATAGTGGGGGAGGTTGTGATGTGTATGTCACAACAGTGAAGAAGGGTGAAGACAGAGGAAAGAAAGCAGAATATGGTGGGAATAGGGTGACTATTATGGTTGGAAATAAAGTAGAAGATGCAGTTGTTTTGAGTGGGGAAAAGATATGGTTGTCACAAACATATAAAACAACAGAAGACCAATGGCAGGGATATTTCTTTGCAGGGCTGCAATTTAATATTCAGAGGAAAAAGTTAGCTCAACATGATGATGATGAAGAAATTGGATGGTCAGATCAACAAGTTCTTTCCTTTTTAGCTTCTAGGATGAACAAATATGGGCAAGGAGAGGGCTTAGCCAGTGCTGCTGCTATAAAAATACAAAAAAGGTTTTGGGTTTGGAAGAAGAGAAAAGAATTCTTGATCATTCATCAGAAAATAGTTAAAATCCAGGCCCATGTAAGTGGTCACCAGGTCAGAAGGAAGTATAGAACAATCATATGGTCCATGGGAATTCTGGAAAAGAAGCAACTCTTAAAGGAGTCAACAATTCATTCATATAGACCACCACCCAAGCCTCCAGACCTGAATTGGAGGGCAACAGTCAGTGGGCTCCCTTCCTATGATGAAGATGAGCCATGGGAACAAGCATTATTGTACCAATCTTGAGGACAAGGTTGTTTTGCAGCAGGGTGTAATGATAGGATATAATAAGATAGGTTTTAATGGGTAATAGGGGCAGAACAGAGAAAACAGTTTTAGGAATTAATTGTTGTTGGGTAGTTAGAAGTGAGTTGCCTTTATAAGAAGGCAAGGGGGGTCTGGTAGAGGACAGTTTTGGATTTGTGAATTGTTAGACTGGAATATTGTCCAGTGGAGGGAGGAAGGCTCCCTTGGGGGTGATTCTTTGTATTCTGATTCACTCATACATCAAGAATACATTCTATTCAGTTCTGTTTTGTGTGTTCTTGAGAGAAGGAGAGATTTGATTGGCTTCTTGACTAAAGGAGCCTAACAACTTCCCAGTAATATTTTCTTGTCTTAACGAATTTCTACTTTTATTTTAAAAAGTATAAGAATATATCCTTTCAAGATATTAATACTGAAATACATCCAGAATACCACCACCAGTAAAACAAAGCTGCTTCGGACACTAGCCCAGGGTGATACTTCACAATTCAAATAACTCAAAGATTACATTCCATGATTTTTTCTATGACCTCAATTTCCTTTATAACAACTAACGAACTGAAAGAAAACAGACCTTCCATGAAGGACCTTAGCTATTTCAGCCCATTTGTTCCCATGTATGCGATGAGCATTCATCAGGGCTAATTCCTCCTCCAAAGTCCAGGCATCCTTCTTTATCTCAGGGTTAAGATGATTGTGCCACCTGAAAACAGTTTAAAAGAAAAAATCAGTATAATCTGAGTAGTCCGTATTAAAAGCCGGTCTTTGTATTCAATTTGTCAGTTGAAACAAAAGAACATTCACATGAAATTAAGATCTTCAAAAGTTGAATTTTGCAAGAAACAAATCTAACATTTATATATAATGATATAGAGGGAAACATTTATTTATCAATAAAAAGATTAAAAAAAGATACAAAAACTTGCACATGATCTTCAACTAACTTACCGCTCTCGACATTGTTTGCCTATTCGACCAGGTAAAGACTGGGCTATCAAAGACCATTTTGTTGGCCCATATTTTGTCACCAATTCAACAATTTTATCATCCTCCTGTAAACCAAGAGGACTTATTAATCGAATAAAATTGTAGGAATGTTAATAAAGAAGGAAAGGACTAAGTTTCAACCTCCTGTGTCCAAGGTCCTTTAACAAGTTCTGGATTAAGAACTTTTTGCCATCTATGCAAACACTGGACTTCTGATCTATCAGGAAAAAACTCAGCTGCATTCCACATTTTAAATATATGTCACCAAAATGAGCATAGTGTTTTCATGAAACCCACATGACCAAATTCCTAGGTTTATACATATGACAATAGTCCATCACAGAACAAATAATGAATAAATATTATATTGAAAGATCCAAAACCAAGTTTGATAGTTTTAGTTGTTTAGTTGTTTCATTCAAACTTTGTTGAGCTCTAAAGAAGTGAAAAACAATGGGAATCCATGTGATACCTAATTTTTCAAGAATGTATATATTTTATGTTATCTTATCATATAATTAAATTATAATACCTAATTAGTCAGGAATAAGTGTAAATCCCAAAACTTGCGACAAAAGGTGTACAAATCCCAAAAATATGTTATTCAAAGGTGTACAAATTGTATAACTAGTTTTTAATATGCAATTAGTTAGTAACCAGTATAGATCCCAAAAATCATGGGAATACAGCTTACTGAGACAGACATTTATTTCCTTGATCATTAGGACTAAAGTATATAAACCAATAGGTTATTCAAAGAAATATGTATCCCATCCTAACTTTCAAGCCTAACTAAAAGTTATCCTCAAGAGTTGTGCCTAAGTTGAATAATTTTTTTTTCAGCATTCTATTGCTTCACTCTGCTATACCAATAAAAGCATCAATAGTAATAACATAATTTGCATATAAACAAATTTCATTGTGTAACGTTTTCATGATCCTAACACACCAGCTCAATCTATCCCAATACAGATGATGGATGGACCTGCTTTACATATTGGAAACACTGATACAGAAGAAAAACAATATATATCACGATTATAGTGCATTTTAGTTAAATTAGTTTGGAGATCCAAATCCAAACTTTTCATTCATAGATATTGGTTACGTTCAAATACTCACTCCAGTACCAATCAGCATGGATTGCAGTTATAAATTTGAAAATCAAATATAAAGATCATCACTGATTTATTGTACCAGGTGTCTCCATCGAGAAAGCAATACAGCAATAACAAGTTATGACAGAACTCAGGAATAAATACGGTAAATATTAACAAATACCTATTTTCTTCCAACTTTTTCCCTTAAAAACTGCCACAGCATTCCTTAATGTTTCATCCTGCATCAAGTTAAATAAAATATTAAGAAAAATAATAATAATTATGATGATTAATTTCTATAAAACCAGCAACAATTGAAAGGACAGGCATAACAATTTTGAACTACACTTGCACAAATAAAATCAGCTGAGATGAATTCACAATTGAATCAGCTTGCTAACAACCAAAAACATATCTAACCAGAAAAATTGATAAGTAAACATGCACGGCTGTCTCCAATGAGTAAAGACTAACCTCCTGTGCTGTCCAACCACCCTTAGCACGCCTGATAGGACCGGTGGTCCTCCTGTGTCAAAAACATTCATGTAAAAAAAGTCAATGCATATTGATCACAGCAGGGATCAAAGTGGAGAAAATTTTCCACACTATGAAGGGACAGTCACTCCACATAGACATACAGCAAAGAACAATACACTACCATCAAGGTAGAGCATAATGATCACAGTTCATGACTGTTACTGCAATGAAAAAGTAGAGAACTTAACGAATGTTACCGATGGGAAGGTGATGTGGATGCAGGACTACATATCCCAGGAGACTTGTGAATTGCACTGCCACTGCCTTCAGATACAGAGGAGCAGGAAGCAGCAGTGGACTGCTTATTCTCTTGGCAACACTCCTCAGATTTCACCACGTCAGCCATATGCTTCAAGAGCTCAAAATCCTAACAACAAAATCATAGCTTACATCCTTATAAGAAAATTCTTTAAAAGAAAAAACATGGCACAAATTCTCAAAACAACCCCACCATACACCAATCATCAAAACATCCCAAAAACCCAGCTCAAATTGAAAATTTCCTAAACTTTCACAGTGAAACACAAATATAAACAGAACCCAGATCTTAAAATCTATCATCAGATCAAAACCTTCAACATCCCCTCCTAAAAAAATTCTCACATGAAACATGGTAACGCCCCACCCAAACAAAATCTATTTGGAGTCTCGGAGTCCTTTGTAGCAAAAGGAAACTGAAAGACTTCGATCAAATCAATAAAAGGAAATTAACATCCGAATTTTGCAGAGTAAAAAAAACCGAAATAGACAAGAAATAACGATAAATCGAGAAAAAAGAATCGTGATTTCTCTAAAGTGAAGTACCTATGCTTGGAGAGAAGTGGCGGGAATCGAAGTGAAGCTCATAGAAGAGAGACCACGATGCCTTCTCTCCTTTCTCTCTCTCTTCTCTGGTTTCGAAAAATCCTCGAACGTTGAAACAATGAAAAATTGAAATTTAGTTTTAAAATATAAAAACGGAATTTTATTTATTTACTACTTACGTAAATGTATGTGCATATGTAACGAATATAGACATAAGTCTAATAATAAATATTATAAATAAATAAATAATAATATATAATAATAAATGTTTGAGCACCGACGTGACGTCGCCGTGAATTACCGTTACTTGTGCGAGGCATGGTTTCATAGTCTGTCAATTAACGGCTGGTTTTGAACATTACTTAAGGAACAAAAGTTTGAAACTCAAACGGCACTTAAGGCGTGACGGCGATAAAGGTCGAACAAGTTTGGTACCAGATTTAGGTCTTTGTGATTTTGAACCGTTGGATGAGAGGGAGCAATGGCGATTTGAGGTCGAAGAAGGAAACGTTCTAACTAATTGGAAGGTTAAAATTTTTTTATTAATTATTAGTAACTAATACAACATTAAATTAGGTTGGAATGACACAGCAACGGCTAAAAGCAAAGGTTATTATAAAATTAATGTGTCATTCATGCAAAACTTTATAAAAGAGTACCTTTTATTCTATATATTTCTGTTTAATATGAGAAATAACTTTTATACCTATTATAACAAATATAGACCAATATTTTTATTAACTTAATTTATTTCAAAGTTCACTCTCGAGACAATAATTCACTCATTTTCCATGCATGTGATTATTTATTGATGAAAAAAAATATTACTTGAATTAAAACTATTATCATTAAAATAATCACTATTTATTAGTGCAAGTAGCCTTTCACAAGCATGAATTAAATATTTTAAGTTTTGGGACATTGTATTGATTGTATTAATCTAAATGAAAGAATCTATAAAGTAAAATTCTTGTAGATGGAAAAAGGTGAAAAATCATAGTAAAAGTAGTCATACCATTTCTCTGATGAAAAACATTTAATAGGAAAGTTTACCAAGCAAATATGACACAAAAAATACTAGTCAACCCTGAAACCATTTAATTTAAATCCTTGCATAAATTTGTCAAAATTAACTAACTTAATTGAAATTAGATAACTTATTAATGCTAGTGGCAGTATATGTTAGTGTGCATGTGTATTCATTTTTATATAATAATAAAATATAATTAAATTATAATTATAAAAACATAAATGAATTTTATAATAAAAATATTTTTTATTTTAATTTATTTGTAAACAACTTTTTAATTATAGATAATTATTTAAATTTAAAAAATGGTTAAATTTTAAAGAAAATGATTGAATAAAAAATTACTTAAAAAAGAAAATTAGTAAGTTAATTATTTTAATTTAAAAACATTTATTAAAGGATAAAATTGAAAATATATATATATATATATATATATATATATATGAATAAAGAAAAAGATCAATCTAAACTATAGATAATTAATTTGTTTTTTTAAGAAACTATTTATTTAGTTACCATCAAAATCTGAGAACTGATTTATTTAATGATATACGATTGGAAATTTGAGTATGATGGATAAAAAATAAATAAAAGAAGAATTTTACTAAATCAGTCAGTTTTCTTTTATGAAAATAAGGTTCACGAAAGTTATTATTAGAAATTTTGTATAAAAAAAATATAAGAATCAATATCTTATATATTTTGAAATATATATTTTATAACCATGTTTTTAATTCAAAGTGTCTACGAGTTTTACTGACTTATAAAACTTTTACCGACAATTAATTTTAATCATAAAGCTAATGACCACTTTTAATAAAATACTACTTCTCATTCAATTTATTTTTATCTATAAAGTTTAAATTTAGATAGAAGCCAATTAGAACTAATTTAACCATTTTAGTGACTAAAATTAAAAAAAAAATAAGAGTTTTAAAAATAAAGTAGTAGGAAGAAAATAGAAGATATAATTTTGGTGGACTTAGATATTAAAAAAAGATATTATTATTATTATTAATTATTTTAGATATTTTAAATGATATATTGAGATATTATTATATATAATTAGATATTATGGCTAGATAATAATAGTATATATTGTTGATGGACTCATAATAAATTAGAATAAAATGTATTATTATAAGTGAGAAAATATTAGAGATAGAGTTTGGTGGATTCATAAATATTAAGATACAGAGGAAGGAAAGATTTTGTGTTTAGAAACACCATAAACTCTAAGTCAAAGAGAGAAAACAAAGAAAGAAAAAAGATGGGCGTTTTAGGAGAAGGAGAAAGAGAGCGACGGGAAACTCTTGGTGTAAAGGAAGATTGGTGGTGTTTTAAAGTTGTAGATAAAGTCTTATGATTGGTCAACGTATGAGGAAGCTTACCTTTGTTTGTTTATGATTGTATGTTATATGTGTTTTTGGTTATTTTATATTGATAATACTTGTTGATACATGTTTATATGATTATGATTATGATATGTTGCTATTGTTGGGCAAGGGTTTGTGTATGCATGGACACACCCCACTAAGATCGATCGCTACTAAGAGACCACACACCCTATTAAGACTGATCGCTATTATTCAATTAAATACTAGCACAAGATCGATCGGTCATTAACTGAAAAGCTTACAGAAGTAGAACTCAGTTGAGACCGAACACAAGAAGAAAGCCGAAAGGTCAATGAATGACACTCGGCGATCTATATAATATTTGTGTTGGGTATTCCCTATGAATGTATGTATGATTTGTTGGGTTATCCTAATAGAGGATTTGATGCTAAGGGAGAACAAAGTTATGATGTTTGGGAGTTTCCATGCAAATATATGTTGTAAGTGTTGGGTTATTGGGATCTTTTCCTATGTGAAGAATAGGTCAAATAATGTGAACTATTATGTCTCACTTTGTTTTAGTGGAGATGGGTTGCACATTAGAGTCATTTGAAGAGAGGGAAAAACCAAATGAGAGAGAAAGGAAGAGAAGAAGTAATTTCTGCATAACATATAACCTGCACTGATGTTTTCGTTGTTGTGAAGTCGTTCATCGTTGGATCGGGTTGATTTTGGACAGTGGGTTCCAGACGAATGGTTCTTCATTCTGACCATTTGGATCTTCAATTAGAGGTCTACTTTGGGAGAAAACAACTTCATATCAGCAACTCTGTTTTTGAGAATTTCATAAAATCTGCATTGGTGTTTTTGTCGTTGTGAAATCGTTCACCGTTGGATCGGGCTAATTTTTGGACAGTGGGTTCCAGACGTATGGTTCCTCATTCTGACTGCTCAGATTGTCAATCGAAGGTCTAGTTTGGGAGAAAATAGTGTAAAACCCGGATAAAATAAAAATAACTTTTATTTTTATTTTAATACCTTTTAAAAATAAATACTTATTTATGGTGTGTTATTGGGGGATAAAATTATTTAGGAATTGTATAAAAATTAATTAGTAATTGTTTTTATCATAAATTTCGAAAATGCCTAAAGTAAAGTTCATATATTATTATTTGTGTTATTATTTCAACAATTTGAATTGGTTCTGGTGGTAAATGAGGTAGTGCTGATAGTAGTCTTGTGGGGCCAGCGTCTGGTGTAACCAATAAGACAAAAGAGTAAATTTTGTTTCTTTTATTTTTGTATGCCACAATGTTGGGTTGGGATAGATTCATTTACCTTTTGCATGACGTTGTTATATCTTTTTTTTAATGAGAAGAAATTTGCTTCGTGGAAGATTTGTAGGGTATTATAATTTCAGTTGGTTTCCTTAATTTTAGGAAATTATTTTTGGTAAGATTTGGGAGTAGTAGGAGAGGGTATTAAAAACTATAGTAGGTCAAGCCCAATAGGGATACATTTAGAAGTCGTGAGAATAAACCCTAGCAGTATCCTTTTACCTCAAAAGAGAGAGTGCTTGAGAGAGAGACTTTATCCCTTACACCACCATGAGCTAGTGAGTGGGAAGTAGAAGACCTTAGGGATCAAGGTGTGGTGGAGGCTACGTTAAGGAAGATAAGGTTTCTCGGGCAGGTTTAGGACATCACTGTTAGCATAAAGCTAAAGAGGAGAAATTTTGATGATGTCTCAAAGTCAAGTCTCAAGTGCTCTTATTGCAGGAAGATCTTCATGAAGACTTGTTTTTATATTAAAGCTTTTATAATTTAGTAGATTTATGTATAGGATGTGGTTTATATTTGATTCTATATATTGTTTGTCTTAGGTTGCGTTAAAATTTATTTTGAATCAGAAAACCTCATTTTATACTCAAGATAATTGATTATCAATTTATAATAATCGATTATCAGTAATCAATTATGACTTGCCATAATTGATTATAATGAGCAATTATGGGAATTTTTTAAGCAAGTTTTTTTACCGTTGTGCATTCATTAAATGCATAATTAATTACCATAATTGGATAATTGATTATCACACGTTAATTAGTTGACAACAGATTTTTGGAGGTATCCTTGAGTGAGATCTCTATAAATTAGATTGAGACTCTCATTCTAAAATATAAAATACAAAATACGAAATAAGTGTATTTTGAAAAATCTTATTTGTAGTGTGCGGTGATAAGTGTTCTAGGATTTGCTGAACCCTTGTGTTGTGGCTTTGAGAACTTGGCGTGTTGGCATAGAGCGAGAACTTTCACAGGGAGTGTGCTTGAGTGTTGTTGTTGTTGTTGAGTTAAAAGTCTATCATCCTTCGTGAAGCATTCGGAGGAGGTGTTCATCCTTTGTGAAGATTCAGAGGAGGTGTTCATCCCTTGTAGGTTACAGGGGAAGTGACTTTCATCTCTTGGGGGTAACAAGAGAGGTGGTTTCTAAAATGTTACAAATTGTTTCTTTGTGATTGTAATTTGTAATTTTTTTGTGAGTAGTGAACTGTTTATCTTGATTTGAGATAAGCGACTAGATGTAGGATTGGTAAAATCCGAACCAGGATAAAATTATCTATGCAAATTTCTCTCAACCTTACTCTCTTTATTTGTTATTATTATTTGCTTCGTAAATTTAATTGAGTAGAAATTAAAAGGCACACGTTCCTATTAAAAACCCTCTTGGTTTGTTATTCCACGCTAACCATTTCGCTGCAGCCGCTCTGACAATTCAGAATGCTAGGTAAGGGGAGTAACCAGGGCATATCTTTGGGTGTTAGGAAGTTCATTGGTTGTTATTTTGTATTATAAACATGTATGTGGGTCGTTGTTGTGAGTATGTTATTTATGGATTCTTGTGGTGGCTGTAAATTGGGGTTATTCATTGAGAACCGTGGGTTTCCTAGGGTTGTTGAGGGTGCGAGAACTTTGTGGAGAGGAGGGTTTCGGTTTCTTCTTCTTGGTGGATAGAGTAGGGTTTTCCGTTGGATTAAGTGGTGGAAGGGATGTGTCGGGATGTGTCGGGATGTGTTGTTGGTCTGTGATTGTTGAAGAAGAGAGATAAGTGAAAGAGAAAGCAAGGGGTAGGGTGTTGTACTTGAAGTAGGTGAGAGAATTTTGCATGGAAGTTACGTGGTTTTCATTTGGATGGAAAATATAAGTTTTTTATAAAATAATAGGGAGACGGAGTGTCTCTCTACTGGGCACACTGTGAGCATTAATTTGGTGATGAAAGGAGTGAGAAAAGTGTATATATTATGAAAAGATAAAAAAAAAAAGGAGGCGTGGTCCCGCGTTGGAGTTAATGAAAAATAAAAATAGAGCAGTAATACAGTGACACGCCTACATGTCAGTTACATTCATATGACACGGTCGACGTTATTTTTTTTTTTTAAAAAATTGCATACTGCTTGAGGGTAAAAAGGGGAGAAATGTAAATTTCGTTTTCGTTCTTCTTTCGGTGGTGAATGAAAAAACCCATTTAGGTTAACTTTCTCTGAATTGCTTCTCTCACGTTCTCCCTCCTTCTTCATTGCTTCCCATTTGTGTTTTTGAGGTGGTTGAATCGGTGGTTGTGGAGGTTTTTCGTGGGTTTGAAGGTGTAGCATCATTGTGTCGCTCCCAATCGGTGGTTGTGGAGGTTTCCGGTGGGTGTGAGGTTTCCGATTGGCATTTCCATTTTTGTGGCTTATTTCATGTGTGACTTTGAGGTAAGAGGTTTCTAATTTTTTCTTTCGTAGTTTTACCCTTTTGAGCAGTTGGGGTGATGGACTGTGTAACAGTTAGTTTCTGGAAATTTTATGTCTATTATGTGCATGTGAAGTTCGAATGTTTTTATTAAGGCAGTTTGGATACAATGTGGGTTGTTATTATTTTGGTTCGAGCTAGATAAGTGTCTATATCTGTTATCTGGTTGAATCTGAGTGTGGATACATTTGTTTATTGCTTTGTAAGTTAATTTGTGTTTCAAAAAAATTACAATCCGTGATATGCTCTGTTTTTACAAAATCAATACGTTTAAAAGTTTACAAGGGAAGGTTGTCTTCATTAGGGGATGATGATAATAATGTTAAATTTTGTGTCTATGATTAATAAGATATTTGTTATATTAGATGCATGTTCATATATATTATGTTGTTAATAAAATAGGCTCTTGTTTTTCTTTCACCTGTAGAATTGTACAGTAACTAAAATCATGTCAAGTTTCCTCACTTTTGTAGCTTGTAAGTATGTTGTTTTAAACCATGAATAGTATAATAGTTTGAATGTGACATTAACTAAAAAAACGTAAAACATGTTAAGGAAGATTAACTATGAAACCTCCCACAAGTTCCATTGCTTGCTTATCAGTGGAACTTTCAATGTCTATGGCACAATGCTGATGATAAAGTTTGAATCTGTAAGAATACTCATAATGAAGTGTTTTCGGTTGAGAATGGTCATATTTTAAATGTCTCTGGTAAGTCCATTGAAAGTTGTAATTGACTCAACCTAATCACATTTTCCTACACTGAATCTTGGCTGAAATTTTGAAGGTGATTGAAGCTAAAGTTCATTTTATGGATTTACAATATGTTTGTTTTTTATTAAGTTCATCACTTTCACGATCATCACAATAAATGATTCCTTATCTTATAAAAAAATTAAAGAGTATTTTAGGATTAAAGAAATTGTGCTAATTAATAGTATAAGAAAAATCAGAAAGGAAGTTGGATTTGAAGGACCATGGTTTTAAGTCAATATAAGCAAAGTGGTTGTTAATGATGAAGACAGGGCATAAATGATGGTTGTGGTCATGGGCAGACCTAGACAATAACCCTGCAAGTACTACTACCCTTACAACCCTTTCTCTTTTCCAACATATAGTTGAAGTGAATGGTTCCCTATCATCCTTTCAAAAGGAACGATTAAAGTCGACACCTTTCAAGTGGCTGGTGGATATGGTTGACAATATGGTTATTTGTAGCCCCATTCTTCTAGAGTTAATTACTAAGTGGATGTGGTTCATTAGGCGTTTAGGATTAGGGGGAATTTAATGCCTTTTAGAGTTGAGGAAGTTTGTTTTTTTTAGGCTTACCCAATGTTGGTGAAAGAATTAATTTAGAAAATGATGTTGGTGGCATTGTCAATAACTTGTTTAGTGATGAGGACATCACAATTTTAAGTATAATGGAAAAGTTGACACAAAAAAATTTTAATCCAAAAAAAGTGTTGACAATTTTTGTAGGTTGTATATTTTGTTAGCTTTTGGAACATTTTATCTTCCTAGGAATAGTAATGTGATAAATAGTGTCCCTTTCAGTAAATTAGATAACATTAATGACCTAATTATATACAATTGGGGTGATGTTGTACATGGTTTGATAGTTAGTACTTTGAATCGGGCATCCGATAAATACAATCGCAAAACTTACCACAAAGTTATACACCTAGGTGGGTGTGCAACAGTTTTGCAGGTATGCTTATACCTGTTGTGATATTTTCGCAAAACTGTTACGAAATAAATTATGCTATTTTTGGAAAGATTTATAACTATTGTGATGAACTTTACAGTTGTGGGTTGTTGAACACATCAGTTTGTATCATGTTGTTGGAAGGTGTATTTTTCCTCGATTTCTTGATTGGGTTGTAATTAAAGATAAAAGGAAAAGAATAAAATCATTTTTTGAACGAACTGAGGTTATTGCATTTATTTTGTTATGTTCCTTAGATTTTTGTTGTTATTTCCTTAATAGGATTTGTTAGTGTTTGTAAAATTCTATTTGTTTTTGAAGATATTGTGGGATTGCAATAAGACGTCTTGAAGAAGAGGTTTTCTATGAGATGCCATCTTTTAATGATGGTATGGAGGGACCTTCCATAGATGACAATATCAAAGATTTAACTATTGTGAATTTTGTGGATGGGGGTATGGAGGGACCTTTCATAGATGACAACATTGATTTTGCACGTGTTTACACCACCTGCATTTTAGCGCTTTGTAATGATGGTGATCAGTAAGTCATACACAGCACAATGTATATATATATATATATATATATATATATATATATATATATATATATATATATATATATTAAATGATTTATAAATGTGTTAGAAATGAACATTGTGATGAATTTCTTTGTTTTGTATATAGAGTGCTTGTGGAGGTCTCAAACAACATCTTGACAAGAGCTGACTTGCAATGCTTTCGACCTCGTGCAAAAATTGATAACATGGTAAGTAGTAAGACCCGAAAAATTTGTACTATTGATTGTATGAGTTGGTTATTATAATATCCTTGCCTATCTGGATGTTAAGTGGAGTGTTAAGGGGTATGATCAATCTTAATATGAATTGGGCTCTTACATACATATGGATTTATTTGATGTGTAAATGTTGGAATTGTGTAGGTTATATCATTCATTGTTATGTATTAGGATGCACAATAACTGTTCAAGTCAGATGGGGTTTAAGTAGCATGAGATAAGGGTAAAGGGGTATATTTGCTATTATCCATTGTTCATATTTGAAAAACACAACTTTAGTGATTTGTAGGTCACATAAATTACTTATTAGGTAATTTTAAATTTGTGAAAATTGTTGGATAAATGAAGTTGTTACATTGATATGAAAGATGGCTATTTAAGGTGGTAAATGATATGAAATCACTTAAAAGTATAACACTGAATCTGTTTGAGTTTGTTAATTAAAAAAAGTTGCTTTTAGGTGTGTTTATATCATGGGAGAATAAGTTTAACTGTGTTTTAGGTTTGTTAAGTTGTTTTCCATTTTTGTAATAATAAATCTGTAGTTGAAAGAGTGGTATGGATGGTACATAAAAATGTTCGTACATTGACATTTATATATTGATAATGAACTTGGTTGATTATGTTTGAAGATGTATGAAGGTTATAAATATTATAATATTGCTTTATTAATTCCAGATTTGTATATGATTGGTTATGACATAAATCAATCAGGTTGTGGAGATAAATTGATAGCTTATGATGTAGTGATAGTATAGTTTGGAAAAATGTAATTATATTGCAAAATTTTAAGACTTTACTTTAGACTTTGATGTGCTTAATTGACTTCAAGTTTGATGAACTTTTGGTGTAGGTTATGTTGTTTGCCACTAGGATGCTTGTGTATAATCAATTGCAGAAATCAGGAATTATCAATCGGTGTTTTTTCAATCCTTTTTTTGCGATACGTTAATTATTAATTTTGATTACATTGTAATAAAATACATATGTTTAAACTAATGTTACGAATGCAACTTTTGTAGACAATGGTAATTGAAAGCAACTGATTACCATAATTTTTTCAAACCCCAATGTTTTTCATTACATCATTTGTTAACATCTGAATTTGTAAGTACACGTATTATATGTTTATCATAACATGTGTTGTTCAATGTTTTGATCTTTGTGGTTGTGGTTCTTTAGTTGTTTGTGCCCACTATTAGTGATGACCATTGGTGGTGCTATTGTGTGAACTGTCAATCAAGGGAATTGTTCATTTTGGATGCTCTTGGTCATAAGAGGCGGTCCAGAAATGCTATTGACAAGGCTATGGTAAGACAATTATTGTTGTACTATTGTTCTTTTAAGCCAACTATTATTTTATAGTACAAGGTTTACAAAAGTATTTAATGTGTTCAATACAAATTTGTAAGGTTGCTATTTTGCAAGACTTATTCAATATGATTGATAAAGACGCAAATTGTAATGAATGGGAATTTAAGGTGATTAAAGAAGATTTGTCAGTGCAACCAAATACGTTAGTGACATTGTCAATAACCAATTTATTGGGTTTTGTGATATATGTGATGTTTCTAATCTTTGTTTAATGTGTAGGTATGATTGTGGTTTGCTAGTGATTAAGTATATGGAGTTATGGGACCACCAACCTAAATTTGATGGGAATAAAATGCATGATTACACAACGGTTTGTATTGTTGATGTATATGTTTATTTTAATACGATTTATGTTGAGAGGTTGTTAACTGTAACATTTGATAACACTACTACTATTGCAGGAACAATTACAACTTCTTAGACAACAAATTGTTTGTGAGTGAGTATTACACAAAGAAAATGTTCATAGAAGTACGATAATCAAGAAATGTGGGATGTTATAGCCATTGATGAAGTCATCAAGTAGGAGAACCTGAACACGTTATATACATTTTGAAGGGGAACAAGTTGTAATAGATAACATGATTTCATTGATGTATATATTGAATGCTATTAAGCATTGTATATTTTAGTTAAATGAGCAATGACACTTGATGTAATAGCCGCAACACTGATTGAATATGTTAAAATCAGCTATGTATATTTTATTTAACATTTATTTAGAATGTCATTATTGATTTCTGTTCCAGGTAGTTCTTTAAAGAGGTTATTATTTCGGGTTTGGTGAACAACTTCATTATTTTCGGTTGGGTGAACAACTTCAATGAATGAAGCTGTTGTACTTGTTAGCATACAAAACCCTTCATTGGATAACCACTTAGTGGAGTAAATAAAATGATCCTTCATATTTTATTTAACCATTTTTTTAGATGTACAAAAGCAACAACATAAATAACCACAAAGAACAGAGGAGATAACCAGTAACTGCAGCAATATATGTGATTACATCTATCCTGAACAACTACTACATTTGTTGTACATAACCAGTTCAATAAATAATCACATAACACTGATTACATAACTACTTACTGCAACAAAGTTATGTGATAATATTGGTAATCAAGTTAACCACTTTTAATGTTGTCCAGAAATGTCTTCAGAAATAACCACATATTACTGAGTAGATAACCACTTACTGCACCAATATATGTGATGATATGTATCCTCATAAAGTAGTAGATTTGTTTTACACTACGATTTTGATAGCACACCAGAATCCCTTCATTGGATAACCACTTAGTGGAGTAATTAGCATGATCCTTCATATTTTACTTAACAAATTTTTTAGATGTACAAAAGCACCAGAAGAAATAACCACATACGACAGAAGAGATAACCACTTACTGCAACAAATTGGAAATTTTTTGTCATATGAAAACAACATAACATAAAACTTAGGACATATCATACATTACATTACCACTTAATGCAGCAACACATTCATGAAGCTGCCTTCAGTACATATCAATATTTACTACATAACACATGTAAGTAAACACCCAAAATATTCAAAACTAAAAATAACGACAATTGTCCACATTATAATAAGGAATTCATGAAAGTCCTCATTTTCTTCAACTTTAAATGTTCTTCTTTGATCCACTGCCTTCAGGTTTGTTGTTGTGAACAAGTAGAATGAATTTGCTAAGGAAGTCATCAATGGAACTTTTTGGAGGCTTGTTGGTAACAATTGGTATTGATAGACATACTAGATCATTAATTGGGCAGCCAATATCATACGGAGACTATCATTCAAAGTGCTAAAAAAAGTTCAGAAAAAATATAACTCCACAATACAAAATAGTTATAAACTTTACCTTAACAATATTGTTAAGAGTTATGTTAAGATAGTATGTTTCGCGTATTGGTGAAAAAATTGCAACCTGTTCAAACATTATTGGATTACTACATATATTGATGTGTGAATATAAGGACATTAACTAAGTATTTTTCATAAAAAATATACTAACATCTTGTAGGACTATCACACTACCAACTTTTAAGTGTGGACCAATTTCAGGATGATCAATTGCCTTGTGGTGAACACTTGCTTTTACACTACTTGTTGGATCTTGTAAAGAGGTACAATTGTCATAAAAAGAGTTCAACATGGTAGTCAAAGTAACTTAACATTTAACTAAGCCCATTAACAATATACATCAACAAACCCGAATTGTTATTTTCATGTCGCCAAGTCCGTTATGTTCACAAGATTTAACAAGACATCGCAACAAGGACACCTTACACGTTCCTTTAAACGAATCAAGGGTTGAGATATGTTCAACCTCATGTTTAACTAACAATCCTAGAAATCAAATTATTGTTATCATAATGTTACTGAAATCACTAATTTTTCATGTCTTTGAAGATCAATTCCCTAATAGTGAACTTACCATGGATGTCAATGAAATTTTCAGCTCATAGCCAAGCATTGGATGTGAAGTCACGATCAAAACTGGCTTTTGATATGTCACTCAAAAATTCTTGTGTGGGAATGTTTTCATTTAGTTGGCGGTTGACCATAGTTGTCTCAATGACACCAGCAGGGCCCGAAATCACATTGTTATTCGAATTGCAACGACGAATAAAACAATCAAGATCACTTTCATCAATATCAAGTTGTTCCCAAGCTTCCATTGGTATCTGTTTCTGTTCACAAAAACATAAAATGAGGAGTAGTTGGCTTAGCTAAGTAAAGTTTTGGTTGAGTGTGAAGGAAATGTAACCTAACCCTTGTGCATACCTTCAAACTTCAGTTAGAAGTGCCAAGGTCTGTCTTCTTCTTCACTAAAAAATAAATATGAACACCAAGTAAACATAAACAAAGTAAATCAATGTGCTAGTTAAGCAAAGAATTGGTTGTGTGCAGCAAATGTAACCAAAACATTGGGAAAACCTCAAAACAACAGATACAAGTGCCAAGTTGTGTGTTGTTCTTGAATAAAAGATAAAAGCAAGAGGAAATGAACATAAACAAAGTTAATCCATGATTTAGCTAAGCAAAGAGAACGTTGTGGATGAAACAAATGAAACCATAACAGTGGGCATACCTCTAAAACGAGGATACTCGTGCTTCCCTTGCACATAAATGTTTGGTCTACCCACATCAGCACAACTTTTAATAACATTCATATGCAATGACGAAAATTCCCCTATTAAGCATTAATTGTGATTGCTTGTGATAGAAGTCATGGAATGACAACTCCATTAAATGCCTCTGCCAAATTTTAAAGACCCGGACCCTTTTTCATCTTTCGACTGCAATGAGAAGTGGGGAAGATTGTTTTTCGATCATGTAGTTATTAGGAAACTGTAAACCTTAAAATTGGAAGAAGATGAAATGAGTGAATGGAGTGGTGTAACCCATTTATTGAGGTACCTCTCTGTCAACAACCACTAAAGTTGTATTAAATAGGTGAGTCATTACAACTATTTTTTGTACAAAATATAAATTTTTGTGTTGCCCAGAAGGTTGAAGGTTGTTGAAGTTATTTAATGTTGGGATTTATATTTGTCATCTTCCTTGTATTTGTCATCTTCTTCTCAACAAAATATTTATTTTTATACCCCCTTTTAATTTAATGACATGGCATAATGGTTTGTAATGTTAACTGTGAGATAATTGTTTCCATACTGGTCATTTCAAGAAATGCAATGGCGCAGCAAATGGTTATTTGCTCATTCATATGTGGTTATTTCTTAAACTGGTTATGTACATCTATAAAAATGATTAAGTTAATTATGAAGGATGATATTAATTAGTCCACTAAGTAGTAATTATTCTTGTATTGAATTATTTTAGGAGAAGTAGGGACATGGACCATATAAATACATGTTTGGATGATATTAAATTTCATGAACAACATTTAATGGTCCAATAAGTGGTTATTTGCTCATTCGTATGTGGTTATTTCTTAAACTGGTTATGCACAACTAAAAAAATGATTAAGTTGATTATGAAGGATGATATTAATTAGTCTAGTAGGTAGTAATTATTCTTCTATTGAATTATTTTAGGAGAAGCAGGGACATGGAGCATATAAAAACATCTTTGTATGGTATTGAAATTCATAAACAACATTTAATGCTACAGTAAGTGGTTATTTCCTCATTCGTATGTGCTTATTTCATATACTGGTTATGCACATCTACAAAAATGATTAAGTTGATTATCAAGGATGATATTAATTAGTCCAATAAGTAGTAATTATTCTTGTATTGAATTATTTTAGGAGAAGTAGGGACATGGAGCATATAAATACGTGTTTAGATGATATTGAATTTCATGAACAACATGACAAACCAATAGAAGAAATAAATGAAAACCATGTTCAACCTAAGTCAATCCCTCCAACAGTTGGAATGGTTTTTGAAATTGTTACTGAAGTGAAGTCATTTTATAGATAATATGCAATATCAAAGGGTTTTGGAATTCGAACAAGGAGTTCAAGGAAGAACAACAAGAACGAATTATGTTACTTCATGATGGTGTGTTGTAGGGCTGGAAAATATGATCTTAGTCCAACAAAGTCAAAATTGTTCTGAGGCAATAAAAGGATGAATCTCAACATCAAAAGAACACTAGACTTGAATGCCGAAGCAGGACTTAGGATTAACAAGATGTTAGAAATTATGTGGCCAAACAAAGAAGAGCATTATCAAAAGATGGTGATGTTAAGGCACTCTTAAACCATTTCTCTTCCATGAGAGAATTAAATAAGAATTTCTTTTTCGAGATTGATGTTGATGACGACAACCACATACTAAATGTGTTTTGAGCTGATGCACGAAGAAGGACAACTTGTGAGTATTTTGGTGATGTGATATCTTTCGACACAACTTACTTAACGAATAAGTACGACATGTCATTTGTTCCTTTCGTTGATGTTAACCACCATGGGAAATCTATATTGTTAGGTTGTGGTTTGTTATGTTCAGAGCACACATATTCATTCGTTTGGCTCTTTAATTCATGGCTTCGGTGCATGTCCAACAAAGCACCCTAAGGAATTGTTATGGATCAATGCAAAGCAATGAAGAAAGCAATAGAAGTCATGTTTCCTAACACTCGACATAGGTGGTGCTTGTGGCATATAATGAAAAAAATACATGAGAAGTTACAAGGTTATGCCGCTTACAAAGATATCAAGCGACAACTTAAGCAAGTTGTCTACAATTCTAATTCAGTTGATAGTTTTGTTTATGGATGGGAAATGATGATAACAATATTTTAACTTCAAACGAATGAATGACTTTCTTCACTTTACGAAGAACGATGCAGATGGGTTCCTTGTTACTTGAGAAACACTTTTTGGGCTGGCATGTCAACCACTCAATGAAGCGAGAGCATGAATGCATTCTTAGATGGATATATTAACTCACAAACTACTCTTCAAGGATTTGTTAAAAAATATGACAATGCACTACAACATAAGACAGAAAAAGTGACCCAAGCTGACTTCACGTTCTTAAACACAACTCTTGCATGCTGGTCACAACCACTCATAGAGCGACAATTCCAAAAGCATTACACACATGCTAAATTCGTAGAAATACAGTCATAATGTAGAGGTAAGATTAATTTTTTCATTGATGGTGTTGTTGTACAAGAAAATTCATCATTGTACAAGGTCATGGAGGACTTCATTCACAATGAAATAAGGCAAGAGAGGGTATTCATGGCTACATTTCAGCGAGACACAATGAATGTCAATTGCAGTTGTTTGCTTTTTTAGTTTAGGGGCATTATATGTAGACATTGTGTATGTGTCCTGGCACAAGAACGTGTAACAAAGCTTCCTGCTAAGTACATACTAACAAGATAGTGTAAAAATGTTCAGAGAAAGCACACGTATATTAGAGCAACATACAACAACAAAGAAAAGGATCCACATATTGAACGCTATGATAACTTATGCAAGACTTTTGGAAATATTGTTGAGATTGCTTGTGAGTCAATACACATGACACAATTATTGGTTGACAACCTTAGATCATTTCTGAACAAGCATGGCCTACAAATTTCTCTTTCTCCATACGTCAACAACAACACCCAAATAGAACAACAACACATGCATCATAGTAACATAGCCCATGATGTTGACACAACTACAAACAATGTTCAAATCGAAAGCCCTAGATCTGTCAAGCGAAAGGGGCGGCCTAGGACAAAAAGGTTGAAATCCACATCTGAGAAACTAAGAAGGAAGAAACCATTAGCAAAAAGCAGTAGTCAACCATCCATACATATTGTTGTAAATTGGTATTTGATTATTTCTTAGCCATATCACTTCAAATAAACATATTGCAGGTGTTAAAGTTTCCAAACTAACGCAATTTCAATTGACTTCATATCTACAACTCTTAAAGGAAACTATGATGGACGTACCGAATGCAACATTCAGCAATAACATTGATGTCACACTAAACAAAAATTACACAACAACCAACTCAATTGGACAGGTAAGACTCAATTTCAATTTCACAGTTCATTGATTTCACATTTACTACGTCATACTTATATGTAGATGTCATGCATCGAATGTTGTCTCATGCAGGTATCAACTATGCAATCACATGCGTTCATGTCACTGCTCACATCTTTACACAATGACATGCATAACACGCAATCATCCACAACTAACATTGACAATGATTTTGGATAACAAATTTCACACTAATGTTTCAATTCCTCACATCTATGTAACGTAATTTTTTTTGGTATTGTCATTTGAAATATGGACAAAATGAATGCCATATTTACCCATATTCTACACAAATGTTATATTGATGTGATTTTGTAAAACATTTTTTATACTTACTGCACCAGTTATATCCATTTGAACTATTTTGTTTTTGTACAAAATGTATGTGACAACCAACCACAAATTTTTAATTCAATAACCACTTACTGCAGGAAGAAATCATACCACTTAAAGTGACCAAATAACAATTCTGCATAATACCAGTCCATTTAAACACATAACTTGATGCACATTAACTGCTTACTGAACTATTCATATAAAATCACTTCAAATGAGGTTCATCAATTTACTGTTGTACAAAATGTGTATAATAACTAACCACATCAAGTTCGTTGTATAACCGCTTATTGCACGAATCATTGTCACCAATAAATTGGTTACCAATTTGTTTTAAAACACAATTATAATTTACGCACACAAATCAATGTCAACAATTCTATCTTATCCATTTTGATGTAAAACATAATTATAATTTAAGTACACCAATCATTTATTTATATTGTGTTGTGGTTTTGTGTTATGAATAGAAAGTGTTTTAGAGCATTGACTATATAAGTTCATTAGTTATTGGTTATCTTTTATGAAGTACATGGTTACATTGGATTGCTGCTGTTATGAACAAAAACAACATCACAATTATGTATTCCCAAATCAAATTGATTGAACCATGAAAATGAACAACTCAATAACAATTACAAATGGATCATATAATCAAACTTTATTCATAACAAAATGTCAACAATTTACATCATTCAAAATTACAATTGTGTTTGGTAACAATATTTATGAATTGAAGCATATACACAAAGACAAACAAGTTCATTAACTATTCAATGCGTCTACACTTTTTTTTCCTATCCAATATTGTCCCAGGGGTCCTCAAACTAAGACTTTTCACACGCATTCTAGGTTGAGCTTTTAAAATGTCAGAATTTTGAATATCCATCTCTTCATTACCCAAAACATCACATCCTATTTCATTGAAACTTTTTACAACATCATCACGTATAATGTCAGAAACCTCCTCTAAATTGGACTTCTCAACATCATCACCTTCCATGACTAAATCTTTCTTACTATTTGACTTCTTTACACCAAAATCTAGTATCTCATAATCTTGTTGTATATTAGTGGTCCCGAAATCAGCAAGTAACATGTCAGAAACCTTCTCTGAATTGGACTTGTCTACATCATCACCTTCCATGTCTAAATATTTCTTCCTAATTGACTTCAAAACACCAGAAAGTACTAACTCATAATCTGCCTATGAATTACTGGTCCCAAAATCATGAACTAACTTTTCATAATCTTTATTTGAATTTGAGTTCCCAACATCATCAGCACGTTGTCTCTTCTATGCAACAAACATTTCTAGCTTGTCAACCGCTTTCTCAAGTTTGGCAATGGATGCCTCTTGGTCAACAATGATAGCAAGCAAAGCTTCATTTTCTGTAACAATATCAGCCATAGATCACCTTTGCAAGTTCTTCTTCACTCTAGCATTATGATGACCAACTAAGGCTTCTTTAACTATTTCAGTAATCATCTCTTCATTGGTTACATATACCTCAGTAATGACCTATACAAAACAAAATAAGCACACAAATCATATTAAAATCATTACAAATTACACAACAAATAATTACTAGAAGCTATTTAAATCTCACTTCATTACAAAAAAAAGGCTTTTTCAAGTTCTACATCACCAACTTTAACATGTATCCAATGAAGGAGTCTAGGTAAACAACTTTTTGTTTTAGACAACTTCTTCTGACCAAATAAAACATGTTCCATTGTCCAAATCTGTTACATAAAAAATTCAATTTCAAATAACTAACAATTATAAATTATAACACAATAACTTTTGTCACTAACATCAAAATATACTTGTAATGCAAATACGCAACCAACCACATGACAGTGTGATCTTTTTTGTCTCTTCCCTACACACAATGCAGCATCACACAAACTAGAAACCAAATACTCATAAATAACATGCCCCTAGTTATACTTTCCAATACATGAAAAATCATCTAATAATTTAAATAAATATGAACTTTTCCAGCTCTATTTGGAAAGAAAAACTCACTCAACCCTAACAATAAATATAATCTACAAACATCAGTCACTTCATCCCCTTTTATATGCTTTTGAATTTCTTCATAAACATTATGTACACTTACATCAATTGTGTCAAAAAATCTCCAAGTATGACAATCAACTTCCTCTTTAAACAACTTAAACATCTCTCTATTAACCCTAACCCCTACACCTAAGCAAACGTCTAACTTGGTGAATGGAATAAAGACAGAACCTAACTTCAAACCCGCCCCTCCTCTCTGACCATCTACTACACAATTCTAAAAGTAGTGTCCTACTCATTTTGGCATCCACATCAATGGACAATAGCCATGCAAAAGGAGTTGTTTGAGTGTTAGATGTTAAGGATTTATTTTCTGTTAGTTGGGCTTAGCCCATTCTGTATTAAGGGCATTGGCCCTTATGTTTCACTATAAATAAAACTACCCTTAGTGTATTCAAAATACAAGGGGATATTTTCTCCTAATCCTCTCCATTTCTCACATGGTATCTAGAGCATAGGATTAGGTCCAGCCAACTCTAGTTTCCGGCACAACTCATCGCCGCCGCCGCTGTGGCCGCCGCTGTCGCCGCTGCCGCCTCCGGCGCCGCCGCCGCCGCCGCCGGAGTTCCAGAATTGACCGACGACCACATCATCGGCATCGTCTCGCCCGGGCGACCACCGTGGTACAAATATCGCAGCCAACGGACCAGTCACGCGCCTCCACGCGCCGCCGCCAGAATCGCCGGAGCCGCCGCTTCCCACCGCGCGTGACGGCGCGTCGCCGGAGAGTTCCGTTGCCGATCTGGATCGCCGTGATCGCCTCCTCGTCCTCTTTCTGGATCTGTGATCGTTGCGTCAATCGGAGCACTTTGGATTTTTAGGGTTTCTCCTTCTCCATGGCATCTTCCTCTTCTACGAACACTTATGTTGGTGGCTCTTCTTCTGATCCTTCAATATACACCAATTATGTGAATGTACACTTGTCTATTGACAAGTTAGATGGCACAAATCATGCAACATGGGCGTCTGACATCAAACTTTGGTTGAAGAGTCAGGGGTACTTAGATCACCTTACTCAAGATGTGACTACTGCTACAACGGATGACACTTCCCGCTGGATGAAAATTGATGCTCAGCTATGCATTGTCATAAAATCCACCATTCACTCCTCGTTGAAACAAATGTTTCGATCATATGAAACATGTTCAGAAGTTTGGGCACAGGCGAAGTTGTTGTACACAAATGACACTCAACGCCTGTATGGTGTTTGTCAGGACCTATTAATTGTTATTGGTCCACGCAATCATGGTCCCATGGCCGAATATTTGGGTAAAATTCATGCCCTTCTTCATGATTTTAATGATATATTACCTCCTGCTCCCACTCCTGCTGAAGAACTGGAACAACGATCAAAGTTCTTCATGTTGTTGGCTTTATACGGACTCTCTGATGATATCTCTCATGTCCGGGATCAGATTTTGGGTTCTCCTGTCATACCCAACTTTACTTCTACTTGTTCAGCTCTTCTGCGTATACCGAGCAAACCAGTCACTGAGACATCTCCTCATATTGATGACTCCTCAGTTATGGCTATCCAACGTAATGATCGAAGTCGGCCTCGCAGGCAAAATAAAGGACGTGTTACAAAATGTGACCACTGTGGCAAGTTAGGCCACAAAATTGATCAATGTTATGCACTTCATGGACGACCTCCTCGACCTGTAGCAATGGCCAATTCTGAACCATCTGGAGACCCTCCTACTTCATCTAATACCGTAGAAAAACCTGCAATCTTTAACGAATTTCTCAGATGGTATGAGGATCGTCAGCACTCTAGTTCCACTACATCTGCATCTGTTGCACGTACAGGTACACCTTTTGTTGGTCTGACTCACTTTCACTCCCTCGGATCTTGGGTCCTTGACTCAGGCGCCACCGATCATATCACTGGTAACAAGTCCTTATTTTCTTCTTTGTCATGTCCGGATAACTTACCCTCGGTAACAATGGCTGATGGGTCTAGAGTCTCATCTCATGGTGTTGGTACTGTTGATATTTTTCCGTCCATATCCATTGATCATGTACTTTATGTTCCCGGGTCTCCTTTCAACTTATTGTCCATAAGTCGTCTAACTCGTACCCTTAATTGTGTTATCTCATTTACTAAAGATTCTGTTTGGTTGCAGGACCGGAGTTCGAAACACATGATTGGCACAGGATGTGAGTCTCATGGCCTATACCATCTCCGCCCTTCTCCACATGTTGGCGTAATCATGGAGTCACCATCCCTTCTTCATGCTCAGTTAGGTCATCCTAGTCTTGCCAAACTACAACAACTTGTCCCGAGATTGTCACAATTATCAAGTTTGTCGTGCGAGTCTTGTCAGTTAGGAAAGCATACTCGTAGTTCCTTTCCTCGTAGTGTCTCACAACGGGCATCGTCCCCTTTTTCATTGGTTCATTCTGACATTTGGGGACCTAGTCGTGTTAAGTCCAATTTAGGTTTTCAGTATTTTGTTACTTTTATTGATGACTACTCAAGATGTACTTGGTTGTTTTTAATGAAGAATCGTTCTGAGTTGTTTCCTATTTTCCAATTATTTTTCAATGAAATAAAAACACAGTTTGGGGTTTCTATTCGAACTCTACGTAGTGATAATGGTCGTGAATATCTTTCTCAATCGTTTACACATTTGATGGCTTCTCATGGCATTCTTCACCAAACCTCATGTGCTTATACCCCTCAACAAAATGGGGTGGCTGAGCGCAAGAATAGACACCTTATTGAGACAACTCGTACTCTTCTAATTCATGGTCAAGTACCCTCACGTTTTTGGGGTGACGCCGTTCTCACGGCATGTTATCTTATAAACCGCATGCCATCTTCCGTCTTAGATAACAAAATCCCTCATTCTATCTTGTTTCCTCAAGATCCTCTACATCCTTTACCTCTTAGAGTTTTTGGGTCTACTTGTTTTGTTCATGATTTTAGTCCTGGTCTTGATAAGTTATCTTCTAGGTCTCACAAATGTGTCTTCTTAGGATTTCCACGGTCACAAAAGGGCTATAAGTGTTTTTCCCCTTCCCTCAATCGTCATTTTATCTCTGCTGATGTTACTTTTGATGAATCTTCTTTCTACTTTTCACATCTATCTTCGAGTTTTGAACCTCCACCTGTTACTGTTGATATTCCTATTTTCTGTGATTCTCCTAGTGATGCTCCACCCATTTTGTCTCCTCCTTCTTTGGACTCTCATTCACCACAGGATCGTCCTTCACCACCACCCCTTCAGGTGTATAGTCGTCGCAATCGTCTCCCTCATGACTCACTTCCAGTGCCGGTTCCTGTGTCTCCTCCGGCTCCAGCAAATGAGTCTGACCTGCCCATTGCCCTTCGTAAAGGTATACGCTCTACCCGTAACACTTCTCCCCATTATACTGTTCTTAGTTACCACAGATTGTCACCATCTTTTTATACATGTCTCTCATCCATTTCTTCTGTGTCCATTCCCCACTCTGTGGGTGACGCCTTAACTCATCCTGGCTGGCGTCAAGCTATGCTGGATGAATTAAGTGCTTTACAGAAAAGTGGAACTTGGGAGCTTGTCCAATTACCATCTGGAAAGTCTGTTGTTGGTTGCAGGTGGGTGTATGCTATCAAGGTTGGTCCTGATGGCACTATTGATCGTCTCAAAGCTCGCTTGGTTGCCAAAGGCTACACACAGATTTTTGGTTTGGATTATGGTGATACCTTTTCTCCAGTGGCAAAAATGACCTCTGTTCGCCTATTCATTGCCATGGTCGCTCTTCGCCAATGGCCTCTTCACCAACTTGATGTCAAAAATGCTTTCCTTAATGGTGATTTGCATGAAGAAATTTATATGGAGCAACCGCCTGGCTTTGTTGCTCAGGGGGAGTCATCTGGATTGGTATGTCGTCTTCGCAAATCCTTATATGGCCTAAAACAATCTCCTCGGGCCTGGTTTGGTAAATTTAGCTGTGTTGTTCAACAATTTGGTATGTCTCGCAGTGAAGCGGATCATTCAGTGTTCTATCGCCACTCAAATGCTGGATGTATCTACTTAATAGTGTATGTCGATGATATTGTTCTCACAGGAAGTGACTATCTTGGCATCTCTAAGATGAAACAACACCTTTGCCATCATTTTCAAACCAAAGATCTTGGCAAACTCCGGTATTTTTTGGGTATTGAAGTAGCACAATCCAACACCGGTATTGTCATATCTCAGAGGAAGTATGTGTTAGACATCTTGGAGGAAACAGGGTTAATGAACTCTAAATCTGTTGAGACACCTATGGATCCTAACATCAAACTCCTACCAAATCAGGGGGAGCCTTTCTCAGATCCTGAACGGTACAGAAGACTAGTTGGCAAATTAAACTATCTTACTGTTACACGTCCTGACATTTCCTTCGCAGTTAGCGTTGTGAGTCAATTCCTAAACTCCCCATGTGAAGACCATTGGGATGCGGTTGTTCGCATACTGAAGTATATTAAAGGATCACCTGGAAAAGGTTTGCTATATGGTCCTAACAACGATACAAAAATCGTTTGTTATTCAGATGCTGACTGGGCTGGTTCCCCGTCTGATAGGAGATCTACTTCTGGATATTGTGTCTCTGTTGGTGGCAACCTAATATCATGGAAAAGTAAGAAGCAAAGTGTTGTGGCAAGGTCCAGCGCAGAAGCAGAATATAGAGCTATGGCATCAGCTACTTGCGAGCTTGTGTGGCTTAAACAATTACTCAGTGAATTGAAATTTGGAGATGTCACTCAAATGACACTTATATGTGATAATCAAGCTGCTCTCCATATCAGCTCTAACCCTGTCTTTCATGAGAGAACCAAGCACATTGAAGTTGATTGTCACTTTATTCGAGAAAAGATCATATCCGGAGACATCAAGACTGAGTTTGTTAACTCAAGCAACCAGTTGGCAGACATATTCACTAAGTCCTTACGAGGACCTAGAATTGATTATCTTTGTAACAAGCTTGGAACATATGATTTATATACTCCAGCTTGAGGGGGAGTGTTAGATGTTAAGGATTTATTTTCTGTTAGTTGGGCTTAGCCCATTCTGTATTAAGGGCATTGGCCCTTATGTTTCACTATAAATAAAACTACCCTTAGTGTATTCAAAATACAAGGGGATATTTTCTCCTAATCCTCTCCATTTCTCACAGTTTGTATACATGTCTTTTGCACATCCGTTAATAATGTGTTCACATGTACCAAGTATTTTGTCCTACATGAATGTCGTGCATAAACCTATATATCAAGGTACAAAATTGAACAAGTCAAACAAACCACTTCAACAAATCAATTTTAAAAACATAATACACCATGATGTGCATTCAAACCTGTTTTTCCATAATGACTCTTCCAACTATCTCTATGCTTTGACTGAATGTCCATAAAAGACAAATGTTAGAGTTCAAGCATTAAAACATTTAAATGGAAGACATATATAAACACATCTCACAACAAAATCACATTCAAAAACCATATATAATAATTACATTTTACATGTATTTAATTTCATCTGCCACTCATATACCAAAAAGACATCCAACTAAGAGGAACCAACTCATACTTGTTTTTCAAAGTGTACCTACCATCTAAATTACTTTCCACTTTTATAATCTTTTATTCCCTTTCAACTAATTCCATAACAGTAACACAAATTCATATCTCATCTAACACTTCTCTTACTTAAATAAATAAGTCTAATACTCTTTATTATGGAATGGCAATGTAGATGATCACCACAAATGACGTATACCCCAATAACAAACACGAACATCAAGTCACATGGATATTTCAAATCATTAATGAAGAACTGTGCACAAATTCAAATCCATCACTAGGGCTAAACCTAAAACTTCATTATGAAGAACATTGGTGAATGAGACTGAAAGTGGATTCCAAAACCAGAATGTTACGTCACAAAGGAGCACACTACCATATGGTCCTACTAGGATGATGACTACTTTCTAACAGTACACAAGCCAACATTATCAACATTAATAGACTTATTCAACTAGATAAAGTCAAGTGAAAGGATCAAAGAATGTCATCAAACTTGGTTCAAAATCAAATCCTCATATATAAATCATCATTAAATCCATTTTAATAATTTCCTAATGTCTTTTTACTTTTCTTTCTACCTCTAATCACAGCCTAAAAGTCATACATACTACTCCCCTGAATAGTCAGAATAAAGATAGAAATGAAATACATACTTGACTAATTCAACAAAACTCTCCGGATGAAACAACTTTTGCACCAGCCACTTGCAAGTAGGAAGAAGAATTAAGAGAATAACTCTGTCAAGATGAGCTATGGTTTAAAATTATGAACATTTATCCATCTTAGAGTACCAAAACCTCCACATAATTACATATGAACATCTAAAAAAAGTTCAAAAAATGAAGTACACAAAATGTTAAATAAGCCTACAACAATTACCAAACTATAAAGTACAGAAGAACACAATAACCTTCACTTATAAAATTTGCTCACAATGTCATGGAATATAAAGCTATAATTACCAAACTATAAACTCAAACCAATACTCACCAATGACAGCTAGGAATTGAAGTATAATATATTTGGGAATGAAGAACATAATTTCCCAACTCTTTATACCCCAAGTCATCGACAAAACCTATTTCAATGAAACTGTCTTTGTTTTTGGTTTAGAAAAAGCGAATCAATTTTGTATTTAAAAAATAAAACATTGTATATTAACTAGTAAAGTGCACAGTAACTGAACCACCCCTACAACCAGTCATTTCAAAGTATTTTCATAAAGTATAGATATGATATACTCAGTAATTTTGAGCCTATAATTTATAGGTTACTACATCGTTCATGGATGAGGCAGACTTCCCACACCTATGATAGGAACTATGTTCAAGATTGGCTCCTAACCATTTTTAAAGTTATTGTGACTCATCTCTGAAAGTTCAAAAAGTGCATTGCAGAACATAGGTTGTAGTAGATGCACTAACATTTGAAGGCTTTCCGGGATGTAGAACCTAAAACTCTGCATAAGATGAAACGAGAATTTCAAAAGTGCAAGAGAACGATCAAGCTCATAAAAGAACACAAAGAGGGTGTAGAATAAAGTGGACCTCTAGCCTTTTTAACTTTTTTGTTCAAATAATTATAATTTCTGGCAACCTTTTCTTATATCACCTACACTAGGCTCCACTGTCCCTTACTTCCAAGAGGAGACAGACCCCAAAAAATTATGTGGATACCTTTTTAACACAAATGAACATGATGGACAAGGAGATGCATAAAATATCTGGATCTAGAAAGAGTGTTAGTTAAAGAAAGGCACTTAAAATGTTGTGCTTCGTCTCCATCCCCAAAGGTTTAACAAAACCAGGACAATTCCAGGTGGAAGTTATTGATTAAAATTGTAAAGAAAACAAGAAATGGGTTTCTTACACATTGCAGAACTAAATTAAAATCCAGACAATGGAATAATAGTCAAACTAATAACCCAATAATTCTAGTTAAAGAAGTAACAACCTCTGCTTGCTTTGTGATTAGATGAATAATTTGATTGTCGAGTATCAAATCACTTACATTTTAGCAATCTTGGAAATTGTGATTTACGGTTCTCCCTACCGCAACTCTCTCTCTCTCATGACCTTGCGCCTTTAGTCTAGGGTTAAAGAAAATGAACCAAAAATAAATCCAAAGATACACAAATGATGACAAAAAAAGAAACGAATATAAAGCATACAACCTCCGATTAAATGGAACCCATGGAGTTCTCGATTTCTCTATCAACCCCAACCCTAGCATAGCATGAACACTTCCTCTTCGACTTCTCATGCAGCACGAACACTTGCTCTTCCACTTCTCGCGTTCTCAACCCCAACTCTAGCAGAGCACGAACACTTGTTCTTCCACTTCTCGCGTTCTCAGCCCCAATCCTAGCAGACCACCAACACTGCCTTTCGAAAATGAAATTATGCATAATGAGTCGAATGAAATCAGAGATACCAAAGTGAAATCAAGAGAGAAAAACTTAACTGAAACACAGCGTTTCATTTAGCAAGTAAATGACCAAATCACCCTTCAGCACATTCATACAGTTTGGGCCCTACGCCGTGTCAAATGAGTGTCAAAAACTTTCACTGTGTCAAAGTATTCTTTTCGATAAAAATAATATAAGTAGACTTAGGTGCAGTGTAAAATGATTATAGGTGAAGAGGAAAAAAGAATGAGGTTGTGATAAAATATATAATATAGGTGTGTGCGTGAAGGATTATGTGGGAGAAGTAAGGGTAGTTTCCATGAGATGAGGTTACTTGTTTGGTGAGTAGAAATAAAATGAAGAAAGAGAGATTACGTGCATGGATTATTTTTGCTTTCCTGTGACATATTTAAACGGGTGCATGAAAAGTAGAATGGGAAGTGTACATTTTAGTCTTTTACTTTTTTTTTGGCATTGAATGGTGTAGATTTCACTAAAGAAAAGAAAAGTGAGAATAGGGAAATTTGGGCTTTGGTTTAAATACTGAACCGTTAAGCTAATTTAAGTTTTTTTTTTATATTATATTATGATATATATATATATATATATATATATATAAATAGTAGAATTATTAAGTTTGGCAATTGATTAATCTGTTGGCTGGCACAAAATTAAATTATATACTACTATAATAAAAGTAGTTTGTTGTTTTGTTAGTAAATATTATAAGTTAAGAGATGATACAAATGATTTTCATAATTTAATTTGAGGGATTATTATGTATATAAAATAAATAATAAAAGTTGAATATTTTTATGTGTTGTAGTGGTATTTTATAAAAGTCGTAGTAATTTTATATGTCTTTGTGGTGATTTACTTGAAGTCGTAGTATTTTTATAAGATGTTGTGGTCTTGTATATGAACTCGTAATATTTGGTATGGTATAGTGAAACCTTGTGTTTGATGAGTTAATGTATAGTATTGAGACTATGTATGAAAAGTATTGAGGTTGTGTTATAAGTCTTGTGATTGATGAACAATGCATATTGTTGATATGTATATTTCGAGATAGTAAGATAGATCTTATGATTTATGGAGGAACATGTGATAATGAGATTGTGTATGGAATTTTGATGTGAATACGAAACTATGTCATTTTCCTCATACTGTTGTCATTTGTGTGAGCTTTTCGTATTGCGCTACGATATGGATGTTGAGTCTCATATAGAGACAAAGATTCGAGTGTCACTTCCTTTTGCGCAAGGAGGTGAATGTCTCGCCCAAATGTCGGGGAGATAGGTCAGAAGTTGCGATGGAGGACGACTCGAATCGCCCTATTTTGCGTAACTAGTTGGGACGATAAAGTATAAGGAAATGACATTAGTTTATGAATGAAGTGGTTGTGATATTATTTACGAGTGGAGATATGTTGTAATGACTAGTTATGGTTTGTGTTTCATGCTGTTTTACTATGTTATATGCTATGATGTTATTTCTGGTTGCTCATCCTTGCATGTTGTGATTGTGGTTTTCCACCTACGATGATCGTACTTGTACAAGAGTAGATGGTCTTGCAGATAAGACTGGATCGAAGTAGCTGACGAGAGTTGGGATCTTTGATTTCAAAATTTAGTATTTTGTATTTAAAAGTTTTAAAACTTGGTATCTTTATGTAAAAGTGATATTCTAAAGATTTCAAGCGATATTTATAATTATGTTTAGCTTCCGCATTTCAATAGAATAAAGTTTGATCATCTTTAATGAATATTTTATGGAAAGGTTATGTAACAAAAAAAAAGAAAAATTACACCGTGACATCTAAAAAATCGGGGTGTTACAAATAGTCTCGCTTTAACAGCTCTATTTTGGAGAATTTTCATCTTCTTGATTCTCATCTGTAAGCATTATGCTTAGTTAGTTTGGCTGATTGAAAACCCTATTATTGTATTTTTTATCAGAGACTATCTTGCACCCTATTATTGGGGGTAACATGTCCATGATTAGATCTAGATGATTCAAGTGATGTATTATAAGTGTTTCAGTATGTTTACATGGGTATGTGTTGCTTGAATGCATGTATGATGTGTTAATTATGTTTCCACGTGATCTAGGGTTGATGTATGTATCTTTGAATGCTTGAATCATGTTCAAGATGTGTTTTGATTCAACAATAATCGATTATCATTAGTTATAATCGATTATCTACATGTTGGTTTTAAGTGTGGTTTCGAGAATAATCGATTATCTGGGATGATAATCGATTATCCCTTCCTGCGTGATGTTGTTCAAGAGTAGGAAGTGATCTAGTGTGATGGCGGTGATACCCTTAAAGTTAGGGTCTCTCTTTCACCTGTGTGAGGCAGGGGAAGAGGATGGGTTACGAGAAGAGCGGTAATGGTTTTTCGTGATCATTGGTTAGCTTAGTGAGAGAGTCATGGTGTTGAACCAACCATGTGCGTGATGGTCGGTATGTTTTAATTATGGTTTTCTGGTTATACTTAGTTAATCCAGGGTTGTACCTTTCCCCTTTCGAGGGGGTAGAAAGGTGGTAATCTTTCCTCTTGCGAGATGGTAGAAAGGTGGATCTCTTCGTCTTTAAGTGGCGGTGAAAGAGATGAGTCTCTTCGTCCTAGAGGGGAAGGGACTGAGATTCGAGTGTTGCTCTTTCCTCTTGCGAGGGGGTATAAAGGGATGAAGGTCTCGCCCGAAGGGTTTTGACTCGTGTTGAGTTTAGTGCTAGGGTGAACAGTTAGGAACATGAGAGACAGGTCCAAAGCTGCTATGGAGGACCACCAGAATCATCTTGTTTTGATAAACAACAATGATACAGTGAAGTATGGAAGTTAACATACATTTATAATGATGGTTGGATAGACACTAGTTGCCTTAAATTGGCATATGGTGTAGAGTTAATTGGTTGAACATGATTTCGTTTAAGAGAATGTAGGTGTGGTTATCACATTGGTTGTTATAGTCTTATTATGAATTAATGTTGTTTGGTGTGATGGAATTGTGATAAGGACTTCAATATTGTGATATAAATGTTATATTGGTGATTTGGTGTTTATTTTGGTATATTCTAAATGCATTGATCAATTTATGATAATGTTGTAAGGAGAGCTAAATCTCTATGGTTGTGATTTTAGATGTTGTGTATTTCTTATATCATGTTATTTGGTTTAAACAGTGGAGTTTTTGGTGGTGTAACTCATGCATGTGGGGTAGAGTTCTCTACCAGTGTAAGTGTGGTTCTCAGGGTGTGTTGTTTTGATTTTACTCATGGGTGGTTTCGATAGTAACTAATTAATTATCTTAAGTGATAACCGATTATCATAGTGCATTTTGGTGAAAAATGACGAATTTGATGAAGAATGGATGTGAACCAAGCCTCAGGAGTTGTGGAACATGATGATAATCAGAGATTGAGGTTAGTGGTTATGTTTAGGGTCAGTTTGAATTGTGGTTGAGAGTAAAGCATGAGTGAGTGTTGGGATGTACCTGAGTATGTGATTGATGATCATTAAAGTGAAGGATAAATCTACTTGTTGTACCTCATAAATCCTGGTTTTATCTGTAGATAGGTGCTTCTTTTTGCCTTGTGTGCATTGGAAGGAGATGATATGTAGGGGAGGCTACATGTGGACTGTATGAGTGACTACAGCTGGTGAGGTAGGATACACGAGTGAGATGGACTCTTTGCACTATGGTATCATGGTACGGTGATGCTCATAGTGTTGTTCATGATTGGGATAATCATGATAGTGGTGTATCTATGATGATGATCATGATACTTGAGATGCTCCAGGTTATGTTATGTTGGTAGTGGTGTTACTATAATGGTTATAGTAAGTAGTTAGCATGAGTGTTAATGAGTGGATAGACCAAGGGTCTATGTGTGAGATGTTAGTGATGACATCAAGGGTTAAAGATCAAGGATCGATGATCGAAGTTCAAGGATCGGAGATCGAGGATCGAGTAATTCAACATGATTGAATTGTTTATGTTAAAGGATTAAGAATCCTATTGCTATTACTACTATGTATGGGGTGTTTGATTATGGTTGATATAATCAGAAGGTATGTATCTTGTGTGTTTGATTATGGTTGGTATAATCAGAACGTATGTATCTTATTGTGTGTTTGATTATGGTTGATATATATGTTTCTTGTTATTATGATTGTTTTATCGGTAGCTTATCCCATACATGTTTATGTTTGTGTGTTTGTGAATGAAATTATCGGTCATGATCGTATAATGCATTATACGTGAGCAAATAATGTTATAGATGTTGTAGAGGCGTGATTGACTCGAGAGAGGATGGGGAATAACCTTGAGATTCATTCAAAGCTATTTTGTTTTACAAATTAAGACAATATAGTTAGAGTATTTCCTTCATTATTTTATTACTCGAAATAATGTAATTGGATAAGGTTTTCTCTAAGTATGTTTCTGCATAAATTTTGAATTTTACCAATTTTTAATAATTCATAACATCCAAAAACTAGGATGTTACAAAGCTAACATTTTAAAGAGACTAAACAAATTTGATTAATAAATGAACTTCTTTTTTCTATATATCATTCTATCCACACAAATTCACATATAGATTAGTACATAAATAAAATAATAGTATATAAAATATGTTAAAAAAGGAAAAAAAAAGTCAACCGAAATATATTGTGCTGATAAAAAATGTGATATTTACATTTGCATCTAAAATATAAAAAATTAAAATATTAAAATTGAAACCTTTTAAAGTAAAACTAGCTTTAAACCAAATGTCAATAAAATTGGTAAAAAGGTAAATTCACTAGTATATTTTTTATATTTAATAAAAGTTTAAAATTACGTAAAAGCTAACTAAAACTAATTTAACTATTTTAATGACTAAATTTATAAATCTTATATTTTAAAGAAACTAGATAAATTTGATTAATATATGAACTTTATTTCTATATATCCATTTCATCTACACAAATCCATAAATAAATTAGATTAACACATAAATAAAATAATAATATATAAAATATGTTAAAAAAAATAAAAATCTAGTCAACCATACTAAATATATTTTGCTGATGTATTTAAAATATCAAAAATTAAATATTAAAATTGAAATATTTTAAACTAAAACTAGCTTTTAAAACATTTTTCAATAAAATAAAATGGATAAAAAAATAAATTTGCTAGTATTTTTTTTATATTATAATATGTTAGGTATCATACAATTTACAAATTTTACAATTTTTAAAATAATAAAATATACGAATTTATGAATTTATCTCAAAGTTTAATTAAGGTTTTTATTATTACATTAGTATAACTTCTTTCATTAATGGTGAGAAAACAAATCTTATCATTGATTAAAAATCTTATATTGAAAAAAATAATTTATCTCTCAAAATCATTAAGTTCTTTTAGACTTAATAATTTGTTTGTTATAATAAGTATTCTTTATATGAAATAACACACTTATCATCACTAGAAAAGGTAAAAAAGAAGAGGAAAAATAATACTCACTATAAACTAATCCTTCTTTTCTCAAGATTATAAAGGAGGAAACATTATGACTATATGATTTTTTGTAAGGAAGTAGAAGTGATCTCTTTATAAGACTTGGAAAGACTTTCATGATGTTTGATATTTGCCTCTACTTTTATCCTTCCAATATGAGTTGCAGAAGATGTTAATTCTTTTTAAAAAAAATTCATTTCAATAATTACAACTTTAGTTGCTTGGTGAACCAAGCTTTTAAAAAAGTGGTATTCATTTAACTCTAGTAAATCTTGTATGTCCTTATTAAGACAACTAAAAAATGTAGTCATTTTTCCATTAAGACTCTCATCATTCAAGTTGGCTTCGAACATGGTAGTTTTCAGGTCCTTATAGTATTCATGATATGATTGTATGATCCATGTAATTTTGAGTTTTCTTAGCAATTATTGTCTTTTTAATTAAATGTAGAAAATAATTATACATATAATGGAAATTAAAGGAAGCATAAATCCAGATTTATTTTCAAATGTCAAATTTAGAAGTTATTGCCTAATTTATCAAATGAAATTATGCACTTGTAATATAATCATAAATAAATAAATATATATATATATATATATATATATATATATATATATATATATATAAAATTATAATGCAATTAAGGTGCAACCTCTAATGCAATCTTTGGTGCACTATGTGGTTTATTAATGTGGTGCAACAACATGTTATTATGGTGTAGCCTATTTGGTTCAACCTGTTGTTACAGTGCAACCTATTGTGGTGTCGCCTACTGCTTAACCTATGGTTCAACTTGCACCATTGTGTTTAACTTATTTCTTGGAAGTTAATCATGATAATCTTCATATTGAGGATGAGTCTTTTCTTGTGCATAATCTTGATACTATTATTGGCCATGAGGTAGTGGATTATGACTCCTTAGTTGATATACCTTCATTAGAGGATGTCATTCCCAATGAAAATAATTTTGGGGGCTTACAAAAGTTTGATTTTTACCATAGTAATTTATAAACGGTTCTTAATTCTTTTATGTTTAAGGAAGCTCGTCTTACAAAAGAATTGAAATTAGCTTTTAATTGGACTAATGTTGTGGATGAAGGGAAGATTCTACTATGGAAAAAGATGATGTGCTAGTTCAAACTACTGGGAAACTCGACAGAAGTAGACCTCCAAAGAAAGTTAATGTTAAATCCTTTAAAGCAGGGACTTCTAAAAATCTCTCATGAGTTTTAGAGGCCTTTCTTTAGAATGTGAGGGGGTGGCTAATGATAAAACTCTTAATATGCTAAGGAATTTGATTACTGAGCATCTATCTTGTTTTCTTTTCTTAGTTGAACCAATGACTTCTTTTAGTTCTTCTTATGTTTCTTTTTTATAATTTGAAGTTTAAGTTATTGGTTGTCTCTTATTCTTCTAAGATTGATAGAATGTGGTTCCTAGGTAGAAGTGACTTCACGTTTGATATTCTTGATATTACTAGTCAATTTATTTAATTTGTTATTGTGGCCAATGGTTTAATTATAGGTTGTTGGTGTTTGTGGTGCAATTACTTACCTTTTTAACCTTCATGATTCTTAGTGTGTCCTTGGTGATTTTAATGATGTTCTTAATGTTGAGGATGAGAAGTGATACGACTGTCGCGGTCATACAAATTTGATACAACAAGAATTAATGCAGTATAGACTAGGATTTGACTCCTAGGTCGTCTCTCAAGGACCAATTTGTGTTGGTTCAGTCTCAGATTTTTTTACACGAAGGGGGGTGTTTTCGTTGATGTTTTACGCGGTAAATAAAAATTAAAATTGGAAATTAAACACAACTGAATTTAAAAACGTTTGAAATAAATTTTAAAGACAATAAAAACTAAACGGTAAATATGCAAAAACGGTAAAATTAAACGATGCAGAAAACAATAAATGGGAAAATAAAAGAGACGGTAAAATTAAGAACACTTCACTGAAAATGAAATTTGTCAATGAAACAGTAAACATGCAAAAACGTAACAGCAGACGATAAGATAAAGAGAGTTCAGAAAATGGTAAATTCAAATAAAATTCAACGAACATTGATTGAAAAAAGTGCAACTGGAAAATACAATTAAACTTCAATTAAACTGGAAATTGAATCAAACACCCAACCTCCCCAAGAGGGGAGGAGAAAACCAAAACGTAAATTGCACTCCTAACTCTACTCCTAAATTCTACTTGGTTTGCTTCTCTGCATGCTGCTGGATTTATAATGCCAAATTCTCTGACCAACTCCTCCTGTAGCTTATTTCTTTGAATTCTTTACTCAATTAATGAGCAAGTGGGAACTCCATTTTGTGGTATGCGTTTCCAGCTAAGGTTCACGTGAATTCCCTTCAAGCTTTCCATTCCAAACTCTTGTCTTCTTCAATAATTCGAGTGGGCTCCCTCCAATTTTGCTGGACCGTCTGGTTAGTGAAGTACTGCTGGAATGAACCCAGAACTCTCATCTTCTGGATGCTTGAAGCTTATATGCTGTTTGCGTGAATGTCTAGCCAATCATCATGTGCATCTCTTTGCTCAAAGCTGGACGTGAAGCTGTTGAGCTAGCTGGACCGTGGAGGTTGCTTTGCACTCTACTGGATTGTGTCCTCTGCTCAAGCACCGTGCTCCCTTCTTCTCTTCCGTTTCCATCACTGGACTAGGGCCGTGACACTCTTCTCTTCAAGCTCAGCCGCTGGACTTGGACGTTGTTGCTGGGTTGCCTCCGTGTGCTCACCAAAAGGAAGGTGAAGAAGCTTCTCAGTGGTAGCTGTTGGATTGTGGAAGCAATGCTTGCTGGACTTGCTGGACCTGCCACCGTGTGCAAGCTGGATTTCCTCATCTCCTTCTCCCTTTCCCGTCACAGCCTTCTCTCCCTGTGTGTGGATGGCTGCTGGAAGTGCACTACTGTATTGGACCGTGAGACTCCTTCACTTGTATGGCAGCCATGGCTCTTTACTCCTTGCTGGAACAAAGCCGTGGCAGCTGCTTCTTTTAGCTGGATATGGATCCCTTCATTATTGGACACCTTGCTGCTTTGTGCACCTCCAACTACTGGACCACCGTGTGCTCTTCTGAACGCATGAAGATAGCTGGGAGAATGAAGTCTGCTGGACCAAGCTTGCTGGACTTCTGGATGGAGCCTCGCTGCTGTCCACGTTTCTTTCTCTCATGTGGTCCGTGTTTCTTCGTTGGGTTGGTGGCTGGCTGTGCTGTCCGCGTGTGTGCTTCCATTGAGCTTGCTGGACGCTCCAAACTCCCAACTTAATTCTCAGTTGGACCGTTCATCTTCTTTCCATACTCTCCATGTCTTTTTGCAGTGTTTTGCTGAAGTAGAGAAACCGTGAGCACCATCTTTTGCTGCCTGAATTCCTTTTCTCAAAATTGGAAACCACGTTCCAGCCAAGAGAGGATGAGGTGGCTCCTACTTTTACTCCAAAAGTATTGCCAAAATAATTTGTGGCTGTTTGCTTCAGCTGCTGCCAGCCTTTCATTTACCAATTAATAATCACTTTTTCTAAAAAGAAAGAGAAGGAATATGTTAAATGTAAACAGCAAAATGCACATTTCAATAATAAAAGCTTGAATAGTAAAAGCATTGGACGTGACAACTATGGCCATTGTGCTAATAAAATTCAAATTGAATTAATGTGCTTTCTAAAGGCAAAACTCCACGTGAAATCAACAACATCTTCTCTTAGTGCACCCCTAAATATGAGATTCACACCCCTTTACTCATTTTACCTCCAAATGTTCCAAAATGTATTTCCAAAATTTTCCCTCCAATCACTAATGCAATTAATTAGTTCAGATAATTCAAACTAGACAAAATTAGAATTACTGGTCAATTTAAGCACAATTAGTGAAAATGGGAAAATAAAGGACATTTAAGCACAATTCCCCGATTAATTCTAGCACAATAAACTAAGTGAAGTGAAGAAAATAATGATTCATCAAGAAGGGTTCAGATTGAATTAATTATAATGTGCTTGTTGCGGCTCCATCTTCTGGCTCCTACTTTACTTGGTCGAATGAAGGTGTGTATCGTATTGATAGAAGATTTGATAGAACTTTTTGTAATTTTTCTTACCTTGAGAATTGTTCTTCTTGTTGTGTTAATGTTTTATTATGAAATTACTTATAACAACAGCCCTTCCTCCCTTTTCTTTTTCATTCGAATGGAGTTTCCAAGCCATCATCTTTTCGATTTCTCAAGATATAGATGTCACGTCTAGATTGTCATTCCCTTATCTCTTGTAATGCTCCTACTTCTAGTTGTCCTTTGTTGATTTTGCAAAGGAAATTACAACGTCTTAAAGTTGTTAATGGGAAAACTTAGGTTGAGAATTTTAGTCCATTGGGCTTAAGTCTCAAAAGACCCAACATCACACAAGTTAAGTTTTAAAATAGTTATCTAGTTGTGTGGCCTATTGGTAAGTACCTTAAGTTAGTTGTAAAATAGCTGAATTGGGGTTATCGTATCCATAGGGGTTTAGAAAATATATTGGTAGTTTGTTTTTAGGTTTTCTTTAAGAAAATATTGATAGTAGCATATAGTATATAAATTAAGTGAAATGGAAGCTATGATTGGATTTCATCTCATCCTCTTCTACTGCACCACTATTGATCTTGTCTATTTAATATGCAAATCATTGAATGTCCTCGAAGTACTCTAAGGTAGATCTAGGCTCATTCCTATAGCTTATAACATGTTACAAACAAGCCATCAATATGTAGTTACTAAAATTATTTGAAAAAATCAACAATAGTCGGCATTTTGTCATGTTTGTCACTATGATCGAGATAATTACAAATTTGATGTTCAGAAAATATCAACAAAAACAAAGAGCTACCCAGAGCCTTAATAGGTATTCTAACACGAAACTCAAAAAAGGCACTACATAACACAAAAACAAATATACCACCTAAAAAATATCCAACTATTGATTCTAAAATTTTGTTTACTAATCTCCTTGTTCTGCTTTCTGTCGTTCTCTAATCCTATTGAAGCTTATAAGTGATAAACTCAATTAAGAGTGTAAGAAGAGTACTAATTACTGAATTAACCAGTGTTCGTCTAACTATAGTATCAATATGAGAGTGTGATATAAATGTAGAAAGTAATTCTGTAAATCCTACTATGAAGTTTCTTAAATATTCCTATCTTACATAGTGATTAACATGAGGTAGTGCTTGTTATGCTCTAACTGATTCCATATTTTCAGTTGCTTCAAGTGGTCCATGTGGTTGCACATCAATATTGATTGCTACTTCTTCGTCAGGTTCTCGTTCTTCTTCAACATTTTCAGTTGTTTTAGGTGCTCTAGGTGGTTGCACATTAATGCTAACACACTCAACTACTTCTTTAATTTCTCATTCTTCTTTGCCTTCAATCTCTGCGTTCAATATCGACCCACATCAAGCTCATGTAAGACATGTAGGATTTCACGAGCTTCATCCAAATATTCCGTTTCTTCAACTTTTTTTGCTTCTTCAATCACTTCAAGATCATGTAAGAGTAGATATGAAATCATAGCTAAGAATAGAGACACTGAAATATATTAAAGATGAAGAAGAAATGAAGAGTTAATCCAAATAATTTCCATGGAAAATTTTGATAAATTTGTCTATGTCCTTTTCGCTATGATATACGTTGCTATGGATGAAAACAAACCAGGGCGGTGGAAGATACAGTAAAAAAGGATGCTTTGCATCAAAAAGCGTCGTTCATGTCCTTCCTCTTCCGAACCTTGTGGTTGGGTTGTTGGCAGCGATGGAGGAAACCTTTTGAGTGAGTCCGGGGGGAAATGATGGTATAGGTGGAATTGAGCTCTAGGGTATGGAATTAGATGAGATATCAATTTCTACTATTTTAACTCTTAATTTATTTTGGGTTTAGGATTTACTTAATGTAGTGGTTGTGATATTAAATTTATCATTTGAATAGGTACCTATCCAATCCAATGGAGCAGAGTGATATTGCAACACTTAAAACATAACTCCAGGCACAAAGATATCTTTTAATAGAGAAAGACGAAAACTTTGGCTCACAACCCTATTTTTTTGAAGGTTTAATCATTCACGAAGTCCGTATTTTCGCGTGGAATCTCAATTTAGTCCCGTTGTTTATGGAAATCTCAATTGGGTCCCAAATTTATGAAAATTGCAACAATTGGATCCTTTCCGTTAAATTGTCTCCAACGGCGTTAGTGTGTGTTTGACGTGGCACACTGTAGTCAGTTTCTTAACTGACGTGGCTGACTGAAGTAGGGGCAGCTCAAGCACGTGGATAATTCAATTTTTTAAGTAAAAAGAAAATGAAAGTTCTAAACCAAAATTGGGATTGAGATTGTTATTTTATTGAATTAGGGATTGGGATTCTTCTGAGTTGTTCTAGGGTTCGTCCAAAGTTCAATCCATTTCACAAATTGGGGTATCATTTTGGGGATTTAGGGTTTAATCCAAGTTGACCTTGACAGAGTGTGCAGTTGTCGTTGTCATCGGAGTTATGGGACCTTCTTCAGTTGCAATCTTGAGTGGCCAGGTCAATAAAAGTTTGGTTTTGTATTGAATATTTTTATTGCGATGTTGGGTGGTGGTCCCGTCGTTGTATTATGTTCCATTTTTTATTACAATGTTGTTGTCCCCATCGTCAGATTGTGTTCCATTTTTTATTGCAATGTTGTAGTCCCCCATGTTTAAAGTGATTTTTGTCTGTGTGTCTGTGAGTGCTTTTTGTTTATGGTTTTAATACATGTTTTGTCGTCATGTGATTACACTATAGGTGTATAAATACTTATATATAGTGTTTTGCATCATGGACGAGGATATTGAGATTGTCTTTCACCATGGAGGGAAATTAGTTAATGATATAACTAGAGATTGTTCTCGTTTAACTACATGTGCTAATATTTTTAGAGAAAGTTAGAGTGAATATGTGAGTGTTTTTCAGCTTTTGTAGGAGTGTAGACTTCTATTTATATTTAGTTCATTGGGTCATTTATGCTTTGAAACATACTTAAAGGAAAGACTTTCAAATTTTGATTCAAGAATGATTCTACTTTATTTTGCCATGTTTTGAATTAACAAATAATTTTTTGGACTCTTAAAAGGCAAAGGTATTTGTATTTTTTAAACAAATGAAATTTAAAATTTCTTATGTTTTTCGTGAGAAAAATTATTGTGATAATAAATTAGCTAATATGATTTTTATTTATAAAAAATTGTATAAATAATTTAATGTTTTATCTTGACATATTTATTAGGGTTTTTTCAAATAAATATAATTTGCTATATTTTATAATTTTTATCATAAATCATTTATAAATTCTTTTATTTTTTAATTTTATTTGAATAAAATTACACGTAATAGAAAATTATTAATAAAATGTCAGTACAACTAAATGTTAAAATTCATAATAATATCTAAGTTTATATGAAAAATTATACAACAGTGCCAAAGAAACGGTAAAACTATCCAAGAAAATATGTATAATTTGAACTCAATTTGTTTCCAAATAGAAACTACCTAACTCTTATTAAAAATAACCGTACAGAATACTTAATAAATATTTATTACATAAAACATATTTTTCAGAAAAAAGAAATCTACATATTTAAAAAACATTGATCAATATACCAACATTAATTTACCAAAAAAGGATTGCAGTAAATTTTACCTAACAAACAATATGTTGAGTTTAGAATAAACTATATTTAGTGAAAATTATGTGAATTATCACTGACAATGGTTAACGAATAAAAAATATATTAGAAATGTATTATTTAACAATATCAGCACCTTCTTATTAAATTTTCGACCAGCTTATTTATGAATCAATTATATATTTGCCTATTAATCTTAATATTATAATATGAATATCTTCCTACATAAAACTGAGTTTTAAGCTTAAATTCATAGTATATGGGTCCCACGAACAAAGGGGACCATGTATTCTTTCCTATCATGGTCAATTCAAATGAAAAGTGCCTCCCAAATTCACTGAGCAAACCCAACGGTTATATGTTTTCAAAAACCTCTCCCACTCTTCATCTCTGTCTAATCATCACATCTCGAACTTCAACTTCACCGAAGATTTCAACAATTCTCCATCAAATTCTGAGCTTTTTATGCCTCTAATTATGGCTGCTACTCCAAAACCCGTCAAATCTTTCACTCCCAAGAAATCCTCCGACACCTCAATTTCAGTTTCCAAAGTGAGGGTTATCGTCAGGGTCAGACCCTTCCTCGCACACGAAACCTCAACAGAAAACGGCGACCCCGTTTCGTGCATCTCCGTCTTGGACAGAGATTCCGAGTTTCCCCAGGAAGAGGTTGCTGTTTATCTCAAAGACCCAGACACCAGGTTTCCTAAAGTTTGCACCTTTGGGTTTTTCTGTAGGTGAAATTTGGTTTTGATGATGAGGGGCTCTAACTGTTTCAGTTTTTTATCTTTTACCTTAGCCGGAATGAGTGCTACCAGTTGGACTCTTTCTTTGGGCAAGAAGATGACAATGTGGGACAGATATTCGGCAGAGAAGTTAGCCCCTTGATTCCGGGAATGTTCAGTGGATCCAATGCCACGGTGTTTGCTTATGGAGCTACTGGCAGTGGGAAGACATACACCATGCAGGTGTGAGTGTGATATTTCAGGAAACTTGTTTTTCACTTTGTTGCAATAGGGATTTTAATTCATGGGATATTTCAAGCTAACGTCTTGTGATTAGCAATGTCAATATGTCACACTTTGCCCGTAGCAGATGTTCTTTTTTATACATTTTTTTTTATCTAGATGTATGACTTAGTTTCTCTTGGAGCAATTTCTGAATTTTTAGCTACGAGGATGAGAAGTATTTAGGTTTTGTATTACGAGGTTCAGCAATGGCATGGATCCCAGATATATTTTTCTGCACACTAGTCTTGCAAGTAAGGATTATGGGCATGGTTTCAAATTGTGGATGACATGCAGTTACAGAGATCTCAAAAGACTACAATTTTGCAGCTGCAGTGGGGGATTGAAAACTGCAATTTAAAAGTTGTAGGTTTTATGCGTGAGTATTCAAACTGATGTATGTGAGGATTCAAAATAGTGTATCCAGTCTAAGATTCTTGCCAGTTTAGTTTTGCATCAGAGAAGCCAACACGCATGCCTCGTTCCCGTATCCAAGATAGAAGCTACTTCATATAGCTTATGATTTTCTTGTTTTGATCCCCATTTGGGCTTTCTGATGCAGAATCAAACACACCTTTAGGGTTAAGAGGGTGAGAATTAGGACAATTGTTTATGGTTAACAATAGCATAGGTCCCGGTTATGGGGAAAAGGAGGAGGATTTGGAAAAATTTATCCACTGTTGGAGTCCTTAAATTACCTAGATGTAAAATTTTGCGTGCTTTTAAATATTAGTACTGTATTGTATGTGATTTTTCATTTTATACTTTCCAGAAGTTTCTTACATCTTCATGTTGTATTGTATACATGCGATGAACCGATGCTTGGTGTTGCAGGGAACCAAGGAACAACCTGGCTTGATGCCACTGGCAATGTCTATGATCCTGTCTATTTGCCAGAGCACTGGCAGCACAGCACATATCTCATATTATGAGGTCTACATGGACCGATGCTACGACCTTTTGGAGCTCAAAGCAAACGAGATTTCAGTTTGGGATGGCAAAGATGGGCAGATTCACCTCCGGGGACTGTCTCAGGTTCCTATAAACACAATGTCTGAATTTCAAGATGTTTTCTTACGTGGAGTTCAGAGACGCAAAGTTGCCCACACAGGTCTTAATGATGTCTCTAGTAGGAGTCATGGAGTGCTTGTGATATCTGTGTCCACTCCTTCGGCTGATGGAACCGGAACTGTTGTATGTGGGAAGTTGAATCTCATAGACTTGGCAGGTTACTTCCATGCTCAATCGGTGTAAGGGATTAGAAGCACTTATTGTTATAATCTTATGTGTTTAATGTTGAAGCAGGTAATGAAGACAACCGAAGGACCTGCAATGAAGGGATTCGTCTCCAAGAGAGTGCAAAGATAAACCAGTCCTTGTTTGCACTGTCAAATGTGGTATATGCATTGAACAACAACAAACCTAGAGTACCCTACCGAGAAAGCAAATTGACCCGTATATTGCAGGACTCTCTAGGGGGAACAAGTCGTGCACTGATGGTTGCTTGCCTGGTAAAGCTATAGAGTTTATAGTTCTTTTCTTCTCATTTTCTGTTCGTCCACTAAATTTTCTGATGCATAAACAACATAGAGCTTGATTAAGAGTTTTATATAAGTTTGTTTGTGCAACCGAAAAGAAAACATTATTAGTTTGCTTCACTGTGAACTATGGTTAGGTTGAAAATTTTACTGTAGACAACTTTGATTTCAGAATCCAAGAGAATACCAGGAATCTGTTTATACTGTAAGTTTAGCTGCTCGATCAAGGCATGTCACAAATTTTGTAACTTCAGCTCACAAACAAGAGACCCCGAAAGTTAAAGTTGACATGGAAACAAAATTGAGAGCTTGGTTAGAATCAAAAGGAAAAACAAAGAGTACACAAAGACTTGGGCCATTTAATTCTCCTCTTCTGAAGAAAACTCCCGTTTCCATCATTACACCTGCCAAGAGATCCATTACCTTTAACAGTTCAGTGAAGGGGGGAAGAAGTGCCATCAACTTAGATACTAAACGTACTAATGAAAGGTGACTCTAGGGTACCTTTGTTTGTATACATAATTACAATAATCATTCTCTAATTGAGTTTGTTACTCACTGCTAAATGTTTTACTTAGCAGCGCCTTTGCTGTGGCTTTTGGAAATTTACTAGATGTTGAAGGTTCAACTGATTCATGCATGGAGGTGAGTATCCAAAGGGAAGTTCAATAACCCATGCAACGTCATGCATACTGAAAATACAAGAAGCAAGAAAAAGTCCAACAAGGAATTTGTTGTCTTCCCAGATTTTTTAAATTTTCATTGACAGTGAAGAAACCTCTGCATTTTTCTTTCTTGAATATATAATAGTCTTCATAATCTTTTTAATTTTTATTCACAGTGAAGAAACCTTTGCATCTTTCTTTAAATATGATAGTACTCAATGCTTTGCAGAATGCACCATCAGTTGTCAAGGACAATGATAACAAAGAGACTGAGCATGATGCTAATAAGGCTGCATGGGAATCATACAAAAATCTACCTGGTATGCTACTGTGTGAAATTCTTGATGATATTTGGCAATATAATGTGGAAAATTTAAATTGGTACTTTGATATAGTCCTGTGTGCTTTCTAAAGCTCTGATGCAACATGGCTTTATATGTAGCCGAGCCATTGAGAAAGGGAGTGAACTCAACTACTAATGAGAGTAATGATGCAGCACAGAGTCCTTTAAGAAAAGCCCTTTCCCCCATCAACATCAATGCTGTTCAAAAACCCCTTGAGGCATTGTCTTTCACACAAACACCTTTTCTGGCAACCTGCTCCACTAATAAAGGAATACAAAAGGATGACACTCCACTTGGAAAATTCAGCACACGAAGTTCTACACTTAAGGTATAGCAAAGGTTATCTGACTCCACTAACAAATGAACTTTTTGAACCAACATTTCTCACATCTCTTTTCATTATGCAGAACTGTCTAGTTCAGGAATACCTCGATTTCTTGAATAATGCTAGCAGGTAAAGCAAACACTTTCCTTTGTATCTTGCCTACTATCTGAAGCATATCAAGTCTGTGAACCTTCTATTAAGGTATATTAACATTGAGTTCAATTCTGAATTGCAGAGAGGAACTACTTGAGTTAAAGGTACATTCTTGCTGGTCACAAATACCCTATAGCTACTTCTTTTATCAACTATTTTTCTTTCATTTTGTAATTTTCGGAATTCAATTCCTTCAGGGCATTGGAGAGAAAATGGCGGAATACATTATAGACCTCAGAGAAGAAACTCTTCTTAAATCGGTTAGTATAGAAAATATTTATAATACAGATACTGAATTAAGTAAGCATAATAATGCTTTTAGTGATGCTTTGGTTTTGGCAATTTGTAGTTAAATGATTTGGAGAAGATAGGCCTCTCTACCAAGCAGGTATGCTAACACATGCACCTTAGCTGAAATTTTTATTCTAAAAAGTGTGAGCGAAAATTCTAATTTCTACCATTTCTGACAGGCCCATAACCTATTCACTAAAGCTGCAAAAAAATTATTTGAAGAATAATCTGAAGATTCAATACTCAGTTGAAGTTCACTATCAGTCTTTTTATTTTATTGGCAAACATCAAGTGCAATTTGCATTCCTTTCATTGCCGCCGCAACTAGCAACCTATTCTCAGTTTGATTTGTGTTCCTGTATGTTGTAACAACCTAATCAAACATATTTTACCCATCATTGAGAAACTGTGGTCTTTGTAACATAGTGTCAGTTATTTCTACTATTCTCTTGCCCACATCACTGTTTATTACTTTTTTCAGTTGAAGTTATATAAATTGAAAACAAAATGCCATTTTGATGAGCAGGTACAAGTAGATCACACTCGAATAAATCATTCTCATGGTTCAGTTGAAAACAACCATTTTTATTTTAAGATAAACAAAATGATAATAACTAAAGTGCTATTGTTTTAATCTTGTTATGCAGAGTTTACAATATTGATCGTTTTTTTTCTCTTTAATCATAACTCAACCTCTCTTTTCCTTTTCTATGTCTTTTCATGTTTCATACCATGTAAAGTTAAAAGGTACCTATTATTCTTTTCTTTTTTCAGTTTTAGTATAATTAGAGTTATCCGAAGTTACTAATTCTAAATGGCTTCTTAGTCACAGCTTCATTTAGAACTCAAATCAATTTGTATGTAGTCAACAAGACAACTCAGCTATCTAGTGTCATGGATAGGAACAAAAAATCAATAATGGATGATGTTGATCCAAGACTTCAACTTGTCTTTTTACATAAAGTACATTATTAAATACTATATCTAAGTAATATTATTTTTGTAGAGAACACCAGGTATATTGATAGTTAATCATACTGCTAAACATTAATTTGTATGAATGTTTAAAATCATACTTTTGTTAGTAATAGTCAAAATTAAGGACATCTTTGGTCTAACAAGACTCAAATTTCTTTGTAACATTGTGTTAGAAGCATTATATGCTTCATATTCGACATGGCAAAGGAGGGTGGAATGTTATTCTGGATTCATCTTGCATCTTAGTCCAATGATAGATTTTGGTATTTGATATGTGGGATCTAAGAGATTACAACTTAATCTAAAAATATCCTCTCATTGTTATTTAAAATTTGACAAATATAAATGATTAATTTGTAAAACTGAAATTCGAATTGCAAAATGGGCCATTGAATAAAAAAAATTAAAATATATTTGGTTAAATAGAGAATGATTGTTAGGTTCCATCATGTCATTATGGCTATTTAAATTTTGACAGAATTGAAAACAAACAAAAAAATATACAAAAATAGAAAAATTAAACCATAAAATATATTATAATTTGTTTACGTTTATGATTATTTTTTATTTTATATATTTTTTATTTTATATGGTTTTTTTTTACTCATTTGGACCCTATTTTAATTACTCCAATAAATAAACTATTTAAAAAATAAAGAAAATTTAATTATAAATAGTTCTATTTCAATTTATTTGAAATTGTTGAAATCCTTAATCCTTCTTAAAAGTCAAAAAGTCAAAACACAAAGGATAAATTATTCTCTACAGATTATGCTTGTCAAGTCTTTAAGATTATTAAATGGCATCCCTTCCTTTTTTAAGTGGATGGTGTGTTACTGCGCTTGTGTTGACTGAGTGTAATAGAATGTTATTAAAAATATTTATTCCACTATATATTATTTTCACAATATTTAAATTTTAATGCGTTATAAAACCAATTTTGACATTAATTAATTTTACATTAATATAAAATTTTATAATTTAGACTTGAATAAACTTTAAATTACTAATATATTTTCATTCTTACTTTTGAGTGTTTAATAGATTATTTTATTAAAATTTAAAAGATTTATTATTATAAAACTTTGATTTAAGTTCATACAAAATATTTATTTATATTTTATTCTATAAAACATTTTTAAATTTACTGTGCTCCTTAACTTATAAAATATTTAATTCTGTAAATTTATATCTTATAAGATATGACACGTTTTAACTTGGAAGATAACACACACACACACACACTTTCCTTTATTAGTTTAACTACAACTTTATGCATTTTATAAGTTGCACTCTAATTAAAAGATTGAAAAGGATTAAGACACAAACTTTCCTTTATTAGTTTAATTACAATTTTATGCATTTTTTAAGTTTCAAGTTAATTAAAAAGTTGAAAATATTAAGATTGTTCGAAAAGAGCCACAGTAGCTGTAACTATCGCAATAGTAATCTGCCTTGGTTTCAGAAACACGCACATGGAACTCACTTTCAGTCTTCAGACTTCAAGTAGAAGGGGACCAGCACCGACCTCACCATGTGTTTGGAAAAATGCCATCGTAATATCATATGATACCTTCCAAACAGATGGAGAGAAATGATCCTCTTTTTTTCACATCAACTTCCTTTAGTTTTCAAATTCACACACTTTCATCACTGAACCAACTAATATTCGTATTGATTTTGTAATTATCTGATTGTTATCCTTTATTGTATAAAATTCTTAACAAAATCACACCAGTAATATAATATTATAAGCAGAGACTGATAATTCTGATTAGCCAACTTTACACAGAACAAACCAAAGTAACCATGGCTAGATAATCCCATCACAAGTCCATAGCACTTGAACTTGTTCAAGGGCAAGACATGACCACTTTATTCTAAAGGGTGTTCAGACCTAACACCAGAGAAAACGAAAACAGACACACAGACTTACATAATTTTAAGGTTTTTAACTACGGATAATAGTTAATTATTGTAATTATTCCTGCTGCTAATTGTAATTAAGGTCCATCTCTGCTTCAAGCTTTTGCTATTCAAGCTCACTTGCAAGTGCAGGGGTTGCATGTGCAGTTTGATCCACACTTGCAGCCATCATTCTCACCAGCAACACCCATTTCAGCACCTTCGAATTGAACCTTCACGGGTGCCACTCCCATGACCAAAGTCTCAGTGGTTGTTTGCTCCGTGTAGCTCAAGTCTGGGTACATCTTGCAGCTGCAGAACAATCAAAAACCAGAAAATTAGAAAACAAAAAAGTTTAAGGGAATTTTAGACAACACAAATGGTAAAAACTCCTCTCTTGATTTTTTTTTTTTACTTGAAAGCACTGCGTTTCTCTCTTCTTAGCAGTGCACAAACATTAATATGGTTCATTTCCATCATGATCAGGCGAATTCATATTCAATATATTTGAGGACATCCAAAACCATTTCCCCAGATATAAAAACCTCCTGGAGATTCTAACAACAGATCAACTCAAAGGGTATTCAAAAACCAAACAAAATCGAAGCACCGCAATCTTTAGACCATCAAAGTGGTCGGAATTTAACATGCAAAAACCACGTAAGAAAAAAAAATAACAAACTTCTATACAAATTCAACAAAAGGTTACCCAGATAGCAAATCAAAACACCCCAAAAACTTTGCCGTGTAAAGAAAATACAACACATTCTGTAGAAGCAAAATAAATGTTCAGATTATCAGAATATCCCCATGCAAGAAAATTAAAAAAGCGTAAACTTTCATGAAATTCAACCAAAAGGGGTCCTCGAAAAGCAAATTAAAATCCAGGAAGAAAACTCTCAACAAAGAAAAAATAAACCGATATTTGAAAGGGTGACACAACAAAGACACGAAAACCTCACTCACCCTCCGCAGCCACTGCCGCACTTGCAGGAGCTTCCGCATCCACAGTTACCACCGCAGCAAGACATTTTCTCAGGTAACAAAAAACAAACACAGGAGAAAAGAAGATAACGACGAAGAACAAGTCACAAGAACAATTATCACACACAAGTTCGAGTTTCAAGGCGGAGCCATGATCCCAATTTATAACACATTGAGTGGAGAGAGAGTGGAATTTCCACCGTCCACGTGTTGAAATCTCACAACATTTCTAATCCTCTTCGGATCTCCACACACGTCGACGTCGTTTTCGACATGTCATCATCGCTAGTCTTTGAGTTGGAGTTTTGTGGGGTTTTCTCGTGTGTTCTAAAATGTAGGCTTGAGACTCTGTGAACCAGTAGATGAGATGTTAGATAGCGGTCAACAAGGGAGAATCAACGGTGAGAGTTTATGGGATGAAGGCGTGAAAATATCTATGGAAATTGTGACGACGTGGCACTCCTTCAATCATTCTATGTTTATTAATTGTTCTTACCCATATTCATAGTTAAATTTAAGTTTTTAATTTGTAACTTAATTAAATTTGTAATTCTTTTGATATTTGTATTGTAATGAAGTTTCTCGAATATTTCTATGGCTTTATATATTCATAATTTATTTTTTTTGTATTTTTATAAAATCACCGTTATTGACTTTTATATTAGATAATGTGATGTTAATGTTATGATTTTGTAATATTGTTATTTTGTTCATTTAGTAACGTGAGAAAAACATTTATGACATATTTCAATATACATTTTTTTTGTATTGATTAATTAATATTATGAGTTTATATTCATGATATTTGATGATGAATATTCTTTATTTTTTTTTTAAAATTTTTTCTATAAACTTAAGTACGTGATTGTTTTATTTTAGATTTGTTAAGGAGAAAAGGTGAAGAGAAGAAATCTTTGTATATAATTGTCTTAATTAGGTTTTATTTTAATTAAATGGTGTAGCAAAAATTATGTTTTATTTTAATTGAAACTTTTTTATTTTAATTGAAACTGAGTTAAGAAGATGAGTGAACATTTCCTCATTCTTAATTGAATTTAAATCTTTTTTAATCAAAATTTTATTTATTAATTTGAATTGAGTTTTATTTTAATTGAAATGTATTTAGAAGGATGCATCATAAAGTTCCTTCAAATTTTAAGTATGTATGGATTTTATGGATTTTTTGTTTTAAATAAAATTTGATTAAAAAAATAAATTAAGTGTGGTGCATGTAAAGAAAAAGAGATGAATTCAATAACATCCCGATTGTTAGGAATTATTAAAAATTGGTAAAATTCAAAATTTATAGAGCGCGAAAACGTATTTAAAGAAAACCTTATAAAATTACAATATTTCAAGTAATAAAATAATGAAGGAAATACTCTAATTATATTATCTTAATTTATAAAACAAAATAGTTTTAAATGAATTCCAAGGCTATTCCCCATCTTCTATCTAGTCAATGACGTCTCTCGAATACATTATAGGATCATCCCCGATAATTTCATTCACAAACACAAACATGTATGGGATAAATTACTGATAAAACAATCATAACAACAAGATACATACATACTGATTATATCAACCATAATCAAACACACAACAAGATACATATCTTCTGATTATACTAATCACAATCAAATGCACAACAAGATACATACCTTCTGATTATATCAACCATAATCAAACACACAACAAGATATATATCTTCTGATTATATACCAACCATAATCAAACACATAACAAGAATCATATCTTATGATTATACCAACCATAATCAAACACACAACAAGATATATATCTTATGATTACATCAACCATAATCAAACACCACATACATAGTAGTAATAACAATAGGATTCTAAATTCAATCATACTGATATATGTTTATATGTTTATATGATTATGATTATGGTTGTATGTTGTTATTGTTGCACAAGGGTTTCTGTATGCATGGACATAGGGTTTATGTAATATTTATATGGGTTTTTTCTATGAATGTATTATGTATCTTTTGTTGGGTTATCCTAACAAAGGGTTGATGTTAAGGGAGAACAAAGTTATGATGCTTTGGGGTTTCCATGCAATTATATGTTGTAAGTGTTGAGTTATTGGGTTCCCTTCCTTTGTAAAGAATAAGCCAAATTATGTGGACCATTATGTTTCACTTTATTTAAGTGGAGATGGATCAGATTAGTAGGGCATATTAGAGTCATTTGAAGAGAGGGAAAAGTCTAGTGAGAAAGAAAGGAAGAGAATAGGTCATTCTCGCATAACATAAAACTTGTACTGGTGTTTTCGTCGTTGCGAAGTCGTTCACCGTTGGATCGGGCTGATTTTTAGACAGTGGATTCCAGACGTATGGTTCTTCATTCTAAATATTCATATCGTCAACTAGAGATCTAGTTTTGGAGAAAACTAAACGAAGAGAAGAAGTTATTCCCGTAAAACACAAAACCTGCAATGGTGTTTTCGTCGCTGTGAAGTCGTTCACCAATAGATTGAGCTAAGTTTAGGACAATGGGTTCCAGACTTGTGGTTCTTCATTTTGGCCATCGGGATTGTCAATCGGAGGTCTGGTTTAGGAGAAAACAGTCCCGCATTAGTAGCTCTATTTTGGAGAATTTTCATCTTCTTGGTTCTCATTTGTAAACATTATGCTTAGTTAGTTTAGCTTATTGAAAATCATATTTGGTGTTTTTATTAGAGACTCTTCTACATCCTATTATTGGGGTATAACATGTCAATGATTGGATTTGGATTATTCAAGTGATGTATTATATGTGTTTGAGTATGTTTACACGGGTATGTGATGCTTGAATGCATGTATGATGTGTTAACTATGTTTCCAGATGATATAGGGTTGACGTATGTATGTTTGAATGCTTGAATCATGTCTAGGATGTGTTTCATTTCGGGAATAATCGATCATCATTAGTTATAATCGATTATTTGTGCGTTGGTTTTGAGTGTGGTTTCGAGATTAATCGATTATATGGGATGATAATCGATTATCCCTTCCTGTGTGATGTTTCTGGGTAAATTTCACTATGATAATCGATTATCTTAAGTGATAATCGATTATAATGGTGCATTTTGGTGAAAACGGCGAATTTAATGAAGAATGGACGTAAACCAAGCCTGAGAAGTTGTGGAACATGATGATAATCAGAGATTGATGTTAGTGGTTATGTTTAGGGTCAGTTTGACTTGTGGTTGAGAGTGAAGCATGAATGAGTGGTGGGATGTACCTAAGTATGTGATTGATGAGCATGAGAGTGGAGGATAAATCAACTTGTTGTACCTCATAAATCCTAGTTCTATTTGCGGATATGTATTTCCTTTTGCCTTGTGTGCATTGAAAGGAGATGATCTATAGGAGAGGCTATATATGTCCTGTAGGAGAGGCTACAGGTGGGTTGTAGGAGGGGCTACAGTCGGTGAGGTAGGGTACAAGAGTGAGATGGACTCTTTCCACTATGGTATTATGGTACAGTGATGCTCATGGTGTTGTTCATGACTGGGATAGTCATGATGGTGGTGTATCATGATGATGATCATGGTACTTGAGATGTTTCAGGTTATGTTATGTTGATAATGATGTTACTATAATAGGTATAGTAAGTCATTAACATGGGTGCTAATGAGTGGATAGCCTAAGGGTCTATGTGTGAGATGTTAGTAATGACATCAAGGGTTAGAGATCAAGGATCGATGGTCGATATTCAAGGATTAAGGATCGAGGATTGAGTAATTCAATACGATTGAATTATTTATTTTAGAGGATTAGAAATCCTATTGTTATTACTACTATGTATGGGGTGTTTGATTATGGTTGATATAATTAGAAGATATGCATATTGTTGTGTGTTTGATTATGGTTGATATAATTACTATGCATGTATCTGATTGTTATGATTGTTTTATTGGTAGCTTACCCAATACATGTTTGTGTTTATGTGTTTTATCAGCAATGATAGTATAATGTGTTATACATGAGCAAATATATAATATTAGAGATGTTCCAGAGGTGTGATTGAATCAAGAGAAGATAAGGAATAACCTTGAGATTTATTTAAAACTATTTTGTTTTACAAGTTAATACAATATAATTGGAATATTTCCTTTGTAATTTTATTATTCGAAATAATGTAATAGGATAAGATTTTCTTTAAGTACTTTTCCGCGCTATGATAAATTTTGAATTTATCGATTTTTAATAACTTGTGACATCTCAACTATGAGAGTGTTACAATTTTACTTTTTCTCTTTCTTTTGATGAGATTGTCTTTTTCATTTTAATGGTGTTAAAAATTAAAATATAATTAAATGTAAAAAAGAAAACTTAAATTAACATAGAAAACAACAAAAAAAAAACAATCCAATATATCAACTATCAAATAATAAAATGTTAAACATCTAAAGAAACAATTAAATGAAAAACAAAGGTTAAAAAGAATGAGAAACTGTGTTAAAATTATTTTATTATTTGATTATTTTTTAACTTTTTTTAATGTATCAAATAATTATTTTATATAATATTTATAAATATTTTTTTCATCCAAATAAAATAAAATAATATTAATAATTATTGAGGTCAAAATTTATTTAATGTCATAATTAATTATTAAGTTTTGTAAAGTTTAATGTTTATTAATTATGCTTAATCAATGTCTTTTATGAATCATGCATGTTAACCGATGTCCCTTAACAATAACTAATAAACATTAAACTTCAAAAAGTTCAGTTGAATATGATGTTAAATGAATTCTACTTCAATAGTTATTGATATAATTTTATTTTATTTAAAGAACAAAAATGTCATAAATATTATACAATTATAATTATTTTATAAAAAAAAAGTTAAAAAGTAATTAAATAATAAAATAATTTTTAACGTTGTAATATGATTTTTCTTTCTTTTAAACCGTTTGTCTCTGTTTCAATATTAATAAAAATTAAAATATAATTAAACTTAAAAAATTAAATTAACAGATAATTTTACTTACACTCATTCAAAATCTCTGTTTCAATTCAAGATTTGATATTCCCACGTGAAAAAGAAAACACAACAAATTCCTATCTTTTTTTCTCCTCTTCTTTTGTTGTGTGACAGAGACATGTATGGCTATAAAAATAAAAGGAATGATAAAAGTTAGTAATAGTTATTGCAATGATGATTACTTAGGATTCTATGAAAAGCTATTGTGCAAATCCAAACGGAATAATGACCTCCTGTGACCTAATTAATTCAAGGTCAAATAAATAGATAGGTGTAAATTTTTATGATTAAAAAAAATATAATAATTTTTTAAAATACTCGTTTCAGTAAAAGAATATTAATATATTTTAGTTTTAGGGTAATAAAAATATCTTATATTTTTAGCAAAGAATAAATTTAAAAATTTTATTTATAACTCATTAATGGTTGAGATGGTGTGCACGAATTTAGTAATTTGTAGTAATTATTGTTGATATGTTTATTAATTTTGCTTGTTTCTTTATTAAACTAAAGTTATTAGTGATTTTTCCAAATTTAATTATACACTAATTCTAATTTTCAATATATCTAATAATTATCAAATATAAAACATGTCTTCAAATACGGTTTTGTTAACAAATTCCAACAAAAATAATAGAATTAAAAGTTTTATCTAATGTTTCATTTTCTATATACTAAAAAATTAAATATGCCGATATTTATACCAAAATTAAGTTTATAACTTGATTTTTTTCTTTTTATTACGACAATTTTTAACTTTTATCTTACTAATTAAATATTTTCAATTTAATTTTATTATTTTTGAAAAAAAATAAACATACTTATTTTTATTAGATCGATGATTACACTATTATCATAATAAATGTCTTTATGATGATCTCGTCAATATTATTTTTTTCAACAAGTCTACATTAAGTAATGAAATATCATTTATTTATTATTATCACAGTGTATAATTAATTATTTAAATAATATTATTATCATGCAAAAATATATTAATTTATTGGTAAACATAGTTATACCAAATTAAAAATGTTGACTTAAAAAAATTACCAAGATAATGAAAAAACCTTTTAAATCTAAAATTAATTTTAAAATGTTAATTTATGCATCAGGTCAAATTTACTAATTTCATAGTTGAATTGCAAATAAGCTTTTATTAACATTTTGTGTAAAGAACAATGAATTGATGTCATGTTACTATATTTGAAGAATAACATTATTTAAAATACAAAAACATGCATTTGTATGTAATATATAAGCTTGTAAACTAAGTCTGGGTAAAAATCAAAACAACGTACGTATAAATGGTGGACCTTTTTTCTGATATTTTTGTTTGTGAGAGGCTTGTTATCGTTTTACGTATAACAATTATTAGGTCTGAAAGCTCTTTATTATGTTGTGCAAAATCTTATTCTTAGCTTTGTCTTTTTGTTGTCCAGCCATATTAAAGGTACTTAAGCTAAAGGGTTATTCTTCATTCTAACTTTTATTGTTTTGATTAAGACATTTAGGCTCTAATTCAGTTACTCTAAAAAGATAAAAGTGCTTTTGTCTTTAAGTTTTATGTTTTCTTCCTAGTAATTGCAATTGTTTAATTCTTTTATTAAAATATATTTTTTATTTCTCTATTACTTTTTAACTTTATAAATATTAAAACTTGTATTAAGATATAGTTTCTTTTTCGTTCAATAACAAGAATGATCAAAATTATAAACCTATCAAAAGAAAAAAAAAACACTCAAATTAAAGTAGAAACCAGTAGTTAAAACCAATATTAGTACTGTGAAAGACCCACAAAATCGTAAAATGTGAAATTAAGACAGGAAGTATATAGCTTTAAGTTTCTATAAAACTCTATATTAATTAAGATAGAAAAAAATAGAAGGTTAGAAGGCATAAGATAAAACAGAAGAAGCTATGCACTTAGAAAGTTAAGAGAGAGTTTTACTTTTACAATTAACACAAAAATAATTGATTATTCTTAATGATAATTGATTATTACATATAAAAATTTATGTTCAAGAAAGACGGTAAGAATAATCAATTGTTACTTACAATAATCCATATTAGTAGGAGACGTTGTAAATTTGACTTTTCATATTCTGACTTAATTTCGAAATGAATTTTTTTAAAGCAAATTTTCTTTTATAAATTGAAGAGAGTTTTATGTTTTCAATCACAAAAGTTAGATTGCGAAAATTATATTTGTTACAAGCTTTGGAAAAATCTAGTTCTTGTGAATGACTTAAATTTCATCAAGTGTGACTCTTAAGTGATGTTATCGGTTAAGGTTTGTAAGTTTGTTCATTTTTTATGTGATTCAAGAGAGGTGTATTCATCCTTTGCGTGATTCAAAGAAAGTGTTTATTCCATGTGAATTTAAGGAAGGTGATTTTCCATCCTTTGTGTGATTCAAAAAATATGCTCATTCCTTGTGAATTCAAGAAAGATATTTCTTCATCTCTTGTGACATCAAGAGAGGTGTTTATCTTTTGTATGATTAAGAGAAAGTGTTCTTTCATTTGGATTTCAAAAAAGGTATTTCTTCATTTCTTGTAGTTGTTCAAGAGATGTGTTTTTTTTTTCATATTTTAAACTATTCATTGCATTGATGTTTGGTTAATCACTCTTGTTGAGTTGATTAATAACTAGATATATGATCTTTTGATATGAACTAATATAAAATAACTCATATAATTTTCTTTTTTTCTATTCTTTTTTTGTTTAACGGTTATTATTACGAAGGAAAAGATTTCATTGTAACTATGATTTTTAAAAGGGAAAATTTTTTAAAACAATAATTTTTATTAAGAAACCAAATCACCTTCTCATGATTTTATCCAAATTATTCCGATGTGCAACTAAAGTAATAATATATACCTTAATTGAGTTTTATTTTAATTAAAACCCTTTCAGGACAAAGGGTGCAACAAAATACCCTTTTAATTGTTAATTAAGTTTTTATTTTATTTTAACTAACCTTAGTCATAAAGAAAAAAAAAATGTGAACTTTAACTTTTAATTGGGTAGTATTGAGAGGGTGAATTTTTAATTGCACTAAATTTTAGTTAGGATTACATTTTATTTTAATTTAACCAAAAGGTGATTTCGTGGTACAACAGACAATTTAGAAAAAAAAATGGCACACTTTTACAATTTTGTTTGACAATCTTAACAATTTTATGATTTTGTTCGACGATCTTAATAATCTTACTATGTAACATGAATGAGATCAAAATTGGTAATACTATATAAAATCGTACGATCTTACAATTTGATGAGTTAAATCTTGATTTTAATTACATAAGGTAGATATGATAAATAATTAAGTTATTCCAACTTCAAATTTTTAATTGTTGTTGAACAATATGAAAGAAGCAAATTAATTTGATAAGTAAAGGTATTAGAGTGAGCTAATCTGACTTGAGTTGATTCATTAAGACAAAAAAGAGTTAACTAAAACGATTTACTTTTTAAGGAATTAAAAATTAAGTGAATTGATTTATTTAATCATATTTTGATATTTCAACTTATTTTATATATTTATTATAGTATAATAAAGGCAAATTGATTCACTCTATCTATTAATAATTGCATAAGTTTATTTATTTTGTCAAATATTGACCAGAACTAAAAAATGATATCATGACGAATATAGTGAATGAAAATCAAAGTGACAACATATATGATTGATAAAACAAATAAATGAATTATTCAAATACAGTATAAACAACATTCAAGTATTTAAAAAATTAAATTGATTATGATAAACAAGTATAATAAATGATGCTAAAAAATGAAAAAAGCTTCGAAAAAAAAGCTTTTTGATAATAAATTACATGTCATTCCACCTTCAATTATGATCAAACTTATTTAAGTGACAGGTTAAATAAACTGAATACAATTTGACACATTTTAAAAAACAAAATTTCTTTCCATCGAATCCACTCGTAACCATTCAACGTTGTGGCACTACAAAACAAATACTCTATTTCTTCTTTAATTAGTGGATATTTTCTAAATATTTATTTTTTAGATGTTATATTGGGATGGTAGGTGAAGAAATGACTTGATAAAGTTTATGAAAGGTGAAGCTGTTGCAATTATGTGGTTATTAAATTAGAGAATGTCTAAGTTTTTTCTTTTCTTTTTTTTCTAACTATTTCACCTTCATTTAACATAATTTTATTTTGACGTTTGCAGTGATTTATGCAAATGAATTAAAGAAACCCATCATAGTTAAGGAAAATTGAAAGAAAATTACACTTATGTTTACAATCCACCAATGCAGTAAGAGGAAATGACACCGGTTACTTTTGTTTATAGACATCGGTTCTAAAACCGAGACATATATAGACGAGATAAAAAATGGTAGGTTTTATGTTTCGGTTACGGACCGAGTCAAAAAGAATAGGATTATGCCTCGGTTTTTAGGTAACCGAGGCAGTAACGTATTTTTTTTTATAATTTTTTTACCTCAACCATCCTCAGTCATCCTCAGCCATTTGGGGGTTCACAACAAGAACAACAACATATCAGAAATTCCTACATACACCACAAAGCAATACACAACACACACAGAAGCTTCGCGTGCCCCAGATCTTGACGGTACCGGAGGCATCGGCGGAGGCGACCCACTCATCGTTGGGGGAGAAACGCGCAATGGTGGCCGAGGCGGAAGAGACGAACTCGGGAGGTTGAACAACGACCAATTGGGATTTTCTTATTTAGGGCTTCGCGATTTGGGCTTCACGATCTGGAGCGGTGGATGAAACCCTCTTTGAATCCTCATCACAACACGATTTTCTTCTGTTTTAACTCCAACAATCTCTCTATTTTCACCCTTCTTTCTTCCCCCATCAGCACCCTCATCCGAAACAACACCATTTCTGGCCGTTTCAACTCCAACCCTCTTTCCTTTTACCCTCATCGGAAAAAACAAAGGACCAAAACAAAGAGCGAGAGAAAAGGAACGAAGCAAGCTGCACTTACCTTTAACCGGGAAGAGATCCGATGCTCACTGGAGGCGGGCTGACAACGAGAGGAAGACGCGGACACAGAGCAATGCGAAATAGAGGATTGAAAAGGTGTGGGAGCATGACAAGGAGGCGCTCGCGAGGGAGACTGGTGGCCACGGTGAAGTCGTAGCCTTTGCTGTTGGACGAGGCTCACTAGAATCTGTCATGGTGACGAGGGTGTGAGCTCCGATGCCGGATGATGTGCAGTGAGCTCGAATGGGGGAGCGCGGGGAAGATTTAATCGATGTCGTTTAAGCTTGTCGGAACCCCACCGGAACCTCACCGAGTGAGGGGTAGAGGAATTGTAGAGAAAGGGGAATGAAGGAGAAGAACAACGGTGGACTCGGTGGACTCGCAGCAGAGTGGCGGCGACGCTGGTGGGGGCAGCCCTTGGAGAGAACAACGGTGGTGGCAACAACCCGTGGAGAGAACAACGACAGTTGCGGCAAAGGGCGACGATGAAGAGAAATGGACAGGGCGGCGGTGAAGAAGCAGTGAAGAGAAATGGTGCGAAGAATGCTGTAGCTCGAAGAGAAAGAAGAGAAAAAGGGCTAAAAATTTTGAAATTAGGGCTGAAGCTTATATGCCTCGGTTCTGTGTGCAACCGAGGCAATACACCTTTTCATTAGCTATTCAGATCAAAAGCCTGGTTAGGTAAGTGGTTTTAGGCACCGGTTCACTTTGCAACCGAGGTGGTAGCCTTGTTATGCTTCGGTTTCCTCCTAACCGAGGCCTATAAGGTCGTCTAAATTACGAAACTACCACCGCGTTTTGATAGGCAGTGGTTTGATGTAAATAGAGGTTTATTGTGCGAGTTTAAAAGCACATTTTGTACTAGTGATCATTTTAATAATATAATAGTATATCTATTTTAATTCACTGTAGTTTTTAAGGCTAAATTCTGAATTTTCATCTACTTTTACAATTAAATATCTTTTTTTATATGGATATTATACTAGTTTACTTAAGATAATCTATTTAGAGAATCATTATTCAATACATCCTAAAATCAAAATGAATGTATTCTTTCTTTATACACCTTCGTCATGTATATAACCAAGCATTATACATCTCATTAATATTAGGAAGTGAGTTGTATGGTGAGGTTTGCACCCCACTTATATATTATAATTTGACCTTATACTTCCAACACACTTCCTTCACACCGAGGTATAAACATCTCGAGCGTGAAAGTAAAATTAATGGGTGGTCCGATAGTGGCCCGACAACGGGAGGAACAAAATGCCCACATAGATCTCGCTAGGTTATGCTCCAACCATGACTCTAATACCATGTTAAGAAGTGGTTTAAAACCTAACTAAACCCCACAAACCGGCTTGTATGGTGAGGTTTGCACCCCACTTATATATTGTAATTTGGCATTTTCTCTAGTCGATGTGGGACTTCCAACACACCCCCTTCACGGCGAGGTATAGACATAGCTTGTATGCTGAGGTTTGCACCCTACTTATATATTATAATTTACTTCCAACACACTCCCTTCACTTCGAGGTATAGACATCTCAAGCGTGTGAGTAGAATTAATGGGTGGTCTGATAGTGGCCCGACAATAGGTGAAACAAAATGTCCACATAGATCTCGCTAGGAAAGGCTTCAACCATGGCTCTGATACCATATTAAGAAGTGCATTTAAGCCTAACTCAACCCCACAAAACTGGCTTGTACAATGAGGTTTGCATCCCACTTATATATTATAATTTGACCTTATTTCTAGTCGATGTGGGACTTCTAACACACCCCCTTCACATCGAGGTATAGACATCTCGAACGTGTGAATAGAATTAATGGGTGAAATCGATGTGAGACTTCCAACAATTAAGTCGTTCATTATTATCAAGAAGTTAACACATGCATAATTAAAACAATCTAAAGCATACAATTTACTCAACGTAAAGCTCATGACGCCAAGCGTAAAAGCTCATATCGCCTGGAACTATAATAAAGCACCTAACGACGTCCATTGGGCGCTTAGTGCCCATCCTCTAAAGCTCACTAGCTATCAGCTAAGCATTCAATGGTCCTTAGGTAGCGCCTGTCCTAGACCACTAGAGTTCACTATCAAGTGAATGCCTAGCGGTCCCTTGATAGTGCCCATCATTGTTGACCAATGGATCTCATTAACTTCAGTTTTTTATGTAACGTGCTAGGTGATGATACTGTCTAATGTTATATGAGTACTCAGACCTTGACTACTGTAACAGGTTACTTAATTTGTTTATATAGGAAATTTTATCTTTTCTTTAGTTCAAAATATCATAGTTTAGTTCAAAAGAAACCTAACATAAATCAAATTGGACAATCATTGCATAGTCAATTAGTTCCACAAACTCAATTTTCATTTACTGAGACAATCAATTCAATTCAATACACTAAATACTTCAATTAATCATCATAATCAATTCATCAAACATAAATCAATATATATAATTAAATTAGTTTCCCGTACTTGAAATAAAAATTTCTTATTTAAAGTTTACTCACAAATATTCTAACTACATAAAAAAAAACTCGATCAAAGATCAAAACATATCCTCATGATCACAAACAAACATAGATTTTCCTTGAACAGTTTTAGTCAAATACATAAATCAGATAACTACGTACAACTCTAAACAATACATTAACTCAAAAATAAAGCAAAAAGTGAACTTAATTTATTTTATATTCTAATAAGTCACAAATGTAAATCTTTTCACTGTGAATTTATTAATAATACCTAATGGTAAAAGACAAACTCTAAAAATTAGAAAAAAGACAAAAGAAATTTTAGAAAAATAATTTAAAAAAAGATGATTTTTATAAAATGAAATTTAATTAATATAACCGTCTATTTATAAAATAATTGAGTGTTATTTTTTAAGTGAATGTTACTTTTAAATTATTTTCTATATCCTTATATGTAGTATTTGAAACAAAATGGATTTTTTTTATGTAAAACTAGATTGGAAAATGATTTATACTAAAATTATCAAGCATAATTAAGAAAAGGAATAGATTAAAAAATCAATTTTAAGAAAAGAATTTTAATTAAATATATTGAGTCTGTTTAAAGGACATCAAGGTTAAAATATAACGACTCCAAATTAAGTATAGAATTGTTAAGATGAATTCAATTCTAGCCCTTCAAATCTTTTAAAAGGAATTCAGTTTCCCAAATTTGAAAAAAAAAATTATTTTAATTCATCTGCACTAACGTAGAAAAGTGATACCAATTTGGATAACTATTGTTAGTGTACACACTTTGAAAGAATCTTACTATTGTGATAAGAGTTTTTCCCATAATAACCTGTTATTTTATTTGGAGAAAAAAAAATAATTACTAACAAAAATAAGCGCATATACACAAAAATGTTTGAATTTTCAAATTTGGGATAATAAAAAATGTATTTTTTTTAAAGAATTTAAGAACGTAATTTTTTTCATATATATTTTTTTAATTTAGAGAACCAAAATGAAGTTGCCCAAAAACTTTAGTTAGGAATTAATAAAATGCAATCAAACATTTATTAACTTATTGTTCTAGAATTTCCTTTCTTCAATTAAACATCTTTAGAATTATACAAATTATTTTTTAAAATTTAATCTTAGAGTTTATTTAATTTTTCCAAATCGTTAATTCCAAAGTGCTACAACTTCTCTAAAAGGGACTTAAATAAAATTTGGGAAATTTTAAAATAATTGTAAAATAAAAATTAGAAAATAAATAATATGATAGTGATTTATTCGAAAATAGTTATTTGGAAAAAGAAAAAGAAAAGGAAAAAGAAAGAACCATTTTGAATTGGTGTGGGGGTGGGCCCTTAGTTTAGGGTGTCCGTTGTACGTGGGCACCGAATCCATTTGATTTACACCATCTTTCTTTTCTTATTCATCTTCTCTTACATCAATCAAACTATCTTTTTTCTTTTCTCTATCAATCAATAAAAAATATAAATAAAGTCTCTGCTATCAACAAAACTCATTGCAACAATATCTCAAAACATAGAAATGGTCTTCTTTTCAGAGTAAAAGCTTAGTGATCTTTCACAGAATGGACCTATTTAATCCAACTGAACTTTAAATCTTCGTCTTTTTAAGTGAGTGGACTGAGTTTGTAGAAACTCGACTCAAAAGCATATTTGAATTGTTATTTAGAGAAATAATTGATAGAATATTTGGAAGAAAATCCGTAATAACTTGTGATAGAATACTGTTAACAATGTTGTTTTAGTAAAGCCTGGTTAATTACCAAAAGCTAAAATTAATATTTGTTGTTGAGAATAGGTATAAAAGTATGTATATTCAATTATTTATCTCCTTTTATTTAAAACTTTGTTTTATGAGTGTCAAACAACCCAACTAATTCATATAGATTGGTTTTAAGTTAAAATATGGTTTGTTTAATCGCCGACTTTGTTTTTAGTCAAAATTTTATAATCCGACTTGACATATTAGATGTTGGTGGATTAGTAGGTTAACTTTTAATTTTAAAATTTATTTTATATATTTATTATAGTATAATAAAAATGAGTGACTCAATTTATTTCTTTATAATAGTGACATTAAAGTGTTTATCTAATTTTTCAAATATTATTATGAAGAAATTAAAGTATCAATGTATATATTTGATAAACAAATAAATTAAACATTTAAATTATTAAAATATTATTAAACAATATTGTAGTATTTAAAAATATCAAATTGTGAACTTATATAATTAGAAGAGATAAATAATTATAATAAAAAAACTTATAAAAAATAGTAATTTTTTTTAATAAAATGTTGTTAGTGGATTATGGGTCAACCTACTTTCTACTAAGTTCAACCCTGATTAACGTGTGGATTAAGTGAGATAGGTTCAGTTCAACCAACATTTAAAAAAACTAAAAAATTTCAACCTCGAACTTATGGTGAACAAGGTTGACTCATGGGTTAGAATCAATTTTGACATATTAACTCTAGAAAAATGGAATTTTAGAGGTGGTAATGATTTAAAAATAGTGTAACTCAATTATTTTAATAGTAAATAATTTTAACATAAATAGTTTCATTATTAACGAGTTTCATTTTTTTTAAAACACAATCTCTTTAGAAATCACTTTTCTAGAACTCTCTAACTTGTCTCTAAAGGTTCTTCCTCCCTGCTCGTTTGATTGAAGAACTGAGACCGTAGGATTTCTCCTTGCGACGAGTTCTTCAATCTACATCGATTCTTTTCTTATATTTATTGTATGTGGGTCCCGCTCAGCTTGCATGTGTATTTTGATTCTTCAATTAGAGTCTCTGTTGATTAGTGGTCCTAACGGTGTATCCCTGATCTTGATTATGTGGTTCGTAGGAGCAGATAAGACTTCCTATATGTTTGAGTCTATTTTAGGCTCGCTAGAGTGGTTTTGTCATCTGTGAGGTAAGGAAAGCTAAATACCTTTTTCTATTATTTTAGTTCTTTGATTATCTGAGTTGGTATGCTTGAGTTTAATTAAGAGATCGAGTTTGTTTGAAATTTTGTTGTGTTGTGGTATAATTTCTTGAAATTGAATTATATGTGTTATTTGAATTAGAAGAGTATTCTTGTGAATGCTAGTTAAATATTACTTGTTTTGATCACTTGAGGTGATGTATTAAGGTTATAATTGATTGGAATCTATTGCTGCATTTTGATGTAATCAATAGGTACAGTTTTGGGCTAGTTTTTGGTCTATTTTGGGGGTTTTGATAGTGAAAATCTAAAAGAGTTGGTTTGGGAAGAAACATAGTGCTTAGGGTCTCTTTTTGAGTCATTTGTGACTTTTTTAGCCACTTATATCACTATAATTTAGTTTATAGCCTGTAGAATTTGAGCGGTAAGCTTTTGAGTGGTTGATTTGATCTGTTGTACCTTGTTTCTGACCAATAAGAAAATTGGTACTCAATTTTAGTTATAAACATGTTTTTGCATCAATTCTAGTGTCAAGAATACCAATTTGTTAATTTGGAGAGGTTTAAGGTGCACTAAATCAGGAAAACAAATTGTTGTCATCTGGTATAGCGTTGAGTGGTTTTGTGTGATGCTGAGCGCTGTCAAAATAGTGAGCATTGCAAAACCAGAGAGCTCTCTGGTTTCTGGTGTGGAGGGGCACTTTTCTAATGTCGGTCTGGACCTCTTTTTACCTTAATTCGCTGGGCAAGAGATCCTTTCGTTGGGCGAGTAATGTAGCTCGCTGGACACCCTGTTTCTATCATTTTATGTTGTTTTCTTGGCTTTAATTTCTTGTTTGGTTTTAATTTGATTATTATGATGATATGTACCATTTGTAATAAATTATGAATGCCCTGTGAATTGTAATGGTGTAATTGCTTGTTTAAGTAGATTGATTATTCTGATATGATGTATATTTGTTTATGCTTATAAATATGTTCAAGACATATGATAATGGATGTTATGTATGGTTTTTGATAATTATGAATGCCCTATGAATGGTAATGGGTAATGCGTATTCAACTTAAGTATGTGGTAAAAGGAAATCAATGGGAAAAATCCTAATGTGTTGCTTAGTGTAATGTATTATTGTAGGAGTTCCGAAATGGGATAATGTTTTTGACACTTCAATAACCACCTAATCTCAAGTAGAGAGGGATGGTTATATGGTGAGGAGTAGCAGGAGATCCTTAGCCTAGGGTCAATTTAACCATAGGTGTTTACCATGTGTGTTAGCTTAGGTGGTATGTTGTTTCACCACACATGCACATGTCCCTAAGAGTTTGATACCAATACATATATCCGGATGGTCAAGTCTAAAGATTATTTATATATTTAAATTTTGCTTGATGTGAGAGTTGATATGCTTATTTATGTATTGTTTGATTGGAATGATAATTGTGATATTATGGTTTTAAATTGTATGAATTCTCCTTTGCTACTTTAGCTTTTTGTCTTTGTCTGTTTGTGTGTGCTTGTTTTCTTTTTTGCAATGATCACCTCAATGGTGTGAGCTTAGAAGGAATGTCTTTGGTGAGTTGGTGCTAGGAAGAGATGGAGCTGAAACGTACAATAGGACGTTCAGGTTCAGTTTCTTTCTTTTTGTAAAGACTTATTACACAATGGATTCAGTATAATATCTCATAATCATGCAGGATCTTGGGTATCTTTTGCTATTATAAGTCATATCTAGATATATGTAATAATGTCTTATAAGTTTTCTTTGAGTTGACTGCTTTGTAATATTGAAGGTGTGATGAATCCCATGGTAGTTGAATGTTATGAAAAAATTGCGATGTTGCAACATCTTTATCTTTTTAGGAGTAATTTCATTCAAATGATAATTTATGTTTATTTTTTAAGAAAATTCATGTATACTAAAAAATTGCATTGACATTTAGGTTGTGTTTGGATTGAAGGGTAGATTTAGGTGAGTGAAAATGAATGGATTTGAGGAAAAAGAGAAATGTGAATGAAGTTGTTTGGATTAAGAGAAAGATGTTAAGAAAAGAAGAGATTTAAGATGAAAGTTTATGAAATTTTGTAAGTGATGTGATAGATTTAATAGATTAAAAAAATTATGTTAATTGATAAAAATGAAAGATTATTGTTTTTTATATTTACCAATTTGTTTTCTCCCTTGCATGCAATATTGTTTAATTGCATGAGTCATTTGAGTCTTCTATGTGAGTTTGTGTTGATAAGTGATCATAATAGTATGACATGATTATGTTTATGATGTTTCTATGTGTAGATAGAGTATCATGTGAGGTTGAGGGCGTTTTTGGTGTTTTGAGTAGTTGAGATGTTATATAAGGTGATGGAAGCTAAATTGTAGTTATTCTTGAATTAAAGTTTTGATTGTTGATTTTTGATAGTTAAAATTGTGATTGCATGATCAAATTGATTGATCAAATTGTCTACGACTATGAATTCTTGGTTGTTTAATCAATTGGCATGGTTGTTAGTTATGAGTACTTGAAATTTGAATGCAAATCAATCTTGATGCACTTAAACCCATGTTAGAATTTGTATTAGAGTTTAGTTTGGTAAACTAGATCATACGGGCTGAGGTAAATGGTTTATCATGTTTTAGTTTAATTTTAAGTTGTGATAACCATGGAAACTTTGGTTTTTGAATGTTTGTTAGGATGCCTCTATGATATCTTTTGATTGCACTAATTTGACACTACTTGAGTTAGAAAGGTGAAATTTTCAAGTGTTAGAAGGTTTGTTACATGATGATTAACTTAAGAAATGCCAAATTATTCAATCAAAGCTAAAAAAACGGAGTTTTGAACGACTGATATATTGTCAGTCATCACTAACATCGTTGGATGCCACTCAGATGGTGGACCACTAAATTGGTTGTTGTTGGGTGAGAACAGTGCTTGCTAGATGAATCCAAAGTTAGAGACCTTATTATGTGGTTCCACCAAGCACCATCTAAGGTCGTTGGGTGCTAGAAATTTAAATTAAATCCTATGAGCTCCAATGGTGCTTTCATTATAATGTTTGTTGGGCATCGAAGTTAGCATTGGACACCGTTTGACTGACGTTGAGCGAGACTCTTCTAGAGGCACCTCTTTTATAATTTTGTTAGGTGAAGGTTTGGGGTGGTAATCAAACAACTTTGAGTGATTGTTTTGGAATTTTATGAGTTGTTATTTGATATGCATATACATGAATGATAAGGTATAATAAGTATAATCAATTGTATGTGTGATACTGGCTAAACAAGGTGAAGTAAAGTTAACTTGGTAATGATGTAGGAGTTTTTAGGGGAGGAAATACCATTTGTTGTGAATTTCTTTAGGGTATGCTTGAGGTAGGATTTTAAGGTATATGTTATCCTAACACTTTAATAACCATTCAAACTAATATAAAGGGAAATAGATTATGTGGTGAGAGTAGAGAGAGGTCATAGTCTAAGAGTAGTTATAGGGTCCTTATGACGAGGGAATGACTAACCTTGTGTGTGGTAGGGTGAAACCCATTGAGAATGACTTTGACTTTGCATAGTAGTAGAGGTCACCATAAGTGCAACATTTTCAGGAGTCTGATATCAATGCATGTATCCGAATAATTAAGTCTAGAAAAGTCTTTGATTGTGTAGTTTATGAGTGTTTGGATTACTTTGTATGCTAATACAACATTTTAATTATCATGTTCTTTTTTTTTAAAAAAAAATAGCTTACTTTCTTTGTTTTGGTTCTATTGTGTGTTTGCCTATTTCTTTTGCAATGATCATCTTTAATGATATTTTTTTTTAAGGTTTAATCATTCTAAAGACTCCGGTATCTTTTAAAAGTCGCAAATTTGTCCCTTAATTTTTTTTGTCTCAATTGAATCTTTAATTTTGAAAATTTGAAACAATATAACTTTTTTCGTTAAATTAACTAAAAGACGTTTAAAAAACAATAACATAACATGTTATTGTGTATTTTTTAAATGATTTGGGTTAATGGAATTTCATATTTAAAAAAAAAATAGGAAAAATTTCATTAGGTCCACATTCCTGATGTTACTCATTCTTCTTTTACCCTTTTCCACACTCTTCCACACTTTATTTCAATTCTTATTTTCTTCGATCGCATTGTGAGCAAAAGATAGATAATAATATTTTGTAAGTCTCCACTCGCTATTCACATTGATTATTGAACGATAATACAAACTTATATCATGAAAATGAAACTGAAAATAACCAACCCACTGATTTGATGTAGGAGAAGTGGGTTGAAATAACTACTAAGCTAAAAAATAGCTTTATCCCTAAATGTTGGGTCAGTAACTGACCTTTTATTTAACAACCTAGAAACTGTAATTTAAAAACAAAATAAATATTTACTAACATTCCTTCCCTTAAACTAAATGTTGAAGAACAATTTAGTTTAATTCAGATGCTTCAATCACACCTAACATGCTCTTGAGTTTTAGGAATTACTCTAGCTTTAAAGGCTTAGTCATTATATCAGTTATCTGATTCTGCGTGTTGCAATGACTTAGTTCAATACTTCCATCTTTAATAAGGTTTCTTAGAAAGTGAAATCTTACATCTACACTAGTACAATATTTGCTTTTAAACTCGCACAATATACCTCATTTTACACCAAACCACTACCTATCAAAACGCGATGGCAGATTTGAAATTAAGGGAACCTTATAGGCCTCGGTTGCATGCAGGACCGAAGCAGAACAATGCTACGACCTCGGTTGTAGGCAGAATCGGTGCCTAAAACCCACCTACCAGCCAGGCTTTTAGGCTAACAGCTTTTTGAAAAGGTGAAACTACCTCAGTTGAATGCAAAACCGAGGCATAAAGCCTCTACCACACTTGCAACTCACTAAACACGCTTCTTCCACACGTCAAGTCAGTTGTACGACATCGGGTGCTATGTTTAACCGAGGCATATAATGCTTTACTACCTCACGCAAAGGTAGAACTGATGTATAGTATGCTTTCCAAACCCCATCATCTTTCTTCTTACCTTTCCCTATTTCGTTCGCTTTCTGTGTTCTTCTCCTCTCTGCCCCAAAATGAAGCACTTCATGCTCCCAAGAAACCCTCTTAGGGACGCAGAACTTGCTTCTGCGGCCACCACAGCCGCCTCACCTAGCTTTGCCAAAACCCGCCCCTATCGCAAGCACAAACACTCCAAAGAGAATGACCCTCCCTCTAATCCCAATCTCATCATTCCTTTCCCCGCCAAGTTCAAGAGTCCCTTGCCTCCGAGACCCCCCGCTTCCAACCCTCTCAAGCGAAAGTTCGCCATGGCTGCCGATGCCCTAACCGACAATTCCCTCCCTGTATCCTCTGATTCTGGCGTCAAGGTTGCTTTCGCCTATTACTCTTTTCGACTTCTTACTTTCTAATGTCTTCTATCTGACTTCCCTTTCTCGCTTCTTACCTTTTTTGCTGGTTATTGTGAGGATGAGGCCACTCTGTCTTGACAAGGACGAAGGAAATCCCACTGTTCAGAAGGTTTCCAATGATTCATTGTCGAGGAGGGCGAGGCATTCGCAAAGGCATGAGGGACAGAAGCTGGTGAAGGCTTCGTCGGGGTGGCGGGGCAAGAGGTGGAGGGACGGTGAGCCTGGCGATTGTCTTTTATGTGGGCTAGAGATCTTGAAGAAGTTGAATTCTTGACATCAATAGTTCTTAAATTATGTTGGCTCGTACTTGATTTTCTATTGTTGTGTCATCAAATGTTTGTTAATGCTATGGTATCAGGTGCTGGTTTTGCTGGAGGAAGGATAAGCCTTGGAAGCCTAGAAGTTTTGAAAATAAGGAAGTTTAAGAGGGTCTGGAGGAGCAAAAGCTCACATGGTAAATCTCAGGCTTTTGTATTTTACAGACCTTTGGAGATTTTTTCTGCCTTAGTCATTATTGCCAGTCCAACGATCAACCATTGAAAACCTTTGGAGGTGTTCAATTATTTATTGTTGTTGTAGAGAGCTGTGCTGGAACCTGCAATGCAGGGACATGATATGATTGGTCGAGCTAGGACAGGAATTGGGAAAACTCTTACATTTGGGATACCCATCTTAGACAGGATTATTCAGCTGAATGCTAAGCATGGGTACTTTATATTAGTTACACTTACATTTTACTTTTACTTGAATATGTAGCCTTGTATTTCTACTGGAAGGAGGATTAGCTAATGGTCTTATCTAATCCTTATTTGTTTCTTCAAGTAAACAAATTTTTGTCTTTGATCATTGCAGGCGAGGAAAAGATCCTTTGGCTATGGTTTTGGCTCCTTCTAGAGAACTTGCGCGACATGTTGAGAAGGAATTCGATGAGGCTGCACCTAGTGTACTTTATTGATTTTTGTGATGCTTTATGTGGTTTCTAAATTATTTCCATTTAAACAGCCTTGATGCTATTGTAAAGGAGTTTCATTATTTAAATTTAATGATATCATGTTATGCTTTGTAAATAGCTGTGCTTAAGAATTTGAGTTTATGACAAGAACCCAAGACAGAATATAGAGAATGGAAAGGAGTGTTTTTATTGTTTGAATGAAAACGAACAATACTAGGAAAAAGATCTCACCGTTGATGGTTTCATTATTTTCTATAATTAACGTGTTGGTGTAAAAAAAAGAAAAAAAAAACCCTTCTATTGCCTCGGTTAAAAAAAGAAAAAAAGTGATAGACTTTTTACCTCGCCTGTATATGCCTCGGTTGCGGAACCGGTGCCTATAAGCGAAAATAATCGTTGTCGTTTCTCTTGACTGGACTAGTGCTATATGTTTACTCCTTCCATGGAGAACTGAATTTTTGGACAATTGATAGGTGAATTATATCACCTAAAACCATAACTTTATTCTGATTTTTGAAGCCGAGAGTCTCCATAATTCTCTTAATCCAAATACTTTTACAAGCATAAGAAGCAACTACTATGTATTCAGCTTCGGTTGTAGATAATGTTACCACTGGATTTTTTTGGATGACCAAGAAACAACTCCAGACCCTAGGAAAAACACAAATCCAGATGTACTCTTCCTATCATCAACATCTCCGGCAAAGTCGTTGCCTGTGTAGCCTGCTATGCTATTACTCTCCCCTTTCTTGTAGTAAATTCCAAATTTTGTAGTGTCTTTTAAATATCTCAGTATTCTTTTTGCAACTAGCCAATGATTCTCTATAGGATTAGTAAAAAATCTACTAATTGGACTTACTCCATACATTAGATCTACTCTTGTAGCAGTCAAGTACATGAGACTTCCAACCACTTGTTTGAATAAAATAGCATCCACTTTGGTTCTTGCTTGATTTCTTGACAGTTTTGTTCCTGGTACAATAGGATTCTTTACTGCATTGCACTCCTTCATACCAAACCTTGATAATACATCTTGAACATATTTCCTTTGATACACAAAAATTTCATGTGTATACTGCAAAATTTCTATTCCAAGGAAATATCTCATTCTTCCTAAATTTGACATATCAAATTCTGACATCATTTGACTTCTAAAATCATCACACATGCTCTCATCATTTCCATTGTATATTAAATCATCTACATATAAGCTCACAATTAAAATGTTACATCCCTTTGATTTTGTAAACAATGTATGTTCACAATTAAGACACCTTTCAAAGCCAATACGCATGAAGTTTGTCTCTATATTGTTGTACTAGGCTCTTGGTGCTTGTTTGAGTCCATAAAAAGCCTTCCGTAGCTTGTATACTGATGGGGATGTGCATACCTAAAGAGAATATACTAAATGACATTTAAGAGAATGGGAAAGAAATTAAAAATGGAAGAGATTAAGGAAAAGGAAACTTAGGAATTGAAGATGCGCCACTTGAACAAGCTTCCAAGATAAGCATCAAGAGGAGGACCACCACTTGCTTGAACAAGATAAGGTCTGCCCAAATTTAGGACCTTAGAGACAGAATTCTATCTCAAAGAGGATTGCAAAAGTGCAAATCAACTCAAATTCATTGAATCAAGGTAAGGTGTACAAAAAGGAGACCCCTAAGCCTTCTTATATAACCTTTGGAGTGAGCTAAGATGCAAGATCTAGGAGATGTGGGACTTTTGAGGGTGTAGTTCGTCCAGCAGCTGCTGCAGGTCTTCTAGGGACTTTTGAGTCCCACATTGCTTAATTCTCTCCACTCCAAAGGGTTTATAAGGCAACTAGTTCTCCTATAGTTCAAAATATGAAAACTAGCTATGCTACTAACTCCTACACGCCTAGAATGCTCACTTTCTCTTCTCTTCTTTTTAAGATCAAGCCATGGATAGTCCCACATTGCTTGCTCTTAAAGAGAAAGAAGAGTTTATAAGCAATTATTCACAAGAACTAAGAGAAAGAAATCAAAAGGCAAATACACGCCTAAAGGAAACCTATTCTACTCTTTTTTATGCTTGTTGTCACTTTGAAAGCTCTTCATTGTTGCCCCATTTATGATCATATCATCCCCCCCAGGTTGGAGAGGATTCGACCTCGAATCTTGAAAAACCTGCAACAAAGAGAGATTAGTGACTTATTTCGTGTATAAACCAAAGCAACTCCTCCTGGATCAAATGTCAACCTGCAAAAATCATCAAACATTTTGTGAATGAATTTATGTTGACCAATCAATGTATATAAACAAGTAATAGTAAAAGAAAGTCTCCTGATATTTTTATTGCATTTAGTGGTGAAAACTAGGAGACCATTTTTAGAGAAAAAATTATTTTTGTCTTGAGTTGAATGGACCCAAAGGGGTAACACTAACTCATGATGTGTTTCACAAATGTTTATGGAATAGTTGGAAAGAAGGAAAGAGGGAGGTGAAAAAGTTGTGCAAAATATTTTTGGAACAAAGAAAGAAAACTTAGTAAAAGGAGAAAAGTAGAAGGATTGAAAAACTCCCCTGTCATGGTTTAGATCTATTTGAATGATGGGAGTGGATGGTGCCTTCAGTAACACTTCCTTTTTGACTAAGACTTTGTCCTTCTCCATTTCTCTCACAAGTTCTTCTTTTTCGTTCTTTTCTCTCTCCTCTCTTTCTTTTCTCTCAGTCTCTTCTTTTACTCTCTCCTCCCTTGCTTTTCTTTCTTCATTTAAACAAGTAAGCATGACCTTCTCTTTGGCATCACTTGATGAGGAAGAAGAGCTATAGGTTGGTGAAGTTAAGGAAGAGGTAGACTCATTAGTCATAATTACTTCACCCTCAATGCATATTGCCTTTTTGGTGGGGCAGGTAGAGGCTATATGACCATGTCCTAAACATTTAAAACATTTAATGTGACTTGGTCTAGAAGGAGATTTAGGTGGGGAAGAGGAATGGTTAGAAGAAGAATGAGTAAACGATTTGTTAGTGGACTCCTTAGAGACATCCTTGGTTTTATCCTTTGATGATGAGGATTTGTAGAAAACATCTCTTGAAGATTTGGAAAATTTGTTGTGACAAGCTTCTTTTTTCAAGAGTTTCTTCTCTACTTTCATGGCTCTATGAACCACTACATTTAAAGTCTCATCATCATGGAATTCAATTATATCTTGGATGTTACTATTAAGTCCACTAATAAATCTAACTATTTTTGCATGATCATTTTCTTTAAGGTTAGTATGATGTAGGAGCACTTCGAGCTCACGAGCATACTCCTCCACACTTCGTCTACCTTGAGTAAGCCGTTGGATCTTAATCAAGAGGTCCCTATGGTAGTATGGAGGTACGAAACGTTGGTACAAAATGTCCCTACAATGTCCCATGTACTCGCGGGTGAGGCCATGGTTAAGTATCTCCTATTTAGCCATTGTTTGGCGTATCCCTCTAAAGCTAAACAAGCTAACTTTACACGCAAAGGTCCATTTACACTATACAAATCAAAAATTTGGTCTACTTTAGCTATCCAATCTAGAAAAATAGACGGCTCGACTTCCCCTTTGAAAGTAGGCAAATTCCACTTTGGTAGTGTAAGGCCTTGGCCCATAGCTTTATCTTCTTGAGGATTCTTTGGTGAGGGAAGGTATACATTTACGGTTCTAGCTTCTTGCTTCTTCTTGTAGGAACCGTGATCATGACCATGAGGTTGCTCCTCTTTTGCTTTCGTGTCCTTGTCCAATCGTTTACTAATGGAGTCAAGTTGATGTTGCATTTGTTGAAAAGCCTTCATCAAATCAAATTTGCTAGAAGCACTTCCGTGATGACTACTTCCAGTGGAAGAAGAATTGCTTGAACCTGCAGACATGGTGTTCTAATGCAAACAACAGCAACACTTTCAAAACAAAACAAGTTAGAAACAATATTAAAACAGCAACAAAAGTCGCGCAACCAGCAGCCAAGGTTCACTCCAATAGCACCAAAAATTTAGGCTCAAGACTCACGATTTTAGTGAAACAAAGCAAGATCACTCTACTCACATGCACTCTTCTTTCAAAATAGTAATGTCTCACAAGTCCACTTTGAGAGCACCAACTCAAGTCCAAAGCAAATGGAAAGATGTACAATCCACCCTCAATGCAAAGAAGCCAAATCAAGACAACACATGGTAGAAGCCAAAGAATGAATGAAAACTACAAGACAAATGATGAAAATGGAACCTAAAAAATCAAGAAACTTGGCACACAATAAGGAGGCAGCAATCTAAGGATTTTATGAAGACAAAACAGCAAGAAAAGTGGAGGCAAAATAGTGGCACAAAATGAACAAGACAACAGCAAACAAATTGACACAACTAAGAAGTAAATCACACCAACATGCTAGGCATACATGAAGAGTAAGATCAAATTAATGCTGGAAATAATTTGGCAAACCTCAAACCTATATATTCTGTAATTTTAGTAAAATAGAGGCTCAAAATGAAGCTAGCAAACACACCAACAATGAAGATAGCTCATCCAGATCAGCACAAACAATGCAAAACAGTTTTGAATTTTTTTGTGGTGCATGCAGTTTAGGAGATTGGCTAGTCTCGGCCAAGTAAAATTGAGGTGCTTAGGTGTGTTTGCACAAAGCTAATATTTGATTGGTTTAAGACCTCTACTAATGCAGAATATATAAGCAAAGTTTACACACTTAAATCCTATGATGATCAAACTCAATTCAGCATACAAACATGGAGATGTAAAAACCTCTTAGCTATGCAATTTCAAAAAAATACTCTAGAAAACTCCTAAAGAGGACAAACATATGACTCAATTCAAAGTTAAAAAGAAAGGAAAGACACATACAATCCAGCCAAGACAAGAAATTAAAGCTGGAACAACAAGCAAAAAGAAATAAGGACACCTACTTGTTGAAGACTTCCAATAGCATTGTTGCTGTTTGAAGAACTGTCAGCATGGATAAGGCTCTGGACAGCCACGGGACTCACCTCCAAACTGTGATATGAAGTGTTGAATCCTTGATTAAGAGTGTTGGGAGGTCTTAGCACCGTCCAATGATCAATTCCAGCCACCACAAGTACCAAACAACAAGCAAACAATGCAAACAGATTAGAAGTCACACAACAGTAAGCACTGGACTGACATAGTGGAGAAAATATTTTACTGGGAATAGCACAGAACGAATTTGAACAAAGTAAAATTTTTTCATGAAACTAGACATCCAGAAGAAACTTTGAAAAAAAATTGCATGGAAAACGGACTAGAAATGAAGCTAAACTAAATCATACAAGTTGACTGTATTTTCACGCAGAGGCTGGGCGAGACAGAAAATGGCTCAGCGAAAATGAACATATCTAAGCTATTCTACTCTAGCATGCAATTCCTAAGAGATCAAAAACCTAAGGCTCATGATACCACATGATGGGGAAGTGCATACCTAGAGAGAATATACTAAATGACATTTAAGAGAATGGGAAAGAAATTAAAAATGGAAGAGATTAAGGAAAAGGAAACTTAGGAATTGAAGATGCGCCACTTGAACAAGCTTCCAAGATAAGCATCAAGAGGAGGACCGTCACTTGCTTGAACAAGATAAGGTCTGCCCAAATTTGGGACTTTAGAGACAGAATTCTATCTCAAAGAGGATTGCAAAAGTGCAAATCAACTCAAATTCATTGAATCAAGGTAAGGTGTACAAAAAGGAGACCCCTAAGCCTTCTTATATAACCTTTGGAGTGAGCTAAGATGCAAGATCTAGGAGATGTGGGACTTTTGAGGGTGTAGTCCGTCCAGCAGCTGCTGCAGGTCTTCTAGGGACTTTTGAGTCCCACATTGCTCAATTCTCTCCACTCCAAAGGGTTTATAAGGCAACTAGTTCTCCTATAGTTCAAAATATGAAAACTAGCTATGCTACTAACTCCTACACGCCTAGAATGCTCACTTTCTCTTCTCTTCTTTTTAAGATCAAGCCATGGATAGTCCCACATTGCTTGCTCTTAAAGAGAAAGAAGAGTTTATAAGCAATTATTCACAAGAACTAAGAGAAAGAAATCAAAAGACAAATACACGCCCAAAGGAAACCTATTCTACTCTTTTTTATGCTTGTTGTCACTTTGAAAGCTCTTCATTGTTGCCCCATTTATGATCATATCATATACCGTGCCTTCTTCACCTTTCTTCACAAAACTAGTGGGTTGCTGCACAAATATTTCCTCCTTGAGATCCCTACGCAAAAATGCACTCTTCACATCTAACTAGAAAATAGTCCAGCCATATTAAGCTGTTGTTGAAAGAATGATGCGTATGGTATCCATCTTTGCCACTGGTGCAAATACTTATGTGTAGTCTACTCCATATTTTTGTGCATACCCCTTAGCCATCAACCTAGCTTTGAATTTGTCAATTTCTCCATTTTCTTTGAGTTTGGTTTTAAATATCCTTTTGACTTCGATTGGCTTGACTCCTGTTGACATATCTATTTGTTAGCATAAAGCTAAAGAACAGAAATTTTGATGATGTCTCAAAGTCAAGTCTCAAGTGCTCTTATTGCAGGAAGATCTTCATGAAGACTTGTTTTTATATTAAAGCTTTTATATTTTAGTAGATTTATGTATAGGATGTGATTTATATTTAGGTTGCGTTAAAATTTATTTTGAATCAGAAAACCTCATTTTATACTCAAGATAATTGATTATCAATTTATAATAATCGATTATCAGCAATCAATTATGACTTGCCATAATTGATTATAATGAGCAATTATGAGAATTTTTAAGCAAGTTTTTTTACCGTTGTGCATTCATTAAATGCATAATTAATTATCATAATTGGTTAATTGATTATCACACATTAATTATTTGACAAAATTTTTTTGGAGATATCCTTGAGTGAGATCTCTATAAATTAGATTGAGACTCTCGTTCTAAAATACGAAATAAGTGTATTTTGAAAAATCTTATCTACAGTGTGCGGTGATACGTGTGCTAGGGTTTATTGAACCCTTATGCTGTGGCTTTGAGAACTTGGCTTGTTGGCATAGAGCGAGAACTTTCACAAGGAGTGTGATTGAGTGTTGTTGTTGTTGCTGAGTTAAAATCCTATCATTCTTCGTGAAGCATTCAGAGGAGGTGTTCATCCTTTGTGAAGATTCATAAGAGGTGTTCATCCTTTGTGGGTTACAAGGGAAGTGACTTTCATCTCTTGGGGTAACAAGAGAGGTGATTTCTAAACTTTTACAAATTGTTTCTTTGTGATTGTAATTTTTAATTGTTTTGTGAGTAGTGAACTGTTTATCTTGATTTGAGATAAGCGACTAGATGTAGGATTGGTAAAATCCGAACCAGGATAAAATTATGTGTGCAAATTTCTCTCAACTTTACTCTCTTTATTTGTTATTATTATTTGCTCGGTAAGTTTAATTGAGTAGAAATTAAAAGGCACACGTTCGTATTAAAAACCCTCTTGGCTTGTTATTCCATGCTGACCATTTCGCTGCAGCCGCTCTAACAATTGACATCAGAGCTTGATAGTTATTCAAATGGCAGGATCATATCAAACCTTTGCAGAGGGTGCTTCTATCAATATACCACCTTTATTCACAGGTGAAAATATGCATTTTGGAAGGTTAGAATGCAAATATTTATTGAGTCTATTGATTGTGATATTTGGGAAGTTATTGCATTTGGTCCGTCTATTCCTACTGACAATATGCAGGAACCAAAGCCCCGTGTTCAGTGGACTGCTGAAGAAAAGAAAAGGTTTCATAACGATGTAAAAGCTCAGAATATTATTTCATCTGCTTTAACCGTTGACGAGTGTTACAGGATCTCTATTTGTAAGAATGCGCAAGAAATGTGGGAAGTGCTGAGAGTAACCCACGAAGGTACAGATGACGTAAAGAGAGCTAGAAAGAATACCTTGATCCAAGAATACGAAATGTTCAAGATGAGGCAAGAAGAAACAATTTTAGAAGTTCAGAAACGCTTCACCAACATTGTTAATCATTTCATTGGACTAGGTAAGTCTTTCGAAAATGATGAGCTTAATATTAAAATTTTGAAATCTTTAGACAGGTCGTGGCAACCAAAAGTGACTGCAATTTCTGAGTCACAAAATCTCAACACAATGACTATGGTGGCATTATTTGGAAAATTAAGAGAGCATGAACTTGATCTCGGAAGACTAGATGAAGAAGAAACAAGAACTAAGAAAAAAAGGACTCTAGCCTTAAAATCTGAGGTAGAAAGGAGCAAAAGCAAAATAGAAGATGAAGACTCAGATGAGGAAGAAAATTTGAGACTCATGATAAAAAGGCTCAACAGGTTCATGAGATCAAAAGACAAAGGAAGATTCAAATACGAAAAGAGAGAAAATCAAGGATCTTCCTCAAACTATAGATGCTATGGTTGCGGAGAAAGGGGACACTTAGAAGCTGACTGCCCAAATCAAAAAAAGGGTGAAGAAATAAAAGAAAATAAGTTCTTCAAGAAAAAGAAAGCCTACATTGCATGGGTCGATGACAACGAAACAATTTCTAACTTAAGCAATTCTGATGAAGAAGCAAACATCTGTTTAGTGGTGAACGACGACGCTGGAAGCCAAGTAAGTACATCTAGCGATTCTAATAATTATAGTCAATATAGTGAAGATGAATTGCATGAAACTTATGCTGCTTTAATAGTAGAATCTGAAAAATTAGATAAAGCTCATAAGAAACTGAAAAAATATTTTAAAAAATTAAAATTTAACTTCAAAAACGTTTTTGAAGAAAATAAAAATTTAGAATTAAATGTTGAAAATCTTTCTGAAGAAAATAAAAAATTAAAATCATATTTTAAAAATATTCTTGAAGAGAATAAAAATTTAAAAATTAAAATTTTATTTTATGAAAAGGGTAAATTTACTAGTGATGATGAATGTATATCTTGCATAAATCTAAATAATTTACAAAAAACAACTCATGCTGAAAGTAGTAAAAATAATTCAAATGTTAAAATGGTTGATAAAAGTGTTCCTAAATATAATTATAATTACTACGATTATGATTATGATAATAAAATTAAAAATGTTTCTAAATATAATTATAATGATTATAATTATAAAAATAAAATTAAGTATGTTCCAAAATAAAATCAAAATTATTATAATTATAATTATAAAAATAGAAATTATAGGAACCCAAATTATGTTACTTCTTTTTATTACATAAAAAATGGTCATACATCAAATAAATGTAGAATAAAACATTATGATGTTCCAAATGGAATATATGCATGGATTCCAATTATAAAATAATTTGTCTCTAACTTTAAAGGACCCAAATAAGTATTTTTGGATACCAAAATATTATTTTTTTCTATTTTGCAGGTTATTTCAAAATTAAGGAAGATGTTTTTGGGTGTGCACCAAAACTTGGTAAAGTATGGTTTGTCAAATTAAGGGGGAGTTTTTAACTTGAAAAGAAAATTTTGTTAATATTTTAACTACTTCTCTTTCTTCCTTAAATAATCAAATGCAATTTAATTCTGTTTAAGTTACTCAATAAAGAGGAGTATTTCTTTATCCTTTTTCTATTTATTTATTATGATTTCTAAATTTATTGTATTTTCTATGTTTTGAATTATGCCTCTTGTTTTCCTTTAATAAAAATTATGATAATTGTTATTTATTTGTTTATGACTTATATTCAAGGGGAGTTCTTATATTTAGGGGGAGAAATTTTTTTATATCATACATAGCGTCTTTTTAATAATGATCATAAAGGAAGAGAAATATGTTTAAAGGCTTAATTATATTTATCTTTTGTCTACTAATTCCTGTTCTTTAAGTTATGTATGAGTTACAGATCAGTACAAGTTACAAAAAACTTTAAATTAAAATATTTTTGATCATCATAAAAAAGGGAGAGATTGTTAGCATAAAGCTAAATAGCAAAAATTTTGATGATGTCTCAAAGTCAAGTCTCAAGTGCTCTTATTGAAGGAAGATTTTCATGAAGACTTGTTTTTATATTAAAGCTTTTATATTTTAATAGATTTATGTATAAGATGTAGTTTATATTTAGGTTGCATTAAAATTTATTTTGAATTAGAAAACCTCATTTTATAGTCAAGATAATTGATTATCAATTTATAATAATCGATTATCAGTAATCAATTATATGACTTGTTATAATTGATTATAATGAGCAATTATGAGAATTTTTAAGCAAGTTTTTTTACCGTTGTGCATTCATTAAATGCATAATTAATTACCATAATTGGATAATTGATTATCACACATTAATTAGTTGATAACGGATTTTTGGAGGTATCCTTAAGTGAAATCTCTATAAATTAGATTGAGACTCTCATTCTAAAATACGAAATAAGTGTATTTTGAAAAATCTTATCTGTAGTGTGCGGTGATAAGTGTACTAGGGTTTGTTGAACCCTTGTGCTGTGGCTTTGAGAACTTGGCTTGTTGGCATAAAGCCAGAACTTTCACAGGGAGTGTGATTGAGTGTTGTTGTTATTGCTGAGTTAAAAGCTTATCATCCTTCGTGAAGCATTCGACTGAGATGTCCATCCTTTGTGAAGATTCAGAAGAGGTGTTCATCCCTTGTGAGTTACAAGGGAAGTGACTTTCATCTCTTGGGGTAACAAGAGAGGTGGTTTCTAAACTTTTACAAATTGTTTCTTTGTGATTATAATTTGTAATTGTTTTGTGAGTAGTGAACTATTTATCTTGATTTGAGATAAGCGACTGGATGTAGGATTGGTAAAATCCGAACCAGGATAAAATTATGTGTGCAAATTTTTCTCAACCTTACTCTCTTTATTTGTTATTATTATTCATTCGGTAAGTTTAATTAAGTATAAATTAAAAGGCACACGTTTGTATTAAAAACCCTCTTGGCTTGTTATTCCACGCTAACCATTCCGCTGCAGCCGCTCTGACACTATTAAATCCCATGTTTGTTCTTTTTTATGGCCTCCATCTCTCTCTCTCAATTGCATCTCGCCAACTTTTGCTTTTAACAACTTCTTTAAATGTCATTGGATCATCTTATATCACCATCATTACATCTTCATTATCTTCATCTGAGAGGGCTTCTTCCTTTTCATAATCAACCATCCAAACTGGTTGTCTTCTACATTTTGTAACACTTCCTTCAACTGAAGTATCAATCTGTGGAAGATGAGACTCATTTTAATCAATGTTAATTTCAACATTACCTTTATTCAAATTTTCTACTGCCTGATGCCTTGAAGATTTTGCTCCATTTTGGTCAATTTATTGCTCGATGTCATTGTCCTGTGGTGTATTTTCACCCCAATCCAAAACAGTGTGTTGACTGTTTTTATCATGTTGCTCCCAATCTCAACCTTTTTCTTCTTCAAATATAACATCTTTAGTGATAATGATTTTTTGACTGATAGAGTCAAACAATCTATAAGTCTTGGACTCATCACTCACTCTAAGAAGAACACATATTTTATTCTTTCCATCCAACTTAACTCGCTGCTGATATGGTGTATGTACATGAGCTATACACCTAAATACTCAAAAATAAGCAACAAAAGACTTTATTCCACTCCAAGCATCCTCAAGGGTTTTATCTTGTACTGCAATTGTGGGGCTCCTATTAAGGATATGAATACACCATCTTGTTGCCTCTAACCAAAATATTTTGGGAACATGTCTTCCTATAAGCAACGATCGAACCATATTCATGATTATTTTGTTTTTCCTTTCAGTAACTCCATTTTGCTGAGGATTATAAGTTGCTGTCAATTGTCTTTATATGCCTTGATTCTTGCAAAAAACATCAAAACATCTTAGAATTGAATTCACCTCTTTTATTATCTGTTTGTAAGCAAAGAATGTTTTCTCCAGCTTCCTTTTCCACCATTGAGGAGAGAAGGATTGAATTGATAAAGTGTAAAAATATAAGCTTTCAAAATATATTTCATAAAATAAGATGCTTTTACACTTTTCTTGAATCACAAATTAAAATATATGCAATGCAAATCAAATATACTGACAGCTTAATCAACTTAATAAAAGAGTGTTGAGATCAGAGAATTCAAACGCTGATTTTTATACTAGTTTGACCAACCTGCTTACATCCAGCATCCTTCCAACTACGAGAAGCAAATGCACAAGGTTTTTACAGAGACCTCACGTCAAAAGTGTAAAACACCTCTCTAACCCTCTAATCTAAATATAAACAACAAACAAACAAGACTGGTAGTAAGAACACCCTCTTCTAATGTCTATCCCTTTGAGACACCCTCAAAGTCAAGAACATCATTCTTCTTCCTGCAAACACCGTAGGGAATCCAAGCCAATCTTCAAAGATTGCAAGATCGCACAGAATACACCCAATTGTACAGATTGTTCAGATGTTCAAATCAACAAGCCTTACTTCTCAAGAAACCTCAAGTCTTTGATCACCACGGTCAATCTTGGTTCTTGGAGATTTTCCTTTCTCTTTAAGATCACACAACGTTCTGTAAAAGATATGAAAGTGTCAAATGCACAAAAGTTCTTACAGAATTCAAATCAACGACAATTTATAGTAATACACACATGAGACACACTTTAATCAATTTAGCTACTAATATAGTCGAGTACATCTTGCAGTTATAACATACTAACTTCAGTCAAGCTCATTAATTGATTGCACATTTAATACAGTCGACTCACAATAAATGTTTGGTCAATATATTTAAAAATATGACAGTTAAAACAGTTATGTCAAACATTCAACTAGTTTTCAAAATAACAATCAACCTTAGTCGAATACAAATTGCATGCAGTCGACTAAGAAAAATCACTTAGCACATTTTTGAAAACTTTTCACTTCAAAAATAACTCATAACACACTTGATAAAAGTTTGTGCAAACACATGTTTTAACTGATTCATCCCATAATATAATTAACTTAAAACTGTTGTTTTGTTACACATTAAAGTTCAACCAAAGTGCTTGTGGTTTTTAATTTCTAAAAACTTATGTCATGCATACACATATAAAATCACATATTAAACACAATAATATGAAATGAATCAACACAATCATATTCACAAATATGCTTATACAAATTTATCACAATAAGCAAAAGAATATAACATGTAACACATAATGCTCATGTGTTATTAATTATGTGTTGTCATAATCAAAAACACAAATATCACTAAGGATTCAACTAAACCAGTACTGCCTCTATCAACAATCTCAACACCATCATATTTGGGAATTGATGACTGCACATACTTTTTAAGATTAGCCATGTTTCAACTTTTCTTATGATTCACACTCATTGTTTGCACTCTACTAATATTTACACTCACTCTTATCCTGGTTCAAATCCTTTATTCCAGGTTTACTCACTCAATATGCAATCATACGTTTCTGGTTTAGGCCTCAATGAAGGAGCTCTGGTTTAACCCCAATGAAGGAGCTCTGATACCAATTATGAACAAGAGATAGATAATAATATTTTGTAAGTCTGCACTCTCTATTCACAAACTTATAGCATGAAAATGAAACTGAAAATAACCAACCTACTGATTTCACACAGGAGACGTGGGTTGAAATAATTACTGAACTAAAAAATAGCTTTATCTCTAAATGTTGGGTTAGTAATTGACCTTTTATTTAACAACCTAGAAACTGCAATTTCAAATAGAATAAATATTTACTAGCACGCATCACTTACCATTGTCATGCCTTCCCGAATAAGAACTCTCATGAAGGTCATCATTCTCGGTGACAATGAGTTCGTTTCTTCTTTTTTTCATTTCTAGGGTTCCTATGATGCTTCTGGTAGCCTGATGATGCTTCTTACAGATACCAATCACAAGTCTACATCCCAAATCAAGGACTCAAGCACTCTAATATTAACACCACACCAGTTTCAGACAATTTTTATTACTACAGATGGTTGGCACTTGCAAAGCTTGTTGCCTGAAAATGAAGTTTAAAATTGATGCCTCTAACTACAATTCTCACCTTTATTTGTATCTAGGTGTAACAATTTCTCATTACAATAACAATATGCAAGTATTAGAGTTGGGTACCTCCCTACAAGTTAAAGTTATTAATCACACTATAATTGGAAATTAGATGGTCAAATAAATAATTACAACTTAAGGTAATACACATTTCTTTGTATCTGAAATTCCAAAAGTCTTCTAGGATACCATCATTTACCACTTTATACTTCAACTTAAAAAAGTGTCTGCATTGGTTTTTTTGGAGACAAATTTGCCACACTCATGAACTGTCAAAAGAAGCAAGATTCAGTGTCATTACCATCTTCATTGGGCTAATACTCATTGTCAACTGCTGGGTTCCAATGGCTTTGAACATTCCTATCTAAAGTTAGAAATTGTTCCATAAGAAAAGGGCCCTTTCAGCTATATGCAACAAGCTGATTAATGGCAACAAGCGCAAATTTATGAATGGTTCAACAACTTGTATAGGAAAACTCATGAAACAATCATAGACTAAACAGGTAATGGGGGATCAGGCCAGCAGTGACAGAGTGGTTAAGCTAGCAAAAAGTTCACGAAAGGGTTGGAGAAAGTTCTTTCTAATAGAGTCATAGAGTGAGGGTATGTGTTGACTAACATCACCATTAGAATCATCATCCTAAGGAGGAAAACCATCTAGGATGGTTTCAAAGCAAAAATATAGGAAAGTTTTGGGAGACCCTAAAGGGCATTGGGACCCCTTCTTTGTAAAGAGAAACCCTAGAAATGGAAAAGAGGAAGAGACAAACCTATTATTACCGAGAATGACAACCTTCGAGAGAGTTCTTTCAGAAAGGCATGGCAGGAGCGAGTGATGCGAAGAGAGAAAATGAAAATTAAAATAATGTGTGGGAAAGTGTCAAAGAGCGCGGAAAAAAAGAAGAACAACATCAGGAATGTGATGAAATTTTTTCTATTTTTTTAAAAGTGTAAAATTCTATGATATTCAGCCATTTTATTTATAAAATACATAGCAGTGTATCTATCAACTTTTTTTAATGTCATTTAAAAACTAACGCCGTTAAGCCAATTTTATTTTTCAAAACTAAACTCAATTAAAAAAAATCTTTAACTTTCAATCAAAAACAGATTAAATCTTGTTTTAATTATTTATTTATAAAATACAATTATTAATAACATTAACTTCACTAAAAAATAATCCATTAATTAAAATTATATAATATTTATACATTTTTATAATAACAAAAATTAATAAAATTATAGTTGTAAAAATTAAATATAAATAATATTTATAGTAAAAAACAAATTTTATTAAAGTGAATGTCCTTCCTATAAGTGCATAGATATAAATATAATATAATATTTAAAAACATAATCCATTATATTTATAAAGGTAATCAATTGCTATTACTTACAATCTACACTTTCTAACATTTCTTTGCGATAATAAATGGAAAATTATAACTTTTATCTTTTCGGTCTGTGTTTCTTTTCTTATTTTTCCGCCATTTCTCTTTCAATTTCTTGCACTGTATATCAGCGCTGTTGGGTTTCTTGAAACAAAGAAGCAGTAAAAGTTTGATTTTGGAGAAATATTAAAAATGAAAAAAAGCATGAACTCACAAATAATTTGAAAGCCTAGAAATTTTGTTTTTAGAAAAAGAGTACATCTGCAACAAAACGCCCTAACCTTAACAGAACAAGAAACCATGAACAAGAGATCTTAAATGTTAAATCCTTATAGTAAGTCTGCAAAGCTCAATAATAAATCAAATGATATTTCTTACTGATAGAAACTAAACTACAAAACAATAGATAATAGCTTCTTATGATTCAAGAAAAGAAACTGTTAAAATATAGAAGATTAATCTAGGCTAATGTACATGCGCAGAACCTTTAGATATGGCCCATCCCCCTTTTTCCTCTCAATTCATGTCCACTATGCAATATATTATTCCCTTTCAAATTCTCATTCTCCCCAACAGATTTTCCACCTCACATTATTCCTTGTCATCACGACATTCAGTTATGCTCCAGGTTTTAACATAAATAATCCATTTATTTACTATCATGTCCTCTTCATCATGTCAGATTGCGTTAACCTTCTATTTCCTGCCCCTTTCCAAATGTCATATGCCTCAATAATGGAGGCCTATCAATATCCGCAACTTAATAGAAAAAACAGAGCAAGAGACAATAATTATTTCCTAAAAGGGGGGAACAGTTCAAGAAATGAATCCTATCTCAGATAAAAGGATAAGAGCATGAACAAAGGTTATAAAATGGTTTTGCTAATTTCTGCTTAAAACTCCAAGCAAATAATAACAAACTAGTACCTTTATAGTCTCTGAGCTGATCCAATTCAGAATCATGACTGGCCATAGAGAACAGGTCGTAGGACTTGTTATCATTGGATGCAGCAGAAGCACACCGACGCAAACATACATCTACATGTAAGAAGATTTTCCTTTTCAATAACCTTTCGTCAGTTCTATAGAAAGACTTCAAGGTGGACAATGAAGGCAGAGGAATCAATCAATGAGATAAAAAGTACATGTGAAACAAGGTAAACCAAATGCTATGATATTCAACCTATTCATGGACTCACCTTGCATCAATTATTTCTAGCAATTTGGTGTCAAACTTGTTGCCAAGAACCTAGAAATTTATGTTTGAGGGACATTATTATCTTTTTCTGACCAAACAAGCAGATTTAGGGTACTGTTTATATGCTCACATTGATTTTTGCCGTGGTCTTAGGATCAAGGAATGATTTTACGGTGTTCCACATTCTGAATCCAGAACCTGCATTGATGATGAACATGCGGTTCAAGGTCTGCAATGAAGAAACCATGTACGTAATATTACTCAGTAATCCATGATATTTATTCACAATAAAATTTTAGCCAAAGTAGAAAAAGTAAGAAATACTTTAGGATAGTTATCAACATCAATCTTCTGAAGACGAGTAACGAGTTCCCTAGCATGTTTGTTGAAGCTTTTAAGCCCCTGTGACATTGATTCAATATTGCAGTTTTAGCAACTTCTCATATTTTCCAATTTTTTTCTCTGCTATTCATATCAGGATTCATTTTCAATCCGATAAAATACTATCTCTGGGCTCTTAACATTTTCTCCTTTAAGCTACGCTACGTTGAAATGCCAATTTTATTTAATAAATTATGACTTCATTCTTGGTTCATATGATTAACTATTTCTCTTACCACTCCCTGCACATCGAGGATAGTTGTACTTTGATCGATGTGCTTCTTTACAGCAATCAAACAAGCTGCAAACTTCACATCAAATAAAATAATCAAACACTATCAAAAGGTTATTGACTCAGCAAGAAGCAAGAGAAGCGAAATCTAAAGTTAAGGCAACAGAGTCAAGAGTGGGAACCTTACTCATTTTATGCTTTGACACCAATATTGTCGGTTTCAGGCTTCTCCGAGAATCTCCAAGGATTAAGTCACGGGTTTTGTCCATCCTCTTTGACTGGCTCGTGACCGGGAAGCTCTCATCAGAGGAAGCAGGCAACACGCTCTTGCCTTCGGAGAAACTAATTCCCTCGATGGAGGTTTCGTAACACTCCTGCCACAAACTGCAGCAATAGAAAGGGAATCTACTGGAGGAAACCCTAGGTGAACCGATTAATCGGTTCAAAGGCGAGATTAAACGTTAGAAATGAGGAACGAACGGAGAAAAGGCATTTTAATCGGTGAAATCGAAGACAAAGGTGAAAATAGGAAGGAAATCATGGAGAAGTATGAAACCCTAGCAGAGGATGATGTTTAGAGTTGGAGAAAACTCGCAAGACAACAACGAAGATGTGGTTCTGTGATGTACTAATGCAAAATCAACAAGAAACAGAGAGAATGAAGATGTATCGAGAATAAAAATGTGAGAGGACGGAGACGAGAGAGGTGCGCGAAAATGAAAAGAGATGTTTCAGGATGAGAATGAAGTTTCAGGAAGAGGGGTTGCACCTATTATTATGATAGGTGTTTCACCGTATATCATAACATGCTTTTATAATAATTTCCATTTTGACTTTTTATCTATCATAATATTTATATCTTTTATTAACAAAATGTCATTTTTATATTTATTATGATAGATTTTTCAAAATACATCATAATTATTTTTAATTTTATTACAAAACTATCACTGATTAATGTATAATGATAGATAAATTTTACCTATTATAAAAGTTTATAGAATCATAGAATCCTCTTTTTCTACTAACATCTAGTCCTTAAATTCAAAATAAAAATTTAATTTGTATCTTACATTTAAAATTAATCTTTTCGAAACTCATTTAATATCATATATAGTAAGATATATAATGATAAAATAAAAATAAGATAAATATTAACATAAGTGATAGAAGTATTTGTATAATTATTATGACCAAAATTATGATAGTAAGAAAAAAGAGACATAAATAATAATACTAACTTGTGTGTGTGTGAAATAGGATAAAAGATCATTTCCTCTCAGGACAAAAAATTTATTAAATGTTAAAAGAATAAAAAAACTCATTTAAAATTCTTCTTCAATAATAAATAAACTATCACTCTTTTATTTTACAATTTTTTTCATATAAATTTGTCTACGAGTTTGTTTTCTTTTCTAGGTAGATAACTGACAATTTTTTTCTTCTATGACAAAAAAGTGGGATCTTTTAAGAGTGGTAAAGATTGCGTTAAAAGTATTTATATATTAAAAACAATTAAAAAATATAAGTTCTTTTCTTTCACTTTTAAGTAAAAAAATATTTAAGTTCAGTTTAAAATTTGGAAAACCAATAAATGTTAATGGTATTGGTGAGTTTGTTTTTGGATCTTTATTTTATAAAAGCAGTGTGGTCAACTTGTTGCATCTTAACATGCCCACACATTTGATCGGTAAAAAGTAGAATTACGTTGGTCCATCTTGCATAAAAAATACAACTTATTTTATCACGTTCGTTCTGCATAATTTTTGGCTGTTTTTTTTTTTTTTCTATTTTGTAGCTTCAATCGTTTCATTCTGTATTTTTAATTATTTTTAAATTTTAAAATTGTCTTTACAATTTAAAAACTGCTATGCTTATTTTTTTACTTCATCATATATCGAAATTTAATAAAACTTTTTTTTATTAAATTTCATTTGATAAAAGACTTTTTATTTTCTTCTTTGAATTTTAAATTCGGATGAAAGATTTTTTATTTTCTTCGTCATATTTCGAAATCCTAGAAAAATGTAATGTTATTTTCAGAAATTAAAAGTACAAGATGAAATTATTGAAAATACATGATAAATATGGCTTTTTGACTTTGTGGATCGAATTCTGAGTCACGTAAGAATTTTAATAATTTTGTTTTTATATAATTAAATTAGTAAAGATAATAATTTATATAAGAATAAGTAATAATTATAATTTTATAATTTATAACGAATAAATTTGATGGAAATAAAAATAACTTTTAAGTAGATTAAAATAAGAGAAGAAAGATGAATGAAGAAATCACTTTTGGATAAACCATACATAAATCAATGAGTTACTTTTATATAGAAAAATACAAATAAGCAAGTTACTTAAAAAAACATATATAACATGTTAATGTTCCTAAATTTTACAAATTACAAATTATGCAAACATATCAATAAACTAAAATACTCACTCTACCACTTATTTTTTTCTTGTAACATCCATATATATATATATATATATATATATATATATATATATATATATATATATGCAAAACAAATTTTAAAATTAAAAAAAGAAAAAATTGACCATTCAACCCGCTAGTGTACTAGCTTTTCCCTTAATGAAAAGGGTTAAACTTTTCAACCCACTTTCCTACATGGAGATGACAGAAGGGACAGGAATAAGCAGTAGACTACTTAATCAAATTAATAATTCCTATTTTTGGAATCACCAAATTCTAAATAGATACAATAATATATTATTTGGATAAATATTTTAATGTTATTAAGAAAAGGAGAGAAACTATGCTATTTTGGAAAACAAATTCTTCCTAATAAACAAATTACAATTATTTTATTTTACACTTCTTTTATAAGAATTCCTCCCGATTTTTTTTTTCAAATAGATCATAAAACTTTGTTTGTCAAATTATGATTTGTAATCAATTACAAAGAGTGTCATATAAAATATTGATCATTAAAACAAGATGGCTTTTTTTTTTTAAGAATAAAGATGCTTTAAAATACATTTTCCAATTTGGAAATTTTTATTCTCGTTTTTATATGCTTTTGATAACCAAAGGAAAAAATATAACGAAAGAAACCTCTTAGATTTAGATTAAGTGAAAAAATGAGAAAAAACAGAAACCTATGATATGAAAACCTTGGCCCAAATCACAAACCACCTTTGTGCACAGCTCTGCCACCACTACCCCGCCTCCTCTTGTTTTTCTTCCTCCTTGCAACCCCTTTGAATGTTTGATTCCTCACCACCATCTTCATTCATCTCCATCCATTGGAGCTCCTAACAGGTTCATTCATGGATCTCTCACCCCCACTTTTCCATGCCCCAAGATGAGATTTTTGGCCTTCTTCACCATCCCCAGAGAAACCCTTTTGCTCCTCAACCTCACCAGACCCTTCTCCACCCTGCACCCTCTCCCACCGGATCTCCCCTCCCACCTCTTCACCCTCCTCTCCCACCCCAACTGGCACCACCACCCTTCCCTCCCCCACTTGCTCCCTTTAATCACCCCTTTCCATGTCTCAAGCCTCCTCCACCTTAAACCCTCCCCTCAAACCGCATTGCAATTCTTCAATTGGGTCGCCACCAAACCCGGTTACAAGCACACCCCTTTTGCCTATGCTTCCCTGCTCAATCTCCTGGTGCCCCACGGGTTCCTCCGGCCCGCCGAGACCGCCCGGATTTCGATGGTCAAGGCGGCTGGATCGCCGGATGACGCCAGGTTTGTGCTGGCCTTCTTGAGGGGGTTGAACTTGAATTGTGATGAGAAGTTTAGGTTTAAGCTCAGTGTCAAGTGTTATAATTTGATGCTGATGTTGTTGTCAAGGTTTGAATTGGTTGATGAGATGAAGGGGCTGTATGTTGACATGTTGAGTGACACGGTTTTGCCAAATATGTATACTTTCAATACAATGGTTAATGGGTATTGTAAGTTGGGGAATTTGAGTGAGGCTAGTGTTTATGTGAGTGAGATTGTGCAGGCGGGTTTTGCGCTGGATACGTTTACTTATACTTCGTTGATTTTGGGGCATTGTAGGAGTAGGAATGTGGATGGTGCTTGCTGTGTCTTTGGGCTAATGTGGCGAAAGGGTTGTCCGAGGAATGAGGTTTCGTATACGAATCTTATTCATGGGCTTTGTGAAGCAGGAAGAATTGGAGAGGCACTGAAGTTGTTCTTGCACATGGAGGAGGACAATTGCTCTCCCACTGTGAGGACGTTTACGGTTCTGATTTGTGCATTGTGTGAGGCAGGCAGGAAATTGGAGGCCATGAATCTTTTTAGAGAGATGAGTGGGAGAGGTTGTGAGCCTAATGCTCATACTTATACGGTCTTAATTGATAGTTCTTCTAAGGAGAGGAACTTTGATGACGCTAGGAAGCTGTTAGATCAGATGCTGGAAAAAGGTTTGGTTCCTGGTGTGGTCACTTACAATGCGTTAATTGATGGGTACTGTAAAGTGGGAAAAAATTCAGAGGCATTGGAAATTTTGGGGTTGATGGATTCGAATAATTGCAGCCCGAATTCTCGAACGTACAATGAGTTGATTTGTGGGTTTTGTGAAGTGAAAGATATACATCGGGCAATGTCATTGCTTAATAAAATGTTTGAGCGCAACCTATCTCCTACCCTCGTTACATATAATTCGCTAATCCATGGGCAGTGTAGAGTAGGTCATTTGGATAGTGCTTTTAAATTGCTTAATTTGGTGAAGGAAAATGGTCTTGTTCCTGATCAGTGGACTTACAGTATACTTATAGACACACTATGCAAAAGAGGGAGAGTAGAAGAAGCTTGTGAACTCTTCAATTCCTCCCAGGAAAAAGATCTTAAAGCAAATGAAGTAATGTATACTGCTTTGATTGATGGATACTGCAAAGTTGGGAAGATTTATGAAGCACACTCTTTGTTCAAAAGAATGGTGGATGAGGAATGTTCTCCAAACTCAATCACTTTCAATGTCTTGATAGACAACTTGTGTACTCAGAATAAAGGGCAGGAAGCTTTATCGCTTGTAGATGAAATGATTAAGGTGAATTTGAAGCCCACAGTTGAAACATATACAAATCTTATCGCAGAAATGTTGAAAGAGGGTGATATCAATCATGCTAATAAGACTCTTAATCAAATGATATCCTCAGGTTGTCAGCCTGATGTATTTGCGTACACTACATTTGTGCATGCATACTGTAGTCAAGGAAGATTGGAAGAAGCTGAGAATGTGATGACTAAGATGAAGGAAGAAGGAATTGTTCCTGATTCTTTGGCTTACACATTTTTAATTGATGGATATGGATGCATGCAATTGCTAGAGTGCTCATTTGATGTTCTCAAGCGAATGTTTGATGCTGCTTGTGAGCCTTCTCATCATACATATGGGTTTCTTTTAAAACATCTAGTGAAGGAAACGCTAACGATAAAAGATGGTTGCATTGTTGAAGGTTCATTTGCTCAAGGTTTTGTTTCAAATGATTTAATTAATGTCTGGAAGACGCTTGATTTTGATATAGTATCTCTGCTGTTTAAGAAAATGGTTGAACATGGTTGCAAACCTAATGTTAATACCTACAGCAAACTTATTACCGGACTTTGTAGGGTGGGGCGGTTGAATGTTGCTCTAAAGTTGTTGAATGACTTACAAGAAGGTGGAATGTCTCCCAGTGAGCTTATTTATAACGAACTCCTTAGATGTTGCTGTGAGTTGAAATTATATGAGGAGGCATTGAGTTTGCTATATGACATGAATAAGAATGGCCATTTGGCACATTTGGAGTCCTACAAGCTGCTTATTTGTGGGCTTTGTGACGAAGGAAAAAAAGCAATGGCTGAATCAGTATTTCATACTTTGCTTTGTTGTCAGTATAATTATGATGAAGTAGCTTGGAAAGTTCTTATTGATGGCCTACTTAAGAATGGCTATAATGATGAATGTTCAATGTTTTTGAAAAGTATGGAGAAGAAGGGTTGTCAATTGCATCCTCAGACGTATGCATTGTTGATTGAGGGGACTTGATGGAACATAAGATGATGACTATTGACCTTTTTTTCTTCTGCTGGTCTAAGTACATCAGGGATATCAAATTATTTGTGGGATGAGAATATATAATTTACACTGAAAATTCTAGTTTTCGTGAATGGAACAGCGGCTTCCTGGAATGCACCGGCTTTAGTTGCTTTTACAGCTAGCTGTTTCTGTATCACTACAGAAAGAAATTTGAAGATCAGGATGTAAGTCAGGTTTCACTTTCTTAAATTGTTTATCATTTCCTTAATCTTTTAATGTTTATCCCATTTTAATTTTGTCTTCTTTTTTCTGCTTATTTGTTGTTTGGAGCCTTTAGTCCTTGAATCACTTTAGAGCACGTCTCTTTCAACCTTGAAAATTTTTAAAGTTAGAACATTGTCCCGAGTCTCTTACAGCTATTATGTTTGGTCCGGTGAAAAGGTAAAGAAACACTGAACTAAATTCGTATTATTCGAGAGCATAATTTAGAAATTTTATCATCATGATTAGGAAAATCAATTTGCCATAGTTGTTTTTATTGCATGGTATTTTTAGGTAACGCTTATATTTAACAAAATATCAGTAAAAGTGCGAATTTCCAAAAGCATCTTTGTATCCAAAATGAATTGCGAAAATTTTGCAGTCACGTTTCTGATCTGTTTCTAATTTTGATGTGACTAATCACAACTGGAAATCAAGTTAGATAAATAGAGTATCAGTTGTTAGAACTGCAAATCAAGAAGTTCAGAATGTGATGATTACTGTTTTATACTTGAAAGATTGATATTTAGTGCTGTGGCTCATAAAAGTTGAAAGAATTTTGGGACCATGTGCATTTTTTCTGAATATTTGCAAAGATCATGCAGTGTTGTGATGCGAGTTAAGCTGTAAACTCAAGTAGATATATAATATAGAAGGGAATGTTACTGGATAATGTGAACTTGGTCAAATACGAGTCTCAATGTATGCTTTTTCCTTCATTGTGTGCTGTGTATGATTTTCTCTCATAAGAATACGTTACAATTGTGATTTATTTAATTTAAGCTCTTCTTATTGCATTTTAATGATCATAGTTTACCTCAGTGCCCATTAGTTGACTCTCACATCATAATTTCAGGAGCAACAAGATATATAACAGGGACAACGTGCAGCCAGAGCATGTGGATTTGTCTCTGAAGTGCAAGCTGCTAGAGCAGATGTGAGTCTAGCTTTTCTTAATAGACCATTTTCCATATTGAATACTTGTATACATTGAATGTTTTCATGGTTGTTATATTCTTGAACTCAAAAATTGATTTACAAAAAATGCATTTAGCTGTTGGGAAGTAATTTATTACTGAATGTTATGCACTTAATTCCCTAAACTTTGAGGTATGATCTTAGTAAAATGAGACAAGGACTAAGTTAAGAAATCCATCTAGCAAGTTTATGTTGAAAAGGCAGCTAATAGTTGCTGCTCTAGTTTTGTTGCCTTGGGAAAATATTGGTTTCCAAAAAAGTGAAGTCTTGTGTTTTAAGAGTTTGAAAAAGGATGCATGGGCAGAGATGAGGGAAAATTGGAGATGGTTTGTAGGACATTGCATCTTTGTTTGTTTTATAGTTTGGGCTGAACCAGGCTTGGATGTGTGGGATAATGATTTGATATATAGGCTACAATTATTGGTAGTACACTAGTATGGCCACCCACACACAATTGGCACCTTTTCACTTTGTTCTGGTGATCTAGTGTAACCGTGTTACAAATCCAGACATTTCTGTGATGGTATAGTATGGATTATGGAATTTCATTGCTATTTGAGACAAATAACATTAAGAAGCTAATAATTCCACTTAGTAATAAAACAACTCAGTGTAGGTCCTTTCTGACTCAGGCACCTTGTCATGTATATGATAGTGAACAATTTATATGTACTTTACTTATTCATTTTTTTTATCAGCAGCTTTCCTTATTCTTCATAGTTAATAATGCAGTTCAATTTTGAGTGTAGCAGGAGTGCTGGGGCTGCGTGGCTCTGGCAAACAAGGTTAGGACTATGCCAATAAGATACACATATTGATTTTGGTTAACAACACCGGGCAGGCATAAGGTGAAGAAGTCATTCGTTAAACACGTACCATAACCTTCAAAACAATTCTTTCATTTTTTTATATACTAAAACCATCAGAAGAGAACGAAATACATATACATTTTTTACCAAGAGTCATGACATGGTGACAGTTAGTCACAGATTTTGCAGAGTTTCTTTAGTGAATCTTTGAAAACAGAAGATGATTTCCTCATTAATGACCAAGTAGCAATCCGGCAAAACTGCAGGATTAGATGATATCAAGTAGTTGTAATAGAATTGATTCTGTAAATTCCATTTGTTAAAGTTAATGTATCATTTTTAGGGCATTCAAGCTTGTTTTCGATCAATTATTCATGCCAATGTATGAAACATTAAGTTGGATCATCATTTTAAGAAATCCACACTGCTTACATTTGTTGTGAATGATTTCAGTTATTTGTAAAGTATTTGAACATAAATCGTCCAATGCTCTCGATTTATCTGTCAATGTTTAAACTAATGCTAGCCATTTTAAATAAGTAGAGTAAATTTTTGGACTTGACATCAATGATTAGTGAACAATTCATGCTGTGTCTGCATTATTTAGATTTTTTATCTTATTTATGTGGACAATTCATCATGTTACATTTAGAGTTTAAATTTTATTTATACATTTATGCATAAATTATAATTTTTTTGCCCTTATTAAGACTGATTTCAAATTTACTATCTTATAGAGTCACTTAGGGTTTCAAAGTTTTGAAACAAATTTGGCTTTCTGTCTATTTTTACCCGAAACTTTTAAATTCTCATTTACTCACTAAAACATTAAGCTCCACATACAATATTTAACATTCTCTTTAAATTATACCAAGTTCCTAAAGGAAATTTTAAGTTTAGAAAATACGTCACCACCCTCAAAATATTAAGAATAAATATAGTTGAGTTTTAAACAAAAAAGAAAATCCATAAAAATATCAACTTACTCAATTTTAAAAATAGAAAAAACGTAATTGGCTGGACAATTAACAGTTCTTTATTTAAATAACAAATAAAGACTCTTTACTTTATTACTAATCTTAATCCCTTTAAGGTTATATAACTAATGGCATTTTCTTCCTTTAGTTAAAGATTTCCTAATTTTATTGTAATTGAATCGGTTACAACAGTTTGATGTAATTTTCCATGTTTAATTTGTTAATCAATGTTTACAATGTTTTCCATGTTTAATTTGTTAATCAATATTTACAAATAGAAATGGTATAATAATGATGAGTCTGTTGGCATGTTTGGTTGCACAGTGTAGACACAAAACCACCTTAAAAAGGTGGAATCTGAAAGTAAAAAATTAGTTGTCTCTTTCAACAGTCCGCAAAACCAAGTACACAAATAAATTCAAATGCCAATGTAGTTCATTGTCTAACTTATTTAATCTAGCTAAACTTTTCTTACATAAAAACTCATTTTACCTTTGTCATGTTCTGTATGATCATGGTAAATCTTTCAAAACATGGGAAACGTACAAACTCAATGGTCAAATGAATGGTAACAACAATAAATTTATTAATCTCCCTGGACACTACATGAATCAGTTGGAGTTATTATGAATTCTAAAGTAGAAGAAATTGAACTGTAAAAATTCATATGATACCAAAGGCACTTCTTGAAACAAATACCAAACATTCTACTTAGAAACAACCATCCCACATTCATCACTCACAAAACTCCCAAAGATTCAGTACATTAGCATCTTCAAACTGTAAAAGAAATTCAACTTCAGAATATTATCACGTGAACTAGTATCGATTGCTGATAACAGAACAAGTAGCAGCAAATAAACCAAAATTATTGTGCATTCTAAATTCCCAATCTGACAGACATAAACAGAAAAGCACCAGAAGGGCCAAAATTCTTAAGCTATTATTCTTGCATTACTAGTATCTGGCAGTGAAACTACTCTTACTACTTTCAAGTCAGACATAAATTTTCTGAGATGAAACTTTCCATGCGGAAAAGAATATACAAGAAAATTTAAAGGTCATAGAGCCTCAATAAAAGTTTGGTAAATAATCTAATTTAAACATAGTTCACAAGTTCAATTCACTTTACTTTTATTTTTTTTACCGCCATTTATGCAGAAATTGATCCAAACAAGAACCAATGCAAAGAGATAAGATGGAAGGAAATGAACAAAAGTGGAATAAATTAGAACAAATCATAATATCAGGAGGTCCTAACCTATAGGGTCTTAGGTGAGTTATAACAGATTAATCCCGGGTGACAGCTGATTGGTTTCCAGTTACTACACCCCTGGATGCACGAACGGCCCAAGCTACATATTCATACAATCTGAATGGTCAAGTCAAGTAGTCGGTCTTTGCATGAATTAATGTGTTCGGCTTGGACTGTTTGAGTTGTCGGTCATTGCATGATTATAAGTGTTGGATGTTACATGATTATGTATTCGTTGAACTTGCATGATAACTATAATTAATTAAATTACTCTAGCTTACCCTTCTTTTCTATCTTGTTCATGTTTCCTATTCGGTACTCTCTGGTTGCGATGATCACCTTGTGGGTGCGAGTAGAGGGAGGTAAGTGTTCATTGGAGGAAGCGCTGGACAACGAGGACCCAGTGGTGTAGTCTATGACTGTTCGGTCATATATATATATATATATATATATATATAGATATCTATATATATATATATATATATATATATATATATATATATATATATATATATATATATATAGATATCTATATATAGATATCTATATATATATATATATAGATATCTATATATAGATATCTATATATATATATATAGATATCTATATATATATATCTATATATATCTATATATATATATATATAGACCGCTCGGTCATGTATATAGTTTTGCAGCTAGGGTAGACTTTTGTAAAGTTTAAATTTATAGTTACATTGTGGATAAATGTAAGTTAACTTTATTTCTAGAAACTATTCTACAATATTATGGTGTGATGAATCTTAATTATATAGTTTTGACTATATTTTGGGATGTTACATTAATGGTATCAGAACAGTTCTTTCCTTAGGAATCCTGTAGGTTTTGAGTGTGTCTTGCTTGTGCTTGTGTGCTCTTAGTTATGTATAGTGGTTGTCCTTGTCTCCTTGGGTTAGACAGATGGCTTTTTCTCTCTGTGTAAACAGAAGATGACAAATGGATCTCCTCTTTATCCATCCCACAATCCTGATACATCCATCGTTATGAGAATGATGGAGTCAGTGTTGGAAGCAATGTAGCAACATAACACTGCATTAGTTCAGCAACATATTGTAGCTTTGCAACAGTTGGATGCTGTTAGGGTGTCAGCTGAGACATCCTAGAAACAATATTTGGATTTGATGTTAAGTGGCAAGGCTACAGCAGGTTCTTCTTCATCCAATCATCCTCAAGAGTGGAGTTTGGAAAGTTTTCTTCAACATCATCCGACCAAGTTTGATAGCAACTGCAGTCCGGATGAAGCTCACTTGTGGTTCCGGGATATGGAACGAATTTACAATGCCAAAAAGTGTCCGGATGACAACAGGTTGGCTTTCTCCGAGTACGTACTAACTGGGAAGGCCAGTCATTGGTGGAGCAGTATGAGGATGTTGCTGGAGGGGAGTGGTTCTCCCATCTCTTGGGAAGTGTTTAAGAAGATGTTTTACACCGAATACTTTCCAAATAGTGTTCGGTTTGCTAAAGAAGTGGAGTTTTTAGTTGGTGCAAGGGGGCATGTCAGTTTCTGAGTATGCCGATCGGTTTAAGCACCTACTAAGATTCGACACTTTAGTAATGGATGAAGAGTGGTAGTGCAGGAAGTTTGAAAACGGGTTGAGGGGCGATATCAAGTTGTTGGTGGATGGCTTGTACATCAAAGAGTTTCCCGCCTTAGTGGAAAGGGCTAGAGTTCTTGAGAAGACCAAGCTGGAGGTTGAAAGTCAGCAGAGACCCTCGAGAATTGGAGGACCAACTGCATCCAGAGGCAATCTCGGTTCTAGGAGGATCCCATATTCTCAGCCTTCTTCTTCAGGGTCTAGTGGTGCCTCTTCTCAGTCATCTGTCTCTAGGGTCAGCAAGGGCAACAAGGGTCAGTTAGATGTTACAATTGTGGGGGACCTCACCTCAAGTCTTTTTGTCCTCAGTTGGGAGGATACAGGAAATGTAATCGGTCTGGAAGAGAGGGCCACTATGAGAGAGATTGTCCTATGGGCAGAAGGGTTGTTTCACGACCGCCATAGGCTGGGAGATTTCAACAGAGGAGTGGCGGCCGAGCACAAGCTGTAGGTCGAGTCTACGGAATGACAGGATCAGAGGCAGCAAATTCAAGTAATCTTATTATCAGTACTTGTTTGCTGCATGGAGTATCTTGTTGTGTGCTGTTTGACTCGGGGGCAACACATTCCTTTATGTCAAAGGAGTGTGTTGAGAAGTTGGGTTTGTCAGATTTGTAGTTTGATCTGGTGGTGTCAACCCCAACAACTGGTGTAGTTCGGACATCTACCATGTGTGCTAGATGTCCAGTTGAGGTTGAGGGTCGTAGGTTCAAAGTAAACCTTATCTGTTTACCTCTCAAAGGTTTGGAGGTAATTTTAGGAATGGATTGGTTAGCCGCCAATCATATTCTTATAGATTGTGGTGAGAAGAAGTTGGTGTTTCCAAAGAAAGAAAAGAAGATGTTGTTGTCGGCCAGTCAGTTGAAGCAAGAGTTAAGAGAAGGGGCTAGTTTTTTCTGGTGCTATCTCACGTAGAGGTGTTTCAGAATGAGAAGAGTTTAAACCGTTCGGTCAAAAGTAAGGAGAGTGTAGACCGTTCGGTTGTAAGTGATTTCTTGAACGTTTTTCCGGAACAATGATGAGTCAATATTTTCTTGATTTCACTTAGCTTATTGTGCTAGATTTAATCATGGAGTTGTGCTTGAATGTCCAGTATTTTCCTATTTTTTGTTAATTGTGCTTAATTTGACCAGAAATTCTTATTTTAATTAATTTGGATTATTTGAGCTTATTGGAAGAAGGGGGCTGCCACATTTTTGGGGCTGAACATCAACACCCACAATGGATAGGATGTGCGGATGGTAATGCTCAATGGGGCTTCACGCTTCCAGCAGCTTGGGGAGGCATTCACGGTCCAACCTCAACATGCACAGCAGCAAGGGCACTAGGTAAAGGAAGGCACACACGTCTAGAAGTTTTTTTTGACCTCTCGGTTCTTATCCAGAGGAGAGGTGTGCTTAAAATAAAATAAAAAACAGTAGCCACCACCTAGGAACGCGTCCAGCACATTATATTCTCATTGGAAAGGGAGGCAGCACGCAGAGGGCACACGATGGTTTAAAACCCTTGGAGGAGAAAGAGGAGAGGTGTCTCGGCCTGGACATGGCAGCCGCCACCCACTTAGAAGCATTTTTTTATCTTTGTTGATTCTTCATTTCCGTCTTTCAAAGCTCATCATCACAGAAGTTCACTATTGCATTGAATGTTTGCTTAATGTTTGGTTGCAAGCTGAGTGAAGAATCAGTGATTTCATTTTGCTTTCAAATGGAGAATGGTTGGGCTCCAGCCGCCACTTGGAAGAAAGCACACGATGCTTTCATGAGTGGAAGAAGTGAAGCACGGTGCTGCAGGGAAGAGCACGCTTGATTCAACAAGCGGCAATTGATAGGTTTGCTTTTAGAATAGGAGGAGCTGTTTTCATTTAGGAGCAGACACATTCGGTTCATGTACTTAGGAGGTGTAGCAAGTGGAATTTCATTTTGGCTTTGGGAAAAATACACGCTGATTTTGTTTTCCATGATTAGATTTACTTTAGTTTAGCATGTCGAATAGGCATTCGGTTATGTTCACGGAGGGAAAAAAAGTTCCAAGAGGTCTTCTTTTTATATTGTGTTGATGTTTGAACCGGTGGTGATTTTGTTTTAAAATTTCCAAACTTTATTCCAATGTGCATTTAATTTGTTAGTTCAACATTTCAATTTAAGAACATTGTGTATTTTGTTATTTATTTCTTGCATGTTAACTAGTTCACACATCTTGCTTTAGGACCATTCAATTTACTATTTTCATGATGTCTGTTCTGCTCAGCTTCTTTATCTTCTTGCATTTCCAATTTCCTTACTTGTTTTAGAAACCGTTCGATCTCAATGTAGAACCGTTCGGTCATCTGTAGGACCGTTCGGTCTTCACGCTTTGTTCATTTATTTCAGTGTTTTCAATTATGTTTGGTTGTATTTAATTTTCAGTTTTAATTTAGTTCATTTCTAAGCACAAAAACATTTTCAAAACTCCCCCACTACGTGTTTAACCTAAGTCTCGAACCACATTTGGTCCTTGAGAGACGACCTAGGAGTCACTTCCTAGCACTATACTGCATTTATTTGCACATCAAATTTGATGGGCCGCGACAGCCGCATCAAAGAAGTTCCTAGATTACCTCCTCAAAGAGAAGTGGAATTTTCTATTGATCTGGTGCCAAGAGCAGGGCCAGTATCGATAGCTCCTTATAGGATGGCTCCAGCAGAGTTAGCCGAGCTTAAGAATCAGATTGAAGACCTGCTCGAGAAGCAATTCATTCAGCCAAGTGTTTCCCCTTGGGGTGCTCTGGTGTTGTTAGTAAAGAAGAAGGATGGTAGTTCTCGGCTGTGTGTGGATTATAGGCAATTGAACAAGTTAACCATCAAGAACAAGTATCCGTTGCCTAGGATTGGCAATTTGATGGATCAACTGTGTGGGGCTACCGTGTTTTCTAAGATAGACCTAAGGTCAAGTTATCACCAGATTCTAGTCAAGGAGGGTGATGTTCAAAAGACTGCATTCAGATCCAGATATGGTCATTATGAGTATGTAGTAATGTTGTTCAATGTTACTAATGCTTCGGCTATATTCATGGATTACATGAACCGCATCTTCAGACCATTTCTAGATATGTTTTTGGTCATCTTCATTGATGACATTCTTATCTATTTCAAGACTAGGAAAGAGCATGAAGTTCATCTTAGAATAATGCTCGGTGTGTTATGAGAAAAGAAGTTGTATGCTAAGTTGTCCAAGTGCGAGTTCTGGATGGAAGAAGTGTAGTTCTTGGGACATGTGATCTCGGCTGGTGGTATTTCTGTAGATCCAGCCAAGGTGCAAGCGGTGCTTCAGTGGGAAAGGCCTCGGTCGGTCATAGAGATTATGAGCTTTATTGGTTTAGCGAGCTGTTATCGTCGTCTTATTGATGGATTTTCTAAGATAGTAGCGTCGTTAACTCAATTGACTAGGAAAGATCAACCTTTCGCTTGGACCGATCGGTGTAAAGATAGTTTTCAGGAGCTAAAGCAAATGTTGACAAGTGCTCCTGTGTTGATAATTCCGGATGCAGGTAAAGCCTTTGAGGTATTTTGTGATGCTTCCTACCAAGGGTTGGGCTGTGTGTTAATGCAAGAAAGAAAAGTGGTTGCTTATGCTTCAAGACAATTGAAAGTTCATGGGAAGAATTACCCTACACATGATCTTGAGTTGGCAGTTGTGGTTTTTGCTTTGAAGATTTGGAGGCACTATCTCTACGGTGCAAAACTTCAAGTGTTCAGTGATCATAAGAGTTTTAAGTATCTCTTTGATCAAAAGGAGTTGAACATGAGGCAGCGAAGGTGGATGGAGTTCCTTAAGGATTTCGAGTTTGAGCTGTTGTATCATCCAGGCAAGGCTAATGTGGTAGCCGATGCCTTAAGCCGGAAGACTGTGCATGTTTCTGCTATGATGGTTCGAGAGCTGAGTTTAGTTGAGAGCTTTAGAGATTTAAGATTACAGGTGGAGTTGGAACCGAATTGTTTTTTCTGCAGTAGTTTTGTGTTAGTAAGTGGATTGTTCGACCGCATTAAAGAAAGGCAGTCGGTTGACAACGAGCTACTTAAGTTTCGAGGTTTGGCCGGTTCAGAACAGGGAAATGATTTCAGTATAGGGACGGACGGTCTCTTAAGGTTCAAAGGAAGAGTGTGTGTGCCTAGTGATGGGGAATTGAAGAGATTGATCCTTGAGGAAGGACATCAGAGTCGTTTTAGTATGCATCCAGGCATGACTAAAATGTATCCCGACCTCAAAGAGTCATTTTGGTGGTCAGGTATGAAGAGAGATGTGGCTCGGTTTATATCTTCATGTTTAACCTGTCAAAGAGCTAAAGTGGAGCATCAAAGACCGGGTGGGTTGTTACAACAGTTGAAATTCCCGAGTGGAAATGGGATAACATTGCCATGGACTTTGTTACCCATTTACCCTAAACGGTCAGAAGTCATAACGTTATTTGGGTGATAGTAGACAGGTTAACTAAAAGTGCCCATTTTCTTGCTATTAATTTGAAGATGTCAATGGCCAAGTTGGCTTAGCTGTATATCAGAGAAGTAGTGTCGTCGAGTATTATTTCGGACAGAGATCCTCGTTCACCTCTCGATTTTGGCAATCATTACAGAGTGAGTTAGGGAGTCGATTGTAGACGAGTTCAGCTTATCATCCCCAGATGGACAGTCAGTCTGAGAGGAAAATCCAAACACTTGAGGATTTGTTGAGGACGTGTGTTTTGGATCACTTGGGAGTCTGGGATGAAGTGTTGCCATTGGTGGAATTCACCTACAACAATAGTTATCAGTCCAACATTGGTATGACACCGTTTGAAGCCTTGTATGGAAGACGTTGTAGGACTCCTCTTTGTTGGTTTCAAGAAGGAGAATCAGTGTTGACTGGGCCAGAAGTGATTCAACAGACTATTGAAAAGGTGAAGCTAATTCAAGAAAGGTTGAGGGCATCTTAGAGTAGGCAGAAGTCTTATGTTGATCGTAGGGGGAGGCCTTTAGAGTTTGCTAGTGGAGATCATGTTTTCCTTAAAGTAACTTCGACTACTGGTGTTGGAAGAGTCGTTCATTATAAGAAGTTATCTCCTAGGTTTATTGGTACATACTAGATTTTGAGGTGTATAGGACTAGTCGCTTATGAGATAGCTTTGCCTCTAAAGCTAGCAAATCTCCATTCAGTTTTCCACGTATCTCAGCTCAAGAAGTATGTGCCAAATCCTTCTCATGTGTTGGAAGTAGAAGATATACAAATCAGAGAAGACCGCTCAATTGAGATGCAGCCTGTCAGCATTGAGGAAAGCCAAACTAAGCAACTTAGAGAAAAATCCATCAGTTTAGTTAAGGTTGTTTGGGATAGGAGAACATGTGACTCTACCTGGGAATTGGAAGATATCATGAGGGAGTTATACCCTCATATGTTCTCTGGTAAGTCCAATTTTTCGAGGACGAAAAATTTTGTTGTTGGAGAGAATGAGAGCCGAGAGATTTAAAGGAAATTGGAGCGGATCAGGTGTATGTACTGGATTGGACCGTCCGGTTTTGAGAGTAGTATATGAATGAAAGTTTCAAATTTCGTCTCATTCTCTGCATACTCTCTCTCTCCAAAATTCTGATTTTCACTTTCCTCCTCCTTCTCTCTAAAAATCTTCATCAGTTAAGAGATCCTTGAGCTGAAGGATTTCTTGTCAACCAGTTAATTCAGTAATTTTAGTCAGTGTTTTTAGATTTTCTTGAAGTTCAAACAATTTCCTGAAGGTGTAAAAGCTTTCTGTTTGGTGAAGAGGTAAGGGAAGCTAGTTAATTTAATTATTTGGTTGATGATGTATGAAAATGATGTTTGATGGTTTTGCATGTGTGTGAAACTGAATGATTGTGTTTGGTATTGTTATTGAAGACTCTTAAGTGTTGTGTTCATGTTGATTGTGATTTTGCATAATTCTGGTTCAGTGGCCGAGTGATATTGGGAGGAAGTCTGATAGTGAAGCTGGAGAATTTGTGTTAGGTGTGAGTTTGGTCTGTATAATATAAATTGGGAGGATTAGAAGTTGGGAAGAACGAAGGAAATTGGTAAAGATTTGGTGTTGATCATAATTCTGCAGTCATTCTGAAGAATTATTTAGTTCGCTGAGGGTCCTTTGTTGACCATTCGGCTTTCTTCTTGTGTTCGGTCTTAACTGAGCTCTACTTCTATAGAGCTTTTCAGTTAATGACCAATCTGTCTTGTACTAGTATTCTGTTTTAAGTCATAGCGATCATTCTTAGTGGGTGTGTGATCTCTTATTATCGATCGATCTTAGTGGGTGTATGATCTCTTAGTATTGACCAGTCTTAGTGGGTGTGTGATCTCTTAGTATCGATCGGTCTTAGTGGGTGTGTGATCTCTTAGTATCGATCAGTCTTAGTGGGTGTGTGGTCTCTTAGTAGCGATCAGTCTTAGTGGGTTGTGTGGTCTCTTAGTAGCGATCGGTCTTAGTGGATTGTGTGGTCACTTAGTAGCGATCGTTCTTGTACTAGTGCTTAACCTACTTGTATTCGGTCTTAAATGCGTTCGGCCTAAGTTATAGGTGTTCGGCCTAAGTCATAAGCGGTCGGTCTAAACTTAGTATTTGGACTAGTGGTAGTATTCGGTCATGATGCGGTACTCGAAATCCTCTAGTTGTCGGTCATTAATAGCGCTCGGTTTTCTCTTCAGTCGTATCTATTATTGACCGTTCGATCTCCAACATTCACAAGGTTTTCGGCCTTGTTCTTCTATGTTGGTGATTTCTGTTTGGCCAATATTCATAGTTATTCCAGTGTGTTATTTTAATTAATTGTTCCAATTGCTTTGATGGCTTATGTATGCATTATCATAATGGTGTCAAAATGAAAGTATGGTATTATAATTGAAATATGGATGTGAAAGAGAATTCCAAGGAGGAATGTCTCAATGATTTGGTATCAAGGTGGTGGTAAAGTATGAATATGGACAACGAAATCCATGTCGTTCAACTTGACATTCTAATGATTACCAAGTCTCAAGTAGAGATGGGTAAGTCATGTCGTGAGAATAGCAGGAGGTCCTAGCCTATAGGGTCTTAGGTGAGTTTTAACGGATTAACCCTTGGTGGCAGCTGATGGTTTTCAAGTTACTACACCCCCGGGTGCACGAACAACCCAAGCTACATATTCATACAATCTGGATGGTCAAGTCAAGTAGTCGGTCTTTACATGAATTAATGTGTTCGGCCTGGACTGCTTCAGTGGTCGGTCATTGCATGATTATAAGTGTTGGATGTTACATGATTATGTATTCGTTGAACTTGCATGATAGTTGTAATTAATTAAATTACTCTAGCTTACCCTTCTTTTCTATCTTGTTCATGTTTTCCGTTCGGTACTCTCTGGTTGCGATGATCACCTTGTGGGTGTGAGTAGAAGGAGGTAAGTGTTCGTTGGAGGAAGCGCTGGACGGCGAGGACCCAGTGGTGTAGTCTATGATCGTTCGGTAATATATATATATATATATATATATATATATATATATATATATATATATATATATATATATATAGTGTGTATAAACCGCTCGATCATGTATATAGTTTTGCAGCTAGGGTAGACTATTGTAAAGTTTAAATTTATAGTTACATTGTGGATAACTGTAAGTTAACTTTATTTCTAGAAATTGTTCTACAATATTATGGTGTGATGAATCTTAATTATATAGTTTTGACTATATTTTTTGGATGTTACATATTGTACCTAGATAAACAGAAAATCATAACTACCTATCCTTATTTTATCTCTATCAAAAGTCAAACTAAATATTACTAGACCCAAAACTAATAAAATAAGATTTAAACAAAATTATTAATAAAACCCTAAAATTTAAGTTTATCCCAACAAACTCCCCCATAAACTTAAATTCTTCCTTTCTTCATTCGGCTTTCCATGTGCATCATCCCACACCGGGTTTGTTTCTTTCTATCAGATTTGACTTCTTCTTTTTCCTTATGGCCCTCCTATCTTTTACCTTGGTTGACCTATTTAATGCTTTGACTGACTTTGTTAAGCCTGACTTCTTAATAACCTTGACCAACTAGTTTCTAACCTTGGCGATTTCTCAACAATCTTGGCCGACATCTTCATCGGGTTCTTCTCAGCATCTTCATCTTCCTCTTCGTCTGGTTCAAGAACAATAGATGTTTTCAAGAGCCACCTATTTCAGCTCCTCAAGCTTAACCCTCTGTTTATTCATAATTTCATTAGCTTCATCTAGAAGCCTTCCTATCCGTTGAATCTCTTCATCTTTTTGTTTGAGTTCTTTCTCCAGGTTTTCCTTCTCCACAATTGTTCCATCATTTACCGAGATTACTTCATCCATTGTTGGGATCAGGCTTTCCATGTCCACTAATCCGAGCTCTTTGCCATCAACAAGATTTCACACTTTTCTTCATCTTCTTCTTTCGTAAGAAGACTTCTCTCACTTTTTTTCTCAACTCGACAAAATTTAGCAATGTGACCAGACTTACCACAATTGTAGCACATTTTTTATCTGCACTCGTTTGCATAGTGGTTGTACTTGCCAGACTTAAAACACTCCACTCTTGATCGATCTCCTCGACCTTTCCCTTGTCCTCGGTCACACAAATTCTATTGATCGGTTTGCTCTTCACTATCATTCTCAAAATTTACCTCGGTCACGTCCACCTCGTCCTCGTCCTCGGCCTCCTCGTCCTCTGCCGTTAGGACCTCGGCTTTGAGTAATCTGAGTTTTCTTCAAGTCAAATTATACCTGTAGTGCTTGATCGTCAGGTTCAACCTGATCATCCCAACTCATTTTCCTTTGTTCGTGTGGGCTTCTAATGATCCAACAAGTTCATCCACTGTGAGAACCGACAAATCCTTCGATTCTTCGATGGCACACACGATACTTTCGAAATATTTTGTAAGGGATCTCAAAATTTGTTCCACAACTTGGCTAGATGGCATTTGTTCACCATTCCTGTCGAGTTGGTTGGCCACCTTCTATACCCGAGTTATGTACTCGGTTATATGCTCTTTGGGCTCCATCTTCAACTGTTCAAACTCTCCTCTAAGAACTTGTATTCGGACTTGTCTAACACGGTTGTCACCTTTATACGCAACCTCCAATATCTCCCAGGATTCCTTTGTTGATTTAGCATTCGATATTTTCTCGAATCCTGACTCATCTACTGCATTGTAGAGAAATTACAATGATGACCCATCTTTTGCACATGTTTTCTTCAATGTTGTCATTTGTGCCACCGTCTGATGTTCGTCCTCATTAGATTCAACGTACCTGTCTTCCACCATATCCCAAATGTCTTGGGATCTCAATAACGCCTTCATCTGTTGGCACTAATTATCATAATTAGTTTTTCTCATCAATTATGGAACACTCATACCATTGACAACTTTTGTCATCTCTCTCACAAAAAAAAACAAGCACTCACTTTTTCTCTCACAGTCTTTGACTTTCTCCTTTCTCTCTTTTGCTCTCTCTCGGTACTCAGAGCATAAAGCTCTGATACCACTTTTAAGAAAATCTCACGTTACACACACTCTGATATTTTCCTAAAATTAAGTCTACTATTTATTGATAATTGAAGACTTTAAATAGTCGTGACATTTACAATATTATGGGAATAAAAATAAAAACTGAAAATAAAATATCAACTATCTTAAAAATAAAATCTGCTTAATCTATCATAAAATAATATTGTACCTAGATAAACAAAAAAACATAACTACCTATCCCTATTTTATCTCTATCAAAATCAAACTAAATATTACTAGACCCAAAACTAATAAAATAAGATTTAAACAAAATTATTAATAAAACCCTAAAATTTAAGTTTATCCCAATAGACCTCGATAGTGCCTAACAACCTTCTTCCTTACGAGATAGTTCTAATCAAGATCAATTTCATTTCTCAAAAGAGCAATATCAAACCCTGATAAACTTTCCTCCAATAAAGCAAGAAAACTTTTTCTTTTATCAATCAAACTCAAACTTCGTTTATTAGGTGAAAGTTCTTGTTCTTCTCATTGGATTTTAGACAGTAGGGCAATAGATCACATTTGTCCTTTTAAATATTTTTTCATATCCTTCCAATGTATCACACCTATTCCAATAAAATTACCTAATCAAACAATTATTTTTGCTAAATATTCCTGATACTTTTAAATATTTTTTCACTCATATCCTTCAAATCCTTAAAAATATTCTTTATACACTAGATTTTGTGCTTTAATTAATTTCCATTCCTAAATTAATTTTCACCTTTTACTACTTGATTTTATTTTGTGATATTCACTGTAACATCATGTAGATATTGCCAGATGAGGGATATATCTAAACAAAAGAATGACTTATTTTACTCAAAGATTCAACAACTTAAATCGTGCAGAAGTACTTCTAATACACTTGTTTTCTAAATACAATTTATTTATTTTTCTTTACTTCCATGTGATGCTTGTCATTATGCAAAATAAAAGAAATTACCTTTTTCCAAAGTTCGAGATTTTTGAACTTATCCATGTGGATATTTGGTGCCCTGTCGCTCATACATCTATTGATGGATTCTAACATTTTTTTTACCATAGTTGATGACTTTACACAATTTACTTGGATTCATTTTTTAAAAACAAAAATTTGTTGTCAAAACTATACTTCCATCTTTTGTTCAGCTAATTGAAACATAATTTACTTTAAAACTTAAGAAATTAGGTCTAACAATAGTAAAGAGTTCTTGATGTATGTTTTTTTTCAAACAAAGGCATTTTTCTTAGGTTTCTTGTGTTGAGACTCCTAAAAAAAATGGTATTGTTGAGAGGAAGCACCAACATTTACTCAATTTTATTTGTGCGTTACTTTTTCAAGCCAACCTACCCTATTGTTCTCGGTCATTTTGCTATCAACCATGCCATACATATCATCAACAAGCTTCTCACTCCTTTTTTAAAACTCAAATCCCTATATAAATTTTTATATGTACATTCCCTTGTTTTGCATGATTTACATGTATTTGGTTGCTTAGCATGCAAATACTCTTACATCTGCGTACACCAAAGTTGACAAGAGAGCTTTCGAATGTATTTTCTTAGGTCTTAAAACGAGGACTAAAAGCTATGTTTCCTATAATCTCAATCATAAATATATTATATTTTTCAAAATGTCATTTTTTATGAGACTCATTTTCCTTATGTCAATGTCGTTTCTTTAAACCCACATATTAATACTATCAATAACCTTACAGACCATAACAAATTGATTGTCCTTTCCCTATTGGCATACCTCTCTTCAACTCTTATGTTCCACCTATACACAACAATTCACATCTACATGAAAATCTCAATTTTTTTTATAAAATATCACTTCTTTACATATTGATCAAGGTCAAGTCATTGAATCAGATGCAAGAGTATTCGCTCGAGTAAGAAAGTCACCTTCTTATGTAGATGATTCTCGTTGTCCTACCATTTCTTCATCCAATTCTTCTTATACTACTCTTTATCATTTGGATTCCTATTGTCATATTCTAAATGTTCTAATAATCAAACTATTTTTTTTTATCTTTTTGTATATGGTACATCTGACCCCACAACTTTCAAAGAAAGCAAGTTAACTTCAATGTTGGAGTTAGACTATGAAGGTTGAATTACATGCTTTTGAGAAAATTCATATTTGGTCCTTGGTTGCTCTTCCTCCTAGTAAGAAAATTGTGATCTTTAAATGGGTCTATCATACCAAATATCGGGCATATAGGTCTATTGAGCGTTACAAAGCAAGATTGGCAACTTAAGGTTCCACACAAATAAAGGGGTGGATGTTTTTTAAATTTTTTCCCTAATTGTGAAGTTAATCACTATGCATTTTCTCCTTTTTTTTGTTGTCTCTTCTAGCTGGTTTCTTCACCAACTTGATGTAGACAATGTGTTTTTGCATAGAGATCTCATTGAAGAGGTTTATAGGTGGCTTTCTCCTAGCTTTTGTAACACCCCAAATTTTGAGATGTCACGAGTTTACAAAAAAATTTTAATACTTAACTTTGATATCATTGCGAGATACAGTTTAAATAAAAACTTTCATTTATTATAATTGAATTTTGAAAACTTCCTAAATCAAATGCAACTCTAAAGCGTTCATAGAATTCCATTACAAAACTATTAACATTGAACTTAAAATCCCATAGTTCTCCCATGTATCTCACTACTCAACTTCGCTTTAGCTACATTTGTAAAACCATCTACTCCCGTACAAGTACGATCATTGCAGGTGGAAACCACAATCACAAACATGCAAAGGGTGAGCTAACAGAAACAGGTCATATAATATACATAAGTATTCAATATCAACTTAGAATAAGACTTCCGAATAGTACATATCATCATATTCCTATACACATATTTACATGACAACATATCAAATCATTAACACTCGCACTATTAGAATTTCAAGTTACCAGTATATAACCACAAAATGATTTCGTCAAAGTAACCAATTCACACCCCGACTCCCTCGATCATTCACCAACCCATACCCCAATTTATTTGAAACCATTCACTATACATTGAATCACCACCAGTTACTCATATACAACATAAGGTTGATTGTCACCTCCCACCACTCTCTTAAAAAACTTCACCCGGCTAGTACACTTTACCACACCATTACATAATGACATCTCCCACCACTCTCTGGAAGGCTTCACCAGCAAGTACACCACTCTCTTAAAGCTTTCCCAGGCAAGTATATGCTTTCCACCACCCTCCTAGGCTTCACTGGACAAGTATACACCTCCCACCACTCTATTCTCATATAGCTTCATCGAGCAAGTACCAGTGCTACTTCCACCACACTTCCAGGAGCTTCACCAGCCATCACAAGCATAAACCCAATTCCAAAACAATTAACAATATTATACTCACACAATCAGGCGACAAACCCTTATGTGATAAACATTCTCGAAACAATGATAAAACAATCATCAAACTAATGACAAGTCAACCAAAATAAGAAAGAAGAAAATATATACTACATACATGCCTTTTCTAATAACTAACACAAAATCCATTAAAATAAAATAAATCCAATATATCCATCCAAATGTCCATGCCACCCTCAAAAGCCTATGAATCTATACACATGAAAGAAAATAAGTTCATCCAACACGCATACACAATACCTATACGAAGTTGTCCGTAGCTTCATCCCCACATCATGTATAAAACCCAATTCATGGTTCATTACTTTTATGCAAACAAAGAATGAGCAAAAACCTTATATATACCTAGCAACATATATTCATAGGTTCTCTCCCCTCACCTAGCTTCCAAGGCTTCTCCAGGATTCCTTAACGCACCACCTGACGTCTCCTTGCTCACAACAGCATCTAGCCTCCTCCTAGTTTCACGGTTCTATCCCTTTCTCTAGGCTCCCCCTCATTCAAACCTCTCTCTCAGTTAATAAAGAAAAGGGTGAGGTTAGGTTTTGTTTTTCTCTTACGACCGAGGTGCGTAGGTTTAAGAATGTTTATAACAAAGTTTTTCCCATGCTAGATATAACCCTAGAGTCTAAATATATCTTTCTTTATCTCGTTACCTATTTTCTATTAATATTTTCTACAATTTTATCTTTTCTATCTTTAAAACAAACAAGCTGCTCACTAACCCTCTTGGACCTTCCTCGCCAGCCCAACGTAAAGCATAAACAAGTCTCAAAAAAATAAAAAAAAATAAACTCCATACAGAGAAATTATTCACGCTCCACCAAAACCCAAAGCCAAAACAACTATGCCCATAAAACATTCACGTACTGCATGCAAAAAGGGGAGAGGGAAAAGAAACCTGAACCTAATTTCCATAGCGGGTGTTGCTTCCTTCACCACCCCAAGTGCTTCTACACCTCTTCAATATTTTCTTTTATTCTAAAAATACTCTATATCTTTCCATTATTTTTTTTTATTCCAAAATTACCCTACATCTCCCCACTATATTCAATAATTTTTCTCTTTCTCACTCCACATTAATGGAGTATTCACATGGTTCAGACTTAAACTTGTGATATATTGTAAAATTTTATTTACAATTTCCCTTAAATAACCTTGATTCAAACTTATTTTCACTGTTCAATATTTTTTTTCTTCAAATCGCTTAATAAATGGTAAAATTTTGTTATAAATTTCTAGAAAAATGTTTATATATATGTGTGTTTTTTTTACATTTAATATCTATAATTTTTAACATTATATTATGTTTTAATTTACCGACATATTTGACTCAAATAACTTGAATAAAGTATTTAATTTATTAGATAAATAATATAAAATTATTATTAAATACTTAAAATATAAAAGAAAAGTTATTTGTTAAAGATTTGGTATTTATTGAGTTCTTTTGTCATTATAAAGTTAGTATATAATAATAATAATAATATATTATTTACTATTAATATTATTATATTTATTATTTTTTATTTGCATCTAACCTTTAAGTTTATAAAATGGAAGTGGTAGAAGCATTAATAATATTGAAGTTTCCTCTCAATTTTATATTTTGCATAATATCACAAGTTTAAATTTAAGTCATATGAATGCTCCATTAATGTAGGGAGAGAAAGAGAAAGATAATGCTCCATTAATGGAGAGAGAGAAAGAGAAAGATTGTTGAGGATAGTGGGGAGGTGTAGGGTATTTTTGAAATAAAAAAAAAATAGTGGGGAGGTGTAGAGTATTTTTGGAATAAAAGAAAATAGTGAGAAGTTGCATAGCACTTGGGGTGGTGGAGGGAGCAACACCCTTCCATAGGTTATCACTATCCCTGGGCCCACCAAAAACCCAATAAAAAAATCAAAACAAAATAAAAAGACCATCTCTCTTATGCTTTCACGAGAAAAGAAATGTTTTTTTCTCTCACCTCTATTAAAGTCCCTATAAAAGATTTCCATACAAGAATATAATTTGGTCCTGCAGCAAAGAAAAATAAAGAGAGAATCTTTTGTAACATATAAAAAATATATAAAAATCTATATTATATTAATATAATATATAATCTTACTCTTAGAATATTATCTTATTATAATTAACAACCGCTTATTTATTTAACAAATAAAATAACAACCAACCTCCATTTTTTCTAATATACTAAATTTTAATACCACCATACGAAAAAGATATTTAACAATCCAACCTATTCCTTATTTACTTAGCTTTAAAATAATAAAATATATTATTTCTATTCATCCTGATTTGAGTTAACATGGCTTCCAAAATCTTTATTCAAATATGCAACCACCAATTTATTATTCACTTTAGCTTAAAACGTAGAAAAATATAAACCGCCCATTACACCAATAATACATCATAAATAAATAAGTATTTTCAGAAAATATATCATCATTCTACACCTAAGATGGTTTGTAAAATACATAAATCTTTATATGGATTGCGCAAGTCAGCAAGCAATGGAATGCTAAGCTCACCTATGCTTTACTCACTTTTGGTTTTATCCAAAGTTCTGCTGATCATTCATTGTTCACTCATCATGATGCTTCATCCTTCATAACTCTTTTGGTCTATGTAAATGATATTGTCTTAACCAGCAATAACCTCTTCTATATTACAAAGTCAAACAATATCTTCATAACCTCTTTTATGTTTGGGTTTTAAGGTTGCTCATTCCACCGTGGCCTTGTTCTCAATAAAAGGAAATATTGCCTTAACATTCTCTTTGAATTCGGTCTCACTAGATGTAAACTAATAAATATTCCTTCAACTCCATTTGTCAAATTAAATGCAAAAGATGATGCTCTTCTTGCTGATCCAACAAGTTTTTGAAGATTAATTAAGAAATTAATCTATTTGACCAATACTCGTTCGAATATTTGTTTCACTATCCAACAAATAAACTAGTTTATGTCTCAACCTCAAAAATCACATCTTCAAGCTGTTTTTCACATACTGAAGTATTTGAAGTATGCACCTAGGGAAGCCTTTTTTATCCAACAAATAATCCTCATAAACTTCAGGCCTTTTCTGATTTAGATTAGGTCACAAGTAGTGCCATTAGAAAATCTGTAACAGGCTACTACATATTCTATGGTCATTAATATCATGAAAGTCTAAGAAAGAAGCACATTACAGTCTCCCATAGCTCCACATAAGCTAAATACAGCACTTTAGCCACACTGGCTTATGAATTACAATGGTTAAAATATATTACCGATGATTTATCCCTTTTCATACCCATGCCTTTTCTTGTGTTCTGCTAATCAGACAATGATTCAACTAGCCAAAAATCCCTCGTTTCATGAACAAAGCAAACATATAGAAGTGAATTTCCACTTCATTCAGACCAAAGTTTACTAAATTTTTTCTCCATCGAACACCTTTCCATAAAAATGTATCCAAGATGAGTTATCTTAACATACATATATAGTCCATCTTGAGAAGGGGTAGCAGGGAATATATGTTTTTTTATACAATTGATTTTGTTATAATCAATTTCTTCAATTTTCTTTTCTATTGATTTGTTTTCAATTATATATATACTCTTGTATCTTGTTGTCTCATATTGAGTTAATCAATAAAGTTTTTAGTATTTGTTTCATGAGTATTCTATTTTTCTCTTTTTAGAAACACTGTTGAAATTCAAATAAATAGAAAGAATTCCAAAATAGTAAAAATCGAAATCAAGATTTATTATTGTTTTACATGTATTTATACTACTAATATCACTAATAGCATGGATAACACTCTAACATAAGTTATTTATTTTTCTTAATTGTTTTATGAATTCATTTTTTACTTTGGTTCCTTATTTCTTATTATTTTGCTTCTTTCTCCACGTTTCTATACTTTACTCATATAGGTTACTTTGGTTTCTATTTCAACTAGTGAATATGGTGTTGATATTTATATTTTCATAGTATCTAATTAACTTAATCCTATTAGAATCGTACTTACGTTTCTCATAAAGCTCATATTTATAAAGTTTCTCAATGTTTTATTTGTTAGTTTTTAAATTGATGTCGTTTAATTTCATTAGGAAAAACTGACAAATACAAATTCAACTCCACATTATAAGTGTCGATAAACTAAAAAAAATAATTACATTTTAGTTTCTTATTTTCATTACTTGATAAAGTTTTAATTATTTATACTTTTCCTTCTTTTTCCTCAATCCATTATAACCACACACTTGCAAGAAGAAACACTAAGAAAATATTGAAATTAAGAAAAAAAAAATAACAAGAAAAACACATTTTAAACATCATAAATTTGATTTGAAGCAAATAACAAATTATTGGTTTATATTTGACCTAAATTAATATTAAATTCAAATTGAATCAAACTAAACCTTGTATAAATTTTAAGTGAGATTTATATGATTTTTCATATTCATGTAAAAGGTTAAGAGTCTCTTTATGAATTTGAATTTTCTATTTTAGTATTGCTTTTCTACTCAATTGAAAATTTAGACCGGTCTCAAAATCAACAAAATTATTGTATCTGATTAAAACAAATAATAATGTTCATAGAAGATTGAACCTTGATCTGATAGACACCCTAAAGATGTGTGTATTTTTCTATTTGATTAACTTTTTACATAATTTCTCGATTACAAATCCCACGAATTATAATATCTCTATAGTTAACAATAAGTAAATTATTACATTGTTTCTCTAATATAGAATAATAAAATTATTTATTCTTTATCAATAATTAAGTAGTTAAAGTTTGATTTATATTAACACTTTATATTGAAATTAATTTTTTATTCATATTAATCATACTAAAAAATCGTAAATTAAATTTTAAAAAAATTAATTATAAAATTAAATATTTTAAATACTCATATTCATTTTATATTAAATGATTACAAAATTATTTCAATTGTTTTAATTTTTACAAATAAAAATTATATAAATATGTATATATATATGTATTAATAGTATAAAAACATTAATTAATTAACTAAATAATTTTAGTTGTTAAAAACTAACAATATTTGTTAAACATTTATTTAATGCAAAAAAATGACAAAATAAAAAAAGTGCATAGAAATTGATTAAGAAGAGCCCTTTTTCAGCAGAGAAATCAAACCAAAAAAATTTGGGAATATCTTTGATAATTTTATATGTTGAAGATTAAATGAGTTCGCTTTCTCACGTCATCTATTCAGGAATTTTAATTTTGTTTTGAGTTTATCTTCAAACACTTATATAACACCAAAGCTATTATGTACGAACCTTTACGTTGAAAAATATTTCAAAACACTAGACCATTTTTTCTTGTTCAAAACACATACATTGAAAATATAAAAAATCTTGTCACAAAGTAAATATATTGATTTAATATAAAAGATTTCTTGAATTGTGCTTCATATTCAAACATTCTACTGTTATATTTATTGCACCACCTTATCTATTATGCTCTCAACATCATGGTAGCATAAAAGAGAAACACGTATAAGAGAAGAAAAAAGCATTATGTACAGAAACAAAGTCAAGAATACCTCAGATTAAGAGAAAGTTTGTCTCATAGTGAAAGTGTGTCACTAACAACAGTTACCATTAGAAACAAAATACATAAACAAAAGCTTTCATGAAAGGATAAGAACATTGTGAACAGAAAAAACATATCAAGAAAATATACTACTGACACTACTGTTCAACTTTTGTTTACAGATAGCACAGAATCAAGTGTGTAATAGATATAATGTAATGCAATGATGACCAGCAGAAGTGTTCATAATTTTATCTTGCTTTTCTGCCGCTGACTTCAAGTATGATGAATGTGACAGCAGTTTTAATGTGAGATAACTCTTTTTAACCTTTCATATTTACGATTTTCAGAGCACTTATCTATTCTATACAAAATTATAGGTACTACGTAGGATCTACCACTGTTTTTGGCTTCGGCAAGGGTGATATTAATGATCCTTCTTTTTCTTTTTTTCGCAGTCTAATATCTCCACTTGATGTGACAATTCACTCTTCCTTCGTCATAAATTGACACAAAAACAAAAATTATTGGCACAAAACATATATGATATGTAAAAAGATAAAGATGTTTGATAATATTTTTTTTATAATATTTTAACATTATTATTATTTATATTATTATTTATATGTTATTATTTAATTGTTTAAAATTAGTCTACAATTAATAATAATTAATAATAATAATAATAATTATAAACATTAATCATATATAATAATACGTAAATAATATTAAAATATTATTAAAAAAAATTTGTAAAATTATTGTCCTATGCAAATACGCATAACTCAGAAAAGTTCATGTTATTTTAACAAAATCCTCTTAACATGCCTAGAGAATAAATTTAAATAATTTTTAAAAAAATTTAAAAGTAAATTCATCAGTTTAAGAAAAACAGGAATCAAAAGGATTATCATGTATAGTTTGGTCAGCCTTGGATCTCAGGCACGTGCACTGTTTCATGGAAGTCAAAATGCCATGCTCAAAATACTCATTAATTTACCACACCACCCACATCTCACTATTCAGTTCTTCTTTGTCTTTGGTGTCTCAGGAAATTTAGGAATCTCATAGTTGAATTGCCTCCTCAGATTCTCCACTTTCTTTATCAGTTCATGCTCTACCATATCACCACAACGAGTATGATCTTGGATTCTGTATCTCTGTCACCACCTGCATGCAAATAATCACTAACCAGAAGGGGCAATTAATGACTTTTAATATATAAGGAGGAGAATAAAATATATGATTAATATAAGATCAGATATAAAAAGAAATCTTCATATTCATGCTTAAATCTTTATGCTAAAAGAGTATACATTGAAGATATAATCATATTCGAATCTGATAGGAACATTAAGGGTTAATACAGATGCATATTCATAGTTAATTACAGTAACTTTGATTAATTGGTTTAAACTAGTAGTGATAAAGAGTACAAAAACTTGAATGAATGTATTGATTTGGTGAAGTAGAAAAAAGAAGGTAGCAATAAAAACCTTCATAAATGCTTCAGAGGCCGTTTCTGTGTTAACTCAGCAAAGTCAAAAGCACCCTAATGAGTTGCCATTACTATTTCAATTTAAAAACAACAACATATTCCCTCTTATAAACTCTTCCTTGTTCAAACTCACCACTCCTAAAATAAAGAAACTGTTCTCCTTACAAACTCTTCCTCATTCAAACTCAACACTTCTAAAATAATAAGCATAACTCTCTCTCTCCCACACTTTTACTCAAACTCATAGTCAACTCATCCATAGAAAGGGAAAAAACAAATGAAACCGTGAAAGAAAAACCACCATGAACTAACCACAAGAAAACAACATTTTCATTTTAAAACTTTAAGGAAGTGCCACAAAGTCAACACCCCTTCCTCTTCTCTCTTGCAGAAGCCCCGTTTTCCTCTGTTTTTTCTCTCCTCTGTTCTTCCGGCAATGCAAGATCTTCCATTTTCAGCATTGCCACACCCTTATCCAAAGCTTAAAACTTGAACCCCCCATTCTCTTCCACTCTCCAATGGGTAACCTAATCGGCAACCTCTGTCTCTGTTCCTCCGGCGACCGCTCCGGAAGGTTCGAGAACAGAGCTTCCTTCCTTTCCAAGCAAAACCAGAACTCCCTCGGAAACTCTATTTGCTATGTGAGACCCGACACGTGTCGTTTCTCCAGCGAGGCGTTTTCTGACGATGATGACACCCTCATCACTTTCCGGTCCGTTTCCAGCGCCACAGTGAGTGCAAACACGTCGGCGACGCCTTCAACTTCGCTCGATGATTCACTTCAACACAGCACCGTTTTGGATTCCTCTGCCTCGTTTGAGAGCTCTGGCTCCTTCACTTCCACCTTGGTCCCTTTTCAGCATCAACACGTTCATCGTGGATTCTCTCTGGGAAGGTGTGCGGAAAGAGGGTTATATTGGGGTCCTCGTGATCATGTGATGAACGATGAAGGATCCATCGAGAAAGATTCTTCCGGGGTAGCAATGAACAAGGGAAAGGGAAGTAGAAGACTTTGGAAAAAGGTTCTGAGTAAGATTTCCATTGGGGGAATGTCTATTTTCAAGAAAAATGATAATACTAATGCCAGAGTAAGTTGCAGTACTAGTTTGAGTGCCGAGACGAGTTTGGATGGTGTTGAGGTTGATGATAACTATTTGGATAGTGATGTGTTGATGGGGTGTGAGAATCTTCATTGGGCTCAAGGGAGAGCTGGTGAGGATCGTTTGCATATTGTGATTTGTGAGGATCATGGTTGGGTTTTTGTGGGGATTTATGACGGGTTTAATGGCCCTGATGCCACTGATTTTCTTCTCAACAATTTGTTTTATGCTGTGAATGATGAGCTCAAGGAGATGTTGTATGGTCCCAACAAGTTTGAGCTCAAGGATTCAGACTCTTTGGAGCTGAGGGAGAAGGTGTTGTTTAGGGGAAATGGAGTGGTTTATGGTTGTTGTTCTTCAGGTGATAATAGAGAAAACTATCCAATAGAAAATGGAGAGTTAAATTTGGAATGTGTGTCAGAAGGAGTAGAGGGAATGAATGAGATAAACAGTGAAAGAGTGGATTTGAGTCACTCGGATGTGTTACAGGCTCTTTCAGAGTCACTGAGGAAGACTGAGGATGTATTCATGAGGACTGCTGAAGAGATGATTGGTCAAAACCCTGTGTTGGCTATGATGGGTTCTTGTGTTTTGGTGATGTTGATGAAGGGTCAAGATCTTTACCTGATGAATGTGGGAGATAGCCGTGCTGTGTTGGCCACTCACAGTGGGGAATCTCTTCAGCTCACCGAGGAGCATAGCACTCACGTGAAAGAGGTAGCTTGTGCTTGTGCTTGTGCTTGTGCAATGCAACTTGTTTTCTGAGCAATGAATGAATGAAGGTTGGTGTTTTAAGTTCATATGACATAGTTTGTGAGACCTTTGTGAATCTCAGGAGGTTTACAGAATCAGGAGGGAGCATCCTGATGACCCTTTAGCAGTAACCAGAGGCCGAGTGAAGGGTCGCTTGAGTGTCACAAGGGCTTTTGGGGCAGGGTTCCTTAAGCAGGTAGTATAGTCTTTCCTGAATTACTTGTATTATTGCATAAAAAGCACAGTTGATGTGAATAATATTCATGAGAATTTGGTATATAACTAAGCTATGTAATCTATTCACTGACTTTATCTAGTGGAATGATGCTTTCTTGTTTTGCTTGTTTCAACTACCATAATTATCTTTGGCTCCCTAGTTGGATCATGAAGTATCTCTACTAGTTTCAGTCATAAATCTAATAATCAGTCTGAGATTTGTCACCCTTAAAATTATGTCTTTCTTCAAAAACATGTTTAGGATGTTCTTCGTGTTGTTAGTACATAATAAAATGCAATGCTGGGTTCATACTCCTATTCTTTACTGTTACATTGAATTAGGTCATTGGTTATACTCTTCAAAAGTAAAAATAAGACAACTGAACTTTGCCAAGACTCAATCATAATTCATAGCACATCTTGCATGTCAACATTTGTACTGCAATGGACCACTATACACACACACACACACAAACCAATGCATGACTTTGTTGGTCCATTTTGCAGCCTAAGCAAAACAATGCAGTATTAGAGGTTTTCAGAGTGAGCTACATAGGGGAATCTCCATACATCACATGTTTCCCTTCACTCCAGCACCACAAGCTCAATCCAAATGACAAGTTCCTCATACTGTCTTCAGATGGACTTTACCAATACTTCACCAATGAAGAAGCAGCTGCCAAAGTAGAGTCATTCATCACCATGTTTCCTGATAGGGATCCTGCACAACTTCTCATTGAAGAAGCTCTGGGTCGAGCAGCAAAAAGGGCTGGTATAAAGCACTTTTTTTCGCTCAATATTTTTCAACATGAAAGGAATTCACAAGTTAAAACAATCTTAGTGAGCCTGACTTTCATTTTTGCAGGTTTGGAGTTCCATGAGCTGCTTGATATTCCACAGGGGGAACGCCGTCATTACCATGATGACATTTCTATTGTCATAATCTCCTTAGAGGGAAAAATATGGCGTTCATTGGTGTAAATTTGCATATCAGATTATGAGTATAGCAACTAAGCACACACACAGTCTTTGACACTTACTAAAACTTTGGGAAATTCCTTCTAGTTCTTCTTTTGTTACCCTTTTTGACATATTTTTTAATACCAATGATCCAAAACTAAGGGCACTCTACAGTTAAAATTCCTTCTAGAAAGACCAGTTTTGTGTTGATGACAATCAATCAGTTGTTTTATTCAGAGGTAGATCTACTTTCCAAGGGGAATATTTTAGAATTTAAAAACATTGTCATAACCTGATCACAAAAGTCAACGCCCATTGTTTTTTTCCAATGACACCAAAATGGCAGGTAGTTGACAAAATATCCTTATTTATGTGCTAAATATCAATGATTTAAAATTATCAGATTCAAACAATAGGAAGCTGTTAGAAGGGTCCAGAAAATGGTTTGATCTGAAAGTTCTAACGAATTAAAAAGGCATAGTCAACCTATTAAGGAGATTGAAGTAGTAGATTTGGATATAGTAGGTTGATAGTCCAAGAAATTACCCTTTTAAATTCAAACTCTGCATATGGCTGAAATTAGCTGTTACTTATATAAAATCTTGGTCAAATTGGTTTTGAAAGCTAAGTTATAGTTTACTGGAAGGAAGAGTACATTTTTTTCTTCTTATTTGTTTAATCTGCAATCGGTTTCAGCAACAGCACGTACAATCATGCGGGGCAATAATGAAAATTCAAGAAGCAATCTAACATAACTTCAACTACAACACGTATATGATAAGCACAAAGGTTGTAAAGATAATGATGTGGGTTTTTTAATCAATCTGGGTCAATTACATTTTGAAATTACGGATCCGGATTATTCTTTTAGACAATTACGATGACGACTTTGGTGCATCATTTATGTAGAGGAGGTAAAATCATGCAACACGGGATGACTTCTATGTTAATGTTGAAGTTGTACAAATGAAAAACAACTTTAATTAAATTAACTATATTTAAACATATACTTAATCAAAAGTAGTGTAAAGATTGAACGACTTCTTTCAAAAGTTTAAAACACTAAAATCGTGCATGTGTGATGACTCCAGGGTAATTATTGTTAAACTAAAATCGTATGACTTATCCATTAAAATAAAAATTGTGTTATAAACATGACTTTTACTTTTTTTTTTAGTCTTTTTGTTTTTGGCAAAGTCGTATGAAATACAAACGACTTCATCCTTTTTAATTTTTTTTATTTTAAATTAAAACTTTGTTTTTTATTTCATACTAACATTTTTTGTATTTTAGATTTTTAATTAATAAATTACAATTCAAATAATAAAATATATCATATACTTTTAAAATATTATTAGAATTTTTTAATTCTTATTTATTAATCAAAATATTAAAAAATATTATCATACTTTTTAAAATAATATTGAATATTAAAAATATAATAGAGAAATAAAAATAAAAAAAAATGCATAAATTAAAAAAAATAATTGGAATAAAACATATATAGTTCATTACTCCTAAAGTCGTCAATTTGAGCACGACTTCAATTTAGGAAGAAGTTGTTCAACCCTTAAACAACTTTGATTAAGTGTATATAATTAAGTATAAGTCCTATGGTTGCATGACTCCAACCCCATATGTTATAAATAATTCAAGATGATGATGATTTATTCACAATGAAGTTGTGCCATATCCACATAACTTGATTCTACAAATATTTTTTTCAAAAAGCGATTCAACTTCGTAATTTTGAAATGAGATTGACCCATATTAGTAAAGAGAACTCAATGTTGTGGGTCTAAGGTATGGAAATCCAATGGTTTCTTGCTTAGACGAAGGTATGAAATTCTCCATTTCATTGGTCAATTTAATTTGTTGTTATAAAAATAGATTTTTTAATTTTCGAATAATTGCTTTATTATAACAATTGGTGTATATATATATATATATATATATATATATATTTTGAGAGGTTAGCGGGCATAATTTGATATTAAAGTAAATAAACATTGAGTAGTTATAATAATTAATACGTATTAAATGCAATCACTAACCTCTTTATCTCAAATTTGTATTTATAGCGGTCAAGGGTATGCGAATGATGAGTCGTCCAGGTTTGCCTTTGGTTCTTCTATTTTGGGATCAACCAAGCGATCATTAGATCAAGTTAGGGATCAAGCCGATAATAACGCACGGTCTACTGCATTGGAAATCACAGTTTTTATTAAGGTGGATGTGGTCCTCGACATTTCCGCATCCAGTGAAGGGCAACAAGATGCAGATGCTTTCTCGATTGTCGTCGATTATGAATGGGCATCGGGCGAGGTGGGGGAGTATGACAACTGCTTTCGTATAGGAAATCAGCTTCGTTGGTCTACCGACCGATGCCACTTCGTGAAGTCCTTATAGCCTAGCGAAAAGTTTAGCTTGATCGTTTGCAAAGGGAACGAACAAGTTTTCCATTAAAAGGAAACTAGTCCTAAAGACTTTTTCTACATGTATCTTTACATCTTTAGAGAGCTCTTCATTCGTCTTCCTTTGGACGATTTTCAAATGAGTGTTCTTTGTGAGCTCAATGTCGCACCAATGCAGCTTAATCCCTAATGCAAATGTTCATGGTGGTGTGTACGACCCTAGACATCACTCCCACCCCTACTGTGTTCCTACACTTCTTTCCATCCACGCGGTAGCTAAAATGGGGTGGGTTTCGCTCATATATGAGCAAGTGAAGTGGTTATTTACCCTATACGTTGCTTCCTTCAAAGGTTTCAAGAATAAGTTTTTTAAGGTTGGAATAAAGGATGTCGCTCGAGCTAATATTTTTAACGAGGTTGGTTGGCATAACTTTCTGTTGTACTACACCAAGTGTTCAAGGAAGATGACTTCATGGTCTACTACAAGGATAACATCGGCCGAAGTAAAAGCCATGGGGAAGATTGACGAGCTTCCTCGCCGCCTTCCCTACCTGATTCTCATCAACCTCATCGATTCCGATAACCTTTGTAATGAGGTGTTTGGTAAGATGTTTATTTTGTTTGTTTTTATTAACTGATCATTCATAACTTGCTAAATTTTTTGCTTCGTTTTATACGTAATGGCTTCCCGCAATCCAAACAAAGTGTTTTACAAGAAGTTTTACATCTCTAGTGGTGGGGAACCGACAAAGGAATGAGTGGTGGAGGAACCAGTGCCCCTGGACATGCGACCCAACCGCGGGCACAATTGTTACAGTCTCTCACGTGGCAACAGTCGCGCGCCCTACTTTTGAACGAGTACTACTGCACCCTAAGGTTGTTCCGCCGACAAAGTCATCTCAACCCAATCCTATAACAATCGTTCTCCCCCCCACAACCGATTGACAAGGGGAAGAAAAGATCTTCCTGTGAGGGGAGGAAATCCTCCTCTCATAAGTGTCGCCGAAAGGATGCTGACTCACCCAAGCCTTTGAAGGATAGGATGTTCGACAGCGAGTTCCAACTCGAGAACCGAGTTAAATTCGAGCTGCATGATGAGGAGAGCAAGGCACTGTAAGAGTTATTCTTTAAGTCTTCAATAATGTTGAATAGCCCTTCCCAATTTGGTGCTAACTTTTCGTGAGCTGGCTTCTTACGAGCTTCGCATGTCTTCCTCCATACTAAGTCACCCTCGTTAAAGTGTCTCGGCCTAACCTTCATGTTGTATCTTCTAGTTATCACCTGTTTATAAGATTTAGCGCGTAAGGCGACCACTTCTCTCTTTTCCTACAAGGTGTCCAACTCTACTCTAAGGTGAGCTTCCTTTACGGCCATATTCTCCAGCTAACACCTAAGAGAAGGCTCACCCACCTCCACAGGAAGCATGACATCAGTACCATACGTGTGGTTGAAGGATGTCTCACTAATCGTGTTGTGTGATGAGCAACGCTACCCCCAAAGTACTTCTAGTAGTTGATCTACAAGCTTCTTTTGTGTCCCTTATAAACGACACTTTAGCTCGACCACTATGGTTTTATAGACCATGTTAGCCTAACCGTTTGTCTGAGGATGCTCCACAAAACTGGTTAGATGCTGATGCCCAAGCTCTTGTAGAACTCGACTAACTTCTTATTAATGAACTGTCGACCATTATTAGTAATGATCGTGTGTGGAAGGTCGAAGTGACATATGAGCTTTTAAACAAACTTCTACACTTGTTGTGTCGTGATAGTTGTTAGGGGTTTGACTTCTACCCACCTGGTGAAGTAGACTATTACCACTAGGAGTAACTTCTTATGTGTCCAACTAACCGGAAAAAGACCCACATTGTCCATTTTCCATTCAACGAACAACCATGGGGAAACGATGTTATGGAGCTCGGTCGGGGGAACCTTGACATTGTTGCCATGCTCTTGGTAACTCTTTCACTTTTGGACAAAGGTTTTGTAGTCTTTGTCCATTGTTGGCCAATAGTACCCAACTTGTAGAACAGGGCTTTCATTGTGCACCTTTTGGTATGCATGCAGGCCGTACACACCATTATGTAGCTCATTCAACATGTATTTGGCTTTCTCATGCGACAAACACTTCAATAGAGAAGTGGAAAAACCCTGTCTATAAGTATAATCCCCCATGAAGATATATCGAGTGATCTTCTTGGCTTTAGCCAAGTTAACAACCTCTCCATCATGCTGCTTCTTCATAATCACCTTGATCTCCTCCCTTCAATCCTTTCACTCGGCAACTAAGATGGATAAGCATTCAATGTTGGGCTTGGTCAAGACTTGTCTTATTATCGTAGACAAATGTCTCTTTTCCCTTTTGTTTGCCAACTTTGACAACATATCAGCCCGAGCGTTCTCCTCGCGTGGAATATGCTTGACGTCCACTACTTGAAAGATCTTAATTAATTATGTGGCTTTGTGGAAATACTAGACGAGTTGATAGTCCTTAATCTAAAACTCCTTATTTATTTGCGCAATGACAAGTTGTGAGTCCTTCCATCCTTCAATTTGTTTGGGCCCCAAGTCCTTCGCCAAAGCTAGGTCAGCCACCAAGGCTTCATACTTGGCCTGATTATTCGATATCTTGAATTTGAACATCAATGAGTGCTCAATTGTTGCACCATTCGGTCCTTCGAGTACGATTCCAACTCCTCCACCCTTCTTATCGACGACCTATCGACATACAATTTCCACACTTGAGTAGGAATCTCCTTATGTAAGGGAAGCTCAATAGAAAAATTTGCCAAGTATCTGGACCGTGAGGTTCATATAGAACTCAGAGAGCTCCACTGACCAACTCACCATACACCGACAAGTTCTGATTTCCTCAGAATCTTTGCGATTGGGTGATCAGTTTGGATGACCACCTGGTGACTCTAGAAGTAAGGTCTCAAGTAACAAGCGGACGTCAACATCACTAGTGCCACCTTTATTTGCTGATAGTGTGTTTTCGTGTCCTGCAAAACTTGATGAATGAAATAAAATATTTTGAGCTCTGGAGCCTCCTGTACAAGAGTGGCGTTGATTGCTTCATCAGAAACGGCCAAGTAGAGTTGTAACTTGTTCCCCTAGACTAATCGGACCATGATAGGTAAGTTGGCCAAGATAGTCTTTACTTTTGCGAAAACAGCTACACACTACTCGACCCACTTAACAACAGAGGTCTTCATCATCTTTAGGATTGGTTGGATTCTCTCAGTCAATTTAAGGATAAATTGGGACAGAGAGGTCAATCAGCCTATAAGTCACTGCACTTTCTTCAATTATTATAACTCAATCTCCAACATTGTTTACAGAAGTATTACTGTTTTTCTTTTATCATCCTGAATATATAAATAATTTTTAGTTGATAAACCTAATCTACCTGTGTTTGAAGATTTTGTATCAAAATAATTTGACTAGAATAAAAGCTAAGTAAAATCTGGTCAAAATTTAAATTCGGAGTGTCAAATGAATTCCACGAATTGAACACTCAACTCCTTGGTTTACACAGCACGTAATATAATCTTTTTATATGAATTTGTGGTTCTGCCTTAGTTCATTTAACGATTTGTTAGGTTTATTACTTATTATACATATATAATTAAAATTTGGTACGCGATAATGACATAATATAGGACGGCTTGTCATGTTTTAAACAAAAGAAAGAAATTAATGAAACATACAAAAATGCAAATCGAAATAGTTTGAACCTTTTCAGAGGTAGTTTGAAGCGTTCCAACGCTTTAGATCTCAACTGCAACAACTTGACTTTTTACAAATGTGTTTTGAAGTTTGGTGCAATTTCCAAAGAAATAAAGGTACCAAAAAGTGCCCAACTGGAGATTCTGAAGATTGAGTACAGCAGAATGTGCTAACTGTAATGAAGAAAGTTAAGACTACCAAATGAAGATATTGAAAAGGCTACATAATTGTATAGAACTGAAAACAGTGAAGCAAGTTATTCCATTCAAGCAATAAGTCATGCACACTAGAGATTGATTTTGTTCCAGAGGGCTCATTCTCCTACATCCTTGGGACTGAATCTTCCAGCGAAGGTCTGACAATTTGATGTTACACTTCAACCTTGTGAGCATGGCGCATAACTAAATCTTGGATCTTCTAAATTCCAAATTCACAAGCTCTTTTTTTCAATTTATTCTCTGTTTTCTAAGTTTTCCCCCTATTATGCGACACTCTCAATATAATGTATTCTTACTGAAGTATATTTGTATAATTTAACACAACTGAATTGGCTACCATATTAGACTCAAGTTACAAAGACCAATATTATACGATGTAGGCTAACCATAGGCATGAGAAAGAATATCAACATTTTCCTTTTGATGTTAATTTTCTATTACCACAATGAAATAATTCCAAATGCCAGTGCAACCACAGTCCAGAAAGCATTCGAATAATATGATAAGGCCATGCCCAGAATAGCATCAGGAAAATCTAGCTCGCAGTCAGTGGCATGCCTATAATAGGTGCATCTTACTAGGAAGGAAACCAACCAAGTGCTTGAGCAGTTGAACCCTGGAATGATTAGATTGTTTCATTACTTGAATCGAATCGCAAAACAGACTCACTAAACAACAGTTGGTAATGGAATTGGACTCCCATAGTTATTTGACAGCTCGGGCTCAGTTTCCCATCTTATTTCACTCTCCAAGCCCGCCGCAAAGGGAGTGGGAAACATGTAATGCAACATACAAAACATGCATTGATTCCCTTTCCTTCAGAAATTCAATCCCCTTTTGGTGATCAACTTTCAAAGATCAGACACGACACCACATCCCAGAGTTTCTTTTATCACACTGCATTCTCTGTCAATATCCTATCCAGTTTAGCTGCATTGCCATCTAAATTGACCACAAGTTTTAAGAAAAGTTCCCACAAGTCACCATCAACTCCAGCCGTCATGGCCAACAAAACTACCTTCTCGATTTCCTCTTTCTTTCCTCCTGAAACAGAAATCCCATCAACCAATATGGAGTATGTTGATTTGTTAGGCAAGCATCCACTCTCCACCATCTCCTCCAGCACTCTGATACCCTCCTTCACATTCCCAACCTTACAAAACCCTTTAATCAACACATTGTAAGTAAATGCATTTGGAACTCTACCCTTTTCCACCATGTCATCCCACAGCCTCGCTGCCTCACAAAGCTCCCCTCTCTCACACATTCCCACAATCAGTGTGTTATAAGTCAACAAACTCGCAACCTCCCCCTTCTCCAGTTCATCCAACACTTCCCTTGCCTCCACCACCTTCCCCTCCTTGCAAAGCCAATGCACAATCGTACTCACCACCGCGCCACCAAACTGAATCCCTTTCCTCACCATCCCCCTACACATCTCCCAAGCCCTCTCCACACTCCCCTCCTCACACAACAAATCAACAACTCTACAACACAACACCGAATTTGGCACAAACCCCTTTGCCACCATATCCTCAAGCAAGTTCACAGCCTCCCCAGATTTCCTCCCCTTACAATAAGCCTCAATCATGACACCATAAGTAACCTCATTAGCTTGAACCCTATTCTCCTCCATCAAATCCATAACCCTAATTGCCTCCACAAACTTTCCCATCCTACAAAATCCACTCATCAAAACAGTGTAAGTGGTTGCATCAGGCACCCACCCTCTATCCAAAATCTCCCCAAAAACCTTCATAGCACTCTCCATATCACCCCTAAACACATACCCACCCAACACAGTTGTATAACTAACCACATTCGGAACCAAACCCATCAAACCCATCTCATCCAAAACCCTAACCGCAACATCAACTTCATTGCTCTTACATAGAGCCTTGAGCAAAATGTTGCAGCTAACAACGTCAGGCACAACCCCGAATTTTTCCGCAGAGCTTTTAAACACTGAGTGCGCTAAACTGTACCGTTTGTTCTGAACCAGTGCGTTCAGGAGCGCGTTGAGGGATTTGACGGAGGTTCGGACGCGGAGGGGTTGGAGTTTGAGGAAGAGGCGGACGGCAGATAGGGGTTTTCCGGCGAGGCCGTATGCGCGGATGAGGATGACAAGTGAGGGTTCTGGCGGCGGACTGGGGAGGCGCGTGAGGAGGGACTCGAGGATGGAGAAGCGGCGGGCGCGTGAGAGTTTAAGGAAAAGCGCGTGGAGGGGTTGCGGCGCATGAGAGAGGGAGGGGTGGAGGGATTGGGCGTGGTGAAAGACTTGGAGAGAGAGGTCGGGGTCGTGTTGGCGGGAGATGAGGGAAGCGAGGTTGAGAGGAGTGAGGCGGCGAGGCCAAGGGTGGACTGGGGGCCGGATGGTGAAGGATGAGGGAGGGAGCGGCGAGGCAGGAACGCTGTTGGCGGCGATGGCGGCGGAGACGGCGGTGGAAAAAGGGCGGCGCTGCCGCCGGGATATGCCGGACAGTGTGGACTGGAACATTAGCAAATGAAGGAGTGAATTGCGAAGTTTCGTAAATAATCATATCAATTTTAAATTGCTTTCCAAGTTTTTTTTTTCTCTTTATATATAATTACGTTTTTACAATTTTTTATTTAAATTTCAATTTCTATACCATTTGATATTAAATATTATTTAATATAATTTAATGATGTGAAAAGTTATATTAGAACTAAATAAAATTTATAGTGTAAAAAGTTAATTAATAATTATAATTAAATTTTTGGTTTAATAATTTCGGAGATTCCTGTTTGTGTAGATTTTTGTTAATTAGGTCTGTGTAAGAGTTCAATTGGGTCACTTTTTATGAAAATTGAATCAATAAAGCTCATGTCATTAAATTTTGTGGACAGTGTTAAATGTGTTGCCTGGTGGCATGGTGAAGTAGCATTTCATAACCTGACACATAAATCAGATTGAACCAGATTTTGCCAAGTGTCCCAGATCCTAACACACCATAATGAACCAGTTAAATTCTAACACATCATCATCCCTGCCACATCATCATCCTCTCCACAAAAACCCTAATTCCCTGATCCTTGCCGTTGTGCCTCAACTGTGCCGCCACCATCACCATCCTGCGTTGTCGCAAGTCTGCCGCCTAACCCTAATTTGTGCCGCAAAGCTGTCATAACGTCCATCCTAGCACCGCCAGACCCTATCTCCACCACCTCAACCACACTGTCAGTCGTGAGCCTTCATGGCCACCACCATGAATACCACCAATCGTCGTCGTCTTCAACTATCACCGCAAATCCTCCATTGACGCCGCCAAACCCTAGCATCGCCACCATCTTCACCACCAGTCCTCAACAAGCCGCCTCCGCCACTACTCGTACCAAGCCGCACCACGAGAACCACTTTGTCGTCGCCGGTCGAACCATTTACAGCGATGAGATCATCTTCTTCACCATCAATAACCAGAAAACCACAAACAGATATAAGAAAACCAAGATTCGACCACACCCTAAATGTTGTCGCTGCTACAGATTGCGAACATCTTCTTCCACCTCACGCGAATTGCCTGCAGATTAACCCAAGAGCAACCCACATATCTTCGTCTTCTCCATTGACTCACCAGAAACGAAACTCACGAGTTATTTCGTTCTCCATTACTTGCAAATCAAACGCAGAAACAATGTATCAAATCACAGGGTCAACTTCCTTCAAGCCATAATCCCAAATCCTTCATCCTTCCTTGAGAGCAGCTCACGGCACAAAATTCTCACTCATGACGGCCCAAGAAGCCTTACCCCGTCCCTCCAATATGAAACCCTAATTTTGGGTAGGAAAGGGACTGACACGTGGCACGGCCTCATTAGCCACGTCCATCTAGTCATTATGTGGACCTATTTATGTGTGCCACGATTGTTATGAAATGCCACTTCACCATGTCACCATGTCACACCAAGCAACACATTTAACGTCATCCACATAATTTAACGACAGGGGCTTTATTGATTCAATTTTACATAAAAAGATCCAATTGAACTCTTTCAAAATACGAGAACCTAATTGACACGAATTTACACAAATAGGGACCTCCAAAATGAACCTTAAATTTTTAGTTAAAATGATTAAATATAACAACTAATATTTTTACATGAATACAAATATATAAATATTTTTATTTAATTAATTTAAGTTAATTATAACTAATATTTTTAGTTAAAAATATTTTTTTCTTAAGACTCGTAATCCTATCTAAGAAACAAATATTGATTTTAAATAAAAGGTTTTCTTAAGGGAAAGATAAATTAAAAAAACAAGTAAAAATATATAAATAATATTGAATTCTACCATTTTCTAAATTATTTTTCCTCACTAGAGATATTCATGAATTAATTGGACATGGATTCGAGTCGAGTTTAGTTGAAGAATCGAATTTTTTGTCAATATATAAATTAAACGCCATGGAATTTATTTAGAAAGACAACCAATAATGTATAACCTATTGCATACAAGGTCAAAAAAACCTTTGTTCAACATAAATCATAAAAGAGCATTGGAAAAAAACTCACTAAAGTGTCAAATATTCTAAATGTGTCCACAATTAAAAAGTGAAACAATGTTGGATGAAAACTTTTTCACAAAATGTTATCACTAATTCGTGAAGCTTTTATTCACTACAAGAAAAATCACTATTACATACCGCTAAAATCCGTATATAACATCAAAAATCCGTATATAAAATAATTTTACATACGAATTATATACGGACAAAAATCCGTATATAAAAAAGGCGTAGCTAAGTTATATACGGAAAAATCCGTATATAAATTACATACGGATATTATATACGGATAAATCCGTATGTAAATTACATACGGATATTATATACGGATAAATCCGTATGTAAATTACATACGGATATTATATACGGATATTATATACGGATAAATCCGTATATAAATTATATACGGATATTATATACGGATAAATGCGTATGTAATTTACATACAGTATGTACTTATGTATCTATTGTTTACAACATATTTAATTAGATTTATTTTTTCTAATAGTTATATAATTAATATTAAAATTTTTACACATTAAAACTTCTCATAAAATTATAAATAATTACTACCAGATTATAAATGTTAAGAATTTATAATATATAATTGTGTTGAAAATCAAATAATTAAAACATGAAAATTTTATTTGAATACTCTATAAAGAGAGTTCAAAGAAATAAATACAACTACTTAATATTAATATCTCATAACACTCAAATTCAACTTTTACAATAATTTAAATCTAAAACAAACAGGTCCTTGTATAACATAGAGTTGAATATTAACTTAAACTAGAAACTCCAAAGCAATTGCTGATAGCTCTGCAAATGTTGCACATATAATTATTGGGTGGAAGACCTTTTTCAAGTTTGATAGCAATCTGAAAACAAAGGGATAAGAAAAGGCATAATTATAGTTAGTTCTAATAAAATGCAAATACAATGTTGCATGACAGTATAAAAGAAAGTCCATTCCATATTCATCCTTTCATTCTCAGGTGAGAACTATGATAAGAATTTCAATATCAAATCATATAATAAATACAAATTTATCTGATAGAACCAAAGAAACTCTGAATTCTCTTGACGAAAAAGTCTGATACATTATTGGATTATTTACTCGATCTTTACCTTGAATGTTTCTTACATATTTTTGTTTAGTGGATCGAGAATACAACCAGAACAGTATGCTTTCAAATGGGGATCGGGATCACTAACTGGATAATTCTGAGTTAAAGGCACTTATGGAACAAATTGAAGAATCAATGACAAGAACTCAATCGTTAATAATTTTGTTAGATGCATTAGCTAACAAAAAATTAGTTAAATATTCAGTTAGGAAAAGTATATAATAGAGACAATTGAAAACATGTAAAATTTAATATGGAGCCTGTTTTTATTTGGTTCTCCAAATTTAGAAACAATATATTTGATTCCTATAAAAATGAAATGACAATCATCTCCTTCAAAAGAAAGAAAAATAATGAAAAGGGAGAGAAGGGCAAGAGCGCAAATCATACTGAAGTGGATACCATTGTCCCTAGAGAGTTGGGCATTGTTTGTTTAAGAGTTGAATGGTTGACTGAAGGTATTTGTCTTTGGCACTCAAACATGACTTGGCAGTTTCTATCAGTGTAAGGCAAACAGGTGATAATTCACTGTTTAGCTGCCATTAATCAAGAAAGAAACCGTTATCAGAAGGCTGTGGTAGACTCTGGGCATGATTTAGATCCGCAAAACATATAGACACGCTACAAACCCAGTTAATGGGTTAACTTCATTTTGATTTAGATACCCATTGGACTGGGTAGTATTCCTAAACCGGAAATAGTTTTGTAATGTTTTTCAGGAATTTATAAATTGAAATTTGAATCCTCCTTTTTCCCACGTCAATGATAATGAGAAGAAAGTTCAAACAACTAAAGAACAACTTACCATAAAAGATGATGCAATGCAATTGCAAGCTTCAAGTGCCATAATTCCTCGAGCAGCCTATATTTTAGCACAATAAACCAATATTTATAATTGGTTAAATTAATCAAACAACAAATTTAGATAAAATGATGATACATGGGAAGGTTCCTGTTGAACAGCACTAAGCAGGTTCTCAAGAACGAGCTTAGACAAAGAAACAAGTTCTTGATTGTAAGATGAATCCCCATAGTATAACATGTCATTGCCTGGAGTCTGGAAAGAAAAAATATATATTACTCTGACGCTTTAGATACATAAACCATACACCACTACTTGTCAGGAACCGTGATTTACAAAATGAGTGTAAGTAAGATAAAACAGGTGAAACTAAAGAAAATCTTGGAAAAACTGATTATAAGAACTAACATCTGAAATTAGGAATTATGACTTCTACAGACTATCTTAATTTCAATGATGAGTGGATATAATACTATAGTCTCACCTCTCCACCTCTAAGTTCCTGCAGGCTGTGCCTAAAGGAAAAGAAATGCTCCCAAGTGGTAAGATGTGATTAAATCCTCGAAACACTCCTTGCATTGCCAAGGAGAGAATAACGGCAGGAGCATTGAGGAACCTCAATCTCAAATACTGTTGTGTAGGGTGTGGCATGGGAGAGTCCTGCATAAATAATTCATATTACTTGGCAATCATCCTATGCTCAAATAAGATCAAACTACTAAAGGAACAAGTTACAATAAACACCAAAGTGAATCCTAAAAGTTGGAAATGCACAAAACCTTTTATTGGTTTTCCTACAGAGCAATAGATCATTGCTCTTGAGCAGAAGCCAAGAAAACTTTCCCTAAAGGCAAACGCAATAGCCCTCCTCATTCTAGCACCCATTCTTTTTTTTTTCTCAATTGCAAAAAAAAAACGTGAACACTTAAGGAATCAAAATAATTGGCAGCAAATAAAATAAACTAAAACTACTCCTAAGCTGGAATAAAAAATTTGAAAGTATTCTAAACAAATGAAAGTGTGCTTCTCTTCTCTCCATGCTGCACCAACTCCGAAATAAAAGAAATATGCATCATGTAAGCCACTTCTCTTTTCTTCACTTAAATCACCAACCACCCTTCCACTTTTGCTTTCTAAAGTGGATGAATTCTTCTCCACATGGCAGCTGCACCAACTTAAGCCGTGACCCCACTTACTTTCAATGACCGTGCTCTCTTCTTTCATCAAAGAAAGAAAATAATTTGACACCTTGTGCAAGTTCTTTCAACTCAAATAAATCAGCTTTTTCTAAAAGAAACCACAAATCACCGTGAGCAACAATCTAATCACCAAATGAAAATGACAAAAGCTACCAACATGCACACTTCTTCACAGCAAAATAACACTAATATAAAAATAAAAATCTGGTTCAAACATAAAGACAAAAACAAGAACAAGACCATGTGTTCTTCAAAATTCTCCTCGGTTTCAACATAGACAAGAAAACTAAAAACCTTCTGCGGCGTCACCATCCATCTAAGAAAGGAGAATGAAATGCTTCTCTTCCACTAATCCCACGACAGCTCCCCTTTTTCCTGGTTGAAGTGCTTCCAGCTTGCAAAGAGTAAATGTATCACTTCCAATATCCAGAAAAATTGTGTTATTTCTTTTCATCAATCAACAATATTCATATCCACTGAACCTCTGAACCAGTTTTTATCACTGCTATTATCCACTACCTTTACCTCCACAACATAACACAAGCGCTAACTTCCCCAAAGCTCCCCATAATTCATAATTTTTTTCGCATCCAAACAATTGAAAGTAAATGAAAAAAAATGCATTGATTTGAAAAAGGAAAAACCCTCCTCACCAAAATCAAATCTCTACAATCTAACACAACTAAGCTGAACCCACTCAGATGTCAAATTAAGAAATTCAAAATCAAACCCATAACATCCAAAAACAAAGCAAAGTATTGCTTATCATATTACTCGGTAATAGAGAAAAACTAGTAAATCCCTAATTCTAAAATCTTTTCATGCTTATTAACGAATTATTGCGGGTAACCTGAATGAATTAAACACAGATTAGGGTTGACCCTTTTTCGATTTTACGCAATACTAGCATTAGAGATTACTACGAAAATTAAGGAAGAAAGGATTACTTACCAGATGAAGGTCTTAGCATCATCCTAACGAAGACCGCCACTGAACCATAGAGGTGAAACGAAGGTGCTGAATGAGATTCCTCAACGAGGCACAAGGAGATTTAGGGAAAAGGTTTTTCTCACGAACACAACTCGAGTGTTTCAGTGCGTTCGAGAGATGAGAGTTTCAATGCATCGAGAGTGAATGGTTGAAGTTAGGGTTCGAGAGAGATTTGAGAGAATCAATGCGTGGAGAGTGGAGAGTGCATGGAGCGTGAAGAATTGAAGTTAGGGTTGCAGAGACATTTGAGAGAATCAGTGCGTATAGAATGGAGACTTAAGCTTAGGGTTGCAGAGACATTTGGGACAATTTGTGGAGAATGCAGAGCTAGGGATCGAGAGAGATTCGAGAGAACACACCTCAAGCGAGTGTTCCACCAAACAAGGTTCGAATGAAATATAATTTCAATCTTTTCGAAATAAAATTAATTTTCAGATCCGTATGTACTATCGGTGGGTAACACTTGCTTCTATACTTACATACGGTTATTATCCTTAGGAAACTCTTCTGCCACCAAGCGCAAAAAATATATACGGATTTTATATACGGATATATCTGTATATAAAATCCGTATATAATATCCGTATATAATTTTATTTTTAAGATCTGTATATAATATCCGTATATAATACTCATGTTATATACGGATTAAAATCCGTATATAATTATCGGTAGATAATAATCATTTTTCTTGTAGTGATTGAAAATTAGAATGTTTAAAAGGATGATACCTCTAAGAAAGTGTAACATCTAAGAGTTGATTATAAGGTTTTATTTAGAACAATAATTTATCTTTTTTTTTTCATAACCTAATGGTAACATCTCAAAATATAACATAAACTATACAATAGTCAACATACGTTTAATATAAAAGATCAATTGGAAGAAGGATTATAAAGTATAATTTATAGTCATCCAAAACAACTATAAATTTAAAACTTTATGTACAACATAATTATAACAAAACTATATACAAAAATGATCATCTCAACCACAAAATAGAACAAAGCTAAAACAGATAAATCTATTACTATTGCAACGAAGCATCATAAACATCTTCCTCAATAACTTTATCTACCGACATATCATTACCTTCTGCTCACACCCACCAGATGATCATCACAAACCAAACAAAGGAAACATAACAACAAACACAAACAAAACAACATGGTAAGCTAGATTCAAAACATTCTATCATATAAATTAAAACATGTCACATAAAAATAATACGGATAACATAGATCAACTCAAACATCTTAGTGTAAAAAGACCTAGACCGACTGTCCGGACATAGAATGAATGTCGAGCTATGAAGGGTTGTGCATTTGTGGTGGCTTCTACTGCTTTGCAAAGTCATTGCTAATGGATTTCGCCCTACCACACTCACAAAGTTAGTCTGTTCCACGCCTTAGATCATACTTGAAGCACCCAAGACTAAGACCTCCTACTACTCTCACCACATGCGTCAAACTTCTCTATGTGAAAAATGTATGACCATTAGAGTGTCAGAAAAACCCACAATGTTGAACTACCTGCATTCATTCTAACAACACTTGAATCACACCAGAGAGTTCCACCTTGGAACTAAATTCACAACTTTAATAACCTTTGAAACCATGAACATACATTCCTTTACTTGCACCTTGTATAAACATATATAGCATTTAAACATACATCAAAAGACATCAAACAACCAAACCAACCATTGGAAAAGCACTTAAAAATCCATTTATTTGAACCTCCAAAGTGGTGCCCAGCGGCTCCCACCGTACCGCCCAACGGTATGAAAACAACAAAACCACTTTGAATTAGACTTTGGGGACCCTACCCTCCACTTCTAAAGACCCTTAGGACCCTCCAAAACTTTAGAAAACTTAGAGAATCCTACTGTAACTCAAATTGACACTTAAAAACCCATTTTTTCACTCCTACAAGCTACCCAATTTCATTTCTACACTTTTAAACCATTATATCAGTTTGCAACTTGCATAAACAAGTCCAATTGCACTTGCTAGCACACTCTAAAATCACACACAATTAAAATAGTATACAGTAGCAAACACATCCTCATATCAATTACAATAACACCATATTATCAAAACACCAATTTAACATACATCAAATTTACCAAAACACGTCAATTTTTACTAAAACATCTATAATTTATGTAATTACTAAATTTACACTACAAACACGACTAAGATAAGGTCTAACTTCCATAACCTCAAAATAGCATTTCATCCCACACAAACATCCCGTCAATCGCTTGAAACGCAATAAATTCCTAAATGAACCTACGAGGCACCAAATTGGTAACGGACAGAGTTCTTATAATTCTAAATTCACCAAGAACAAGAAAAGAGAGTTATATGATACATGCATAACAGTTTCTATGCATGATCATTAACGGAAGCAAAGAGGTGAAAAAAATGAGTAGAAATTTTACTTGCTCTAAAACAAAAATTGAGCAATTAGATTTGTAAGCCTTGATGTCATGATCATCTAAGCACCTCCTCATCATCAAACAAATTACTTAGGAGAAAAAACACTTAAAGAGATGTGAAAGGAAGCAAAGAGAAATAACTCTAGAAAGATAGAGTGTATTTTATGTAATGAGACCAGTTTAGAAAATTCTATTTATATTATATAATTATTTTAAAATAAAATAATCTGTCTCATTATTTTAATACACTTATCAATTCTAATATTTTATTTTCTAGGTTGTTATACTAGTCAATTAATACCAATTTGTCTGTCTATTTTCTTTAGCTCAATGAATTTGAAGTTTATTATTCAAAATTTAAGTTTTTAATCCATTAGATCCATTTCTTTGAGTGTTTTAGTCCATCATACATATGTAACACTTTCACTTAACAAATGTCTGTAAAGGTTCATTTGCTCAATGAATTTATAAAAGTTTCATTTCTTTTCTGGAGTGCTTCTCCGCAATGGTTTGGAATCCACTAAATGAATTTAAGGCAATGATAATAAGGATATTAGTAATCCTTTTGACAAAACGTGGATCTACTTAGGGATTACCTTTTTGTATTAAGTATGAATAACCCTAAATTGATTCCATTTCTCATTTTAGCATACACACAAAGCAAAGATATAGGAATTTAAAATAAGTTTGTTTATTATATAGGAATTTAAAATAAGTTTGTTTGTTGTTAGAAGGTACAAGGACTACAATCTCCTTCTCATAAACTTTTACTAATCAAATAGTCATTTTAGGTTAATGGTTCTTCTAATTCATCCATTTCATGCAGTTTATTGTGCAAAATATAACACGATCTTACTTTCTTTCATCACTTATTGTGTAAATCTCACTTAACATTATATCTTCTAGAAAACATGTTTAGAAATAAGTAAGACAATGTTTATATAGCACAATGGAATTGAAAGCTTTTATGCAACTTTTAAAGTTACCTAATCTTACTTTTATTTTTATGTGAATAATGGTATGATAACATATTGACATTCATATTATATATATATATATATATATATATATATATATATATATATATTATAAAAGTAAAATAGTCATAAAAATATAAATTTTTATATTTATAAAAGAAGAAAGAAAAAATATAATATCAATAAAAATGAATGTAATAATTTATGTATCAAAATATTATTACTCTTTATATATAATTTCTTTTTAACCTTGTTTCACGTGGAAGTCATTTGTATTAAGTGTTTTTTTTGTAATAATTTATTTTAGACATTTTGAATCATTCAACTAGAAACATCAAGACATCGATGTATGACAATTATTTATATTATCTAAACGTCTCTTCTTCTATTATTATTATATGTTAGCATATTTTTCTTTTAAGAAGTTTTTATGTCTTATCTTTGTACAATGAAAAATATGATTTATTCTATTCACTCATAATAGGTGTATCAATAATAATAGAGGGTGAAAGGTGCGTTTATACAGTTAAATTTACTTGCTTTAAAATCGAATGTTTTGTTTTATTATCTTCATATAATGATCGTATTTTTAAAAAAGACATATGGATATCATGAAGTCTAGAATAAAAATATATCCATTTAAAATTTGTTTGATAAAAAAAAACAAATATGTGAAGAATATTTGTGATTGGACACAAGAAAAAATGTTAATGTTGTTGGTCAAATCAAATATTTTTAACACAAACATGATCAATGATCATATCATCAACCCTAATATATTTTCTATTCATTGTGCTATTGTGTGTTGAGTTATTTGTAAGTTGAACATGATTTAGACATGTTAGATATAGAAGAAAGTAGAATTTTCTATCTATTTTCTTCTAGTCCTTTGTCTTAACATCAATCTCCATTTAGAGGATTAAGTATCCTATTCTTTCACAAATCAAGTGTTGATACCTATGCATGACTAACTTCACACATGTCTGTAACACAACCTTATATGTTATTTTGTTTTTGGATATTTAGCTTCTAATATTTTCTGTATGATAGATCTTATATGATTTTTAGATTCTCATTAAACATTTATAACTACTTGATAATTGCTCATATGACACACATATGTATATATTAATATTTTATTCACTTTTCTTTATTGGCTCAATATTTGTTATTACATTTTTATAATAAGATAGTCAAATGATTATTCATTTCATAAAAATTATAAGAAAAAAATATCATTTGTCTATATTTTATGGTGGACTTCAGTTATGTGTTGTTAAGAGTTAGGTATCTCAAATAAAAAACACTACATCACTACAAGCTTTTACACACTATTAATGAATATTCATTTGTTTTATATTCATAGTTGCAGAAGATCTTATACAAGTACTTTGTTTTTATACAAGAACTTGTGCAGTAACAGTTTTGACTGTTATGGGATATAATAATTTTAATTGTACATAAAAGTTAAGTCATTTCAGAACACAATGAATAAAATACATAAGTTATTTTTGAAATATAAATATGGAAATTGTAAGGCATGTGAAAGCATCCCAAACTAACAAATTGGAGAGTCAAAGGTTAGGTGAATCGGCTCGTGGAATTATTACTCTAAAAAGAAAACTAGTATTAATTTTTCCATATAACTTATTATGGTTTGTTCCAGATCTTACTGCTTTTAATGTCCTGCAAAATGTTGGATTTAGTCTTATGATTAGAAACCCTCTTTCTATAACTTTTTGTACGTGTATCATTCTAGTTTTTACTACTTTTCTTATCATTGAATTAACTTTAATTATTTACTAATTGAATTTCAATTATTAATTTAACTGCTACTTAAATTTTGACATTGTAAAGTTATACCATCTTCTATAAATAGACTTATTATGATTTTTAAACGTCCATGTTAAATTTGTTGCTCAATACACTGAACCATTATATTAAGTTAATGAATATAGTTAAATATTTTTATTTCGAGCAACCAATAATATACTTGATATGTTATGAGTTTAAATAATTAACTCTTGGTCATATGTTGTAATATAACCCATATTTATTTCTCTTATATAACAATGACATTCTAAGTATATATTGGTTTCTTAACTTATGCATCCAGTATAGAGCCCATAAATTGGTTTTTAACTGAATAAAAGATAGTATATGATGGGTTCTGCAACATTGTACAATTGTCTCTACCACATTCACAAACTTTACTGATCCATCAGATTGCCAGCAATTTTGTCATTCCTGCGGAGCTATCCCATTCAAAACTGTAATGTTTTTTGTTTAGTGAAAGAATTTAGTTTTATTGACCCCAAAACAGGAAGAGTCATTGCATCATTGTTAACGAATGTGGCAATCTGAGAAAAGACATCTAACTAAAACACTACGGTTAGAATTAAGGTATTACAAAAAACTTGATTCAAGAAGTACAGTACAGATAATAATAATAATAATAATAGTCACAAAATTTAGTGTGCTGCATTAGGAAATCAATAAAAAAATTTAAAAACTTAAAGATACTGACAAAAAAATGATACAATGGTTATATAACAACGACGGGCAGGAGTTACTTGGTCAAGGGGAAACTTCATGCTGCATGGCATAATATCTATACACTGTAGAACACGTATCACGCAAGAGTGAATAAGATTAACTCCCCAGGCACACTCTCAAGAAAGAGCATAAATGGAAGTATATTTCTTCATGAACTTCAAGCAACGAAGATCTGAGATAAATGTGGCATTAAAAATGGAGCCATGTTTTGTTTTGTATTCAAGTGAGATCCATATTGTGGCAAGTGGGATTGCAGGGAAAAGAAGAGCAATCAATACGCTTTACAGCTTCTCGATCAAAGTACCAATCACCAACAGATTCAGCAATTGTCTGCTCCAGGGGTCAAAAACAGTGAAGGGTAGCAAAAGGAACAGTATGACAAAAACTAAACTAGTACAATGTAAAGTAAACCAGATTAGGACGTACTTTGTTGAAGTTTCTGTTTAATGTATAGAAGTGAGTTTAGAGGGAAAGGGGAGGACACATCTTTCAGTTTCAGATAAAATAACTACATAATGCTCATACAAATAAACAGAAAATGTGAATTAAGATTTTGTTATTTTACTACTTTGCTTCACTTTATATTTGAAAACATTATATTACTTTGCCTATGGTCCCGTTACTGATCCAGGCCTCGGCAAAAGAGGAAGAATTTGTTTGACTCTGTCGACAATTAATATAAAAGTTGTCAAATCCCCAATACGGATCAATCCCAACGGATTATATGTGCTAATGCTAACAGCTAAGCCATTATCAAGAAGTAATGCATTGTTTGTCTCAACTCTAGTGTTAAATGAAACTATATTCACTGCATCAACGCCCGAATCTAGTGTCGATTGTTGAGCAAGCGAGGACCTTCACATTTTAATGGAGAAACGTGGATAAAGAAGCTAATCCAAAGGAGTACCTAATTAAGTTTGGCACTTAAAATGTCAGTACCATGTTGTGATTCTATATTAGTGTTAACTTTCAAAAAGCAAATTTCCCATTGTATGACCTTCCAGAGGTACTAGGCCTACCTTATCATTTATTTCAGGATAGTTGGGTGAATTCCATGCCTTGAGTATTTATATAACTTATATTATCTACACAGCATATGTGAGATTCCAAAACTATGATTACCTTATCATTTATTTTAGGAGAGTTGGATGAATGCCACGTTACTTCCATCTCAGTTTGGCAATGGATAAAGCAGGAATTTATAAACATTCCCATCTCTTTTCGTTGTTGGAAGTCATTCAAAGTCTTCAGCAAAGAGCCACGGTAACCTGACAATCATAATTTCCCACGTTATCCATGCCTTGGAGTGGCTACTATATTTATTTTCAGGTTAGATTATCATTAATCAGCATCTGTGCTATTCCAAATCTAATCCAATTGAAGGCTTACATAAATTAGTAAACCAAGACTTCAACAAAATATCCAGAAACACTATATGGTAGTGATAGTGTTTACTTACCATCAAGTTTATCAATCATGTTAGCATTACAATTGCGAATATTCAGTCTGCAGCTTTGCCAGTGACCAAGGGGATCTGATCCTTGAGGTACCAAGATATTGCGTATCTAAATACATTTTAACTTGTATCAAATGTGAGACCTTTTTTTAAAAAAAAGTTAACAATGAAACATGTATGCTAAGGGAGCTTACCTGCCAGAAATCATAAGCTGGATGAACAAGGAACAGTGGAGTCTTTATGTTTTTAACAATTTCTTGTGGAAACAGACACTGCATTACAAATATACATTTGGTTGTTCTTTAGTTGAAATATATGACCAACCAATCAAACTTTACAATTACAGATTCTACCAAAGGCTGAGGCAACAAAGTATAATAAGAAACTAAAAACCTGCCTTATATGGTTCCATTTTATCAATGCAATCTTTGTGCAAACTTTTTGCAAGACCCTGACAACGAGATTTGCGATTATTATATAATTAAGAGAAAAAATCAGTGTACTTTTCTTTATTTATACCAATATACTTAACAGATAAGTATAATCGTAATTCCTAAAAGAAATATTGCTAGAACTATATAAATAAACCACACCTGCAGCTGGGTAACATCATGATAGAAGGATCTCATTATACTGTTTCCACTAATATCCTTCCTGAAATTTGTGTAATAAAGATTATACTAATTATTTTACGCAGTAACACATCATGGGAGATGGTGAGCATGCCATGTACAGGTAATTTAGAACTCAATGTACCAGTAGTGCGGTTTTTCAAATCTCAATAGCAGTTAATGAAACTCTGGTCCATTACTATTCAAAACTTTTTTTTGCTCAGGAAGTATCGTCCAGAGATCACCCAAAGTGTGATAAAATAAAAAGGTGTTTCGGTAACTTTCAGTTTACATTTATCATGACACAAAAAGGTGCATGTTGAGAGAAACCTACTCATCTAGGAAGAAGCCTGCATCAGAAAGGCACTTAACAGTTGCTTCTTTTGGAAGTAATTGCCGGAAGTTGTCACAGTGTATAAGAGCTGCTAACCCTCCAGCAGAGCATCCTGAGAGCAACGCCTACAGAAGTAGTCTTCTATCATCAAATGCTAACAAGTTTTAATTCAACGCTAATCCATCATAATTCATACACAGTCCAATATATCAAAAGCATATAATCTGGAGTTTGGAGTGAGATAATACTGGCTATTTGAATTACATTCATGTCAAAAGACAAGAACTAACACAGTAATTCCTTTCACACTTGAAATTGCACATGTTCAAATTGAAAAGCAAAGCTTTAATCTATCATGTTACCATCTATTCTTATTGCTCAAGTTCATTTAAGAGAATATGGAAATTATTTGTGCTTATTAAAGAAGTTCATTTACAATAAAGGACAACCACTTTCTTATGTTAACCAACTCACGCAATACTTAGATTAAAGAGAAGTTATTCAATATAAACTAACAAAAAGTTTATTAAAGGGTTTTTTCATTGTTGTGAATTGTGTGCTTAATCACACATGTAAATTTTGTATTTATAATCATTCAAAGTATAATATAGGGAAACCTAATAAAGGATAATATCCCTAACTATCACCTATACATATTTCCCTAATTACTAAGATCAAATCATATTTTTACAGTCCCCCTTAAATTGGAGTACATATGTCATGAGTAAAGCTTGTTACAGCTGTGGTCATTACGATAGCTCTTCAGGGATTTAGTGAGCATGTCTACTTGTTGGTCAATGGAGTTGACAAAGTTCGTAATGATCTCTCCAAAGAGGACCTTCTCTCTCACAAAATTGACAATAAATTTCTATGTGTTTTGTTGCCTCATGAAAGACTTGGTTTGATGCAATGTGAATGGCAGCTTCATTGTCATATATTATTCGAGTATCCTGTGTATCTCCAAATATTAACTGACAGAGAAGTGGCTTAAGCCAGGTAATCTCGCATGCAGTTGCTCCCTAGCCTAGTACTCAACTTAAGTATTGGATTTAGCAACAATTTTATGCCCCTTGCTCCTATAAGAAATCAAGTCCCCGCCAATGAGAAGACAATATCCAGAAGTGAACCTCCTATGTTATAGTAATCCTACCCAATCAACACTAGAAAAAATAACAAACAATTTTGAAATTGCCTTCATCTGCATGTATTAAATCGCAACTTGGTGCATTCTAAATGTATTGAAGGATGTGTTCAACAGCATCCCAATGACTATCACATGAGACCTTTAGGAATTGGCTAACCACACAAACTACACATGTGATGGTTGGTCTAGTGACAATGAGGTAATTAAGTCTGCTTAGTCGACTATGATATCTTCCGAGGTCTTTCAATCACTCCCCCTATTCTAGAAGAAGATTTAAATTAGGATCCATAGCACTAAAGTTGGGGCAACAGTCAATTATACTAGTATTGGTCAAAAAGTTTGAAGCACTCGAAAATGTCAATGCCAAATGAGAATTGCACAACTTCAATCAATGTTGGAATGGAAAAATGGGTTAGCTTGGCATGTTTTGGCTCAGCCCACCGGCCCACCTAGCAAAATGAGTTGAAAATCTTGACCCACCCCACAAAAAGGTGAGCCAGCCCACCAACTTTTTTTTAAAATTTGTTATATATATATATATATATATATATATATATATATATATATATATATATATATATATATATATATATATATATTTACAGCACATTTAACCATATAAATGATTTCTAAGTTTTTGATTGATTAACTAATGTCTCTAATTAAATAAATTAAAACAATTATTACCTTTACATCTTGAATTACTATATTATAATTAATAATTGAAACTTAATTTATAAGTATTAATGATTTAAGTTACAATATTATTGCATATTTACATCTTTCAAATAAATATAATACAAAATGGTTAATATTTTAAACTATTTTAATTTTAATTTTTAGTTTAAAATAAAAGTGGGTTGGTAGGCTAGCCTGCTCCGACCAGCTAGTTTAGTGTGCTCAGCAAGGCAGACTAACAGGTTGAATGCCATTAAAGTACTTCAGCAAGGCCCACTTTACCATCCCTATTTCAATGCCAATAAAGTACCTAAGTGGATGGAAGTTCTTGGTTTGAAACTAGCAGTTAAAGTGAGACTTGAGTCAAAAATGCTATAGTGACAATCTCATCAACATATACAAGATAAATGAACATGTCAGACGAAGAATGATGTGAATAAAACTAAGTGATCAACTTTAGAATGAGCCATACAAAACTCAAGCAAAACCTAGTTGAAATGGTTGAACCAAGTATGGGAAGATTTCTTCAAGCCATAGAATGTGCGGCAAAACCTAAAGACAATATGTGAATTGCCAGATACTATAAAACCAAGTGGTTGATCCATGTACACTTCTTTTTGCAACGCACCATGCAAAAAGACATTTTTTATGTCAAACAAGTAAAAAGGCTCATGGCGGATGGCAATCATGGCAAGAAAAAGATGACAAAGTGATTTTGATCACAAGAGAAAGTGTCACCATAACCTACACCAAAAGTCTAAGTATAACTCTTAGCCACCAAACGAGTTCTGCAACAATCATTTGTAATGTTAGATGCAATCTTCACTGTATAGACTTACCAACACCCAATAGTGGTTTGTCTCGAGACAAGGGAACAACCTCCCATGTGTTGCTAGCATCCAAAGTAGTCATATTTGTAATCATCACCTGTTGCCAATTGTGGCCATTCATGGCTTTACTTGTAGACTTTGGAATAGACAGAGTCCAAAGAGATAAAAGTAAAATAGGAAGGAGATAAACAATCAGAATTTCGAGCAAAGGCATATAAAGGTTTAAGATTATAAGTGGAACAAATACCTTTACGAATTGCAATGGGAGGTTCAAGTGTACGTGATATTGATGGAAGAGAAGTTGGAACAAGAGATCAAGCTAGAGGATCATAAAGTGCAACTTCTAATGGTGCCCATGTTTGTTGGTCACATGTGAGAAGTGGATGTGCAATGGAAACTACTACAAGTGTCGGGACAATAGGTGGAACCTCAAGAGAGATGTCTTCAACACTGGAAGAAAACAAAGGAGTAGTCTCAAAGAATGTATAATCAGTAGAGACTAGATACAGTTGTAGTCAAAGAGAGAAACATCAAAAACCTTTCAAGAGTTGGGAGTAACCCAGAAAAATACATATTACAAATTTAGCAGAGAAATACATAGAGTGAGATTGTGAACAAAACCTAAAGATACAGAGAGAGAAAAAACAAAGTTTGTTTCTAAGGTTCAAGATGGAACATGGAATTTGATTGTTGAGAATGGATGAAGGTATGTGTACAATCAGATGACATGCAATAAGAAGAACATCCCGAGAAGCATAAAGGAACATTAAAATGAAGAAGAGTGTGATTTGTTTCCACCCAATAGCATTTTTTGCACTCAACAACACCATATTGTTTTGGTGTGCGGCCTCATGATGTTTGATGAAGAATCTCCTTTGAGTTTGGAAAAGACTGAAATGGCAAGACAACTTGTATTACCAATTCGTACAATTTTAATTTCGTAGCCAAACTGAGTTTCAATTTCTAAAAAAGAAAAAAAAACTTTGCAAAGTAGAGAAAACTTGAAAATGATTCTTCATTGGAAAATCCAAGTACAAGAAATTGTCTATTAAATTGGCTAAATAAAAATATCCTAATGTGGAACAAACGTGATTAGGGCCCCAAATATTAGAGTAAACTAAAGCATATCATGATGCAACACACTTATTGAAACGAGGACCACAACAGGTACAAGTATGTTTACCTAGTTGACAAAGCTCACACTGAAAAGACTTAGTGGTAGAAAATCTAGGAACAAGTAGACACACTTTTTCTAGACTCAAGTGTTCAAGGCGTTGTTGGTGTACAAGAGTTGGAGAGGTACAAGAGACACATGACATTGGAGGGATAAAACAAAATAATCCTTCAAACTTATGTCCTTTTCTAATCATCCATCCCCTGCTTCAATTCTATACAAGAACAAAATTATTAACAGACAAGAGAAAAAAAAGATTAGTTTGAGTCATAAGATCTGAGATACCGGAACCAAGTATCCAAGGTCCAATTGAGGAGGACTCAAAAACAAAAGTTACAAGATTACTAGAATGAGTCATAGCTGAAACAATTGATGTAAGTTGGTCAGTTGCTCGAAGCTTGAGAAGCTCATGATACTCAGTGGCAAAAATTATGATATCTAAAGTAGGAGTGGTGGCTTGGGCCACAATTGCTCGTTGAGGCTACTAAAGAGCTTTGGTGGGACATTCTTCTTCAACATGACCCCAAAATTTGTAGTAGTTGCAAGGGGAATTTCCATGACCACCATCACTTCCATTGTGACCACCATGATGAGAGGAGTGAGAGACTAGCTCACCAAATGTTGAAGTGCTTTCAAAAGTATGAGGAGTGGAGAGAAGCAATGACTATTCCTGAATCGCATCCTATTTAGTAATGGTAGAACTAAGAATTTGATTATGAACAAGTTCAAGGTCTGGTGGAAGTCCAACAGGAGAAAGTACCATGAAAAATCGAATGTGTTGTTTGTTGAATGCCTCTGCATTAGTTGTGAAGGACATGGAAGTAGAATATTTTGCAACCAGGTAATCAAGCTTTCCAAGATATGTTTGCAGGTCCATGTTCTCTAACTTGATGTTCATCAAGTCGGTGAGTACATTGTAGAAATGAACAACTTTTTGAATAAATTTTCTTAGTCGTAGCCATACATCATAGCAAGTCGTAAATGTTCTGCCTTGACCTTGAATCCATAACTGAACAACAAATGCCAAGTGCTGTAATTTGTTGTCCTTATGAGTTTTTTGCATGGGATCATTCGAAACGTTGGTAAAAGTCACAAGAGAATGAGCGAAAGCTAATCAGAAAAAGCCATGGAGTCATATTGTCCCAAAAGCAAAGCCCAAAAGTGGTTCATGGAAGGAGAAGCGTGGCAGGGAGGTTGTTACTTGAGACAGACATGTCAAAGATAGGTAACGCATGTAATGGAGTTAGGTGGTGATTCTTGCACGATGGTGATTCTTAGAGGGCTTGAGGGTGGTCAATGGAAGATCATAGCGACTGCATGAACAGAACGCACAAACAGTGTCATATGAACAGTGAGAGTGAACAGTACTTCATGGACAATGCCGCATGAACAATGTCATGTGAACGTGCATAGCGGAAAAAAAAGAAGAGGGAAAAATATAGGGAAAAAGAAAACCTAGCTCTATGATACCATAAAGAGTTTCTCTCTTGCGAATAGTGTGTTTAATCACACATGTAAATTCTTTACTCAAGATCTTTCACAGCATAATATTGGGAAACCTAATAATGGCTATTAACAGAGAATATACCTAATTATCAGCCTGTACATAATTACTAAGATCAAATCATATATCTTTTACAATTATGATTGCAGACCACCAATTAAAAGGATATACTTGAAAGAATACAAAGGAGAGTGATTGTCAACCTCCAATCAATGAAATTTATAGGAGTAGGCTAGGCCAAATAGAAATGCCTCAAAGCAATTTTCCTTCACAGTTGTGACAGAATTTTACAGTTAGATAGCCAACTAGGTAATAACTACAGTGAAGCTCCAAATCGGGACATCATAATTATTTGGGAAAATTGTTTGCTCAAGAGTCCAGACCTCTAAAAAGACTGGGTAGTATCTTATCCAGTTCTACTAGAGTGCAGGGAGTAAAGATTGTTAGTCAATGCTGCTGTTGTGCTGGCAGCAATCATAACAGCAATGGCAGTTACTATGTAGAAGTGATTAATCGTGCTGTCAATTACAGCCAGTTAGTTGAGAAGACTTTAAAAATAAGAAATAGGGAGGAGAAAAAAATTATCTTTTTGGAGGATTATTGAGAGCGTGACAAGGATGTAGAGTTCTTTCTGTACATTGATACTCTTCTATCTCAAACTTGTCATCTCTCTGACCAAGATCTAGAGAACAGAATTCAATAAATAAAATATTCATTATTTCTCTATATTCCTTCATCTAAGTCTGATCATGTTCTACAAGAATAATTGCATAATATGGTTTTCACTATGCATCGCATGAGGATAATAAGTGCGGAACAAACAGAATATTGACCACGTTGGTCCATTCATTTAATGCTTTATAGTGCAAGTGATAAAATTGAGTGGAAACTAAAAACTAGGTATTATATCCATTTTGATAAGCCTATTTGTTCGAAACAAGCTCAGAAAAATTTATAAGATATGCTGGATGATTGTTGTGATGAAAGTATAACCTGCTTTGCTTTGGACAGGCCAATTGATAAGAGTTCATCCATAATAGCTTCCCATATGACCTGGCCTCTGAACAATAACTCACTTCCTCTCTGCTGTACAAAATATCTTTAAAAAATACATTAACATAAACCCAAACATATAAAGGTTACCAACAACCAGTGTCAAATGTAAAATCACTCCTGTCAAATGTAAAATCAATCCTAACCTCACTCTCGGGGTGACCAGCAAAAGATGCACCATCACAATAGCGAATCTTCACCTTGTTCCAGTTAAAGAAATCTGAATAAGTTTGACAGATCACTTATTCAATATGAAGTAACATCATTTACTCAACATATCAGATCGTCTATCTATCTATCTATTTTTGCCAACATACAAACACATTCTACACTTTCTGGCAGTAAAATTTACTCAACGGCCACATATGCATATCCAGGGTGAGCTGGATATGACTTATTCAAATTTGAGGGAAACTGTCACCAATACAATCAGTCATGAATATTAGAACAGTAAAAATTTATTCCACGATCTGTCTAACGACACAATAGAAATCAACATAACCCAGAATACCAAAATGCCCAAACTGGAACAATGATGTCTTACTATGTCTCTAAAACTTTGTCACCATATCATTCAATCATGAGAATGTAGCAAGCATCACACAATTGGATGATAATAAGAAAATGTCATAAATCAATGCATTGAAGCTAAACTTTTCAAGAAATTGTAAATTCCTACAGAATTAGAGTAAAGAAAGAAAGATATCAAGATATAGTTGACAAGCAAGTACCATCGTGTGATAAAAGCAGTTAATGTTACTTTGACAGTACATAAGTCAAGGGTTTAAATTGCAAGTTGCATCTGTTTGTGACCTACTTTGATATTGCTGGAAATTCTAGACAGATGCAGCCTGTGGAATTTAAAAGTTAAAACAACGATATAAGCACGTTACAGTTACAGATATCTAACCTGGGTTTTGAGAGGGGTCAGAGCTCAATATTCCTGAAAAAGGAATACTTTTTTCCATATAATTGGAAGACCCCAAATGGGTGAATTTTCGTTGAGTACATGAAGCTATTGAATTGCACCACCCTCCTCCCTGCGCACACAATTGAAACCAGGAAGGTAATAATACTTTCCAGAGAAGTGCTAGTAACACATTTTCTCACATGCTTTATATTATCAGTTAAAAGTCATTAGAAACTATAAAATCACGAAGAAGACTTCTTAAACAAGAAATGAATGAAATCCTTACTGTTTCGGGATTTTCAACAGATTGAACAAATTCTAAAGAGTGCATTGAAAAAGGTGTGTCAGAAGATTAACTATGACATGGTTAAAAATCATCATTTCTATGTGACAGATTTCTAAGTTTTCAGTTATCAACAAAGAGCTAATAAAATTCAACTATACGTCATGGAGATATAGTTCAGTGACTATACTAGTCCCAAACTATATTACATTTTTATGCCGGAGTGTTTTGAGAACATTTCTCTATTTAATAATAAAGGTGGATTAAGTATCAGCGGACATTGTATAAGGCTACGATAGTACGGAAACAGAAATCTGGTATTGTTCAATTTTCAGCATAAGAGAAAAAGAAAAACACAGCAATAAATACTTGCATAGATTTTTTTCTTCTAAATTCTTATCTCTAAAATAAATTAATTTTTAACTTTTAAAAGTTCGTTTCATTTTTCCTTCATATTTTTCACCTCAAGAATTGTTTCTCATACACACAAACTTCTCTTGGAGTGTGTTGCCAATTTTTTTCTCTGTTCTAGAAACCATACAGAATTTTACAAAAGCAAAACGAGAAACCTCAATGTGGAGCAACCAATTGCGAGATCCGGATCCGAACCCCCTTTGGAAGTGGTAACCGGGGGCGCTCCCGTCCAAGCAAACTGCACACACAGATGGAAATTCCGGATTCAGTTAAGGCGAAAAAGGAGGGAGGCGCGTGGGATCGGTAGGGACGTACGCGCGTGCGTTCGGTTGGCGTTATGGAGGAGCGTTAAGGGAACGAGGGTGGAGCGTGGATGGGAGGGGTAACGGGAATGCGAACGGGAACGGGAATCCAAGTGAGAGAAGAGAGTGAGGGAGAAGAGTAGGAGGAAAACGAATGCAGCTATTGCGTAGTTCTTGGAGGACCAAAGTATTAGGGCGCGAATACGGAGATTGGAAATGGTTGAAACGGGAGAAGAAGAAGAAGAATGAGGCATTGTTTTTGTGACGAGAGGGAGAATGGGAATGGAGAGAGACACTGCGAGAGTGCAGGTAGTCGTTGAATAGATTGGAGTCAACGCAGCGTAGATATAGATGGATCTAATTAACAACGTGCTCTAATGTTGAGCTGGAGATATTTTGTTTTTGTGTACTATGATGTTGGGTGGCACTTATCAAGTACTTCTTACGCAAACGCTTCATCATGCTCGTTATGTTTGCTACTGGTTTGATTTGAGATGGTTCTGGAATATGTACATTATTACCTATCGAAATTGTTTTAGATTAAACTTGCTTTTTAAATGTGTCCTTATTTTACAATTGTTAAGGTTCGGGGTAAATATCACTTTGATGCACAATATAGTTAAAATTTAAGATTGAGATTAGGTTTAAACCTTCATTTGATCCTCGTATTTGTGTGTCAATTTCAAGTGGGTCATCGCTTTTTTTTCGGTCTCAATCGGGTCCATAAACTTGTAAAAATGAGTCAATTGAGTCATCTCCGTTAAGTTATTACTAACGTCGTCTGCCTGTGATGATGTGTGCACAAATGTGGCAGTATTATATTACGTGAAATTTTTTTAGGTAATGATATGACATAAAATTTAATTGAAAATGTTAGGAATTAAGAGTCTTCATCGTCCTTCACTCCTAGGCTCGTCAACGGCGCTCGGTGTCTTTTCCTCCACTTTACATCACACCTCAAATCAACTTCTTCTTCTTCTTCTTCTTCTGTCTCACCACTTTCTCTTTCTCATCTCTTCCAACGCTCAAAAGCTGCAATCTTTGTTTGTTTTTTCCTCTTCTATTTCCTCTTCCAACTTTTCCAATCCTTCTCCATTGTTTTCCATTCTGCAAGCACACCACACTGCAACAAAAACCATTCTGATATCAAAACAACAAAACCCAATTAAAACCCAAAATTCACGAGACATAAAAAACATTGTTATCTTTGAAGAAAAATTGAAATTGGAATTGAATGGTTAAAGGGAACATACCTGCTAAGGTGATTACTCCTAAGGGGAATCAAAAGGCACAGACAAAGAAAAAAGGGGAAGACGGCCGTCAACGACGGTTAGTTGGAGGGCAGAATCGTCTTTATTGAACCTGAATCGCTCGACTTTACCCTTCTTAACGGCGTTTAAGAACTCGCTGTAGCGCCAATTGGTGCCTTCGGGGAGGTCGGAAGAGGCTTGGGGTTTGGGTGCTGTGAGAAGGTTCAAGGAGAAAGGTGAGGAGGTTGCGTTGGAGGGGTTTAATTGGCTCTGTTGCGCTTCGATCACGGGTGGAGGGGTGAAGTTAAGCCTTTTGCCTATTTCTGTAATAGGAATTCTCTTGCCATCTCTGTAAAATCTGCTGATTGGTTTATCATCATTCTGTTTCTCTCATGATACATTCTTTTAAGGTAGAAAACCACTTTGCCTTTTGTCGTGCACATGCTGATGATGCTGAAATTTACCGTCGGCAACCTTAGAGAGAAGCCGTTGCGACAGTACGTGAAGGATGAAGACAGTGTAGGATGACGAAGACTTTGAATCCCTAACACATTTCTAATTAAATTTTGTGCCATCTCAACTCTTCATTTTAAAAAAAATTCCACGTAATATAGCATTGTTACATCAGCATCTTACATGTACACCACGTCATCACATTTTAACACCGTCTGTGATAACTTAACGGAGAGGACTCAATTGACTCATTTTTACAAGTTTATGGACCCGATTGAGACAAAAAAAAAGCGATGACCCACTTGAGATTGACACACAAATACGAGGACCAAATGAGGGTTTAAACCTTGAGATTATGATTAAGATGGAAAAGGGTTTATAAAATTGTAATAAGAAATATAGATTTTATCTTTTCTAAAGACTAAGAAAATAGTATTTTAGAACAGATAGTAGTTTAAAAACAGTGAAATTCAATTATTTTAAAATTTAAACGATTTAAATATAAATAAATTTGTTAGGAACGTGTTTCATTATTTTAAAACACATAATTTTTTTTTCTAGAAATCACTTTTTTAAAGTTTTCTTTAGGAATTCTCACTCCTTGTTCATCTTTTTGAATATCAAAGACTGCCTAAGCGATCCTTGAGGTGAAATCTTCAAGTCCACACGATCAGTTTTTGTAAAAGATAAAGTTAGTTTATACTCTTTTCTTTGGTATGTTTTGTTCCTTTACATGCGAGCCAATTGTGCTTTACATGTTGTTGAGATTGTTGATAGGAGGAGCACTGGTTTAGCTGAACCCACAATTTCAGAGTTTCTGGTTTTTTATGATGACAACATATAATTAATAACACATGTGTTTATGTGTTACATGTTCATTACTTTCAAGATTATGAATATATGAGAACATGTTTGTATTGTGTTGATCATTGCAATTCACTGTGTTTTACATGAGTTCTTATTTGTGAATGCATGACATGTGTTTTAGAAAAGGAAAACCACAAGCACTTTTGTTAAACTTACAATATGTGGCAAAACAGCAGTTTTAAGTCGACTTCATTATGAAGTAAGTCGATTAAAACTCATGGCTTTGCACAAACTTTTTCAAAGTATGCTGTGAGGATTTTTGAAGAGAAAGTTTTTCAAAGCTCTGTTTAACTGTGTTGTATAGTCGATTACATGCAACCTGCATTTGACTAAGTCGGTTACAGTTTTGAAATTATGTTAATGCTTGTATTAAATGTTACAACAACTATATTTTTAAATATGTTGACCAAACATTTATTGTGATTCGACTACATTAATTGTACATTCAATTAACTGCATTGATTGTTGCTAACTGCTTTAACTGAATTGTTGTATTCCACTGCATTAGTAGCTAAGTCGACTTGAGAGCGTCAGAATTGTGAAAAACTATAAATAGACGCGAATTTGAATTCTATAGGAACTTTTGTGAATTCTATCATTTTCATATTCATTACAGATCAGTGCTATCTTACAGAACGTGGAAAAACTCCAAGAATCAAAGAAGAAGACCGTGGTGATCATCTCTTGTGATTTCTTGAAGAACAAGATTGTTGTGCTTTGAAAGAGCTGATCAAATATGCACAGAGAGGTATTTACTGAAAGATCAGAGTTGACAATCTACTGAAGATATGGTTATTTCCCTGTTGTGATTACAGGAAGAAAAGCGTGCGGCGTTCTTGACTTTGAGGGGTTTCTCAAAGGGTGTAGACAGTAGAAGATGGGACATCTTGTTGTTGGTCTTTTTGTTATATGCCTATATTTTGATTAGAGGGTTAGAGAGGTGTTTTATATTTTTGACGTGGAGGTCTCTATAAAAGCCTTGTTGTAAAAACCTTGATCATTATAGTGCATTTGCTTCCTGTGGTGAAAGGACACTGGATGTGGGCTTGGCCGAACCAATATAAAAATCCAGTGTTTGATCTTTCTATTACATTCAGTCGACTTTATTTTTCACGCATTCGACTTTATTCCGCTGCACTACAAAATCATTTTCCTTGCGTTTCAAGAAAGCTTTTAAAGGCATCTACTTTACGAAAAAGATCTAAAGAAAACATTGTTTTTGTGGTTCACCAATTCACCACCCCCCCCCCTTCCCCCCCTCTCCCCCTCCTCCCCTCCTGATGTTGAAAACTAAGCCATTCTATTTTAACACATGTGTTGTCTGAATTTTCTATATGACTCTTTGTTGATTAGTGGTCCTAATGGCATACTCTAATAACGATTTTGTAGTTTGTAGGTACATATAGAGTTTTGTGATCTATGAAAGTGATTTAGGTTCTATAGAGTTGTTTGAGCTTTTAAAAGGTAAAGAAAGCTAATTACCTTGATTTTTTAAGTGATTGACAACTTTTAATTATTCATTGTATGTTTGTATGATAGTTGGTTTGTGTAATTGAGATGACTCAGGAAATATGAACTATTGAGTTGAGTTAGGTAGGTTGAATTGTCCTTGGAGATTGTATGTTGAATTGGAGATATGTTATATATTTGAAATGTCATTGAAGGTGATTTGAGTCATTGAATTATGTATAATATGATGTTTGGTTGCTTTGAGCACCTATGGTTAGTGTTAAATAGGTTTTGAAGGGTTGAAATGGCATAAATCTGCAAAATCATGTTCTACAGAATTATGTAGACCTGATAGTCGTTGGGTGAAAATAATCTGTTGGACGACTTTTGGGAAAATTTTAAGTCTGTAAGTTCCAGTGATTTCTCGTTGAGGGAATAGATTTGGTCATTGGACGAGTGTGCCCTCAGACACTTTTACTTAAGCGAGCACATCTGGTGGTTGAGCGAGAATTCATTCGCTAAGTGAGAAAATGTAGTGACTAAGCAAGTGTAATGTCAAGTATTACTAGTTGAGTGAGTAGAAAGCGAAAATATCATATTTTTAACTAAGTTTACCTATATCTCTTATGATGTGCTTAATGTATGTGATTATGTGAATGATTAATCCATGCTTGATTAATAACATGATTGTGAACCTATATGGTGCTTATTCAAGTGTGAGCTTGTGATGATGATGAGTTTGTTATTGGTTGTGACTATGATATATGTGTTTGGCGTTATTCCATGAATCTCGTGGAGAGATTTTATAGTCACTAGTACAGTAAAGGAAAACGATAGCGATTATTTTCACTTATACGCAACGGTTCAACAATTGAGGCATATATAGGCGAGACAAAATGGGGTAGGATTTTTGCCTCGGTTCTGAATCGAGACAAAAGGTGTGTGCTTTTGCCTTGGTTGAAATACAACCGAGGCAGTAGAGGGGTTTTTTCTTTTTTCTTGTGTTTTTTTTTTGTTTTCACCATTCGCCAGTTGTTAGCCCCTGGCCGCAATCCATCAACGCCCACCGCTCCATCTCACACCACCATCATCATCATCTCCAAATCAAATATCTCAATTTCAAGATCAAAATACAATAATAGTAAACCCTAAAAGAGAATTCCTAAATCATAACTCAACCACTCTTCACGGCTCATCCTGCAATCAATCTGAAACCCAAAAAATCAACCCCTAAGACGAAATGCAAACTCCAAATCACTACAAGAACGAGGACGGCGTGCTCCCACCACCACTTGTAGAGAATCAATCAAACACCACTACTCCTGCAAAGAATCAATCAAACACCACCACTCCTGCAAAGAATCAATCAAACAGAAAACAACCCAATCGAAATCAGAAAAATGGGAGGGAAGGAAGCTTCCTCCTTCACTCATTTTTTGCGATAATTACAAAAATGTCACCGTGCCATTTTTTGCTTCGGTTACAACTAAATCGATATCAAATGCACGAGTTAAAATCCTTTTTTTTTACTAGTGAGTGATGTTTGGTATTGTATGTATTGATGTAGGGATTTCAAATGGGAGTTATCCTAACACTCTAATACCATCCATTTTCAAGTAGAGAAGGGTGAAGTATGTCATGAGGAGTAGTAGGAGGTCTTTGTCTATGGTCACCGATTTGGTCCTAGACACTAAGAGGGCTAACCTTGTAGGTGGTAGGGTGATAACCCCTTTGTTTATAAATCTGTAGAATATAGATACCACTACAAGTGTAGGACACCCTAGAGTTTTATATCAATATATCTGATGGTCAAGTCTAAAATGAATGATTGTATGTCTTAGGGATTGATATATTTATCTATGTTATATGCTTACTTCTGATGAAATTGTTATATGATTGTTTTTGGTACATTAGCTTACCCTTTTCTTTATGTTTGTCTATTTATGTGTTTCTTTTTATTTGCAATTATGTGAGCAGATGAAGATACTGTGGTTGATCCAGTGCAGGACGGGAGTAGTGCTGAAGGTTAGAGTTAGACTACTAGATTTCCTGACTTATTCAATTTTGTAAAACAATATTATGTTTTTGACTCGGTGTAATAATACTCTAATTAGTACTATAGGATCATTGTATATGTATATATTTGATGTTATACTTTCTTTATAACTCTAATAGCCTTTTATACATTTGTTCTTGAATAATATGTTCTTTTAACATTAATGTGTGTGGTCTTTTTTCAATAGTTGTATGCTATTAAAATAGGATGTTACACCTTTTACCATAAAACAAATTATTAAATTAAAATAAATTCTTTTGTAAATATTTTATCTTCATCAAACTTAAGATTATGAAATTAATTATTTTCTTAACTCCTTACGTTTTAGCTATGGCTCAACAAAAAATTAGTATATGACTAAATATTAAGAAATTAAGTAAATTTGAATGGGTTGGATTGAATAAATGGGTAATGTTGGATATATAAAATTGATAATTATGGTTGGATTTTTACAGTGGATGAGAAATTTATGAATACCCGACTCAATCTAAATTATATTTTAAAATTTTAATTTCAATATAATATTATTTTTGTTAAAATTTAACAGTAAGTTATGTAAAATCATATTCCATTTTATAGATGTTATATTTTTTAGCTAAAAAGTCATTATATTTATGTCATCTATTTAAAACAAAGATTTTTTTTTCATTAAAAAATTTAATTTAATATAAGTTCTCAATTTGAAAAATCTAACTGAATTAGCTTGTAACTCGAACAACTCAAATCTCATCAATTCGATAAATTAAATGGTATGATATGAATTTTAAAATATAAAATTTGGGTTATATTTTATTTGTCAAGTTACATTTGAATCCAAACCAACTTAACCTATGCTTACCCTTAATTTTAACTATAAGAGTTTTATGGTATTTTTCTTATAAGTTAATATTTGGTACTTAAGTTAATATTTAGTTCTTATCATTCTTAAACTTTGTGATACCTTTGATCTTTATAACTACCAATATTTATAGGATTTCTTGGTGGGCCTATTAGTAATCACAAACTAATATTGGCCCAAGTATGGTGTAACTATACTTATTAATAAACCTGATAGTAATCTCCTTATGTTAGGTTGGGCTAAAGTTAGGAGATGTGCATGGAGGAGTGTTTCCTTGGAGGATGGGTGCGGAAATGTGGTGGTAAATGGTCCAAGGATGATGTGCGAAGATGTGGATGATGTAAAAGCTCACTAGGAGATATGCTAGTTGTGGTGTATTGTTTGGTGGCTCCAAGAGAGGTGTTGGGAAAATCTCACAATATAAGCACTCTAATATTTTCCTGAAATTGAGTTTTATTATTCATTATAATTGAAGGGGTTTAAATAGCCATAACACTTACAATATTACGAGGAATAAAAATAAAATATCAACTATCTTAAAAATAAAATCTTCTTAATCTATCATAAAATAATATTGTACCTAGATAAACCGAAAATCATAATTACGTGTCCCTATTTTATCTCTATCAAATCAAACTAAATATTACTATACCCAAAAATTAATAAAATAAGATTTAAACAAAATTATTAATAAAACCCTAAAATTTAAGTTTATCTCAACAAGAGGTGAGGTCAACTCAAGGACGAAGGTGACTAGAGGGGCCTCTAGGGTTTCTCTAGTCTTGATCTAGGAAATGTATGGCCAAATTTGGAAACCATAACATTAATAAACTTCCAAGATGATTACAAGAGAGGAGACACCTCTATATATATTTAAGGGTGTCTCTTAAAAACCCTAAAAGCATGATCTCACACATTTGCACTCATTGGCCAAAATGAGGCCTTCTAAGGAATGGACAAGTGTCCACAAATCCTCTCCAATGAGGGAAGGACATGTGGCCACTCACAAAACATAATCATCTCCATTCTTAGAGTGTCATGTGGCAACTACTAAAAGTAAATCATCTCCAATGGAAGTATGACACAAGGCACATACTTTCCACATGTCTAACTTAAGGAAAACCTCTTGCTACTTAGACCTTAATACAAGCCTTAAACAAACCTACACTACATGACCGAATACAATGGCTTAAATATCCTACACTACTCTTCAATTCATGCTCCATGATGGCTCCAAAGGTGGTCCACAAGGTAGAATTGACACAATCTTTAAGGATGACTTCCACTCTCTTGAAAGTGCTTTGACTATAGTAAGGGGGTATGCCATCAAAACCTCTTGTAATGGTTATGCTAGTCCTCTTTTGGGCCATTTTAAGATTTAATGTCTGGTTGGACCTAAGCTGGCTAAGAACTAATAATCGCGGAGAGTTGCTCCCTCCACCACCACACAGTGCTCCCTACACCTCCCCATTCTTCTTTTTCCCTTTTGTAAATTTTTAATTTCTGTTTTTACTTTCACCAATATCCAATTATTTGGTTCCCAGCACTATATCAATGCACCCCCACACTCCACCACTTTCACAGAAATCAAATTGCTCTTTATTTTCTTCTCCCCTACTTTGATTCTTCTTTGCTGTGATTTTTCAAAACAAAATCAATTAATTGTAATTAAATTAATAATAATTATTTGATTGAATAAAATAAAATTAATTTAGATATAATTACGTAACAAATTAAAAAGGAAGAGAAAGGAGAAAAGAAGAAAATAGAAAAAGGGAGAAGAGAGTAGTGAGTGTGGTACGTGAGTTTTTGTAAGAGGAAAAGAAAAAAAAAAGGTAACAGTGGGGAATGATGGAGTTTCAAGTTAAAAAGGAAGATGATTTTTGATGAGAGAAGAGTGGGTGTTGTTTTGAACGTTGTTGGTGAGGAGAAAGGAAGATAGAAAAATAGTGTGTAAGAATTGTTGGGAAAAGGTGGGTGATTTAATGAAGATAAAAGAGTTGATGGTTTGAGAATGATCAAGGGTACGGAGATGAGCGCGTGAAATGTTTGGGAAATTAATGGTAGATAGTTTTCTTCTAGTTGGTAGTGAAGGAGGGAAGGATAAGATGAGTATATGGAGAGAAAGAGAGAAAGTGAGATTGGGGGGGGGGGTTGGAGCTGCCATTGTCTATGAGTGAAAATGAGAGAGGTGTAGGATAATTAGGGGTTTGACACAAAAAGAAAAAAGGGTAAATGTTAAAAGTAAAAAGGGTAATTTTAGAATTAAAAAAATTAGAAAGGTGTAGGGAGCACTGTGTGGTGGTAAAGGAAGCAATACTCATAATCGAGAAAAGGTCATCAGTATTATGTAGCAAAAAAATGTTTTATTTTCATTAAATTCAATGGAGGTGAATGGTGTAGGTAAAAAGTATCCTTTATTTTTAATTAGATTTAAATTTTGTTTTAGTTAAAATTTCATTTATGAACGTTACTTGGATTTTATTTAATTGAAATTTAGTAAGGGGAACATTAGGTGATGTTGCAACTCATAATATCAATAAGGCACTTTTTTAATTGTATTGAATTTTAATTAGATTAAACACACACAAAAATAAATTTTAATTAGATTTATTTTTAATTTGGTAGTCTTGCGACTAATAACATATATAACAATAAATTTTTAATTGCATTTCACCTAAGAAGATAAACATGTGATACAGTGAAAGAAAAAATAATAATTTATACAATTTTACGATTTTATCTAATGATCTACTCATCTTACTATGCTATGAGTATGTATAAGATCAAACTTGTAAATAATATAAAAATATCATAAAATCTTATGATTTTAAGATTTAAATATCAATCTTTAACTACAACCCTATATACATGATTATGATAAAGGAGAGTTACAAAAATGTAAATTTTTAATATTAAAGCTAAGATATAACAAAAGTTAAAATGGGATATTAGAGTAAAATATTAGTCATTATAACCTAAACGAGATTCATAATAAGTAATATTAATACTTAAATCATAAAGATAATCAAAACCTATAATACAAATAGATTAGTGCAATGAATATTTTTTATGTCGGTTATGAACCTGTCATAGATATAGCAGATATAAAAAGTTTTCTATGTTTATGCCGATTATGGACCTATCATAAAAAGTCCATATTTATATTAGTTTCAAACCAATTATAAAAAGTTCACTTTTTATGTATTAAAAAATCACTTTCTATGACAAATAGTCACTCAATCGACATAAAAAGTCACTTACTATGACGAGTGACCACTCAACCGATATAAAAAATATAATTTTCTATATTGGTTATTGACTTAATTGACATAAAAAATGTAAGTATTATATAATATAAATCACCTTTCAAAGGTACATTAGTCTTAAAAAAATACTACTTCCAAAAACATATATTATAAGTTAAACTCCTTTAAAAAATAATGATCACATTGTTATGATATATCACTAATAATATCAATGAATTAATTAATATGAACAAAATATTATATACTTATTCTTCAACGTATAATGAAAATAGAATGTTTGCACAAATACTTATCAAGGATTCAATTATTTCTTCCACTATCCCTTTTTAGAAACATTTGTTTATAGTTTCTAATATTTTTTATTTGAATACAATGATATAATGTGTCAATTTTCATATAACACAAAAAAAAAATATCAACTAGCACAACCATATATATAATCTTTCCTAATTTACCTTTTAAAAAGATTGTCTTCTTTCACATCTGGCTTGTTTGGGAACTTTTGTAACAGTACAATGCTTGTTTGGATTGTGTATCTCAAAAGTTACATCATAAATAATGTAATATTATTCCCATTATGGAAGTGTATTGATAGATGAATATAAGTTTTACCACTGAAGACACACATTGTACGTGGCTAAACCACATGTTATTTATGCTCCATCCAAATGTGCTCCACTTTGCAAATTAATATCAATATAGAAAAGCTAAAAACATACATGTATATTGTTACACATTTTTAGTGAGCTTACCAAAATAGACAAGAGGTCTAAAAAGGTAGTAATTGGCTCCTACATTTGGAAAAATTCCTATTATGACATTGCAAATAGATACAAATAATTGATCATAGTAAATGTTTCCCATTGATAAAATTCATGAGTGTTGCTAGTAAGAATAAGCTTATCAAATTATATATTCAATAACATTCACATGTTAAAGAAAAAAGTTAACATTTCCTCATAAAATTTCTAGTTTAGTTCTCAAGTAATTGGGACATTTACTATAAGGGCTTAAATTAAGCAAGAAAAAAATATTTAGTTACAAACTATTTGAATAATTGAAATAAATTTTTATTTGGTATTCCAAATCTAATTTTAGGGAGAGAACAACATATGCATACAACATTTTCAATCATTATAACATCTCATTTTAATAGAATAATACTACTAAAATAAACATCAACTAATTGATATTTAAGAACAAATACTTCATAACTAGATAATACTATTATAGTTATCTGAAACATAACTATAATGTACAAAAGTTCTATATAACTCATAGATACTGCATTGAAGCAAAGAGAACAACAACATGATTCAAAAAGGCTTATATGCAACTAGATCGACCTATAAATTAAACCACTGCATCACCGTCATCCTTAGTTGGTTCAACTGCTACCTCATCTAAATTCTCTTACAATAAAGAACCGTGTTTTTTTTACTTGTATCATTGTTACTGCAAAATGTATTTGGTGTGGCTATGAAAAAGAAACATTGTCGAAAACATTTTTTTATATGTATATGTGTTTTGTGTGGCATGTGCGAATCTAGCACAAAAACAATAAGTCATTTCCTCTTCCGTCGGAAGGTTGAAAAGAGGATTTGGATTTTTTGCAATAAAATGTAAAACATAAATTAGGTTAAAGGTTGACCTTCTTTTCCCAAAATTCTAAATGAGAGAAGAAACAGAGGATTAAAGCACCACTCTACAAGAGTAACACGAGAAGGCAACGAGAGTGAGGCGAGATTGCAAAGAGAGCACCACACCACGAGAGCCATTAGAGCACGACGACAAAGAGAGAACTAAAGTGCATGAAATCATAGGAAAACACTAGAGAGAGGGGTGAACAATGTTTTCAAAACTTTTCGCAAATGGTGTCTGATGAGTATTTAAAGGAAGATCAAGTAGGAATGCTTTCAAACTGTGATGTTTTACAAGACTTTGCAAAAGCTTTGAAGAAAGTAACACACTAAGATACAAATTTTAAAACCTTTCGCAAAGTAGCATCAAATCAATTTGTGATGAGAATATATAAAGATTGTAAGATATTTAGACACTAGTTTTTATGACATGAGTAAATGAAACTTGTTTGAATGGAAAGACAATAAATCACAAATTTTTATATTGGTTCACTCAGCCTGATGTATGTCTAGTTCTCCTTAAGAACTCTTAAATGGTTCTACTAATCTTTTCTAAGATTACATGAGTTTTTCCTCTCTAGGATCTCACCGAGTATTCTCACCACTTCTAGTTACAACGAGTATTAGCACTCCCTAATCAACACGACTATAATGAGTTTAGCCTCTCTAGGATCTAACCCTAGACAACTGTCTAAACGTTCAACTCAACTTGAGCTGAACAACCTAGTGTTTGAGTTCTCTTTACAACATATAACAAATCCACTAATGTATTTTCTTCAAGGTATAGACGATTAACTCTCAACGAGAGGATGTATGTTCAAATACAATACAATCTGTAACACTTAAAAGTATTTCTCTCTTTATAAAGATTTTTCTCTCAAAAGATATTGAGCATCAAACGATATAAGAACACTTTAAGCTTTTCTATCTTTCCACGTTATTTTTTTGTGTTATCTTTCTTGCGCTTTTCATCAACAACATCTGTTCTTCAAGCTTTCTTTTATATAAATTTTCTCTTAAAAGATGATCGTTAGACCAAGAAGTTGACTTCTGAAGAATTGGTAGCCCTTCGATGTGAAGTCTAACTTTACTTTGTAGGGTTCAGAGCTTTTTCTTATAGCCTTAAGAAAAACTTGAGTTTCTACGATGTGACAAAGCAAATGACTTCAAGGAAAAATTCAAGAATATTCGTCTTCTCTCACAACATCATTTTATTGGGTGTCGTGATTCTGATAATATCTTTCTACTTATTGATCTACACAGATATTAAGAAGCAAAGTATACAAAGATCAAAATACTTTTTCGTACAAACATTAAATGATTTTGAACATTGATAAGCGTTAAGTAGTGTAGCATGTTCAAGACATTTTATCATTTGTCATTTCATTGATAAATGCATCATTTGGTAAGACAAATCACATATATATTCAATAAATGATATTATCATGAAGTTCTTTCAAAGACTAAAGTGTTGTTGGGAATCCAAGTGTGAGTCTAAGTCCCACAATGGATAGAAATGAGAAAGTAGAGCACCTTATAAATGTGAAAGACCCATTAACCAATTGTTTTAAGGTTTTAGGTAAAAGAGTGGTGTTGATCCCTTATATAGTTGACTCAGATGTTATTGGTGTTTGTGTAACCCACAGAGAACCTCCTCCTCGATAGACCCAACAGTGGTATTAGAGCCGATGATTTATTTTGGTGACCGGCTTAGACGAGTACAATGGTTCCTATATCGAAAGTCTTCCAGGTGGAGGGTTCCAAGTAAGCGTTTCCCGTTAAGATGAACGACGGTATGAAGGGGTACTCGTGGTTGGAAATGCTTCCGCTGGAGAGGGAGTATACCAATGTGGAAGGGACTCACCCTTGAGGGGGAGATTGTTGGGAATCTAAGTGTGAGTCCAAGTCCCACATTGGATAGAAATGAGAAAGTAGAGCACCTTATAAAGGTGAAAGACCCATTAACGAATTGCCTTAAGATTTTGGGTAAAGAGTGGTGTCGATCCCTTATGTGGTTGGGCTTATAGCTCATTTGGTATTGTGTCTCCCCGATGAACCACCTCCTTGATAGACCCAACAAGTGTTTCAATGGTCATTCATCAGAAAATGTTTTATATAGAAAGCTTTGTTTGATATAACATTATATTGAATAAATATGTTTTTAACCTTAATGTCATATAAGAGATAGATTTTTGTTTTCTTAAGAAGCTAGCTTATTTTGCTCATATAGTCTATTAAGAGATTTCAATGAGAGATACTTTCTTCTAAACAATGTATATGATTTTCTAATTTGTTTAAACAGTTTGGTCTGGAAAGCATTACTTCAACATGTTATAAAATGTTCCTTACTATTATTTTAAACAACTTTTCCTATACAATAATATCTCGTTTAATGCTTTTTGTTAAACTTCAAAACTTGAGTTTCTTTAGGTTGTCTATTCTCTAGATGATTTTGTATTAATAGTGTAGAGCTATAAGAAACGAGGAGGATGACGATAATGAATGTAACACGAGCAAGAGGTTAGTGAAGGAAAATATAGAATAAGAAATTTAAAGATATTAGGTTAAATCATCTCATTCTTCTCCATATAGGGAAATCTTAAATCAATCTTCTTTTTTTGCGTGTCTCAATTTAGTCTTTATTTTGAAAATTTTGATGTAATCAGGTCCTTTCTGTTAATACTATACTGACACATTTAAAGAAGTGTCACGTGTCACTTTGTGATTTTTTTTCAAAAAAAACTTTTCAATTATATTTCGTTTTTTTAATATTTTTAAGAAATAAAAAAATGTGTCATATGATAAACTAATGTGATGTAACATGGCAAATAGTGTGTTGTGACAATGCCATGTGTCATTGTTACACGAGGTGTCATTGCCTTGGTCTCAAATTAGTATTTTTAAATAAAGCAATTTTGCTTCAAATTGAAACAAAATTTAATTTTTGTATAAATCTTATACAAATATTTTTTTAAAAATTAATATTTTTAAATAATTGTATGTTTTTTACAATGTGTAAAATTCATCTGAGTTGGTTTAAAAATAAAAATTTTACAAATTCAAATGTAAGCTTTTAAAATAATTTAAAACAAATAAATTTAAAATTTGAAAATAATTTTGAATAAAATTCAATATAAAATATAAATTTAAATAAATTTAATTTTGTTAAAAATATTAATTTTAATAAAAATATTTATATAATAATTAAATTTGGATTCAATTTGAGAGAGACAAAATTATTAAATTTTAAAATAAATTGAGACAAAATAAAAATATAAGAACCCGACACTAAACAAATGACAATTGGGGTAACAGTGACACGTGACATTATTAGTCGCATCACATTATCATTTCACTTAACAAAATATTAGCTTTACAAATGACTTTTCTTTCAAAAAAATTAAAAAATTAAATAAAGCAAAAACTTACATGTGGCACATGTTTAACCTTTTTAGTACAATATTAACACACAGTGATTGCATCAAATTTTCCAAAAAAAAACAAATTCAGACATACAATAAAAAAACCTATTTAAGATTTATCTATAAAAGTGAAGATGAATGACATGATTTAATCAAATATTATGCTAAATATATGGAATAAATGTCATAGTATTTTAAATTAAACACAATATTAGAAACTTGTATTTTATTATAAAGTTCTCACATTAAACCAAATTTCTTAAACACTATTTAAATCAGCTTGATTTTATTTCAAGTATTATTAAGTCTTATTTACTGAAATAAGAAATAGGTTTAATTCCATATTTTACCAGTAAAGGTTCACACTTATGCACATTTTCCCTTTCAAATTTGAATTTGGTGAAACTAAACACATTTTAACATTTCGATTGAGATGTGTTAAATGTTTAACGTTGATATGATAAAAATGTTGAGTGATATAACAAAAAAAAAATTGCGTTTGAACTTAAAAAATAAAAAGTAAAAGATTTTGTTTTTACATTAAAACTTAATAGCACATTTTTTTACTCAAAAGGATGTTAGGCCAACTCTAAAAGGAAGGTGATTAGAGGGATCACTTGGATTGCTCTAGTCTTGATCTCAAGACGAGTAGTATAGCAAAAAATGGGAAGCATAACATTACTCAACATCAAAGATGAATACAAAGGAGGACACACATCTATCTATAAGCTAAGGGTGTCTCCTAAAAACCCTACAAAAACTAAAACTTTGCATGTCTTCCCATCCAAGCTAACATTGGCTAAAAATGAGGTCCTCTAAGGAGTGGACAAATGTCTACAAATCCTCTCCAATGAGGGAAGGGTATGTGGCCATTAACTTTTAGAAATCTTTTCCATTCCTAGAATATCATGTGGCCACTTCTAAATCAAAATTTTCTCTAATAGAAACATGATACATGACACATACTTTCCACATAGATTGGATATCCAACTAAGGAAACCCTACAGTAATTAGGCCTTAATACAAGTCTTAAACAAAACCTACACTACTTGGCCGAAATACATGGCCTAAATAAACCTACACTACTTTTCAACCTCCATGATGGCCTATGAGAAAGAGTTTTACTTTGCCTTGTATAGGTGACTATATCTTCTTTTTGAAAGTGCTTGGACCATGACCACCACTCGATGTTGGTAGCCATCGCCCGATGACATTAAACCATCGCTCAACGCTTTTTCTTCTAGTGGCTTCACGCCTAACAAGCTTTTGTGTCTTCCAATAAGAGACGATCTTCAACTGAGTTCTTTTCTTTGACTTTAGAGTGCAAGGTGCGATTCTTGTGGCACCTTTCATGGGTATTTTTCCTCTTAATTCATTTTTTGTTGTTCAATCTTGATTTCTTGAGTTCGAGTTTGTTTTCCTGCATCAGAATTGCTTCCTATTCACTTATTTCATACAATCAAAAGAAAACTACATGTAAAATAAGCTAAAAATAACTAAAACATAAGAAAACACCAACACAAGATAAACTTGAGAATTAAAGAAGATAAAAGTTATAAAGGAGTTGATTTATTCATAAAACGTAACACAGATAAAACATAAAAGTGAACTTTATCAACAAGCTTGCCTCAGTTAACCTAAGCCCTAACACGAGCTAGCTTGGGTTGAGGGCATACATGGGTTGGTTCGGGTCGAAGGTCAATACAAGTCACTCCAAACTGAAGGTTAATAAGGGTCAGCCTAGGCCGAAGGTTGATACAGGCCAATGGATGACATATGTTGACTTAGGCCGAAGGTTAAGATAGTCTGACCTAGGCAAATGGCCGACACGGGTTGGGGTAGAAGGTTAGGATAGGGTGGACAAGGCAAGGAGTAAATGACAAGATAGGCGGACCATAACAATTAGGTGAGATAAGCCGACCATGGTTGTATTTTGAGATTGGTTGGCCTAGGCTAATGGTTGAGACAGGTCGACCATGGAAAAAGTTTTAGATAGATCGACTCGGGCCAAAAGTCGAGCTAGATTGACTCAATGCAAAGGTCGAGAGGATTGACCTATGTCGAAGGTCGAGACAGACCAGTCTGGTTATAAGGTCAAGATAGATTGGACCAGGCTGAATGTTGAGATGGGTCAACCATGGTTAAAGGTTCAAATGGGCCAAAGGTCCATACCGGTCAACTCGGGCCAAAGGTTCATACAAGTCAACTCGGGGCAAAGGTCGAGACGACCCACCTATGACAAATGCCTAGACAAGTCGGCCCAAGCTGAAGATTCAGATGAGCTAACCAAGGCAAAAGGTTGACATGGGTAGACTCAAGCCGAAAGTTAAGACAAGTTGACCCAAGTTGAAAGGCGGCACGAGCTGGCCCAATCTTACTTGGTAGAAAGTCGACACGGGTCAATTGAGACTGAAGGTATACATATTATAGCCCGAGCTGATGGTTGATAAGGGCCATCACTGGTCGAAGTTCGATATAGGCCTGCTCGAATCGAGGGTAGAAATAATTTAGCCTAAGCCAAAGATCAAGACTAGTTAACCTGAGCCAAAGGTTGAGACGGGTCAACATAGGTCCGGATAGGCTAATTAGGGTCAAAGGTCGAGACAAGTCAACTCTAGTCAAATGCCAAGACGAGTTGCCTGAGTTTAAGGTTGATCTAGGGCGAAGGTCAAGCTTAGTCGGTCCAACCAGAATGTTGTGTTAAATCGGCCTAGTTGAACGTTCAATTGAATTTGCTCGGATCGAAGGTCGAATCAAGTCGAGTCAAACTAACATTTTGTTCACCTGAATGGATTTGGGGAGAGTGAATGGATTTGAGAGAATTTAAAGGTAAATTTTTTGTTGTTTATTTGAGTGGATTTGGAGGTAAGGGTGAGTAGATTTGGAAATAAATTTTTTTAATCTGTCACATCAATCTAATCTTACACTAATTTTCACAAACTTTACTTCCAAATTTACTTTCACCTACCTCCAAATCCACTCAAATAAACAAAAAATATTTACCTTTAAATCCATTCAATCACTCTCCCCCAAATCTATTCAAGTGAATAAAGCCTAAAGGTGAGCAAAGTCTACCCAGACCGAAAGTCAATTCGAGTCAACCCGAATCGAAGTTCGTATCAAGTTGGCTTGGTCCATAGTGTCAACCTACACATGTTACTTGCTATATGGAAAAAAAATATTTATATTCATTAAATATGGGAAAAAATATATTTATATTCATTAAATATGGGAAAAAAATTTATTTCAAAAATGGGATAATTAAACCTACACATGTCCGTTGCTATTTTTAGGGACAACTAACAACTGCTCTATTTCTCAAATAAGATCAAGAGATATGGGATTCAAACCTTATGAATAAGATGTCAGATTCAAAAACCTTATGAATAAAAAGTGGATGAAATAATAGACTTCATTAATGTTGATGAATCAGATTCCGACAAAGATTAATTATGAAGTCAATATGTACTTTAGGTTCATAATATGATTAACAAAATCATACAAGGAATAGGTTTGTATCGAGTATGTATACAACATATCTCTAAGGGTATCCATACTTCTGAGCATACAATCAACCATAAAGGGTAGATGATTAATCTGATCACTCAATATGTAAGACACCATGAACTTCAACCTAAAAAAAATTTAATTTAGTTCTTAAATGAATAAAAATCCCCAGAACTCTGTTCTGATGTTGCGTTTCTTGAAACCACTTGGTTACTAAAATGTAATATTAGAGATCAATTTGATACTAAATCAGAAGTCACTGTTATTAAACTATGACGTTCAGGAGTTAATTTGCAATTTTTAACACATGTTCGGAATCAATTTTTTCATTTCTTTCAATAACTAAATTAACAGTGTCTTGAACATTCCAGGACCAAATTAATCATTTATAACAGTTTCAAATTCACCTATTTAAATTACACAAAAAATAATGAAAGGAACCCTCATAATCAGAAAATTCAACAAGAAAAAATAATTTTTCTTCAAGTAGTTAAAAGGATTATCATATCAACTAAGGAGATTTAAATCCCTCAAAAAGATAACTAAGGAGATTTAAAATTCCACTCTTGTAAAACTGGTGGTAAAAGCCTCCCAAAAAAGTTGGTTTTGCTGTTACAAATATTTTTTTCAATGAATTGAATCACCATATAAACCTTTGAATTCCAGGCTCATGGGCCCAATGGAAAGGCCGAAACAGAAACATGGCCATTGTAAAGATATCGACCCCAATATACAGTATGCCTGTGAGAATCCAACTTTGATCATCACTATTGTCACAGTGAAGCACCAGGAAATAGAATGGTATGGTGTAGTATCTGAACTCTATCAGTGGAGCTGGTACAAGAACAGCTGCAGTGGCCAAGAAGTATGCCAAAACCCATATTTTACTTCTAGTTTTTCCTGTTTGATAAAGGATAGTAGTTATAATCCTACAAGCAGTTCAATAAAACAAGATTTCATAGTATGTCTGTGTACACTAACCCAACATGTGGATGATGGAAAACCATGAACATATATAAACTGGGACCAGAAAGTATTTAATTGACCAGTGAGCCATTATAACTTTCCTCCAAAGATAAAAAGGGTAATGCCGATTATCAGCAAGAAGGTATGGATGAGCTACACTGCAAAGTTGAGACACAAGTGAGCCAAAAAGTTGAAATTACACATATCATACAAAATGCAGTAGAGTTTAGATAAAGGTTTTGTTTGGATAAATTTCTAATGACCCCTCATAAAAGAAAATAAATTAAACTTTTATGGTAAGTTAAAATTAATTTGTACATAATATATATAAGAGTTTTTTCATTACACTACTCTAAAAACTAATTTTGACTATTTCACGCTAATTTTAGCAATGAGAGAAGCTTAAATCATTTTGACTTATTTCTTTTTCGGTAAGTGTTTATTGAAAAATTTACCTAAATAGGGTCATGGTAAAAGATGAGTTAAATTCTTGTAGTAGAGATTTAGAATGAGTTGGGCTTGATGATAAAATGTTGACATTCATGCAACCCAAGTGGAAAAATTATCACATACAACTGCTGGACAAACTTTAGTAAGAGACAACAAACAAAGGGTCCTGAGAATGAGCACATTAAGGACTGGATAAGGAATTAATGAACAGAAGGTTTTCAGTACAAATCATGGTGGGGTGCATTGGTAATAATAAATGCAACAATTTCCTATAAAACTTTCCATTTCTATCTAATTAGCATTCTCTATAAGTAAAAAGAAGTTGGAAAGAGAACTTAAAATTTTACAGTATTGAAGAAAAACTGCAACGGCAGTCTATAAATTCACCACCACCAAAACATGCATTTAATTGTGTTGACAATCAAAAAAACAGATTCTGCTTGATAGTTTACTAAGTCATCTGAGTCTGACATAACCTGAAAAAGTGTACTGAGAGCATGCCAACTACAAGGGCCAGGAACATCTGAAAGAATAGAAGGGCCCTACTCTTCCGAAACATACGAAACAAGTCCACAGCCTGGGTGATAGTGATATGCATAGGAGCCTGAGCCAGTACAGAAACCAAACTAAAATAAAGCATCTGAGAAAAATGTGGGGTAACTGCGTGTGCTTCTTTTGCACCTGCAGTGTCAGTATAGGATATGTGTGAGAAAGAGGGTTTTTGGGGCCCCTAAGGGACCCAAAAAGATCATCACCAGGGAAAACAAGAAAATGAATGTTACCCAGAACAATACTTCCATTCCAATAGACAAATAAAATAAAGGCCACCACCACCATGAGAAATGGGCAAAATGAAATTAGAATCTCCCATTTCAGGTACCATAATGTTAAAAGGATAGCCCATAATTCATCAGCAAAACCTGCAAAATAATATCAATAAAAACCAATCCTATATACTGCAAAAAAGGTAGTCAGAGGATGGGATTAACTTTATTCTATCTACAGTTATTTAGTTATTTTATTTTCTTAGGCTCAAAATAGAACTCATGGTTTTCTTAAACATGTGAAAGCAAACCTGAGTAAGAGGAAGGAGAAGAATCACGTGATGATGAGTGTTCAATAGTATTCCCAGATTTAACAACTTTTCGCTTTCTCAGATTGAAACCCTCTGTATTAGTACCAGTGGCATATTCTAAACCATGCTTGGCAGACACATCTGACTTGATAGATTTTGTATTTTGCTTTCCATGAGTCACAGAAATATTTATGATCCCAGTGCATGCAACAAGAAACACCCATATAATATTTGTTTGTCGAATAAAAACTGCCAATGCTCCAATCTGTATCAATAAACTCGAACGAATTACCAGCACTCTACAAAATAGAATGACAAATATAATCCAGGTATGCTGCTAAAAGTATTTATATATAGGAATTATCCGTAGACCTATTCATTAAAAGTTGTGTCGTACAGCCAAAATTGAAAACCAAGAGACGAAGAATGTGTTTGATTTTTTTTTAGTTTATAAAACAATTTTCAAAAACTAACTTTTAGCGAATAGGAGTGAGGGAAGAGTTGGGGCAGTGTAAGGAAGAACATAAAAAATAGAAAACTACAAGTAGAAAACCAAAACAATTTAGAGATCTTCTGGTTTTTTATATCAAACTAAAAAATTGATACTACTTTTTAAATCAAAGTAAACAAAAATATACAAGAGATATGGGATAACAAAGATCCATTTGAATCAGGAATAGATACAAAAATAGTGATATGAATTAACTTTATAATATTGCTTTTATTTTCTGAAATAAGACCACAATGAAGAAATGATAAAGTAATATTGAACTTAGTCCTGCAATAAGTATACATATATATATGCACGTATGCGTGGTGTATGCGTATATTCCTAGTTAAAAGTACACAGGATCAAAATGAGAAACAAATCGAGTCTTTCCAGTAAATATGTTCAATAGCAACAGAAAATAGGCATCTGTATCTGTAATATGTACACATACGTTCAACTGTTTTAGATGAGACACAAGTTAATAAAATAAAGGAACTTATATAAAAATAATATAAACACAAACAAAAAATTATATCAACTTAAATGTGGTTACAACATTAAAATCAAAATATGCCTTACCAATGCACTAAACCAGTAATTTTTCTTCAAACTTGCTAGATACATAGCCAGCACTGTCGTAACAGCAGCAACATCTGTGTAATAGAGAAAAGTGAAAAACCAGTGAAGGGGGTACAAGGATAGGACCACTGCTTGAAGCATCGCCTTCCTCTTGGTAAGTGTTGGCTTCAAATGAATAATTATGTCGTATAAAATTACACTGCAGACAATTGCTAAGACACCATTAACTGATCGAAGGATTGCCACAGAGCACATGTCAGAAAATGAGGAAATAGCTTGTACAGAGTACAAGGCTGGAAACAAAGAAGCAACATGTGCAAGTGAAAGACAGTACCTGCAAAAGTTTTTCAATTGCAAAGATCAAACTTGACATTTGACACTGCATTATACTTTCAATAATATATCTATGCAGAACTGTTTATGTTTGCTCAATCTAGAGATTTGAAAGACACTTCAAACATTATCTTCTGTTTGTACCAGATAGATAGTGAGAAAGAGTATAGTATACACAAAGTTTTTAATTATTCAAAGTGGCCGAGGTTCAATACTTAAATCATTTGGTTTCACCCATTCAATTAACAGAAAAACTATTGCGTAGCTTTAAGTTAGCTTCCATGAGTATGATTCTCATTTGATAATCATACTACAATTAGATTAAGCAATGCAAGCAACCTGTTATAAATTGCTATATTTGGCCCTTTTATTCACTTGAATACTTGGATGATGCTTCAACCGTGCTTAATCATAATCATTAAGAACAATACCAAGAACAACCTTTCTCTATATTATTGTCAATTGTCACTGCCTACCACTCCAACTAAAGCACAGAAGCAGACCAAAATATTTATAGCTAGGCTTGGAGAATAATAAAAACGTCTCACATTGTCTGGAAAATTTCCATTTTGATTACATATTCATATAACTGCTTCTGTTTAAAATGCACACCAAATACATTAGATGCATTGCAAGAATAAAATTGTCCAACATAAATATTACACTGAAAGTTTCGCATACCCCACGTATTGGTACCTAGTTAATCATTTATGAATGATTTCATGCTTTCTGTTATTCATCCTACAATATGCTTTTTCTACACAATTCCATTCCATATAAATAATTTTATTTATTTTTGTTAATAAAAGTTTGGTAGAGGCAAGGCTGCCCCATTTGAAGGAGAAGGCATGCCACATGCTTCAACAAGGATAAGCTAAAGGAGATTGTTAGCGGTGAGAGCTGAGCCTAAGCCTATCAGGCAAAGTGCTTCAACCAATTGTACTTTTCAAGCTGAAATAACTTCCCTTGGCATAACATATAAGTAGTTGGTATAAGCTACTGGGATCAATTTTTTCCTGAAGATGGGGCCAGAGGCAAAGATACCAAAGATAATAGAGAACATACAGGCCAGGAGGAGTGGTAATCATAGGGTCCCAACTTCCAAAATTTCCCTTGCAGTACTGCTCTGCCTGTGGTATATGAAATATCTCATCCTGCAAATCATGGATCTCAATCATATTGAATGAAGGTAAATTTCTTCAGTATCAATCTAAGTATCAACAACTGTCTGCTCTCCAGTTTAATAAACTTTTTCTTACCATATATGGCTCAGGAACTATGCGATTAACCATTATGGAGGCAGGAATAACACATAAGCTCATTATTGCTGCAAGAGCTAATTTTCCCATTTCCTCCTCTATCTTCAATAATAACAGGACCACAAGAGCAACAATAATTCAAGATGTTAAAAAGCGTATATCATTGCCATGTGCAACAACTATGACTCAGCATGCTCCAGATGAATTCTCACCCTAAAGTTTCCTGAATAACAACACTGAAGAAGTTATATAAATTGTATAATTGATGTAGACATCTTTCTCACGAATATGAAATTGCATTACCAAAGCATGGAATACTACAAAGACAGTTATGCATCCAAGTATCACATAAAAAGCACAATAGGGTGCCTTTTATCTTGACAAAGTTACAAATATGTATATTCCAAAGGTGAAAAAAATTTCTGCGTTACCTGCTAACAAATAGGCATTAAAATCAGCACAATCCCAAAAGTGTCAATTTATAGTCAGGATCAAACTATTCCATTCAATGGCAAACCTTCTATGGAAATTGTAATGCGTTCCTAACTAAGTCACAGTGACAATAGGAAGTATGATTTGCAATCCTTGCTATTGCAGCGGAAGTGACTGCAATTGCAAACACAATGTTAAAAATACTTTATGATGTGAACCACAACTAAAAACTAATAAGTGTTAAAGGAGAAAATCGTATAGGAGAGAAAAGCCGTAGAGTCTAAGTGGGTTGGGTTACATGTGGATGTTAAATCAGCTGATTAAAGAATTGGAAACCATGAAAAGCGCACATGAACAAATAGCTTTGTACATCACCATAATCAGCAGAAACTTCTCAATCACCAGTCTGTAAGTCTTGGACTTGGTCCATTACTTGGCTAATCACAACAGTGCATAAAATAGAAACATATACATAAAGTAAAGAAAATATAATAACCTTATGCAGAACCGATGTATCATCCATGCCATCTAAACACAAGTTTTATTTTAGTTCTCAAGTATTTTTCAACTACAACCTTTATAGCATCTCGTCGTGTCATTGATAAGCATGTTTAACTCTTCCTCTCAAATCATGTTAACCAGTTCATAAATTGATGTCACTCCCACAGAATAACAATAGTTCATAAAAAGAACAAGAACCAGCACATAAATATGATCAGTTCTCACTGCATATTTAAGTTACCACATTCCCCATCTCCCAAATCAATTAACCTAACAAATGGTTTACACTCTCCATTAAAGACTGTATCATCATGCATTCTCCAAAATAACTAAAAAAAAAATACAACTTTTATAATTCACTGGAGTACCCATTTTCCCTCTACAACAAATTTAAAATCCACAAAAGAGTTGCTGCAAAATATAGATGGGAGTGATAAACGGGTCATAACAATGGGAACAAAGAAGAAGCAAATCAAGCTCCAACAAGGCATACCAAAAGGGTACCAAACCAGTATGTGTACATTTGCAGAGAGAAGCGAGTGATGCCGAGGAGCACGCCGAGACCTGCCACGACTGAAAGCTGTGCCAGAGAAAGAGAAAAAGCCCCTTTAAGACAAATTTTGAAGGGGTGAAATTTTTTGATAAAAAGGATTAGCTCAAATAAAAGGTTTCTGAAAGAAAATTGCTGCGCCAAATACTATGCTGTTTGTTCAGTATTCACACTTCTGGGTTTTGGGTCATCTTCACTCTCCATTTGAGGGAACAACATCGCCTTTCGTTTATAGTTTAACTTCGTAACTTATATGAAAAGCACCATTTTCCTTTCAAGTTCATATTAATATTAATTACATTTAAACTCATTTTTAAAATTTAAAACTACAGTAATTATTTTCAGTAAAAATAAACTAATACTTATTCTCTTTATTTTATTTAAATTTGGACTGGTATCAAATATCTGTACAATGATACGTTAATTAATCACATATTTTATATTTATTTATTTTATCTTATAACAATGTCTTTATAAAGCTATAAATTTTTATATTTTAAAAGAAAAATTATATTTGGTTTACAATATTTTTCTGCATTGTTACATACAAGAATAAATACTTCTATTTTCATATTTTAAAATTTTTTATTTTAATTTTCAAATTTTTATTTACTTAATTTATAGCCAATAAAACAAAAATAAGGGATGTGAGTATCTTTTTTATTAAAATATAAAAAATATATTTTAAAATTAGAGTTTGAAAGTGTTATTTAATAAAATTTAAGTAAAACGTAAGTGGATTTTTTTCTAAACAATAGTTTTAGAAGAGATATGCAAGTTAAGTACAGTTGTCAAAACGGGTAATCTGACCCGACCAGATCCACCACGGGTTGGTTACTTAGTGAGCCAACTCAACTCGGCTCATTTATTAGCGAGCCAAAAAAATTCGAATCCGACCCGAGCTACCATGGGTTGGTGGGTTAAATGGGTTGGCTCACTTAGTTAACTTTTTTTCACCCTCTTCTTCTTAGATTCTTATAATATGTTACTTTGATCGATCAAATTGAAACAGTAATAATTGGATTAATTGATAGAAAAGAAAATGAAACAAAAGAAATATATTGTTATATATATATATATATTCTAAGCTATCAAACATAAAATTAGCACAAGATAAGTGTCATGCTTGTAGATAGGTCTAAAAACAAGATAAAAATAAATTATATATTCCTGAATTATCCAATCTATAATATTATCCCTCTATTAAATTGGAGTCTTGAACCATCTTCTTCTTTATCTCCATCTATAATATTATTCAATCTATAATCTTAGGGTTTTATTTTACAGATGGAAACTATTGGAAAGACAACGACGCGAAAAACTTTATTGCTAAAAAATATAGGTAACCCACCACGGGTTCAACCCGTGTGAGCCGGGTTCTTAGTGAGCCGAGTCAAAATTGACTCACATAAAAAATTTTATATTTTTTTCCAACCCAACCCGGCTCAAATTCGTGGTGAAACGGGTTGACTCACGAGTTTCAACCCATCTTGACGAGACTAAAGTTAAGAATACTTGATCAACTAAATTTATCAATTTTCTTAATTACGTTGAATAGTTAACTTAGTCCCATACAGAATAATAAAGGATAAAAACATAAAAGTCTAGAAATTAATTTTGTATTTGGAGACGTATTTCAGTAATTTTAAGAAATTAAAATACATCATATTTAAATTATTTCTAATTTTTTAAATGTTTTTTAATAAAATAATTAAAATATCTTACATTTTAATTTGGACAAAGTAATTAAACTTTTCTTTAAAGATAAAATTTATTTCAAAAATATGTATTTTAAAGTTAAAATTTATAAAAAATATTAATCTTAGTTAAATATTTAAATAATATTTAACAATTTAATTTTTTTCAAGGTGTATAAAGAGAGTATGACTTTCGGTTATTTTTTTTTAATTTTTAATTCTATTATTTTAGTTAAGTTTAATTAAATTTTAAGTCTCTTATAAATTTAATTCTTTTTAAATATATCCTTATTAAAAAAATTGGCTTATTGATTTTTCACAAATTCAAAAACTTTTTTTCAATTAAGTATATGCATGTTAGATGTTTGTCTAAGAAGTAATGATGTGACTATTCATAGGTAATTTGGTTGATGTCTTTGACTTCATGTTTAGTTTTTGTCTAATGTAGTTTTATAAATTTACTCTTTTCTAATTTTATAATTTTATAATTTTATAATTTTATAATTTTATAATTTTATAATAATATGATTTTATAATTTTATAGTTTTATAATTTTCTAATTTTACAAATTTATAATTTCATAATTGTATAACTTTATAATTTATTAATTTTAGAATTTTAGAATTTTGTATTATATAATATAACATCTCATTTTAATAGTTTTAATGCTGCTACGAAAATATCACATATTTAATAAACAAAAACAGTTAACTAAAAGAAAACATATAAAGTATCATTATAGTCATTCAAACCTAATAATAACATCAAATTTTAAATAACACCAAATTTTATATATAATGAGTCTCTAAAACCAAGAGTTCCTGTACATAGACTAACTATTATAAAATAGTTTTTCGGAACTCCAAATATACATAATAACAAATCCTACTATTTATACATCGTCATCTATTTACACCAATCAAATAATCATGACAAAAGAGAAACACAAACAAAGATACAAACAAATCAGAAGGGTAAGTTAACTTTTACAAATAAACAATTAGAGTTTAGTTCAAATGTTCAACCATACATAAGAATTGCATTCTCAATTCAAACCAAAATATAAACAGATTTATAACACTTAGACTTGATCATCCTAATACGTGTAATGATTCATACTATGGCAAGTTTTGCACTTGTAGTGGTGAAAAAACTTGCCCACCCAAGCTACCACTCGAGGTTAGTTCGTCGACCACCTATGGCCAAAGAATAAAATCATAGACCTGGACCTTCTCCTACTCCTCACCATATAATCCTCTTTCTCTACTTCAGATGGAATGATCATTGAAGTGTCAAGATAACTTCCAAGAGTAAGTCCCTACATCAATACATAACACTAGTGAACGCCACCATGGAGTCTGACCACGAGGTCCATGGAATTACGCCAAACATAGATACCATATCAATAACCAAAAATCATTATCACTCTCATATTATACTTGAAATAACATCATGCGCACCACCATATTCATCAACCATAAGCATATACAATACCCACCAATATAATTAATTTGTATAAAGCATCCTAAACAAATCAACTTTTTGAAAGTACATAAAACTTAAAAGGAAAACCCAAAACAGTTGCATAATACTTTATTAGTGCCCAACGAGTAAGTCAATCGCCTAACAAATTAAGAGAAACAAAGGTCCACACTTGCATTAGAGAAGGGCTCTCAATGCAACTTCTTATCGCGCAACGCCCGTCAAACAAATAACACAACCTCAGTGGCCCAAAGTGTTCCCTCAATGCTTAAAACACAGAGAGCTCACTGTCTTCACAATGCTTAACGTTCAAACTAGTCGCTCAGCGCCCTAGAGTCCAGTAGCTCTCTAACTTTGTGATGCTCAATTCCACGCCATGCCTTTGACAATGCTAATTCTTACCATTATCTAAGGTTCACTTTAGAACAAAATCAGCTCCTCTTTAGCTTATTACTTGCTTAAATCCTCTCTTTTATCTTGTTTTAGTGTTTATTTATATTTTGGGCTACATTGGTATAAATTAATCACTAATCCTCTTATTTTGTAGCTAATATTGTGCTTGGAAGAACCTCCACCAATGTATAGAGCTTAACGAGCCACAAAATCAAGCAAATCTACAAAAAAATGGGAGAAAGAAGCAATTTTGTCAGAATTTGGCGCTTAGGCTCCCTAATCTCATGTCTGGGCGCCCCTCTAGGGGCATTGAGCGCTATTTGCTTCAGAAACTTCACACCCGGGCGCCCTTGTAAGGGCTCTGAGCGCCATCCAGTTCGCAAAATTGGCGCCTGGGCGCCCATCCAGGCCGTTGAGCCTCACTTTCGCTGATGTGGTAGATTGAGCTTATTTAACCGTAAAATGCAAAGAGGTTTGAGTCTTTGGTGGTTTGGAGGCACAATTTCACTTAGAAGAGAGATTGGAGGGCTGCTAGGGTTTGTGGGAACACTCCATTCTTCCTTTTTGGGTTCTTCTTCTTCTTCCATGACCATTTTGTAAGCTTAAAGGCTCTCCATGGAAATGGAAAGCCAAACCCATCTTGTTGGGGGATAGATGTATATTTGTTGAATGATTTGAATATATATATATATATATATATATATATATATATATATATATATATATATATATATGCATTTTCTACCAATTGCTAGTATTCTTGTTTCCATTCTTAAACCTTGCATGTACTAAGGATGTTCATGGCTTGATATTTGATTCATGGGTATAGGAATGTATCTTGTGTAATCTAGAACTGAAACAAAAGTCCTAGTGGTTCATTGATTCTAGGGATGGAAGATGATTCACTTGTTGTCTTAGATCTTAGTTCTTAATGCGGGTTTTGCTTGTTAATTGATCAAGGGATTGATAGTTAGTAGGAAAAAGATAGGCTCTTTCACCTAAGGGATTAGGTCTAGAGTAATTTTGTGGATTGACTTTAGTAATTTAATGGAGAGGAGATGAAGTTGTGTATGCACAAGAGTGAATTGGTGAAACCTAACTTTAGCAATGTCATTTCATATCATTTCTAGTGTATTCCATATTTAAGTGTCTTCAAAACACCAAAGTCGAACCTTGTAGAGTTGAAATTTTATCTTCTTTGCACTTGTGATGTGTTGTTCTTGAGTCTAAATGAATTATTAATAGGGAAATTAACTAGTATTACACGAGTCTCTTGGGAAACGATACTTAATCTTACCATTTTATATTACTTGAACGATTTGGTATACTTAACAATGAGTTAACAAGTTTTTGGCGCCGTTGTTAGGGACTCGTGATCTATACTAGACTATTGTGCAATTTCTAAGGCTTTATTCTTTTGTATATTCTCTACTCTATTCTTGTAAATAGGTATTCTTTGTCTTGAGCTAATTTGTGGCTTTAGCCTGGTTGTGTTTAAGTGTATGCAGGGGGATGTTCATACAAGGAGGACTACAACCTCCAAGGCATCTTGTAAACCCTGAGATTGAAGGAATAATGGTGTCATAATGAGACAACAAGCTTGAGCACCACAATTTTCCCAAAATTATCCCTTCTTTGAATATGCTCCAAGTGTTATCAGAGGGAAGTAAAAGAAAGGGAGAACCAAATGAGAAAATCTAGTCACCACCACTCTTTGATTGAAGACAAAGAACTCAAGCCTTGCAAGCCAAAGTTGATCAAAAGGTTGGGTGTTTAAAGATGTCAAAGTAGTGGAAGGGCTAAAATGAAGATCCTTATACTTTGAGGATTGAGTTGGTGGCTAGAAAGAGGTTCAAGAAAGGTTGGTGAGAGGAGTACACCAACAACAACATCCGCACTTCATGGTTTCATCCGTCAAACTAATGACGTTAAACAAGCGCTTTTGGGAGGCAACCCACTTTTCTTACCCTTTTTACTTGTGTTTGTGTAGTTTTTGTGTCATGTGCATCAGTAACTTATGTTTTGCATGTGTGCCTTGTTGCATTTTTTGTGATTTTTGAGTTATAATGTTGTGTTTGTGGTTTGTATAAGTGTATTATGTTAGTTGTAGTTTGGTTTGTGTGTGAGTGCATACCAAAAGTCACATAGTGAGTGGCCAATTTCGTAGAAATCTCCATTATGCAGAAAACTGATATGGCGCCCAAGCGCCCCATGCTAAGTGGCGCCTAGGCATGAACTAACCAGTAGTCGTCCTGCACCCAATTGGCTGAATGACGCTCAATTGCCCTTGCACCAGGATGCCTATGCGCCCCAAAACTGGTTCTGCACATTTTTTTTTATTCTAAGCTTTCCCTTGCTTTGCACTCTTTCACACTCTCCTTTTCATGTGTTTTTAAACCTTTTTGTGTTGTTGTGCCTTTGGGAGGCATAATTATAAACCTTCATTTTATTTTTTTGTTAGTTTTGTTATTGAATGTTGAGTAATTGAAGGTGTTTTTGTCATGTGTGTTTCAATTTGATTATCTTAGAGTGTTTAAGTTTGTTTTGTATTTGTTTTGTTGTGTTTATTTGTTTGTTAGAGTGATTGGTGTATTTTGTGTTTTTGATTGTCTTAGTGTGCTTTGGTGTGAGTTGGTATACTTTAGTGTGTTTTCAAGTGCTTAAATCTGTTTTGACATGTTATGGTATGCTTTAGGATGTTTTGGTGTGATCTGAAATGCTTAAATATGATTTGAATGCATAAGCGTAGTTTTGAGTTTTAGAATAAAAAGCTTTGGAAATGTGCATTCAACTTACCATTCATGCATTCAATTTCATTTATTATGGTTTTAACATGTTTCTTTAATGCAAACATGATATTTTGGATTGATTTGAGTGTGAATAAGGGTCATATACCAAAAATCCGAACGTGAGAGGCAAAATTTTGTGCTGCAGAATGACGCCCAAGCACCCGTGGATCAGGCCAACATTTTCCCACTTTTGGCTGAGTAGCGCTTAAGCACCCATACCATAAGGGCGCCCAAGCATAGTTTAAGGACCATTTTCTTTTGCTTTTTGTTTTGAGTGTTTTGTTTCTTTGCTTTCTTTTGCACATTTCTTTTAGTGTGTTTTTGAAATTTTCTCTTCAATTGTTGACTATGAGATACTAATTTTACTTTGAGCTTTCTTGTTACAGTATAAGATATTATGAGGACTTAACAAGTTCAAAACCACGATTGGTCAACCTTTGAGGGATGTGTAAGCTGAGCAACCTGTGATTTGAAGATTTTGTTGCTCGTGTAGCATGGCTTGGGGGCCAGGCCCCTACTGATGGAGGAGGTGGAGTAGTTACGGAGTATAAGCTACTAGAGGAGGAAGATGTTTCAGATGAAAAGTGAAGCTAGTGTCCTACACCACTGAAGCTGCAAAGAGTCCATTTTGATCAGTTTTTTAGTTTTAATTTCAAGTTTGATTTGATTTTAGCTTTTAGTAATTGGATTTCTTTTTGACTTGCCTAGTGGACAGTTCTTGTGCAATTGGTTTGATGATTTAAGTGAATCATATGTTGTGCTTAAATTGAATGTAAATCTCTTGTGGTTGAGCTTGTTGAACAGAGATTGTGGTTGCTTTCATCTGTTTAGATAGATGCTTGGTTTTAAAGTTGATCATTACTCATAGCATGATCTTTATCAAAATTGGAACCTTGAGTAAACCAGTGAGATGTTGTGCCTCAAAGTTTATTGTTGAATGTTATTACATTGGAATCATAGTTGATTTTGTCTGAGTTTCTTTATTTGAACTAGTTGCTTGCTTGTTACAAATGATCAAGGTGATCTTGTTCTTCAACCTCTTCTACATTTTCTAGCCTAAAAGCCAATGCATAACCTTTGAACCTTAAAAATAAAACTTTCTCATTCCTAGAACCTTAATCCTATTGAAAAACCATTAACCTCCTTTCCTTGAGTTAAGATGAACATATTTGTTAGGATGAGGAGAATGGTTTAAGTTTGCAGAAGTTATGACATAAAGAAGCATTGAGAAAATAACAAGTTGAGTTAAAAAAGAATGAAAAAGAAGAAAAAAGAAAAGGAGAAATAAACATGAGTTCAATGAATAAAAGTTGGGATATAAGTTGAGAAGTGGTCTATCCAATTGTGAAGCAAAAAGAGAGACTAATGCTATATCATGAAGTAAATTGTTTGCTCTCTTAGCTCAAGGTGCCTTGTTATCTAGAAAAACCAATTTTCTTCTTAGCCCAGCCACAATACAAGCCCTAAAAAGTCCTTGTGATGTTAACTTGCTTGTGAATGTGTTTGATATTATTGAAACGAAAGACAAAGTTGATTTGTGTAACATTGTGATAGTTGACAGTAAGACACTCATCCTTATACACCATTGTGCTTAAGTGAAACACTTTCCTTGGTGAGGATTGGTTCCATGCATTCAATGAAAACATTTTGTCATGTTTGTTGATCTATCATTTGCATCTATCTTATGCTTTTTGAAGTGAGCACCATGGTTGAAGTTTAGCTTGCTAAAACCGTATCATCTCTTGAATGTAATTTCCAAGTTGAGCAAGCATGATTGATTTTGTTTATTTAATTTAAAACTGTGTTTGAGTTGCTAGACCATTGTAATTAAATTGTTTGCTAGATGAAGTATTTTTGCTTGAGGACAAGCAAGGTTGTAAGTTTGGGGCAGTTTGATAATGTTAATTCTTACCATTATCTAAGGTTCATTTTAGAGACAAAATCAGCTCCCTTTTAGCTTATTACTTGCTTAAATCCTCTTTTTTATCTTATTTTTTAGTGTTTATTTATATTCTGAGCTACACTAGTATAAATTCATCACTAATCCTCTTATTTTATAGCTAATATTGTGCTTGGAAGAACCTCCACCAATGTATAGAGCTTAACCAACCATAAGATCAAGCAAATCTGCAAAAAAAAAAATAGGAGAAAGATGCAATGCTGCTAGTATCTGGCGCCTAGGCACCCCTCAAGGGGCGCTTGGGCGCCCCTTTAGGGGCGTTGAGCACCATTAGCTTTAGAAATCTCGCGCCTGGGCTCCCTTGTAGGGGCGCTGAGCGCCACTTTCACTGGCAGATTGAGCTTATTTAACCCTAAAATGCGAAGAGGTTTGGGTCTTTGGTGGTTTGGAGGCGCGATTTCACTCAAATGAGAGCTTGAAGGGCTGCTACGGTTTATGGGAACACTCCCTTCTTCCTTTTTGGGTTCTTGTTCTTCTTTTAAGACCATTTTGTAAGCTTAAAGGCTCTCCATGGAAATGGAGAGCCAAACCCATCTTGTTGGGGATAGATGTAATCTTTAAATTCTTGTGTATTTGTTGAATGACTTGAATATATATTTGCCTTTTCTATCAATTGCTAGTATTCGTGTTTCCATTCTTAAAGCTTGCATGTAATAGGAATGTTCATGACTTGATTCTAGGGTTTCATGGGTTATGGGGACATAAGATAAAACCTAGAACTGAAATAAGAGTCCTTGTGGTTCATTGATTCTACGAATGAAAGATGATTCACATGTTGTTTTAAGATCCTATCTCATTAATGCGAATTTTGCTTATTAGATTTTCCATGGGATTAGAGTTTAATAAGAAAATATAGGCTCTTTCACCTAAGGGATTACAGTTAGAGTAATTTATTTGATTGACTTTAGTAAATTGATGGAGATGAGATTAAATTGGGTATACATAAGAGTGAATTGGTGAAAACTAACCTTAACAATGACATTTCATACCATTTCTAGTCTATTCCATATTCAAGTGTCTTCAAACATCAAAGTCCAACCTTGTAATTATTTGTGAAAATTTATCTTCTTTGCACTTGTTTGTCAATTGATGTGTTTCTTGAGTCTAAATGAGCTGCTAATCGTGCAATTAACTAGTGTTAGACGAATCTCTTGGGAAACGATACCTAGTCTTACAATTTTATATTACTTGAACGATTTGGTACGCTTGTCAATGAGTTAACAATCATCATCAAAATCTCTCAAGGCTTCAATCCTTCTAAATGGTAACAATCTCCTCCTTTTTTTATGATGATCAAAACATTCTTTGTTATGGGCTTTTTGTTGATACCTGCATGATTTTTACTTAGACATAACCAATATCATTAGTTTAAATCAGATCATAAAAAACATGTGTTGAAGTTTGTTTCTCTTTATTTTTTATCATAAGCAAAAAGGTTGTAGAGACTCCCCTAATAAGGATCTCCTCCTCAATTTAATCAATAAGCATAGTTTTGTTGACATTGAAAACAACATTACAAGAACTAAAATTCTACACTAGGGGAATCATCAAACTCATCATCTAAGAGACTTTCAATGTTTGTAAGTCTATAATATAAATTAGAAATAAGGACACAAAGATGATTATGTTGAGTTACTTGAAGATCAAGCAACTCTTGATGTCTTATTTGCTGAAGATTACACATTTCCACCTTTTAGCATGTGATGTTTGCAAGATGTTCTTCCACTGAGAAAGAAGAAATTAGAGGAGCATGGGAAGGACCATCATGAGATGAACCAGCTACATTAACAGGTTCAACCATCTCAGTATCTTTATCATCTTCATCATTATTGGCATCTTCTTTGTGAACGAAGATGTTGTCCCGCGGAACAAAACCCATTTACTTCAAGGTGTCTTCCCCAATCTCGTGTGCAGGCAAGACATGGGAGACTTTTTCGCTAGTAACATCTACGCCTTTAAACTCACTAATTTTTGAGACAAGGATGTCATATGGTAAAATGTAGACCAGGTATCTTTTGGCCTTCATCATCGTATTGATGATCAAAACAGGCCAATCTTTAGTGATGTTGTTGAGGAGCCCGTAAATTATGAGGAGGTCTTTTTCGTAGCTTAGCTTAGCTTTTCACACTCAATTGTATTAGTGAATTGTGCTTAATTCTCCATTATTGTCTCATTTTTACTATTTGGGCTTAATTTCAAGAGTAATTCTTATTTTCATTAATTTGAATTATTTGGGCTTAATTATTTCAATTACTATTTGCAGGACAATCACTGTTTGAAAGGTTGACAAAAGGTTTGAACATATTGCTGTTGACCGAACGGTCTGTCAAAGGCCTAACCGAACAGCTGCTGAGAACCTGCACTAAATGGCTGAGCACTACAGAACCGAACGGTCTGCCCATGTCACTACGAAACGAGTGCGAGAATGTATGACCGAACAGTCTGTGGAACTCGAGCTCAACTGTTGAACCGTATGGCATAGCCTTAGTGCATGAGTTTCCCTAAACCAGTCTGCATTGCTACACCGAACGATTTGTTTAATACTTGACCGAACGGTTTGTTGAAGACTTGACCGAACGGTTTGTGGATATCTACCGAATGGTCAAAGAGAGCCTGCACCGAACAATAGAGTGCTATTGTCTGAGAACGCATGACCGAACGGTCTTGTAATGACCGCACACCAGTTCGTGAACCTGCAGAACAGTGCTTAACCGATCGGTCTGAGCCCATAAGGACCGAACGGTCAGATGTAGTAACTACAGGAACAACAACAATGTTAAAAGCATATTCTGTACTTTTAGAGTGTGGCCACGTCATTTTCCTTTTTCCACAACAACATTGTATTTCAATCTCATTTTTTAGTGTAGCTTTGGGATCATTTTTTTAGCCATCTTTGGTAGAAGCCCATTAGAAGGGCATTTTTGTAATTTGGGGTATATATACCTTAAAATCACTTTCACTTTACCTAATTCTCCCAGTCGCCACTTACATTATCTGTCTTTGGGGAGCTTTCTTTCCTTCCAGCCACCACTTGCACGTTTCTTCTTTTAGGGTTGGGTGCTTCTTCTTCTTCCTCCCCTTGGGGAGGTTTTAGGTTTTGCTTTTACTCTTCATGTATTGAACTCATTCTCTTTACAATTTCAAAGTTCAAATTTGTTGCTGCAGTCAAGTTTCTTCTTCGTTTACATTTTCTGCATTTAATGTTCATCTGGTTTTCAATTGTTGTGCTGCTTTTTTACTGTTCTACGTTTTACTGTTCATTCGTTTTAATGTGTTGTTTCATTATCATTTGCAATTCTAGATTTGAGTTTTATGTTTGAGTTCATTTGGTGCATTTTAATTCACTACAATTTCGTTTCTGCCTGAGCGTTTACTGTTCCAGCGTTTTGTTTCTGCAACTTCGTTTCTACTGCTTTTTGATTATGCACATTTACTGTTTCTACAACTTTTATAGACCATTCGTTTTTAAATTAATATCGTTCAGTCTCTAACATGCTTCATCGTTAGAGACCGTTCGGATTTGTCTTGTGCATTTGTTTAGTTTTCATCTCAGTTCCATTCAGTCTTGCTTTAATACTGTTCAGCTTGTTCTTGTGTTGTTCAGCTTTAGTTTTCATTTTACTGTTTTAATAGCCTTCGTCTTTACTACTTGTAGAACCATTCGATTACTGTAGAACCGTTCGGCCTTGTTTGTATTGTTCAGTTTGCTTTTACCGTTCGGTTTCCAGCTTTTCCTTCATGCATTTCCATTTCCTTTCTTTAGAGACCATTCGGTCTCCACTTTAGAACCGTTCGGTCATGTAGGACCGTTCGGTCTGCATGTTTTTCACATCTCTTTCATGATTTTTAATTATATTTGGTTGTCTTCAATTTCCAGTTTTAATTTAGTTTAATTTTCATTGCAAAAACACTTTCAAACCCCCACTACGTGTTTAACCTAAGTCTCAAACAATATTTGGTCCTTGAGAGACGACCTAGGAGTCACTTCCTACTCTATACTGCATACTTAATTGCATATCAAATTTGTATGGGGTGCGACACCCATCACACTGTATTGAATACAAACTTCTTTTAGCCTTAGTGTTATACAGGAGATAGACTTTTGTTTGTATCATACGCTAGCTTCTTTTGCAAATCTAGTCTATTAGATGATTTTAAAGACAAATACTTTCTTTCAGACACTATTTATGATTTTCTAATTCATTTAGACACCTTGGTCAAGAAAATGTTATTCATAAACTTAACTTCAGACGTTATTAGTCTTTTTTTTAAAACATCATTGCTTTAAAAAGTTTTACATACACAACAATATTTAGTTTAATGTCCTTTGTTAAATTTTAAAACCTGAGTTGCTTAGATGGTCTACTATCTAGACGATCTTATCTTAACATTTTACAATTTTATAATTTTTTAAATTTTATAATTTTATAATTTCATAATTTCATAATTTCATAATTTCATAAAATAATTTCATAATTTCATAATTTTATAATTTTATATTTGAGAATTTTAGAATTGTAGAATTTTACAATTTTACAATTTTAGAATTTTAGAATTTTAGAAATTTAGAATTTTAGAATTTTAGAATTTTAGAATTTTATAATTTTACAATTTTATAATTTTACAATTTTATAATTTTATAATTTTATAATTTTATAATTTTATAATTTTATAATTTTATAATTTTATAATTTTATAATTTTATAATTTTATAATTTTATAATTTTATAATTTTATAATTTTATAATTTTATAATTTTATAATTTTATAATTTTATAATTTTATAATTTTATAATTTTATAATTTTATAATTTTATAATTTTATAATTTTATAATTTTATAATTTTATAATTTTATAATTTTATAATTTTATAATTTTATAATTTTATAATTTTATAATTTTATAATTTTATAATTTTATAATTTTATAATTTTATAATTTTATAATTTTATAATTTTATAATTTTATAATTTTATAATTTTATAATTTTATAATTTTATAATTTTATAATTTTATAATTTTATAATTTTATAATTTTATAATTTTATAATTTTATAATTTTATAATTTTATAATTTTATAATTTTATAATTTTATAATTTTATAATTTTATAATTTTATAATTTTATAATTTTATAATTTTATAATTTTATAATTTTATAATTTTATAATTTTATAATTTTATAATTTTATAATTTTATAATTTTATAATTTTATAATTTTATAATTTTATAATTTTATAATTTTATAATTTTATAATTTTATAATTTTATAATTTTATAATTTTATAATTTTATAATTTTATAATTTTATAATTTTATAATTTTATAATTTTATAATTTTATAATTTTATAATTTTATAATTTTATAATTTTATAATTTTATAATTTTATAATTTTATAATTTTATAATTTTATAATTTTATAATTTTATAATTTTATAATTTTATAATTTTATAATTTTATAATTTTATAATTTTATAATTTTATAATTTTATAATTTTATAATTTTATAATTTTATAATTTTATAATTTTATAATTTTATAATTTTATAATTTTATAATTTTATAATTTTATAATTTTATAATTTTATAATTTTATAATTTTATAATTTTATAATTTTATAATTTTATAATTTTATAATTTTATAATTTTATAATTTTATAATTTTATAATTTTATAATTTTATAATTTTATAATTTTATAATTTTATAATTTTATAATTTTATAATTTTATAATTTTATAATTTTATAATTTTATAATTTTATAATTTTATAATTTTATAATTTTATAATTTTATAATTTTATAATTTTATAATTTTATAATTTTATAATTTTATAATTTTATAATTTTATAATTTTATAATTTTATAATTTTATAATTTTATAATTTTATAATTTTATAATTTTATAATTTTATAATTTTATAATTTTATAATTTTATAATTTTATAATTTTATAATTTTATAATTTTATAATTTTATAATTTTATAATTTTATAATTTTATAATTTTATAATTTTATAATTTTATAATTTTATAATTTTATAATTTTATAATTTTATAATTTTATAATTTTATAATTTTATAATTTTATAATTTTATAATTTTATAATTTTATAATTTTATAATTTTATAATTTTATAATTTTATAATTTTATAATTTTATAATTTTATAATTTTATAATTTTATAATTTTATAATTTTATAATTTTATAATTTTATAATTTTATAATTTTATAATTTTATAATTTTATAATTTTATAATTTTATAATTTTATAATTTTATAATTTTATAATTTTATAATTTTATAATTTTATAATTTTATAATTTTATAATTTTATAATTTTATAATTTTATAATTTTATAATTTTATAATTTTATAATTTTATAATTTTATAATTTTATAATTTTATAATTTTATAATTTTATAATTTTATAATTTTATAATTTTATAATTTTATAATTTTATAATTTTATAATTTTATAATTTTATAATTTTATAATTTTATAATTTTATAATTTTATAATTTTATAATTTTATAATTTTATAATTTTATAATTTTATAATTTTATAATTTTATAATTTTATAATTCTATAATTGTATAAATCTATAATTTTATAATTCTATAATTCTATAATTGTATAAATCTATAATTTATAATTCTATAATTCTATAATTCTATAATTCTATAATTCTATAATTCTATAATTCTATAATTCTATAGAATTCTACAATTTTACAATTGTACAATTTTACAATTTTACAATTTTACAATTTTACAATTTTACAGTTTTACAATTTTACAATTTTACAGTTTTACAGTTTTACAATTTTACAATTTTACAATTTTACAATTTTACAATTTTACAATTTTACAATTTTACAATTTTACAATTTTACAATTTTACAATTTTACAATTTTACAATTTTACAATTTTACAATTTTACAATTTTACAATTTTACAATTTTACAATTTTACAATTTTACAATTTTACAATTTTACAATTTTACAATTTTACAATTTTACAATTTTACAATTTTATAATTTTATAATTTTCTAATTTTGTAATTTTGTAATTTTGTAATTTTGTAATTTTGTAATTTTGTAATTTTTTAATTTTGTAATTTTGTAATTTTATAATTTTGTAATTTTATCATTTTATAATTTTATGATTTTATGATTTTATGATTTTATGATTTTATGATTTTATGATTTTATGATTTTATGATTTTATGATTTTATAATTTTATGATTTTATAATTTTATAATTTTATAATTTTATAATTTTATAATTTTATAATTTTATAATTTTATAATTTTATAATTTTATAATTTTATAATTTTATAATTTTATAATTTTATAATTTTATAATTTTATAATTTTATAATTTTATAATTTTATAATTTTATAATTTTATAATTTTATAATTATAAAACATATTATCCTTGTGTTATACTAATGTGAAGAAACTACAACATCCTTTAATTTGAAAAGTTAAAACTTTAGTAAAAAAGTAATCCTATCTAGGTCTATAACATCCAAAATTTTATATATTCAATTATCATGAGATTTGTCAAATCTTACAAAACAATCAACTCAAAAAGAACTTATAAGTTGTTATTATAGATATCTATAAATACCTTATAAAAATATATACAAGATGTTACACAACTATGAGATATTACATGAACCAAAAGTGTAATAGGTTATCCAAAAACAAATGAAACTAAAACACAACATCCTACTTTATGCCTTAACTTCATCTCCTCCCAACACCTGCTCTCCAGAAAGACATCACTCTAAGCTCACTAGGTGATCATTTCAAAAGAGAATAAATAAAACAGATGAAACTAAAACACAACATCCTACTTTATGCCTTAACTCCATCTCCTCCCAACACCTGCTCACCAGAAAGACATCACTCTAAGCTCACTAGGTGATCATTTCAAAAGAGAATAAATAAAACAGATAAACAAACACAGATAAGAAAGGATAAGCTAACATACCAAAAGTTCTTTCATACAATAAATACAAAAGTTAACATATATACAAGTTATATAAATCCATCTTGAGGCATACAACCATGTATTCTAATTACATCCTCAATTCAACCCAAAGCATAAATAGATTTATAACACTTAGCTTGACCATCTAGATATGTGTAGTGATGTCAGACTATGACAAGTTTTTGCACTTGTATTGGTGGAACAACTGACCCATCCCAAGCTACCACACAAGGCTAGTCCGTCTACCACCTATGACTAAAGAACACCAAACCATATATTAGGATCTTCTGCTACTCCTTACCACATAATTCATCCTTTTCTACTTGAGATTGGATAGTTATTGAAGTGTCAGGGTAATTTCCAAGATTGAGTCTTTACATAAATACATCACATTACTTTAATCATCCACGAGAACTTCCCCTTGGAATCCTCTTCACATCATACTTTAATCATATAATTAATTGTGTTGCCATCCAAAATAAATCGTTACATTTCACTCAATAAGTATTCAATCATTACAACATATCATGTATAAACAAGAAATCAAAAGCAAAGAAAATAAACATGACATGCGTCTAGGCGCCCAATGCCTAGTTCTGGTGCCCAACGCCAACCTAGCTCGCCATGCGAGGCATCTCCTCGCCTAACAAATTAAAAAGGATTAAAGTGCAGACCTAAAGTGGAGAGTTGGCACTCAGCGCCTACTTCCACCGTTTAGTGCCCCTAAGTGCATTTGCTCTCGGGTTTTGGTCTACTCAGTGCTCAAAGAGAGTACTCAGCGCTCTGAAGCCCAGTGACTCATTGTTTTGGCAACGCTAAGCTCCATATAGGGCCACTCAGTGCTATACCAGATGACATCAACTTTGAAACTAGCTTTGGTTGTCCCCAATACTCATCCAAATGACCAAAATGGCATCATAGACATTAAAATTTATCCAAAAACAAGTTTATAATTTAAATTGGATATCAATTTGGTGATTTGACCAGGAAACAAGGTTCAACTGATCAACCAATAACTTAAAACTCTGTATCACATTTTTCATGCTTTAAACCAAAATTCTAATGTTCAAAGTAGCCAACTAAGTGTTAAATAACTTCAAAGCTAACATCAAACATCAAATTTACATGGTTAATCATTCTTCCAAACTTTCACCTGTGACAACCCCTTTTTTCTTGACTATAACTGACAATTACACTAAAGTATTGACAAACCAAAAACATAAAACCTAATAAATTCATCAAAACAATAGCTCATGAATCATAGCTCATAAAAACTCAAACCAAAAACCCTTAATCTTGCAACTTAAGTGTTTCTTTCCATCAAAGTACAATTCAATAGCCTATTAATCCACTGTACAACAAATGTATCACACAAAATATCAAGGATCAATATCATTCAGCAAACATACCCTCATATCAACAATCAATTTACATTCATAAATCATCCAACAACAAAACCAGTGCATATCATCAAAATTAATCAAATTAAACATCAATTTCACCCCATTTCAAGCATGAACACAAACTCAAAACCTATAGACAAATTTAAAAAAAGATATTGGTTAGCTTCCCTTACCTTACAAAGGACCTAACTGATATACAAGAGCTAAGATGACTCTACTAGCTCAAAGACTCTATCTGCACCTACTACTTATAGAAATATAATCAGGGTATACCATCAGAACTACTGATCAATAGAGAGTCTCATAGAAGACTTAAATGACACATGCAAAAACACTACGACTTGCATGCAAAGGAAACGAGACAGACCAAAGAAAAAGAGTAGAAATCAACTTACTATTTTGGAGAAACTGATTGGGGATAGACTTGAAAATCTTGTCGCTGTGATCACTCAGCCGGTCTTTGATTTTCAAACAAATGAATGTAGAAGAAGAACTTTTAAAAAGAAGTAAAAAAACTCTAAAAAACTATTTTTTATAAAAATGATGTGTTTTAAAATAACAAAACTCATTTATAATGTATTAAAAAATGTTAGTTTTTTTCAAATGAATCTCAATGTTCTAAGGATTAATACTTAAGTATATCATTTGAAGATGGGTGAACACTTACACAAAAATCATGAAAATGAAAGAGACATGCTTAGCAAATATGTCCATTCATACAAAATATATAGAAATTCGGATCAGAAAAGTAAAATTTTAATAAAGTATATATATTTTACTTTTACATAAAAAATATAAATATATTTATTTATATTTTTAACTTATATTTTAAAAACAAATCTTCTAATTTTACTTCTATTTCATTAAAAAAGAAATTGTACGAAACAGTAAAATAATTTGGGTGGGAATTTTCTTTATCTTACCTACTATTAATAATTCTAATAAGAGAAGTTGCTTTTTTTCACATTACTTTTTATTTCTTTCATTTATGCTTATCTAACGATATACAGATTGCATATTTATTAGTTTTCTTATTGTATAAATTTGCCCTTAATTTTTAAATTTCATATACCCTGATAACTCTGTAATTAATTTTTCTTTATACAAATTGTAGAGTTTCAATTATTTAGCACACTACAGTTGAAATCACCACTTACTTAATATTTCAAAAACATACTATTGAACCACAGAAACTGGATAATTGGTAGGAATCGGACACTTTAACTGTAGTTCATATAATGTTGGTCGATATAACTCTTCATAAAACAAGTTTTGAGCCATTATTATAAACAGATATTGAGAAAAATTGTCATTTTTTTACAATTATTAATAAAAATAAATCAATTAAATATAATATTGCTATATAAATTAAATAACAAAATATAAAAGATTACAAAGAAAATATGCCAAAGTTAAGCTAAAGATAATGTTTAGAAGTGATATATTTCTCATTCACTTGAATTTTGGTTATCTGTCTCTATAGATCCTTCTATTTTCACTCAGCAAAAATAAAAAAATCAATGTATTTTTACTTACATAGATTTTAATTACTTTGTATCACTTATATTTACTTCTCATTTTTTTCGTACCTATAGAAACCCATACACACAGCTTTTACTTATTCAGACATTGTTCTCACAAGATCCAAAAAAATATAATGCCAAATACAGTGATGAACATGAAAAGGAACTTCCATAGTTCTCACATTAGAAATTTATCTCAGAAGATAAAAAAAATGTTAAAAGCATTTATGGACATGAAAAAGAACAAAATTTAGAAAACTTTACAATATTTGAAGAAATTCAAAACCATTCTTTTATACTTCTCATTCAAAATTGTTTATTTTTTTTAATATTTAATTCGGATAAAGAAATTTATTTGATTTTAAAATAAAATATTTCAATAAACATTACTTCAACTATCGAGAAATTGACCAAAATAATAACCATATACTTTAACATAAAAGGTTGAGTTGACATCCATAAATATAAAAGTAGTTCTATCGATATTGATTGACAAAAATTCTAACATTAAGAAATAGTTTTAGTTTATATATTCACAAATAAACAATTTCAACAAGGTCAATACAAATTCATATAAACTTCGACCAACATTAGTCAAATGCTTTTATTGACGTTGATAAAATGTTGTAGATAATACAAGATGAAACATAACCTCACATTATTAGTTGAGAAAATCCATATTTATGTTGATAATAGACAATATTATATTACATTAATTGAAAATAACATATGTTGATATTATTAACAAGAAAATTATTTTTTGGCAAAAGAATAATATGTTTACAATAACAAGAAAAATCAATTTAGAAAAGGTGTTGAAATTGATAAAAAAATTAATATCAAAACATTGACTTATACATATAAAAATATAATTTTGATGACAAGGATTTAAGTAATTACAATCAACTAACTTAAAAGATATGTTCATCAACATTGATCGAGAAAATGATGTTATTATGACAATATTTCTACTAACAACAAGTCGTAAGGTGATTATAAAGAAGAACACAATATTTTAAAAGGAGAAAGTATGAATATTTTCAATTTTTTAAGCTTATAATTTTGAAATCATCTAATTTGATTAATTACTTTTATAAATTCTTATAATTTTAATTTTTTTAATTACTTTTTAAGAAAATACATTTTTTCAGAAAATATTATATATATATATATAAAAGCTATTCCTTACATATTCTACATCTAAAGATAAGGTAAAACTTAAATCAACAATATTTGTAAACAAAATGATATATTGACAACAATTATTTTTATACTCCCACATGATAAGTAATGAAAAATTATATTTTTAATAATAAAAATGTATGATAATTGATCGTAAGCGAAAAAGGTACCACTCTTGATAATAATATAATACTGTATATTGACATTTTAAATCAAAAAATAAAATAAATATGATTAAAATATTATTATATAGAATATTAAGTGGAAGTATTTTATAGGTATTCTCATCAAAAATTATAGTTATAAAGTAATTTTGAGTACGACAATAATATATTTTTTTTGGACACTCAAACAGCTTATACTTTTATTTGACACATTTTTATTCTACTTTTTTATAAATACAAATACTTAGTGATAGTATCATTTTATTTTTATAACGAATTATTAAATAATATTCTTTAATACTAATAATTATCATTTGACAACTCCTTATAGAAATAAAATCATCTTAAAATTGTTGTATTTGAAAAGAAAAAAAGAAAGAAAAGAAAGTAAAGGAGAGAGTTGAAAACTTTTCAGACATCTTAGTACCCAGTTAGAACGAAAGTTACCTGATAAACACATTAGAAAAGTAATACTAAAGTGGGTGCATGAGATATAGAAAATGATTAGAAGTGACATTGCATAAGAAGAAAGGAAAAGAGTATATGAAGATGTATGTAAAAGGTAAAAGTATGGATTGGAAAAAGGTTTAGAATCTGATAACCGAAGAAACTAAAAAAAAATCAGAAACGGACAAGTACAGACTTTTGCCTGATCAATCATTTTCAAAATTCATGAAAGATTTAATGGCCCACATTGATTCATCATGTTGATTTAAAGCCATAAGACTGTGTAAGTTGAGCCAAGATATGGAATAGTAATAAATTAAAAAGCATTGACATTTCACAAAACAATAGTACACAACAACTCTGTAGCACAAGTAACGAAATACGTAATGAAGTATCTATCATGGTGAAAGAAGAAGAGGAAGAAGAAGAAGATGATGACGATGACGATGTTGTATGAGTTTTGTGGTTGACTTGGGTGATGCGGAGAGAGAATGATGACGAGAGGGAATGGAAAATGGACGGTGGAGATGGAGAGGAATGTTGACAGAGATGACAAGTCACCTTCTGAGACCAAAATGGGACAAGGCATTGGACACTCTGAAACATGCATTTATGGAGTCATAACTGTTGCATGCTTGCGTTTTCAAAATGTCAGCACTAAGGACGAAGCATGCATATGCACACAATGGGAGACCCCACTTCAGTGACTTGCCATTTTGCCAAGTCTCACCTTTGGTACCCCTGTCCCTAACACTGTCTTCATATCATAAATATATATACTATATATTTCCTTATCACACATTTCAAACCTCATTAATATCACTGTTACATTATTCTACCTTAATCACAAAACACAACATAAATTATTAAGAATTTAAGTATAAGTTTAAGTTTCACATTAGATATAAATAAAAAAGTAAAATATTGTATAAAAGTAAAAAATTTATTAATCCATTACTTTAAGATTTTGGATAGAAAATAATATGAATCTGTTATATAATTAGACTCATATCTCATTGATATTTGTGTTTCTTCGATAAACCTTCGATATGAAACTAACAGAAATCATAAAATTAAATCATATATAAAAGAAAGGATCTCTATAGATCCAACAAAAATCATAAAATTAAATCATATATAAAAAAAGGATCTATGAATCAATTTTCTTAAAATTTTAAACTAAAAGTGATACGAGAATTAAAACTTGGTATCATAATCTCTTCCTTACTACATCCTTTCAAAAAAATAAATAAACCAGTTCAATATTAGTAATAAAATTGGTTCGAAATAATCTAAATATAAATTTAAATGCCACGTTGAATAAAAATGTCAAATATATACACGGTATAAAAGAAATCCATAAACTTGATGTATTGAGATTGTGAATTAAAAATGATATAAATTCATCTCTCAAAAAACCATCAAAGTTATTTGTCTCTTCTGGCAAACTTTGGACAGGTGGCATCAACCATACAACCCAAACAGGAGGCTTTTTCTTTTTGGGTTTTAGTCTAGATATCAAACATAGCTATTTGGGCCATCAAATTGCAAAATGCTTGAGCCATGTTAAGAGATATGTTTCTGAACAAAACATTGAAGTTTATTTAAGATATTGAATTACAAGTGAGAGTTGAAACATGTGTGATTTATGGAAAAGTAGTATATTTTGTGGTCTTAATGAATGATGGATGTAATTATTGTATGTATTAGTTTAAGATTAGTTGGTTGTTGGTGCAAAAGAAAATATTTATTGCAACATTGTAGAGGTGAATAAATTAGTATTTTCACAGAATCCTAGAATAGATGGAAATAAACATGTGATGGGAGATGAGAGAGATAAAAGGTAACAATGTGTGTGTTATTTTTTGGTTTTTCCAAAGACAGTTAAATTTGTTTTGGCACAGTAATAACAGGCTAGAGCAACAGTGTTAAAGGAGGGACAAATGTGATTTGGAAGGAGAATTAATGGTGGTTAATTAGAAGGAGATAGAAGGGGCAATTTGTCCAAGATAAGAGTGTTCCTATATAGTACTGAATTAGCCTTACTTGGGAAGAATCTGGTTGATTCTGTTAAAAAATGTTAATAATAAGGTCATGATGAGTCACACAGCCAGAATGAGTAGTTCTCTCTTCATTCACTCATCTCTTTTCACACACTCTCTCTCTGCATGGTTTGAAGCCTCACTTGAATGCTCCTCTAAAAGGAACATGAGCATGAGACTATAGTACTTTTTACCCATCTAATTCACCACTCCCTTTTATACCTGTTCAACCTCTTTCCTTTTTGTCTCTTTCTCTCCTCTTTACTGTATCTTTCTCTCTGTCCCTCTATTTATACATCCCTCTCCTGTCTCAAGAAACTCATCAAAGAGAGAAAGAAAAGATGTCTCCAGCAGGTTCTTCAAGATGGAGCCCTACCACAGAACAACTCATGATCTTAGAGGAGCTCTACAGGAGTGGCATTAGAACTCCTAGTGCCTCACAAATTCAGCAAATAACCACACACCTTTCTTTCTATGGCAGGATAGAAGGAAAGAATGTGTTCTACTGGTTTCAGAACCACAAGGCTAGGGATAGACAGAAGCTCAGAAGGAAACTCACCAAGCAACTGCAGCTACAGCAACAACAACTCCAACTCCATCATTGCCAACTCACACCAGATATCACTAACCACTTTTTTGCTTATTCCCCTTCTTCTTCAACCCAGGATTTTCCCTTTTATAACCCACCTACCTTTCTTTTTCAGGTAATCTTCTTTTCCCCACCGTGCATGTACACACCCTCTCACTGATCTATATTTATCTTCGTTTCTTTCATATTTTTCTCTGATAACTCTCCGATGCCTCATGCATGGGAGTTCCTGGCTTACCATCTCCTACAATAAATTAATGTTTTTGATGTACTCGAGGTATTTCTGACCGATACAGAAACCAATTCATTCAACTTCTGATGTTTATTTAAGAAACCTATGTGTCTGCAATTAAAATCAGTGATGTAAATGCACAAAATGGCACACATGCATTAGGATCGGTTTTTTGGGGAAGAAGTTTCGGATTCATCTCCAAAAGGACATGATCTAAGTTTGAGTTATAATTGAAGTCAGGAAAAATATTAATTAAACCATATTTGTTAACTTTTTTTTTTCTCATTTGATATATGTTCAGGGAGGATCTTCAAACACATCTGAACAGGCATTGAATTGCGCATGGAATGTGCACAACCTGCAAAGTAATCTGGTGGCGAGGGAAGATGTGACCTTCTACAACAATGGTTGGAGTACACCTGTGGATGTTAACAATCAACCATCTTCATGTTGCACTTCTCGACCCCTCAAGACCCTTGATCTCTTTCCACTCACAACCACCAGAACTGATGAAGACTGCACCGCTCCACCACCCAAGGAACTCTAATTTTATTGTTCCATTTTCTTCTGCATGTTCAAGAAAGTTTCATGTTAATAACTATTTCTTAAGAGAATTAATCTCCAAACACAGTGTGCTTAATATTCTTAGGAAATGAATTAATCATTCTGGAATGTATCAATTACCAAGAGTAGTACTTAGTCTTGTACGTAGGATCTTTGGTTGTTGTTGCACCATGTGAAAGAATGATCAAAGCTCGATACTTTCATTCTGGTACAAATCCTGTGGGTATATGGTATATCCTGGTATGATGATACCAAGACATTGAAATGAACCCTGATGTCATTTATTTCTAAATGTTAATGTTTTTCAACCATCTTAAAAAGTTGTTGTTGTTTGTTTTGTCATTAGTTTGGTTATCGATCGGATAAATATATGTTCTGACCATTATGTTCAATTTACATGGAAACTTTCAAAGGGGAAATTTTTGCATGTTTGTATCGATATGATATGGTCCCAACCTGTTTTTTCTTTTAAGTCCATTTAATGTGTACCGGTGTTCTTCATTCATCAGTCTCGAATTGCTCATTGTGTATGCAAATGAGAGAGTCGATAGACATGTGGTAAATCAGCTTTTTGTTGAAGTTATAACTTTTTCGAGGAGTGAAAAGGTAAATGCCATTTTAAGCATGGATTACACCACATTTACAGCATAGAAAGAGTAGATATACACTGTCAATCGTTAAGATGACGCTGATCATTCGTGTTAACGTGGCATCGCTAATGTGGAAAACACTTACATGCAGAGGGAAACTGATAGGTAGCACATGCGAATTTGGATAAGAGTTGTTTTGAAATTTTGGTCTCGAAATTCACAATGTTTTTTTTTGTAATGTACAAAGATTCAAAAAGTTATTTGTTGTATATAAATAATGCTACTGATATTTTTTCATTCAATTATAATAATCATAATACTAGTTTACATACTGTATTTATTTTTTCATTTTTTTTTCATTATATACTTTCTTGGTTAAATTTATTTGAGCTTTGATTTTTTTTTTTCTTTTTTTTATTTATTTTAGACATAGGATTCCTCTTCCTCGGATAACATTTTCGTTGGTCTTGTAATACTCTGTGTCTTTTCTTTCTTTTGTCTCGTTATATACTTTGTTGTTTATCTCTTTCTTACACTCCTTTCCTATTTCCATTTCTCTGTTAGACTTTAACCATACATAATGATACTTATGAGAAATATCAATTAACTCACTTAAGATTTATTAAATATAAAATAAACAAATTAATTTGTTGGTATAATATATTAATTACATTAGATATAGTTCTTTTATGTAACAAAATCATGATTTCTTTTATTACAACATAGTAAACACAGAGAGAAAAATAACATGAAATAAATGATCTTGTTCTTAAAATATATAGAATTATATACAAAAGTGTGCATCATCATATTAGGATGTCTGACTGAGTTGTCTAAATTAGAACTACTTCTAATTAAAAACTATCATTTGTAGAATCGATTTGGTTACAAAGTTTTTTTTTGAGAGTTTTGAACTTAAAAAATTGTTGTACCCTGATACACTTTAGAACACCTACATGAATGCTTTTGGCACTTTCTAAAGTTTAGGATTTGATCATTGAAAAATGCATTGAATCTAATTTATCAAATTCAAACCTCTACAATGTTTTCTCTATAATATAAATATTTTTTTAAAAAGTAAGAATATAAAATAATCAATTTTGGATGTTATAATTTTTTATTTTATAATAATATAATTTAAGCTTTAGAAAAAGTTCATATAATAGTTATGTTATAAAGTTATTCAATTATATTATTCACTAAATAACTATTTAGAATAAATGTATCCGTTGGATTGAGTTATAAAGTTATTCAATTATATTACCATTTTTTGTTGTCTTTGCATGTAAGTTGAAAAACATACTAACATTTCATAATTCATCAAGATAAAAGAAGAGCAGAAGACAATAATGACGGTCGAAGATTGTAAGTTGTATTTACATGCTACACCTATAGTGAAGATAAATATATTTTTATTATCTTTAAGATATTAGTGTAATTATTTCTTATTGATTAATTAAAATAATTATCTTTATAATAATTTGCAAGATAATTTGTCATAGATAAAAAAATATTAGTGTACTAGAATGTTGTACAAACCTTAATTACATATTTTATTTTTGTTTTATTTAGAACATAAAATCTTGGTCCATTCCACTCTCTCTCGCCTCACTTACCATTTTTCACTTCTTTTCAAAATTTAAGCTAACTCCTATACAATAATCCTAATACTTATTGTGTAACATTTTCACACACACAAATATGCAAACTTTTGTCTGAATTTGTTAACATGCATGTCTTCGTCAGAAGCTAGCTTCTTTTGATAGACTTTTTTTTTTTCAGGTGCTGCTAGGTAACCTACATATGAGGTATGCCATGTTCCTTCTTCAAGTTTTAGTCTATTCATCAATTTTTTCCGTCAGACGAATGTTTTGGTTCCGGGTGAAGCTTATGGAGCAGATTTAACTACATCTTAATTTTTAGGATGAGTTACGCATACTTGTTTAAAAAACTTACTTTTTACTGGGCTGTTTTTTTTACCTTTTAATACACGATTATTTTTAAGTTCTTTAATTTTACCTTCGTTCTAGCAGTAGTAGGAAGAATGAAAGGTTTGAATTTGACTCCGGTCTAGAATGATAGTAATTAGAGAGAGTTATTTTTAGGTAATGTTAAAAAGTGGATATAAAGTAGAGGGTAGTTGTGGAGACTTTGAGTAGTGTGATTTTTTTGTGTACATGTTATGATAATACTTCTGATGTCTTCAAGAATCTCTCATTTAGTGTGTCTGTTGTGGCTGCAGTCTTTTCACAGCTGATTGTGAGGGTTATTGGGTTTGACTCTTTTCTTTATACTTCTTTTTCTTTGCATTTGAAATGTGCTCATCTATTCTGGGATTGGGATGATTTTAGTTTAGATCATTTATGTTTAAGGACATCTCTTTATTGTATGAACTCTTGCCACTTTATTTGGTTGAATTTCTTTGCAGATCTCATGGTCTTTCCTATGTGACTAAGTGAAGTATTTTCTTAGAGAAGAGTTTATTTTTTATGCTTGTTTAGTTCTATTTTTATTTCCTTTTTTTTTGGTTTGTTTGAAGTGCTTTATTTAAAGAATATTCCTGTGAAATTAGAGTTTTGATTTGGTTATTGTCAAATGTATGTTTAAGGGAAACTTTATTGCTAGCTTTCCCAATCTGTCCTACTGCATGGTTGTTAACTTTCAACTTATTTTCCAAAAGCAATTTAACTCACCTGTCCTTTTTTTCTGGTGGGTTTAAGGTGGGACATGTCCACCAGATGGTTGTGTTTTTTCCCTTCTTCACTTTTGGGTGAGAGTGGGTCCTCCTTTCCCAATATCTGCCAAGCAATTGATAGTCTTTGAAATTTGTTTTGCTATGCGCTGTCTTCCTTGGTTCTGAGAATCAGTTTCTGTGTTCAGTTCTTCTGTAGGTATAGGTGTGCTTGTATTTACAACTAACAGTTTTTGTTTATTGAAAGTTTGTGTTTATATCTCTGTTTCCCCCTTTTTATGATAACCAGTTTCAAATATCTAGTCTCATTCGAGATATCTAGTTCTCTCCATTTGAGAGAATGTGTTGGAACATTGCCTTATTATTGACATTATTTAATATCCAGTTCTATTAGTTTTTTCAAAAGTTGATTTTTAACTTTTACTAAATTAGTTTTAAGGCATAGAGAAAGTTTCATAGCACATAAGATGATCTTTTATTGTGAAATTCTCTATCAATAATTATTATTCTTTCTTTAAATTTTGTACCATAGTTCTCGGAAGTAAATAGGAAAACATGAAATTGATAATCATTTATTCTGGGCTAATCTTGAATGAACTAGAATCTACTTCTTACCTTTCCTTTATCCGGTTTTCATTCATAGATTTCGTGTTTTATTTACCCAAAGTTCTCTGTTAGATTGATGAACACCAAATTTTTTGTGCATGAAAAATTTAGAAGAGACTAAGAAAGGTGGACATAAAGGTTGAAAATAAGATACAAACACTACAAACAACTAAGTAAAACCAACACAAATTTTACATCTAAGTACATACAAGAAACTTACAAAAGTTTGAATCCAAATTCACTCCACAGTCTGTATAATCTTCTAATGTTTGATGAATCCAATTGCCTAATTCAGTTCTGATGCTGTGTGAATTTTTCCTTTAGAAGTTCTCCTTGTGAAACTGAAAGCGGGTAGATGTGTTTAGGCTGAACTCTTGGCAAAGGTTCTTCAATACCTTTGTAAGAGTAGGACTTCCACAGTAGAATACACCTGCATCAAAAACAGCAGATACTTTTTTCATTTCTTTCATTGATTTTTGTGCAGAATTTCACAAAAAAAGCATCACAACTTTGTTACCTATCCGAGAAGTTTGATGCGTGCTTGCTAATTGTGAGAACACTTTTTTCCAGTTTGGTCTTGCAAAATGCGTTCTTATCTGAGAAAATGATAACATCACAAAAGCTTAAGATTTGGCTGAATGGTGCAAAGCTTTTACAGTGAGAATAACACTTAGATACAATTATATAGGTGTTGTGAATGTTCTTCTTCAATGAGATTTAGGATAACATAAGATGACAATTTAATAACATGGAAAACTTCTGAGATAAAACTTCAATTCTAATTAGAATCCAGAACCAACAACACCTACTGTAACATTGTATCTAAGTTTTGTCTTTACTCTAAATGAGTGGTAAATCAATACCCGGCTTTCTGAAACTACATCAACTCCATTCTTAGCATGTTGCAACTTCTGAATCATGGCAATGAGTGCAGACCTTGCATCACCTTCCTCATAGACACTAGTCAAATAGTTATGCATTTCTATAATACCCTGCATCATTTAAACGGGCTAAAAAGTTACTAACAGTGAAATATATTATGTAAATGGAGGGAACAGAACCAGTGAAATAGTTATGAGTTTAGTTCTGAATCTCACATCGTGGTCATAATCTGCAATATCATCCATGACACCTTTAAACCATTCAAATGATGACTGCTCTCTTGTTACCCAATAAAAGTATGCTCTTTCAGGACCTTTCTTCGCTTCATCTGATTGATTTACCTGGATTGAGTCCTGCATATAGGTTCCCTGCTATGTTAACCCCTTCAATTGGAACTAATGTATAAAATACAAACAATAAAAATACATGCCTATTAAATTCAAATACAGACATGCTGCCAAGTCAACCAAAGAAGTATATGTAACCTTATCACTCACTTCTACAGGGGTTCCTAACTTTATGTGGTTCAACATATCTTTTAGAATACTGATCATTGGAGTGGCACCAATTCCGAGACCTATGAGGAAGAGGACATCATAGTTCTTGTAGCTTTGTGCTGGGGCTCCGTAGGGTCCTTTGACGAGGATCTTTGGATATCTAATGCTGGAAACAGTAGATAATATCAATGTTTGTAGATCATTTTGATAAGCTAAGAACAAAGAGTTGCTATTCACCCTTGTTTTGAGAAGCTTGAACTTGGTGCTCTAGTTTCCATCCTCATAAGGCTTCCCCTTCTTGTTTGTGCACTGTGAGGCTCACAAACCTGCATTTCTGAGTATTAGTAAAACAAGATTTTCAATAATTACTGCATTTCTGTGACCCTTTGACTAATTAAATACATAGGTTTGAGTTCACAGTTCAGACTAAAAACCACCTTTGTAAATTTGTTCTTAAGCTCTGTAGTCCAATCTCCCAAGGTTCGTACATGGACGCTCAAGTACTCATCTCCGGGTGCTGAAGTGATGGAGAAAGGATGCCTGTAACAAGAGTCAATCTGAGCAATTTTTTGCAGAAAAATATTTTCTATGATCACTGTTATCCAATAGTATTGGTAATCACCATTCAAAACTGGATATATCTGGACACTTGATAAAAATATACATTCCACTTTTATACTTGAATCCTGGGGGTTTGGTCATGTATAGTGCTAGGACGTTTCCTGTGTATACTATTGCCTGAAATTTCCAAGTGACAAGATCATTTCCATCCTTCAGCATGAAGAACAATGGAGAAGTTGTTGACACATACCTTTATGATGTTTACTCGGTGATCTTTACCTTTAAAAAATGGGTGAATTCTCTCAAAAGCATAGAGTGAAAGGGGAATTACAAGGTACATCCAAGTCTGCATTAATCAAAGATATTGTCAACTTATTATAAACATTTTCAGATTGTGGCCTACCAAAATTCAATGATGTAAAACTGGGCATGCAGTTTGAGTTGTCGTGTCAGAATACCAAGTATCTATATATACATCGACAAATGAGAAGTGGATAGTGTTCTATGACATATGTTATGAGCACTAACTATACCACAATTTATATCAGTTTACAAGTGAAAATCTGTTGAAACTGCATTTTAAGAGAAGACTTCTGGAAAATTGAAATAAAAAGGTGTAGTTTGTTGGTAGTTAGAACTAAACATACCGTCTTCTTTTGCCATTCCTTGGTGAGAAATAGATAGTAGCCATGAATGACGAGGAGTATGTAAACAACAATCAGCAAATGATGCGCATACCAAAAGGAATTGAAACCAGCCAATCGATGCAAAGGCGAAGGTAATTTGACAACATTTTTTCTGAAAGAATGTGTGGCTAGAGTGAAGGAAAAGGCCATTAGCAAGACCATTACAATTCCAGTTACACCAGGAATGCTTTTAACAAGGGTGATGTAATCAGGCTGCTTATAGTTAAAACCATCCCCAAGTATTGCCATGAACTGATCTTTTGGGTATGATATTAATCTTGGAAAATCACAAAAGATATGCACCATTACATGAATCAAAGTACCTATAACTACAGCTACTGCAATGGTCTTGTGAAAGTTTATATTGTCATCAAAAGGGATGATTCGACTTAGAAACGATTCTCTTAGCTTCGTAAGTGTTCTTCTGCACATGGTTAGGACAATAAGAGCCATGTTGAGCTTGAGAGTTTCAGCAGCTCCCTTTGCAAAGCAGACACAGTAACCCATGACTTGAAAGGCACCCGTTTGCCTGTATTGCTTGAATTTCCAAATATAAAGCACCAAGTTTATGACCAACCAAATTTCCACAACCCATATTATTTTCCATTTATCTAAGGCAAATTCTGTGACTTTGGATACGTATTTGCTCACGGGGGTTCTATACTTGCTCGGTATCATAGCTTTGCTCAAATTCATGGCTTTAGTATTATTAACTTTTTTGGGGCCATCTTCAGAACTAACCATTTCCTTCAGCAGAGTTTCTAGCTGCCACATCTATTTAAGAAGAAAAAAGAGAATGCAAAAGATGAAGGTCTATGCAGAACTCAAGAAAATAAGAGAGCAGTATGAACTTGTTCATGTCTAACCTCAATATATCCATTATGATCAGGGTCAAGCTCTTCCATTATCAAAGCTGCATACCCATCAGCATTTGTTTTGAGATTTCCTAGCTTATTTGTCGAGGCACTCAACACTATAACCTTTTAAACAACGGCATTTAGAATGGTGTTTCCATAGAGTGGAAGAGAGTGAAAAATAATAAAATAATGAGAAGAATGAGTGGTCTTAGTGCTTACCTCCTTAACCTCCTCTTCTGATAGCCTTCCATCCCCGTTCTTGTCACACCTGAAAATAACTGAATTCATTTATGCCACTCCACTCAATGAGAATGCAACATGCAAAAGGGATACAGATAGAGTGTTTGTGTGCTCTTTACATGTCAAAGAACACTTGAAGCCTTGATTCAAGATCTTTGCTAGTCATGTCCTCCCAGAATACTCTAGCTTCAGCCAAAGTTATTCCATTTTCTGTACAGATTTTCCTCCTCCTAGCCAAAGCCTCGTACAGTTCCCCGGCAAAATCCTTTGATTCTGGTCCCATGCCTGTGCACAATAATTTAAATTTCATCAGACAAACTAGTAACTGATTATGACAACTAAATACATTACAAAGGCCAAAATTTGGATACTGTTTAATAGATAGTTTGGTGTTGTTCTCTTCTAATAAAGGCATGCAAACTTAATTATACAAATTACTAGGGAAAACTCTATTTCTGACCGGAAAAAGGCACCAAAAACCTTATGGAACTGCATTCATGTTTTGTTCTATTGCAAACCCAACAAGACAAAAGAGGTAAATGTACCCATGCAGATTCCAAATTTGTCTTTTGAGAGTTTTCCATCAACTGCATGTTGAGTAAAACGCTTCTCAATGGACCTCCATGCATCTGCTTCCTTCCCAGTGACCGTTCTATCGAGAAACCGTAAACCCTTAATCCCTCTTGCTGCTCCTGATTCTACCCTCACCATCTTCCTCCCCCCATTCCCCTGATTGACATTCCTGTTCCTCACATTGCTCTGAGAACCTTCACTGGGAGATTTTAGCACCGGGCTTGCATTAGGGGATGGTTCATCATCCTCATCCCTTATAGACCTATCCGCGGGATGAATCTGAATGCTCTCAAGAATCCATGTTGATGATTCATCCTTGCCTTCTTTGTCTGATGACATCAATGACAAAGGAGTTGCCAAATTGATTATGATTCTGTAAAATTAATAATGACAAGGGCGTAGGACTTCAAGGTGGTGATGGTTTTGGATTAATTTTCAAGAAAGAGAGAAGGGTGTAACATGAAATTGGCAAAAATGGAATCAGAGATATATCTCATATATCAGTATATAAATGTTCTTTGTTGTTGCTTGCTAATAATAGATAAACACGTTGCTTGAACCACCTACTTATGTGTCCGGTCCAACCAAACATGTCCCATAAACGACAGTGAAAACAAACGAAAATACCTACAATACAAACTTTTTTTTTCTTTGCATGTTTTTTCCCTCACCAATATCACTTCTACTCTGGAAGGAAAGGTGCTCACTTTCACCACCTTTTCTTTATTTTTTCATTGCTACACTTTTTTTTTCATTCGTTATTTACTTCTACGTGACAAAGTCTATTTAGAAGGATGATTTCACTAAAGACAATTAATTAAACAATAAAACATAGATTAGAGATTAATAAAGTGGATGGATACTCTGCATGAATCATTTAGATTTTGGTGGTAAATAGCTGAATATAGTGTGTGGAGTACAAGGGGTTATTGTTTGTTTATAAGAGAAAAATGAAACATACCCTGAAAAAAAATGAATCATTGCTTAAACCCTATTTCGTTTTTTATTTGAGGTCCACTTGTTGAAATGAATGTTTTTAAATTATAAAATAACTATTTTATAGTAAATTCCCTCCTAAATTTTCATTTGGAATAAAATAAATATAACTGCTTGTAGAAGCTTTCTATCAGTAGACACCTTCCTTCCTCTAAAAAATGAATGTGTTAAAATCATATTTTTATATGTTTAACTATTTAAGCATTTTCATTTTTCTATATAAGAATTTCAATGATGAAACAAGTTTCAATCATTTTTGTAGAAAGTCTAAAAGTCAAATATATTTTCATTTATTATATAGTTTTTGGTAGTTACAAAATAAAAAATTAGGTACTTGCATCATGTTATTCTCAGCAAAGTCAAAAGGAAATTAATTAGTGAATCGTGTTTCATGGTGGTTCTCAACTTACCTTACCTGTGATTTATTATTTTATTATCATATCATTTTCTTTTCCATGGGATCTTAATTTTAGTGGTAACTAGTTGCAAGGGTCTTCAAGTGGGAAATTGACTTCTGGGTTTTATATTCAACTTTTCATAGCAATTAGTTAGAAGCTACCAATAGCACCAAAAGGTGCCGATTTTTCCACTCCTTATTTTTTAATTATGTTCTTAAATTGGAGAATGGACGTGCTTCGCATTATGCCAACCATGTTTGGTTCACCTCAAATTTACATTCTATTATATATATATATATATATATATATATATGTATATTTTGGACAATGATGATGCCTTCAACTGGTTAATGAAAGAATAGTTAACCTTAAACCCCACACAAAAATCTTAATTTATAACCAACGTAAGATAATCTTTCACTCATGCAACCAAAAAAAAGTTTAATTTACAAGATTAAAGACTCTTTGAATATTTAAAACTACTAAGCCACATGTTTTTTATTTAACAATTCATAGCTTTAAAACACCACCATCCTTTTTTTTCCCATATGAAGACAATTTACATGAGTTTCGGAAACAATATTAGAATAATAAAAGAAACTCTTTCAGAGGTCTAATATTTAAGAGTTTAAAATTATATTTAAAGGTTTAGTAAGTCATCTTTATTATCCTTATCTTCTGCCGCCAATGATAAAAATTTAAGCTTTAATTTAAGTTACTAAGAACTCCTAATTGTAGTCATGGTAAAATTTTGGTTCTTTTAGAACTCCCAGACGCAGAAATTATGTATAATGAGAGAATTTCTTGTTGGAAGTTACACATTGACTAGAGATAAGATCAAATTATAATATATAAGTGAGGTGCAAACCTCACCTTACAAGCCAGTTTTGTAGGGTTGAGTTAGACATAAAACTCACTTTCTAACATGGTATCAGAGTCCTGGTTGAAGCCTATCCTAACGAGTTATATGTGGGCATTCTATTCTTCTATTCCACCCGCTATCGGGTCGTTATCGGACCACCCAATTTCTACTATCATGCACGAGATGTCTATACCTCAGCGTGAAGGGAGTGTGTTGCAAGTCTCACATCGACTAGAGATAAGGCCAAAAGATAATATATAAATAAGGTGCAAACTTTAGGCTTAAAAACCCGCTTTCTAATATCACTTACAATAACTAAATAAATTTAAAATAATGATTCATTTCAAATATTTTATTTCTCAGTTTCATATAATATCCTATAGTTTCAGTACAATATTGAGAAGAAAAAATAATTTAACTAATGTACACAAAATTTGAAGAAAAGTGATATTTAAGATGGATTAAGTAGGCAGAAACTATTTACATGACTAACATGTTCTGAAATCAAGACTTCAATCTCACTGCAGTGTCATTTGCTAGCTTGGAGATAAATTATGCAACGAGATATCACGACACAATATAGAAATCAGTTAATTATGATGAAACATTGGCTGTCATAAAAGGAATATTTGCATAAGCCTAAAGTTTAACATCTTTTTCATCTTCATGTTTATATATGAAATTAAAAGTATTTATTAATTAACTTCTTTAACATAATAGATATATCAAATTATTTTGTAACTTTTAATACAGGTGACAAAATGAACTATAGTATGACTTCTTTTGATCACACTCTCATTGATCTTCCAAAATTAGAGGCAAGTCTAGGTGGACTGAAATCATCACCCACCAGTTGGTAACTTTTTTCTCTCTTTTATTTTATATATATAATTAAAGAAATATATTTAAGAGTTAATTGATGTATCTAATTTGATAAATTAAAAGAATCATTGTCTATATATGTTAATGATGGACAATTTCTAATGGGATACTCAGAAGATTCGTCATTAATGAAGTATAAGTTGTCTAAATATATAAAAGACGTAATACTATTTCTAATATAAAATCTTAAAATTCATGCGTTTTTTTTTATATATTTTATTCAATTTTTTATATCAAATATATGATTTTTAAGTCTTATTTAAATTTCTAACCATCTCTCCTTTTGGATATGAGTTGAGTTTTATAATTAAGAATCAATGTGAAATGTTAATTGTTTTTTTTACTGTATAATAAATAATAAAAACATGTATGTTTCATATTTACTTTACGAGAAATATGAAACTGAACAAATGAATTATCTGTTTGAGGTTTATTTTAAGTTGCTAAATAGCCAGTTGTTTTTATTTTTAATTCCATTTGGACTTAAAAAATAAAATAAATCTTAATATTGAATTTAAAAAATAAAATAAATCTTAATTTTGAAAGGATGTAAAGTTTAAAATGCCAATTCTAATTCATTTTTTATATAACTTTAATGTAAAAGAAACACTTTTTCATAAAATCAACTCTTGAGATATCTCTGTTTTAACACGGTATCTTTGTTAATTCCGAACTTGATGATGTCAACTATGCGAGGCTGGCACCAATCATTTTCTCCTTTCAACTTCCATTTCTGAGAGAAAAAAAGAAGTTATACATGTTGTTGAGTTCACGTCTTTCATTTTCGGAAATTTCGATGTTTCTTTAGTATTCAAGTTTAATCTATATTTTCTGCTACATCTTAATCTAATTATTTATTTATTATCTTTCAAGTAAGTAGTTGTAATGTATGAAAATAAGAACTAAACAATCATGTTTTTCATATATTATAAGAACAATAAATTAATGATAACTGTTAAGCTAGATTAGAACGATGTTATAATCAATGAGGTACACATGAATGTGAACCATATAGCTGATTTGTTAGTGAATTTTTTTTCTCTTTTTCTTTCTATAAACTAAGCTTGAACAATTAATTAAGATTTAATGCGAGACAGATATGAAAAACTTACGTGGTTGGTGGAACGAAATTAAATAAAAAAAAGTGGTTTAGTTAAAAAGTAGAAAGTTAAGCGAGAAAACAACGTTGACATATAGTGAATAGAATAACTCGTAATAATACGTTATATTACGTAATTAATATATATCACATTACCACTTTCTTCGTCATATTATTAATAACAGACACTAACATCATTAAATATAAATATGCATATGCATAATATATTTATTGTCCTCCAAGAATTTATTTCAATTATTTTTCAGAAAAAAAATTAATTATTATATCTATGGGATGCACTATCAAATATATATATATATATATATATATATATATATATATATATATATATATATATATATATATATATATATATATATATATATATATATATTGTTTTCTAACATTTAATAATTATGTGGTCTTGTTTCAATGAGGAGTAGATAAGTTAAACTATATGTTAAATCACTTTCCGAATGTTGTATTGATCAATACTGCTAGGTTATGTAAGAAAGGTGAGAAAGACAAAATAACATAATATATTTAAATCCTCATCACTCTTCTAATTGTTTCACTCAAAAATCCACTTATGTATCACACTTGTAGGTTTTGTTTTGTTTTTAGTTCTCTCGTCTTTTTCCACTCAAATTTTCTTTAGCGCTTAGCAAAGAACTCTAGTAGCTTAAGTGAAGAGTGACAAATTAATACGAAAAAAGTTGCAAGATCTAAATCTTAACTCAAGAAGTCAAAGAAAATACAAAATTCTAAAAAAAATTCAAATTTTTTTAAAAGACATAAAACAATCAAATAGAAAATAATATAAAACTACCAAAGAGAGTTAAATGAGACAACGCATAAACTCTAAAAAAATTGTCAAGAGAGTTAAATCAAAAGCAACACTATAGCATAATAATTGTGTTGAAATCTACAAATATTTTTTTTACTCTTGGATCCTTACTCTCTCTTTTTCTTTTCTTTCAATATATATTTATTTCCATTTAACTTGGATTCATTATTCTTTTTTTGTTTTTATTCTTTTTTCAATTTTGCAGTTGAAGACATAAATAAAGAAAACTAAATAAATTGAACTTCAAATACCAAAACTCATGATCAAGAAAAATAGTTAATTGGAACTACAATTAACATTAAAACATAAAAATAGATAATTTTTATAAGTCAAATGAGAAAATACACAATTTAAATGAAGAACACACAAAACACATAAAATTAAAAGCCCCATGGAATTGTATAAAATATTAAGGGTTTTACTCATAAAATTCTAAAAATAATGAACCAAACAAAATTTCAAAACAAAGCACAAAACAAAAACATTCAAGAAATTTTAGTTTTTTTAATGTGATAGAAAAATAAGATAAAAGAAAATATTCAAACTAAAGCCTTGTTCTAGATACCAAATGATATGATCTTGTCAAGCAAAGAGTACGCTCATTTCTAAATTTGAATCCTGAAGAGGCAAACCAAAAGTAAATTAAAGAAGAATGCAAAATAAGATAGGAATGGGAACATCATAATCTAGCAGATTGATAAGTCAAGTGAATATTCATCACAAAAGATTTTAATCTTTGGTAAGAATCAAAATTCTAATCCAAAAACCAAGAGAATCCTCTCTTAAAGAATGAAAATGCATAATGTGACTCAAACACTAGTGCAATAAGAGGAAACGACAGCGGTTATTTTTGACCTTTGGACGCGGTTCTTGAATCAAGGCATATACAGGCGAGGCAAAAAGTCTAGACTTTTATGCCTCGGTTATGAACCGAGGCATAAAGATGGATGATTTCGCTTCGGTTCATTGTGAACCAAGGCAGTATGTCAACCTCTACTACCTCGGTTGGGACCTGAACCGAGGCAGTAGGGCCTTTTTTTTTTTCGTGAGCCTTTATTGACAAGGTTAAACAGGTCTCGAACAGGGAAGAGGTCTCCGAAAGAGAAGAAACAATTTAGAGTTAATCAACCTTAAGAAAACAGTTGCACTAATAGCTGAGTTTCTTAGTTTGCTCCTGTGCTAGAAATTCTACTCAAATTCTTGAAATGATTGCACAAGAAAATCCAGTCAAATTCCCTTTCATAGAAATATCCAATAGCAAGAAATACCTTCATTGTTCTTGTCATCTTCATCTGTGATGAATGTTTTTGAATCATAGATGAAACCCCGTTCAAATCCCTAACCCCCAAATCCAGTCAAAACCCCGTTTAAATCCCTAACCCCCAATCGGATGACCAACAACCCCAAACCTCCTCCAACAGTCGCGAAGTCCCCAAACCTGCACCAATAGTAGCGACGTAGAGACGCTTTGCCGTGAAACTCCCTTGCGCCGCGGAGACGCTTTGTTGTGACCACGGTGCCTCCAAATCGCTTCCACTCCATGCGTGAACGAACCAGGAATAAGGAAGGAAAGGACGCCTCCTTGCTCGACGACGAGCCTCCACCCGAAATGTCGTTGTCGCCTCCTCGTGCCACCAACATTCGCGAATTCGAACCAGGATGAAGGAGAAGAAGAAGAAAACCCCATAAGTGAGAAATGCCTCATCCTCACAATAACCTGCAAAAAAAGGCAAGAAGCGAGAAAGGGAAGTCAGATCGAAAAGAGTAATAGGTGAAAGCAACCTTGATGGCGGAATCGGAGGATGCGGGGAGGGAATTGTCAGTTAGGGCATCAGCAGCCATGGCGAGCTTTCGCTTGAGAGGGTTGGAAGCGGGGGGTCTTGGAGGCAAGGGACTCTTGAACTTAGCGGGGGAAGGAATGACAAGATTGGGATCAGAGGGAGGGTCATTCTCTTTGGGCGGGTTTTGGCGGAGCTAGGAGAGGCGGTTGTGGTGGCCATAGTAGCGAGTGGAAGAAGCATGAAGTGCTTCATTTTGGGGCAGAGAGGAGAACGAAATGGGGAAAGAAGCGTGTGGAAGAAGAGTTCATTTTGGGGTAGAGAGAAGAATGAAATGGAGGAAGTGCACAACCCTTAGCTCGAGAGAAGTGGAGGCACCGTCGACTCCTTGGAGAAATCACCGGAGGTAGTGACAACGATAGCAGGGAGCACCAGCGGAGATGAAGAAAGTGCGAGAGAGAAAAGACGAAACGACAAGGAAGATAGAAACTGAAATCTGAATATGAACCTACGAAAGAACAACCAAAGCAATATCAAACCAAAGCAATATGCCTCGGTTCTTCAGATAACCGAGGCCTCAAAGCCTTTTGATTTCGGTTCCAAAGCAACCCGAGGTTGTTTCTCCTGGTCAGAACGCTCAAAAGGGGTTGCTGACTTGATGTGTTGCAGGTGTTTTGCAGGTGAGTCAAGCGTTTTACTTCAGTTCTGCTAGAACCCGAGGTAGTATCACCTTTTCACACAGTTTTCTGACCGTTTCAGACGAAAAAGTGGCATGGTAGGTGATGTTTAGGCACCGGTTCCCAGTGCAACCGAAGTTGTATCAGCGTTATGCACCGGTTCTGTATGAATTGAGGCCTATAAGGTCTCCATAATTGCAGATCTGCCACCGTATTTGGATATGCACCGGTTTGGTTTAGACAAATGTCTATTGTGCGAGTTTAAAGACACATTTTGTACTAGTGAAAAGAGGTTTACATTAGTTTTTGGTACCTCTCTATATATAGATAAATAAGTTTAAGAAAACTTAGAAGCCCTAAAATAAAGACCAAAGCCCAAAACACATAAAAATAACAAAAAACAAAAATTATAAACGCAGCGTCTAACGAAGCCCACTCATCCAACTAACACAAATTGGCATGCCTAGTGAATTTAACATTCTATAAAACTAAAATAAAATTACAGTTTATTTAATTTTCTAAATTATTCTTCAATTGTGCTTATGATCTTCGTGTTCTTTAAGTTTCCTCTTTCATGAAACATTATAAGATTCAATGATACATGATTTGATCTTTGACTTTGCCATAGATCATTTGAATTGCAAATGTTCTTCTTCAAGTTCTTCTCACATATGTTCAAGAGACTTCTCACATATGTTCAAGAGATAGTCACTATCATATTTAATTCTACAAATATAATCAATTCATCAAGATCCAAAAAATTTATCATGTTTCAAAGAGTTTTTAAGGTTTAAACATTTTTCAAGTAACTAGAATATTTATCCTTTGATAAATCTATATTAGTGATTTTAATAGGGTCCTTTAATAAATATCTCAAATTTGTATCAATATTCTTCATTAGCTTGGATCATATATATTTTCATCAAGAGTATAATCATTATTCTCAATCTCCTTGTTATCATTAGGAGTCATAATTATTTTCATTACTAACTACCTTCTTTTGAGTTAAGAGAATAATATTTGATGTTCAACAGGAGAAAATAGATAAAGAACAATATTCTAATATCCATTAAGGTTATCATGGAATCCATAATGGAGAAGATGATACTAATAGAAGAAGAAATACAATAAACAGTGTGAAATTGAATGATAATGTGATTCCATAAAAGAAAGTGAAAAACAAAAATTACAAGAAAAATGATGAAAAAATCAATCAAAAGAAATTTGAGATTTGAAATTCAAATAAATATCCAACAAGGAGAAATATTGAGAATATTTACTTAATATATATTTTTTATATATATTAGGAAATATTTCAGTTTTAGATATATCTTTCATATAAAGATAAAAATATATTTAATTATTATTTAGATTTTAAATAAAAATATATTTAATGAATAGGGAAAAATCAAGAAAAACAATGAATTTAGATTTTTTTTCATAAGTTTTTACATTTTTCTTTGTCGAATACTGATGTTTTAAAATATATTAAATATCTTTTTAGTATGTATTTTGAATGTTCAATATAGAGACAACACAAAACTAAGTTAACATAGAATTAGACAAGAAAAATAATGTTTCAAAATTAGAATTCTTCACCATTGAAAAAAAAATGGTAAATTCCTTATAAAAAATTGATGGTACTTTATAATTTAAAAGAAAAAAAAAAGTTTAAACCCTCGAATGATCCTCATATTTGTATGAGAATCTCAGTTGGGTCCTCATATTTGTATGAGAATCTCAGTTGGGTCCTCATATTTGAAACTGTCTTAATTGGGTCATAATATTTGTAAAAATGAGCCCAATTTTACTCTATCCGTTAAGTTGTCCCAGATGGCGTTAAGTTGAGCTGACGTGTTGCATAGATAATGTGTTGATGTGGATTTTTTTTATTTAAATAAATAGTGATTGACGTGGCACAATGCCTATTGTTTACTTTAATCGAATTAGGGATTTCATTTCTTTAGTGTGAGAATTAGGGATTTCATATTGGAATTAGGGATTTCATTTGCTCATTGTGAGACGAAGACGAAGAGGAACTGCAATCTTGGACAAGACGAAGAGAATCAAACCGATAGTTGATGTGAGTTAAGGTTAGTTAGTTTCTTTCATGTTTGGTTTTCTGTTTGGACGTATAAATCGTTCATGGGTTTTTGGTTTTACGAACAAGTGCGTCTTCGTTTATGGATGGGTTTTTGTGCTGTTGTGTATAACTATTTATAACGATTTGTGGTCCCTATTATGCATGTTCAATTGTGTTTTGTGTAGAGAATGTGGTCCCGATTTATTTTTTTCGAATAGTTTACAAGTAGTGGTCCCCTATCATCTGTGAGTGTTTCCTTAGTGGGAATGTTACTTTGTTCCCTTGTCCCCTGTCTGTGTGAGTTTTTGGTTAATGAGTGAGTGTAGTAATAATCATTCCCCCCCATAATGTATAGGAATTAAAAGCAACTTGTTGATATGGATGATGAACGTATTAAAGTTGTGGTCCACCATACTAGACATTTTGTTAGTGATGATAAGGATGGGAAGTTAAAATTTGATGGAGAGAGAGTAGAATGGTCTTGTGATCCAGACATGTGGAGCTATTTTGGCATAGTAGCTTCAGTGAAAGACTTAGGTCATATTGACGTGAAAGAACTTTGGTACAATAGAGGACGTTAGTTTGTGGACCCTGATAGGTTAGAATTATTAACTAGTGATAGTGGTGCCATGCATATGTTGAACATTGCAAGGTTAAATGATGAAGTTCATCTCCATGTGGTTCATAATACCATGGAACCAGAAATAATAGAAATGATTGATTGGGTTGATGCTCATGTTCATGATGAAGGTGATGTCGCAAGAGAAATGGTGGAGGGTGAAGTTGTTGGTGATGGTGAAGTTCAAAGAGAAATGGTGAAGGGTGAGGTTGTTGGTGATGGTGAAGTTCAAAGAGAAATGGTGGAGGGTGAGGTTGTTGGTGATGGTGAAGTTGAAAGAGAAATGATGGAGGGTCAGGTTGCTGGTGATGGTTAAGTTGAAAGAGAAATGGTGGAGGGTGAGGTTGTTGGTCATGGGGAAGTTAAAAGAGAAATGGGATATGGTGAGGGTGAAGACCAAGGTCATGATGTACAAGATGCTAAGGTCCATGATGTACAAGATGATGAGGTCCATGATGTAGAGGAGGCTGAGGTACATGAGGTACATGATTTTGAGCTTGAGGATTTAGGAGAGGATGATGATGTAGACGAGAGTGAGGATGAGGATGTACATGAGGCTGAGGATGTAGATGTAGATGATGCTAAAGAAGTAGATGAGGATGTTGATGAGGATGTTGAATGTGAGTATGTCAGTGAAGAAAGTCTAGTTAATGTTAGCATTCAGTGTGGCATTGAGACTTCTAAAGGAAATGTGAGAGCAAAACCTTCCACTCTAGTAGATGAGTGTTCACGGACAACTGATAATGATTCCATTGATGATGTCCGCGACTTGTCTGACATTGAGTGGCTGTCAAAGGAGTTGAATAGTGGAACAGATAGTGAGGACAATGATGATTCCATTAAGATCAATTTTCCCACTTTTAGTATGCCTAAAAGTTTGGGAGATTATAAGTGGGAAGTAGGAACCTATTTCGCTGAGAAAAAGAATTCACAGATGAATAAGGACTTATTCACTGAGTAATGGGAGAAATTTAAAATTTGTTAAGAATGACAAGAAGAGGGTTTCTGTAAAGTGTTTGGGTGGAAAAGGGAATTGCAAATGGTATGCGTATTGCTCCTACAAGTGTGGTGTCAAGGCATGGCAGATAAGAAAAGTGATTGATCATCACAGCTGTAGTAGAGATTTCAATGTAAAGTTGATGACTTCAAAATGATTGAGTGAAATGATGGAAAAAACTGTCAGAGAAAACCCTACTATGAAGGTGATTGATATTAGGGAGAAAGTGAGTAAGAAATGGAATATAGGAATTTCTAGAAATATGGCTTTTAGGGCAAGAGCCATTGCAAAGGATACTGTTGAAGGGTCATTCAAGGAACAATTTAAAAGAATTTATGATCATGGTCATGAGCTCCTGAGAACAAATCCAGGTTCAACAGTAAAAATCAAAGTTGAAAATACTAATGGTGAAGTAATATTCAAGAGATTTTATGCATGCGTGAAGGCATGCAAGGATAACTTCATTTGCTGCAAACCTATTATTGGGTTAGATGGATGCTTTTTGAAAGACAAGTATGGAGGAGAGTTACTAACACCAGTGGGAAGAGATGGAAACGAACAAATTTTGCCCATAGCATATGCTGTTGTTGAGGTAGAAAACAAAGACTCTTGGTTAACCAGATATTGGTTACCAAGGTAACTTTAATCAATAAATTAAGGTTTGTTTCCATTGATGATGACTACTTTGTTGTCAAATTTTATTCATCACAGGTGGTCAAGAGAAAAATTGTTTGAAGTCAAACACATTTCATAATTTGGAGAGCAATTTGTGATCAATGTTGACAAGATGGATTGCACATGTAGAAAATGGACAATTATTGGCATTCCTTGCACTCATGTCATTACTGCAATGAAATTCTTGAATATAAATGCATAAGACTACATTGGCCACTGGTTTAGGAAGTCTACTTATGAAGAGACCTACAACACAATGATTTATCCTATCAATGGTCAACATGTATGGGAGATTACATCATATCCAGATGTATTACCGCCAAAGAAGAGGACAATGCTAGGAAGACCCAAGAAAAAACGAAGACTGAAGGATTAGGAGTTGAAGAAGAATGACAGTGAATTAAGAAAAGGTGGGAACAGAAAAAAATGTGGCCTCTGCAAAGAACTAGGACACAACAAAAAATCTTGTCCACAAAGACCTCCACCAATACAAGTTTGTACAACCTAATGTACTCAACAAACAGATGTTCCTATTACTCAGGAATCCACTATGCTTACTACTGCCCAATGTACTGAAGCAACAGAAGTCACAATACCTCCAACAACACATGTTCCAATTACTCAGGAATCAACTATGGTTGTAACTGATGAATGAACTCATCTTTAATTTGTAGCAAATGTTAGCTCTTTCATTTTCAAGACACTCTTTTAAATATGATGTAATGTTCAATGTTCAAGGAACAATGTTTTATCAGCCGTCTGTAGTTGATGTATTTTAATCATGTAAGACAATGTTCTTATCAACTTTCTTTTGGTTATAACAGAATGTTTTATGTTCATTATTGACCACTGCTTATCCTTTATGTATTTTGATAATGTAAGACAATATTTTTATCAACTTTCTTTTGGTTATAAGAGAATGTTTTATGTTCATTATTCATCATTTATATTTATTGATTATTCTTGTATCATGTTCAAACTTATATTGCACTTGAATGAACATTATAATTAAAGAAATTAAATCACAAAGTATTAACCACTAATCACTCACCTTTATAAATAAAACAAAAATTAAAATTAAAAATACGAAATTATAATTTGTAAACTTGTTCTAACAAATCAACCAAGTTTCATCAACATCACTATTAAAATTACGTTAAAAACACATACAACGAAGACCATCCCCAATAACACCTTCAGCCACTTTTCTAGCTTCACAACACTTTTCTCTATAAAACCAATTTTCATCTTTCCAGCATCACCGTTGTCCATCGTCATCACACCCACTTCTTCATTTCTTGCACTTCCACTCCTTTCTTCTACATTCAACCCATTTCCTTCATTTGCTTCTTCACTGCATCACTGAAAGAAGTTGCAACCAAAGAAATCTTCACTCCCACCCTGTTCAAAACAACACACACTCCCTCGTCAAAAACCCAAAAAATTAAACAAACATTTGTGCTTATATTAAACTGACCTTGAAGTTAGGGCAACCCTAGAATTTTTTGCCCTTGTTTTTAGGGGTTTTCGCAACGCGAAACACTGCATTGAAACCGCAGAAGCAAGTGAGTTTTACACCCACCCTCCTAACACTACCACTGATGTGTTCGAAGTCCGAACCCAAACATTTGCAGGACGATGATGAACGAGACATTTCCGTAGCTGCACAGTGCTTCGAGAACCTCTTCTTCCCCACGACGAACACCACGATAAAACACTTTGGATGTGAGGGGATCCCTTTAAATGTTAGGGCTACGAAGGAAATGCAATATTTTTAATCCACATCACCCATTCAATTAAATGCACAATGCCACACCATTAAGAAAAATTACACATCAGCTCAACTTAACGTTGTCTGGGACAACTTAACGGATAGGATAAAATTGACTCATTTTTACAAATATTATGACCCAATTGAGGCAGTTTCAAATATGAGGACCCAATTGAGATTTCCATACAAATATGAGGACCATCCGAGAGTTTAAATAAAAAAAATGGAACTTGCAAAGAAATAGAGTGGAGCTTGAGAAAGAAAATTAGAAGGAATGATTCTCTTATTCTTTCACTTACTGTGTTGGATTGTTGAGTAATTGTTAGTTTTTATTGGGATTGATTGTAATTCCTTAGAGTCTTTAGTAGACTTTATTTATATATATTTCAATTGTGTATTTTCTATGATTTGATTTTGTTAAGTTGGATAGTTATATGAAAAGGTGGTTTAGTTTGAACCAAAGTCCAATCATACAACGACAAAGAAACGTGGGAACAAATTCTATGTGAAATATTTGAACTTAGAGTAAGATTTTAATTTGGTTATACAAGAAATTAGTCATTGATTAAGATTGTTAGAGTACACTTTCCTTTTCTTTTCTTTTTCTTTTTTTAGTGATAATTCCAGTTTCTCATTTTAAAAAGAAACACTGGGTTCTCTTATTAAAAAAAGATAAGCAATTTTAATTTATTTCTGCGTTTAGTATATATATATATATATATATATATATTTATATATATATATATATATATATATATATATATATTTATATATATATATATATATATATATATATATATATATTTATATATACTTTCTACGAGTTTTGTTTGAATTGAGGCTAAGACCTAAAAGTTTTTTCCATGCAGGCGTGGGCAGAAAGCATTGTTGTTCATCTACGAATCTGTCTAATAATAGAAGAGAATCGCTACATTTAAATTTGGCGTATATATGCAAATTAGATTTCTGTCTTCTCCGTTTTCGGGTAATAAAAAACAATAACATCAATGTCTGGAGTGGAACTCTGAAAGGGACTGGGATAGAAACATGGTTACTTTGGGAACAAGAACATTCGTTGAGAGAGTTACATGTGACCAATGATGTTCTGAATCTTAACTTGAGTTCCTTTCAGATGTAAACTTGCACAGTTATTAATGAGATTAACAACTATAAAATTGTTTCGTTAATGAGTTGGAGTTGCAGAAGAAGAGGGTCAAAGTAATTTGAATGGCTTTGACACTACTCTTAAGTAGTTCTAACAACTATTGTTGTTAAAATACAGCGACATTGATTCAGCTTCTCCTTCAATCAGATCATGTTGCTCCACCTAATCACATCCTTCAACTCATTCCTTGCTATAAATGTGCATTTCCATGTTCTCACATTTTCATCAATTCTCACTTCAAACTTTTACACAACATGGGTGTTTCGCTTGTTGGAATCTCAGTTTTTCTTCTGTCGTTGATCATATTTTGCATGTTTGAGGTTTCTCTGGCTGGCAGTACCAGACACTACCATTTTGAAGTACTTCCTCACAACAGTCATTACCATTTTGAACTTCTCATTGAATTGTTTTTTGTTTTTCTGTTGTTTGTGTGAGTGAGAAATTGAGTTATTGTGGTGACACAGATAAGGCACCAAAATGTGACAAGACTGTGCCACACAAAGAGCATGGTGACAGTGAACGGCCAGTTTCCAGGACCTCGCATTGTGGCAAGGGAGGGAGATCGTCTTCTTATCAAAGTCACCAACCATGTGCCCGACAACATCACCATTCACTGGTAAAAATAACTGTGTTTTGAGATCATAAAACAACAACTGTATTGATTTGAACATGATTGGCATTGTTTGAAAACCAGGCATGGCATTCGGCAGCTTCGATCCGGGTGGGCTGATGGACCAGCATACGTGACTCAATGCCCCATCCAAAGTGGTCAGACTTATGTTTACAATTACACTATCAGTGGCCAAAGGGGAACACTCTTTTGGCATGCCCATATTTCATGGCTAAGAGCAAGTCTTTATGGTCCTCTCATCATTCTTCCCAAACTCAATGCTCAGTATCCTTTTCCTAAACCCCACAAGGAAATTCCTATCTTGTTTGGTGAGCAAATTACCATACAAATCAATATCCTTTTCATAATTTGCATGAGCTATAATCATGCTTTCACATGATATCTTTTTCAGGAGAATGGTGGAATACAGATCCTGAGGCAGTCATAAAACAAGCCCTGCAAACTGGTGGAGGCCCAAATGTCTCTGACGCCTACACAATTAATGGACTTCCAGGGCCATTGTATAACTGCTCTCACAAAGGTATCACATTCTAATCAATCTAAATTTTACAACACAATTAAATAATCATCATCAGAACTAAATATCTTGATTCTTTGTATGATCTCATTGTTGACAGATACATTCAAGCTGAAGGTGAAGCCAGGGAAGACTTATCTCTTAAGATTCATCAATGCGGCTCTGAACGATGAGCTATTTTTCAGCATTGCAAATCACACAGTGACAGTTGTTGAAGCAGATGCAGTTTATGTGAAGCCTTTCACGACCAATACCCTCCTTATTGCACCTGGACAAACCACTAATGTTCTTCTGAAAACAAAGTCTCACTATCCCAACGCCACATTCCTCATGACTGCAAGACCATATGCCACTGGCCTTGGCACTTTCGACAACTCAACTGTGGCTGCCATTTTGGAATACAAAACCCCACTAAATACTCATCATTCATCTCCTTCAATTAAAAACCTTCCCCTCCTCAAACCTCTTCTCCCTGCACTCAACGACACTTCTTTTGCCACAAAATTCACCAACAAACTTCGTAGCTTAGCTAGCCCTCAGTTTCCGGCAAATGTACCACAGAAAGTTGATAAGCAGTTTTTCTTCACAGTAGGCCTTGGCACAACTCCCTGCCAGAAAAACCAAACTTGTCAAGGACCCACCAATGCAACAAAGTTTTCAGCATCAGTCAACAATGTTTCTTATATACAACCAACCACTGCTCTTCTTCAAGCACACTTCTTTGGCCAATCCAATGGAGTTTACACCCCTGACTTTCCAACTAAACCATTGCTTCCATTCAACTATACTGGGACCCCTCCAAACAACACCATGGTGAGCAATGGAACAAAAGTGTTGGTTCTTCCCTTTAACACCAGTGTAGAGCTTGTGATGCAGGACACCAGCATTCTGGGTGCTGAAAGTCACCCTCTCCATTTGCATGGCTTTAACTTCTTTGTTGTTGGTCAAGGTTTTGGGAACTTTGACCCAAATAAGGACCCAAAAAACTTCAATCTTCTTGATCCCGTTGAGAGAAACACAGTTGGTGTCCCTTCTGGTGGATGGGTTGCTATCAGATTCTTAGCAGATAATCCAGGTTGGTTACGTCATTAAATTTCATTTTAGTTCAAAAAGTATTTATTTTTTCATTGATAAATTATAAAAATATAAAAAAAAAGTAAGAAATGTAAGAAAATTGCATGTGTGCAGGGGTATGGTTCATGCATTGTCATTTGGAAGTGCACACAAGTTGGGGTCTTAAGATGGCCTGGCTTGTCTTGGATGGAAAGCTCCCAAATCAGAAGTTGCTTCCACCACCAGCTGATCTTCCCAAGTGTTAACAAACCCTAAATTTCTTCATTTTGTTTCATCATTCTGCCTCCTTTTTTGTTTCCCCATGCGCAATTGCTTCTAACCAGTTGCTTTTCATTAATTTTTTTTATTTTTTTTTTGCGTGAAAAGAGTTGAGGATTGACTTGAGGTTGAGTGTGATTTTTTCCCTTTCTTTAAGAGAAGAGATTTATTTATACACGGCGCCCCTTATCTACAAAATTGTAATTGATCCTTTTGAATGAAAATTCTTCATCAGAAGTATAGCACATTTGTTTCTTCCTTGTATTGTAAAAGTACACGAACCAAACACAAGATTGTTGAACATTGTTCTAGTTTCCTAATAAAGTGTAGAAAAAATTCATCATCAATTTAGATTTTTCAAAATCGAGCTTATATCCAATTCAAATCCCCCAAAATAGATTGGATCTAATCCATTATTAACTATTGAACTAATTTAGGGTTCTTAAATTCAATTTAAATTAGATTAAATTTATTTTGCCAATTAGATTAAATCTTATATTAGAACAACCTAATCTACCTAAAGTGAGATTGACAAGTAGCTTGTCATCGTCTTAACCTAAACTTAATTTGACTTAACTCAATCTAACTTATACATATGAATCTCACCTAAGCTTGACTCGACTTGAATTTGATAAAATTTGACTCAATTTGGACTCGACTTAACCTAGTCTCAGTTGGACTTGACCTAACCTAATCTTAGTTGGACTCAACTTGACATGGGTCCAACATAACTCGATTAAATGTGGTGCTAGGTTGATTCAACTTGACCTAAGTCCATACCGTGTCAATTCTACTTAATGTTAGATTAACCCAACTCAGCATGACATCGCTCCAACACATGCCCAACTTGACTTGGTTTGACCTGATCCAATCCATTTGGGTCCCTCCCAAACCTAATTCAACATAAAACCAAATAAATTTGGTTCAATCTTAGTCTAACCTGATTGGATTAGGCCTTATCTAAACTAAGCTCAACTCAATTGGGCATGGGTTTGATTAGACTCAAGATTTTTTTAATGAACTGCTTTACACATACACATCCATTCATTGAAATTGAATCTTATTTATTTTGTCCAAAGCTAATGATCATTTACACTATTTTTGTTTATGAAGACAAAACTTCTTTGATTAGAAAATTATAATAAGATAGTTTTAGAGCATATCATCTCGTGATCATATAGTTTATTTTCAACAATATATCCCCTGCTTGTTATGAAAAATATAAATAATGTTATGTTAAATGAAACATGTTTATCATTTTATCTTTATTCATATTCTTTGAACATGGTTTTGCAACATGTTAATGGTTGTAGCCTAGGAAAATAGAGGACAATTTTGATATTGGCATCAAAGAGATTTGTTGGTTGTGTTGTGAGTCAGAAGAAGTTGGTACAACTATAGTTTTCAAGGAACGACAAGGATTCTTGGCATCAAATTTTGCTCAACTTTTAATCAACATTTTATTTGTGATTTTTTTATACATTCCTCTAACTCTTTCTTTTCAATGTCTTAATGGAAAAGAATGGCCCTCATCTTCCGTTCAAGTTTGGGAAGAAGATATGTAGCTTGGTCTTGCAAAGAAATAAGTTTCCATGAATGGTAGACAAGGTAGAATGGACTTAAAAAATTGTTACATTACACTTATGCTATCGTATAACAAGATGGTCATACATGCATATATTATTTCTTCAAATCCACCTTCAGTATTTGAGGTTAATTACTTAATCTTTATATTTTCTCTTACAAAGCAACAATAGTTAAACAATTAAGGAAAAAATTAAATGGTAATAAGTACTACGAAATTTACAAACCTAAATGGAGGAAAGGAGAAAACCTCATTTTACGCAAGGGAAGGTGTGTTAGAGACAACAACATGAAGAGTCGAAGGTCACGACGTCGATGCCATGTGGAGAGAACATGAAGTGGAGAGAAGAAAATAATAATGTCAATGAATGAACAAAAACTAAGAAAGAAAGAACATGAAGAGAGGAGGCGTGAAAATGAAGAGAGGAGTCGTGAAAATGAAGAGAAGAAGAAATTAGGTATTAAGATTTTATGACACATGTGTCATAATACGTTTTGAATTTATTATGAAAATTTCACCACGTCGAATGTATTATGGCAAGTGGTGAACTAACATTCATAATAAGGCCTATTATGACAGGTCTTTCTAGAGTACATCATAATAATTCTCACTTTTATTACGAGAATGTCATCGGTCAGTTTATCATGAAAAGTAGATTTTGTTAGAATCGCTGCAACGGAATTATTAGTGTGGAACAAACCAAGAGGGGGGGGGGGGTGAATTGGTTATATACTTTTATTTTGCCTTTTATTATTTTTCTCTTAATTTTTCTTACTGAGCAGATAATTAAATATAAATGACAGAGTAAGGGAAAGAGAAAAATTGCACAGGTGATTTTATCCTGGTTCAGATCACTCGGATCCTACGTCCAGTCGCTTATCTCAAACAAGATAAACCTTTTTCACTAACACAAAACAGTTACAAATCTTAATCACAAAGAAAAACAATTTGTAAGAGTTTAGAAATACCACCTCTCTTGAAACCACAAGAGACGAACTTACACTTCCTTTGAATCTTCACAAAGGATGACCACCTCCTTCGAATGCTTCACGAAGGATGATTCTCTTCCAGGCCCTTCCTCGGATACACCAAGGATGAACAAGCTATTCCTCTGTCACCGAAGTAGCACTTCAGGACTTTGCAGACAAGAGTTTCCTTAGCTTCAACAATCTCACAGAGTTCTCAAAGAGTTCAGAGATCTTTAGCACAAGGGAAGAGTTGTTTTTGAGATAAAGAGTGAGCCATTTTATAGACTCAGCCTAATACTCTTCCATTCTTCAAAAACGGGCCATCTAACGCATATAATCGATTAACACAAGTATTAATCGATTAAAATGAGTACAACGGCTAGTTTTTCAAATCTGAAACCCACAACGGCTAGTGTTAATCGATTATTCTCAGGAATAATCGATTAACTAATCGATTATTATTAGCTTTAATCGATTATTACAATGGCAATTGGGTTTTCAGTGCCAGCCTCATTTTAATCGATTAAAACTGGGTTTAATCGATTAAGACGGCTTGTGGATGATTCTCAACAACAAGTAAATTAAATATAAATTACAAGAATCAACCCTAATACATATTTGAGCACTATTACATCAACTTTGATTATTATAAAAGCTTTATAAAATACAAAGATCTTCAATCTGTCTTTATGGATCTTGACTTGTGCAAATCTGTTCATCATCAAAACTTCATCTTTGATGTTTGCTAACATTCTCCCCCTTTCTGATGATGATAAAAAATTCTTCTGAGTTTAAAGCTTTTTAATAATATGAAACAACCATAACTCACGAAAGGAGAGATTAATAGAAAAATAACGAAATAAAGAGTTTAAACTATCTTCTCCTCCTTTTTGATCATAAGAAAAAAAATGGGCTCCCCCTTAATAAAAACAAAGTATGCATAGAAAAAGAAATGAACAACAACTTGTTATTGAATTTGAAAAAGAAGATGCATACAATCAGAAAGATAAACAACAAAACAAACAAAGAGGATCTAGAACTCATCACTTGCGTCACTATTAAAGTGCCTCTCTAATCCTGAAATCCTAGTGTCTAGATTCCTGAGATGAGTACATATTTCTTCGTGGCGAGTGTTTTGAATGTTCATCATCTCATTTTGGAGGCGAGCCATCTCAGTCATTTGTCTAGAGAGACTCTCTAGACTATATTCCTCATGCACTTGAGATGGGCCGGCAGCATGTGTGGGGTCAGGCATGGGGATATCCGCAGCTTCGTCTTCATTTTCTTGCCCACCAAGGGCATCCTCAGGGTGGATGTAGGAGAGTCCTTGTTTGATAAAACCCATTTGCCTCAGGGAGTTATCTCCAACCTTATGACGCGGAAGAACAGTCTCATAATGTTCATTTGTGACATCTACCCCTTTGTATTCACAAATTTGGGAAACAAGAAGAGGATATGGAAGAGGTGCAGCATCTAACCTTTTGGCCTTGAACATTATTGTCTGTATCAGGTGAGGCCAATTCAGTGGAATGCTCTGAAGTATTCCATACATAATGATGAGATCAGTCTCAGAGCATTGGGCATGATTTGACCCTCTAGGGCACAAAAGCCACACAATAAGGTAGTGCAAAAGGCGTTCTTCAATCTTGAGTCCACCAGCAAGGAAGAGACGAGCATTGTGTTGTCGAGGATTGTGGAGAAATGACTGGTACACCATTATCTTGTTGAATTGAGCAAAGTCATTTGGAACAAGTTGAGAATTTTCTAAAACAGGGACTTTTGCTACATTCGTCCAAATGTCATTGTCCAAGACAATGTCCACACCTTTCACCCTTGTTTGGAAGAACCCATCACGAACCTTTAAATTAAAATAGAAGATGCGAACAAGATCCGGATAGTACCTTCCACGGAGTTCCATTATGTGTTGAACTCCTTGTTCAATGATGAGATTGGGACAGGAGAAGTTGTAGGATGTGTACCAAGCGAGATCAATGAATTTCTATTTGATGAGCTTCCTTTCCTTCCAAAATTGTGAGAAAGACTGTTGATCTTGCTCATCGGAAAGCCACCCTTTTATGGTAGCATCTCTTCGGCGAACAGTACTCTCCGAAACTTCACTGGTCCTTCTTCTCCTTCTTCTTGAAGGTTCAGCCATGGAAATGGACGGAAAGCAAAGAATTTGGTGAGAGAAAGGAGAAGGCAAGAGGGATAAGCTCAAGATTGGTTCAAGTATGGAAAGTGGGGACCAAGTGGGGTTTAAATAGGCTCAAGAATGCTCCCCAACGTTTAGATTTTGGGATTTTGCCCGTTAATAGCCGTTGGCAACGGCTAGTTCAATGAAATCTGCAATATTTTTCGAAAAAAACAGTCTGGAGCGCATTTAATCGATTAAATTGGATTTTAATCGATTACATAATCGATTAATACTTGGAGTAATCGATTAATCCATTCGTAAATGTATGGATAATGCTTTTAATCGATTTAGACGCAGATTAAATACGTTAACCAATGAAAAATGCAATATTGAGTCCAAGAATGCCTATTTTACTATTTCTAATATGCCTGGATCTCTTTTAAGCTCAAAAAATCTATCCTTAGGCAATGCTTTGGTGAAAATGTCCGCTAATTGATGCTTAGAATCTATGAATTCCATTTCACAATCACCTTTTTGGACATGGTCTCTAATGAAGTGATGCCTAATTTCTATATGCTTGGTTCTAGAATGCATGATAGGATTTTTGGTAAGTTTTATAGCACTTGTGTTATCACACTTAAGCGGAATATGATCTAAATGAATATCATAGTCTTCTAATTGTTGTTTCATCCATAAGATTTGTGCACAACAACTACCCGCAACAATGTATTCAGCTTCAGTGGTTGATAAGGCTACACAGGCTTGTTTCTTAGAGTGCCAAGAGACTAAGGAACTACCTAAAAGGTGACAGGTTCCAGTAGTGCTTTTCCTATCTATCTTACAACCTCCATAATCAGCATCAGAAAATCCTACAAGACTAGGCTCAGCTCCTGAAGGATACCATAAACCAAAGGATGTTGTCCCCTTAAGATATTTAAGAATGCGTTTTACTGCAGTAAGATGAGACTCTCTAGGGCTTGACTGATACCTAGCACACACACATACACTTTGCATGATATCAGGTCTACTAGCAGTAAGATATAATAGAGAGCCAATCATACCTCTGTATTTGGTCTGACTTACCTCTTTACCTGTCTCATCTTTGTCTAAGTAGCAGGATGTTCCCATGGGAGTTGATGCTTCTTTAGCATTTTCCATCTCAAACTTTTTGAGGATTTCCCTGCAATACTTGGTTTGAGATATAAAGGTTCCTTTCTCCATTTGTTTGATTTGAAGTCCGAGGAAGAAGGTAAGTTCTCCCATCATTGACATCTCAAATTCACCCTGCATGGACTTAGCAAAATTCTCGCAAAGAGTTGCGTTAGATGAACCAAAAATAATATCATCTACGTATACTTGAACAATTAGAAAATGTTTTCCAATTCTTTTAATAAATAATGTTGAATCAATTTTTCCTCTGTTGAAACCATTTTCTACAAGAAAATTGCTAAGACGTTCATACCAAGATCTAGGTGCTTATTTTAAACCATATAATGCTTTCTTTAATTTGTAGATGTGATTTGGGTTTTTAAAATCCTCAAAACCAGGTGGTTGTTCAACAAATACATTTTCTTTGATATAACCGTTTAGAAAAGCACTTTTAACATCCATTTGAAATAATTTAAATTTCATTATAGATGCATAAGCAAGAAGTAGGCGTATTGCCTCTAACCTGGCAACTGGAGCGTATGTCTCATCATAATCTATACCTTCTTCTTGACTATATCCTTTTGCCACAAGCCTAGATTTATTCTTGGTGATGTTTCCTTCTTCATCCAGTTTGTTTCTGAACACCCACTTTGTTCCAATTACTTGATGAGTGTCTTTTTTGGGAATTAATTCCCACACTTGATTTCTTTCAAACTGGTTGAGTTCTTCTTGCATTGCGATACACCATTTTTCATCTTGAAGGGCTTCTTTAATATTCTTTGGTTCAATCTGTGACACAAAAGCAACATTCATACAATAATTTACAATATTACTTCTTGTGTTTACCCCTTGTGTGATATCGCCAATTATGTTGTCCAAAGATAATCCTCTAGGTTGTTGCCATATTTTATTTAAATCTTCATCTTGAGGATTGTCATGATTCTTCTCTTCATTTGTCTCCTTTGATGAATCTTCACTTGTTCCTGCATCAGATTCTTCTGACTCAAGAGGTTTTGCCTCAAGGTCCACAATTTCATCAAAAGTAACATGTATGGATTCCTCTATTGTGAGCGTTTTCCTATTAAAAATTCTATATGCTTTGCTTGTTAAAGAATAACCAAGAAATATTCCTTCATCAGCTTTTGAATCAAATTTTCCCAAATTTAGTTTTTCATTGTTTAAAACATAGCATTTGCATCCGAAAATTTTTAAATGGGAAACATTTGGTTTTCTATTTTTGAAAAGCTTATAAGGAGTACGTTTTAAAATAGGTCGAATAATCATTCTATTTAAAACATAGCAAGCAGTACTCACAGCATCAGCCCAAAATTGTTTAGGAACATTATTTTCATTTAACATAGTACGAGCAAGTTCCTCTAAGGTTCTATTCTTTCTTTCTACAACTCCATTTTGTTGGGGAGTTCTAGGTGAGGAAAATTTATGAGAAATACCATGTTCTTCACAAAAACTTTCAAATAATTCATTTTGAAATTCACCACCATGGTCACTTCTAATAGCTTTTATTCTTAGATCCTTTTCATTTTGAACTAAAACGGCAAACTTTTTAAATTCTTTAAAAGCTTCACTTTTAAGAGTGAGAAAGAAAGTCCAAGTGTATCTTGAAAAATCATCAACAATAACCAAAGCATAATAGTTTCCACCAAAACTTTTTATCCTTGAAGGACCAAATAAATCCATATGTAAAAGTTCCAAAGGTTTTAAAGTAGAAACAATATTTTTTGAATGAAAGGAATTTTTAACTTGTTTACCCTTTTGACATGCATCACACAATTTATCTTTTACAAACTTTAATTTAGGTAAACCAATTACTATATCTCTAGATATAAGTTTTTTTAATTGTTGCATATGTATATGAGCAGCACGCCTATGCCATAACCATGGGTTTTCTTCTTTAACAACTAAACATGAAATATTTTTATTTGATGCATTTTCTAGATCAATTAAATAAATATTATTATGTCTAACTCCTTTTAATGCAATTTCAGAAGAATCATTCTTAAAAATAGTGCAAGAATTCTTCTCAAAGGTTACCTTGAATCCTTTGTCGCACAGTTGACTTATGCTAATTAAGTTATGCTTTAGTCCTTCTACATATAGCACGTCTTTGATCATCAAGGTGTCTTTGCTTCCTATATCTCCTTTTCCAAGAATTCTTCCTTTGTTGTTGTCACCATAGGTAACAAAGCCTTGTTCCTTTTCTTTAAAATTTGTGAACTTCGTCTTGTCTCCTGTCATGTGTTTTGAGCAACCGTTATCGAGACACCACATGACTTTTCTTGATTTCTGTAATACCTGCAAAAGAAAGGAACAACCAAGCTATTTTAGGTACCCAACTTCTTTGTATGGGTTAGATTCAAATTACTTAGCAACCCAAACATATCTTCCACTAGAAACACCAAAACGTTTAATTCTGCATTTGTTTGAGGTATGGCCTTTTCTCATGCAGTAAAAACAGGATACAACATTTGTGTTTCTGTTAATCGTTCCTTTTTCTACCCATGCTCTGCGGGTTCTATATTTATTTTTAGGAACAAATTTCTTAACAGCTTTATTTTCAGAGATTTTACTACATTCTCCAGTGGTTGTATTTTCAGAAAAATATTTGAATTTTATGCAAGATTCACATTCATTATTAGCAATATATTTTTCTTTTTCATAATATAAAACTTTACTTTTCAAATTTCTGATTTCTTCTGCTTGATATAAAAATTTATTTTTCAAACTTCTGTTTTCTTCAGACAAATTTGTAAATTCGGTTTTCAAAGCATCATTTATTTTAGAGAGATTTTCAGAAGTAAACTTCAAATTTTCATTTTCTTCAAGAAGGTTGTCAAATTCAGATTTTAAATTTTTAAAATCCTTTTTCAGCTTTTTATGAGAAATATCTAATTTTTCAGATTCAATTAATAATGCAGCATATGTTTCATGCATTTCATCTTCATCAATGTGACTATCATTATCAGAATAGTGTGAACTACTTACTTGGCTGACATTATCATCATCTGTCATCAAACAGATGTTTGCTTCTTCATCTGAGTCGCTTGAATCTGAAATGGTCTCATTGTCGTCTTCCCAGGCAATGTAGGCCTTCTTTTTCTTGAAGAATCTTTTCTCCTTTTTGTCTTCACCCTTCTTTTGATTCGGGCAGTCTGCTTTTAGATGCCCCTTTTCTCCACAGTCGTAGCATCGGTAATTTGAGGAAGATACTTGATTATCTTTCTTTTCGTATCTAAATCTTCCTTTACCTTTAGACTTCATGAACCTGTTTAATCTTTTGATCACAAGACTTAAATTTTCCTCTTCATCTGAGTCTTCATCTTCCGATTTACTTTTGCTTCTCTCAACTTCCGACTTTAATGCCAAACTCTTCTTGTTGTTTTTGGCTTTTGCTTCTTCTTCATCAAGTCTTCCAAGATCTAGTTCATGTTCCCTCAACTTTCCAAAGAGTGCCGCCATAGTCATGGTGTTGAGGTTTTGTGACTCCGAGATTGCAGTCACCTTTGGTTGCCACGACCTGTCTAAAGACTTCAGGATTTTAATGTTAAGTTCATCGGTATCAAATGACTTACCTAGTCCAATGAGATGATTGACAATGTTGGTGAAGCGTTTTTGAACGTCTGAAATTGTTTCTCCTTGCTTCATCCGGAACATTTCATACTCTTGGATTAAGGAGTTCTTCCTTGCCCTCTTTACATCATCTGTTCCTTCATGCGTCACTCTGAGTACGTCCCACATTTCTTGAGCAGTTTTGCAGACAGAGACCCTGTAGAACTCATCAACAGTCAATGCTGATGCAATGATATTCCGAGCTTTTACGTCATTCTGAAATCTTTTATTTTCTTCAATGGTCCATTAACCACGGGGCTTTGGTTCCTGTGTATTGTTAGTAGGAATAGAAGAGCCAGACGCAATAACATCCCAAATTTCACAATCAATAGATTCAATAAATATTTGCATTCTTACCTTCCAGAATGCATAGTTCTCACCTGTGAATAGTGGGGGTCTATTGATTGATGCACCCTCTGCAAAGGTTTGATGTGATCCTGCCATTTGAATGACTATCAAAGCAAGCTCTGATGCCAATTGTTAGAATCGCTGCAATGGAATTATTAGCGTGGAACAAACCAAGAGGGGGGGGGGGGGGGGTGAATTGGTTATATACTTTTATTTTGCCTTTTATTATTTTTCTCTTAATTTTGCTTACTGAGCAGATAATTAAATATAAATGACAGAGTAAGGGAAAGAGAAAAATTGCACAGGTGATTTTATCCTGGTTCAGATCACTCGGATCCTACGTCCAGTCGCTTATCTCAAACAAGATAAACCTTTTTCACTAACACAAAACAGTTACAAATCTTAATCACAAAGAAAAACAATTTGTAAGAGTTTAGAAATTTTGATATTGGCATCAAAGAGATTTGTTGGTTGTGTTGTGAGTCAGAAGAAGTTGGTACAACTATAGTTTTCAAGGAACGACAAGGATTCTTGGCATCAAATTTTACTCAACTTTTAATCAACATTTTATTTGTGATTTTTTTATACATTCCTCTAACTCTTTCTTTTCAATGTCTTAATGGAAAAGAATGGCCCTCATCTTCCGTTCAAGTTTGGGAAGAAGATCTGTAGCTTGGTCTTGCAAAGAAATAAGTTTCCATGAATGGTAGACAAGGTAGAATGGACTTAAAAAATTGTTACATTACACTTATGCTATCGTATAACAAGATGGTCATACATGCATATATTATTTCTTCAAATACACTTTCAGTATTTGAGGTTAATTACTTAATCTTTATACTTTCTCTTACAAAGCAACAATAGTTAAACAATTAAGGAAAAAATTGAGTGGTAATAAGTACTACGAAATTTACAAACCTAAATGGAGGAAAGGAGAAAACCTCATTTTACGCAAGGGAAGGTGTGTTAGAGACAACAACATGAAGAGTCGAAGGTCACGACGTCGATGCCATGTGGAGAGAACATGAAGTGGAGAGAAGAAAATAATAATGTCAATGAATGAACAAAAACTAAGAAAGAAAGAACATGAAGAGAGGAGGCGTGAAAATGAAGAGAGGAGTCGTGAAAATGAAGAGAAGAAGAAATTAGATATTAAGATTTTATGACACATGTGTCATAATACGTTTTGAATTTATTATGAAAATTTCACCACGTCGAATGTATTATGGCAGGTGGTGAACTAACATTCATAATAAGGCCTATTATGACAGGTTCTAGAGTACATCATAATAATTCTCACTTTTATTACGAGAATGTCATCGGTCAGTTTATCATGAAAAGTAGATTTTGTTAGAATCGCTGCAACGGAATTATTAGCGTGGAACAAACCAAGAGGGGGGGGTGAATTGGTTTTGCCTTTTATTATTTTTCTCTTAATTTTTCTTACTGAGCAGATAATTAAATATAAATGACAGAGTAAGGGAAAGAGAAAAATTGCACAGGTGATTTTATCCTGGTTCAGATCACTCGGATCCTACGTCCAGTCGCTTATCTCAAACAAGATAAACCTTTTTCACTAACACAAAACAGTTACAAATCTTAATCACAAAGAAAAACAATTTGTAAGAGTTTAGAAATACCACCTCTCTTGAAACCACAAGAGACGAACTTACACTTCCTTTGAATCTTCACAAAGGATGACCACCTCCTTCGAATGCTTCACGAAGGATGATTCTCTTCCAGGCCCTTCCTCGGATACACCAAGGATGAACAAGCTATTCCTCTGTCACCGAAGTAGCACTTCAGGACTTTGCAGACAAGAGTTTCCTTAGCTTCAACAATCTCACAGAGTTCTCAAAGAGTTCAGAGATCTTTAGCACAAGGGAAGAGTTGTTTTTGAGATAAAGAGTGAGCCATTTTATAGACTCAGCCTAATACTCTTCCATTCTTCGAAAACGGGCCATCTAACGCATATAATCGATTAACACAAGTATTAATCGATTAAAATGAGTACAACGACTAGTTTTTCAAATCTGAAACCCACAACGGCTAGTGTTAATCGATTATTCTCAGGAATAATCGATTAACTAATCGATTATTATTAGCTTTAATCGATTATTATAGTGGCAATTGGGTTTTCAGTGCCAGCCTCGTTTTAATCGATTAAAACTTGGTTTAATCGATTAAGACGACTTGTGGATGATTCTCAACAGCAAGTAAATTAAATATAAATTACAAGAATCAACCCTAATACATATTTGAGCACTATTACATCAACTTTGATTATTATAAAAGCTTTATAAAATACAGAGATCTTCAATCTGTCTTTATAGATCTTGACTTGTGCAAATCTGTTCATCATCAAAACTTCATCTTTGATGTTTGCTAACAGATTTCACATATCATAATAAGTCCTCATAGAATCTATTTTTCCACTAGTGTTATCTCATATATACCTTCTTTTTCAAAATAATGATAACTTTTATCTTTTTAATCCCAAAGTTTATAAATTTATTCCACTAGTGTCAGCTTATTATGACATGTTATTATTCTCACTACAAAAAGAATATTTTTTAGGAAGGATTATTTTCCGGCAGTTTTATAAACCTCAAAAAATTTCTGGCGGTTTAAAACAAACCGCCCCTAACATTTAAATTTTTATTTTTAAAATAATTTTCAGTAACCTCTAAATAATTCCTTAATTATTCACACCCACCCCCTTACACCTTCATTCCTTTTGCACCTAATTTTGCTAAAAAAATTCCCTCAAACCCTAATACCTCCCCGTTGGCTTCATTTTCCTCAAACTACAATCTTCATTTCCATGTTGCCTTCATTTTCTCCCAAACCACAATCTTCATTTCGCTGCACCACAATCTTCATTACGCTGCACCACAAGCTTCATTGTTGGTTGAGCTCGTCTGGCTTCGTGTTGGTCTTCCTCTTTCTAGGCTGAGTGAGGTGTTCGTCTTCAACTTCAACTTCAACCTTTCTGCTCGATTCGTGGATTTTCCCGGTTAAACCTTTCGTCTCTCACCAAGGTATGCAAAGAAAAAGGTTTCTCTTCTTTTTAATTTATTTTCCAATCGGTTTCTACACCCACCCTCTTTTTCCCTTACTGTTCTCAAAATAGGGGAGAATGTTGCATTTCGTTATTCCATTTGGTGAAAGTAGTGTTTCAGTTTAGTTGAAGGGAGTCTTGTCTGATTGAAAAGTGTGCTTAAGTTACATGGTTAGGAAGCAAATTATTGTCTGATGTTTTAATTTGGAGATCTGGCATTTTGTTACATGGTTCTAGGTCATTTTTGAGTGATTTCTCAGTTCTAGTATCTGTTTTCTATTTTTGTTTCATTTTTTCTTTTTGCTATCGAACTTTTTGATTTTTTTTTAATAATTACTACTTGAGGTACTTTGAAGATAACCTTCATAGTTATGTTACTGGATCTCTTTTAGCCAAAATTGTAGTTGTCAAGTACTACTCCGGAGTGCTTTAGAATAGATTGATGAATTATTCAATTTAGATTTCTCTTCCTATCTCTCTTGTTTCAAAATGTGTGATGGCTTTGCCATTGTAGCTTTGCATGTTTTCTCTCTAATAAATTGTTTATTTCATCTAAGATATTTTAGTTAATATTTATATAGAAGTTTTAATAGTTGAGTTGCATTTAAATATTTGGTCAATGGAGCATGAATCATAGCATGAAAATGAGCAACCATGTATTTGTTGTTGAGATAATCTCATTCTCCCATGGGAGAGTGTGTTAATGGTGAGGATGATTTTGTTCACGAGGTCAAAAACTCTATTGATCCCATTATCATAGGTTTTGTTTGGAAGTGAGAATTTTGGACCTTAGCTTTTCATTTCAGAATGTCAAATGTCAAGAGCATCGTGGACGTGTTCGCAGTCTAGGTTTAGGTCCTTGCCTATCTAAAGTCTTTGGATTCCATGCTCGTTCTCATAGTGGATCATCTTCATCTACTCCTTCTAATGTTGAATTACAATTTCTTGTATCAAATTTACTTGGTTTGTTCCTTTTAAGATTAACATGTTAGGTATCATATTTCTCACTTTTTAAATAAATTTTTCTGTTATAGGTATCTTCATTGACTTCTTCTAATGTTGAATTACAATCTTAGGTTAATGAATATTTAATAAATATGTACTTTGTTTGTTCCTTTTAAGATTAACATGTTAGGTATCATATTTCTCACTTTTTAAATAATTTTTTATGTTATAGGTATCTTCATTGACATCACAAGTCAATGAAATGGAGGCAATGATAACACTTTTGTTGCAAAATCATCAAGGCTCACTACATTCACAATTTGCAATATTTCAACGATCATCGATAATAATTGTTAAATTTATTTGTATGATTTTTTTATTAAATATATTATCAACTAACTATTATGTTATATTGTAGGTATCTGATCAAGGGAGTGTGTCAAACAATGAATGTAATGAAGAAGAAGAAAATTAGATATTGTTATTGAATATCTTTGAGTCATATTTTTAGTATTGAACATTTGTATTCCATATTTGTATTGAACATCTATATTGAACATATGTAATGAAGATCTTTCTTTTTAATTTTTATGTATGAACAATTAGCTATATGAATGATATTAGGTTGAACAATGTCATTTATTTTATACAATATTATTCAATTTTAGTTCAATTTATTGTTTGTTTCGTCAATAAGACCACTTTTACAATAATCCAATTTTATTACAATCAAAAATGAAAAAAATGAATTGTGTACATTTCCGACGGTTTTAAAACCAAAGTTAACTAAACCATGCAAAATAGGAGCAGTTTTGAGAGAACCTCAGCTAGTTTCGGCGGTTTTTGAGTAACCCTGCTAATACCGGCAGTTTTCACAAAACTCCTGGAAATTCCGACGGTTTTCAGAAACCCCGCTAATAATGACGATTCTGGAAACCCCCCAAAAAAATGTGACGGTTTAGTAAAAAATCGCCAGTACTTACTTAGTTACGCAGGTTTTCCTAGCGGTTTTCCAACCGCAGAAAATGCGTTTTCTAGAGGTTAAAATTGCCGATATTTCCAAAGGTTAAAACAAGTAAATAAAAAGTGATGATAAATATTATTATATTTCTTTATATTTTTTAATTTAATAATTATTTAAGTCTAATCTATAATAACAATTTTTTTAAACATATACTTTAAACCAATGAGATTGTATTATATGTTTTAATAAGCAATATGTGAAGAAAAAGAATTAGGCTAGGGAGAAGGGTCAAGGCCTCTTATTTAGTAACCAGATTCCGTCATCTTGCTTTGGAGTTAGAGCATATATATTCATTTGTGCTCATTAATATGTAATATTATTAGAGTTGTTAGTTGGGTCCATTCCACATTATTTAACCCTGAACGGGCTTGGATCAAAAAGTTCACAAGAATAAAAGGTTCTTTAAAAGAATTCCCAAAGCTAAAATGCTTACAAAAGTTCTTATAGCTAGGATTAGTTTGTGAACTCTTTTTAAATATAAAAAATATTAACTTATTAAAATATATGATTGGATTTTTAGCTTACGGTTGTCTGTCTTAAACTTTTGTCTAGGATAAACTATATTGAATTTTTATCTAGATCAAACTGTCTTGACTTTCATTTTGAGTTTATTTGTCTGGACTTTTGATCTGGAGTGGTTAGTCACAACCTTTAGTTAAATTGGTCAATCTCGACCTTTGGCTTGTGTAGTAGGTCTCTCTTGACATTTGACTTGACACAAGCTTGTTTTGAGACTGTACGCAGAAATGTCTATCTCGAACTTTAGATTGGGTTGACCTGTTTCAACCTTTGACCTGGACCAACTAGTCTCGATTTTTAGCTTTGTGGGTCTGTCTCAACCTCAAGCTTGGGTTGTCTATATGGACCTTAGGCCCAATGCAACGAGTCTCAACCTTTGATTTGGTCTGACTTATCTCGACTTTAGCTTGACCTGACCTGTCTTGACCTTCGACTTGACTAGCCCGTCTTAACCTTTAGTCTAACTCGACCCGTTACCTTCAGCATGCCTAACTCAACTCAATCTTCATTTTAAACTGACTCGCTCCAATCTTTAGTTCATCTTAACCTTTGATCGGATTGGTTCGTCTTAACTTTCGATTCATCTAAAAAAATATATAGACTCTTCCTTTAATATATGTGACGTGAGAATAATGTAATTTTAAGACCTATTTTAAGAAACCATATTATTTGACTCAAATCACTTAGCAAAGTAGCTAATAATTATATGTCTTCTGATGACTATATCCCCGGACATAAAATTCAAGCTTAGAGGGAATTCCGTGTTTCCCATGTCTCCGGATGTCTCCGGACAAAAACTAATCCTCTTGTTACAACGACATCCTCCTTGAAAATGAAAAATTGTATTCAAATGCTCCAATTAGATCCTCAATCATTTTCAAGGGATGAGTTTGTAATAACATGTTTTTAAGTTAATTCAGAAAGTTATTCGACCCTTCGGAGTATCAGTAAGAAACCAAAAAGACTTTGAAATCATATGTTACGAACCAAAAACAAAAATGTAGGCTTCAACTTAAATTTTTTGAATAATAATTTTATTTATTTTTTTCTTATATATTGTTATTTTGGTTTTATTTAGGACTTTAAACTCGACATTTAATTTTTTTTCATTAGAATTGAGAGATAATTTGAAATAGTTTGAATTTAAATGAGATTTGAAGACAAAAGATTGGGTGAAGAAATGGTGAATGTTGAAGTTTTGGATCATGCGAACAAGATTTTTTAAACGTTATGCGAAGAAGATTTAATATAAAAAATTTATAAAACATTTTATAAAATGACAATAAAAATAACCAACTTGGTTGGTTAAATTTATTATATTGGTTATTAATACTTTTTCTTTTTAATATAGGTTTAATATATACTTTTTTCTATTTTCGATGATTTTGTTCCAGGCCATTTTTTTAGTATTCAAGGTGGTTCTAATATTTGTAATTTATCTTTATTTTTGGTCTTTTTCATAATGTCATCTAAATAGTTCATGGTTTTTAAAGTTTTTTAAATATTTTATTATCTTTTTTGTATTTTTTTAATTTAAAAAAGTTGTCCATGTGTTATGTCAATATTGTGTCATATGATAATGTCAGTGTCACATGTCAAGACAATATTAGCTCCACATACAAGTCAGTATTGGTGTCAAGCGTCAATATCTTCTACTCAATTCAGTTCCAATTTTGATTATTTTTGTTCAATTTAGTCCTAATTTTTGTTAATTTTATTCAATCTAGTTTCAATTTTGTCTTTCTCTAAATTGATATTAAATTTAATTTTATTAAAATTCACATTTTTATTAAATATTTTCATTATTATTAAACCAGCTCTAACTATATTATTGGAATATAGTTATTATATTTATGTTTGATTTTTTTATAGGTAAACAACAGGATTAGAGTTGATTAAAAAACAATAAAAGATTATTCTTCTAATTTTAAAAACAGTAAATTACAATTTTCCTTCTAATTTTAAAAATGAATTAGAATTTTTCTTATAATTTTAAAAATAATGAAGAATTTTTCATATAATTTTAAAATGAAGAAATTTTCTTCTAATTTAAAAGTAATGAAGAATTTTTTTTCTAATTTTGAAAATAATTAAAAGTTTTAAACTTCTAATTTTGAAAATATTTTCTTCTTATAAACTTCTAAAATAAAAAATCATGAACTGATGCATGGTACGCACTATTTATCTATGATTAACGGTTTAAATTGTATCATGACCAAATAGAATATAAATTACTAAAATTATAATTGAACACTAAAAAAATGAATTCCATATTGAACAAAAATCGAGAAAATAGGGATAAAAATAGTATTAAACCATGTATTTATATTGATTGAATTTTAGTTAAGCTTGTAGAATAGATATTTTTTTTCTTATAAAAAGACAGAGTCATTCCAACATATTATTATGGTTTTGAAATCAGTTATTGATGGGAAAAAGACGGAGTTAAGCTTGTACATATTTATTAAATATTCATTAACCTGAGATTGTAATTCAACACTAGAAGAAGTCAATGAAGATACCTATAACAGAAAAATTTATTTAAAAAGTGAGAAATATGATACCTAACATGTTAATCTTAAAAGGAACAAACCAAGTAAATATGATACATGAGATTGTAATTCAACATTAGAAGGAGTAGATGAAGATGATCCACTATGAACGAGCATGGAATCCAAAGACTTTAGATGGGCAAGGACCTAAACCTAGACTGCGAACACGTCCACGATGCTCTTGACTTCCTGGAACATGAGCCAATGAATCTGAATTTGATATTTCTTTTGATTGAGACGATGTTGTAGATTCATATGTTTGAAATTTTTTCCTACATACAACGTAATCAATGATGCCAACATTAAAAACATTACAAGAGACAAACTATATTGAGTTGGCAGCAGTATGCGTCTTTGGGAGAATCCTATATTGAGTTGTTCCTATATTGAGTTGGCAACAATAACTTATATTTAAACTTAAGAGGTGTGCAAAAACAATAGCAAGAACTGAAGCTACAACGTATAGTAAAATGTGGCCTAAAGTCCATATATGCATTAAGGAAAGACTTAAGAAAATTTTGCATGCTTTGGAGGGAAGGAAATTTACTTTAAGATCAAGGTATACTGGAATGTCACATTATTTTACTTTAAGATATCAAAATTTGGGTCTGAAAAGCCTAGCATAAGATCACTAAAGAGATACACCATGAATTGCCAACCAATTCTACAACTAAGCTCACGGTTAACCACCTTAATCACACATACCATGCATGAACCACTTGTATGAACTTATTCTGATTTATCATGTTAATTTAGATCAGTACTAGGTTAAGTCTTTCTCAAGTGTCAATTAAAAACTAAAGTGGATTCCAATTAAACATTAAAGAACTCTAAAAAGGAAAAATATGTATCTAATAGGTTGACTAAAGATACGCGTGACATATGGTTCTGCACTCAAAGTCCAAGAAAGAAAAAAAAAAACTCTACAGCTCCTAGCATGTATGTTCAACCAAGAAGTTCATATCACCTTACGTTCTCTCCTTATTTTTCTTATTGTTTCGTTAATGTTTGCTTAAGATCTGAAAATATTTCTTAAACATTATAACTACTTTTGACAATAACTAATAAGATTGCTGACAATAATTTTGGAACACATTCTAATTCTATTGAACTCCATAACAATGGTCTAGTTGTTGAAGTTTCCTATTAAAATTTATAGGATACATGTTTGGTACACTCCTCCCTTTTGGTGCATTTTATAAACAACCTCTGAGCTGATTCAAATTTGGCATTCTGAAATGAAAAGCTAAGGTCCAAAATTCTCACTTCCAAACAAAACCTATGATAATGAGATCAATAGAGTTTTTGACGTCGTGAACAAAATCATCCTCACCATTAACACACTCTCCCATGGGAGAATGAGATTATCTCAGCAGCAAATACATGGTTGCTCATTTTCATGCTATGATTCATGCTCCATTGACCAAAAATTTAAATGCAACTCAACTATTAAAAATAAAAAATAAAAACCTTTACAAATTTAGGACCCACTGATCCAGGATTAAAGGAACTTCTATATAAATATTAACTAAAATATCTTAGATGAAATAACAAATTTATTAGAGAGAAAACATGCAAAGCTACAACGGCGAAGCCATCACACATTTTGAAATAAGAGAGATAAGGAGAGAAATCTAAATTGAATAATTCACCAATTTATTCTAAAGCGCCATGCAGTCGTAGTTGACAACTACAATTTTGGCTAAAAGAGATCTAGTAACATAACTATGGAGGTTATCTTCAAAGTACCTCAAGTAGTAATTATTAAACAAAAATTAAAAAGTTCGACAGCAAAAATAAAAAATGAAACAAAAATAGAAAACAGATACTAGAACTGAGAAATCACTCAAAAATGACCTAGAACCATGTAACAAAAATACCAGATCTCCAAATTAAAACATCAGACAATAATTTGCTTCCTAACCATGTAACTCAAGCACACTTTTCAATCAGACAAGACTCCCTCCAACTAAACTGAAACACTACTTTCACCAAATGGAATAACGGAATGCAACATTCTCCCCCATTTTGAGAACAGTAAGGGAAAAAGAGGGTGGGTGTAGAAACCGATTGGAAAATAAATTAAAAAGAAGAGAAACCTTTTTCTTTGCATACCTTGGTGAGAGACGAAAGGTTTAACCGGGAAAATCCACGAATCGAGCAGAAAGGTTGAAGTTGAAAACGAACACCTCACTCAGCCTAGGAAGAGGAAGACCAACACGAAGCCAGACGAGCTCAACCAACAATGAAGCTTATGGTGCAGCGTAATGAAGATTGTGGTGCAGGAAATGAAGATTGTGGTTTGGGAGAAAATGAAGGCAGCACGAAAATGAAGATTGTAGTTTGAGGAAAATGAAGCCAACGGGGAGGTATTAGGGTTTGAGGGAATTTTTTTAGCAAAATTAGGTGCAAAAGGAATGAAGGTGTAAGGGGGTAGGGGTGAATAATTAGGGAATTATTTAGGGGTTACTGAAAATTATGTTAAAAATAAAAATTTAAATGTTAGGGGCGGTTTGTTTTAAACTACCAGAAATTTTTCGAGGTTTATAAAACTGCCGGAAAATAATCCTTCCTAAAAAATATTCTTTTTGTAGTGAGAATAATAACATGTCATAATAAGCTGACACTAGTGGAATAAATTTATAAACTTTGGGATTAAAAAGACAAAAGTTATCATTATTTTGAAAAAGAAGGTATATATGAGATAACACTAATGGAAAAATAGATTCTATGAGGACTTATTATGATATGTGAAATCTACTTTTCATGATAAACTGACCGATGACATTCTCGTAATAAAAGTGAGAATTATTATGATGTACTCTAGAAAGACCTGTCATAATATGCCTTATTATGAATGTTAGTTCACCACTTGCCATAATACATTCGACGTGGTGAAATTTTCATAATAAATTCAAAACGTATTATGACACATGTGTCATAAAATCTTAATACCTAATTTCTTCTTCTCTTCATTTTCACGACTCCTCTCTTCATTTTCACGCCTCCTCTCTTCATGTTCTTTCTTTCTTAGTTTTTGTTCATTCATTGACATTATTATTTTCTTCTCTCCACTTCATGTTCTCTCCACATGGCATCGACGTCGTGACCTTCGACTCTTCATGTTGTTGTCTCTAACACACCTTCCCTTGCGTAAAATGAGGTTTTCTCCTTTCCTCCATTTAGGTTTGTAAATTTCGTAGTACTTATTACCATTTAATTTTTTCCTTAATTGTTTAACTATTGTTGCTTTGTAAGAGAAAATATAAAGATTAAGTAATTAACCTCAAATACTGAAGGTGGATTTGAAGAAATAATATATGCATGTATGACCATCTTGTTATACGATAGCATAAGTGTAATGTAACAATTTTTTAAGTCCATTCTACCTTGTCTACCATTCATGGAAACTTATTTCTTTGCAAGACCAAGCTACATATCTTCTTCCCAAACTTGAACGGAAGATGAGGGCCATTCTTTTCCATTAAGACATTGAAAAGAAAGAGTTAGAGGAATGTATAAAAAAATCACAAATAAAATGTTGATTAAAAGTTGAGCAAAATTTGATGCCAAGAATCCTTGTCGTTCCTTGAAAACTATAGTTGTACCAACTTCTTCTGACTCACAACACAACCAACAAATCTCTTTGATGCCAATATCAAAATTGTCCTCTATTTTCCTAGGCTACAACCATTAACATGTTGCAAAACCATGTTCAAAGAATATGAATAAAGATAAAATGATAAACATGTTTCATTTAACATAACATTATTTATATTTTTCATAACAAGCAGGGGATATATTGTTGAAAATAAACTATATGATCACGAGATGATATGCTCTAAAACTATCTTATTATAATTTTCTAATCAAAGAAGTTTTGTCTTCATAAACAAAAATAGTGTAAATGATCATTAGCTTTGGACAAAATAAATAAGATTCAATTTCAATGAATGGATGTGTATGTGTAAAGCAGTTCATTAAAAAAATCTTGAGTCTAATCAAACCCATGCCCAATTGAGTTGAGCTTAGTTTAGATAAGGCCTAATCCAATCAGGTTAGACTAAGATTGAACCAAATTTATTTGGTTTTATGTTGAATTAGGTTTGGGAGGGACCCAAATGGATTGGATCAGGTCAAACCAAGTCAAGTTGGGCATGTGTTGGAGCGATGTCATGCTGAGTTGGGTTAATCTAACATTAAGTAGAATTGACACGGTATGGACTTAGGTCAAGTTGAATCAACCTAGCACCACATTTAATCGAGTTATGTTGGACCCATGTCAAGTTGAGTCCAACTAAGATTAGGTTAGGTCAAGTCCAACTGAGACTAGGTTAAGTCGAGTCCAAATTGAGTCAAATTTTATCAAATTCAAGTCGAGTCAAGCTTAGGTGAGATTCATATGTATAAGTTAGATTGAGTTAAGTCAAATTAAGTTTAGGTTAAGACGATGACAAGCTACTTGTCAATCTCACTTTAGGTAGATTAGGTTGTTCTAATATAAGATTTAATCTAATTGGCAAAATAAATTTAATCTAATTTAAATTGAATTTAAGAACCCTAAATTAGTTCAATAGTTAATAATGGATTAGATCCAATCTATTTTGGGGGATTTGAATTGGATATAAGCTCGATTTTGAAAAATCTAAATTGATGATGAATTTTTTCTACACTTTATTAGGAAACTAGAACAATGTTCAACAATCTTGTGTTTGGTTCGTGTACTTTTACAATACAAGGAAGAAACAAATGTGCTATACTTCTGATGAAGAATTTTCATTCAAAAGGATCAATTACAATTTTGTAGATAAGGGGCGCCGTGTATAAATAAATCTCTTCTCTTAAAGAAAGGGAAAAAATCACACTCAACCTCAAGTCAATCCTCAACTCTTTTCACGCAAAAAAAAAATAAAAAAAATTAATGAAAAGCAACTGGTTAGAAGCAATTGCGCATGGGGAAACAAAAAAGGAGGCAGAATGATGAAACAAAATGAAGAAATTTAGGGTTTGTTAACACTTGGGAAGATCAGCTGGTGGTGGAAGCAACTTCTGATTTGGGAGCTTTCCATCCAAGACAAGCCAGGCCATCTTAAGACCCCAACTTGTGTGCACTTCCAAATGACAATGCATGAACCATACCCCTGCACACATGCAATTTTCTTACATTTCTTACTTTTTTTTTATATTTTTATAATTTATCAATGAAAAAATAAATACTTTTTGAACTAAAATGAAATTTAATGACGTAACCAACCTGGATTATCTGCTAAGAATCTGATAGCAACCCATCCACCAGAAGGGACACCAACTGTGTTTCTCTCAACGGGATCAAGAAGATTGAAGTTTTTTGGGTCCTTATTTGGGTCAAAGTTCCCAAAACCTTGACCAACAACAAAGAAGTTAAAGCCATGCAAATGGAGAGGGTGACTTTCAGCACCCAGAATGCTGGTGTCCTGCATCACAAGCTCTACACTGGTGTTAAAGGGAAGAACCAACACTTTTGTTCCATTGCTCACCATGGTGTTGTTTGGAGGGGTCCCAGTATAGTTGAATGGAAGCAATGGTTTAGTTGGAAAGTCAGGGGTGTAAACTCCATTGGATTGGCCAAAGAAGTGTGCTTGAAGAAGAGCAGTGGTTGGTTGTATATAAGAAACATTGTTGACTGATGCTGAAAACTTTGTTGCATTGGTGGGTCCTTGACAAGTTTGGTTTTTCTGGCAGGGAGTTGTGCCAAGGCCTACTGTGAAGAAAAACTGCTTATCAACTTTCTGTGGTACATTTGCCGGAAACTGAGGGCTAGCTAAGCTACGAAGTTTGTTGGTGAATTTTGTGGCAAAAGAAGTGTCGTTGAGTGCAGGGAGAAGAGGTTTGAGGAGGGGAAGGTTTTTAATTGAAGGAGATGAATGATGAGTATTTAGTGGGGTTTTGTATTCCAAAATGGCAGCCACAGTTGAGTTGTCGAAAGTGCCAAGGCCAGTGGCATATGGTCTTGCAGTCATGAGGAATGTGGCGTTGGGATAGTGAGACTTTGTTTTCAGAAGAACATTAGTGGTTTGTCCAGGTGCAATAAGGAGGGTATTGGTCGTGAAAGGCTTCACATAAACTGCATCTGCTTCAACAACTGTCACTGTGTGATTTGCAATGCTGAAAAATAGCTCATCGTTCAGAGCCGCATTGATGAATCTTAAGAGATAAGTCTTCCCTGGCTTCACCTTCAGCTTGAATGTATCTGTCAACAATGAGATCATACAAAGAATCAAGATATTTAGTTCTGATGATGATTATTTAATTGTGTTGTAAAATTTAGATTGATTAGAATGTGATACCTTTGTGAGAGCAGTTATACAATGGCCCTGGAAGTCCATTAATTGTGTAGGCGTCAGAGACATTTGGGCCTCCACCAGTTTGCAGGGCTTGTTTTATGACTGCCTCAGGATCTGTATTCCACCATTCTCCTGAAAAAGATATCATGTGAAAGCATGATTATAGCTCATGCAAATTATGAAAAGGATATTGATTTGTATGGTAATTTGCTCACCAAACAAGATAGGAATTTCCTTGTGGGGTTTAGGAAAAGGATACTGAGCATTGAGTTTGGGAAGAATGATGAGAGGACCATAAAGACTTGCTCTTAGCCATGAAATATGGGCATGCCAAAAGAGTGTTCCCCTTTGGCCACTGATAGTGTAATTGTAAACATAAGTCTGACCACTTTGGATGGGGCATTGAGTCACGTATGCTGGTCCATCAGCCCACCCGGATCGAAGCTGCCGAATGCCATGCCTGGTTTTCAAACAATGCCAATCATGTTCAAATCAATACAGTTGTTGTTTTATGATCTCAAAACACAGTTATTTTTACCAGTGAATGGTGATGTTGTCGGGCACATGGTTGGTGACTTTGATAAGAAGACGATCTCCCTCCCTTGCCACAATGCGAGGTCCTGGAAACTGGCCGTTCACTGTCACCATGCTCTTTGTGTGGCACAGTCTTGTCACATTTTGGTGCCTTATCTGTGTCACCACAATAACTCAATTTCTCACTCACACAAACAACAGAAAAACAAAAAACAATTCAATGAGAAGTTCAAAATGGTAATGACTGTTGTGAGGAAGTACTTCAAAATGGTAGTGTCTGGTACTGCCAGCCAGAGAAACCTCAAACATGCAAAATATGATCAACGACAGAAGAAAAACTGAGATTCCAACAAGCGAAACACCCATGTTGTGTAAAAGTTTGAAGTGAGAATTGATGAAAATGTGAGAACATGGAAATGCACATTTATAGCAAGGAATGAGTTGAAGGATGTGATTAGGTGGAGCAACATGATCTGATTGAAGGAGAAGCTGAATCAATGTCGCTGTATTTTAACAACAATAGTTGTTAGAACTACTTAAGAGTAGTGTCAAAGCCATTCAAATTACTTTGACCCTCTTCTTCTGCAACTCCAACTCATTAACGAAACAATTTTATAGTTGTTAATCTCATTAATAACTGTGCAAGTTTACATCTGAAAGGAACTCAAGTTAAGATTCAGAACATCATTGGTCACATGTAACTCTCTCAACGAATGTTCTTGTTCCCAAAGTAACCATGTTTCTATCCCAGTCCCTTTCAGAGTTCCACTCCAGACATTGATGTTATTGTTTTTTATTACCCGAAAACGGAGAAGACAGAAATCTAATTTGCATATATACGCCAAATTTAAATGTAGCGATTCTCTTCTATTATTAGACAGATTCGTAGATGAACAACAATGCTTTCTGCCCACGCCTGCATGGAAAAAACTTTTAGGTCTTAGCCTCAATTCAAACAAAACTCGTAGAAAGTATATATAAATATATATATATATATATATATATATAAATATATATATATATATATATATATATATATATATAAATATATATATATATATATATATATATATATACTAAACGCAGAAATAAATTAAAATTGCTTATCTTTTTTTAATAAGAGAACCCAGTGTTTCTTTTTAAAATGAGAAACTGGAATTATCACTAAAAAAAGAAAAAGAAAAGAAAAGGAAAGTGTACTCTAACAATCTTAATCAATGACTAATTTCTTGTATAACCAAATTAAAATCTTACTCTAAGTTCAAATATTTCACATAGAATTTGTTCCCACGTTTCTTTGTCGTTGTATGATTGGACTTTGGTTCAAACTAAACCACCTTTTCATATAACTATCCAACTTAACAAAATCAAATCATAGAAAATACACAATTGAAATATATATAAATAAAGTCTACTAAAGACTCTAAGGAATTACAATCAATCCCAATAAAAACTAACAATTACTCAACAATCCAACACAGTAAGTGAAAGAATAAGAGAATCATTCGTTCTAATTTTCTTTCTCAAGCTCCACTCTATTTCTTTGCAAGTTCCATTTTTTTTATTTAAATCCTTGGATGGTCCTCATATTTGTATGGAAATCTCAATTGGGTCCTCATATTTGAAACTGCCTCAATTGGGTCATAATATTTGTAAAAATGAGTCAATTTTATCCTATCCGTTAAGTTGTCCCAGACAACGTTAAGTTGAGCTGATGTGTAATTTTTCTTAATGGTGTGACATTGTGCATTTAATTGAATGGGTGATGTGGATTAAAAATATTGCATTTCCTTCGTAGCCCTAACATTTAAAGGGATCCCCTCACATCCAAAGTGTTTTATCGTGGTGTTCGTCGTGGGGAAGAAGAGGTTCTCGAAGCACTGTGCAGCTACGGAAATGTCTCGTTCATCATCGTCCTGCAAATGTTTGGGTTCGGACTTCGAACACAGCAGTGGTAGTGTTAGGAGGGTGGGTGTAAAACCCACACTAGTAAAAAATTGGGTTTTTACAGCGCACATTATGCCACGGTTACAAGGAAACCGCAGCATAATGGTGCGCGGTGGCAGTTTTGTAAATAAATCGAACACATATGCCGCGGTTCGGATCAGAACCGCAACATATACTCCAGTCAAACGCCACGTGTGAATAAAAAATTAAATAACAGCGGTATATGCCGCGGTTGTCCAGAGAACCGCGGCATATACAACTGCCAATTAATTGCAGGTGCTGACTGGGTCAGAGAATTTCAAACGTTACTGAGGTATATGCCGCGGTTATCCAGAGAACCGTGGCATATACCCCTGTAACTTCTCAACTTCTCTGCCAGTCAGAGAATTTCAGAAGTTACAGGGGTATATGCCGCGGTTCCGCAGAGCAACCGCGGCATATACCCCTGAAATTCCCCATAAGGCAGTTGGGCAGACAGTTGTGTTCAGCACGTTACATGGGTATATGCCGCGGTTCTAGGAGCAACCGCGACATATTCGCCTATCTGAAATTAATTTAATATGTATTTGAAATATTTCGAGGTATATGCCGCGGTTGCCCGCTGAACCGCGGCATATAGTTTGAAAATAATTTCAAAAATGCCATTTAGGATTATTTATTTAATCAGTATATGCCGCGGTTGCTTGTGAAACCGCGGCATATAGCCCTTTTATACCGCGGTTAAGTAGGGAACCGCGGTAGATTCCCCCGTTCAGAGTTAAAAAACAAAACTTCGAATAGTGATCGTCTTCTTCGCGCTGCTCTGTTCGCGTTTTCTTCTCCTCCGACAGCCATCATCTCAGGTACGCGTTTCTGCACCGTTTAAACTTGAAATTATTCGGTCCTTTCTCATTTGTGACGTGTTTGAAACAATTTTAGCCGATCAAAAGCGTTTGAAACTCGTCATTCCCTCTCCGCTGCGATTTTGTTTTCTTTGCACCAAGCGTTTTCGCCGTTCCTCTTCCAGGTATTTATGCCCTTTTGCATTCTTAACGTGATTTCTTCATTAGTTTTTGCATAAAGCTATAGATTTGGTAATGTATGAAGTTTCTATAATTTTGGTAATGTATGGTATAATTTTTGCTTTAATTTTGATAATGCATGAAATTGTTATAGTTTTGGTAATGTATGGTATGATTTTTGCTATAGTTTTGGTAATGTGTGTTGTAGTTCTTGTATGAAATTGCAAGTTTGATTTTTAGTAGCTTATCTTTTTATGTAATATTTAGGAATATGGATCGAAATTGGATTAATTTACCACGTATTAGTGCTGAGTACGAGAGAGGTGTAGAGGAATTTATACAATTTGCGCAACGTAATGAGGGGAGAAGTGATGATGAAGTGAAGTTTAGATGTCCTTGTGTGAACTGTTTGAATGGGAGAAAGTTGAACGCAACTCAAATTAGAGAACATCTTATATGTGATGGTTTTCTAAGATGCTATACAACATGGATCTGGCATGGCGAAGAAATGCATTTTCCCAATGACTCTCAAAGTGTAAATGTTACTGATTCCACCATCGAAGAAGATCGACCGGATGAAGACAAATTGGAGGACATGATCCGCGATGTTGGAGCAGAAAATTTTGCCAAAGCTCATGTGTATGAGACGATGTCGACTGATGCGGAAACACCTTTGTATGTCGGTTCAACTAAGTTCACACGTTTGTCAGCGGTGTTAAGGCTGATGAATTTGAAGGCGAGCAATGGATGGACTGATAAGAGTTTTACAGAACTGTTGACGTTGTTGAATGAAATGTTGCCAGATGGAAATACACTGCCCACTCGTAATTATGATGCGAAGAAAATTCTTTGTCCAATGGGTATGGAGTATAAAAGGATACATGCTTGTCCCAATGACTGCATTTTGTATAGGAAAGAGTTTGAATTTTTGACAAAGTGTCCAAAATGTGGCTTATCACGATACAAGTCAAAAAACAATAGTGAAGATAATGGTCAGATAGAAAAAAATGGATCTGCTTTGAAAGTAGTTTGGTACCTTCCAATAGTGCCTAGACTTAAGCGTTTGTTTGCGAATCCCAAAGATGCTAAAAATCTTAGATGGCATGCAGATGAGAGAAAAATTGACGGGCTGCTTCGTCATCCAGCTGATTCAAAGCAATGGAAAAATATTGATCGACAATTCCCCGAATTTGGTAAAGAGTGTAGAAATCTTAGGCTTGGTTTAGCCACTGATGGAATGAACCCATTTGGTAATCTGAGTACCAATCACAGTTGTTGGCCAGTTATATTGATAATTTACAACTTATCTCCTGCATTGTGCATGAAGAGGAAGTACATGATGTTGTCTATGATGATATCTGGTCCAAAGCAGCCTGGAAATGACATAGATGTTTATCTAAGCCCACTAGTTGAAGACTTGAAGGTTTTGTGGGTTGATGGGGTTGAAATATTTGATGCATTCGCTTCAGAGACTTTTATGATGCGTGCAATGTTATTTTGCACCATTAATGACTTTCCTGCTTATGGTAATTTGTCAGGATACAGTGTCAAGGGTCATAAAGCGTGTCCTATATGTGAAGAAAACACTGCAGCTCATCAATTGAAACATGGAAGAAAGACGGTGTATCTGCGTCATCGGAGATTTCTAGAACGTAATCATCCATATCGAAGGTTAAAAAAAGCATTCAATGGAGATCAAGAGAGGGACGAAGCACCAAATCCACTTACTGGCCTTCAAGTTCTTGAAAAAGTTAATAAAATACATCATGTATTTGGGAAAACATCGAAGAAGTCATCTGTAACGACCCCTTGGAAGAAGAAATCAATATTCTTTGATCTTCCATATTGGTCAAAGTTAGATGTTCGACATTGCTTAGATGTGATGCATGTAGAAAAGAATGTGTGTGATAGCTTGATTGGTACATTACTCAACATTCAGGGAAAGACAAAAGATGGAGTGAATGCTCGTTTGGATTTGGTTGACATGAATATCCGAGAAGAGTTGGCACCCAAGGAGATTGGTAAACGTACTTATTTGCCCCCTGCATGTTACACAATGTCTAAACAAGAGAAGATAAGTTTTTGTGTATGTTTAAAGAGTATCAAAGTACCACAAGGATACTCTTCAAATATGAAGAGTTTAGTGTCAATGCAGGACTTAAAGCTTGTTGGCATGAAGTCTCACGATTGTCACGTCTTAATGCAACAGTTGTTACCGGTGGCTATTCGTGGAATTTTGCCCAAAAATGTTAGGCACACCATAAACAGGTTGTGTTCATGGTTCTCGTCAATATGTAGTAAAGCCATCGATCCTACAAAGTTAGATGAACTTCAAGGCGAGATAGTTATCATCTTGTGTCAACTAGAGATGTTTTTCCCTCCATCTTTTTTTGACATCATGGTACATTTACTTGTTCATTTGGTTAGAGAAATCAAGTTGTGCGGACCGGTATACTTAAGATGGATGTATCCTATTGAGCGTTATATGAAGATTTTGAAAGGGTACGTTAAAAATCCATATCGTCCTGAAGGTTCGATGATTGAAAGGTATATTGCTGAAGAAAGTATCGAGTTTTGTTCAGATTACATGACATCAACGAATCCAATAGGAGTTCCTCGCACAGCATGGTTGAATAAATTTTCTACAAGTAAAAGCATCCGAGGTGTCAATGTGGTGACAAAAGATCGCGAAGAATTGTTGCAAGCGCATCTTTATATATTGAACAACACAGATGAGGTGATCCCTTTTTTGGAAGCACACAAAGCCATTGTTAAGAATAAAAATCCAAGACAATCAGAGAAATGGCAATTGATGGAGCATAACAAAACATTTATGTCTTGGTTCAAATCTGAAATTGACAAAGAGCCACATTCTTCTGAAACTTTATTGTGGCTTGCAAATGGTTTGAAGTTTGATGTCGTGTGTTGTACAGGTTATGAAGTCAATAATTGCACATTCTATACGAAGACTTTGGATGATAAAAGCACAGTACAAAATAGTGGAATCAGTTTAGAAGCTGAGTCACTTCAATTTTCCACATCAAAAGATCAATCTCCTGTACTTGGATCAATGAGATATTATGGTATAATAGAAGAGATATGGGAGGTTGATTACACCAAGTTTTTTGTTCCATTGTTCAAGTGTAAGTGGTTTGACAATAAGAGTGGTGTGAAAATAGATGACTCGGGTATGACACTGGTTGATTTTCGCAAGGTGGGTTACCGAGACGAACCGTTTATCATGGTTCATCAAGCATCTCAAGTTTTTTATGTCAAAGATACTGCGTCTGACCATTGGTATGTTGCTCTTCAAGGCAAAAAACAAATTGAAGTTAACGAAGACAATCTGATTAATATTTATATTGCTGACAACCATTCATTTCAAACTACAACAAATTTGGATGACCAATCTCTAGTTGACGATGATTTACATGCAATTCGGTCAGATCATGATAAGGGAATATACATATGATGAATCCATATCTTTATGTATGAATTTTCAATTTCTTTATAAGTATTTTATTAATATAACATAAGTTTTCCTTTTATACATTTCCTATGATTACTATTACATGTTTTGTTAATTTATATGATATTACATAAGTCTTGAAATAAAATTTAATGTTGTTATTTATTTTGACAGATATATGGCTGATCATCCACATTCTTCAGGGGATGAGGCTCCCCCAACCAAAATCACTAGAGGACCCACTAGGATGAAACAACTATTGATCAGGAAAAATAGTGGTGAAAGAACTCCGGTGAATGTGAATGTCACCACGGGTGTGGCAACTGGCCCCTATGCAGATGACTTCCGATCATACCTTGGAGTAGTGGCACGTGATAAGATTAGCATTCTCATTCCATCTTTTGATCATGTGTCCGAGGTTGATCGGAACATTATTTGGAAAGATATATTGGTAAGTTAGTTAATAGCATTTGAATTAAAATTTGTTTATATTGATAATTTTGTACTAATACAACTTTATTATGTTTTTTTCAGATGAAATTTGACATTCCAAATGTCACATCACTTAGAAATAAGTGTTTGTCAACTGTTGCAGAAAATTTCAGAAACTTTAAAAGCAAGTTGATATCAAGATACATCTTTGGACACCTTAAACATAAAAGTCCATGTAGTGCATATAAGTTCATTGATGAGGAGACTTGGCGGCTTTTTAAAGAGAGTCGGATGTCAGAGGAATGACAGGTTTGTGTAGTTCATATTATTCAATTCCTCATTAACAAATATATATCATATGAACTAATTAATTAATGTGTATGTGACAGGCAATTAGAAGCAAAGCACAAGGAACAAGTGCTCACAACAAAAACCCCCACCTATTATCTCGTGGTGGGTATAGGAAGCTTGAGGAGAAAATCCTCAAGCAAAAGACAGATGCTACACCACCATCTCAGGGTGGTAGCCCTCCTCAGCCTCCTTCTCCACCGTCTAGACATGAGAAATGGAAGTTGGCCCGTATGCGACCATCGGGCACCTACTCTTCCGACACTGCACGAGAGATTTCTGAAAGAATTGTAAGTTATCACTGTTCCTAAAATAATAAGTATTGTCATTATACATACTACATTAAACTATTTAAAGAATAGTGGTGTTTTGTAATGTTACAGGACACCTTGGTTGAGCAGAGCTCCCAAGGCCAATTCACTCCAGAGGGTCACCAGGATATTCTTGCTGCTGCGATTGGACGACCTGAGCACCCTGGACGTGTACGTGCTGCAGGTCCTGGAGTAGGAATTACAGATTATTTTGGGAGCTCTTCTCGTCAGCCTTCATATTCATACAGCGATACACAAAGGATGACAGAAGAGATCACAAAAAAGGTCCGACAAGACCTTAGAGAGGAGATCAGGGCCGAGGTGAGGGCTGAATTCCAGATGCTATACCAGCAGCAGTTTCAGAGCATGCGCCCGGTGCCGTCTCCTATAGAGGAACATGTTATCCCTCCCCCTCCCACAGGTAAACTTAAAAAACATTAATGTGCAATTATTTCTATCTTGTGTATAATCTAACATTTACTCTGACAGGGAGAAGCGCGAAAGGAAGTTGTTCCGCATCAGCCATCCCAGAGGATGACATGGACGATGGTAGTCCATGTCTGCTATACATTTTAGAGGATACTGAGATGGTGCTGGTAGCTCGTGGAACAGAGTTTAGGTCAGCGACTGTATGTCATGGTATGCAACTATTAGAGGATGAGGTGAAGGTCTCAGTGGATGAAATTATCATACCAGATGCCTCGGTTCCTCTGTCCACGGAAGAGATTTTCACTGTGGAACAAGCATATAAGTCGTTTATCAGTTGGCCTAAATTTTTGGTTAAACCAGTTTCTGACCCCTCGGTATGAAATTCCTCTTTACACTTCTCAATTTTAAAGGTTTTTGATGTCAAAACTTATCTTATCTTTTCATGTAACAACAGACGTAGGCACAAGAGAAGATTCCTCTATCTGAGGATGACCCTCTTTCTTCATTGCATCTACTTGCTGACATCCTTGATGATAAGCCTTTGGAGGTTGAGTATGATGCTAATGTATTTGGGGCAGGCTCTGAGGTCCCAATATACCTTAATAGCCAAGATGTCCGTGAGCTTGCGTCGGGAACACAAGAGTTGAATATTTCAATTATTCAACTATGGACGATGTAAGTCTATGACCAATTATTTATATATAAAATTCATTTGTATATCAAGTATCCTTATATCAAAGTTAATTTTTGATTTCAGGTATATGTCTGGGGTCACTAATAAGTTGGGGCGTTTTGATGATTATGGATTCATTGATCCCCAATCAATTCATGAATCAAATGATTTTGAGCATATCAACATGAGTCTGATAAGAAGTTTTGGAAGGGGCAAGAAAATATACTTTTTGCCTTATATATCCGGGTAAGTCAACTTTGTTAACATAATAATGTTCCATATGTGATTTTAATATTTAATAGTTACGTTATTATGAATTTCAGGCGCCATTGGCAACTTCTTGTTATGTCTATGCAAGACAACTATGCTTTGTGGTTCTGCTCATTGCACAGGCCTCCTCCCACACAACTCAAACAAGCAATTGATTGGTAAGAACCTCAATGTTTGGACTTTCTTTGTTATATAACTGAATGCTAAAACCTTTTTTTATATATAGTTCTATTCCAGCAAGTATGATGATGGGTGGGAGATCAATTGTTAACAGTAGAAAGATTGCTTGGATTTCTCTCAAGGTTTGACATATGCTAAAGTCATACTTTGTTATAATTGTTTTATAACAAATGTTATTAACTAACTATTATCAACTGTGATGATATATTGTAGTGTAACAGACAAAATGGGTCATATGAGTGTGGATACTATGTAATGTATTGGATGACCCATATTGTTCGTTCTCACATCACAAGTCGCTGGGAAACGGTAATATTTAACTTTAACAAATTTAGATTTTTTAACAAATGTTGAATTCATATACACTAAATAAAATGAATTGTATTTTGCAGAGATTCAAGACTACTACACCAGTTCCTGAGAAGTCACTATTATTCATTAGGAACGCTGCTGCGAAGTATATAGTTAGATTATACAATAGCTCTTAGATTTAAACAATGCATTTGATTAGATAGAATTTTCTTAGACTTTGTACTTTATTTGATGTTGAAATACATTTGAACATGTGTTTGTTATGTTCAAATTGAATTTGTGTACATGTTTTTATATGCAGGTCTGTTTTTGTGGTAGTGGATATCACAAAAACAGACCTGCAATTTTAAAAAAACTGTAGGGGAATATGCCGCGGTTCTAACCACAACCGCGACATATAGTGCTTCGTTTTTTTTAAAACGAGACATATGGCCGCGGTTTTAACACCAACCGCGGCATATAGTGTTCCCTCTTTTGCCGCGGTTGAACCGCGGCATATAGGGGATTGTTTTTTTTTTTTAAAAAAAAAAAATGGATTTAGGCAGCGGTTCCCTCTACAACCGCGGCATATTCCGCAACCGATATACCGCGGTTATAACCGCGGCCTAAAGTGTCTGACTTACTACCGCGGCTGCATATGCCGCGGTTCTTAAACCGCGACGTATAGTGAAAATGAACCGCGGTAAAAGCCCCTCGCTGCACTAGTGCCACTTGCTTCTGCGGTTTCAATGCAGTGTTTCGCGTTGCGAAAACCCCTAAAAACTAGGGCAAAAAATTCTAGGGTTGCCCTAACTTCAAGGTCAGTTTAATATAAGCACAAATGTTTGTTTAATTTTTTGGGTTTTTGACGAGGGAGTGTGTGTTGTTTTTGAACAGGGTGGGAGTGAAGATTTCTTTGGTTGCAACTTCTTTCAGTGATGCAGTGAAGAAGCAAATGAAGGAAATGGGTTGAATGTAGAAGAAAGGAGTGGAAGTGCAAGAAATGAAGAAGTGGGTGTGATGACGATGGACAACGGTGATGCTGGAAAGATGAAAATTGGTTTTATAGAGAAAAGTGTTGTGAAGCTAGAAAAGTGGCTGAAGGTGTTATTGGGGATGGTCTTCGTTGTATGTGTTTTTAACGTAATTGTAATAGTGATGTTGATGAAACTTGGTTGATTTGTTAGAACAAGTTTACAAATTATAATTTCGTATTTTTAATTTTAATTTTTGTTTTATTTATAAAGGCACGACCTTAGCAATGAGCTCAGCGTATCATCCTCAATCCGACGGTCAAACTGAAAACTTAAATAAGACCTTGGAGATGTATCTTAGATGTTCTGTCTTTGACCATCCCAAGAAATGGCTAGAGATGCTTCCATGGGCGCATTTCTGGTATAATTCCTCTTTCCACCCACTAGTGCAGAAAGAGCTTTAGACGTCTGTTCTTTTGGCTTTTTGACGTCCGACCTCCCCCCGACATCTTTGTGGGTGACGTTAGTCAAACGTTGGGGGGTACACATCGGACGTCTATATAGAAGTCCGATGTGTCAGCCCCGACGTCTATGTAGACGTCCGATGTGTACCCCTCGGACGTCCACATAGACGTCCGATGTGTCAGCCCCGACGTCTATGTAGACGTCCGCTGTATCAGCCCTAACATCTACACAGACGTCCGAGGTGTATCCCTCCGACGACCATATGCGTGAACGGTTTTGTACTAGGGAGGGTTGGACGTCGGTTTGTGCACTGCCAAACGTCTATAGACGTCCATTAGTGCACTAACCGACGTCTACGGGGTATTTTTTTTTTAAAATTAATTTATTTTTGCAATAAAACCACACCTGAAAAGCAAAAAATTGTCCCAGAACAATATAGTATAATATATATATGCGTTTCATATAAAGAAAGTTCTACTTAATGTAAAAAATAATCCACTACCAAAACTATCAATATATAAACTTAAGCTAAAACTAAGCAATGTTCAACAACAAATAAAACTATTCCTAACTCCATCTTTGCAGAAGATAAGCTGTCCACTCCTACCTCATCTGCCTAATTGTGTCCTCTGGTATAGGAGATGTACTCTTGAAGCGCTGCAAAATTGAAGAAAGATTCATTATGGTTTCATATATGTTTGAAATGAATTTAATTTGTAATGTATTCAAGGTATACATCATTACCTCATTCCAGTCATCTATAATGACAGCTCGAATGATGGTCTTAATCCAACACATGACATAGAAGCCACATTCCCTTGAATCTAGTTGCTGGTTACACTAAAATGACAAACTAAATAGTTAAGAATTTAGATCATTCAATAACATAGGAAATGAATTAGAACTATAAATGACTTACAACCTTTGGATACAAAATTTGAACGAGTTGACCTCGAGATTTACCAATAACTCTGTACAGATTGAAAACACAAAGTAAAATTAATATAACTATATTTATCATAAAAGTTTAAGGTGAACATCAAATTCAAAGTCATTTTTGGAGAAACCCTTACCCTTAAAGCATTGTTCTCAAGTCATTTTTCATCTTCCTATGCAACGAACAAAACCATATAATTTTACATTGTTTTGGAATGATGACCATCAGCTGCCAATGCGACCTATCACGAATGACAAATAGTTATTTAACTAATTAAGGAAACTTTAATAATGAACTTTTACATATAACAACACCTACCCATCAATGTATGGCACAAGGTATACGTCTCTTTTTGACTCATCCATCCATGTTTGCAAATAATGTTGTCTGTTTTCAAGTGTGTTACCAGAAGGTTGAATGGTCTGAGGTTCAACAAATTCGTACATGGAAGACCGACCTTGGTCTACAACGATTGTGTCCATGTACCTAAAACAACAAAGTTAAGTTCTTAGAAACTATAAGAATCTAAATAAAAGTAATATGAAAGACAAAATTAACTATCTTACATGCACCACAGTTGAATGATGGAAATATTCAACATCCTGTCTCCCCCAATCACCTCCAATGCATCAGGCAATGTGATATATACTAGCACAAGGGGGGGAAGACCATCAGCTTTGATAGAGGATCATCCTCCACTTCAGCCATGTCATCATCTTCATGTATGATTGTATCATGAATCGGCTGCTTCTGAGGACGTGTGAACTGAAGATAAGAATTTCATCAAAGAGTTATCAACAAATATTTGAAGAATAAACATAGAAATACTAATAAAAAAGACATTATACCTGTGGAGTAGCGATGTGTGACATGATCAATGCTCTAGGCCAGGCTATAAATGATCCTACGGCCTCCCCCACAAAATTAATTTCTGGAGTGGGTACAGGCACCTAAGCCTGGGGATCCCGAATCTCGTCAATCGTCACACGCACGTGGTGGGGTAATATGGGAACACCATGAATAGTCTGCCCTCCCTCAAGCACTCATCCGACAGTCACAATGCGTGGGGGATCCCCATCAACCAACAACTCATATTGACCGCTATACTGAGTAGGTTCTACAGCAAAGCATGATCCTCTAGTGCTGACACGAGGTGGTGTGGGAGTTTCAGCGGTCCCCATGTTGCCTTGCGTCATGGAATGCAACTTCTCTTCAAGCGCTCTTTGTATTTCTTTTTGTTCTTGTAGCTGCTCCATGAATCGTTGCTCCATTGATCTCATGCTTTGGTTGAGTCTTTCCTTCCACTGAAGATCCATCTACCTCAGTGTCTCCTAACTCATTGATGTTGTGGTTTTCTGTGTTGGGCCAAAGTAGTCACGAAGACTAATCGCCCCAAGAACTCCACGTACACGTCCTGGGTGCTCGGGCTTTCCAATGGTCGTTGTTAGAATATCGTCCCTACCTTGGCCAGCAAATGTTTCCTGAGTCTGCTGCTCAACCAACTTATCCTGCACATAAAAAAACCAAGTTACTTAGAAGACATGTTGTGATAGATACACAATCCAACAATGTTTAGAATTTGAACTTACAATTCTTTATGAGATCAAGGCAGCTGAGGAAGATGTCATGTTCCCATCAGATTTAGTCTGAGCAGCCTTCCACAGCTCGTACCTAGCAGGTGCAGGTGCAAGGTCCGGCGACTCAAGTCCCAAGGCATTCGCTCTAGACTTTCTAATTTTCTTTTCCAGTTTTGCATAACCACCTCGTGATAACAAGTGTGGTGCATCGTTTAGCCTTTGTCTTTCTTGGGCGGCTAACCTTTTACCTTGTGAAACCATGTATATAAATAAGTGTAAAATCATAAAAACTCAATGAAAGACTTTTCAGATGTTAAGAAACATACCTTCCATTCGTCAGACTCTCGAGATGCACGAAACTGTATCCAGTCCTCCTCTATGAAGGTATATTGGTGACATGGATTTTCATGTTGCCTGTCTCCAAAGACATATAGTCGTGTCAGCCTTGTCTTGAAATCCCTCCATCTTATCGCTATATGCGATGACACTTTCTTTCTAATTTGTATTGTGTTTGGAATATCATAATGTTGCTGTTTAAAACAAAAAACATGTTATTGATAAGAAAACATGAAAGAAATAAGTATATCAAAAATCTTTTAAGTAAACATACCTGAATATCTTGCCATAAGAGGTTCTTGTCGACCACTAGGACGTCATCCCAAGTTGCATGAAGGATAGAGACATGGCTTTTTGCTAACTTACCCAAATAACTCCTAAACCTATCAGCATTTGGCCCTGATGGATGACCTAATCTAGGGTCAATGTCAACATGTCTCCTCTGCCCATCCACGCGTTCGGATGTCACATCTGCCAATGGTGTGATGCCTCGACCACGTCTGGTCTGTCCCGATCCTGAGTCTGAGGCCGACATACCTGAAAAATTATACAAGGTTAGTAATAATTCAATTATGATGAACATACATATAAAGTCAATACAAAAAATATCACAACCTATTAAGATATTATTTTTTCCCAAATCCCTTCATTGTGATCACTACGAATTGCCTGGATGACATCGGCAACGTCATCAACTGGGTCTTCAATGGGTCTAGATGCAACAGATGTTGTCTCAAGTATATCAAGAGAATCGTGATCATCATGTCCATGCATGTTTTTTCCTTCTAAAACCACTGATCATTTTTTATTCGCTGGATCATTTACGTAGAATATTTGTCTTGCTTGACTAGCCATGATAAATGGTTCATCAGTGTAATTCATCTTGTTCAAATCTACCAATGTGAAACCAAAGTCATCTGTCATGACACCAGAATTTATATCAACCCATTTACACTTGAAAACTGGGACTCTAAAAGTGACGTAATCAACTTCCCATATTTCTTGCATTATTCCAAAATAACTCATGGATGCTGTGATTGGATTTTTGTCTTTAGAACTAGCAAAGTGCACAGCCTCAGCTTGTAGTGTGACGCCACTATTTTGAGCTCTACTTTTTTCATCTTCTACCTTTGTCTGAAAAGAAATATTGTTTATATAGTACCCACCATATGTAATGACATCTGTGTTCGGCCCACGAGATAACCTCAATAAACTTTCAAAAACATGTGGAGTCGCATAAATCTTTTTCTTAAACCATTGTAAGAAGGTTTTCACATGTTCATTAAGATGTCATTTTTCACTCATTCTTGGGTTTGCTGCCTTTATTTCATTAACGTGGTCAGAAATGTAAGGAATCACATCAAAAGTGTTGTTTAAGACGTACAAATGAGCTTGGTAAACTTCTTTTCTGCTAACACTTTGAATTCTCACACCTCGAACACCCTTATCTTCACATTTTCCTTCATGTCTGCTCTTGGGAAGACCCACGGGTTCACAAGATAGCATATAACTTGAACAAAATTCAATGGCTTCTTCTGCAACGTATCGCTCTATGATTGAAGCTTCTGGTCTATACTGATTCTTGACATATCCCTTTAAGATTTTCATGTATCTTTCAACTGGGTACATCCACCTTAAAAAGACCAGCCCACATATTCAAATTTCTCTAACTAGATGAACAATCAAATGTACCATGATGTCAAAAAAGGAAGGTGGAAAATACATCTCTAATTGACATAGTAGTCTTATTCCTTCATTTTCCAATTCATCTAAACCTCGAAGGTCAACAACTTTCTTGCAAATGGCATTAAAGAACAAACTCAGACGTGTCAGAATACCCCTAACAGAAGGAGGTAATATGTCTCGAATAACAACAGGTAACAATTGTTGCATCAATACATGACAATCGTGAGACTTTAAACCAACTAACTTTAACTCTTACATAGAAACAAGCTTACTAATATTTGAAGAATAACCTTGTGGAACCTTCACACTTCTTAAACAGTTACAAAACTTTGTTTTTCTTTTTTAGAAAGTGTGTGACAGGCTGGGGGTAGATAGGTGCGTCTTCCTATTATCTGTGGATGTAACTCAGATCGGATTCCCATGTCAGCCAAATCTTGTCGTATTTTTATTTCGTCTTTGCTCTTCCCTTTGACGTTTAATAAAGTTCCGATGAGTCTGTCACAAACATTTTTTTCAACGTGCATCACATCAATACAATGTCTAACATCAAGTTCACACTAATATGGAAGCTTAAAAAATATTGATCATTTCTTCCAAATGTTTTTTGCAAAGGTACTTTTATGATGTTTTCCAAACACAATGTCAATCTTTTTGACTTCGTTGTACACCTCTTCACCATTCCGGGGTCTGCACACAACCTCATCCTCAGCACTTCCATTAAATGCTTTTTTCAATCTACGATAAGGATGATTACGAGGAAGGAATTTTCGATGTCTTGTATATACCGTCTTCTAACCATGCTTCAATTGAAGGTAACTAGTGTTTTCTTCACATATGGGACATGCAAAATGACCTTTAACACTATAATCGCTCAAGTTTCCATACGTTGGGAAATCATTTATAGTGCAAAACAATATTGCACACAAACGGAACTGTTCCTCAACATGTGAATCAAACACGTCGAACCCTTCTTCCCACAACAATTTCAAATCATCAATTAAAGGTTTTAAGTAAACATCAATGTCATTTCCAGGTTGTCTAGGACCCGATATCATCATGAACAACATCACATATTTTCTCTTCATGCACAACAAAGGAGAAAGATTGTAAATCATCAACATAATTGGCCATGAACTGTGTTTGCTACTTAAGTTTCCATAAGGATTCATACCATCAGTTGCAAGTGCAAGTCTTAAGTTTCTTGGATCTGCACCAAATTCTGGAAATTTTTAATCAATCTTTTTCCATTGTGGTGAATCAGTAGGGTTTCGAAGAAGATTATCGCACTTTCTTTCATCAAAGTGCCATTTAAGGTTCTTTGCATCTTCTTTAACAGAGAACATACGTTTGAACCTAGGTATTATAGGAAAATACCACATCACCTTAGCAGGTGCACCATCATTACCTTCATTAGCAGTGTTTCTGTCAGATTTCTTTTTAAAACGGGATAAACCATATGTTGGACAATACTTTAGCGAAGCAAACTCCTTTGTGTACAAAACACAATCATTAGGACAAGCATGTATCTTTTGATATTCAAGACCCATTGAACATAAAAAAAAATTGCCTTGTAATTACGAATAGGTAGAGTATTATTTTCTGGAAGCATCTCCTTCAACAACTCCAACAACTCGGTGAAACTTTTATCGGTCCATCCATTCCTTGCTTTTAAACCTAACAACTTTAAAGTTGCAGACGAACGTTTAAAGTTCGAGCATCCTGGGAACAACGGTTGCTCTGAATCATTTATAAGAGAATCATACAAATTAGCTCTTCCAAAATTATCTTCACCGACATCACGTATCATGTCCTCTAAATGATCACTCATCCATTCTTCCACATAATTCGTTCATCGTGACGTGGTAGGCTGGTCCAATACTTCTCCATGCCAAGTCCAAACGGTATAAGTCCTCATTATGCCGAACATTTATAGATGGTCACGGGCATTGCCTAAGTCTTGCCGTATTTGACTAAGACAACGAACACAAGGACAAAAATATTTCCCGTTCACAGACTTAGCATTTTGTTCAACGTATTGGAAGAACTCTGAAACACCCTTATCATATTCTTCACTGATGCGACATTCATTCATCCAGCTTCGATCCATACTATGTTCGTAAAATCATCAGTATAAGTTTTTTAACTCTCACAAGGTTAGGCCCTACCCATTCAAAAATTGATAAGATTTCGACAGCATTTCGCATTGGTCTCCGAAATACACGAAATGAGAGTAGTCAACGATGACCACAATCAAATATGCATCCGGAGAACAACACAAATAGTGAACCGAAATTTTATCAATCTTATCCATAAACTCCAACTTACATGTTATTGCAAATTATGAAAATTAATTTTCTCAAACTGTCCAATCGGACAATTCAAAATTTAACACAAATGATTAAAAGATTAATTCTTTGTTTTAAATTTCAAATGGGAACTAAGTGTCACTCAATGATTTGATAGTTATAATCTAACATGACAATTATAATAACACAACTAATACATGCATATTCAAAAGCCAATAACACATGCAGACCTTAAAGTCAAAAACATGCATACACAAAAACCAATAACATGCATACAAAAAAATTATCAATGAAGAAGCTAACCTGAAAAGCAGATTCCAAATGAAACGGAGGGAAATCGAGGAGGGCACGACCTCAAACGAAGGCCAAAAACAGTCAAAAATGCCATCCAAGAACACGCAAGAAACTGCACCAAAATGCATTGAAAACAATTTTTAATCGGTTCAAATCAAAGATATTTCATCACAGAACAATTTAATCGGATTAAAAGTAAATTTAAACGGTCCTAAAGCGAGAAAACGCATCTGGAAATGCAATGCTGCAGAGTGAAATCGCGGGGAAGACGATGAACAGTGGGCGTAACTCCTCGCGGGTTCACTATTTTAGTATAAATGGCACTAGACGTCCGGTACTGGGGGGCCTCGACGTTTATAATATTATAGACGTTGGGGCCATAACTAATATAACGTGTTTTTGATTTAAAAATAGATATTCGCGGGTGGTTTTAGACGTCCGTTGGAGGGGCCCCGACGTGTATAATATTATAGACGTCCGGCCCCCGCCACTGATAAATGATCTCAATCTTATAATTATTCATGTTATTACTCAGTGAAAAGTTGTAATAGGAAGTAGATTGTTATGTAAATTATTGTACAGGAAAGGGTGTATAATTTGGAGTTTGTCAGCCAATTTTTGCAAAGCGAAAGCCAAAATTCGCACTGCTAGAAAAAGAAAATTCGCACAGCGCACCAGTACCTGTGCGCTGAGCGAATTAAGGAAGTTAAGTGGCTTTAAAAGACGTGACAGAAAGGCAGAAATCATCTTCTGACACACGAAAATAGCCAGAAAAATACTGGAGAATTCAGGAGACGATCAGGAGACCTTTCAAGACATCAAGACTTCACTTTCTGCAAGGAATTGCTGTAAAGAGTACGTTTGAGATGTCTAGGATAAACTAAATTTTCTGTTCATTGGAATTGGTTGTATGACGAAACATTAATGTAAATTTTCTATGCAATATATGTTTCTGTTCATGTTCTTTTCTTGACTTGCTTTTGATTATACGGAAGTATTAATTTCTTTAAAAGTTCTTTTGTACTGGAAAGTATTTTTAGAACCTGAAACGTAAGAAAAGAAACTAAAAGTAACTACGCTAGGAATAGTTATGTGCTTCTGGTCATTCTTAACATCTGAACTTAATGCAAAATTATCTGATGAATTAATTAAGGAATTAATAATTCAATAGATAATTTTAGAACTTGTTTTAAGGAATTAAATCAAGATACTCTCATGTGAATGCTTGAACAGAGAATATATGTTGTTCAGGATCTTACTGTAATGTTAGTCAAAGACCAATTCCAGTGATCTTTTATCGCATTTTTAAATCTTATTTTTTTTACGTTGTTAATTTCATGCTTAAATCCAAATTGAAATCACAATTATCATCAGTAATTGTCTTGATAAATAATTTTAATTGATTAACGTAACTCAAATTCCCTTGGGAGAAGATACATTTTTACTTATCCACTATATTACTTGTAACGATTTGGTATATTTTCCAAAAAGTTATCAAGTTTTTGTGCGAATTTCGTATAACTGCTGCCTCTCAACTGATGTTATTCGCATAGCGCACAAGTATCCATCTCCAACCATAAAAGCAATGAAGCTTCTATTAGAAACTTGGAGACACAAGTGAGTCAACTTACAAAGAAGCTAGATGAGACATCTGAAAAGAAATTTGTGGCTAAGAATGAAGTTCACTCCAGGGAGGAATGTAATGTCATAATAACCAGAAGTGGAAAAGAAGTGGGGTTTGATTCCAAGGAGAAGCCGACAAATAAAGAGATTCAAGCACACAAAGAGGATGATCAAAAGAAGGTGATTGAAGAAGAAGAAAGTAGAAACAGGAAGGAAGATGGAAGACAAAAAGAGAAAGTGTTGGTGAAGCAACTTCCTTATCCTAAAAATACTTCACAGAAGGATAAGGAAAGACAATTGGATCGGTTCAAGAAGATATTTAATCAACTTGAGATTACTTTGCCCCTGATTGAAGCACTTCAACAAATTCCTGCTTATGCAAAATATGTGAAGCAATTCCTCAGTAAAACGAAGAAGTAGTTAGATGAGGAAACAATTGAAGTGCAGCGAAATTGCAGTGCAATTATGCAGAAATTTCTACCTCTAAAAGTCAAAGATCCAGGGAATTTCACTATCCCCTACATCATTGGAAATCATGATATAGGGAAGGCTCTTGTTGACTTAGGTGCTAGCATCAATTTGATGCCCCTATCTATGCTCAAAAAGATTGGTGACCTTGAACGTTTACAATATTATAGACGTCCCCCCCACCCCCACAACGAACGTTTAAGTTGCTGACAGGGTAGTTGAAGAGTTAATTGTTTCAGCCTCTTAAACGTCCGTTGGAGGGGCCCCGACGTGTATAATATTATAGACGTCCCCCCCCCACAACGGACGTCTACAGTCCCACTTATTTACGGATATGCCACCAGTCAATTATTTACGTTGGTGTTTTTGTGGACGGACGTCTATTGGGTGACGTTAAAGGCCAATTCTGCACTAGTGACCATAGCATTGGTATGTCTCCCTACCAAGCTGTTTATGGCAAGTTACCACCAAATGTAATCAAGTATGAGCACAGTGATACTGATCTGGTAGACTTACACGAGATCTTAAAGCACCGTGATGTCTTATTGAACCAATTGAAGGCTAAGCTCCACCATTCTCAAAATTATATGAAGGGACAGGCAAATAAGAAGTGAAGAGACGTTTTCTTGGAGGTTGGGTATCTTGCTTTGGTGAAATTACAACCTTATAGACAACAGTCGGTGATGTGGAGAAGGAATCAAAAGTTGAGCTTAAGGTATTTTGGACCTTTTAAAGTTATTGAGAGAATCGGCCAGGTAGCTTACAAACTCATACTTCCGGAGGCAGCTAAAATACATCTGGTCTTCCACATTTTGATGCTTAAGAAGTTTCATGGAGATCATAAACAACCATATTTTCCATTACCTCTCCACACTACTGAAGTCGGCCCACTCATACAACCTTATAAGATTCTCAATAAAAGAGTGGTTAGCAGAAATGGAAGGGAAGTAACGGAAGTATTGATACAATGGGATTCGTTTTATGAGGCGGACAACTCGTGGGAAAACATAGAAGAAGTAAAGAAAGTATATCCTCTGTTCAACCTTGAGGACAAGGTTGTTATTCAAGAAGGGAGTATTGTAACAAGCGCAAGGCATGACCGTAATGAGATGGATGATGTGGAGCCGAACAACAGAGTGTCAAGCCGAGTGGAAGGACCGAACGACAGGATGTCAAGCCGAGAGGAAGGACCGAACGACAAAATGTCAAGCAACAAGGAAGGAAGGGGAACTTTGCACCGAATGGCAGAGCACCGTTGCACCGAACGACCGAGGACCCTGAAACCGAACGGTAGAGAAGAAGGAAGTGAAATGCATAGAGGAACACACGAGAAAAGGGAGAATATTAAATTGCAGGCTTTTGCACCAAACTAGGCATATTTGCCTAGAATATTACGTAAATGGGAAAATGTTGACCAAATATGAAGTCGTGGGGGGCCAAAACGACTTCAAATGAAGAAGTCGTGCCCCCCTGCACGACTTCACAATGTTCATTTGACCAGTGGTGAAGTCGTGCACCCCAAAAACGACTTCTGGGTCCTGTAATCGATTACAAGATCATGTAATCAATTACACAATGTTGAAATCGTGACCCCCCTGCACGACTTCAGTGTAGTAGGCAAAAATGATACTGGTAATCAATTATGACACGTCTGTAATCGATTACCAGTGTTTTAAGTGTGCAAGAACCACTCTGGTAAGCGATTACAAGCTTGTTGTAATCGATTACCAGTGTGTTGTGGTTGGTTTATGAAAATTTCTATTGTGTTGTAAAGCATTATTTGATGTTAATTATGTGTAATGATTTGAATATTTGTAAGCATACATTGTTGTTGATGACATTGTGATGTATTTTTATGTATAGGAAGAGTAATTAATTTAATGTAAATAGAACAAAGAAAGTAAAATCATAAGACAAAATCATAAATGAAATTTGTAGTCTTTTATTGAATTCAAAATGCATTACAAAAGGAAGAAGCTTAAATTAAAAAAAATGACAGTACACATTGAAAGGTATCTAGGAAGATGATCCACCATGTGGACCAAAATGACGATGCAGATAGTCAATGTCATGCTCCACATGCTCAACTCGAGCATCAATAGTATCAAAGCGGTCACCCATGTTCAGCTCCAATTGTTCAAATCTTGCATTCATGCTTTCATTCAGTGTATTGAAGTTGTCCCCAACAAATGTTTGGAGATCGTTGATCCCACTCATGACATCATCAAATGAAGTAGTTTGTTGTTGAACAAGTGGTGGTGGTGGTTGTAGTTGAGGATGTGCTTGATTTTGACGTTAAGGTGGAGGAGGAGAATTTCTGTGAACCCATTTATTGTCAGCATTTCTGGTCAATCCAAATGATTGTATCATTCCTCCTGATATTGTGGTATGCCTACTAGGTGGGACAAATATTTCATCCTCCAATTGAATTTGAAAATGTTCTAGGATCCGGGTGACCAAAATTGGATATGGTAAAGGAGCACCTGGCCTCAAAGCCTTCTTCATCCTATGTCGGATGAGATGGGTCCAGTTTATATGCTTTGCCGTCATTATTATCCACATTAACAGAATATCTTCCTCGGTTGCCTGTGCAAAATTAGAAACACGTGGAAACAAAACACGACATATAGTATAATGTAATATTTTAGCCTCAGTTGTCATATTGCCGACTAGAATTCTACTCGTAGGAGGATTGTGTGGCAAACAAATCAATTGTCTTGCTACATCGATATTGTATTGATCGGCCCAATCCTCAAATAATTTACCTTCAAAGTTCAACCCAACAGAGGGGAGGTTGGCTATGGAAGAAAAAATGTTGGGTTTCATAATCATTTTGACATTGTTGACCTCAGTTTTCATTGTTCCATTATCAGAAAATTTGAGGTTACTATAAAAGACACATACCAAATTAGGATAATAACACGCAACATCGTAGACAAAATCATCCAATCCCATATTTTTCAGCATGCCAAAAAATTCAAAACTGTGATCTTCGAAATATTGGTCATCTAGGTCTTTTGGGTCAATGATTTGATGGTCATTAAAAAGTGAGAAATACCTTTCAGCTAGTGCAGGAGTGGAAAATTGAAGATTTTGGTGTGCTGGAGTCGGTGACGGTGGTGGTGAGGGTGAGCTTTCAGGGGGTGAAGGTTGACGACGGCGACGTCTCGCAGTTGTAGAAGATGAGCCCCTAACTCTTTGCCTCTTTGAAGATTCCGCCATTTGAGATTTCAATCGGTGCAAATTGAAGAGAATTGAAAGGAGAGTGGAAAAATGTTGTTTAGAAGTGAAACTAGTGGAAGAGGAAGTGATTTTTGAGGTTGGAGAGCTGCTGAAACCGTGGGGAGGCGCTGCAGATCGAGTGGGAATGGGTGTGTGTTCGTGACGAGAGAGAAAAAGTTGAATTTATAGGGTAAGGTTTGGCTGGTAATCGATTCCATGGTTTCTATAATCGATTACCAGATCTGGTAATCGATTACAGAAACCCTGTAATTGATTACCAGCCACTCTGGTAATGGATTACAACAAAACCTGTAATCGTTTACAGTGTGTATCTGGTAATCGATTACAGTATAAACTGTAATCGATTACCAATGTCTTTTGGTTCAAAATTTGATTTATTTGTTGCTTTAGTTTTAATTCAATGCATTATATATTAAAATTGATTTATATATATATATATATATATATATATATATATATATATATATATATATATATATTTGTTTTTACATGATGTGCAATAAGAAATGAAAAGGATAAAAGTTTCTTATGACATAAATATTTGTGATTAATTAAGAAAATATAGACAAAGTACATAATTATAAATATATTGAATTGGAATCTATCTATGTCCTCCAGTCCCACATGTTAGTCTTCGTCGTTATCGTTGGCCTTGCCTTAGTTGTTGTTGTGGTGCGGGACTCTGCGTGTGTTGGTCTTCATCACTGGGATGACTTTCAATGGACTGTTGAAGGTATTGGAAATCAAGGGTCGGTCGATACAAGTTTTGTGACGAAGAAGCGTGTTGGTATGAAGATGGTGGAGTCATTGTCGAGGTTCCAAAATAATTGGAAGGACCTCCACTAAAAGATGATGGACCTCCACTGAACGGTGTTGTCGGTGGAAAGGCGAAATAAGAGGTTTCAACCTGAGGATATGTTGATGTCGGTGGGATTTGTTGTTCGAACCTTGAATACGGAGATGGATGCTAATAGTTGAGATGGTCAGAAGAAGACCTTTGTGGGTCATGATATGGTGGTGATGCACGGTATGCAGATGGCGGTTGGAACTGTTGTTCGTGCTCCATGTCATACTGCTTAATACAATGTTTGATTGAGGATGACAAGATAATAAGGCTTTCATAATTTAAAAGGTGGGGATATTGTTGTACCTCTTCGTCGGTTGAATCTTCAATGGGAGCAATATAGCGGATTGTATGAGTTATATACCATTGCATGTACTCGGATTCATCGTGCAAGTGACCATTTTTTTGGAATGGAATATCGTTAAATACACGATTATGACGGTCATTCCATAATGCAATCCACTGTTCATGGTGTTCTTGCCAATTCCAATCTACGCGTCCTCTCATATCCTGTTTATGTTCCTCATCTAGATTCATTGGTGGATGGGGGACATTTTGTCGAAATCCAAATTGACACATCACACGGTCTGATTGTTGGTATTCTACAACAGAGAAACATATCAAAGGCACAACTGCTCGACAAGTAGGGGGCACTTTGACTGGAATGATTTGACAAATGTCATCACGTATGTACGGTGTTCATATAAACTGACATATTGAAGTTTTTGTTTAAAAACAAATTAAGCCACATTTAGTGCAAAATAAATACACCAACATATGTTAGAGGTCAAAAATACCTGTCTAGGTGATAGGTCGTCTAACTTTTGACGAAATTGTTGTACAGTTGTCGTGTCATGGACTATTGACTGTGTTGTTCGACACCATCTTTTCGCCAAGGGAAAAACTGCACCAGAAGAAATGTCTTCCTGTGTGACTTCAAGTATTTGTGGGGAAATACATGTTATTCTTTCCCATGCCTAGCATTGTAACAAGATCATGCACCCTCCGATATTGTCTTGGTCAGCCCTAGTCCCATGATCAAGGGCACGGTACAAGCAGGAAAGCACTACAGATGCCCAGCTATACTTTGAGACATTCTGTAGGTTAGCCAAAAGGGGTAGATACATCAAATGCACCATGCTTGCAGATGTATCTGGCATCATGATGCTGCCAATTATCATCAACATATATGCTCTAGCGTATTGTTAAATAACCTGATCTGTGGCATCATGAGGCAAATGGCGAAATGTGTTATTCAGCCAAGACAACTTCTGACACTGTTCTCAGGAGGAACATCTCCTAGTAGTTGTTGACAAAAACATGTTAGAGGACCACTACTGATGCCAGTGACAGCATGACCTTCAATTGGAAGCCCTAGTTGCAGTGCAACGTCTTCCAATGTTATAGTACTTTCACCAAGAGGGAAGTGGAAAGTATGAGTCTCAATTCTCCACCTCTCAACCAAAGCAGTCACTAGCTGGTGATTTATTTCCATATTTGACGCTTTCAAAATATGGGTAAACCCTGCTGCCTGTAGAAGATTCATGATTCTTTCATCAAGTTCGTTAACATGGTTTGCTATCCAGATTGCATGTCTTCGAGGGCAAATAACTCGTTCATTGCCTTCCCAAATTGCCTTCACAATGTGTTTGTCTTGAAGACGTAGAAGGGACATATCAACGGGAAGTTTACGTGCGAAAGCCATTTCAAATATTTTGTTTGAAACTGGGATGTAAAACCAATGAAAAAAAATGTAAGTGGTTTGTGATGGCACAAACAATTCGGAATCAGAATACAATGGTAGTAAGGTTCCCTCCACCAATTTATTAACGAAGCATTGATGCCCATACGAACAACTTCACGTGCTTGACAAGATGGGATGCACAACAACTATGACAAATGAGTGGTGCAACGTCAAGGAATCTTTAAATCTGCAGAGGTGAAGAGAGGCATGTATAATGAATAGGAAAGCATGCATAATGAATAGCACACTTGAGACTAAAGGTCAAAGCCTAAGGTGAAGTACATATGTAATACTTCAATTAATAATCCAAACACTACGTTATTACCATTATAATTATTATAAGACCTTATACATGGCCCAAAATATTTTATTTTTTAAATTAAATGTATCTAAGTTTCTAAAATTATTTTTGAATTTTTAAGCATTTTTTTAAAGTTAAAAACTAATTTTTGTAAATAAAAAAGGATGTAAATAAAAATAAAAATGGGAAAACTGAAGTTGTGGGGAGGGTACACGACTTCATTAGGTGAAGTCGTGTACCCCCTACACGACTTCATTAGGTGAAGTCGTGTACCCCCTGCACAACTTCACTTTTTCCATTTTTTTTTAAATTTAAATCATATTTCAAAAATTTTATTTTTACAAATTTGACAATATTGAAATACTAAATTATTTTCATACATCTAAATAGTAAATTATTTATTTCTTAACAAGAAAAAAAAAATATTCTCTCAACATCTATAAGTAATACAAAAAATGTGTCATGAAAATTAAATGATATATCATACCACTGCCTATTACTTTATACGGAATCTCAAATTGTGTTCCTATACATAGCTTATAAGTTACTGAATGCATGCAACCCTATACATATATGACACTACTCTATTGGCTAGTACTTCCCTACTTCAAACCGTAACACCTACAATGCACAAAGTAACATTCACACTTGAAATTTCATTATATATATGAATCTTTCAGCAATCCATCTTCTCATCCAAATTCCACTACCAACAAATCTCATTCAACTCCAATCTTATTTTTTCTCCCACACATCTATTTCTTGATGGCATCGGGGAACTTTGCACCATCTTCATCATCGCAAATCATTGACGAACAACCTTTGATATTAGATAATGTTGATGAATTCAGCACCGATGATGAATTAGATAACATACTTCAAGATGACAACAATGACGACGACCACATTACACAATCATCTGAACATGTCATTCCAGAGTTGAATGAACGTATGCAGTTCCAGTCAAAGAAGGAAACTATTGCTGCAATCAAACATTATCACATCACCAACAATTACAAATACACTGTTGTTGAATCGAAGCCCAACATTTATGTTATTCGTTGTGTGGAATACCACAACGGTTGTCAATGGCGTTTGAGAGCAACATATAGCAAAGTCCGTAAATATTGGGAAATCAAGAATATCGACGGACAACATTCGTGTTTCTCAACCATACTATCTCAAGATCATACAAATCTTGATAGTACTCACATTGCCGCGATCATATCAAATTCAGTCCGGACAAACCCATCCATTCCAATCAAGAGTTTGATTGCAGATATTAAAGCTCGATTCGGATATTCTGTGTCATAGAGAAAAGCTTGGATCGTTAAACAAAAGGCTCTTTCTATGGAGTTTGGAGACTGGGAAGACTCTTATAACCACATGCCGAGGTGGTTGCATGTCGTGAAGGATGCAAATCTAGGTACAATTTTACAATGCACTGGTTCTCCAGTGTAGATTGATGGACAAACCGACAATAATTGTTATATTATGGAAAGAGTTTTCTGGTCTTTCGGTCCTTGCATACAGGGATTCAAATACTGTAAACTCATTCTCCAAGTTGATGGTACATTTCTAACGGGTAAATATCATGGAACTTTGCTCACCACCATAGCTCAAGATGGCAATAGAAATCTTTTTCCATTGGCCTTTGCCATTGTAGAAGGTGAGACAAAGGAGGCCATGATATGGTTCTTTCAACTACTTCGAGAACATGTTTGCCCTCAACAAAATATTTGCATCATCACTGACAGAGGAAAGGGTATCCTATCGGCCTTAAGATCAGAAGAAGTTGGTTGGGAACAAGATGGTTTGATCTCTGTTTATTGCATACGTCATCTAGCATCCAACTTCAACAACAAATTCAAAAATCATGACCTCAAAAAACAATTTATCAATTTAGGTACTACTACAAACATTTTTAATACACTTTTACTTTTATAATTTTGTAACATTATTCTAAACTTTATTTATTTATTACGTCATTACAGCTTACGAGGTCAAGCAAGCAACTGTCACGGCAAAACTTACTGCACTAAGAAACCAATACCCACAACAAGTTGATTGGATAGATAAAATCCCATTAAAAAAATGGTCTCAGGCTTTTGATGGAGGGAGAAGATATGGACATATGACCACTAATCTTGCTGAGTGCACCAACTCCATTTTAAAAGGAGCACGTTCATTACCAATATGTGCTCTCATCAGAACAACATTTCAGAGGACACAATCATGGTTTGTTGAATGAGGATTAAAGGCGAACTATATGCTACAAGCAGGCCACCAATTTCCTGAACAAATCGCCGACATCATTAGGAAAAATCAACAATAATCCGCATTTTGTCATGTTCATCGCTACAACCGTGAAAATTCTGAATTTGATGTTCAGGAAATTTCAACACCTCACCAATACCGCCTTGTTGCACTTTCCTATAAGGTCAGCCTAAATGAATGATGGTGTGATTGTGGTCACTTCCAGGCTACTCGTCTCCCATGTCATCATGTCATTGTTGTTTGTGCATTTTCGCATATCCCACTAACCCAAGTAATCGATCCAGTGTACAATCTTAACAACATTTTCAAGGCATATGAAGTACAATTTCACCCAATCCAAAATCAAGATTATTGGTCTGCGTATACAGGTCCAAACTTCATACCAGATCCTAAAATGCGACGCAAGGCATCCGGAAAACCATCTACAAATAGGATTCATAATGAAATGGATCAATCCAATCCAGATAAGCCAAAAAAATGCTCTTACTACCGCAACGAAGGTCATCATAGGGGAAATTGTCCATTTCGTCATTAGTTATTTCTTAATCTTACCCAATTGTAATCAAATCGATTATTAATATATTACTATTAATATTTCTTATTAATATTTTTTTTCTCTTTTCTTCAAATTTGTCTCCATTCATTAAATAATAACCACAATTTCTTTTTTCGTATAACACAAACAATACATAAAATATGTAAACTGTCAAATAATTTTCATAAACCAACCAAAACACACTGGTAATCGATTACAACAAGTTTGTAATCGTTTACCAAGGTGGTTCTTGCACACTTAAAACACTGGTAATCGATTACAGAAGTGTCGTAATCAATTACCAGTAGCATTTTTGCCTACTACACTAAAGTCGTGCAGGAGAGTCACGATTTCAACATTGTGTAATCGATTACCAGTATCTTGTAATCGATTATAGGACCTAGAAGTCGTTTTTGGGGTGCACGACTTCATCACTAGTCAAATGCACAATGTGAAGTCGTGCAGGGGGACACGACTTCTTCATTTGAAGTCATTTTGGCCCCTCACGACTTCTCTATTTTAGTATTTTAAATTGAATTTGCGTGTATTCTCGTAATATATATCTATTTTTATCTATTTTGGTAACAAAGCCTAAATTGCGTGACTTCATTCTAGAATGAGCATCTTGTGGTATGGTTTCTCTCTCTCTAGACTACCTTCTCTCTGATCTTCTTTTCTGACTTTTCTGGCCCTTTTCTGAAATCCCTTGTCCTTGCCTCCTTTTCCAGGAATGATTTTCATCATTGCTCTGCTATGACCCATGCAGTTACAATTCTGCTATTGTTATTTTTGTTAGTGGCAAGTGTTGCTTGTACTGAAACACCGCTATTCGATTAATAAAAATCCTAATACTCTGTGTTCGTCTTTTTTAAATAGCACTGTTACATTCACCATGCTTCTTAGAACATATATTTGTTTGGAAATAATGCTCACTTAAATGTTTCTAAATATGTTTATGGTGTTTTTCATTTCTCATAAATATTATAATTTATTGAATTAATATTAAATCTTTCATATAATACTCTCAATTATTATACATAATACACCATAATGTATGTAAAACATAATAGAATAATTGTCTGACTCTTTCTCTCCCAATGCAATAAACACTATTACTCTTAATAATCATTTGATAATTTCTAGATTTAAGTTTATTCTTAAAAACTCATCCGTAAACTTAAATTTTTTCTTATTTAATCCCAATCATCTTTATGTATTTATGAAACATTAAGTTAGTAATTTTGTCTTATTTGCTTCCATGTTCTAGTTCACTCTATAAGATAATCATTCATTCTAACTTCCATTCTCAAGCTCCACTCAATATCTTTGCAAGTTCTATTTTTTTTCTTTTAAATTATAAAGTACCTTTACTTTTCTTTAAGGAATTTACCATTTTTTATGAATTCTGATTTGTTGACTGTCTGGTTCCTTTTGATGCTTTACTGATAACTCTCACCATGTTCACTATGTTCTCTAGAAGATATATTTTCTCATAGCTTTCCATTTCACTTAGTGGAATGTTGGAAGATAATTTTTCTTGTCTAATTCCCTATTATTTTTTTATTTATGTGGTAAACATTCAAAATGCATAAATATTAATATACTAAAAATATTTTTAATTTATTTTAAAACATCAAAATCTATAAAATATTCAAAATACATAAATATTAATACACCAAAAAGATTTTTAATATATTTTAAAACATCAATACACAGTAAAAGGATAATATAAAAATTTATGAAAAAAGTCCAATTTCATTGTTTTTCTTGATTTTTCTCTATACATTGAGCATATTTTTATATTTTTGATTTAAAATTTAAATAATAATTAAATATATTTTTATCTTTATATGAAAGATATATATGAAATATTTCCTAAAAGCTAATTTAAATAAAATATATATATTAAGTAAATATTTTGAATATATTTTCTTATTTGCATATATACGCCAAATTTAAATGTAGCCATTTTCTTCGATTGGACAGATTCGTAGATGAACAACAATGCTTTCTGCCCACGCCTGCGTGGAAAAAAAATGTTAGGTCTTAGCCTCAATTCAAACAAAACTAGAAAATATATATACTAAACTCATAAATAAATTCAAATTGCTTTTATTTTTCAATTAGAGAACCGAATGTATTTTTTTTAAATGAGAAACTGGAATTATCACTAAGAAAAAGAAAAAGAAAAGAAAAGGAAAGTATACTCTAACAATCTTAATCAATGACTATTTCTTGATAACCAAATTAAAATCTTACTCTAAGTTCAAATATTTCCCATAGAATTTGTTCCCATTTGTCGTTGTATGATTGGACTTTGGTCCAAACTAAACCACCTTTTCATATAAATATCCAACTTAACAAAATCAAATAATAGAAAATAGAACATTGAAATATATATCCATAGAGTTTACAAAAGAGTATAAGGAATTATAATCAATTCCAATAAAAAATAACAAGAAGATTTACTTCCTTTTAGTTTATTAAACATATAAATTGTAAACAATATATCTGAAATTTTACAAAATTTTATCGCATTGGTTTTCAGGTTATACGAAATGAAAGTGATTATAAATCACAATTAAATATGCACCCGAAGATCAATACAAAATACAACTGCAAAATTTCATGAAATTTTAGACCACTAATAAAAAATCGTATTTTTAACTCGCATATTTCGCTTCGGTTCCAACAAAATCGAAGCGTATCAAAATGCGGTGGCAATTTCGTAATATTTAGAACACTATATGTCTTAGTTGTCAAGCAACCGATGTCTAAAGGGAATACTGCCTCGGTGAGCACAGTGAACCGAGGCATAAACCCCATAGATATTATATTAATTAAACCTTTCATCTGGTACGATAGTGGTGGTAGAGATACTGCCTCGGTTGGTAGGAAGGACCGAGGCATACAAGCCTTTACTGCCTCGGGGGCAAGAAGGACCGAGGCATAAAAGTCTTTCTTATATGTGAAGGATGAAATTTCCCCCCAAATGTTCAACCAAGGAAAACCTAGTGCGACTGAGTGCCTTCTTTCTCGCGTCGTCAAGCCTCGTCCCCGACCACTCCACCGGTGGCATCGTCTGCTCCGAGTGTGGCCTCGTCCCCGACCACTCCACTGGCGACATCCTCTGCTCCGAGTGCGGCCTCGTCCTCGAGTCCCACTCCATGGACGAGACCTCCGACGGGCGACAACGACCCCAACTGTCCTCGAGTCTAGATCCCCTCGCGACGATGACGGTCACGACACCCACACAGCCAGCACGGCCACATGATCGTTGGTTTCCGGCGCTAGTCTTTTTGGTTACGCATCTGGGACAGTGCAAGGGATGGCGATGCACATGAGAGTCGCTGCTTACAAGGTTTGCTGGAAGGGAGGGTGGAATGGCTGATTATTACAAAGGAGCTGGTGGCTGATGCTAATTTGTTGTTGGCGTCGGTGGTGGGGAAGAAATTGATTTTTGGGGATGACAACCTCCGCAATGTTGGTGCCTTTGATTCTTACAAAAGCTAAAAAGGTACTTTTTTCTGATTTTCAAGACGTTGCTGGTATTTCTGATTTTCTGATTTTTGATGGCAAAGTTATGCACTTCATGGACTACTCCAATCTGGACAATGAAACTACCGTTGTATTGATCAAAGGAAAAAGAATCATAGTAATAGGCTCACCTATTGATCTTGCAGCTGAATGTGCAAAATGGAACCGCATCTATTAATATGGATTGATACCTAGTCACAGCTGAATGTTTACTTTCCAGATTTCCAGACTTGTGGCCATTGAAGAAGTATGGATTGATACCTAGTCATAGTGTTATATGTGTGTAATGGGATTGCATCTATTAATACAAACTAATATCCCGGCTACACAAGAATGTATTGTTTCGTAAAATATAAAAAAAAACCTTTCTACTACCTCGGGTCAACTCCAAACCGAGGCATAAGACCCCTATACTGACTCGGTTCACCAGTAACTGAGGCAAAAGCATATACCTTTATGCCTCGGTTCAAAACCGAGGCAAAAAGTGGTAGACATTTTACCTCGCCTGTATATACCTCGGTTGCGGAACCGCTACGGATAGGCGAAAATAACCGTTGTCGTTTTCCTTTATTGCATTAGTGGACATGTATATTAAAATTGATATGTATTAATAAACTATGAAAAAATTATTACTCTTCTTAAACTATCCAACCGGACAATTCAAGATTCAATACTTGTAAATTATTATTACCATCTCCTATTCATTTGTAAAAAAATACATTTGTTCAAAAAAATTTCGAGATAGTAAATAATTTTTGTATTGAATCTCAAATGGGAAACTAAGACTAACTCACAACAACAATATATTCAAGCAAACAAATAATTATATATGCAACATACAATATATTCAACCAAACAATATATTGAAGCAAAGAAATAATTACATATTCATATTAAAAGGAAAATTTTAAAAATAGGAACCTGGGAGCGTGAAAGTCGGTCAACTATCGAGAATGTCCGCGTATAAAACCTCACCACAACAATACAATATCTAGACAAAATCAAACAACACATTAGTTAGTTTCATTATTTATAACCTTAAAGTTTTTTTCATCACCAAATCAACCAATTTAATTCAAACAATTCAAAATTATATTCCTTAATTTCTATATTCCTAATTTCTATACTCTAATTTAAAATTATACATCAATTTACATCATCAACCAATCCAATTCTAACAATTCAAAATTATATAAAACCTAATTCAAAATTATATAAACCTAATTCAAAATTATATAAACCTAATTCAAAATTATGTAAACCTAAAAATTATATAAACCAATTAATATAAATTATATATAACAAATTATAATTCAAAAAACTTACCACGAAGAAGGCGCCACGAGAAAGATGAACGCCGTGGAGGAAGCCGCCAAGGCCAGCGGGGCGTCGTGCAACGACGGTGGAGCAGCGAGGGCGGTGTACCGGGCCAGTTCAGCAGGGGCGGTGCATCGGGCAACGGTTCAGCAAGGAGGCGGGACGAGGCAGCGACACAATGAGAAGGAGGCCCGACGAGGGTGTCGACACAGAGAGAAGAAGGCGTGACAAGGGCTGCGGCACTGGCGTGGCATTTGTAGGAGCAGTGTTCATCGTCGAGGGAGGAAGAAAAATGTTCGCGTGAAGAAAACTGTTCGTGATTGTAATATGAAAAAACAATATTACATTGGTTCCTTTACTTAACCGAGGCAATACAACCCTATTGTCTCGGTTTTCATCCCAACCGATGCCTAAAAGTTTCAGAAAATGGCAATTTTGAAAATAATTTTCAAACTATACGCATCGGTTCGCGCTTAACTCGAAGCAGAAGCACCCTATGGCCTCAGCTCATATTGAACCGAGGTAATCTTAGTTGACATTACATGAATTTGGAATGTTCAGTGTCAGATCTGCAGCTACGTGGCTAGACATATTGACTCGGTTTTGAGCAACCCAAGACAGTATGCCCTTTCCAGAAAGGTGTCAACTAATAAGTTTGACCTTTGTGCTTTGTGCAGGGTTATACGCCTCGGTTCTCCTTGCAATCGAGGCAATATCCCCTTTCCAGGAAAGGTGTCAACGGATAAGTCTGACCTTTGTGTTTTTCGTAGGGTTATATGCCTCGGTTCCCTTGACAATTGACGCAATATCCCCTTTTCCAGAAAGGTGTTAGTTGATAAGTCTGACCTTTGTGCTTTTTCAGGGTTATATGTCTCGGTTTCCCCTAGCAACCGAGGCAGAATATCATTTAGACATCAGTTCTTGATGAACCGAGGCATTTAGTTTTGATAAAATTACGGAACTTTCACCGCTTTTTTTATGCGCTTTGGTTTGTCTAAAACCGAAGCATAATATGCGAGTTAAAAACGTCTTTTTTTTTACTAGGGAAAGAAGGTATAACGTTATATTGAGAATAAGTTATAACTTAAATATCCTTAAAAACATAAGGAAATTTATAATAACTTAGGCAATTTATTGAACTCATTGAGTTACATTTCCTTTAACTATTGTGAAATTATACAATAGATAGATTGGGTAAATATTTAGATGTCGAAATTTTAATCGAATAATTATATAAGAAATTTAAATCTCCTTTCGATATCGATAGATGAGTAAGTATAAAGTAACTTTTAACTTTTTACAATTATAATTAATATATATACTCTAAAACTGTTTTGATATATCATTAAATTTAAAATAAATTTTACATATATATATATATATGTATATATATATATATATGTATATATATATATGTATATATATATATATATATATATATATATATATATATGTATGTATTTGAACAGATATGATAATCCAAATATAGACTTAAATCTCACATTACATTATAATCCAAATATAGACTTATATATATATATATATATATTATAGTTAAATCTGTTCAAAATTGATGTCGCCAGCTTATTTAATTTTAATTTCTCACAACAATTGTTGTACTAGCTATTTTCTTAATTAGGTTTATATGCATAATAAATTATACGTATGGTAATTGCGCTTGTCCGTGTGTAACATTTTCTACGTGTGAAACACTTACAGAAAACGTTATTTATGTATTTCTGAGGAATAAGGTTATTTGACAATGTATAGGATTCTTTAATAATATATAAGGTTATTTAATCGTTTCTAGGATATATATCCTTAAATACTTTTTATACAAATAAATTATATTTGATAGTTATATATAAAAAAATAGTGAGCTTTTGTACCTCGGATGATTAAAATAATATATAGATTCCTGATTGAAATGAAATAATATTACAATATTGAAAGCAAATATGTTATTGTTGGCACACCTAATACTCTTTCCACACTTTCACCTCATTTCCGCACAAGGGAAAAAAATGAAACTAATAATGACAGTGAGTTAGGCCATGAAGAATCACAAAAAAGGCCATTTGAAGGAGAAAAAGATAAAAAGGAAACACCAAAAACATTCAGAAAGCTATGACAGGAAGTTGTGGTGAATGTGTATTCAACACTTTGGAAGATCAGCTGGTGGGGGAAGCAGCTTCTGAGTTGGAAGTTTTCCATCCAACACTATCCATGCCATCTTTAGACCCCAGCTCGTGTGCACTTCAAGATGGCAATGCATGAACCATACCCCTGCAATCCATGCATTATTTATAGTCAAAATCTTAGTATTCTTATATTATGTTTGAGTATTCATTTTATGTCTGTGTTGGACCCTGTAACTTTTTGTGTATTTTGTGAGGAACCGTTTCAAATAACTGTTAGCCCATAATTAACATTACAGAAGAGAATAAGATCACTTACCTGGGTTATCTGCTAAGAATCTGATAGCAACCCATCCACCAGAAGGGACACCAACTGTGTTTCTTTCAACGGGATCAACAAGATTGAAGCTTTTTGGATCCTTGTTTGGGTCAAAGTTCCCAAAACCTTGACCAACAACAAAGAAGTTAAAGCCATGCAAATGGAGAGGGTGACTCTCAGCACCCAGAATGCTGGTGTCCTGCAACACAAGCTCTACACTTGTGTTGAAGGGAAGAACCACAACCTTTGTTCCATTGCTCACCATGGTGTTGTTTGGTGGGGTGCCAGTATAGTTGAATGGAAGCAATGGTTTGGTTGGAAAGTCAGGGGTGTAAACTCCATTGGATTGGCCAAAGAAGTGTGCTTGAAGAAGAGCAGTGGTTGGGAGTGTGAAGGACACATTATTCACTGATGCTGCAAATTTTGTTCCATTGGTGGGTCCTTGACAAGTTTGGTTCTTTTGGCAGGGACTTGTGCCAAGGCCAACTGTGAAGAAAAACTGCTTATCTACTTTCTGGGGAACATTTGCAGGAAACCGAGGGCTTGCCAAGCTACGAAGCTTGCTGGCGAAGTTTGTAGCAAAAGAAGTGTCATTAAGTGCAGGGAGTGTAGGCTTGAAAAGGTTCTTGAGTGAGTTTGTTGAGTGCAGAGAGTGAGGTGGAACTTCATATTCAAGGATCCCAGCAACAGTTGAGTTGTCAAAAGTGCCCTGGCCAGTGGCATATGGTCTTGCACTCATGAAGAATGTGGCATTGGGGTATTTGGATTTGGTGTTCAGAAGAACATTGGTGGTTTGTCCAGGAGCAATGAGAATGGTGTCAGTGTCAAATGGCTTAACATAGATGGCATCTACGTCAACTACTGTGAGAGTGTGATTTGCGATGCTGAAGAAGAGTTCGTCATTGAGTGCAGCATTGATCAACCGGAGAAGGTATGTCTTCCCTGCCTTCACCTTTAGCTTGAACGTATCTGAAAAATACCAATATTTTCATTTAGAATCACCTCTTCAATTTATAATAAGGGATATGGTAAAGTACTATTGATAATTTTGAAAATTAGTTAATGTGAGGTACTCATGTGACCACTCTTGTATATACCTTTGGAAGAACAGTTATACAATGGCCCTGGAAGTCCATTAATAGTGTAGGCATCAGACACATTTGGTCCTCCACCTGTTTGCAATGCTTGTGTTATGACTGCCTCTGGATCTGCATTCCACCATTCTCCTGAAAATTTTTGTTACATGTCAATGTTAACTTCATTCTTAAGTACATGCAGGTATTATAGGAACATTATGGTGATGTCACAATCACATTTGAATTATTACCAAAGATAACGGGAACTTCCTTGTAAGGTTTGGTAAAAGGATATGGAACTCCTTGCTTGGGTAGAATGATGATAGGACCATACACAGTTGATCTTAGCCATGAAATGTGGGCATGCCAAAAGAGTGTGCCTCTCTGACCAACAATGGTGAAATTATAGACATAGCTTTGGCCTGTTTGAATGGGGCATTGAGTCACATAGGCAGGTCCATCAGCCCACCCTGATCCAAGTTGTCGAATGCCATGCCTATTTGGAATGTAATCAAGTTTTTTTAGTGAAACTTCAACTTATAAACCATGTAATACGTTCAATATTCTCTTCTTAACTAAGTTTTCCAAAGCAAAAAGATTTTACCAATGGATGGAGATGTTGTTCTGAACATGGTTAACCACTTTGATAAGAAGACGATCACCCTCCCTAGCAACTATGCGGGGCCCAGGAAACAGACCATTCACTGTGACCATGCTCTTTGTGTGGCACAGTCTCGAAACATTCTGGTACTTTATCTACATAAAAAATAAGTAATTATGAGATACAAAGCACAAATAATGGGAAAAGTATGCCGAAAAGAATGTTAACTTCAAATGACTTTTGCTTTTGAAAACGTAAGGTAGCTTAGATAAAGATATCAAGTCCTTTCGAGATATGTACATCAAAATGGTAGTGTCTGGTAATGCCCCCTACTGCAAGCTGAGGGATGATGATCATTGAGAAGAGAAACAACATTGCTGGTAATGTAAATGATTGTAGAGAAGGAGTACCCATGTTTGTTCTAGAGAGTGCAAGACAGAAAGTGGAAACTTTACACACTGTTGTTTGTGTATATGAACTGTGGATGATGTAGAACTCATTGGTAGGTCATTTATAGAATGATAGCTTGTGGTTGTTGAAATTTGTAAAGTCTTCATAAGATCTTCAAGTGTGTTGTTTTACATTTTTTTAATGAGATCAGTTGTTAGAACAACTCTAGAGTGGTGTCCAAGACAATCTATTCACTTGACCATTTGAATTCTTGTAGAAGACAAACAGTTTTTGAGATTTTGCCTCTTTTGATACCGATCTTTTGGAACTCATTGAGAACATAGTGTGTTAAAAGTGACATATTCAAGTAAAGTATGTTCAAGTAAAAAGGAACTGGTTACTTATTATTATGATAGAAAAAGTGAAAAGGTAGAATAAGCAAACATAGCACATAAAGGAAAAGATATTGTAAACTTTTCAGTTCATCATGCAATTCTTAACTTCAGTTTCCTATAGTCTTTTTTTGAATTAAGGTTATATCCGTATATCCCTTATCTAACATAATGGACTTTTTTTACCACAGTTTTAGAGCAGTTTGAAACCCCAAAAGCAACCGACATTGAAGCTTCATTATCAGCAGAAAAAGCTTGAGAAGTTTTGGTGAGATGTAACTCCCACAACCAATGTTCTTGGAGCCAAAGTAACTGATAAGAAGATCCTATCAAGTAGTCACTGTATCCTCGTTGTTTACCATTTTCTTTGACATTACCACAAACTACATTACAGATAACATTCATGCCACAGCAAGGAAACCACAATGAACTTAACTCCCTTTCAAGAAAACATGCTAAGTCGTAATCTTAGAAAAACAAGATACAACTATTTTTTTCATTTCTATACACTTAAACCCCTACACATACACCTATCACTTTAAGAAGATAAAAAAACAAAATTCAACCACCCTCAGTGTCCCCACTATAACTATAACTGTGTCCTCTATTTTCTCCAAAATGGTAGGTGTAAGGTAAGGTGCATCGGTTTAGATGTAGAAATAACATGGTTGAAATGATACAATTAACCAAATTGAACATTTACGTTGCCTTAACTCCTATCTTTATCACGCAACCTATCTCCTTGTGTTCGAAGCATACGTACACAATACACTGTTCAAATCAAATGGTTGTATTTGCATGATTCATTAAATTAAGCATTTCTTCTTCATCAAATTTACGTTTTAGTATCTCTGCGTGATCAGTTTAGTTGAACATATGAGATTGTTGGGTCAGTGGATGAATGGCTTTTCAGTTTTTAGATTTTACAAAGGAAAGTATAATTGATAATGTACGGCACCGCATTCTCCTTCATTGTGCAGAATAACTTGGTTCTGATGTTCATGACCACTCTACATAAACTAGAACTTTTAGTATTATCATTTTAAACTAATAACTTTTTTCCATAATCTAATCAAGATTTGTTAGCATTAATCTATATATTTATACAGTCTTATCATAAATTACATTGTTGGAAACCATGAAGGCTTCGTAGTAAAAGAGTTAAAGTCGAGCAGGGAATATAAACATGACTTGGTTGCCTCCTAATGAAGTGACTAAAAGGTGAGGGAATCTAGCTTTAACCTTCCACACGACAACTGATTAAGATTAGTCAGAGATACTTTTCGTTAATGAAAACAAAATTAACTCTCGTGAAGGTGAGGAATCATAAGTAAAATTAAAGGAATATTTTTCAATAAAATATCAGAACACACACATATATATATATATATATATATATATATATATATATATATATATATATATATATATATATATATATATATATATATATATATATATATATATATAGCTATGACATTTTAAAGATTTAGGAATATGCACTTTATGGATGGATCAAGCTAAGAATAAAAATGCAGAATGTCTTATATATTCCATGTTAAGATGAATAAGTGCATTGTGATTCAAAGTGTAAAAATGGAGATGTTGATGAAGATCATTGGAGGGCAACTTATTTTCTGTTGTGTGTTTTTCCATGTTCTTGTTGCTGGTGGTGAGAGTCTAGAAGCACCAGAACTTAAGGTAACTAAAAATGTCCTTTTCTTTTGTTTTTAACAATATTACTTATAAGTTTTGTTGTTTACTAGGACATATATATATATATATATATATATATATATATATATATATATATTGAAATCATTCTTACAAAATTAAAGCAATAGGTTTTATTATTTGATCATAGTTAAACACCTTTACAATTTTCTTTATTTGTTACATTAATTCTATATTATAATTTTGAATTCTCTTTCTTGAGTTTTTTCAAGAGCTATATTGTCATCCCCGTTAAAGCATACATATAACATTTTTTTAAATATTATTTAATTCAATTTTCCTTTTTTATTTAATTTTAAATCTTGAGATATCAAAACAAATTTAAAGTATCAGTATTTTTTTAGATAAGCTAAACTTTACTGTTTTACAATATTAATTAACATGAATTTTACACTTTACATTTTAACATACTATAGAAGAATGATATATATATTTTAGTTCAGATCATTGATTTCATATATTAAAATATTATTTATTTAATTGATTATAAATAGATGTAATAAACCTTCATTTGGAAGCATGTTAATTAAATGTGATTATAAATTCACTATAATTACTTGATCTGTTAGTTGTTTTTCATTTAAGAAGTCTGAAATTCGTCGTACATAATTTTATATAGTAACAAGATTTGACATGTCACCAACTATAAGGTACGATTCCTTTCATTTCTTACGTCTTCATTTTTTCTCTTATACTCAAATTACAAAACGACATAAATTATTATTTTATTATAATCTCTTATTTATATTAATTATTATTATTATTTTAATATAATATTTTACTTTAAAAAGTAGTTGTTTAGGTAAAAAGAAGTGAATGTTAAAATAATATTTTTCTTTTTCAAAGATGATCAAATATACATATTTTCCTAAAAGTAAGAAATTTGGGACATTATTAGATTAGAAAAATTATATCATTTTTCTCCATTTTTACAAAAGAATACGTTATACAAAAGTGTTTTCTTTTTTAACTTTTCATTCCAACAGGTTTAAAAGAATTTAACAAGTTTAGAAAGAAAAATTAAGAAAGTTTAAGCAGTTGTTTGGTTTGCAACAGTTTGATGAATCGTTAACAATGTCAATTTTAAAGAGAAAACATCAAATAATAGTTTAATGATTGATTATGTTATTTCAAATCATGATTATAGGTATATACAAATATGAAGAATTCTTCAATTTATTTCTGTAAGCATAATTCTAAAGCACAACAATTATATAACTCTAACTTTTCTCTTTATGTATATGGGTTCGGGTATTCTTTTGGTTTTTTTATAAATAAATCTTTTTCTTTGCTTATAAGGAAAACTAAAAAAATGTACTTTTTGTAACTGAATTAAGTCAAAACGTAAATTCGAAAAGAGAGTGATGACATTTGTCCTAGTTCTTTTAATTATATATATATATATATATATATATATATATATATATATATATATATATATATATATATATATATATATATATAATATCGGTAAATTTATTATTCTGAGTAAAATGTGCAAAATTTTATAATTTTAACCATATGGATAGATAAGTTATGCTTACATCAAAAACTCGACTTTGGTTAGTCTTAATTTTTTTTTATTAAAATAAAGTGGAGTAGAGGTGAAATGATTTCGATATATTTTAATTTGAATTAAACACAATGTATGAATGAAAAAGTCGTGTGGATCAAAAACGATTTTGGTTAGCCTTAATTTTTTTTTTCTATTTGAACTAAAGTTGTGCATAGGTGAAATGGTGTTAGTATACTTTTATTTAAATTAAATTAAAGATAACACGACTTTAATGTATTTTGATTTGAATTAAAGTTATACAAGTTTATCATAACTCCTCAATGAAAAATAGTACTAAGATTAATCAAAATTGTATTTATTTACAAAACTTCCTCGTTTATACATAAGTCGTGTTTATAAAATTTCATTTTGGAGCATATAAAGTTGTGTTTTTATATCACAACTTTTTAAAATTTAAAATATTTGTAAAACTTTACAATTGTTCATTTTCGTAATTTTGATAAAAAAAATACACCAATATGATAAATTTTCCTTTAATATATGTATTTATCTCGTTAAGTATTTATTATGTTGTTTATATTTCTATTATTTTCCTTTCCTAATTAGTAAATGTTTGCACAATGCAGAAAAATTGCACATATGTGATCACCATAGAAACCACATGTACATGGGGAGCTGAAACCTCAAATCTTGTTAGTCTAAGGTTTGGTGACACAAACTCCAATGGCATATTGGTGAGACACCTAAACTCCAAGCACTTAAGAAAAGTTGACCCTTTGGATCCTAGGGTTCTTGATGACATGCCAAGGAAACCATTCCAAGCATGCATGGTGGACCAATTTGAGGTCACAGCACCATGTGTTGAGTCTCCCATCTGTTATTTATACCTCAAGCTCGTTGGAAACGATGATTGGAGACCAGGTTTTGCTCATATTCAAGTTCTTGAAGGCTCTCATCTCGGTTCTGATTATTTTTATTTTAGAAGATTTGTGCCTAGACATGTCTGGCATGGCTCTGATGTGTGTGATAGTGAGGTTACACCCTTTGGACTCAAGAAGAAGAAAAAGGTTTATGTGAACATTCCATGAGTTTAGTCATGTAATTTCATGTTACTTTTTATTTTCATTTTCGATCTTTCTTTTGACTAAGTGAGGAAAGAAAAATTGGTTCTTCTTAATGTTTAAACTAACTGAATAGTGTCTTTAAAGTAAAGAGTAAATGTATAGTAGTGTTGTAAAATGTACCTTACCTTACCAACAAATAACGTAATAAACTAAGGAGAGTGTTAAGGACATGATCTTTTTGTTATTGTTTTTTTTTTGTCAAAAAACGGTTTTTCATTCGATGAGTTGATTTGTTAAAGTTTTTTGAAAATCAAATTTATTTTGTTGTGACGGCCATTATGGCCATTATGTTGATGAGTCTTTATTTTTTTTATTTTAAGGGAGAAGTAATTAAGAAGAGATTATAGACATGTAACATTGAGTCTCATCTCATAAAAATTGATATCATTTTTAATTTAAAATCTCAACCCAATAAGTTTATGTTATTATGGTTGTGTTACTCTAACGTTGTTTTTACATGTTACTTCAAAATTTCGGATTAAAAGTGATGTAATTCTTTATATAAATTAGACATATATATATATATAATCTCTTCCTAATAACTTTTTTCTCGAAAGAAAAAATAAAAAATAATCACACCATTATTCTCCACATGTGGTTCATTCTTCTTATTTGTTATGATGTAATTCACTTTTAAATCTTTTGTTCTGCTGCTATTTTATTCATAATGTTATAATTGTTATTACTTAATTACTTTGTAGAAAAATGTTATGAATTAAAAAATAACAAACTTTTAAATATATTTACTGGTTCGTTAACATCTTGAAGATTGTAAAGTCCATATTTAATCATTAGAGGCCAGAAAGGAGTTCTTTGTCAGTAAATAATCTAAATAAAATGTTTGAGTTAGACCAGCAAAATTAAAAGAAATTGCTTCTAATTAGACTTGAGATCAAGCTTAATTTTACCAACCACAACTTATAAGTCTAAAATTGTTATATTAAATAGCTAAGTATTATATTATTATTATTTAAGGGGAAAATATAATATTTTAATCCCACTGTGATAAAAAGTTTTTTACCAACTTTTCACCAGTTTTCTAATTCTTTGACTATTTTTATTTTTAATCCTATAATTGATATTATTGATTTTGTTATGTTTTTATTCTTTGACTAATTGTGATTTTTCTTTTCCAATTCCTTGTTAAAATAACAGACGAAAATGTAATCCAGAATGGACCAAGTTAAAATGGGTCATAGCAACCCAAATTTATACAGCTGCTTCTTCCTGCACCTCCTTTTTTTTTCTTCTTCTCACTCCTCAAATTATATATTCTAGTTTTACCTTTATAAATTTATAATTAAATATGAGAAGTTAACCTTGTCATTATCTATATTAACCGACTGCTCCCGAACATCCCTTTCTTCACCTTCTTCTGGTGAGGATGAAGGGTATGACGTTTGGGGTTTTTTAAGTAAGCTATGAATTACATAATCTGAAATATGTCACCAGATTTTGAAAACATGTTCTGAATTAAAGATTCTGAAACATCTTTGGAAGTACACATTTCGGAATGAGTAATCTGAAATACAATTCTAGATTCAGTGAGACAATCAGATTGAGCATTTCAGAATATAAACATATTTTTCAGAATATAGAATCCGAAACGTGGTTCCAAATTCAAACTATATTCCGGATTGATGAATTCAGATAATATTATTATTTTTTGAAACCTCTAATTCGATATATGCAGTTTTGAGTAAAGAATTGTTTTATGATCTTGCAAACATCCAATCCAAAGATATCATATAGGACTATGAAGAATGTACCACCGAAACATACAACAATATTACGAGTAAGGCAAAAAACAACTTTTATCTCTTAATTGGATTCTCTTTATCAAAATCTGTTACTTTGGATAAGAAACCTTAAAGCTGATTCTGGAGTGAACAAACAAAACATGTGTTTGCTGGAAACTTCCCCACTGGAGATTTCCTTGATACATCATTCTCAGCAATAACTCCATCATCGAAGTGTTGTATTTGGTTTTACGGAAAGCTCCATGGTGTTTTTCAAGGCTAGAAAGACTAAGTTCTATACGTTCATGATTATGTTTTGTAAGGCTGATTGATTATTTATCTCAATTTAGTTTAATATTCGGTTTGTTGTTGGTTTAAGACTGTAATTCGAAAATCATGATGAATGTTTTAACTAATATGATGCTTATCCTTCTATTGGTCAACTTATATTTCCATTTCAGCTTGTATTAAAACGCTGGCCCACAATAGGAACAGTAGAGGCCAAAAGCCTTCAGTCCAGATACGAAAAAGTTAAGTTTCACTAGAGACTTCTCCTCATCAAAACGTGAGTGGGGCTCAAGGCTCTGACACGTGATGGAAAAAGGAATGCGTGTTCTTTCAAGAAGCTATTCCAGCGAGGCAGACAATGGCACCGCTTGGTCAAAAAAGAATGGCAGGATTCAATGAGAAGACGCAGTGATAAAAGGTAAGAAAAAAATGGTGTCTTTTCTTATTACAGTAGTGTTTATTTCGAAGCTTTCTTTTCTTCTACTTCTTCTTACAAAAGAAAATACTAGAACCCCGTTATATAGGGTTCCGGTGAGTACAAAAGGACACTGGGATAATTACTTATCCCTAACAGAAAAACAAAAATACTAAACAAAAAACCCTTAAACACAACAAGATGCTCTAAGGAGCAATAATGATAAAACAAAAACTTAATAGCCTCCCTTCAAGTTGGATGGTGGATATTCACTAATCCAAGCTTGGGAATGATAGATCTGAAATGAGTACGATGAGGGAACTTGGTGAAGACATCGGCAAGTTGTTCCTCTGAACGAATGGGTAGAAGATGAAGAAAGTTGGCTTGGATCTTCTAACGCACGACGTGACAATCCAGCTCAATGTGCTTGGTCCGCTCATGAAAACTTTGGTTATAAGCAATGTGGCTGGCGGAGTTGTTGTCACAGTAGAGAACAACGGTAGTACTAGGTTGAACTTGAAGGTCTTGAAGAAGGTAATGCAACCATTGCATCTCATAAACGGTGGCAGCAAGGGCACGATACTCTGCTTCAGTAGAGGATCTCGAGACAATGCTTTGTTTCTTTGACCTCCAAGAAACAAGGGAGGACCCTAGGAAAACACAGTAACTAGTGGTAGATCTTCTGGTGTTAGGGCATGTGGCCAAATCCGAATCACTAAATCGTTTAATTTGTATTTCTGAATCAGCAGCAAAGAAGAGCCCTTTTGAAGGACTGGATTTAACATATCTTAGGATATTGTAGTGCTTGATAGTGATAGTCAGTAGGTTCCTGCATGAATTGGCTTAATAGATTAACAATAAAACGTAAGTCAGGTGTAGTATTAGTGAGGTAGAAAAGCTTCCCTATCAATATGCGATAGATATTGGGATTATCCATATAATTCTCTGTCTTATACAAAAAGTTAGTGTTGCTCAAAAAAGGGGTAGAGCATGGCTTTCTTCCCAGTATTTCTATTTCTTTTAGGATGTCAAGAGCGTACTTTCTTTGACAAAGGTGTATCCCCTTTTTAGACCTAGCAACCTCAAATCCTAGGAAATATTTGAGTTCTCCTAGATCCTTTATTTGGAATTGATGATGCAAAAGAGTCTTCATGTGGTTGATCTCACTCATAGAGTTTCCTGTTAAAACAACATCATCTACGTACATAAGTAAAGCCGTGAAATTTGTAGGGGTTTTCTTGATAAAAAGGGTATGATCAGACTTGGATTGAACATAGTTAGCAGAAATAAGAAAAGTGGATAATTTCTCAAACCATTGTTTGCTGGCCTGTTTTAAGCCATACAGAGATTTTGTTAGCTTGTAGACTAGTCCCTTTGTGTTAATGTTTAAACCAGGGGGAGGATCCATGTAAACTTCCTCATTTAGGTCTTCATGCAAAAAATCATTGTCCACATCAAGTTGATGTAAGAACCAACCTTTTGAGGTAGCAAGAGCAAGTAAAAGTCTGACAGAAGTGAGTTTAGCAACAGATGAAAAAGTATCAAGAAAATTTATTCCCTCTTGTTGGGTGTAGCCTTTAGCAACCAATCGTGCTTTATACCTTTCCACAGTACCATCAGCTTTGTGTTTTACCTTGTAAACCCATCTACATCCAATGGGTTTCTTTCTAGGGGGAAGTTGAGTGAAATACCAAGTACCATTATCTTGTAGGGCTTTGATTTCCTTCTTCATAGCTTCAGTCCATTCAGGACTATTTTTAGCCTCATCATAGGAGTTGGGTTCCTTGCTAGCAATTATGGCAAGGGTGTACCTTAAATGTTTGTCTGACAAAGAATCATAGGATAAAGTATTATTGATAGGGTAAGGATTTTTCAAACCATTTTTAATACATAAAGAGGCAGATGAGGACTGATTAGTCTGATGTATGTAGTCCTTTAAGTACTTAAGGGTTCTTTTTATTCTGCTAGACCTTCTCTGATTATTTCCTTGTTCTTCTTCAACAAGATTAATGCTTTCGGTACTGATATCAGTGCTCTCAGTAGGATTTTGGCCATTCCTTCTATTCTCAGCAAAGTTCTCCTCATGGCTGCAAGACAAATTATCAACAAAGAATATATTGTCTTCATTGTCATTGTAGTTATCTTCATTACCCGGCTTATTCTTACAGGGAAAAATGTCTTCATAAAAGATGACATTTCTACTAATGAAAATTTCCCTAGTATTGATGTCAAGAACAATATATCCCTTCACTCCATTTTTGTATCCTGGAAATATTCCCTTTCTAGCTCTAGAATCTAGCTTGTTTCTGTTACTTTCCAAAGTTGAAGCAAAACATAAGCAACCAAAAACTTTTAGATCAAGATAAGTTGGGGGATTATTATGCAATACATCATAAGGGGTTTTACCTTTAATAACAGTAGAGGGAAGTCTATTAATAAGATATATGGCATGAGACAAGGCATAAGACCAATAAGCATTTGGAATGCTAAACTGAAAAATCAGATTGCGTGTAACATTCAATATGTGTTGGTGTTTACGCTTCACAACAGAATTTTTTTGTGGAGTTTCAACAAAGCTTCTTTGATGCTCAATGCCATAAGAATCATATATGTTGGAACAATTAAACTCAGGACCATTGTCAGTCCTAATGATTTTAACAGTTTTATCAAACTGGGTTTTAATTTTTATGATAAAAGCTTGCAAAAGCTCTCTAGTCTGGCATTTATTATGCATAAGAAAAGCACAAGTGTGTCTACTGCAATAGTGAGAAAGTATTTATGTTCATGAACAAAAGCAATGGAAATGGGACCCCATATATCACAATGTATGATATCAAAACAATTAGTAGACAAAGAATTATTATTAGGAAATGACAATTTGTTTTGCTTAGCATAATGACAAATATCACAAGTATCACTAGAAACAGTTTGAACATAAGGAAAAGTCTTGCATATTCTTTCAATAGTTTTGTGCCCAGGATGGTCTAGCCTATAGTGCCACAAATTTATATTTACATGTTCATAGCAGAAAACAAAACTAGGTGACAGATTCCTTCCGAAAGATTGCAGGTAGTAAAGCCCTTTGTACACATTAGCACATCCAATCATCCTTAATGTAGAGTTGTCCTGGATTTGACACATCTTAGAGGAAAAAGTTAGTGTCCAGTTTATATCTCTAGTTAGGCTTTGGACAGATATAAGATTAAAAGAAAAATCTGGTATGTATAGAACATTAAAAATTATGAGATCTTTAGAAAATTGTACAGTTCCTGCATAGTGGGCTGTTACAATTGAATTATTTGGTAGTTTAACAGATATATGATTGATTTTACTGAGTGTCATGAATTGATTCCTGTCATGGGTCACATGATCTGTGGCCCCTGTGTCTATAATCCAAGATAATATACCTTTTCTGTCTTTTGTAGTATCTTTGTGCATTTGGCTGATGACATGAGAAGAGCTGTCAGCCTTTTCAAGCATCTGCAAAATTTTCTGCATCTATTCAGGAGTGAAAGAGTCTTGAACAAAATTAACATTGTTCTGTTGATCGGTTTATGTCACAGTGGTGGTAGAGCAAGCATTTGCAGAACCTCATTCATTTTGTCCAATGTCATTTTGAGTATTATTAGCATTCTTCTTATACCATGGTGGATATCCATGTTTAGAATAACATTCATCAACAATGTGATTCATCTTGTGGCAGTAAGAATATTGCTTCCCATAGTTGAGATTTCTTCCTCTTTCTCTTCCCTGATTCCGAGGGATAGATCCACGTCCATGGGTCTTCCAATTCTGGTTATTCCTCCATTGGCCCTGTCTTTCACTGGTGCTTACAGGAACATTGATGTCATTTTGATTGGTGAAACCAGAGTCATTTTTCTCTTGTCTTTCTTGCTGAATAATGAGAGAAAACACACGGTTAATGCTAGGTAGAGGTTCCATTAATAATATTTGTGTTCTTACAATATTATAGGATTCATTTAAGCCCTTTAAGAAGCAGATAACATGTTCCATCTCCCTGTATTTGTGAGACCTTGGACAAATCACAGTTGCAAGGGATCTTGCAGCTACAACACGGGATAGGTCTAAGAAATTCCAATTCCTCCCACAAAATTTTCAGATCAGTAAAATACTGGCTCACACTCCTTTCACCCCTGCTTAATAGAATGAATTTCTTAAAGTAAGTCAGAAAATTTAAAATAATCTCCCTTGGAAAACTTTTCTCTCAATTCTTCCCATAATTCTTGAGCATCTTCAACGTATATGATACTTTCTGCTATCTAAGATGAAAGAGTTTTAATGATCCAAGACAACACCATCATATTGCTCCTCTCCCAAGAATCAAAAAGGGATAATCTCTTTGAGGTTTCTTGATCCCTTCGTCTATAAACTTCAACTTGTTTTTGGAAAGAAGAGCCCTTCTCATATTTCTGCTCCAAGAAGTGTAATTGGACTCATTAAGAACCTGAGAAATGAGGGAGATGCCTGAGTTTTCTCTTGGGTGAAGATAAAAGGGGATGGAAGGATTGTTGAGTTGATCCACATTTTCCATAATGACAAGAAAATCTAAAAGAAAAGGTTAGCACCAAGAAATCAAGAAAGTGTAGCGGAAGCAGAGGCAGAACAGGTACAGGACCTGCTCTAGTACCATATTAAAACGCTGGCCCACAATAGGAACAGTAGAGGCCCAAAAGCCTTCAGCCTAGATACGAAAAAGTTAAGTTTGACTAGAAACTTCTCCTCATCAGAACACTGATGGGGCTCAAAGCTGTGCGACACGCGATGGAAAAAGGAATGCGTGTTCTTCCAAGAAGCTATTCCGGTGAGGCAGACAGTGGCACCGCTTGGTCAGAAAAGAATGACAGGATTCAGGAAGAGAAGACACAGTGATAAAAGGTAAGAAAAAAACTGTCTTTTCTTATTACAATAGTGTTTATTTCGAAGCTTTCTTTTCTTCTACTTCTTCTTACAAAAGAAAATACTGAAACTCCGTTATATAGGGTTTCAGTGAGTACAAAAGGATACTGGGATAATTAATTATCCCTAACAGAAAAACAAAAACACTAAACAGAAAACCCTAAAACACAACAAGATGCTCTAAGGACTAATGAGAAAACAGAAAATTAATAACTTGCTGTGAAATTTGTCGACATAAGTTTGATATTATCTTTTCTATGAATGTTGTTCACTATCATACTTAGCACTTCACTCGTGATTTTCTATTGATTAGTACCATTGCTCTATAAGTTTTAAGATAGTTCTTCTTGTTCGCTATTTTATTGGTGGAGGAAGGAGCAAACGAATTCACGAAGGTTGAAACACCAGATATCGGATTCCATGTTTTAGAAAAAAATAAATTTTCCTATTGATTAATCCGGAATATATTTCCAGATCCCGGATTACATTTTTGGATTGCACATTCTCAAAAATATGTTTGTGTTTTGAAATGTCCAATTCGAAATATCTCACCAGATCCGAAAGTGTATTCTAAATTGTCAAATCCAAAATACATACTTACAAAAATGTTTCAAAATATTTAATCTAGAATATGTTTTTGATCCGATAAAATATATTGAATTACATAATTTGTAACCTACTTAAAACCTCAAACGCCACACGATCTACCCTCTACCCCTACTGAAAGAAGGTGAAGAAAGGAAGCTTTGGGGTAGCGATTTAAAGAAAGTGACAAGATTAACTTTTTATACTTTATTATAAATTTATAATAGTAAAATGGGAACATATGATTTTAGTCGGAGTGCAGAAAATAAGATGGAGGTGTAAGAAGAAGAAGTTATTTTATACTCTTAAATGAGAAATATATTTTCCAAATAGATTATTACTTATTGGATTTCCGAAATTACTAATTACACCCCCACGCAAATACTTTTCGCCAATCCTTCATCATTTCATCACTGCATCACATTATCATCCTACCAGAGACACTCAATTGAAGCAAATATTTGCTGCTTCATCATTGTCAATACTTTGGTCTGCCTCTGAACTTCATACCATAGATTCATATCTTCCTACAAGCCACAGAAAAAGTCATAGATGCAACTTGTCATCCCAACCTTCGCCAATGGAAATGTAGGAGCTTTGTATGGAGGTGCAGAAGTAATTTTTAACTTAAAGGTATTTTTATCATTTACTTTGAGCTAGAGGTACAGGAAGAAAATATGAAGGTGCAGGAAGAAATAGCCTCCAATATATTATAATAGCCCAATATACGGTGTGGGTCATAGTCCAAATTATCTATAATTATTTGAAACCTATATTAAGTTAAAACATTCATTTTTTATATTCATATTATTATTTATAATGACTATAAGAGGATTTCCATTTTTCTTTCCACCTTTATAAGATATTTTTATTAAATAATTACTATATTGATTTCTCCACTCTTTATTCTTGATGTGTTTAGCTTATAGAATTAACTATCCATTCTCATTTTCCTCTAGAACGCACTTATTACCTGGCATTACAGAGAATTATTTTAGAAACTGGTGTGGTAGTAATTTATGAGACAGATTTTACATCATTTGAGCCTCATTTGATTATATATTAAAATCGTTTCTAAGTAATATTTTAAGTATATTTTCAATAATATGTTATTTGATTAGGTAGTTTTAAAATAAATTATATTTGGAAAAGAGGTTGGATTGTAGTTTAAAAAAAAATAATTTGAATAATATAAATATGTTTTTGTTGATATTTTCTATTGTAAATGTTCGTACTTCATTGCATATTATTAGCATTAGGTACTATTAAATGTTATAGCTATTTACTGATAATAATTGAACAAAGTCGATAATTTTTTTGTGTGGTAGAAATTGTTAGTGGTAATGTTTTGGTTTTAATATTTATTTACTTGCAATGTGAACTTTAATTTTTAGTATATATTTTTTTAGTGAAATTTTATTGTTGAAGTAGTAGAGATGACTACCGTGTTTGGTTTGTGAGTATTATTTTATAGAAAAAAAAACTTTTTAAAAATAAAAAAATCATATCAACAAAGAATCATATTTTGTTGACAAAGTATGATGTGTTAATTTGACAATGTTTGCATTTATTGTGGATGACTCGTTATTAAAATATAAAACATAAATCAATCTCTAAAATAGTCACATTTATATTGAAAATTTGATTTTATGTTGTTTCTAAACATAATAATCGATCATCAATCAGGTTGAAAAATAATCAACTCTATTAAAAATAATTAATTAATTTGGTCAAAATATAAATTTCACATATTTAAAAGTTAATCGATTATTTCAACAATAATTAATTATATTATACATTTATAAAAAAAATCTCAATTCATAAATAATTAATTATATTTAATAACATTGAATTATGATGATTCAAAATGATTTTTAATCATACGAAGAACATAATATTTCATTATATTTAAACATAATTATACCAAAAACTTACCTATTCCAATAAATTGAAAAAACAAAATTACACTTTTCATTCATAGTCATATTTAATATTTTGAAGTTTTTTTATCCGTCAAAATACTAATAATATAACTTCTAATATAAAAGTCAATAATATTTATTATTTTAAGATTTTAACGTTTGTTAAAGGTCCAATGTTACATTAAGAGAAGTTGAATTGATGTATGTTGTTTCTTAACAGACATTAATTATGTCGGTTGCATTTATAATGTTAATTAATTTAACATCAATTAATTTAATGTTAATTGATGTTAAATTATGGATTTTTTTAATTTTTTTGTTAATATTTTTTTTTGTTGAAACTATAAAAAATTAATATACAATACAAAAATACATCATAAAAACTTTCATAATTTTAAGAGTAGAATGAGTATCTAAGATAAAAGCGTAAAGTATAGAAAAATGGGAAAAATACTAATAAAATAAAAAAAAACACTTTAAACTATGGATTTTTTAAAATTCTAGAACATTCCAAAAAAAAAAAAAACAATACCTTAAAGGTTGGTCAACACATTCGTCATCCTATTTCCAGTAACTTTCCTTCTTTCCTTTTTGGAGCTTCTCCATTCAAGGTCCACACAAAAAGTTATGACAATTTAAAGTTTACGAAACTCAAGGTTAAACTAAAAACGCAAAAATGCAAGCTTTATGACACACAACAATAGCTAGTGAATGAAAACATCAACTTTAATGAGAAATATGATTAAGAAGAATGAAAGCTTCAACCTAAACAAACACCACAATGACAAGATGAAGTGAAATGGATTGAAGAATCTGCTCTTACGAGTTTAGCGTCATCTTTACTCTTTGTTGAGAAGTTTCACACAAACATAAAAGAAAAAGATGAGGATGTTGATATTGTTTCTGAAATTTTAAAAGAAAAATTCATGTCATTTCAAAACATACTTCACTTTTTAATTTAGTGTCAATCATAAGACTAATAGATGTTAAATGATGTTGGATGTGGGACAGTCCAACATCATTTAACGTCTTTTAATTCTAGAACTGACGTTAAATTACAAATTATCATTTATTAGAAGAGGATCATTGTCAATTTGTACTAAATATTTACAAAAATGTCCTCATATTTTTAATTTTGAAATTTACCACTGAAATTTGAAATTTACCACTTGAAATGTGAATATAAACTCTTTCTGCATTAATGCCTCCATATGGGTTCCCTTTTCCTTTTAAGAAACTCTTAATATTATTAATTTAGCTAAGAAGTAATTTTTAATATCTACTTTCATCTAATAAAATAAAAGAAGCATTTTTTAATAACTAAGAAATGAACCAATAAATAGTTAACAAATAGCAAATGATTCGATTAAAGCTAGACTAGAAAATTATTAGCGAATAGTCTATTTATCCCCACTCTATTTAAGTAATTAAAAAATGTATATTAGCACAGCCTGCAAATACAAATTAATGGCTGTGATTAAGTTCACCAATACTTTTACAATGGAACTCTTGAGGCAAGGGTGGTCCATACATCATTGGCATTTTTTTATACATGTTGGTACTTAATGTCTTTATGAGAATCATCAATCCATGTTCAAGTTTAATAATTTTTTATATATATGAAATTATATTTGCAGTAAAAAACAAACCAAGCATTTCAAGTCCTTATAATTTATATAAGTTGCTGAGTGGATAAAATGTAGCTCACACCAAACAATCAATTAACTCATGATATAAATAAAGTATTGAATTCTCCTATTTATTGCATGTGAAACGAACTATTATTTAAATGACTAATTGGTATTCGATTGTGTTGGTTGAAATGAATATGTAGAAATACGAATGAATGAATAAAAAGTATAATGTCTTTTCCATGGTCCACAAGCTTATAATGTTCATAGTTCAGTTGCATTGCATTGTAACATCAAATCACTATACAAATGGAGCTAAAATTTATGCCCACTTTTCACAAAGGCGGAGAAGGTCCAAATCAGAAAGGTAGAATAAAAATATGATTTTGGGGTCTTGCACGCTTTGCTTTGGTCCAATTGTACTACTCTCAATCTTCATATTAATTTAATAACTGAAAATGACTTTCTATAGTGCTATTGCCTAGGATCTTTCCTGAGTTCAATAAAAATATATATCAGAGTTCAACTATATTACTTTGAATTAAAAAAAAATACAATTGTAATCATATGAGGAATGTCTTTTTCATATAACTTTCTCTCATCTAGATATAGCTGCTTAGTGGAACTATCAATTAGAAACTGTAGGCTGAATATAAATGAAAAGTTTAACTGATATAAGAAAAAAAATTACAAAAATTATGTTTTAAAATTGTATAGTAAAAATAGTGTCAATCTTTTTAATTTATATCCTTAAAAACGTTTTAACGAATTTATGTATAAATATCTCATCCTACCTCTAATTTGAAACTTTGATGTAAAAAGTTTGTAAGTGTTATATCTATTGAATAATGGACTCTTAGTTATAAAGTTTGATCTAAGGGAGGAAGTAAAGAGAGTTAATGAGAAAGAGAGAATGTGATTAGTTTAAGGTTTTGACCAAAATGATGAGCAAATGTAGAAGATAGTGTCATAGAGAAATTGAGGTGAGAAAAGGGAGGAGAAAAAGGCATAGCTAGGAAAAGTGGAAAGAAAAAGGGGTAATGAAAGAAGAAAAGAGAAAAAGAAAAGGATGCATTATTGTTAATGTGAGTTGTTTTGTGTTGTTCTGATTAGAACAAGTCAATAGGAAGCGACAGAAGGTAGTGGACGACATGGTCACTGCCAATCCGAAAAACTCCATTCCAACCAGACATTCTCTCACTAAACCATCTCATTCAGGTCCACACTAATCATCCTCTCATCATTATAATACTCTTTTTTTTCTTTCATTATTTTTATCCCAATCAATCATAAGGATCATGGCATGCCCAGAGGATTCTTTTTCAGAAATGGATCCTTGTTATAAAGCAATTGTGCTGAAAATGCTCCTTCATTTTTGCTAAATAATAACAGTTATGTTTAATCAAGAGTTCTAACATCAACTTTGCTACTACCTTTTACAATAAACATTTAAAAGTCATGCTACAGTTTATATACAAATTAAAAAAATGAGGTAAATATGTAAGAGTTGAGAAAAGTTACAAGCTCCGACTCTTTTAGAACGATGCCTTCATTTTAATGCCACTTTTTCAACGCGGAAATAGTTTTTTATTCTAGAAAAACAACAACCTAGGATATTGTCTTTTCCCAGTCAATTGTTCATTCATACAAGGACATGTTAGATAATTTGTATCATGTAAGCAAAATAAAGTAAATATCTTTCGGATTTTTCGGATTTTGGTAGGCTGGACTATCGATTTTTATCATAAAAACAAGTTCAATTAAAAGGTTGTAAGGTTCCCTCTCGAGTGAATTTTGGTGACTGTGGTCACTTGTATTGTTGGAAATTGAGCTGTGAAATTGGATCATTTAGTAAATTTAATCCAATTCATTGATTAGTAAGTTTAAAAAATTTAAGTTTGATTCCATTCATCACAGAGGTGGTGATTAAATAGATTAACTTACTTAACTAAAAAGAATTACAATTACTTCAAAACTTGAAGAAGAAAACAAACAAACGCCTACACCAAAAATTGATTATGGAAATCCATCAAAATCTACTATGTGCCTTCGATCGAATCGATTCTTCTCATCGCAAATCGAATTGAATCTTTTGTTGATTTTAAAGCTTCACACTGTGAGGTGAAAGTGACAATCACGAGGAAAATGTTGAATCTAGGTTGCGACAATTGTGTAGTTGTAGATGCAATTACTCTGTCGTTGTGGTCGTGGAAGTGAGTGATGTTAATGCACTTAGTTTTGGTGTAAAATTGCAAAGTGATAACGAGGATGCTGATGAATAGGTGCAGAGTTTAGTGAATGAGTATGGAGGAAGGCATCCTCATAGTGTTGTGGTGGTGAATGAAGGGGGAAAGTGAGGAGTGTGGTGGGGAAGTATCGACATACATGGATTGTGCGAAGGGTGGAGGAGGAGGATGAAATGTTACGTGTGGCTAAGATCTTTGTTAAGATTTTTGTTAATGGAGAGGATAAGGAGGGTTCGATTTGTAATGAGTTTATGCTTGTTAGTGCTGATGAGAGTAAGGTCCAACTTTTATTGCATTGTTACTCAGAAGTTTTCATTTTTAAAAATTAGTTTTTGAGAGATGAGATTTTGTTTCTATATGCAAGTTGGTGAGTCAACCCAAGCTCTTCGCTGGTTCAACATGAGTTCATAGTGGGTCAGGTCCTTTTTTGGTTTGTACTGAAATTTTTAATTCTTTTTAACCCAATCTGACTTAAACTCGTGGTGGACTAGGTTGGCTCGCTGGATTTAATCCACTTTGACAAGTCTAATTGAAATGTGGTGCAAATTTGGTATTTTTAGTGTGGGTGGTTAGTTGGAGGGAGGTTTCTTGCTTGGTGAAGCATAGGTATGACTTCTTCTTTAAGGATTCAAATTCTTTAGGGTTTCTTATTGGATCAAGATCACAAAAAAATCATCTTTCTCTAAATTTTCTTCAAATGTGTAGGCACAAAAATGTACATTTTTTCAGGTCTTTAATAACGTCTGTGATATTCCTTTGTCCCAATTACTTTCTCCTTGTATAAAGGGAGATATTGTCTCTATGCAGATTTCTAAAGAAGTTTATCTTGTTGGTCTAAAGGAGTGAAAAAATCATTTGCACTGATGTATTTTGTTAATAAAAGGGCATAAATCACTTATATATCTAGACCTTTCATAAAAAAAACAAAAAACAAACAAACTTGACGTGTCTTGACAGCATTTGGGTCAACGGAAGGCAATTCCACTTGATAAATGGTTCTATGAATTTGTCTTTTCTTCTTTAGAAGACATGTGAAGGGTTTTGGTTGTTCAAACTTAGAGTTTATTTCTTGGCATTCTTTGTGTTTTTTCTTGGACAAAAGATTTTGTCACGACTATGAAACTCACAAAAACTCAATGTTGGGTTCACATCCATGACCTTTCTTTAGAGTATTGGTAGCCGAAAGTGTTTTCTCAATATAACGTAGAACTGGTATGCCTTTATCTTTAGATGATGATACCAATAATAAGTCTCGAGGTTTATTTTCACATGTCTTGGTTGATGTTGATTTGTTAAATGATTTGCTTAATCAAGTTTTGGTAAAAAAGACTAGGATTTGCGTTTATTATTGATGTGGAATATGATAAATTACCTCTATTTTGTTCAAATTGAAAAATGATCAGTCATGATTTATCTAATTGTAAATGGTTACAAAAAGATGCCAATGTAATTTCTGGTTAAGAGAAAACAGTTGGAACAAAAATACAACAACATTATTGTGCTAAAGTGGTTGATGGACAAGATGGGTTGATGACTCTTTAGCTCAAGTGGTGGAGCCTATGGTAGAGCTTATGATGGAGTTTATGATGGATTTTGTGGTTCAGTCTTTTATGTTGCAATCTATTGTGGTACAACCTATTACTCAACCATAACATATTACTCAACTACAACTTGTTGCTTAGTCACAACCTATTGCTTAGTCATAGCCTGAACCAATGTTGGATAATCATGATAATATTTCTATTATGATTGAATATTCTCTTATTCATAATCTTGAAGGTGGTGTGCCAACAGAATATGATTCCTTGGTCGGTATGTCTCATTTGGAGGATGTCACTATCATTATCAATATTTTACAAGGTTTACAGTAATTAGATTCAACTCATAGTAGTTTAGTGGCAATTCTCAATCCTTTTACATCTAAGGAGACTCATTTTGTGGAAGGATTGAAAATAGCTTCTAAATGGACTAATAAGCTTGATGAGAGAAAGATTATAATACTGAAGAGGATGATGAGTCGATTCAAACTACAAGGAAACATGGTAAGGGTATGCCAAAAAAAGCTAATACTAAATCTTTCAAAACAAAAACTTCTAACAATTAAAGGCCTTTTTTTGGATTGTGAAAGGATTGATTAATGATAAATTTTTTAATGTGTTGAGAAATTTGTCTTTTTTCTAGTATATGAAATTCAAAGTATGGAATAATTTTTGTGAAGGAAATCATGGTTTTTTCTTTTTTATAATAGGTTTCTTTTTTCCTATAAGTGCGATATAATTTATAATTTTATCATGGGTTTGGTGTGGTCTCCTTATATTTTTCTTTGATTTTTCATTTTTTATTTTTGTAATAAAATCTTTATGTGATATAACATGAACTTATTTGGAACTTCTCCATCTTGGAAGGGATAGTCATTTTTAGAATAACTTATCACTATTAGATGTATAAAGATATCAAATTTGCTCTAATTTTAATTTGTTGGCAATAAGTATTGAATTAAGTCCAAGAACAATTAAATAAATGTTTAAGGATGTGAATCACACAATTAAAATGATGAGCTAACAATAAACACAGATAAAAAAAATAACTTGTATATTATACGAGATAAGTGTTGCATCTCTTATATGCTCTCATTTCGTCATATAATTCACATTTATAAAGAAGGCACAAAATAATTACAAGTTAGTTAAAACTAAAAAAAAAAACCCTAACTAATAAACAATGTTTATACAAAGATTATTAGTTCATCAAATGATCTACCATTTTGTTCATTCCATTGTTTATTATTTGAAACCATTAAATAGCCTACTTTATAAATCTTGTTAGATAATCTAATCATTAAACATCATTAGATTGTCTTCAAAACCTCCACGACCAAACCATATGTCCTAAAAAGAGTTATTGCACTAAGATCCACAAGTTCCACTATAAACAAAAAATGATAATCAAGTATATAATGTCACTCTTGACAAACATAAATGCATCAAATCACTCCAAGTTATCTTATTTTAATTTTTCTTTAAGATTAAAAAATCCAAGTATTCTTTGTTTCTACATCTATCTACACACAAGAAAGGTAGAAAGTGAAACACATGTAAAAACACAAGAAAAAAGGATTGAATTGTGTTTTAAAATCTTTTGAAACTTTTTCTGTAAAGCTTCATCTAGTAAGAGTTGGTTGACAAATTTTATATTTGATGAATGATCAGTCAAGTAGTTTTCTTAAAGATATCATCTAACAAGTGTGACAAATACAGTGCGATCAACATTTTTCAAAAAACCTCTTTTTAGCAAGACTTACCTTTTTAAGTCAAATAAACATTAATTTACCCAATGTATTTTTACACTAGTTGCTTTATAAATAATAGACAATATCTAGTTCTTAATCTTTGATCAAATTTCACTAAGCATATTAATACTATGAAGATACAAACAAGTATTATTTGAGCATACAACAACTCTAATCTAAAACCTCAAGTATTGTTTGAACCTTTGTTAGTCCTAATTAACCAATTGATTATTGTTTTTGGAATGCAGTTAGTCCTAGCAAAAACATTAAGTATTTAGTTCATTAGAAGTATTGTGGAAAACAATCATTCTTGGATAAAGGCTTGATAAAAGATGGGAGTGATATAAAAAGTCACAATGTTTTGCTTACTAGAGAGATAACATCTTACTACAAATACAATGTTTAATCACTCTATTAGTTGTTATTTGAACACAAATAATGTTTTCATGAAGATCTAGGCACTTAGAGCTTTTAACAACAAAATTGATAATGTTTTTGCAATCTTGATTACTTGTTCTCCCTTTCTTTAACTTGAAAGACTTATTTTAATACTAAATTGAGAAAAGAGACATTGTAAGTTATTTTCTGGTTTTTGAGAATCTTAACTTCAAATCTTCATCTTCACAACTTTGTATGTTCACACATGAACACAAAGATGTATGCTTCATGCAATGTTACGTTAAATGCTTATTTGTTCTTTAAACAATAACATGATACAACCAAATTAAAAAAAAAAGTGTATGACTGTACGAGGTAGATAGTCCATCCAAAGTTGACATAAACACACCAAAATGTACTTTATGTGAAACAACTTGAGCACATCCTTCAAGATCTTTGACATTGACTTGGACTTTGTGAAAACTTTTGTTGCAACACATTAAGGTCATAAAATTTTTGTTAGGCATAATGTTAACTTAAAACAATTATGTACTTGTCTTATAAGACATTTTCTCATCAATAAAGAAAATAGAGCATATGTGTTGTATGAATTGTCAAGTAAACACAATATTTTACTTATATGTTATATGAAACGTGCATATATTCATGCTTATATTTTTTTGTTTAATATTACTTAATCAAAATAAAAAATGCCTCATAGATTCTTCTCTAACATAAAACATAAGGAATTTGTCTCAGGATAGGATATGTATATAAAGACTAGGTAACTTCATAAAACCAAGGTTTCTCTAAAAAAATATAGACAAAAAAAAAACAATAAAGAATATAAGCTTTAAGATTAGAAAATAATGAAGTATTGTTAGTCACATGTCTTTGTTTTTATTTTATAGATGCTCAAAATGATCATTATAGAATGATCATCTTAATTTTTGTTGTTGTAATTCTGATATGGTATCTTTTCAATATTAATATGCAAACTTATTAAAATTAAGTGTGCAAGAGTGCTTCTATCTTCTTATAAAAAGTACTTATTTCATATACACTTGTCAATGTAAAAAGCGTATGAAAAATATAATAACATGTAATATATATTTTCCCTATAAATTACACATATTATATAAACAATCTATCCAATTAAGATATATTATTTCCACGTATATGTTAATAAAGTCATTACTAATGTTCATTCAAATATAAACAAATCACGAGTAAAAGGTTTACGCTTTAAATGTTGTATATAAATAGCAAATTAATTAACTATATTATTACTATTATTATTAAGGAATGATTTTAAGAGTAAAAATCGAATTGATCATATTACATTATTTCCTTTTTTAACTATGTCATAAGCGTTAGCCTGTTTGGTCATCTGTTATAATCATCTTCCATCTAATTAGGAATAATTAGATTAATATTTAGTTGAATTGATTATGATCAAAACTTTATATGTCAAGCTTGTCTAATGGTTCTAAATTGCTTAAAGACTTCTTTGATAACGTTATTATTTACCAATAATAATACCAAATTATTAAGCTTTTCGGTATTCCTTTCTTATGGTAGACTAGTTAACAACATAGCACTTCCTTAATCTCACTTTTTTTATTCATAAAGAGAGTAATTTACCCATGCATTACAAATTGAAAGTATTTTTGTCAGTAAACTTCTAACGCCAAATTTAGTAAATAGCTCTTTATGCCAAATTTTGAAAATCTTACTTATCAACAAAAAAAAAAACCTTACAAAATATTTGACATAAAGATTAAGTACAGAAGAAAAATAAGAACTAGATCATAAAGAGGTTTTTATTTTACAATTATTTTCTCTTTTAAAACCTTATTATTCAGAAAATTGAATTCTCTGGCATTTTATATGAGCAAATTATTTAACCTTTTATATTGAAATCCAAGTTAAACAATGATTAACATTAAATAGTTCTTAAGCTATAACTTATTGCAATGGTTTGCATTAGGCTTAAATTTTTTTCTCAGATCATATATATATATATATATATATATATATATATATATATATATATATATATATATATATATATATATATATATATATATATATATATATATATATATATATAATATTTTGCTCTAACAAATTTATTTTAAATTTGGGTTTTTGTAATTTTTTATTTTTATTTTTTGACATTTCTTATTTTAGATTAGTCTCTCGAAAATATTTATTTTTTATTTTTCCATTATAATATATAGATTTATTCATTCTAGTTTCTGTAAAATATTTTATTAGCCATTACAACAAACTTTCATTTTAATATAAGTATTTTATTAGGGGTGGACAAACTGCACTATTTGCACTGCACTATAAATCTATTACAATTAACTATAAAATAGTTTAAAAAAACTGAACTGAACTAAAAAGTAGTTCAAAAAAACTGAACTAAACTATTTTTTAGTTCAGTTAACTACAAAACAGTTCAGTTAACTACAATGAAATTCCTACTGCAAATACTATTGTATATCATTAGCAATCTTCATCAAAGAAGCCGCAATAGTGTTAAAGGCACCACTAGTTTCAACAAACGCATCATGAGCAGCCTGCAAAACAAGAATATATTGTGCTGCATTGGAAGCATGCCTAATGAAAAAACTAAGGTAATGAAATGAAAAAGACATATTTTACGTTAAATACAATGAGGAAAAGTTGCAGAAACAAACCAAGGCCTCAAACTTATTTTCTGCCGTAACAAAAGGCAGATTTGTTTCCTCGGCTACTACTGCTGCTATCTTTGCATCAAACCTGAAATTTCACCCACAAAATTACCAATGCAAAAAATATCTAAATCCATAAAAATAAAATATAGAAAACACCATTTAGTTATCAAACAAGCATACCCCTTCTTTGTATTCAATCCGGTCCCTACAGCTGTACCACCCTGAGCAAGCTGTTCATCAAGTAACATCACTGTTTAGTGAGAATCAAAACTCCAAAAGAAAATAGTGAAAAACAAGCAGTTGGCTTTTGTGCTTGATCGTTTAACCTGATACATGCGCGACATTGTCGCAATTACTCGCTCAATACCATACTTCACCTGCAGATAAAGGAAAAAACAACAACGAGAAATCACTACTGTCAGTATTAACAATGAAATGTAAGGTTGAGGACTTACATCAATGCTTCTTTCTTGATTTTCAATCATCCAAATTAATAGCAGCACTTAAAGGTCCCACTTCATCTTGAGATGTTATCTCTACAAAAATAAAATAAAATATTTAATCATTTTTTAACACGTAAAATATAAATTAAAAAATATATAAATTTATCATATAATCTCACCTTGCTCAAATTTCTCAAGTTCTTTAGGATCCTCGTCAAAAAGTATAGAGAAAGGTGTTCCTTTTAACTAATCTTGTGTGCAAACAAGCACTTCCACTATTTTAGGCGTTAAGCAACTGCGATAAGGACTACCACTCTTCCTCCTGTACTAAATGCACACTCTGATGCTACGGTAGAGATAGGAATGGCTAACACCTCTCGAGCCATGTTCGCAAGGATAGGAAATCTAGTTGAGTTGACTTTCCACCAATGTAAAATATCAAGCTCAACTGACTTCATATAAGGTTCATAATCCTCTCTCAAATATTTATCAAGTTCTGATATATAATCAAATCTACGTCCTGTAGCTCTTAGGTAGAAACTCATGCCATGAGGATCATCATCATCATCATCTAGTTGAGATTCTTGTTGGCTACTTTGAGAACCCTCCTCAATACCTTGATATTGTTCATAAAGTGTTTTTAAAGATGACAATAATTTTGATTTCAATTCATTGGCCATACTAGATTCAAAGAGGTAGTCAATGAAGTAATTAACAAAATCCAACTTACTCCTAGGGTCAAGCACAACAGCAATCAATAATAAGATATTAATTCCATTAGGATTTCCCCAATATTTTTCATACTTGCCCTTCATCCTCATTGCCATCAATTTTATGCTCAAATCACTACTCTCAGAATATTGTTGAATCCTTTTACCAATTCCAAACACCTCCTTCATATACATATGACTGGTGACATAAGAAGAACCAGAAATGCGTAGGGTAGAGTCATAAAACATCTTTAAAAATGGTAGAATAGACCTCGCATATTCCCAATCCTCTTCTAATGGCACACCACCATTACTTTTGGCCATTTCAACACTAAATTTCTTATCTTGCATATCTAGCAAGATAAAGGCATCTTTGTACTTCAAGCTTGCCTCTAACATTAAGTAAGTTGAATTCCACCTTGTTTCAACATCAAGACAAACAATACCTTTGTAAGAAATTCCCTCTTGTTCAACACATGCCTTGAATCTAGCAAATCTAGCGGGAGAAGATTTCACATATTTAACTGCGCTTCGGATTTTTGAAATTGAATCTTTAATTTCTTTTAAGCCCTCTTTCATAATTAAACTTAATATATGAGCACAACAACGCATATGAACATATTCTCCCTTTAAGACGAGACAATTCCATGATAACATCCTTCTTTTGAGGTACTGGACCCCAACATCATTTGCTGTAGCATTATCCACAGTGATGCTAAGCACTCGCTTCAACTCCCAATTATTCAAACAAGCCTCAACATGTTTAGCAATGAGCTCCCCTGAATGTCCCGTTGTTTGAGAAAAATTCAAAATTCTCTTTTGAAGTTTCCAATCATTATCAATAAAGTGAGCTGTTAAACTCATGTAATTTAGGTTTTGGATTGAAGTCCATGTGTCTGTAGTTAAACAAACTCTCTCACACTACTTTGATAGAAACATTTTCAACTTTACTTTTTCCTCTTCATAGAGTTCCCATATTTCACGCCTCAATGTAGTGCGGGATGGGACTCCAAATCGTGGTTGCAAGGACCATACAAAGTCACGGAAGTCCTCTTTTTCCACAAATCGAAAAGGAAGCTCGGACTTCACAAACATCTTCACCAACTTCATTCGAGATGCATTTTGGTCAAATTTAGAAATAGTTGGTGAAGGGCTAACACTAACTTCTGTAGTTGATGATAAAAGCTTTTGCCTTTTGAATGCTTCTTTATTAGGATTTTCTTTGCATCTCGTCAAATGATTCCTCATCCCGCTTGTTCCAGCCAAATATTTAATCAAATCACCACAATAATTGCATTTAGCCTTCTTCTCAGAATAAGGGTTTTGTTTAGTAAAATGTCCCCACACATCTGATCGACCTTTACTATTCTCAATTGACGATGAATCGATATAGGAAGGTAAATGATCCATTCTAGAAGTATTTGGTGTGAGGGTTTCTACCGTTTCTGACATTCACGTCACTACATTAATTAAGAGTTCAATCAAACAAAAGACAAATTTATCTAAATGATGATGATGATATAGGGTCTGAAAAAAAATTCAAAAAAAAAGTAGTAAACAAAAAGAATTAATCAAATAAATGGACATTTATTTATTTGATTGAAAATTTCTACCTGCAAGGACTAATAGAGTAGTAAAAATATATCACTAACAACTGGATATATAAGTAAATACTTCCTGCCAATCAGTAATTGAGTCACTTTACTTCAATTCTCAGAAGAACTAATGAAGAATGTCTAAACAGCATTACCGAAATAATCTCCTTCCAGAAGTACTTTTAAGTATTAGATATAGTTGTGTTCCAGCCAAAAAGATGAGGATATGATTTATTCATTTAAACAGGAAATCAATATTCTACTTGAAAGTTCATCAGCAAATTTGGCACTAGAAAAATCAACTACGGAAAATAAAGAAATTTCCATCTCACAGAGAAGAACCACCCAAACATAATATAGCACACGAGAATTTTGAAACAAGAACAAAGGACTTGCCTTCCAGAAAGGATATCACCTTGGCCACCGCAACGTCTAGGAGAACCATATATGCTCACTGATTTAACTGCATAAATGAAAATAATACCACAATCACAAACGACTTCTTAGCATTTGCAAATCTCTATTAATATTCTATATGCAGATACAATTTATCCACTGGAGTCGTTTGTACCATGACTAAATTCTCTGGTCATGGATAGAAAATTTTTGAGTTCCAAAACCTGCTAAATTAATATAGCCATAGGAGACACCCAACACGTGCACCGAAACAGACTAATTTAAAATGAAAGACTTCTTTGTTGCCATTGCAGAATATTGTTATTCAAGCAAAATCTTCGATCCCCCTCCTCCAAAATAAGACTTATATTGGTGAAAGAACTACCTGTGTCACCATCACTTACAAGATCAGAATTTCCTTTCCTTAGGACAGTAACACCGTCAATCCTGTTCATTAACAACAGTCCATAATTGTAAATAAAGTGGAGCATTGAATCACAACATAGATAATAGTGAGAAATAACTACACATTGGGGATCAAAGCAAACTATTTAAGCATTACGCTATTATCTAACTCCCTTCATTGTTAAAAGATATTAATTTTCTTTTAGCAAAATCAATCAGAAGGATTATATACTGCTTTTACATATTACACAGACTCGAGTGAAAACTAACAGATGCTTTTTCCTCATATAAGACAACACTAAGATGACCCATCAAATTTTCCCTCGTGGCACTGCTTCATGACAACATCAATCCTTGAAATGAGATCTGCTGCTTGCTGTCGCACCTTGCTTTTATAGAGTTTCCAGAACAAGGATTCTGGTCAAAGATATTGGTCTTCTTGCTTTTAACATATTGCAAAATAAAAATTAAGAAAAGGGTATGTGTGTGTATTTTGCATTAGAAACAGAATCATCTTTTTCTTCCTATCATATCCAGTGAACGAATTTAAGGGTTAAGGGTTGGGAGATTTAACGATGATGGAAGAACCCCATATGGTAATTTAAAACCCTTATTGGAATAATAAAGCAATAATAAAGTACCTTGGCCACTGATGATGGAAGAACCCCAAATGCTCTCTCCACGTACAAGCAATCGTTACAAGATGTCTAACAAAATGTTTCAACAACTAAGAATACATTTCAAAAATGTTTGAACAACTAACAATACATTTCAAAAATGTTTGAAGAACAGGAAAAACATTCGTACCTTAGGGTTCCAGATTTGCTTCTCTTTTCCAGTTGAAGGAGAAGTGTTCTCAGAATCTTCGACGATGGAGGTAGAACCTTCGACAGTTCGGTGACGGCAGAATGAGGCAAAGCCTTCGAAGGCGAGTCTTCGGTAGCGGCGAGTCTTCGATAGCGGCAAGCCTTCGACGACGGCAAACCTTCGACAACGGTAACCTCGACGGCAGCGAACCTTCAACAACGGTAACCTCGGCGGTAGCCTTCAACAGTAGCACCGAGTGAGTGAAATGAACGGGAGTAGCACCGAGTGAGTGGAATGAACGGGAGTAGCACCGAGTGAGCGAGAAGCAAAAAACAGATATAAACTTAAACTGCAGTTAACTGCACCTAAAATAAAATAGTTTAGTATTTTTAAACTGTATTATTAATTAGTTTAATTAGTTTTTAGTTAACTGCATTATCAGTTTTTTAAGTTTTAAAAAGTATGGATTAACTATAGTTTAAGTATTTTAAGTTAACTTTGCCCAACCCTATATTTTATGGTATACCTTTATACGGAAAGTGTAACATCCCAAAAATACAGTTTCAAACCATAAAGTGGAATAATCACATTGAATAATAATTCAGATCAGTCTTACACTAATAAGAGCCGAACGTACGTTTGTGGCCGTACAGAAAGAGTTACAAACTTAAATTGTACAGGAGTACAAGTCTGACCGAACGGTTTGCAAAAGGAACTATCGGACGGTCATACAATTAAAAAGAAGAAAATGATCGAACGATCACTTTACTATAAAACTAAACTACTGACCGAACGTCCTACTGTTCGGTCTTAACTTCAACCTCGACCAGGTTCTCTTCTTCCAGCGCATCTTCCAACAGCTCGTCTCCTTTTGCTCACATCCACACGGATGATCATTGCAATGACAAGACGAACGTACAAAACAAGACAAGACAGGAAACACAGGGTAAGCTTATGTAATTTAATTCATGTATAAACATACAGTTCACAAAATCAGACAAAGAAAATAGTTCATAGTTCGTTCATACAAAGCCTAATACTAGACTGATTGTCCGGACTGTATGAAATCTGTATAGCTACAAGCGTTCTTGCACCCGGGTGATGTAGTAACTGGAATACCCTCATCAGCTACCACCCGAGGTTAGCCCTATCTGTCCAAATTAACCATAAGGACTAGGACCTCCTGCCGTTCCCACACATGACACTAGTGCAGAATTGGCTTTTAACGTCCCCCCATAGACGTCCGTCCAAAAAAGCCCCAACGTAAATAATTGACCGGTGGCATATTCATAAATAAGTGAAACTCTAGACGTCCGTCCTGGGAGGGAGCGGACGTCTATAATATTATAGACGTCCGTGGGAGGGGGACGGACGTTCATTAGGCTGAACACTGAACGTTTCAACTCTCCATGTCAGCCACTTGAACGTCCGTCCTGGGAGGGCGCAGACGTCTATAATATTATAGACGTCCGTGGGCGGGGGGCGGACGTTCACTAGGCTGAACACTGAACGTTTCAACTCCCCATGTCAGCCACTTGAACGTCCGTCCTAGGAGGGCGCAGACGTCTATAATATTATAGATGTTCGTGGGAGGGGGGCGGATGTTCACTAGGCTGAACACTGAACGTTTCAACTCCCCATGTCAACCACTTGAACGTCCGTCCTAGGAGGACGCGGACGTCTATAATATTATAGGCGTCCGTGGGCGGGGGACGGATGTTCACTAGGCTGAACACTGAACGTTTCAACTCCCCATGTCAGCCACTTGAACGTCCGTCCTGGGAGGGCGCGGACGTCTATAATATTATAGACGTCCGTGGGAGGGGGGCGGACGTTTACTAGGTTGAACACTGAACGTTTCAACTCCCCATGTCAGCAACTTGAACGTCCGTCCTGGGAGGGCGCGGACGTCTATAATATTGTAGACGTCCGTGGGCGGGGGGCGGACGTTCACTAGGCTGAACACTGAACGTTTCAACTCCCCATGTCAGCCACTTGAACGTCCGTCCTGGGAGGGCGCGGACGTCTATAATATTATAGACGTCCGTGGGAGGGGGACGGACGTTCACTAGGCTGAACACTGAACGTTTGAACTCCCCATTTCAGCCACTTGAACGTCCGTCTTGGGAGGGCGCGGACGTCTATAACAGTATTAATATTGTAAACGCGAACCCGCGAGCAGTTACGCTCGTCTTCCCCCTGCGAACACTATCTACGCCATTGATTTTCCAGGTGCGTTTTCTCTCTTTTGGACCGTTTAAATTGACTTTCAATCCGATTACATTGCTCTGTGATGAAATACCTTTGATTTGAACCGATTAAAAATCGTTTTCGGTACGTTTTTTTGCAGTCTCTTGCGTGTTCTTGGGCGGATTCTTTGACTATTTTTGGGCTACGTTTTATGCCGTTCCCTCCTCGATTTCCCTCTCTTTGACTGTTATTGGGCTACATTCTTAGTTCGTTCCGGTAGTGCACAAACGGACTTCCAACCCCCCAGCCCCTACCACTAACAATACAGCCAAGTAGACGTCCAGGGTCGAGGCGCCGGACGTCTATATGAACGTCCGAGTGTTCACATCAGACATCTATATAGACGTCCGGCCTGACACAACGGACGTCTATATAGACGTCCGGCCTGACACAACGGACGTCTATATAGACGTCCGGCCTAACACAACGGACGCCTACATAGACGTCACTCGCAAAGACGTCGGGGGAACGTCGGACGTCAAAAGGCCCAAAGAACAGACGTCTAAAGCCCTTTCTGCACTAGTGTGACCTACCCTCCTCTACGTGAGGACGAGTACTCACGGAACATCAGGATGAACCGCCAGCTTAGCATGCCCACATTCATACTTTACAAATCTCAATATTCATTCATGAGTCGTTCCTCCTCGAAACGCTCGTCCATAATCCAACACATTTCATCCATATCATATTCTCTTCATCTTTCATTTTTATTCATATTACTTAAACGTTTCTCACAAAAATCAGTAAGGATATCAATTTCCGAACGTTCAACTTTCACCTTTAAATAGACCGAACACTTGGAGTGTGACCGCAAGGTCTCCCGTTCCAGAACAGACTAAGGCCGGGAGGTTTACTATCAGATTGAGAAGGAAACTGAGTGCAATAGATATCGCAAGAACCAAATGGAACGAACGTTAATTACAAAGTGAGCCAATTAGATGAACTAACTCTTGAGAGCTCCAACCTAACACCGAAAAGACCATGCCAAGTACTAAGACTCTAGGCTGGAACCAATGGATACAGACACTTCAAGACATTCAAAGAATAATACTTAGAAGAAGTCACATGAAGAAACCGAACGCTTATAAATGCTTGAGTTTACTATCAAGAAAACCGAATGCCAGTAAACGACCGAACACGGTAGAGAGAGAAACTCTATTGAAGTTGGACGAACGCTATTTTCGTCAAGATAGATTATAAAAGAAACGAGTACGAGCGCTTGGTATAAGACCGAGCACTACTCAATACGAACGTTTGGTAAATATAATAAGATATTATTGCAAGTGTTTAAGAATAAATGAAAATATACAAGTAAATACATATATACTTAAGTTTATAACCGAATACCAAGAAACAACTATGCTTGGCCGAACGCTCAGGCACAGTATTACGAAACGAAGACGCTCGTCCTCAACTAGGATTCTCCCCAATGAAAGAATCACATTTCAACTAAGTTCACCAGAAAAACCGAACGGTCAATGACCATTCAGTGATGAACGTACACTTTCATATGGGAAATTTCATACCAGAATCATTTATTTTTCCAACTCATTTCTTAACATATAGTTTCATAACTTTATACATTCATATCATAATCAATTTTCATATTTCATACCATCCAAACATAAAGATTTCATATATTTCATGCATCATAACATAGCTCAATCATTTTTCATATCCAGTCATCAAGTCAACGAACGTTCATACAGCACATAATCATACAAATTAAATTAAATAAGCTTCCCTTACCTCTGAGCGTGAACGAACGTCCTAGAGACAGAATACGGTTTGTCTGACTACAATTTCTTCTACCCTTACGCTCAACAATTCTTCAACTAACCAAACAACAGACCAAAAATGGTTCAGAAAGAAACTATGAACTCATGCAACCAGAACTTGGTTTGCATGTACCAGATAACGAACGGCTAACTAGAAAAGAACTTACTAGTTCAGAACTCGAAACTGATCGGTTCAAACTGAAGCTCTGGACGCCGGAAGTGCTTCTACGGTGCCTGAATGATGATCGGAGAAGAGAAAGGGTGAGGTTTCGTAGAGAGAAGAGAGAGCTTTTAGAGAGAAGGAGGAGAAATGAGAATTTCAGAGTTTTGGGGAAGAAGATGCATGCAGAGAGTGTGACGTAAACTTTCCAAAAACTTAGTTTTGCTTAAAACGAACGTCCGCTCATCTATCGACACCTGCTTTCCACTATCTGATTTTCGGATCCTCGTTGCTTGACACATAGCATCCGTTCAGAGAGGTTTCGGGTGCGTTTTTAATGATTCTGACAGAAAGTAAACTAAAACTAAATAAAATAAAAAGCGTAAAGAAACAAACAAATCACTATATTTTATAGACTTAAAATATATTTAAAAAAAATTGTGTGAAATGAAATCATTCAATATTTTCCTAATAATGATCTATTTACTATTAATAAAAATGGTTATTCGATTATATATATAAAAAAAATGCATCCAAGATCAAATTTTTATTCACTTTAGGCCTATAGTGTAAACACGGATCTACAAATTGAAAGTCTATTTAAATGTTAATATATGTAAACGTAGGAGTGACAGCACAGTAGTGTCTATCCCTAATGGTCTTGTAATAAAAAAAATTCATTTTGTTGTTTATCTTGTTACTATTAGTTGGGTATTTGTTTAAGAAACTAAATATTTAAAATAATATTTTATAGGTTTTTAAAATGAATTTCAAATAAGATTATAATGAAAAGATATATAAATTCAAACTACAACCAAATAAAAGTAAAATATAAGTCTAAATTAATGGTACTTAAAACATATTTTCAAATAGAAGTGGTTTAAAAATAATTCTTATAAAATTACATTTTAATATTTATGTTACAATTTGATCATTTAATTTCGGATATAAATAAATTCATTAATAATCAATATAGTGATGTTATTAATAAAATTGGAATGAAATATTAAAAAAAATATTAATGTCATCGTCGATTATTTCTTCTACTATTATTTTAAGCTTCCTTAACGGTAAGAAAATATTAACTATTAAGATGCTGCAAGCGTGTTTTATTTTAATGAAATCTACTAATATTAATTTATTTTTTGTTATTGAGCAGGATTATATTGCTTTTGGAAAAGGTGTGTGAGGCATGTCCAATGATTAAAAAAAGCAGGTATGTAGGATGAGTAGCAATTTGGTCTGTTTTAATTTGCAATATTTCATACCGTGAAATAGATAGGAAAGGTTATTTTCAAAATTTTAATATCTCTGTAGATTTGTGCTAGAGTTTTTGATGCCCCCTTCTCGCCTTCAAATATCAAATTGTCAAGGTCATGTTTTGGACAAAATTCATGTAGCAACACATTAAATATCAAAAGCAGCTCAAAATTCAAAGTAAAGGGATCTCTGAAACCAAGGACAAACAATTGAAGTAGTTTAAGCTCCAAAGTCTTATTCACACAAGTTGTGAATGAAGAGAAAACCAAAGAAGAAAAAGAAGCAGGTTATTACCTATGCCTAGTCTTGGGTTTTACTAACCTTAGTCATTTATAGCACATTATCCTCTTATTATACTCATTTTATTAACCAATACCAATCAATAATATTTAGATTAACCCTATTGGCTAATGGCTATTTATTTAGCTTTTCAAAGGGTTCTTCAGTCAAGAACTTGGTTGAAAACATTATGGCCTCTATCAAGTTTCAATATTTTGTTTCATCAAATCAATTTGATGAGTCTTCAATGTTGTGTATCATCAAATTTTATACTACACTGTCAGAATTTCAAATCTTAGCTTTTCTTGCTTTTAGTCTAAGGATCAATTAACCATATATAGCCACTTTGCTTTTCAGAACTAAAACAAGAAGTTTTACTATCATCATCTAGGTTTATATATCTCATTGGTTTTCTATTTATACAGGGTATCTCCGTGGATGCATGTGGGTGTTTCAAACGGGCAAGGTGTATATATATAATACCTTGAAACAAATAGGTAGAGCTTTTCATTATTCAAAATTAAACTACAATTATCTTCAAACATGTTATTTTTCATTGGAATAGTATATTGAAAGCCTCGTGCCAGAACACTTTTACTTAAGTAGCGACACAGAGGGAGAGATTGCAGAGGAAATATTTGAGGATAAACACAAAGTACTCATAGAGCAAAGTAGTGAGTTGCTGAAGGACACATCTGAGTCTTTCTCTATTGTGGCTACACTTGTTGCTGGTGTGTTTCCTTTGCTACAGCCAACACCATTCCTGGTAGCACTAACGAAGAAGGTAGACTAAATATTTTCTACTATTCTCCATTTCTATAGATGATCAAAATATATTTTTAAATCCTTTCTCCATTTCTATGTCTAAAGCTTCTACTTCTCTTCTTTGAGATAATTACAGAGTTTGTGGAGGTCGTAGCATTCAAGTAAGTTATAAGATAATAATATATAGTATGTTAGTAACATTATGATTATTAGATATTTTATTTAAACTAACTAAATCAAAACTAAATCATTAATTTATATTAGTAACATTATAGAGTTTCAGACACCTTCTCTTCTTGATATATAGTTGATGTTTCTGAACATGTGTATGAGTAATATTATGTGAACGTGTACTGTGCAACACACTATGCTTGTGACTTTGTTGAATTGAATGTGTGTTACGTAAAGTAAAGATAAAAGGAAGGGAAATAGCACAAAAAATCTTATACCATATAGAGAATATTGTTTGTAATTGTGGGATCTGTAGACACAACAAGTACTTTTATTTATGAAGTAGAGATACACTACTATGGAAAAAAATTGAATACTTAATAATGTGAAATAAGAGTGCATAATTGATCACGTTAGAAATACATCAATGTGTTTTATTGTATATTTATTTTAATGTTAATGTGTTAATATTTGTTTTACATTCTCTCAGGAGTTAGTGTTTTCTCCATCTCCTTAGGGAAAGAGGAAAGTAGTAATTTCTACTAATATAGCATAAACATCACTTAAATTAGAGGTAACATCCCATTCACAATAAATTTGATTATGTCTATGGGTTAGAGATGAATCCTCCTCCTTATTTCTTATTTTTCTAATCATGTAGGGAATTGTCTATGTTGTTGACAATGGATTTTCTAAACAGCGGTTCTACAATTTGTTAATTATTTTGTTATTTCTATTGAAGAGATATAATAATGAGCCTTATAATGATTAATTCTTGTTTGATTTATAAATGTAACATTTGGTCTATCTTTACTTCTATTCAAGTTTCTTTTTTGCTTTCAACTTTTTAGCTAACATTCAATATAACACAAGTACAAGTTTGTACATAATAAAACTAATATTTTATATTTTTTTGAATTTTTTTAAATATATATTTTATTGAAAAATTATTATTATTTTTTAAAAAATTTAGATCAATAGATAGCGCTATCTATTGTCTAACAGCAATAGATAGCGCTATCTATTGTCTAACAGCAATAGATAGCGCTATCTATTGTCTAACAGCAATAGATAGCGCTTATTTAAAAAAGCGCTATCTATTGTCAGACACCAATAGATAACGCTTTTTTTAGAAGCGTTATCTATTATTAGATAGCACGGTCATAGATAGCACTTAAAAAACGCTATCTATGATAAAAAAAAAAGCGCTATCTATGCACTTTTTTGTAGTAGTGTTATATATTTTATAATCATATTATGCATAGCATTAACATTTATCAATTTGGGTTAGGTAAAAAAAAATTGAGTTTTGAATTCTAATTTTAAACTCTGTACTTAAACCCCATTTTTTAATAGCTGCAATTTTCTCTAGCTTAGGTTTTCATGCATGACTTTTATTTGTCGCATCTTTCTTTGCACTCTAAGTTCATAACTCATATTAATAGGCCATAGACATGTTACTTATTGTGTGTATGTATGTGTGTGTGTCTATATATATATATATATATATATATATATATATATATATATATATATATATATATATATATATATATATATATATATATAACTCCATATTCTCTTATAGGCACAAGAGTTGGAATGAGTTGTGCACATTGATAAGGTATTTCAACAAATTCATCTTCGAAATGCATCTAGCCAGTTTGTTAATGAAGGTCCCAGAGGACACATATAAGCAAACACTTTTACTATTATTTGCTTTAAACTTTAAACTTGTTTTCTTATTTCTTTTACTCACATTCTACAAAATGTTTAACAAGAAGAATTTTCAAGTAGACTCTCACAGGTTAGATCGGAGCAAGGGTCATGTCTTGATGCATCAGAAGACCATAATGATGATGATGACATCATTAGAACATAATGTTGGGTCGACGTCGCTAATGAAAGGAAAAAGGACGGGTCTGTGAGACAGGACAACTTGCTTCAAATTACACTGCTAGAAGAGGCACCCTGAAGCACCAACCATATAGTTCTAACATGACAAGGAATACAACAATTTAAGACAAGAGTTTGTGAGTTTCAAAGAACTAGTCATGTGATTGTTGCCTTCGCATTCACGAACTTTTATTCAACAACCTCAGTTCAACATCCCTTCGGTCCAACAACAACCATCTCTAGTACAACCCACTTCAAACCACCCCTCACTAGTCCAGCCAGCTTCACAACAACAAATACAAAACGATCAATAAGAACAAAATAATTGTAATGACTATGTAGATTATTAGAATTTTTTTATCTTTATATACATATACTTTAAAACATATGATGTTTGTGTGAATTACATTATTAATATGTTTCTCAGGATATTAAGGTGATGTTGGATTTCATTGTCTATGTGGTTGACTGGTTAAACTTGTGTCTTGATTTCAATGTGTGGTAAAACAAGTATAGTCCACTACACTTAAATTTGTCACGTCACTTATCAATGAACTTTATCGAAGATAAATCCGTTGGTAATATATGTTTGGGTTATGCAACTTACAGATGGATACATTTCTCAATCATTATCGACGACAAATATCCGTTAGTAATCCTTAACCGTTAGTAATCCTTGACCGTCTGTAATCCTTATGAAAACAATAATTGTTGATAGATTTTTTCATTTTTTCATGAAAAAATATAGTTGGTAAATCTAGTTTTTTTAGTGATAATTTTTTTTTTCTATCCTTAAAAATATATAGAATCAAAACTCATTTGGTCACTTAAGAAAAACTTTAGACCTCTATTAATTATTTAAATGATTTTCTAATTTTATTTGTTGTCAAATTAAACGAGCTATGTGTAAAATTAGTATGATGCTAGCTAGGATTCCTAAATGGCATGAAATTGAATGCATTCTAGTTATCACTATTTGTTTAGTAGGTGCGTAGAGAAACCAAGTTTCAAGCATTATAGCTTTAAAAAAATGTGCTAACGTGTGTTAGACCTTGGCCAAACTTTATAAAAATTTGCAGCATAAATTTGAGTCAAAGTGGAGGGAGGGTTGGTGAAAAAAATTAACCTACAAATGAGATAATGGAGGCAAAATCATAAGCCATAACATGATTTGCAATGATGCTTAAAACCATGCGGTCGTGCCGGTGCTCTCCTTTTAATTAATGCAAGTTTCTACCATTACTAACAACTAATCACTCTACCACGATTAATTAGCCACCAAATCTGAAAACTTCAAATAACCAAATCATTATGTCAATTATTCTCCTTCTTTAGTTTATTAGATGAATTATGTTTTGTAGGTTAAAACACAATTAAAATTGTATAATTGTTGAAATTAACTTATCTAAATTATATAATAACTTGAACGAACCGAATTGTTAAACTATATAGACATGTTATTTTAAACCATATATGTTGTAGAATAAATATTTTTAATTTTCAATTCAGTTTAATCTTTTTTTTTTCTCCGGTCAAGTTCAAATTTATATAAATAGTAAGAATTTGAAATAATTCCATTGGTTAAACATGTTCTACATTTTTAGGCTTAATTAAGTTTGTGAGTATTTTTAATTATTACTTTTTATATTTTTTAATTGAATTATGATATTTAACTTTTTCATTTAATTGTGTTCGTCTAAATATTATTTTATTATATTATTTTTTTATTTGTTATTACTCATTAAAAAATGAGAAATTTTGTGATTAATATAAAATGATATTGTGGTGAATATATAACAACAATTGATTTTTATTGTTTTCATTAAAAACATGTTGAATATTAATGGTGGTCACGTGGTTTTTTATTCACGGTAGATAATAATGTGAAAGTTATAAAAAAAAAACAAGTAAACCTCATCATCTATATCAATCATGGTCACAATGACGATTCTTTGATTGTTGTAGATAATGACATGAAAGTCATCAAACATGTCGACCTCATTATCCAATACATTTTCAATAAAAGTCATTATACAATAACTGTAAAATTTCACAATTCTTAACACCTGGAGGCAATTAAAAAAAACGATCAAAGAGAATTATAGTCACTATAGTGAAAGAATTAAGTGAGCGGAAGTGTCTTAAAAAATATAAAAAAAAATAGTTAATAAAAAAAGCATTTAATGAAATCGTAATTGGAAATGATTAAATCTATAAAGAACTTGATACTTAATTAATTGTACTTGCTTTTTACTCACCTAATGCAAAGAAAACACAAGAAGTGGTTAAATTGTGTAAGACGATGAAAACCATGCACTTTATTAGATGCATTTACGTTGGTTTTGGAGAGATTAAAAGAAATAAAAGTAAGTATTTTAAATTTATGAGGTTGCGAAGGTAGCTACTGTTTATACGATGGTAGTTATATAGTATGTTAGGGGACAGCTATTCTAGCTTTGGAAGTTCACCAAATCTGAAATTGCTTCTATTTTGAGTGAAGGAATCCAAAGTCACCAATCCATGGATTAAGTAGAAGAATGGGGCACTATCGCTTTAAAACAAAGTAGAAAGCGACCACTATAATCACATTCACAACACTAACTACCTTCCAACTAAAACCATACAAAATGAAAAATCTTTCAGGTGAAAAACCACACGTAAGCCAAATTCTTCACTTGGGTAATCACTAAGATTTCTAATTAAGCTCCCTAATTACATTTTAATCACGGTATTTAATCGACAACACACGAACCTACGAGGGTGTCGTTGTTTTGTACCAGAAAAGAAAAAAAAAAGAATATGTTTATTAGGGATAGGAGAGGTCATTGACTTATAAAAAAATCCATTAATTTGGTTAGGTGATGTCATAGAGAGATGTTGAATTTTTAGTCACATGATGTGATCCATCCTTGGATACTTTAATGATTGTTAAATAATAAATAATCAACCACCTTCTTCCATCAATTTCCCTCGGCTTTTGTCAGTTTTGTGTTTGTTTTTATTTTCTTTATTCATACAAGTAAAGAACATGGCAGATAAAAATTATTAAAAACAAATTTAAAACTCGTTAAAAAACATAAACTGATGAAAAAGTAAAACGATCGAATCTAAGTATCCTTGGAAATTGAGCTGGGGTTCTGGAATGGTTGTAGTTTTGCTTTTATGATTTTGCCATAAAATACAACACTTTGAAAAAGCCTATAAATGAATATAATGATGTAGACCTTCTATTAAAGTCAAATTTTGGGTGCCTTTATCTCTTCAACTATATTGCTTGCAAGTGAAACAAAGTATATCGTAGTTGTGATGATATATGAATCAAATATAGCAATAGATCTAAAGGGCATTCGTAACAGTTGCAGGGTTGTGACTGAATGGTCCCCAAAAAAGAGAATCACGTGCATAGATGCATTAAAGTTACTATATATCAGAAAAGCAAACCAAAGTTTCACATTATAGTGTTATATCTAATTCAAACCCAAGAGGACCGTAGGTAGAAACCTTAAGTGTGACTAGTTTTCTAACTCTTAGTTTCAAAAGAAAAATTAAAAAGATATTTGTGAGAAAGAGAAAACAAAGTGTTGCTAATTAATTCAAACAAGTTACGTATCAACAAAATCAAATTGCATTGAAAAAATATCATTGAAGTTGTCTTCAACCAAATAAGTCTTTTGTTAAACTGGAATGTGTTTGGCGAGGCTATTTAAATTCTTTCTATTCATTTAATCGAGTAATAAAAGTTTGTTTAACTAAATTAGACTCTCTCTTTTTGCTGTTTTAGCAACGGTTGTTGAAATTCCCCATCAATATGGCGTTTAAAAATTGTTGTTTGCTCAATTTTCATTATCTTATCATCATGATCATGACCCTTCTTTTATACACTTTTATCCCATAGTTTAACAATTAGCTTTGCCAAATGTTTTAATTTGGTTCATCAGTTTTAAGCTTTCAACTTTGACCCAACTAACTTTTTAATTTTTAACTAACTCATTCCCTACTTTTGTCAAATACACCCTCAATTAGCAAAATCAATTTGTTTGACTCAAAAGAGCTATGGACCAAACTGAAATATGTATCATTGTAAGCTCTTTTGTGCGATTTTTTTAACGTCTAATTTTTTAAGCAAATTCTCAAATGATAAGTTACGTTACCCAAAAAAAATAGACATTATTATTAGAAAAGAAAAAGTCTTTTTATCATTGAATTATAATTCTGCTGACAAAGCTTTTATGTAACTAAAATCAAATCAGTCTATATCTATGATACTACAACACAATTACATCAAATTTTACAACAATAAGCATACTAATTAGTAGATACTGAATAGGTTATACAAGTAAATTGAAGGGCAATTTTAGCTATATACTATGATTTGTTTTTCTTTGTAGTCAACCCTTGTTTTATAATGAAGAGAGAGACATTTAGTCTTTAATATTGAAAAATATAGTGAGAGAAAAAAGATGGTTACATAAATAATTTATTAAGTAGTGAGATGCTGACACGGTGATGAGTTGAAGAAGAGTAATGAGTTTGTACAAGTATCTTTATCCTTGAAGAATTGGTATAAGATCCGATGCATGTATTATAAAACTCTCAACGTTCACTCTTTGTGGGACACAAACCCAGATGGTAAGAGAAACACATCCCCAAAAGTGCATCCAAAGAAGCTAAAGAGAAATCATTAAATGAAAAGGAAGAGATTGTGATTTCATGATTATATTCCCACCATTGGATCTCTCTATAAACATCTCCTTAACCCCTTCTTTCTTATCTCTTCTTTCTTCTGTCCTTCTTCGTTGTTTTCTTCTCTTCATGCACTTCAAAAGGGAGCATCAGACACTCTTGAGAATGTCAAATCCAGAATTCCTCACCAAGGATGGCAAAGACAGCGATTTCCAGATCCTGAAGAGACCCACGTTGGAGTTCCAAAGTGAGAACATTGAAACCCTTTCAAGCAGTTATTCCAACTCTAGGTATTCACAAAGCATCAAAGGTAGAGATGAAGAGAAAGAAGAAAATCGACAGATCTGTAGAGTAACAGCTCCCAGACAAGACGATTCGGCATCAAGTACTACTCCATCATTAGAAGAAAAACTCAAAGAGGAGGAAGATGAAGAAAATGATGGTTTCAAAACTCCAACTTCTTTGGACCACAAGATTTTGGTGCCCTCTCAGTGCCCACCTGCACCAAGAAAAACCAAACCGTCTCTTAAAAGAAAAGCATCTTGTTTCAACCACTGCAACTGCAGACACCCACTTGATCTGTCAAAAGAGGTCTTCGAATTATTGTTCCCAACCCAACATTTTTCTGGCTCACAACAAAGCACCAAGAAAGTTCGAAGACAGGATCACGAATGATGCAATAATTTTGGTGCAAAACCCACATGCACCATACAGTTTTTAGGAACGATCGGTCTCTTAAATTGATTTATGTATCTCAAAAGATTAGTTTCTAACTCCAAGTCAAGGATACCCGGATTCAGCCACGAAAATGGAACACAGTTTCCATGTGCATAGCTCATAGCAGGTGCAAAATTTTGGTCAGCATCGTCGATTTTCGTTCTGGTATGGTCAATTGATTTGTCTTGGACCTTTTGTCTGTTCCTGTTGAGATCTCATAATTAGTATATAGATATATTCTAAGAGCGATTTGTTAAGGTGTAAGCCGAAAAGATAAAGGGATTTGAAAAGATTAATGTGAAGTTTGTGTGAATGGCAGTTGTAGAATTTCTAACTTTACCACTGTTCCGACCAGTTTGCTTTTGTTCCAGTTAAGTTGTTGGTGCTGCATGTTTTGTACCGGCCATGTTGTAAAGGAAGAGAATTGATTCTGATAAGGTTTATTTTGAACACAAAAAACAAAATCAAGATTCATCTTAATTAGTTAAAGTGTTGAGTTTGGTTATCGTTTTCTTTCTGAGATTCTTCCTTCTGGATTACACTTGGAGAAGGTGTCTTCGGATTCCATAAAGATGAGCAGACACAGTTTCTATTGCTGGAAACATGATCATAATTATGTTCTTGCACTGGCATGCAGTCAATTTTATTCTACATTTAAATTATTATATAATTGCTTTCTTTTATTTTTGCTTTTCATCAATACAAAAAATTTCAAAAGTACCTGCCTTGTTAAGTATCTACTTATAGAATTATTAATAATTGGTCAATTGAAGGGTTTTTCCTTTCTTTTATTACCAATGAACCTCTTATTTTTTTTCTCCTTCTACACATAAATGTTTATATATTATGACAACAAGCTACACTTTCAAGAATTATTTATTATTATACTATAACTCATTAAAAATAAATCATTTAGAGATTGAAGTTCATCAACTAGTTTTTTTTTTCCTTAAAACCTAGGTTTGAAAATAGACAAAATGTGAGGAGTGGAGCTTTAAGAGGATAGTTTTTAACCTAATTGCAATGGGTGGATATAAGAAAATAAGAAACATTAGTAGTTGGGTTTGATGGATCTCTAGCCATATGTACCAACTAAATCAATTAAACTACTTTAAGACAAACCTAACCAATTTATTACCATGTTCATCCTCAAATTCATAACATATCAAACACAATAATAATCAATCTCTGGTTAGGTTGAGAATTATCTTTACTGTCTTCACCTGTTCAGCTTTGTAGCTAAAATCTAATATTCCTTCAACAACACTTGTACCAACACCAAATAGCGTAAATGCGTTTCAAATTCTACTTTTCTTTTTATTCATATTTGAAAATTAATAATTGTGTAAATGAAAATTTTATTTTATTGAAATGGTCAATTCCAACCACCTTCTATATATTAGATTAACTTAATATGTGAACACTAATTTTCTTTTTAGCTCAATCAAACCCTGCAAGTCAAATTGGACAATCTTTAAAAATAAAACAAAATTCATTTTATTTCTTAACCAAAAATTGGATATTTTATTTGAAATTACATAGTATTCATGAAAGTAATACTAAGCTTTTATGAATATCCACTTTGCAATGATTCGAAGATCTCCATGCTTGCATGTCTTGGATATGCACTTTTGCACGTTATAAAGATACACTGCGGTGCGGCCACATCATGACATGTGGCACTATATAACTGCTTGAATGTCAGGTCTTTTAGAAGAGGAAAATCTTTAAAAAATAATAAATTTAATTGTTTTATAAGTTTTAATTAATTTATATACAAACTAAAAAATTAAGAAATTATATGAGAGTGTAATTTGTACTTAAACTAATTTTAACGTGTAAAAGATATTTTCTTATTTTCTTATTTTATTCTTCTCTTCTAAAAATCATTACGAAAAATTTGTCGACGCTTACACTTATTAGAATATACCGTGAGTTACAGCCACGACCGCCCTATGCTTATAATAAGAAAAACACAGTGAGAAGGAAATTGCTTTTTACAATTCTATGTTTTTTTTTTCCATTAAGATATTTTAAAAGTTAAATATGATTTTAGCATATGAAATTTTTGATGCAAAATTAAAATTCACTATTAAAATTTTTAATACATTTTAGTTTTTAAATTTTTAAAAATAAGTGAATATATTTTTTTTAATTCTATTATAATAATTTTTTTGAGTGTTAAATACTTTTCATATTGATTTAAGTTTTTTTTATCTAGTTTGAAACTTTCTTATTTTAATATTAATTGAGAAACCTGTTTAACATCTTAAAAAAATTTAATGTAATTAAATTAAAAAGATATTATTTGAACAAAAGCTAAATTTAATTTTTTATCAAAATTTAGAAATTAAAAACATATTTAACCTTATTTTAAATTACATGATTATTATAATATAATTTTAGATTTAAAAATACACTTCAGATTTGCATGGTCTCATATTTTATAATACATTTATGAATTTATAGATATCGTAATATAGAAATGTATTCAAAATAATACATTCTCAAATACATTTTTTAATATTTTAGACTATGTAATTTACAATTTATAATTTAGAAATATATTGTTTGATTGTATAATTTGTAATGTATTTTTGGATTAAATATCTAGCAACATATTGAGTATTGTACAACTTCAAATTTATTTTTAGACGACAAAATTTTGAAATGCATTTTTTATTGTATAATTAATAATATGTCTTAAATTGTATAATTTTCAAATTTAAAAATATATTTTAAGTTGTATAATACTCTCTTAATTATATAGTTCAAAATGCATGTTTTAGTTTTGGATTTCATAATCTTAATAAATTTCTAGATTGTATATTTTAGAATATTTTAAATCCATAAATAATTTGAGTTTTCCTCATAACATTAGAGATGGAGGAAGAAAAGTAAGAAGTTATTTAAATAAAATACCTTCTAAACTGTTTAATATTGAACTAAGAGTGTTACTTCCTCTACTACTCTATCTTCTTCCTCAACCTCCACTAGTGCAGAATTGGCTTTTAACATCTCCCAATAGACGTCTGTTCACAAAAGCCCCAACGTATATAATTGACTAGTGGCATATTCGTAAATAAGTGGAACTCTAGACGTCCGTCCTTGGTCGAGACGGACGTTTATAATATTCTAGACGTTCGGCTTAGGCGTCGGACGTTTAATAGGCTGAACAAGGAGCCCTTTGAACGTCCGTCCTTGGTCGAGACGGACATTTATAATGTTATGAACGTCCGTCCCCCTAGGACGGACGTTTAATAGGCTGAACAAGGGAACCCATGTCAGCCATTTGAACGTCCGTCCTTGGTCGAGACGGACGTTTATAATGTTATGAACGTCAGTCCCCCTAGGACGGACGTTTAATAGGCTGAACAAGGGAACCCATGTCAGCCCTTTGAACGTCTGTCCTTGGTTGAGACGGACGTTTATAATGTTATGAACGTCCGTCTCGACCAAGGACGGACGTTCAAAGGGCTGAACAAGTGAACCCATGTCAGCCCTTTGAACGTCCGTCCTTGGTCGAGACGGACGTTTATAATGTTATGAACGTCCATCCCCCTATAATATTATAGACGTCCGGGCCCCAGCGTACCGGACGTCTAAGACTACTAATAGCGCTCCCGCGAACCCGTGACCAATGAACTTTTGGAAACGCGAAAACTGTTCATCGTCTTCCTCCCGCAAACGCTGCTGCGCCATTCATTTTCCAGGTGCGTTTTCTCTTTTTTGGACCGTTTAAATTGATTTTCAATCCGATTACATTGCTCTGTGATGAAATACCTTTGATTTGAACCGATTAAAAATCGTTTTCGGTCCGTTTTTTTGCAGTCTCTTGCGTGTTCTTGGGTGGCTTCTTTGACTGTTTTTGGACTGCGTTTTAGGCCGTTCACTCCTCCATTTCCCTTCTTTTCATTTCGAATCTACTTTTCAGGTTAGCTTGTTGGTTGAAAATTTTTTGTATGCATGTAATTGGGTTTTGTGAATGCACGTTTTTGACTGTAAAATGTGACTGTGTTATTGGCTTTTGAATATATGTGTATTAGTTGTGTTATTATAAGTATCAAATCATTGAGTGACACTTAGTTCCCGTTTGAAATTTAAGACAAACGATTAATCTTTTAATCGTTTGTGTTAAATTTTGAATTGTCCGATTGGACAGTTTGAGAAAATTAATTTTCATAATTTGCAATACCATGTCAATTGGAGTTTAAGGATAAGATGGATAAAATTTCGGTTCAGTACTTGTGTTGTTCTCCGGATGCATATTTGATTGTGGTCATCGTTGACTACTCTCATTTCGTGTATTTCGGAGACCAATGCGAAATGCTGCCGAATCTTATCAATTTTATGATGTAGACTTCAATGCACGTGGGTGAGCAAATTATGAAAATTAATTTTTTTGAATGGGTAGGGCCTAACCTTGTGAGAGTTAAAACACTTGAACTGATGATTTTACGATCATAGTATGGATCGAAGTTGGATGAACGAACGTCGCATCAGTGAAGAATATGAGAAGGTGTTTCGAAGTTCTTGCAATACGTGAACAAAATGCTAAGTCTGTCAACGGGACATATTTTTGTCCTTGTGTGCGTTGTCTTAATCAAATACGGCAAGACTTAGGCAATGTGCGTGACCATCTATTCATGTACAGTATAATGAGGACTTATACCGTTTGGACTTGGCATGGAGAAGTACTGGAGCAGCCTACCACGTCACGAGGAACGGATTATGTGGAAGAATGGATGAGTGACCATTTAGAGGACATGATACGTGATGTCGGTGAAGATAATTTTGGAAGGGCTAATTTGTATGATTCTCTTATTAATGATTCAGAGCAACCGTTGTTCCCAGGATGCTCGAACTTTACACGTCTGTCTTCAACTTTAAAGTTGTTTAGTTTAAAAGCAAGGAATGGATGGACCGATAAAAGTTTCACCGAGTTGTTAGAGTTGTTGAAGGAGATGCTTCTAGAAAATAATACTCTACCTATTCGTAATTACGAGGCCAAAAATTTTTTATGTCCAATGGGTCTTGAATATCAAAAGATACATGCTTGTCCTAATGATTGTGTTTTGTACACAAAGGAGTTTGCTTCGTTAAAGTATTGTCCAACATGTGGTTTATCCCGTTTTAAAAAGAAATCTGACAGAGTCACTGGTAATGAAGGTAATGATGGTGCACCTGTTAAGGTGATGTGGTATTTGCCTATAATACCTAGGTTCAAACGTATGTTCTCTGTTAAAGAAGATGCAAAGAACCTTAAATGGCACTCTGACGAAAGAAAGTGCGATAATCTTCTTCGACACCCTGCTGATTCTCCATAATGGAAAAAGATTGATGAAAAATTCCCTGAATTTGGTGCAGATCCAAGAAACTTAAGGCTTGCACTTGCAACTGATGGTATGAATCCTTATGGAAACTTAAGTAGCAAACACAGTTCGTGGCCAGTTATGTTGATGATTTACAATCTTTCTCCTTCGTTGTGCATGAAGAGAAAGTATGTGATGTTGTCCATGATGATATCGGGTCCTAGAAAACCTGGAAATGACATTGATGTTTACTTAGCACCTTTAATTGATGATTTGAAATTGTTGTGGGAAGAAGGCATCGACGTGTTTGATTCACATGTTCAGGAACAGTTCCGTTTGCGTGCAATGTTGTTTTGCACTATAAATGATTTCTCAGCGTATGGAAACTTGAGCGGTTATAGTGTTAAAGGTCATTTTGCATGTCCCATATGTGAAGAAAACACTAGTTACCTTCAGTTGAAGCATGGTTAGAAGACAGTATATACAAGACATCAAAAATTTCTTCCTCGTAATCATCCTTATCGTAGATTGAAAAAAGCATTTAATGGAAGTGCTGAGGATGAGGTTGTGTGCAGACCCCGGAATGGTGAAGAGGTGCTGAGGATGAGGTTGTCTACATTGTGTTTGGAAAACATCATAAAAGTACCTCTGCAAAGAACATTTGGAAGAAACGATCGATATTTTTTAAGCTTCCATATTGGTGTGAACTTAATGTTAGACATTGTATTGATGTGATGCACGTTGAATTAAGACCATCGTTCGAGCTACCATTACAGATGACTGGAATGAGGTAATGATGTATACTTTCAATATATTACAAATCAAATTCATCTTCAACATATATGAAACCATAATGAATCTTTCTTGAATTTTGCAGCGCTTCAAGAGTACATCGCCTATTCCAGAGGACACAATTAAATAGATAAGGTAGGAGTGGACCGCTTATCTTCTGCAAAGATGGAGTTAGGAATAGTTTTATTTCTTTTTGAGCATTGTTTAGTTTTAGTTTAAGTTTTATGTTGATAGTTTTGGTAGTGGATTGAACTCCACATTATGTAGAACTTTGTTTAATGAAACACATATTTATATTATTGCAAAATTGTTCTGGGACATTTTTCTGCTTTTCAGGTGTGGTTTTATTGAAAAAATAAATCAATTTTAAAAAAACAAACGCCCAGTAGACGTCCGTTAGTGCACAGTCGGACGTCTATAGACGTTCGGCAGTGCACTAACTAACGTCCAACTCCCCAGACCCTACCACAACAATTCAGCCAAATAGACGTCCGTGGGGAGAGGCCCTGGACATCTATATGAACGTCCGAGGGTTCATAGCGGACGTCTATATAAACGTCCGGCTTGACATAGCGGACGTATATAGACGTCCGTCCTGACATACCGGACGCCTATATAAACGTCCGGCCTGACATAGCGGACGTCTATATAAACGTTCGTCCTGACACAACGGACGTTTATATAAACGTCCGTCCTGACACAACGGACGTTTATATAAACATCTGTGCTGGCACAACGGACGTCTACATAGACGTCACCTGCATAGACGTCCGACCTCCCCCGGACGTCAAAAGGCCCACATAACGAACGTCTATAGCCCGTTCTGCACTAGTGCTCTCCAATTTTTTCTAAAGGGTTAAATATGTTTTTCGTCCCTTAAGTATCACACGAATTTGGTTTTAGTCCCTACTCGAAACTTTGATGGTTTTTAATCCTCATAGTTTTGAAACTCTTACTATTAGTCCTTAAAATTGAACAGCGTTAACTTTAAGTAGATGTGGCAAACGGCAAGGTCACGTTTTATGCCAGCTGTCCTCTTCACTCTCTGCCACGTATGTTGTTTAAATTTTGAAATGAGATTAAGTATGTTAAGTGTGCATTTGGTTGAAGCGCACTTCGTCATCTCTTATAAATGAGATTTAAAGAAGTTGGGTTCTTCTTCGTCACTACAGTTAGGGGCAAAGAAAGTTGAGGAGGTACATCTGAAGAGGTCACCGCCACAGAATCTGCCAGTCGCCGCACCAACCTTTCTCCTCTTCGCGCGAGGTTCTCTATTCTCCCCGCGCCACATCTTCGCCCGCAAGAGGGAAGTGCCCCCGCCTTCTTGAACGACGTTGGTCGCCACTTGCTAGAACCACTTGAAATAGGCCTTCTTCGCCAACATCGCAACACTCCAACATCTACTCCGGAACAACCTCAGGGAGAACGATCTCCCTAGTCAACTTTCGATTCAACGCGGCTCGAAAGCAGGGGTTTCCCCTTCTTCTCCTTCTCTTCCTCGAACTCGCAAACACAACCAACTACAACGATCGTGTCACCTCCTTTTAGAAACCACACTCGCGCATCGACGAGGCCGCTACAATTACCTACCTCAGACACAAAAGCCTCGTCGGTGCTGCTGCTCACTGCCGCGATACTGCCACACCACAACGTCGTCACCGCCTTCGGCGCCCCTAGTCGCCGCCCAAGGCCACCATTAGGAATTGAGCAGGTGTTGGCGACACCACCTTCCTTTCTTTCTTAACTCTGTTTTGATTATATATTGACAATGAAGATGGTGAGATTTAAGGCTTCCTTCTTTGTTTGATCGATGTATGTATTCTAATGTATGTGTGATGAACTTGAAGAGAGGATTTGATGCTTCAAGAATTTAGATGGATGAAGCCAAATGATAAATGTTTGCAGAGGTAAATGAGAAGGAGAGGTTCAAGTTTCCCATTGTGAGAGTTTGACTTGGTGATTGAAAAAATGGTGAGAAATAGGTGATGAAGGTTGGAGTTTTTTCTGGATTGTCCCATTGGTAGGTAGCGGTATTGGGTTCCAGGAAAGCATAGCAAATGTGAGTGAAGAGTATGTGTTTTTGGTTTAATGGAAAAATCAGTAGGTAGGGGATTGTGCGTGTGTGCGTGATGAAGAGATTGGTTTCGGATGGGGCGATTCTATTGAGTTGATAGAGAGGAGTGTGAGATTGAATGATGGAAAATAAGAGTGAGGGGAGTCGAGATCGGTGGCCAAATGAATCTTCAAATTTTCGCAGATGCCTCTTCCCGGTGCTCAAATTCCCTTTTCTCTTCTCTTAACCTATTTTCTTGTGTTTTTCTCCCCTCCCTCCAACCTTCAAATGTACCTCCTCAGCTTTCTTTGCCCCCAACTATAGTGACGAAGAAGAACCCAACTTCTTAAAATCTCATTTATAAGAGATGATGAAGTGCACTTCAACCAAATGCACACTTAACATACTTAATCTCATTTCAAAACTTAAACAACCAACGTGGCAGAGAGTGAAGAGGACAATTGACATAAAACGTGGCTTCGTCGTTTGCCACATCTACTAAAAGTTAACGCTGTCCAATTTTAAGGACTAATAGTAAGAGTTTCAAAACTATGAGGACTAAAAACCATCAAAGTTTCGAGTAGGGACTAAAACCAAATTCATGTGATACTTAAGGGACGAAAAACATATTTAACCCTTTTCTAAATTCCAATCTTACCATTTTTACTTTTACCTTAACATATTTTACTTTTTATTTTTTAAAACCCTAATGCCCTTTCTCTTTCACTCTTTCTCTCATAAGCAAGCCTCCTCCCCCCTCCCTCCCTCCACCCACTTTCACTTTCTCTCTTTCTTTTCAATTTTCATATCCGTTAACACCATTCTCCATTTTCTCCTTTTCTTCATTTTTTTATTTTTGAAAGCTTAGTTACGTTATATTGTATATGGTTTGATCACTTTTGTCATATTTTTTAAAAAGTAATGAAAAGAAGTTGACAGTTTGAACAACAAATTTCATGTGGTAGTTCATCAACATATGTGGATGTGAGGATTTCTAAATGTGGTGTATATTCAATAAACTAGTTCTGATATTCAAAGTCACAGGGTGTGATATATGGTGGTGATGTAGAGAAGGTGAAGGAGACTCATGACACTATTGGCGAAGAAGATTGTAGAGATTAATTAGATTAGATGTTAACGGATGTATAAATTGAAAAGAAAAAGAGAAGGTGAAAATGGGTGGAGGGGGTTTTGTTGGGAATAAACTTAAATTTTAGGGATTCATTAAAATATTATTTTATTAGTTTTGGGTTTATTAATATTTGATTTGATTTTGATAGAGATAAAATAGATATAGATAGTTTTGATTTTCCATTTATTTAGGAGAGTATTATTTTATTTTATTGATATAAAATAGAGATAGATTAATTAGATTTTATTTTAAGTTAGTTGATATCATATTGTTAGTTTTTATTATTTGTATTTAGCCCAAGGCCCTATTTGCACCTATTTAAAGGTTGTCAAGGTTCAATGAAAAGTAACCCCAGTAAATTAAAAAGTATTATTTGTGTGGGTCACGTTTTCTCCGACAGGGGGTGAGGGCTTGCCAATGAGAGAAAAAGTGAAAGTGAAAGAAGATTAGGGTTTTAAAAAATAAAAAGTAAAATAAGTAAAGATAAAAGTAAAAAGGATAAGATTGAAATTTAAAAAAATTGGAGAGGTGGAGACAGAAGATAGAGTGGTGGAGGGAGTAACACTCTTGAACTAAAACCTGAGCCCAATATATAATTAAGTTGGGCCATAATTTCGCCCTTCCTACGATTATTCTTGTGAGACTTTTTCTGTCTGCAACTAAAACTCAATAATTTCTTGGCACACTCCTATAAGTTTAAAATCACCACTTTATCCTTTCTAAAAGTGATTTCAAGGTTACTTGTCTTGGAAATTTTTCAGAACAGACTTTTTGGAACTTCTGGAATCTAATTTCTGAAACAGGAAATTTGGAATGCAAGAGTTATATTTTTGAATAAGTTTTCTAAAACTAGATTTTCAGAACAAACTTTTTGAAACATGTATAATAATATCTTTCGGAACAAATCTTTTAAAATGAGATTTCAAAATAAATTATTTGGAAATGTTATGGAAAAAGATTTTTAGAATACATAAAATATGTTCCGGAAAAAACTTTTCATCAAAACATGTGAAATGCATTCTTGAAATAATCTTTCAGAATGAACATTTTCTCACAATGTATAACACTGACCTCTATCGAAAAAAAAAAATAACACAAACAATAATGACTGAAAAATAACATGATTGACTTGAACTTGGAAAAACATTTGTCAATATAATAAATAAGAAAAGTGTTATCTTATTAATGACATGTGAGCTTATGATGTTTCGGCCAAAGTGAAATTAATAATATATAATTTTTGTCTTTCATTCATTCTATACTGGGGTTAGTATTTTTGTATTTTGTTTTAGAATTATGAAGTTTTACAAACCAATGTGTGATTAATTCTTTTCTTGAACATATTCCATATTTAACAAAAGATTACATTAGAAATTATCATTAAGCACAGTGCATATTATAAGGAATATAGTAATATTTTACATTCATTAAACAATGCATTTCTTTTTACAAATAGAAAATATTCTTTAATATATTTACACTAATTTTAAGTATCAATAAATATGGAACATAGGTAGTACAAAATTAAACCGCATTTGTTTAGGTTTTTTGCCTTGTTAAGAAAATGAATTATGATAAAAAAAACGTAAAAATAGAATTAAATCATGAAAGAAACCATGTTTCCAAAGCATCAACTTCGTCCAAAAATTGGTATTAAAAGGATTGCTATAGATTATTAAAATTGCAGCTTTGGAATCTGAATTTAGTTATGAAATGAGTTATGTAGGAAAATCTGCCATGGTTAAATTTGATATCCCTATATACAGGAATATGAGTATAACTGGAGAAATTGTTGAGGTTTTGGTTTGTTCATATCCCATTAGTATACTTTTGTTAAACTGTTTTGCCCATCGTGTTAACAATTCTAAAGAAAAAAAGTCACGAATCGTAATACCTTATGATTGCTTCAATATTAATGTATTAAAGATCATCAATTATTGTTTCAGTAGGGATATGGAGCCCAAGATTCAAACCTAACAACTCTGGACCGTTTCTTCTCTGTACTGCTTTTACTGTATTGTTTCTCTCTTTCTTCTCTGCTTCTCTGGGTAAGATGGGCTGGGTACCTGCAAAGACACTCCGACGCTCAAGTCAGAAAGGGATCTGATCAAACAGATTAGGAGTAATCTTTCTTAATTTTTCTCTATGGGTAAAAACGTACCTTTTTTCCCTTGTGTTTCGTATATTTATAAAACAGTAAAACAAATTGTTACCTGAAAATCCGGACAGTTACCGAAGTGGACCGTGTAGAAGTTGTAACTGCTAGATTGTGTGTTGATACTGAGTCAACTGCTTCCGTGATTCGCGGCGTCGGTTAGCTAACATGTGTAACTGCTTCTCTGCAACCGCTAAACCGTATGCTAAAATATCGCACGCCGCATGTCGATCGTTCTATGTGTCGACATGGATAGGCGACATGTCGTACGACATGGATAGGCGACATGTCGTATGAGCGCTTCGTGTCGCGACATACTATTTTGGTTGTCGAGCACCAAGTGGTCGTCGATAATGTGCTACTGGGTTATCGGCCGACCGTTTGGTGTAGGTGTCGTTAGGTCGCCCGGGTTACCGGTCGACCGTTGTAGGATAAGGCATCCTATAGTACATGCCCCCCGAGTCCGAGTAATTGAGCCTAGCATTAGCAGGCGAAGTTACGGAAGGACGTTGAGTGTGGTTTGGTAGGGATACAGATGCGCACCGTTTTGACGTTACGCTTTTTAGGGTTTCTCGCTCGTGTAGGGAAGCGAGGGGACGCGAGTTTGATAGGGAAAGTGATGCGCACCGTTTTGACGTTACGTTTTTTAGGGTTTTCCCGCTCTTTTAGGGAAGCGAGGGGACGCGAGTTGGTAGCCCTTGGATTAAAAAGAATCCTACGGCGCGGGACGATTAAACGCTTTACCTTCTTCTACACGATTCAGAAAGGGGTTTGTCACTTCAGTGGAAGAACAAAGTTTAACGTGAGCGAGTTTGTTTCCTCTCCATCATCAGTGCTTACGCTGCTACGAGACTTTACCAGGTAACCCAAAATTTCCTTCGTCTGAGTGTGTTTAGTGTTTGACCATGGAAGAAAGGGGGCAGAATACCGGTGACGATGTTCTGGGGCCGTCATCAACGGCGGAGTGCCCTGAAGTTACCACTATACCTTATGGTGAGGATGCCTTTGTATATGGAAATGTGTGCAGTGAGGGTCCAGGGGGACGTGTAATATCTCCGATTAGCGGAGATGAGTATGGCTGGGCGGCGCGTGAGGTTAAAGAACTTAGGAGTCAATTTAGGAGTAGGGTTGTGATAACGAACTGGATCGAGAATAGTTGTGTGTTGAGAACCCTAGGATATCAAACCTGTATAAAGTTGATAGCCTGCCGAGACGATGAGAGGGTATGCTATGGGAGGGAGAATGCTTCCGATGAATTTTTTTACTGTTATGCTGCGTTGTTCTACGATTTGTATTTGCGATTGCCGTTTACTGGTTTCCAAATGGATGTTTTGCGCACCTTGAATGTTGCTCCTAGTCAGTTGCATCCTAACAGTTGGGGTTACGTGCAGGCTTTCGGGTTGCTGTGTCGGGCGTTAGGAATTAGGCCCACTGTAGGTTTGTTTCTATATTTCTTTAGATGTCGACCGGTGGCCACGAAGGGATGGGTGTCATTGATATTTGAGCCGGGTAACGCATTGTTAGAGCTTTACCTGCAGTCATATAGGAATTTTAAAGAGAAGTTTTTAAAGGTGTCGATTACCGAAGTCGGTCGGCGGCATTTTTTCAATGGCGAGGGGAACCCCCGATTCCCCTTGTATTGGACACAGGACCCACTGAGGTTCACTTCTTGGTCGGAGGATAAGATGACGATTGAAGAACTAGAGGCGTTGGGTGTGTTGACTGCGTTACCACGCCCCTTTTCTTCCCGTCAGCTTATAGATTGCCTCGAGTTCGACGACGCGGAGGCGAGGGTGTTTGGTATGTGTCTTTGCTTATTGTCGTTGTAGATTGCATTGTTGTTATTGACTGTTCTGGATGGATTGTGGTTTTTGCAGAGATTATGGGGAGAAAAGGAAGTGGCAAAGGTTGGTTTCACTTAATCGGAAAGGAGAGGACGGAAGTTAGTCGCCCGGGGCCGTCTGCCGTACAGGTTGTTGGGCAGCCATGCCCCCCAGTGGGAACAACCGAGCCGGTACCAGTGGTAGTGTCAGCGTCGACTGACGACATAATAGCTGCTGAAGTGCCGCTAGTGCGTAAAAGAAAGACGAAGGTGGTCGACATCAGTCGCGAAGCTTCAAAGAAGAAGAAGGTGGTAGTCAAGGAAGCTGATCGTCCCCTCCCCCAAGGGGTATGGGATCCTGCTTTCACGTTGGGTCATAAGGTGGACCTGCAGATGGACGCCTCGGAGAAAAGGGTTTTCGAAAACATGAGTGAGCAAGAAATTGCCGATACCATGTTGGAGATGACAACACGGGCATAGGCGTTGGCTTGGCATCTAGCCTATGCTTCTGATAGAGGGAGGTTACGGACTGAGTTGGAGAAGGTACGGGCTGAGTTGGAGAAGGTACGTGCTGAGTGGGAGAAGGTACGGGCTTAGCTGCAAGAACTTACCGAGGTTCATGCTGCTTGCGATGCCAATCAGAAGCGTGCGGAGCAACTTCTGAAAGAGGCCGAGACATTGCTGAACGCTACACGGGAGGCTGGCTCGACCCTCCGTAAGGAACGCGATCAGCTGGCGAGCGAGCTGGAGCAAGCTAAGAGGGCAATGGTGGTGCTGGCCCGTGAGAGAAATGAATTGAAGGCGGAGGCTTCGGAAAGAAATGAGCTGGTAGAAGAGCTGAAGGATGCAATTATGAGTGAACATACCAAAGGTTTTCGGAAGGCTTTGAGGCAGGCCAGGCACTTGCTCCAAGTGTCGACCGAGGGAGTGGCATTTGACGTGCAGAAGGATGTGCATGAGGATCAACTTAAACCTCTGGATGACATACCTGAAGATGCTGTCTTGGAGGGTGAAGAGGAAGAAGAGGTGGTTGTCAACGCTGAACAGGATGGAGTGGTCGATGTGAGTGAACCTGCTGCGGATACTGTCGAAGAGGTTGTTGGCGACACGCCCAATATTGTAATAGATTAGGATTTGCTATCTGCTTGTGGATATAATACCTTTGAACTTGGATTTGCTGAAATTTTGAAATGACTGTGAATGTTGAATTGTATTGTGTTCTGAATGTTTAAATTTGTTGAATTTGCGATTTGTTTGCCGTGATGGCCGCTAAGTATCAATGTGGAGTGTATAGATAATGCGATGTGCGACTGTCGAGATTGATGGTCGAGTAAGGTAAATACTGGGTGTTCAAGGGTGAACATCTACCAGAGGGAGTGTTTCCCAAGCGGATTGGGTGTTCAAGGGTGAACATCTACCAGTGGGAGTGTTTCCCGTATAGGTTGGGTGTTCAGGAAAGAACATCTACCAGGCGGCTTGCTCCTAAGTCGTTTGTGTGTAGAAATGTTCGAGACGACGTTCGAGACGACGACCCTGGGACTCGACACTAGAAGTGATAAACGGCATTAAGTATGAATCATAAGGAAAAGTACTCTTTATTTCGTAACAAGTTTAGAAAACGTGGGAGGAATAACCAATAACAAATGAAAATTAACTAAAATAGTATATAAGGTGAGTGGCATTCCAGGTGTTGGGAACTGGTTGCCCATCAAGAAGTTGGAGGCGATATGCTCCGTTTGACATGTCTTCTGTAATTCGAAATGGTCCTTCCCAGTTGGCTGAAAGCTTACCGTGTGCTCGATTCTTCCTAGCCTCTCCTCGCTTTCGCCATACCAGGTCTCCATTTTTGAAGGTTCTGGGTTTGACTTTGGTGTTATATCAGCGAGATAGCATTCGCTTCTGCGCTGCTGCTCGAATGGCGGCAACCTCTCGACGTTCAGGGAGGATGTCGAGATTTATCCTCAACTGTTCTTCATTAAGGGACATATCGGTGATATTGCGCCTCAATGAAGGCTCGCCAACTTCGATTGGGAGCATGACATCAGTGTCGTAAGTCAGGTTGAACGGGGTGTCCCCTGTAGAGCCGTGAGGTGTGCATCAGTATGCCCATAAAACCTCTGGTAGTTCCTCCAGCCACAGACCTTTGGCTTCACCAAGTCGCTTCTTTAACTCTGTCAGTATGGCTTTGTTCGCGGCCTCTGCTTGGCCGTTAGTTTGAGGATGTTCGATGGAGGAGGTGACATGTTGGATGCCTAACTGGCTGAGGAAATCTTCTAGTTTACGCTCAACGAATTGGCGACCGTTGTCAGTGATGATTTTCTTAGGGAGGCCGAATCGACAGATGAGACGCCAGATGAACTTCTGTACTCGTTGGGCACTGATAACGGATAATGGCTCGGCTTCTATCTATTTTGTGAAGTAGTCGACCGCTACTAGGAGGAACTTGTTTTGCGCTTTGGCGATCGGCAGTGGTCCAACTATGTCGAGACCCCACTGAGCGAATGGCCAGGGAGAGACGATATGGTGTAAATCTTCTAGGGTGCGTGGATGTCGTGACCATGGGCTTGACAGGAAATACAGCTCTTGACGAATGTTTCACAGTCGTGGTCGAGTGTAGGCCAATAATATCCCGCGCGGAGCACACGTGCCCTCATGGTCCGTTTGCCAGAGTGCAACCCGCATATCCCGGTGTGTAACTCGCGCAGTACGTAGTTTGCCTCTTCCTCTGAAATACACTTCAACAGAGGAGTGCCATAGCCGCGACGGTATAGGTCGTCACCTATACACACAAAACGTGCAATGCGCTTGGAATCAACCACAGAAATGCTGTCTCCATTGTCTTGTTTTTCCATAAGATCCTTAATGTGCTGGCGCCAATCTGTTGTAGGTGTTGATAGATTGGTGACGAACGCTTCCACCACAGGACTGTCGAGCGTCAGCTTAATGATTGAGGACAGCTGTGCTCGCTCCTTGGAATGAGCCAACTTAGACAAGAGATCTGCTCTTGCGTTTTGCTCTCTGGGTACATGGATGACGTTAACCTCGACGAAATTTCGTAGTAAGGATTGAGCCTTGTGAAAATAACGTAATAGCTGATTATCTTTGACTTTATAGGTTCCGTTCACGTGGCCGACCACCAACTTCGAGTCCATCTGACATTCTAAACGATCAACCGCGAGCTCCCTGGCTAGGGATAGGCCAGCAATCAAGGCTTCGTATTCGGCCTGATTATTGCTAGCTGGGAAATTGAAAGTGATGGCTTGCTCGATAACTAGTCCATCTGGTCCTTCTAGAATGATACCGGCTCCTCCCCCCTTTTTGCCGGAGGATCCGTCTACATTGAGTAGCCAATTGGTGATTGAGTCATCTGGGGGGGAGCGACTCAGCCGCAAAGTCTGCTAAGTGTTGACCCTTGACGGACCCTCGCGGCTCGTAGCGGAGTCCAAATTCTGACAGTTCCACGGACCAGGAGACCATCCTATAGTACATGTAGGATGCCTTATCCTACAACGGTCGACCGGTAACCCGGGCGACCTAACGACACCTACACCAAACGGTCGGCCGATAACCCAGTAGCACATTATCGACGACCACTTGGTGCTCGACAACCAAAATAGTATGTCGCGACACGAAGCGCTCATACGACATGTCGCCTATCCATGTCGTACGACATGTCGCCTATCCATGTCGACACATAGAACGATCGACATGCGGCGTGCGATATTTTAGCATACGGTTTAGCGGTTGCAGAGAAGCAGTTACACATGTTAGCTAACCGACGCCACGAATCACGGAAGCAGTTGACTCAGTATCAACACACAATCTAGCAGTTACAACTTCTACACGGTCCACTTCGGTAACTGTCCGGATTTTCAGGTAACAATTTGTTTTACTGTTTTATAAATATACGAAACACAAGGGAAAAAAGGTATGTTTTTACCCATAGAGAAAAATTAAGAAAGATTACTCCTAATATGTTTGATCAGATCCCTTTCTGACTTGAGCGTCGGAGTGCCTTTGCAGGTACCCAGCCCATCTTACCCAGAGAAGCAGAGAAGAAAGAGAGAAACAATACAGTAAAAGCAGTACAGAAAAAAAACGATCCAGAGTTGTTAGGTTCGAATCTTGGGAAAATCTCCTTAACCTCGTATGTCAATAATGTTATTCGGAGACTTGGAATTTCATTTTTTACATTTTCTTGGACTTGAGATGCAGTTCTTTGTCTGCCAAGTAAAGTTATCTTGGTATCATTCCAAATCCAATCATTCTTCCGTCACTACCACTCACTCCATTTTACTTCTTGATTTTGCATCTCTTCTTTACCATCTCAACTTCCTTCCAATCAATTTTTCAAGTCAACTCAAGAAACAAAGAAATAAAAGAAAAAATAACAAAATAATGATAAAACCGACCGACCATTTTTGAAGCATAAAATCCCGAAACGTGGCCACCACTTACGAATGAAATCACGTTCACAGGTAAAGCAAAGCATGCACCAAACGCAGCATAAATTACAAAATGAAATCCAACGGCTATAAAAGAGTCCTCTGTGAAGGTGTATGATTTCGTGATGCAGTAAATACTTTTTCCTTTCTTTACGTAAGAAGCAAAACATGTTTGCATTGTACAAATGGATATACGTTGACCGTTTCTTAGCCTCCAAATTCCATAACGGTAACCGACCTCTCTTTATTTATTCCTTCACTTCCTCCCAAACCTCTCAACCAACAAAAACATTTTTTTCAAAAAATAGCATAGCACTAGTACTAGTAATTAATTAATTAATAAAAATATAATTTATATGTTTTATTACTAGTACTAGTAATAGTAATAAATAACAAAAATAATAAAAAAATAACAAACATTACATTCTCTTTAATTGTACGATTTCCTTAATTTCCATTCCTTTTCTCCACTCCATTCCAACCACGTCTCTCGCCGATGGCCACCATGGAGCGCCGTAAAACGTTGACCATGAACTGGGACGGCCTCGGCGACGACGATGACGACGACCACTTTTTCGAGACCTACAACCGCCTCTCCACCGCCGTGCCTCGTGATTTGATCGACGACGACGACGAGGAGATAGACGGTTTCGAGGAAAGCCGTCTCTCCTTCTCCTCCACCATGTCTTCCGTGCAGTCCATCAATCCCCGAATGTCAAACTTCACCGCAAACTTCACCGGAAAACCCAACTACGACGTCTGGATGGCCGCGCCGGGATCCATCACCGAACGCCGAAGAAAGCTCCTTGGCAGCATGGGCCTCGACGAGAACAAGGAACTCCTCAAAGCCACCAGCGCCGCCATCGCCCGTGCCATCACCAAAAAATTCGAGAACAACCACGCCCACAACGACACCGTCGTCCATAATAACAACTACGCCGTCAAATCAACAATTCGCGTCGAGAAACAGAAAACAACTAGACAAAAAACAACGAAGCACAGAACAAGTCCCTCGCAGCCCGTTTTCGTCCTCGTCCGGTCACGTTCCGAGAACGACATTGACAGCTTCTCGATGGAGAAATCGCGAAAGCACGAATTCATCGGAAAGGTGTCGAAGCAGCGCTTGACCAGAACCGCTACAGAGATTACTCGGCGGCGGTATGCCGTCGCCGACAAGACTCGCCTCATAGTGAAGGAGGGAGGCGCAGACTCCAATACGGCCGGGAGTCGCCATGTGTCAACTCCGTCGATAGGAATGTCAGGAGTGGGGGCATTTTTCTTGATAAAGAATCTCGACACGGGGAAGGAGTTTATCGTTAAGGAATACGGAGAAGATGGGACGTGGAACAGGCTAAGCGATTTGCAAACGGGTAAGCAGTTGACGATGGAGGAGTTTGAGCGCACGGTGGGGCATTCTGAGGTGGTGAAGGAGGCTATGCGGCGAGCGAAGGGGCGCAGCAGTAAGAAGATGTTGTCGAACTCCATTTCGAAGAGTCTGAAGTTGAGCAAGAGGCGAGGGGCATCGTTGTTGAAGAACATAAAGGGCGTGGCGAGCGGGTTCGTGGGAGAGCGTGAGCGAGAGGCGCCGTCTCCGGTTACGGCTGTGGTGGAGGCAACGACGAAGAACGAATGGGTGCGAGTGCGGCAGACCGGGAAGTCGCAGAAAGAGCTATCGGCGCTGCACATGTGCCAGGAGTTTCAGGCACACGAGGGGTGCGTGTGGACATTGAAGTTCAGTTTGGACGGGAGGTATCTGGCGAGCGCCGGAGAGGACAAGATGATACACGTGTGGGAGGTGCAGGAGTGCGACGTCATGTCCATGAGGCCCGAGGAGGGAAACTTGACGCCGATTCATCCCTCGCTGCATTCTTCCGTCGAGCGCACGGAGTCGCCGCCATTGTCGGCGGATAAGAAGAAGAAAGGGAAGAATGGAAGCAAGAGGGGGGGCGCTATTCCGGACTACGTCCATGTTCCGGAAACCGTGTTCTCGCTCTCAGAAAGACCCTATTGTTCTTTCAATGGCCATTTGGATGAGGTCTTGGACTTGTCCTGGTCCAAATCTCAGGTTCCTTTCATTTCATTTCATTTCAGCCGGAATATCAACTTTTGTAGGAAAAAACTAATTTTACAGAAGAGTTCTAATATGGATTCTCCTTGCAGTTACTTCTTTCATCTTCCATGGATAAAACAGTGAGATTGTGGGACTTGGAAACTAAGTCGTGCCTGAAATTCTTTGCACATAATGACTATGGTGAGATCTTCTATCTTTCTTTTGTTTTCTCTTGAGATATACGTAACGTGACACATTACTTAACTGGGTTGTTTTGCTTTTTGGTATTCGTTGTTGGATTGGCTGTGGCAGTAACCTGCGTGCAGTTCAACCCAATTGACGAAGATTATTTCATCAGTGGATCTCTTGATGCCAAGATCAGAATGTGGAACATCCCTGCACGTCTCGTTGTGGATTGGACTGATATACATGAAATGGTTACTGCTGTTTCTTACACCCCTGACGGCCAGGTATGTTTTTCCTCCTCTATATGCATTCTTGCCTCACAATGCTTCATGATTTATACAAATTTTTAATTCATAAATTTAATGATTTTTCCCTTTCTAACTGTTACAGGGTGTTCTAGTGGGTACACAGAAAGGGAGCTGTCGAAGTTACACCATAGAAGGTAGTGTTAATGACTTCACTAGTCCATTCTTTTCTTTTGTGTGTATATCTCATCCTCAACTATTTTTCAATTTAACAATTTCTGCTATGTTATCAATTCTCATTTATATATGTCTACCAGATTACAAGTTGACTCAATCCAACACAATCGAACTTCGAAACAAAAAGAAAAATCTACTGAAAAAGGTTACGGGTTTCCAGGTAAATTCTTCTATCTGTATTAATATAGTTCTCATGGATGTTTTTATCTCATGACTGAAAATTAACTGGCTTTTCATCTTCTTCACAGTTTTCCCCGGGTGACCCATCACAAGTGCTTATAACTTCAGGCGATTGCAGGACAAGAATTGTGGAGGGCACACAAGTTGTGCAAAAGTTTATAGGTGATGATGCATTATATTGTCAATTGAAGAATTACTATGCCTAAATCAATTATGAGGCATTAACATGTTGGTGAAAGCAGGTTTTCGAAATGCAAGTAGCCAAATTTCAGCTTCGTTCAGTCCAAATGGAAGGTACATCATAAGTGCAAGTGAAGACTCACAAGTGTATGTGTGGAAGCATGAAGAGATGCACTGTAATGGAAAAGCCAGGAATGTGATTGCTAACCAAGCTCACGAACATTTCCCATGTAAAGATGTTTCAGTAGCAATACCCTGGCCTTGCAACGTTAAGGGTGATCTACCACCATCATTGACAGCACAAAACCCCAAGAAGAACTCAACCCCTGCTGCCCCTGCTGCAAACAACAAGAAAAATTTGCCACCTCTCCCAAAGAAAAGTAACAACCAAGCCACAGAAAGTAGCCCAGGGTCCCCAGAGAAAGACCCTGCAGCAGTCTCACGCACAGAATCTGGAGTTGGAGATTCAGTTGGGGGCAGCAAGAGAATGGTACCTCCTAAGAAAAGTAACAACCAAGCAATGGAAGGTGACTACACTCCCATAGAAGAAGAACTCGAAGCAATTACTCGGTCAGATAATGGATTAGGCGATTCTATTGCTTCAGGCTCTTCATCAGGTAGACATGGTGGTGATTCGGCTTCTATATCTGCTGCAGCTACTCCATCAGGTTCATCTTGGTCTTCCAATTACTCATCAAGTGATGGTTCCAATGGTGCCTCGTCCACGAACCCTTCAGCATGGGGAATGGTAATTGTGACAGCTGGTTTTGGAGGTGAAATTAGGTGTTATCAGAATTTTGGGCTACCTAGGAGGATGAGACAGAACACTCTCTTCATGGGCCCTACATTATAATTAATAACATAGTATTAACATCTTTTTCCATGGCAAAATTAACGTAGTGACTGTTTCGCTCTTGAAAAATTGGAAGGAAGGAGTGGAGTGTAACAACTGTAGTAAATCTTTTAAGCAATTTTGTTTCTGTTTACTTGACTTGTAATAGCCTCAATCAGGTAACTGCTAGAGAAAGTGTTAAGGGGTTTAGGTAAAATGCATGAGGTCATATTCTAACCTCAATGCAACAATTGTACACAAAAATTTAGTAGCCTGAGTCTCCTCTTTAGTTATCATTGCCCTGTAGAGTGATTCACTGCTTAACTATTAGATTACTCTGCTAACAACAAATTAATAATATTTGACAAACAAGAGCATCCTATTGTTCTATCAAGCATCAAAAACTAGTTTGTATATGGTTTGAAAGATATCCAATAATAGTTTAAGAGTGTTCAAAGCATATATAGGTTTTGAAAATCATAATATCAATTCTAATTTGGGAGTCTTCTTTGTGAAAAGTTTCTTAATTCATAATTCAAGGTACTTTTTTTTTTTTTACTATATTGTGTTAATTGTATTTTCTAGACAATCTTAGGCAATCTAATGTGGTAAATGAGATTCAATTAAGCAAAGTATCCAACTATATTGTTTTTTCATCTTTGATGTCTTTATTAATCTTCTTCGTCTTAGGTATTCACATTCCTATCAAGACAACTTCATAATTACTTTTCTATATGAAATAATCTTATATTTGTTTCTATCAATACAAGGCTTTTGTAATGAATGAGCTTTGAGTTAATGCTTAATTATGAAATTATAAGGTCATAATTAATGTGTAATATATTTCCTTATCTTAAATTATTACTTATAGACTTTATGATGAGATTTTGATTAAGATCATTCTAATTATGGTCCAAACATAACTAATGGTGATTTAACCATAGAATGATTTTGGAGTTAATATATGTTAACTCTTCCATTGATTTTCATAGTTTTTAAACCATTGGGTCTAATAGGATTGATCATCAAGTTGATAATTGACCTAACAGTTCACATTATTAAATATTTATGGTTTTCATTTTATTAATATTTTTATTTATGAATAATAAATAATTTGACCATAAATTGTTAATAATATCAATTTATTTTCTTTTAAAGGTGAACAACAATCATATTTTATTAAGTGTCATGACTATATTTTATTAATTGTCTCCATATGGCTACATTTTCCATTTAAAAATATAATAATTTTTCCTTTTCCTTTCATCTTTTAAAAGTACTCTTTTTTTTATTCCTGAGAATTTCTTCTTTCTAATTTTGAAATCTCGTAAATTTTTAAGAAGTTGGTGTAATACTATATAGAGGACTTGTGAGAGACATGTGTTTTGTGTGGAGAGTTTGACTCCTCATGTATATGTGGATATCAAACAGCTGAAACATAAGAGTGTAGACTCACTTCATCAAAGTTACCAAAGCACCACAATACAACATGCAAATCACACAATATGAATCTACATAAAATTGTTAGTTGTTTGTGCCTGATAATATTTCTATTTATAGGTATCTTGAATAAGACTTGTAAATGCATGTATATTATTGTCTTTGTTTAAGATTGAAGTTTAAAGACATGAATTCATTGTAACTATAATAATAATAAAAAAAAGAACTTACTAAAATTAACATAATGACCACTAAAGAACTTAAATAAAGGTGTATGTCATCTATTCCTAAGTACAAAAGGCTTATTTAGAAACGTGTGTTTCTAAAAGCCTGAAAATCACTACTGTTTAAACGTGGAAAAATTTAGTTCAACTCGACATCTTGATCATAATAAATATTTAGAATGATAATAAGTGAATAAATTATAAGACATTCATAATCTTATACAAATAAATCTCTCAAAATTTATGTACGAAGATATACTTTGTGAATAAACTAATTTATGTACGAACATATGTACCTAATTGAAATGTAACAAAAAGTTACTTTTTACCAAACAAAGTTCTTAGAATGTAACGTAATATGCATATATCTTTCTTTCTCTTAAGTGTTTAGTTAACCCATGCATGCTCTTTTCATATTGAGCTCTTATAATACAAATTAGATTTAGTTTTCTCTCTCCTTTTGTATACCTGAAATAGAATCATCTTAAAATATTCTTATCATACAAAATTCACAAGTATTTATCAATTATATGCATTAATTTATCGTTAAAAGATGTTTAAGTTATGGATTATTCCGAATAAAACGCTGATTTTTTGGAAAAATGAATTTAATAAAGATTGACCTCGGTTTTACGTATTTTCATTTACGATGGAAAATCAAGGATTACGTAATTCTAACAAATTCATCATTTTGAAATGTATATACTTTTTTATTTTTACGGATTTTATGATTTTTTTTAATTTTTGAATTTATTTAGAAAAGAAATAGAGTCACATGAACAATCAAACCGACACAAAAGCAAGTAAAAGATAAAACTATTTTTGATTTTGAAAATTTTATATATTTCTTTTGTAATTTTGGCATGATTGAGAAAATAAAAAATTTTAAGTATTAAATACTAAAACAAAGAAAACGATCACATAAATACTTATATTTATTTAAGAAAATACTATAAAACTATTTTTCATTTTTTTTATTTGAGTATCAAACAAATTTAAGACTTGACATGATAATCAATAATATTTTTAAATTATTATAAAAAATTCAACTGTCAAGCAAATACTTGACATGACAATAAACCGTTTTAATACTACAAAAAATTTAATTATCTAACAAATATGAGACTTGACATGATAATCAATAATATTTTTAAATTATTACGAAAACTTTAATTATCAAGCAAATATGAAACTTAACATGATAATAGATAATATTTTTAATGTTTATTTAAAAAAAACTTGGAAAAGTTTTATAAGTAAAAATATAGAATCAAAGATAGGAAAACTAATATGAGAATGCAAAACTCAAATAAAATAAACCATCATAGCATAATTCAAACTAAACGAAAGAAGGTGAACAAATATGAATATGGATGAAGGAAGTAAGGATAGCCCTGAGATGTAATTGAAAATAAAGGTTTAAAAGATGAAAATGGTGATATAATTGTGTAGGGTATCGTGGTAGTGATCGATGATAGTTTGGTACGGAGAAAGAAAATGAAGAATGATGATAGTATGGTAGAAGTGATGAGATTAGGAAGATAATGGAAATTAGTGGTGTGGGAAAGAATGGATACGTGAAAAATGGAGTGAAGAATAAGTGAATATTTATAGAGTTATAGATAGTAAAAGTGGTGGATAAAATATAATTAAAAAAATGAGTGAAAAAAAATAGAAAAAGCTAATATGGAAAAATAAGTGAAAGAAATAATATAAAAAAGTGATAGAGAAATAAAATATAATAAAGAAAAGTGAAAATAAAAAGTTAGTGTGAGAAATAAGTGAAAGAATTAATATAAAAAGTGAGTGAAGAAATTCGGTGAAATAAAATATAATTTTAAAAAATGAATAGAAAAAGTTAATATGAAAAATAAGTAAATAATAATAATATAAAAAGTGAGTGAAGAAATTAGATGACATAAAATATAATTAAAAAAAAGTGAATAAAAATTAGTGAAAGAATTAGTATTAAAAGTGGGTAGAAAAATTAAGTGAAAAAAATATATAATTTAAAAAAGTAGATAGAAAAAGTTAATGTGAAAAATAAGTGAAAGAATTAATATAAAAAGTAAGCGGAGAAATAAAATATAATTTTAAAAAATGAATAGGAAAAGTTAGTACGGAAAATAAGTGAAAGAAATAATATAAAAAGTGAGTGGAAAAATTAAGTGAAATAAAATATAATTTTAAAAAATGAATAGAAAAAATTAATGTAGAAAATAAGTGAAAGAATTAATATAAAAAGTGAGTGGAGCAATTAGATAAAGAAAGTGGATTAAGGAAATAATAAAAAAAGGTTGGTAGAGAAAGTAGATGGATAAAATATAATTTGAAAAAGTAAATGGAATAATTAGAAAAATTAGTATGGAAAAATTAATATAAAAATGAGGTGAAAAGTGTAGATAAAAAAAAGTAGGTGATGTGGGTAGTGAATTGTGAGAATAAAAAAAAATGATGGTGAGGAAGTAAAAATGTGTTGGGTGGATTAGTCCATTGGAATGAGGGGGTATGTTACCAATGAGGAGCATTGGTATCTTGAAGATAATGATTTTGATGATGTTACAAAGTGAAGAATAAGAAGACTTTTGTTGTATGAGAGTTTAAAAGCATTTCTGCACAAGAGAAGACATTAAGCACCAAACGATAGACTTCATGACCAAGACCAAGCAGTGGAAGGCATGATCGTGACCGAACGGTCGTATCAAGTTGAAGGCTTGGCAGTGTATAGCAGTTCAAGATCAAACAGAGTTGAACATTGGCAAAACTCAGTTGAATACCGAACGATCACTAATAGACTGAACATGTGATGACAATGATTAAACAAGGCATGACCGAATGGTTTAAGACTTGACTGAGACCAAGTAGTTCGGACCGAGCAGTAGCGAGGCTTGACCAAGACTAAGTAGTTTGGACCGAGCGATAGCGAGGAATGACTAAGACCGAGCAACTAGCACCGAACATTGGAAAGATATAAGTAACCAAGACCGAACGGCAGGAGGCTGTGACAAATCAAACTGAGCGACAAAAGATGAAGAACTCGAGCCAATCGGTTGAAGAGTTAAAAATCCAAACTATTCCAAGTTTCACATATAATCAATTATCAATTACAATAATCGATTATCACTGGCAGTTGTAATGCGTCTTTTCAGTTTCAAACCTGTAGGCGTTATATACCTTCGCCAAACACTTTAGAAAATAACTCTGAGCTTTTTAAGAATACAGTGTAATTGAGGAAGTTCTAAAAAGCTGGTTCATTGCATTGCCTGGTCTTGTGAATAGGAGAAGCTCGCGCTTTGTGGGTCAAAGGTCGGAGCGGTTCTCTTCGAGTTGGCAACGCTGTTGTTCTTCAAGTTCGGTGGTCGAAGGAAGATTCTGACTACACTGTTCCGGTTCATTGGTCAAAGGAAGCACCCTTCCGGTTCGTTCGTCGAAGGAAGGTTTTATCTTATTGTTTCATTCACTCTATTGTAAATCTGTGAAACTGATTTTAGTGAAAACGTTAATCACTTTTTATAGTGATTAACAACTGGACGTAGAATCTTTTGATTCGAACCAGGATAAAAATTCTATGTTGAATTTTTCTACTCCCTACATTCTTTACATTTTCCGCACATCAATTGTTCGATAAATTTTCTCTAAGAAAACTAATTTTATAAAAACGAACCATCTTAACTTAAGTTGTGACCGAACACGCTTTCCGCTTAATTTTATTCCACTACGTGTTAAACTCTTTGGCAAGTGCACCAAATCGTTCAAGTAATAAACCATGGTAAGATCAGGTATCGTTTTCCCAAGAGACTCGTAATACTAGAAAATTGTGCGATTAACCACTCATCTAGACTCAAGAACAACTCATCATTTAAGAATATGTGCAAAAAGATAAATTCACAAGTAATTACAAGGTTGGACTTTGGTATTGAAGGCACTTGGAAATGAAAAGACTAGAAATGGTATGAAATGACATTGTTAAGGTTAGTTTTCACCAATGCACTCTTGTGTATAACCAATTTCATCTCCTCTCTATCAATTTACTAAAGTCAATCCACTAAAACACTCTAGCCCTAATCCCTTAGGTGAAAGAGCCTAGGTTTTCCTTATCAAACTCCAATCCCTTGGACAATCTAACAAGCAAACCCGTATTAAGAACTAGGATCTAAGACAACATGTGAATCATATCCCATCCCTGGCTCAATGACCCACAAGGACTCTTGTTTCAGTTCAAGATTTCATATCCCATCCCTGGCTCAATGAAACCCCAAAATCAAGTCATGAACGTCCCCATTACATGCAAGTTTTAAGATCGGAAACAAGAATACTAGTAATAGATAGAAAAGGCATTTATAAATACGAAACAATCATTCATTACACAAGAGTTCATAGGCTACATCTAACCCTAACAAGATGAATCTAGTTCTCCATTTCCATGGAGAACCCTAAAGCTTACAAACATGGAAGATGGAAGAAGAAGGAGACCCAAAGGAAGAGGAGGAGATGTTCCCACAAGCTCCTCGCGCCCTCCATGAGCTCCAGACGTGAAATCGCGCCTCCAAAGAACCAAAGACCCTTTTTTCTTTCTACCTCGTGAGTATATATACTGCCCGAATTCTCGCTTAAGCTAAATTATTCTCGCTTAAGCGAAAATGAACTTGTTGGAGAAGATAGTCATTCTCGCTTAAGCTAAATTATTCTCGCTTAAGCGAAAATGACTTTTTCAGCAATGACTTCCTGGATCACCGAGGCTCTTCAATGTAATGCAGGATCTTCCTAACATCGAAATAGATCAAAAAACAAGGGATTAGAGTATTATTTACGTAATGTAGCCCAAAATATAGATAAATACTAAAACTAAATAAAAGAGAGGATTTAAGCAAGTAATAAGCTAAAGAAGAGTTGATTTTGCTACTAAAATAATGCTTAGATAATGGTAAGAATTAGCATTATCAAACTCCCCCAAACTTACAACTTCGCTTGTCCTCAAGCAAAAGTACTTCACGTAGTAAACAATTCAATCACGATAGTCTAGCAACTCAAGCATAGTTTCAATCAAATAAACAAAATCAATCATGCTTGCTCAACTTGGAAATTACATTCAAGAGATAAAATGGCCTTAGCAAGCTAAACTTCAATCATGGTGCTCACAATTTAAAATCACAAGATAGATGTAATTGATAGATCAACAAACGTGGCAAGATGTTTTCATTGAATGCATGGAACCATCCTTCACCAAGAAAAGTGTTTCACTCAAGCACAATGGTGTATAAGGATGTGTGTCTAACTCTCAACTATCACAGTGTTACACAAATTAAATTTGTCGTTCGTTTCACAATATCAAACACATTCACAAGCAAGTTAGCATCACAAGGACTTTTTAAGGCTTGTAATGTGGCTGGGCTAAGAAGAAAAATTAGTTTTTCTGGACAACAAAGCACCTTGAGCTAAGAGATAAAACAATTTACTTCATGATATAACATTAGTCTCTCTCTTTGCTTCACAATTGGATAAACAACTTCTCAACTTATTTCCCAATTCTTTTTCAATGAATTCATTTTTATTTCTCTTCTTCTTTCTTCTTTTTCTTTCTTTTTGACTCATTTTGCTATTTTCTCAATGCTTCCTTATTTCAAAAACTCCCCCAAACTTAAACCATTCTCCTCATCCTAACATATGTGTTCATCTCAACTCAAGGTAAGGAGGTTAAGGATTTTTCAATAAGCTTAAGGTTCTAGGGGTGAGAAAGTTTTTCTTCAAGGTTCAAGTGTTTTGCATTGGCTTTTAGGCTCAAAAATGTAGAAGAGGTTGAAGAACAAGATGACCTTGATCATTTGTAACAAGCAAGCAAATAGTTCAAATAGAGAAACTCAGGCAAAATCAACTGTGATTTCAAAGTGATAGCACTCAACAATAAACTTTAGGCACAACATCTCACAGGTTTACTCAGGGTTCCAAAGTTTGATAAACAACATGCCAAGAATATTGATCACAATTAAAACCAAGCATCCATCTAAACATATACAAGCAACCACAACCTCTATTCAACAAACTTAACCACATAATCTCAATTAAATTTTCATAGATAAAGAGCAAGCACAAAAGAATTGTATTCAATTCAAGCATAACATATGATTCACTCGAATCACCAAACCAATTGCAAAAGAACTATCCACTAGGCAAGTCAAAAAGAAATCAAAAACACAAAAATTGAAAGTAAATAAGAACTGAAAATTAAAACTGAAAAACCGATCAAAATGGACTCTTTGCAGCTCCAACAGTGTAGAACACTAGCTTTACTTTTCATATGTAACATCTTCCTCCTCCAGTAGCTTATACTCCGCAACTGCTCCACCTCCCCATCAGTAGGGGCCTAGCCCCTAGGCCATGCTGCACGAGCAGCAAAATCTTCAAGTCATATGTTTCTCAGCTCAGGCATGCCTCAAAGGTTGACCAATGGTGGTTTTTAACTCTTTAATTCCTAAGGAAGATCTTATCTTGTAATAAGAAAGCTCAAAGTAAAATTAGTATCTCATAGTCAACAATTGAATAGAAAGGTCCAAAAACACACTAAAAGGAATGTGTGAAAGAGTGCAAAGAAAAGGAAAGCTCAGAATCAACAATAAAAATTAGGTACAGAACCAGTTTTTAAGGTGTTGGGTGTCATATCAATTTTTCGCTTAAGCTAAAAATTTTTAGCTTAAGCTAAATTTACAGAAGAACTTTTCGCCCAGGCTAGAAAGTTTTAGCTTAAGCTAAATTTACAGAAGAATTTTTCGCCCAGGCTAGAAAGTTTTAGCTTAAGCGAAAATGTTCCAGTGGCACCCCAACTTTCAGCCTAAATCTCGCCCAAGCGACTTAGTTTTAGCTTAAGCGAAAATATTCCAGACAGCTCTTGAATTTGAAATTCGCTTCTCGCCCAAGCGAGTTAGGTTTCGCCTAAGCTAAAATATCAGCAAAACTTATTTTTTCAGTTTTCTGCATATCTCGCCCAAGCGAGAAAGTTTAGCCTAGGCGAAAATAATGCAGATTCTTGCGAGATTGGCCATTCAATCTGTGATTTTTGGTTCCATACCTTCATTCAATGCACTTACACACAAACCAAGCTACAAATAACATAATATACTTATACAAACCACAAAAACAACATTATAACTAAAAAATCACAAACATGCAATAAAATACAAACATGCATAACACAAGTCACTAATTAAAATTGAAACACATACAAGCACATGACACTAAAACAAAATAAACACAAGTAAAAAGGGTAAGGAAATTGGGTTGTCTCCCAAAAGCGCTTGTTTAACGTCATTAGCTTGACGGTTTACTCAATGAAGTGCAAATGTTGTTGTTGGTGTGCTCCTTTCACCAACTCTTCTTGAATCACTTTCTAGTCACCAAATCAATTCTCAAAGCATAAGAATCTTCATTTTTGCCCTTCCACTACCTTGAAATCTTAAAACACTCAATCCTCTTGATCAACTTTGGCTTGCTAGGCTTGAGTTCCTTGCCTCTCATCAAAGGGTGGTGACTAGTCTTTCTCTTTTTCTTCTCCCTTTCTTGTTTATCTTTTACTTAGCACTTGGAGCATCTTCAAGGGAGGAAGAATTTGGGGCAGCTTGTGATGCTCAACATAGTTGTCTCCTTATGTCCTATAATTCCTTTAATCTCAGGGTTTTCATGATGCTTTTGAGGCTGCAGTCCTCCTTATGTGAACATCTCCCTGCATACACTTAGACACAACTAGGCTAAAGCCACAAATTAGCCCAAATAAAAGTGAAAATCTATTTACAACAAAAGAGTTAGTTCTATATAAAAATTCAAGTCTACATAAGTTAGAAACCTCACAAAAGTCTAGTATTGACACGAGTCCCCGGCAACGGCGCCAAAAACTTGTTAAACTCTTTGGCAAGTGCACCAAATCGTTCAAGTAATAAACCATGGTAAGACCATGTATCGTTTTCCCAAGAGACTCGTAATACTAGAAAATTGTGCGATTAACCACTCATCTAGACTCAAGAACAACTCATCATTTAAGAATATGTGCAAAAAGATAAATTCACAAGTAATTACAAGGTTGGACTTTGGTATTGAAGGCACTTGGAAATGAAAAGACTAGAAATGGTATGAAATGACATTGTTAAGGTTAGTTTTCACCAATGCACTCTTGTGTATAACCAATTTCATCTCCTCTCTATCAATTTACTAAAGTCAATCCACTAAAACACTCTAGCCCTAATCCCTTAGGTGAAAGAGCCTAGGTTTTCCTTATCAAACTCCAATCCCTTGGACAATCTAACAAGCAAACCCGCATTAAGAACTAGGATCTAAGACAACATGTGAATCATATCCCATCCCTGGCTCAATGACCCACAAGGACTCTTGTTTCAGTTCAAGATTTCATATCCCATCCCTGGCTCAATGAAACCCCAAAATCAAGTCATGAACGTCCCCATTACATGCAAGTTTTAAGATCGGAAACAAGAATACTAGTAATAGATAGAAAAGGCATTTATAAATACGAAACAATCATTCATTACACAAGAGTTCATAGGCTACATCTAACCCTAACAAGATGAATCTGGTTCTCCATTTCCATGGAGAACCCTAAAGCTTACAAACATGGAAGATGGAAGAAGAAGGAGACCCAAAGGAAGAGGAGGAGATGTTCCCACAAGCTCCTCGCGCCCTCCATGAGCTCCAGACGTGAAATCGCGCCTCCAAAGAACCAAAGACCCTTTTTTCTTTCTACCTCGTGAGTATATATACTGCCCGAATTCTCGCTTAAGCTAAATTATTCTCGCTTAAGCGAAAATGAACTTGTTGGAGAAGATAGTCATTCTCGCTTAAGCTAAATTATTCTCGCTTAAGCGAAAATGACTTTTTCAGCAATGACTTCCTGGATCACCGAGGCTCTTCAATGTAATGCAGGATCTTCCTAACATCGAAATAGATCAAAAAACAAGGGATTAGAGTATTATTTACGTAATGTAGCCCAAAATATAGATAAATACTAAAACTAAATAAAAGAGAGGATTTAAGCAAGTAATAAGCTAAAGAAGAGTTGATTTTGCTACTAAAATGATGCTTAGATAATGGTAAGAATTAGCATTATCACTACGCGACTCTACGACACCGGTTGTCCTGATACCGACAGGGTAAAGATGAAAAATTAAAGGATAGGGGTTTTGAAATAGTTAAATTGGAGGAGCAAATAGTAAAATAAATAATCTTTTTCTTTATAAATTTTATTCACTCGAACAAAATTAGGTGTTGACATCTATCGCTCTATACTTAGACTTTACTAGATAATATGAGAATTTGACATTTTTATAATTAGGTGTTGACATATATTGCATTTGTTTTATTTATTTTTGCATCAGAGGTGGCTTTTAGGTTGTATTATGAAATGTCCTCTAAGATATAGGAAGCCTTAATTGTTTTTAGGTCATTATTCATCTATGATAAGGCTCGCTTCGGTGTTAAAGGTCAGGAATAGTGACTTGTTGAAAAAAAAGGAGAATAGAAACAATGTTGAAAGGCTTCCTCTACTATTTGGGAAATATAACTCTAATGAGAGCTATAAAGAAGAATGAAAGGTTTACATGGATGTGTTGGCTCTGATGATATATGGGGTGGTTTTATTTCTTAGATGTGATGAGTTTATAGACATTGCGACAATAAAAGAATTTATGGCCTATAAGCACAAAAGGGAAAGGTCAGTCGTTGTTGTTCTAGCAAATGTTCTTATACATTAAATATCTATTATGGTAAAAAAATGAAAAATTATTTTGTTTTACTAATATTATTTGTCTGGTTGATTATCCATGTCTTTAAGCAAAATAATGGGGCTGAATGTCCTATTAAAGATTTTAAAGCTCATATCATCAAGAGTAATTTGGATTGGCCATCTCATTTGTCTAACATGGGTAAAAGTAAGGGTAGATGGTGCCAAAAGTGAAGTAACTTAACTAAGATGATTTGACAGTGTGGGGATTTCCTTAATGTACCTCTTATGCGAACTAGAGCATATATAAATTACAATTCCATAATAGGGATGAGGTAACATGGGTATGCTATTCGAGGGCCACCTTTTAAAGAGATCACAACTCCTTTTTTGGTGCCAAGATTGAGAAATGAAGAGATGTTAAATAGGGTGTGACGAGCTTAAGAGGAAGTTGGTAGAAAAAAATTGAAGGATTAAGTGAAAGAAGACATTAGAGGTGATTATAACATGTGGTTGAAGGAAAGGGTTTATGTAGTGGGGTTGCCAAATTAATGAGGAAAAACTAAAAGAGCTTGAGCAAAATGAAGAGTTGTTGAAATTAAGGGAGGCTTTAAAGGAGGAAAATGAAAGAAAGAAAAAGCTTGAAAAGAGATTGCAATACCAAAGTCAACCTCCTTATGTGGCTAATACAATGTATGTTCACCAAGCAAGATTGCAACAACAAGGATTTTATCAACCACAACATGTCTCAAATGAGGCTTGGAAGACTAGCGCCAACATCAAACTCAATCCGAATTCAGGTCCCAACATTCACCCTAAGAGGAATCAAGAAAGAAGCTTTGTTCATTTCACTCCCATCCTTATGACTTATACATAATTGTTGCCTCATCTTATCAAAAGGGGTCTAATCGCTATTTGTCCTATGAAGCCCATGCAACCTCCATACCTCAAAAATTATGATGTAGATGTCAAATGCAGTTATCATGAGAGAGGCATTAGTCACTCAACTAAGAAGTGTATTTTTCTTATATACAAGGTACATGATTTAATTGATTCTGGGTGGCTAAAGTTTTAAGAAGATAAACCTAGCGTTGAAGTCAACCCTCTTTTTGGGCATAAGAATGCTTCAACAAATGCTATAGAGGTTAGGGAACACAAACTAACAAGCAACGTGAGTGAAATTCGAAGTTCCAAAAAGTTCATTTTTGAGACATTACTGAAAATGGGTTTGTTAAAGGGTGAATATGACCTGAGAGAAGCATGTGATTTTCATTCGTGTGCTGAACATTAAGTTGATAAATGCACTGGATTTGAAAATATTCTGATTGACATAAACTTTGTCCAAGTATGTTGTGAGGAAGAAGTGTAACACCCAAATATTTTAAAGGGTATTACTGATAGTAGAGACTAAATTAATTTGATATCTCATATAAACAATCAAACTTTATTTCAATTACTCCAAAGTACAATACCAAACATACAAACTTTAAACAATATAGTCTTCACCATTGAAATTTCAACTTATAAGTTTTACACAACATAATCTTCCCAATACAAATTTATTCTTTTTACAAAAATCCCTGAAAGTTTTTCCCCGCATCTCTCTCATCTCTAAGCTTTTTCAACCGCATCTGCAACATTATCTAATCACATATAACATGAGTTATATGATCATAGTACAAACAAATAAGGGTAAGCCAACCATATCATAAAATCATTAAACTTGTAATAAAAATATTATAATCATGTATTTTTGCAATTGATAAAATATCATTATTCCGATGTCATTAATTCATCATTATCAAAATCATCTTTCTCATTTCCATAAATCTTACAAGTGTACCGTGCTTACTCATGAAGGCTTATGGTCAGACCGCTCTCTGCCTGCTTCCTTAAGCCTCACTTATATACTATGTCTTACTTTCTGAAGCCTTATGGTCAGACCCCTCTCTGCCTGCTTTTATAAACCTCAGGTGTTACTTTGTTCATACCAAACTCTCATGGTATAACTCGAACATACTACTCCCGGTAGTAACATCATTTCATAAGTAATGATTTCTCATATCCACCCCAACATTTCATAAAACCAACAATTCATACCCTTTTATCCACCTAACTCAATCATGTTCATTCTTTAATCATGAATTCATAATAACCCGTTTTGGTATCAATAAATTAAATATATTGCCAAATATCATGCTTCATATTATAAACTCATTTTGCCCATAACGAGTATAACTCAACGTATTTTCACCAAACAAAGATCATGGATCAACCAAAATATATCAACATATCTTAGGAACTACATATTAAAGTCTGGGCTCAATGTAATAAAATATATATGAAATTTTTACCATGATAATATTATGCATCTACAATCAACTTGTTTTATTTTATTTTCATCCTAGTATAGATTTTTCTTTACTCAAATTGGTCACCGGAGAGGACCCAGATGTCTGAACGCATCAGACTCACCTTCGACGCCAGCACATATGACTAGTCACAACTGACTGGACCAGGCCAGGGCTGCTCTATGATCAGGGATGTGCCAACTCAGGGTTTTAAGGTTCCTCTATCCTACCAACAAAGAAAGGCCCTCAATAATTAACAATTGATTTATTTAAATTATCTACCATGTTCTCTTATGCTCTAAATTTGAAATGCCAAATTTTAATGTGTTCACTTCCTCTCATAGAAACCTCAAACAATATTTGTACATCTATTTAATACTCATAGATAAGCTATTTCAGAACCCTTACTTCAGACCTTCCAACAAGATCAATTTCAGCCAACAAACTCATTCAGAACAGATTAAATTCATCACATCACAACATGTACAATTTCACAGTTTCAGTTATCATACCCAATATAATAAAAGTCATAAAATAGTTTCACAAGAGAACACCAATTCAACATTCATATGCAAATATTTTATAAAATAAATTCATACAAAAATAATTAGCTCCCATTACCATCAAAATAATATTAATATAAAAATTTAGGGGAATCAAGAAGTTGAATCTGGCAGAGCCGGTTAGACAACTTCTCATCCTTTTAGAAGATGCAATAAAAAAAATATATAAAACAATAAAATTTCTGGGGAAACAAGAAGTTGAATCTGGCAGAGCCGGTTAGACAACTTCTAATCCATCCAAAAATACAATATAATTAAATAACCCGAACAATAACATGTTTGGGGAAACAAGAAGTTGAATCTGGCAGAGCCGGTTAGACAACTTCTAATCCTTCCAAAATGCAATAAAATAAATAAGTAAAGCAATAAATAGTTTGGGGAAACAAGAAGTTGAATCTGGCAGAGCCGGTTAGACAACTTCTAATCCTTCCAAAAATGCAATAAAATAAATAAGTAAAGCCATAAATAGTTTGGGGAAACAAGAAGTTGAATCTGGCAGAGCCGGTTAGACAACTTCTAATCCTTCCAAAATACAATAAAAATAAATAAGGAAAGCAATAAAATGTTTGGGGAAACAATAAATTGAATCTGGCAGAGCCGGTTAGACAATTTCTAATCCTTCCAAAATAAAAAAAATAAACAACTAATAACATACAAATGGCATAACATAATCAATATCACATTTTACAACTATCACACTTGGATATCATCACAGAAGCATACTCTTATTTAAATTTCAAGATCATACAGAAACAAAATACTCCATATTCAAGATTTAAGATCAGACAAAAGCAGAATATAGCATATTCCAGACTCAAGATAATACAAAAGGAAATACTCAAAGTTAGCTCCCCTTACCTCTATTCCAGACTTAGTTTCCTCTTCTCAAACCGTTCTCCGGAAACTTCTAGAATTTCCCCTCTTCAACTAGAATTTGCCTCCAACTCACTTCTCTCACAATTTCTTTAGAATTTTGGTGTAAATCTTCAGCCTCCCCCCTTGGCTATTTATAGCCAAAAATTTTACTATTCATTTTTACTATTCACTTTTACTATTCATTTTTACTATTCACTTTTACTATTCATTTTTACTATTCAAAAATTATTTTTTATTCACCATTCTTATCTCTGAATGATTACTTATACGTGGAGTGTTCTCTTCCACAATTTATTTTAATATATTTTTTTTTAACCATTCACTATTCACTATTCACTATTTACTATTTACTATTTACTATTCACTATTCACTTTTCTTAAAAAAAAAAAAATCCTAAATAAGTTATCAAAAATTTGAAGCTCTCCCTCTAGAATTACTATAATTTTATATCCAAAAATTTACATTTTTCTATCCATTAAAATTATTATTACTAATAAAATGCTAAAATTTACTATTAGAAATATATATATATATATATATATTTTCATGGGTCTTACAAGAAGTATTTGCATAAATTGGTGCACAATCTAATATAACTTTTCCAGAGCCATTAGTGATCCATTTCACTAAAACTCCTCTTGCACCAGTAATTCAAGGAAGACCATTTGTCATCATCCAGATACCTTGTCCTTCTCCTTATAAGTCAGCCTTCTGATGGCGAGCCAAATGTTGAAAATATATCGAGAATTGGTGGAATGACAATAGGTGGACGAATATTTTCGCCACTGATTCTAACAAAGGAAATAGTTAATACTGACGATGCGATGATGACCAAAGATGATAATGGGAAGGTCGTGCAAATCGTCGAGAGTCATGAAAAAGAGAACAAGAATGGAATATCCGATGAAAAGGCTTACGAGTTTTTGAAGTTCATACAACAAAGTGAGCATAATGTAGTAGAACGACTGAATCGCATGCCTGTTCGAATCTCTCACTTAGAGTTGCTCATGCCTTCAACATCCCACAGAAAAATGTTAATGAAGATATTTGGTGAGTCTCATGTGGAACATAATATTTCCCTTGACAAGTTCGATGGAATTGTTAGCAACATCACTATTAAAAATTTCCTCACATTTACTAATGAGGAGATACCTTTTGAATGAAGAGGGCACAACAAGGCCCTTCATGTTTTTGTAAAATGTTTAGATCATGTCATAACACGTGTTTTAATGGATAATGAATCCTCCCTAAATGTAATGTCGAAAGAAACATTAGAGAAGCTACCATGTGACCTGATTCACATGAAACCGAATACTATGATCGTGACAAATTTCGGTGGAAGTAGGACGAAAGTAATGAGAGAAATAAAATTGCCAATTCAAGTTAGCCCATGTGTTTTCCAAATAAGCTTTCAAGTCATGGTTATTCTTCCAACCTATAGTTATTTGTTGGGTTGGCCTTGAATCCACTATGCAGGAGTGGTGCCCTTCACACTACACCAGAAGTTGAAGAACATCATAGGTGATAAACTGATAATAGTCTCAAGAGAAGAGGATCTCCTCATGTGTGAGTCCTTATACATTCGCTATATTGAGGCAACATAAGAAGCTCATGAGACAATCTTGCAATTGTTATAAATTAAGAAAAATGCCTATGTGAAATCATTTACAATAAACTCATACCTACTAGGAGTCATGCTAAAAAAAGGTTATAAATACAAAATGTGTCTAGAGAAATACAAGCAAGGGCAGACATTCCCACTAAAGGTCATTGAAAACAAGAAAAGATACAACTTGGAGTACAAGCCTACTAAAGAGGATACAAGGAAGTTGATAGATGAAAGGAATTGCAATTGCCCGTTTTTTTTGAAGATTTTTAGTGATATTGAGAGATGATTGACGAAATGTTAACGTAGGAAAAGAAGAAATGATAAAAGAGGTTTTGTGAAAAAAATTTCAGAAGGTTTGTGAAAAGATGTGGGGGAAAATGAAATTTTTTTGGGGTTCACTAGAAAACCTCTTTTACTTACAAGAGGTTTAAAATACATTCGCTATCGTATAGGTTTAAAATACCTTCGCTATCGTATAAATTACTGAAGATTTTACAACCTTTGTTAATAACTCCTTCAATGTTTTTTTTAATATTGTAATATGAGATAGAGAGACATTAAAAGAGAAAATATGCATAACAACTTAAAAGTAAATCTAAAAAATGATAAGAAAAATATAAATATATAAACTTAAAAAAACACAATAAAAAAGAGAATTGATAGTTAAGATATTTCTTATTTATAATTTTTTAATTTGTGCTTATTCTTAAAATAAGCGATTGTTTTAATAAATTAGATATATATTTGTTAATTATTTGTCTAGCATGTTTATTTTAGTATTTAATAGTAAACAATTTTGTTATAAATAAATGGTAAAATACCTATTTTGGTCCCAATTTTGGTTGGGAAAATTCAAAATGATCCCCATTTTTTTTTGGTTTAATGTAGTCCCAAAGAATGTAATTTGTGTTCAATTTGGTCCTTTTAGCAAACACCGTCTAAATCGTTAACGACGATGTGTCCACATGTGCAATTACAGAGTTAAATGGGCTTATGTGGAGTCCATTGTGGCATTGTCAGTTGTATTTTTTATTTTTCAAATTGTATTTCTTTTATTAGGGTTTGTTTTGAAAAATAAATTAAAGGTAGTTAGTTGTGAAGTTTTGATCGAGGTTTGGGAGGGAAATCTGCGAGATTGGGAAGAAGAGGTTTGGGAGAGAACACCAGTGACGTCTTGTTTGAACTAGAAGCATTCATCTTTGGGAAAATCAGGTTTGTGTTCGTAATCTTTGGTTTGTGGCATTCATATATAATATTTTGTTCAATACTGTGAAAGGTGGAAAATTTTTGGTTTGAGTGTTAGATTTTGGAAAAGTTAGAATTTTTTAAACATTTGTGTAAAGTGTTTATGGTATTGGTGTGTAACGTATTATAATTGTTTGTGTGAAGGTCATTATCCCTATAAAGGCCATACCTGTTAGTAGTTACTTTTATCGTTTATATAGTGGTCCCATGCCCATAAAGTTCATTTTGTAGGCTTGCGTTTGGGATGTCTAAGGAGAGGTTTAATGTTGTGGTCCACCATGGTGGGACCCTAGTAAATGACATATTGGAGTGTGGACCTTGACAAATGGAGTTATTTCCAAGTGGTAGATGCTATTAAGGAATTGGGGTATATTAAAGTGATTGACATATTTTATTCTGTTGAAAATATTCTGCATAAGTTGGTTGATGATAAAGGTGCAATGAACATGGTAAACGTTGCTAAATATTTTGGAGGAGTTAACTTGTTTGTGGTCTACGGTGTGGATGATGAGCCAGAGGTGGTTGAAAATGAAGTAAGTGAACAACTTCTTTTGCTCTGTCATGGAAGTTTAGATAGTGGAGAAGATAGCCATGTAGGTGGGGATTGAAATGAAGTGGAGGTGCAGGATTTGAATGATGTGGAGAGTTTGAATGAAGTCCAGGTGCAGAGTTTGAATGAAGTGGAGGGTTTGAATGAAGTAGAGGGGTGATAACAGTTGAAAAACTGTTATTTTCATGCTTAAAATTGATACTAAAAGCAACCTTTAGACTTAGAAACTAGCTTGAAATCATACTTTTATCCATATTTTCAGAAATAAGAGAGCTGGACAGGTTTATGCTTGATTTCAGTGTTTTTGTGCAGGTTTTAAGGTGAATTTAGTGAAAGAAGTGAAGAATGAGAGAGAGGGAATCAGAAAAGGAATCAAAGAGTGCAAAAGGAGAAGCCGAAGGCACCGCTCAGCGGCAGTTTACCGCTGAGCGGCACTCAGAAGCTCACGGGAGGACCGCTGAGAGGCAAAATGGCCGCTGAGGGGAAGAACCGAGCTGACGCACTTACCGCTGAGCGGTAGTTTACCGCTGAGCGGCACTTTAATGGGCTTGGACTTAATATTTTGTAATTTACGAATGGTATTTAAGCTTTAGGGTTTCCTAGGGTTAGGGATCTTTGGCAGAAACGAGGCAAACACTTTCTCTTCCACCCCTTTGAAGGAGGATCTTGGATGCTCAGGCTACCTCTTCACCTTTATTGGGTTTATTCTTTCATTCTTTCATTGTAATTCATCTAGGTTCACCATGAATATGGTGAACTAAACCTTGTATGTTTGTTGGGGAATCAATGTAATCTCTTGAAGCTCTCATATATGGAATTTATGCTTGCATCTTAATCTAAGATTTATGCTTTCTTTCATCATTAGTTAGGGTTTTTCCTCTTTGCTTAATGCTTGCATTGTTTAACTCATTCGATGCATGATTATTGGTTTTGTCGATACGGGAACGTACGGGGAAGTCTAGATCCGGGGAATTTCTCCCAATATTATGTTGGTTGTCGTTAAGCTCCTGCACTTATGAACTGATCATTAGGAATGTTAGGAATTGTATGAACTCGTGATTAGGGAGAAGCCTTCTAGAAAGGTACTTTAGAGAGTGGCATTAACAATGATGATTTGAATGTTGAATTCCTAAAATATATGAGAGTGGATAAGATGAAATTGACCCCCAACAACATATTCATTCATATATTTCATTGAAAATATTTGTCTTTTGCTTTTGTCATTGATCAAAAACTCATGCATACATATTTAATTTTCGTCTTTTGCATATAAACTCCAAATATTTCGTCTTTAAGTCTTAGCTAATCAAGAAATCACATAACTAAACTAGGCCGTGAGTCCTTTGGGAAGAATGATACTTGGTCTTACCAAGTTTATTACTTGAACGATTCGGTCATACTTGCCGATTGAAAAACAAGTTTGTGACATCATATTTTGGTGCTCATAAATTTGTCCATCAAGTTTTTGGCGCCGTTGCCGGGGACTCGTGGTTTAACTGGTTAATTTGTGTGATTATTGATTATCTTTGACTTTAATTTTGAATTTCTGTTTTTATATTTCTGGTTTTTATTTTCTGTTTTTATTTTTTTCGGTTTTTATCTTATTAGATTTGATTTTATTTTATTTCTATCTTTTAGATTAGGTTAGATTTTATTTTTATTCTATCTTATTGTATTCTATCTTCTGAATTATTTTTTTTATCTTCTGAATATATATCTTCTGAATATATATCTTCTATATCTTTTTGTGCTAACAAATATTTTCTAGGGTTTTGTTTTCTTGTATGCAGGAGGCAATTCGAACTAGGAGTAAGAAAACAACAGAACCTCTTCTTGAAGGTCTAGACGAAAGTAGAAGGAGGAGAAGAATCAGAACGTCTAGAGAACTTTTCCCTTCTCCAGAAACTCTCTTACAATCATCACCACAAGGTTCTGTTCATAGCACAGGAAGTATGGAGAACAACAATGCTAGAAGAACTCTTGCAGATTACACTAATATTGCTGGACCTCAGCACTTTAACAGCATAGCTAGACCTAGAGTCAATGCAGCCAATATGGAGGTCAAACCAGCACTAATTCAACTGGTGAAGAGTAATCAATTTAATGGGTTATCTCATGAAAGCCCATATGAGCACCTTACTACCTTTAATGAGATTTGCAACACAGTCAAGATTAATGGGGTGCCAGATGAAGCTATCAAACTTAGCTTGTTTCTTTTCTCATTGGGAGGCAATGCTAAGCTTTGGTTGAATTCTTTTCCAGAAGAAAGTTTCACAGAGTGGAAGCAGTGGTCACAAAATTTTTAAACAAATACTTCCCACAATCTAAGGTGACCAAAGGCAAGCAAGAGATTTCGTCATTCAAGCAGGGCATGGAAGAATCACTGGGGCATGCATGGGACAGGTATAAAAGCTTGTTACGTAAAACCCCTATGCATGGTTTCAAAGAAGAAGAAGTAGTCTTAACTTTCCTTGGAGGGCTTGGTTCACAAACCAAGATGATACTGAACGCCTCAGCAGGAGGCAATATTAAATGGAAAACTCCAGAGGAAGCAACTGAAATTATTGAAAATATGGCTACTAGTGACAACGAACTCAATATTGAAAAAAGAGATCTTAGTCAGAAGGAGTTGTTACAATTAAATGAGGCCTTGCTTATCCAAAATAGAATTATCTCTCAACAGCTTGAAGAAGTGACCATGAAACTTTCTCAAACACCACAGGAAATACAACAGGTTTCAATGGTTCAAGAGCAACAAAAATGGCAGATGCAATTTACTCCAGTTGAGAAAACAACAAAGCTTGAAGAGACTTTCCAAAGATTCTTGAAGACAAATGCGTCTTATTGTCATAATGTGGATGATGCATTTAAAAAAATGGAGGGTTATGTTGAGAGAATAGTTGACGAGATGAAACATGCTAATCTTGGAAAGGAGTGTAAAACTGTTGTGACTAGAAGTGGTAGAGTGTTAGAGGAGAGACAAAAAGAGAGAAAAGAGAAAGAAAATGAGAGTGAGAGTGAAAAAGAAACATGTGAGTGGAAAGAAAGAGTTGAGAGAGAGAAAAAGAAAAAAGAAGAAGAGGAGAGGAGAGAAAAAAATGAGAGAGAAGAGAGACAGAAAGAAAAAAAGTATGAAAAGCCACTTCCTTATCCAAAGGGTTATTCAAGGAAGGAGAAAGAAAAGCAGTTGGAAAGATTCATGGAACTGTTTAAGAAGTTGGAGATTACCATACCATTCTTTGAAGCATTGCAACAGATGCCAACATATGCAAAATTCTTGAAGGAACTTCTCACAAAGAAACACAAGTACATTGAGAAGGAAACTATCAATATACAGGGTAATTGCAGTGCAATCATACAGAAACTACCTCCTAAACTTAAAGACCCAGGAAGCTTCACTATTCCATGCACCATAGGAGATGTGAAAGTTGGAAGAGCATTGATTGATTTGGGAGCTAGCATTAATCTAATGCCGCTATCCATGTGCAGAACAATTCAGGGGTTGGAAATTAAACCAACCAGAATGGCTCTTCAATTGGCAGACAGGTCTCTTAAATATCCATATGGAGTGGTTGAAGATGTTCTAGTGAAGGTCGACAAATTTGTATTTCCAGTAGATTTCATTGTGATGGAGATGGAAGGAACTAGTGATGTTCCTCTTATTCTTGGGAGACCTTTTATGAAGACTGCTAGAGTTTTGATTGATGTAGAGAATGGTAAGCTTAAATTGAGAGTTGAGGATGAAGAAGTTACTTTCGATGTATCCAAGGCCATGACATATCCGAATGATGACAAAGCATGTTTTCAATTTGATGAACTTGATGAAGTTTGTATGGTTCAAGAAAGAATGGTGCGCAATATTTCTCCATTGGAAAAAACTCTCATTGATGCATGTGAAGATTTAGATGAAGAAGAAGAGAAATTGATTGATGAATGTCTGAGGGACTTGGAAACATTGAAAAAGAGTTCAGAGGAAGATCCAATATTTGAAATAATTGATAAGGAAGAAACAATCAAAGCACAGTCGCCAGAATTAAAAAGATTGCCATCACATCTGAAATATGTGTTCTTAGAAGAAGATGGAACAAAGCCAGTGATTATCAATAACTCTTTATCTCTACAAGAAGAAGAGCAATTGATAGAAATTCTGAAAGCCAACAAAGAAGCAATTGGATGGTCAATATCAGATCTTAAGGGTATTAGCCCAACTTATTGCATGCACAAAATTTTTATGTAAGAAGATTATAAACCAAGTGCTCAACCACAGAGAAGGTTAAATCCTGTTATGAAGGAGGTGGTCAGAAAAGAAGTGTTGAAACTGCTAGAAGCTGGTATCATCTATCCAATTTCTGATAGTGAATGGGTGAGTCCAGTACAGGTGGTTCCAAAGAAAGGTGGGATGACAGTAATTTATAATGATAAGAATGAACTTATTCCTACTCGGACAGTCACTGGTTGGCGGATGTGCATTGATTACAGAAAGCTTAATAAAGCCACGAGGAAAGATCATTTTCCTCTTCCATTCATGGATCAGATGCTAGAAAGGTTATCAGGGCAGGCGTTCTATTGTTTTCTAGATGGATATTCTGGATATAATCAAATTGTGGTAGATCCAAAAGACCAGGAGAAGACGGCTTTTACTTGTCCTTTTGGTATCTTTGCATATAGAAAGATGCCTTTTGGATTATGTAATGCTCCAGCTACGTTTCAGAGGTGTATGCAGGCAATCTTTGCGGATCTGTTAGAAAAATGCATTGAAGTATTCATGGATGATTTCTCAGTTTTTGGAAATTCTTTCCAAAGATGTTTAGCTAATTTGAACACTGTCCTCAAAAGATGTGTTCAGAAAAATCTGGTTTTGAATTGGGAGAAATGTCATTTCATGGTAACTGAAGGAATTGTATTAGGGCATAAAATCTCTGCTAAAGGAATTGAGGTAGACAAAGCTAAAGTAGAAGTTATTGAGAAACTACCTCCACCAATAAATGTAAAGGGGATTAGAAGTTTTCTTGGTCATGCTGGGTTTTATAGAAGATTTATCAAAGATTTCTCAAAAATTGCTAAACCATTGAGTAATCTTTTGATGAAGGATGCTCCTTTTGTGATGAATGAAGACTGCCTGAAAGCTTTTGATATATTGAAGGAGAAGCTAGTGTCAGCTCCAGTAATTGTAGCACCAGATTGGAATCAAAATTTTGAATTAATGTGTGATGCAAGTGATTATGCAATAGGAGTTGTCCTTGGTCAAAGAAAAGAACGGAAGTTTCATCTAATTTATTATGCTAGCAAGGTGCTGAATGATGCTCAATTGAATTATGCTACCACAGAGAAAGAGTTTATTGCTATTGTATATGCTCTAGAAAAATTTAGACCTTATCTTATTGGGTCTAAAGTGATTGTCTATACAGATCATGCAGCTATCAAATATTTGTTGACAAAACCAGATTCTAAGCCACGTCTGATTAGATGGGTACTACTATTGCAAGAGTTTGATGTAGAAATCCGTGATAAGAAAGGAAGTGAGAACGTAATTGCTGATCATTTGTCACGGTTAGTCAACAATGAGGTCACTCGCAAGGAATCTGAAATCTGGGAATCCTTTTCAGATGAATCACTAATGTATATTCAGCAGAGGCCCTGGTTTGCTGATATGGCAAATTTCAAAGCTGCAAGAGTCATGCCGGAAGACTTAACTTGGCAACAGAGAAAGAAATTTCTGCATGATGCCAAGCAGTTTGTGTGGGACGATCCATATTTGTTCAAGATTGGAGCAGATAATCTTCTAAGGAGATGTGTTACAAATGAAGAAGCAGAAGGAATTCTTTGGCATTGTCATGATTCACCTTATGGAGGGCATTTTAATGGAGAAAGAACAGCAGCAAAAGTCCTTCAATCAGGATTTTATTGGCCAACTTTATTTAAAGATGCTCATACTCATGCTAGGAATTGTGACAAATGTCAAAGAGCAGGGACAATCACTAAACGTCATGAGATGCCTTTACAAGGTATTTTAGAGGTTGAGGTGTTTGATTGTTGGGGTATTGACTTTGTTGGGCCCTTCCCTCCATCTTTCAACAATGAATATATTCTGGTAGCAGTGGATTATGTGAGTAAATGGGTGGAAGCATTGGCTTGTCCTAAAAATGATGCTAGCACGGTAATTAAATTCCTGAAGAGGCAGATATTCTCACGTTTTGGCACTCCAAGAGTGTTGATTAGTGATGGAGGATCTCATTTTTGCAATTATCAGCTAGAGAAAGTACTCAAACACTATGGAGTAAAGCATAAGGTAGCTGCACCTTATCATCCACAAACCAATGGACAAGCCGAGGTATCTAATAGGGAGATAAAAAGAATCCTGGAAAAAACCGTGACTTCATCAAGGAAGGATTGGTCTCTCAAATTGGATGATGCTCTTTGGGCTTATAGAACAGCAATGAAGACGTCTATGGGATTATCACCATTTCAATTAGTCTATGGGAAAGCATGCCATTTGCCAGTTGAATTGGAGCATAGAGCATTATGGGCTTTGAAATTCTTGAATTTTGATCCTTATGAAACTCAATGCACACGCAGAAGGCAGATGTTGGAGCTTGTAGAAATGCGGTTACATGCGTATGATTCATCCAAGGCTTACAAAGACAAGATTAAATTTTATCATGACAGGAAATTGGTGAATAGAGTTTTTAATCCAGGACAACAGGTACTATTGTTCAATTCAAGATTGAAGATATTTCCTGGGAAGCTGAAGTCAAAATGGACAGGACCATTTGTGATAAAATAAGTGCATCCACATGGAGCAATTGAAATATTTAATCCATCTGCTAATGATCCACAGAAAAGTTGGGTGGTAAATGGTCAACGTCTCAAGCCCTATCTAGGGGGAGAGGTGCAACAATTTTCCACAATGATGTTGTTGGTTGATCCGTGAAAGTTTGGGTTAGGCTCGGGACGTTAAACAAGCGCTTACTGGGAGGCAACCCAGTATCTTGTAAGTAATTGTTATTTGTTTTTGTTTTTAGATTAGGGTTTGATGTACTCTATTGAACACTTGGTTCGTTATGATGGTTTGCTATTAACTGTGATTGTGTGATAAGTACTGCTTGATGATGCTTATTGATTGATTGATGTTGAGATAGATGTGCACATTAAAATGCTTATACAGGTGATTCACAAGCTTTGTGAACAAATACATGATATTATGATTGTGAGATTAAGCAGGATGTGTATGTCAAATGTGAATGAGCTTATATGTGAGGTTTTGAGCTCCAGAGTTTTTGGTATGATTGAATGCTATTACTTTGAAAGCATGAATGATTTTGCCCAGGTTTTCTATGATTGAATCAATTGCTTGTTTTGCATCATGTGATCAAGGCCATTTGTTGGAACCCTTTTTAGTGGCCAAATTCATAAAGTTAGCCTACTAAAAGAGAACACGTTGTGTTCTATCCTTTGAACCTTTAGCCTTGAACATACACTGAAAACCTTTGATTGAAAATCTTTACCTTGAGTTAAGTAGAAGATCTTGTATGGTATTGTTAAATGTTCAAGTTTGGGGTTGTTGGGAAAACATGAAAAGAAAAGCATTGAGCTAAGAGCTAAAAAGTAAGAATATGCAAGGAGAAAAGAAAAAGAAGTAAAGCTCAATGCAAATGCAAAGGCAAAAGAAAGTTGGGAATGAATAAGATGATTGTGTTATTATGATTCTCTTAACTCAAGGATTTTGTGATCTAGAAAAACCAATTTTCTTGTTAGCCCAGCCACATTATAAGCCATTGAAAAGTCCTTGTGATGATGCATGCTTGTGAATGTTTTTGATTGTGGTAAAATGAAAGGTAAAGTTGATTCATGCGACATTGTGATAGTAGAGTGAAGGAGTGAAACACTTTACCTCTTATACACTTGTGTGTTGAGTGAAACACTTTACCTAGTGAGGAAATATTCCATAAGCACATGAACATCCATGCTTAATTGATTGATCATTCATGAAAAATAGCATTTGTTGGAATTTAAATGACTTTGTGAACACTAAAGCATGTGCACATCTTGAATGAACTCTTGGTCATAAGTTTGAGTGAAGTTGTTATTTATCTTGAAAAAGAGGATGTTTGAATGAGTGAACCATCATATGAATTGGTTGGAGATTGAGTTACATTTTGTTTGCTTGAGGACAAGCAAAGTTCTAAGTTTGGGGTTGTGATAACAGTTGAAAAAATGTTATTTTCATGCTTAAAATTGATACTAAAAGCAACCTTTAGACTTAGAAACTAGCTTGAAATCATACTTTTATCCATATTTTCAGAAATAAGAGAGCTGGACAGGTTTATGCTTGATTTCAGTGTTTTTGTGCAGGTTTTAAGGTGAATTTAGTGAAAGAAGTGAAGAATGAGAGAGAGGGAATCAGAAAAGGAATCAAAGAGTGCAAAAGGAGAAGCCGAAGGCACCGCTCAGCGGCAGTTTACCGCTGAGCGGCACTCAGAAGCTCACGGGAGGACCGCTGAGGGGCAAAATGGCCGCTGAGGGGAAGAACCGAGCTGACGCACTTACCGCTGAGCGGTAGTTTACCGCTGAGCGGCACTTTAATGGGCTTGGACTTAATATTTTGTAATTTACGAATGGTATTTAAGCTTTAGGGTTTCCTAGGGTTAGGGATCTTTGGCAGAAACGAGGTAAACACTTTCTCTTCCACCCCTTTGAAGGAGGATCTTGGATGCTCAGGCTACCTCTTCACCTTTATTGGGTTTATTCTTTCATTCTTTCATTGTAATTCATCTAGGTTCACCATGAATATGGTGAACTAAACCTTGTATGTTTGTTGGGGAATCAATGTAATCTCTTGAAGCTCTCATATATGGAATTTATGCTTGCATCTTAATCTAAGATTTATGCTTTCTTTCATCATTAGTTAGGGTTTTTCCTCTTTGCTTAATGCTTGCATTGTTTAACTCATTCGATGCATGATTATTGGTTTTGTCGATACGAGAACGTACGGTGAAGTCTAGATCCGGGGAATTTCTCCCAATATTATGTTGGTTGTCGTTAAGCTCCTGCACTTATGAACTGATCATTAGGAATGCTAGGAATTGTATGAACTCGTGATTAGGGAGAAGCCTTCTAGAAAGGTACTTTAGAGAGTGGCATTAACAATGATGATTTGAATGTTGAATTCCTAAAATATATGAGAGTGGATAAGATGAAATTGACCCCCAACAACATATTCATTCATATATTTCATTGAAAGTATTTGTCTTTTGCTTTTGTCATTGATCAAAAACTCATGCATACATATTTAATTTTCGTCTTTTGCATATAAACTCCAAATATTTCGTCTTTAAGTCTTAGCTAATCAAGAAATCACATAACTAAACTAGGCCGTGAGTCCTTTGGGAAGAACGATACTTGGTCTTACCAAGTTTATTACTTGAACGATTCGGTCATACTTGCCGATTGAAAAACAAGTTTGTGACATCATATTTTGGTGCTCATAAATTTGTCCATCAAGGGGCAAGGTTTGGATGAAGTAGAGGAAGTAGAGGGGCAGGGTTTGGATGAAGTGGAGGTACTGAATGAAGTGGAAAGGCAGGGTTTGGATGAAGAAGATGGTTTGAATGAAGTCCAGGTGCAGGGTTTGGATGATGTGGAGGGTTTGAATGAAGTAGAGGTGCATGGTTTGATGATGAAGTGTAGGGGGAGGAGGAGGAAGTAGATGTGTAATATGGACTTTGATATAGGACCTAAGATTAGAAAGAGACTTACAAAAGAGTCAAATTTATCCAAAAATTGGATCCCTAGGTATGCTTTTTCTTTCCCTCTATTACTTGATGGCACTTGGTCTGTGATTAAAATGACCGTATTGATCACTTAATTTTTAACTTGTATTTATTTTTTACTTCATGGCAGTTGGTCTGCAGAAAGACTCTATGAAGTTAGGCATTTTGCACAGATTACAAACATGTTTGTAGTTAACCTGGACAGTCAAGAATGTTCGTGCAGAAAATGGCTTATTACTGGGATCCCTTGCTGCCATGCAATTACAACCATGAAGTTCTTAAATGTAGATCTAGAACATTATGTACCAATTTCCTTCAGACGGTCCACTTACGATGAAACATATGCCTCCATCATATTTCCTGTGAATGACCCTGTTATGGGAAAGAACATCCTACCCAGACGTCCTCCCACCATTGAAGAGAACATTACCGGGCAGACCAAAGAAAAAAAGAAGGTTGGAGCAATGGGAGCTAAGGAGGGATGAGACCTAGATGACCAAAGGTGGCCACCGCAAAAAATGTAATATTTGTCGTCAACTTGGACATAACAAAAATAATTTCCAATTACGTGCTCAACATGGAGCAGACCTACCAGAGGCATCTCAACCACCACCCCAACCACCAACTGAGGAAATGACACAAGAATCTCAAGGACCTCCACAACCAACACAGGAATCCAGAGAAGAACAAACTTAGAAAAGAAGAAGCGACAAATTACCAATTAGAAGAATATGTGCTTTATAATGTTGTTGTTCTTTTCTTTTGTTCGAATTGGTTACTTCTGTGCTAAACATTTGGAAGTGGCACTTGATATGTTTTGAAGTACATTGGAATTTAAATCCTTACATGTAACCATGACCTCAGTTCAGTTCTGTTTATGCAAACATATCGTTTTTTATGCTTTATACAATTGCAAAGATATTGTTGTTTATTGCTTTATGGACACATCAGTCATCATCACAGGGACCATATTTGCAAATAATTAACGAAAATAGGGATTGAAATGAACAATTACTTACTAACACAAATTATATTCCTTTATTCATTACAAAACACATAGGCAGAATCTCAACATCAAAATGGTTCAACTCCATTGACCTAAAAACATTACATTCAACCAGATTGGGACCACCTAAAACACACCATAAGTTGAACCAAAATACACACAACATATCATCCTAAAAACACACAGAACATAACTATGTTCACTACATTAACAACAGCAGCCACTGCTACTAATAATTGGATCCTTTTCTTTAAAGCCTTGACTGTGTTTTCCAGATCAAAAATCTTCCTCCTTTGCCTCCCAATAATAACATCCTTTTCATCAACATTTTCTTCATTGCACCACTTAAAATAGTTGCAACACATCGCATTACTAGTTCCACTCTTTTATTCATGAACAAAAACTTCAAACACAATGTTAATTACTATCACATAAACAACATAGGGGTTATTCTGATTACCTTGTAGTTACGACAACCCCAAAAATATCTTCCCGCATTCTTTGAAGTTCTAGTCATTTTTACTACTGTCATCTCACCACAATTGCAAATGGGGATTATCCCTAGCGCCATTGAACCACCACCATGTGAACGACGACAACTTCGGTACCCCAAGCTATTACAACAAGAAGAAGAAGATTGGGAACCAGACATTGCTCATTAACCACCAAGATTGGGAACAAGCTTGGTTAACATCCAACGTCACTGTGGCTTTCAAAGAACAAAACCAAAAACCCTAATTTGAGAATCCACCCTTATTTCACCTCTATAAAGGGTTTCATAAAATACAATTTGAAAAATAAAAAATACAACTGACAACGCCACAATGAACTCCACGTAAGCCCATTTAACTCTGTAATTGCACATGTTAACACATTGCCGTTAACGATTTAGACTGTGTTTACTCAAAGGACTAAATTAAATACAAATTACATTCTTTGAAACTACATTAAACAAAAAAAAAAATGGAAACCATTTGGAATTTTCCCAACCAAAATTGGGACCAAATATTTTACCTAAATAAATCTTATCAATTCCTCAAAAAAATACGACGCCGTTTCCTCTTTATCACCTCCAATTCCCGCCTGCTACCTTCCACTGTTTAAAACATTCCCTATTCTTTCAGATATTTGAAAATGGATCTTCACCTTCTTCTTCGTTTCGATTCCAACTTCCCAAATATGAAACTCAGAGAGAAAATCTAGCTCAAATCCGTTTTCCATCTTTACACAATTCAAAACCCTAACACTCCAAAAATGTCATCACCGTTAACCTACCCTGTGGTGGTCGACGACAAGGACCTCGATGACGCCGCACTGTGGGCCATGATCGACTCCGCCTCCGCCTCGCACTCCTCTTCCAAGAGAAAGGCCCTCGTCGCCTCCAACCCCCCACAACGCCAGCCCCCTTCCCGGATCTCCAACCCGTCGCCACCACTGTCTAATTTTCGGAAGGTTCTCCGCGACTCCGGCGACAGCGGCGAGGTGGTGCAAGACCGATGGCCCTACCGTCCGCCGCGGAAGGCCCCGAGGTTGTGTGCCTCCGAAGAGAGCAGCCCGCTCGCGCTGATCAGGAGCGTGCAAAGGACGCCGCCGCCGAAGGACTTATCGTCGCCTGATGCGCTGGAGCTAAGCTGCTACACGGAGGTCTCACCGAGGCGGTGCTTCGTGAGGAACGAGGCAGAGGAGAAGGAGAGCGGCATTGGACATAGCTTGCTTGGAATGTTTCCTTCGGTTTCGTTGTTTAAGGAGTACCAGAATGCTGCTATGGCGGTGATTATCTTGATAACTTTATTTCAGTATTCGGATTTCAGTTTTGTGGGAACTTAGATGTAGGAGATGTTTCCTCTGTTCAGAATTGAAGTTTTTGTTTTAAAGTGAAAATCTAATTCTGATCACAAAACAATACAATCAATAACTGCATGTAACTTTTTTTCTTTCGAGTGAAAGAAAGATTTGAACCTTGGAACTTGTGGTTTAGGGGAGTGGAATGAATGATACTTTTTATCCTTTGTTTGAAGAATTTAATCTGAGTGTGTTCACAGTTCAGTCTTTCATTCAATTATGGATAGTAGGTAATGAGAACCATGTAAAGAAACATTGTATGGTGTGTCGAAGGAAGTAGATAGTGTAATTATCAGTGTTTGTAGAGTTCCATTAGATGTGATTTTATTTTGTTTATTTGATTGTTTGTTTATTAGGTTAAATGATGGAAAATAGGCTTGGTCATGTGTTTTTTGATGGATCTCTTCTCTCATATTATTAGGAGATACTTTATAGGAGGATATAACATAATATTCTCACAGTACGTTAACGTTAGGACATGTCTTGACTTCTATTTCGTACTATGTTCTGAAAATTAACCATTAAATGAGCAGTTTCTCTAAATTTGGTTTGGTCATTAAATTTAACACTTGGGAATACAATTTTTTCTAAACCAACGAATAACATGAATCGTTTATTTTAAGGTGTCCTTTAGTTTTATTATTTCAGGAGTTTCAGTGGGTCTGTGGCTACGGCCTTGGTAGTGGTTTTCAGCTTGAACCTATACATACCTATAATATGCTGTTTAAAATGGAAAACTTTTACCTTTTATTTGTAGTGAAGAAGTGGATTTGCTTATTTAGTTTTTTTATTACTAGATTAGCTTTTGTTGAATGCGAATTTTGCGTATGAAAACATTGAAAAACACTTTTGAGAACTTATGACGTGCACTGTTCAATTAGTTTATGAGTATCAATGCATTGAGAATTTTATTAATTATTGGGTAAGTTATTGGTATCTCTTTTTGTTATGTTCAGTATTTTGAGGTATTTCATTGCCCAGATTGCTTAGTATGAATCATATTAGATTTTAGAGGAGTTTTCCCATACTTTATCTCTTTTGCCTGCCATGAACAAATCATGATAGTATTTTGATGGTTGATTCCTATTTTTCACACTTTTTAACACCCTGTGGTTATCCTGAACAAATCAAATCATTGCATGATATTAACGACTGTCCTTTTCTGGATTTCCCAGTCCTAGCCGCTGAGGAACATGTTTTCATGACTTCCATAACTTATTGGGAGGTGGTATATGGATAACTTCAAGGATAATCTTTGACATTCTCTCTATCTTTTTTAATTATTACTTGTTACCTGATGCCCCAAGTTTGAGTTTTGCTTTTAGGGGGTGTAATAAGTTTCATAGTTTTGTATATAGCAACACAATAGTATCTCTATTCTCCACTTGGAGATCATAACATGATAGTAAATTTATACAAATATATGAAAATGTGAGAGTTGCTTGAGATGCTGCTGATTTTTTTCTTCATTCAGGAAGGATTTACCTAATCAATTCTTGTTGTCTTCGATGTTCAGATTTTGGAAAAAACTGATTACACTTTGATTTCGGGGAATCCTTTCATTAAGAAGTCAGGTAAACATAGTTTGCCTTCTCTCAAAAGTGGAAATTATTCAACTGATGCAACATGGCAGGGCATGTCTTTTTTTAGGTTGGAGAAAGATATCTTGTTACTTCAATATTTCTTATGAAATCAGGGACAGAAATATTGAGTTTGATGAGAATCGCAATGTTCAGCGTGCTGAGTTTGTGATTCGTGCGCACATGCAGTATGTGTCTCGTTTGGTTGTTTCAATTGAATTCATTTATCTTCCAAATTATGTCTGTTCTCACCAGTTTCTACTGTCTCTGTTGATTTTCATTACATCAGGGGCGGCAGGTTCTCCGATGGATGGGGCTCTTGTGATCGACGTGAAAAAAGATTCCAGAAGCCAAATCATGATATTCCTAGCACAGCAGAGACTAGAGCAAAAAATAAAGCTTGTCAAGTAAGTCACTTCTATCATGTTATATCTTTCTGTTTATGCTGCCACATTTGGTGTGAATTTAGCTGTTAAAGCGGAGACTAAGGTTTTATTTAAATGACATTTCCATTAATTGCCTTGAGCGGAAACTTAATAAAACCTCACACCGATGCTATATAAAGAGATTTAGGACAGATTTTTTCATAAAATTTATAAGAATGAAAAGAGAAATAATGAAATCGTTCTTTCGTTAGTTAAAATTAGTTTATCCACAAGTTAGTTTGTAGAAGGTTTTTTGTGAATTTTTCTAAAATTTGATATTTGGCTTAGAAAGGAGTTGATTTCATTTTCTTTTTCTAGATTTTTTTGGAGAAATTTCTTCCAAACAAGTACTAAAATTATCCATGTCAATCTGAAATTCATTAAAGCTATTAGAATCACATCACTGTGTAGAATCACATTACTATAAAAAAGATAAGAGAAAAGAATGAGAGAACTAACAAGTTTGAAGAGAAAATACTGAATAATAGGTTGAAAATATAAAAAGTAGTGAATAAAATTTCTGTGTTGCTCCTTAGGATTGTTGAAATGAGGAGTTTGTTTTTCAAACTTAAACTAATCATTTTGTCCATTTGCTACAATTTTACAGGACTTGCTAGGAATTGGAGAATACCGACCTAGTGTAAGTAATCAATTGCATTGATGTTATACTTTTGCAACAATTTAACTTGCCCTGATATTTGTTGATGGGTAAATGTTTTCTTAATGTATCTTATTCATTAAAAATGATAGCAAATCCTCGGAGGTGTTCTTCATTGTACAGGACTCCAATAGAGTAACAATTGCTATTCACCATGAATAGCCTGTTATTAATTTGACAAATTTTAACTAAACACATAAATTCCAACCCGATCACGTATTTGAAAATTGTTTCAAACTCTACTACTTTCACAATTAATTCATCAAAAACTTATTCTAAATTTTCAATCAAAGTTAAAATCAACTAATGAAACTCTACATAAATTCTTTCCACATTAAAGTTAAAAAAAAACAAAAAACTATAACATAAAAATATTATTTTCTTCTGTTCTTAAATTATTTTATTGTTCTTCTAAAAATTCTACCAAGTTTCTTAATTCTTAAGAAACATAAACAAAACTTTTTTTATTATTAAAATACACCACTTTTTATGATTTTAAAGAACATTTTAAAATTAAAAAAAAAATCTATTTGAGTTTAAAACAATCTCTGAAAACACACTGTAACCAAAATATTTATTTTAAAATATTAACGTTGTTTAAAATTTCATTGATTGCCAAAATGTATAATTAGTCGTTGTCTACCATGTATGCTAGACTAATCGGTCCTTGAAAGTTTGAAGTAAAATATTTTCATTTGATGGCAACATGGAAGCATTTGGAGTAGTTTGTAGGCAAGGGTGGTATACAAATTGAAAATTGAAATAGTCAATACATTGAAAGACATATCGATAAAAGAATTATTTGTACCTTAATCTTGACTAAATAAGCAAATTAGTATTCAATTTTAGTCATAAATATGTTTTTGAATCAATACTAGTGTTAAGGATACTAATTTGGTCATTTAAATGGGTCTTAGGTGTAACTAAATTAAAATTTAGGTGCAACTAAATTAAAATTCAAAGTTTGTTGTTTTTTGGTATAGGGCTGAGCAATAGTCTAGAAATGTTAAGTGCTAGATAAGAATGATACTTAGTGACATAGAAGTATGGCATTCAACAACACAAAAGTAGTGCTCAAGTGTCAATTTTGCGAGAAGAATGACCCTCAACACTTGTCGCTTAGTATTAGAAGCCTTTGCCAAACTTCTTGTTTTGCAAATCTTCTTACTTATATGATCTTTCAATATTTGATTTAGCACATAAGTTTATAATAAAAGATCTAGATACACCAAAAAGTGGGGATTAATGATGAGAATCTTGTCGCACCACCGTTAACTTCTCAAATATCGTTCCTATGTTTCTGTCACCGAATCTCCTCAACAACGCCTCTATTAATGCCCTTCAAGAAGGGTTCTTGGTCTTCTTGGGCCAGAATCAAAACCAATAGCTCGTTCCTCCCTCCATACATATATACGCAAGCTCCATCTTCTCCCTCTCCGAGACATTTTTTAGATCGAAGAACTTCTTAGCCTTTGTGATCCAACCATTGGGTTTGTACTTTCTAGCATTGGTAACTCCACGCTTTTCATCCAACTGCGTTGAACTTCTCCCCAACCATCCTCCATTTCATCCTTTGAACTATCTTTTCGCCTTTCCCAACCTTCGTTTATCGAGTCTCGACTTCCTTCCGAGCTTTTTTCCTGGTTCCTTGTTTGCCTCCCAAGAAGGTGCCTAAGTTCTTGGGTTATCCCCTTATCTTTGCCTTGAACTCCTCCATCGTCGTTTCTATCACATCAAGTCGTCCCTTCAACGCCTTTGCCTTGCCCTCCATCGCACGCCTCTACCTTGATGAACCAAAAGGTCAGACCAAACTTGATAGACTTCTTTGATCAATAAGTATATCAACACATTCTTCCTACACAAACACACAAGAAAGACAACAAAAGAATGTATGTTATTGCTGTAAGAATGAATTAACGAATTAGAAACTACACCAAGGAAGCCTATCTCCCTCACCAGAACAATGATCTAGTTTAAACCTTACAAGTAAAAAACTAAACCCCTGTACAACTAACTCCCTTATTTATAGTATCCCCCTTCTATACAAACTTCCTTAACTGCCAACAACTTTTCCCATTATTTTCTCTTTTTTCCTTTCGTAAACCTTTAATACTTTATCACACCCACATTTACCTCTTCCTTCATATCCTCTATGTGTCCTGCCTTTGCCTCTTCCCCAACACTAATAAACTTAGTCACTTGTACCTCACTAGGAACAAGTTCCACATATATTTCAACCTCTTCCTCATCCGCCTCTATGTAGTTAGCCAAGTTTAATGCTTCTTTGTCATCACTTAGTATTATGAGATTGTTCAGTAGTCTTTGTTTGGACCCTACCACCATAGTTTGAAATCTCCATCATATTTGAAATCCTTAACAATTTTCACTACTTCAAAGTAGGACCACTGATTGGGATTAGCTGCTTTAATTACGTGTATCTCTAATCCCTTGTTTTTAACGAACTTGCCCGTGTGATGCAAAGACACTTCAAAAACCATTTCTAAACCTACATTGTGACATCAACAACATTAAATCAAATAACAACACCCTAATCGAAAACGAAAACGAAAAAATGAACTTGCTTACATGTTTCTTCCAATAACGATGTCGTTGAAGATGTCTTTCACCGCACCACACCAAGCATCGCAACCACCCCCGATTTGACGAAAGTAATAACCCTAATCGCGATTTCATTAATTGGATTGAAGTTATCGCAAATATTCTTCGTAAGGAATCCTAATTCTCGTTGTAGTGAATAACACCTAATCTAAGGTTAAAGTGTACATACATGTCATCAAACGTGGCACATCGTTAGCCAAATCACTAAAAAATTAATGTCGTTGGTATTCGAGGACTAAATCCGAGAGTTTCATTAAGTAGAGGGATAAAAATGAAGCAAACTTTGGAAGAATGACTAAAACCAAAAACGCTTGATAGTTAAGGGACTAAAAACATATTTAAATCTTTATATTATGAATGTGATATTATTGTTTTAAAATGTATAAATGTTATTTTGGTACTTTAGCTTGCCCTTCTGTTTTTGTCTGTTTAAGTGTGTGTGTTTGTTTTTTATTTTACAATGATCACTGCTGAGGTGTATATATCTCGTGCATGAGACTCGACATTAATGGGTGGTCTGATAGCGGCCTAATAGCGGATGAAACAATATGTCCAACAAACAACAAATATCGCTAGGATAGCCTCTGACATAGCTTTGATACCATGTTGAATATAGTGAAAAACTATCTATGGGATTAATCTCCCTTGTGTTGAATATACTCATAAGGTACTCTATTTATAATAGAAGAAATATAGGCTAAGCCCAAAAATACAAATAAGAAATAATAACAAACTAACTAAAGATAAAAGATAAAAATAAGATAAAGATAATATATCTAACACTTACCTCAAGCCGGTGCATACAAATCGTATGTACCAAGCTTGTTATTAATATAATCAATAATGACTTAGTGAAAATATCTGCTTTTGCACTCAAGTAACACCAAATTGTTAATAATTTTGCGAAGACGATATAGAAGACGAAATATCAACCCAGAAAACTCCCTTAAGCAAAACATTTGGGAGGTTGCTCCATATAAATCTCTTCCTGCAAATTGACATTAAGGAATGCATTCTTGACATCTAGTGGATAAAGAGGTCATTATGGAAGAGCCACAACGGTTATAAATAAACTAACAAAAACCATATTTTCCACACGAGAAAACACATATATATGGACGGGTCATCGTAGTGGTGACAAAAGGGAGGTCAAAAGAGACAGCAAGGGAAGAAGCCATGGATGAACAAGGGAGATAAACCTTAAAAATCTAAGATTCTTCAATCAAGGCACGTGAAAAAGGAAAGAAAAGCAACCTTGATGATGTGAATAGTTGTTTGAGAGAAGACAAAACATGCGACCACATACAACAAACCTAGAAGAGGAAAAAAAGCGATCTCAATACTCTAAATCGCTACCTAAGAGGATATGAGATATGCCACCATGCACGAGAAAAAAAAGAGCATATCCATAACTTCAAAAGACATTAAAAGCGCATAGAAGCTCTGATGAAGGTGTCGTTGATGACACGGTGGTTGCCTGGCCAAGACGATCAAAACCTTATGATCGTTGGTTGAAACTGGAACTCCGGTAGTGACAACGGTAGACGATGGTGGTAGACAACAACGAAGGCGCCAAGCGTTGCTGGCAACAGGTAGATGGTGTCGTTGCCAGCAGGTGTAATGGTAGAGGCAACAAAAAAATTTTCCTCAAAAGAAATTGGTTCTGATACCATGTTCAAAAGTTCACTTTAAGATTAACTTCACATAATCGACTTGTAAGATGAGGTTTGCACCGACATATATACTACAGAGTGATCTTATATCTAGTCGATGTCATACTTCCAACAGATCCCTTTCATGTCGAGGTATATACATCTCGAGCATGTGACTAGACATTAATGTGTGGTCCGATAAAGGTCCTATAGTAGGTGAAATGATATGTCCAACAAATACAAATCTCTCTAGGATAGACTTTTAACCCATGAGTCTGATACCATGTTAAGAAGTGAACTTTAAGCCTAATTCAACCTCACAAAACCGACTTGTAAGGTAAGGTTTGCACCCATTTATATATTTTAAATTGGCTTTATCTCTAGTCTCACGCTCGTTATGTATATGCTTCGGCGGGAGGGGTGTGTGTTGTGTGAGCCCAAGAGGAGTCTCTCTGATAAATAAGAGCTAGCTAATGGCGGAACTAAAGCTTAGAGAAGGACGTTTTGTCATAAAATCTATATTACGTTTTTGGTTTAGTATAGTATATCTCTTTCTACTGTAGAACAATGTAAATATATATTTTGCTATTATATTTTATTTTTGAATAATTATAATAACAATTTATATGTTTTTCTTTAAGGTAATGATTTTATAATATTAAAAATGTGATATATCGTATTATAGTTGAACATTATGAAAATTAAAATATTAAAAGGGTCGTACAAATGGAGAATTGAAATAGTTAATACATTGAGAGACAGATAAATAAAAAGTATATGCGTTTTACAAGGAAGTGAAAAAAATTGTGCAAATTTCTTTTGATGCTGTCAATAAACAATCGAGAAACTTCGGAACCCTCCAAACAAAAAACCAACTTAGGCAATATATTTTTTTATGTTTGTGCATTTAACCTTATTTTTTAGCATTTATTAGAGATTAATACATTTGTGAATGTATGGATTTGGAGACCTAGAGCTACATCAAGTTAATATCATCTTTTTAATTTATATGATATAATCAATAGTAAGTTGAAGTTAAATTAATGTTTTAAGTAGTTACATAAAGTTAAAGCATTAAGCCTGGTTTATCGTCCGATACACTTCCGTGGCGACTAAGCTACGTTCTTTTGTGTGTCCCGATTAATTGGACATGAACAACTATAAACTTTATGCTATGTTATTCCTTGATTAAAAAATATTGATATTTTTTTACCCATATGAACCTTATTCATGGGATCTCCAATCACAAAGGTTAGATAACCATCACTTGTTTGTTTGCAAGTGACTTAAGTCTCATTCCCCTCGATGTTTCTAATATCATTTGTCTTCCCAGGGTTTTTGTTAGAGGATATGCTAGATTCCGTTCTAACTTCATATAATTAATGGAAATAGTTTCACTCTTTAGCAACTGTTTCACCAAAGTGTGCCTCAATTGTATATGTTTATTCTTTCCATTATAATTCTTGTTTTTAGCTATAGCTATTGTTGATTGGCAATCACAATGTATACATATCGATGGGGTTGGTTTTATTCCAAGTGGAATGTTCACTAAGAAGTTTTTCAACCACTCAACCTCATTTCTAGCCATCTCAAGAGTAACAAACTCATATTTCATTGTTGATCTTGCGATAATTGTTTGCCTGACTGATCTTCATGTAATCGCACCATCCCTAAGTGTGAATACATAACCACTAGTGGATTTTGTCTCATCTGAATCAGAGATCCATTTAGCATCACTATACCCTTCTAATAAGTGGGAAATTCATTATATTCAATGGCATAATCCATTGAACCTCTTAAGTATCTCATAAGCCTAGCAAGTGCATCCCAATGTTCCTGATTTGGACTTTGAGTGTACCTACTCAGTCTACCTACTGCATAAGCAATATCAGGTCTAGAAAAGCTCATCAAGTGTAGTAAGCTCCCAATAATCTGGGCATACTGAGGCTGAGATAATAATTCTTCTATATTTTTCCTTAATTTAGAATTAACATCATAAGGGGTACACATTAGTTTCAGGTCATAAAACTCAAACTTCTTAAGAAGTTTCTTAATGTATTGTTCTTGAGATAGTAATATACTATCTCCCTTCCTTATTATTCTAATACCTAAAATCACATTGGCTTCATCCATGTCTTTCATTTCAAACTTTGATCCTAGAAAGAATTTAGTTCTAGCGACAATCTCATTGCATGTACCAAAGATTAACATGTCATCCACATACAAGCATATAATGACATAATCACCATTTTCAGATTTAGAGTACACACATTTATCAGCGTCATTAGGTGAAAACCCATCACTAAACAACACATTATCAAGTTTTTCATGCCATTGTTTGGTGCTTGTTTCAACCCATACAAGGATTATAAGAGTTTACATACTTTATCCTGTTGACCAGGTACAACAGGCACTTCAGGTTGAGTCATATAAATTTCTTCCTCTAAATCAACATTCAAAAAGGTTGTTTTAACATCCATCTGATGTATCACTAGTTTATGGATAGCGGCTAGAGCTAACAACACTCAAATAGAGGAAATCCTAGTCATAGGAGTAAAAGTATCAAAGTAATCTATGTTGGGTTTTTGAGTAAAACTTTTTGCTACTAATCTTGCCTTATACTTCTCTATGGATCCCTTAGGGTGATACTTTTTCTTAAAGATCCACTTACAACCAATGAGTTTTCCTCCTTTAAGCAAATCTACTAAAGTCCAAGTATTGTGTTTCTGAATTGATTCAATTTCAGTCCTAATGGCTTTATCCCACAGTTTTGCATCAAGAGCAATAATAGCTTCTACAAAGCTTGTTGGATCATTATCAACAAGATAAGTATAAAAATCATCTCCATTATAGAATTTCTCTCAAGTATGTTACTTTTAACAACTAGAAATCTATATGCAGCACTATGTTCAACGTAACCTAAGAACATAGAATCAAAAGTTTTAAAGCCTATTTTTCTTTTCTTAGGATCGGGTAGCATCACCTTAGCTAAGCATCCCCACACTCTTAGATATTTAAGGTTAGGTTAGTAACCTTTCCACAAATCATAAGGAGTTTTACCAGTTTTCTTATGGGATATTCTATTTTGTAAAAAACATGCAGTAAGCAAGGCTTCTCCCCAAAGTTTATCAGGTGCACCAGAACTAACAAGCATATCATTCATCATTTTCTTAAGGGTTCTATTTTTCTCTCAGCTACTCCATTAGACTCAGGTGAAAATGGTGGAGTCACTTCATGAATAATACCTTCTTTAACACAAAATTCATTAAACAATACATACTGACCACCTCTATCTGATCTAATTCTCTTAATCTTCTTATTCAATTGATTTTGTACTTCTGCTTTATAGGTTAAAAACACATCTATAAAGGTCACAAAAATAATGTTTACCTCCTCTAGACATGGTTTGTTTCAGATCAGCTAGATCAGTATGAATTAACCCTAAGAGATCAGTTTGACGTTCTACAGAAAAACATGTTTTCTTTGTTTTTTAGATTCTACACATATACCACACTTACTACTCTGTTTATCATGCATATTAATCAATCACAATCGTTGTAATTTTTAAACATACGAGGAATTCACATGTCCTAATCTAGCATGCCATATATCATACGAGTCAACAATATAAGGAGAAGAACTTGATTCATTAATATTTTCAGAAACATTTAGAATGAAGAGTCCTTGATCACAATATCCCTTCCCCACAAAAAAAATTATTTTTTGTCATAATGATCTTGTCAGACTCAAATGACACCTTAACCCCCACCTTTCCCAATAGTGCTACAAAGATTAAATTAACTCTGATTGATGACACATGTAGCACATCACTCAAGGCCAAAGTCTTTCTAGATGTGCGTTTGAGAAAAACTTTTTCTTTTCCCAGAACAGGAGTGGTTATGGAATCACCAAGGTAAACATGTTCTTCTCCATCCCCTACACTAGTATAAGAGGTAAAGGCAGTTCTGTTTGCACATATATGTCTGGTAGCACTAGAGTCTACCACTCACTTGCTCACATTGGTCATTAGGTTTACTTGAGAAACGACTGCAACAATAATGTCATTAGGTTTACTATGGTGCATGATGGCCCGACTTCCCACATACGAAGCAATTTCCTTTCTTCTTAAAGGTGGGTTTAGATTCATATGGACGAGATTTAAGAAAATTATTTTTCTTTTTGTGATTAGGTTTGTATTCATACCTTTTGGGAGCATGTTTTACTTCTACCATATTTTCTTTTGCAGATAAAGCTTTGGCCCTTGTAGTAACAGACTCCTTCCTGTTGGTATCTTCAATTATTATGTATGTAATGAGTTTTGGTAGTGACATCTATTTGTATTTGTGTTTCAACTGTTGTTTGTAATCTGTTCAGGATTGCACAATTTTTCGATTAGAAGTTCTGAAACAAATTCATTTGGTAGAAGAATATTTTTTGCTTTGATATCTTCGAGCAGTTTGTGATATTCATTGATTTGAATTTTGATGTCCTTGTCTTAAATAATCTACCAACAGTAGTAGTTCCCTATGACGAATCTTTGTCTAACGACATCTTCGACGATGTATTTGAGAATCAACTCATCCCAAATGTCTTTTGCTTCCTTGTAGGAACAATACACATCGAACAAATCATTAGAAAGTACACTAAGTAAAGTGTGTCGGCATACCTTGTTCGCATAAGTCCACTCTTCAACTAGTTTTGAGTTTGAAGGAATAATGGAGTCCAACTTCTGAGATGAAAGAGCAGCAACAACTCCATACATGTCTAAAAGGGTGGACACATGTTCGTGCCAGCACCGGAAGTTCTGTCCAGAGAAAACCTCAATTTTTGACACGTCCGAAAGTCATTTTGCGAAGACCGTCTGGGTTCCGGAAACAATCGTTTGGCTCTCCAAAGGCATGTTGTTGATGTCAGCCATAAGTCCTTAAGATTGTTGTAGAAAACCTGACAAAACAGTATTTCCTGAGGCGTGTAGAGTCACTGTCCTTAAGGACTTATCCACGGTCTATTGCGCAAGTCCCCAAGATGCAACAAAAACTTATCAAAATTTCTGAGGATCTCAGAACTAGCATGAATCTCTAAAAAGTGTATAAAAATAATCCAAAATATTTTTTGGAAGAGGAATGGGAATAATCCTCTATTTATAGAACTAGTAAAAAATAAAATAAATAAAAGAAATTAAAACTAATGATTTTAAAGTTGGAGCATTAACATTTTTTATCATAAATATTTTTGAACGTTGCAATCATAAAATTTCTCAACGTTCGTTGTTTTGCAATAATTATAATATATTATAACAATGTCAACATTACTCAAGCGTGTCTATGTAAGTGTGACTCGATTAGCCAATTTTGACATTTTCACATCCAATGCTTTTTGTTACCCTTTTTGAAGTCGTCCATATCAGCCTTCATTCTTTTAATTTCACTTTTTTTTCTTTGATTGTTTTTAATATTCCTCTCTACTCAAAACATAGAAAATAAATACAACCAAATACAAAATTTAATTCTTTTTTGAAAAAATAAAAATAAATAAAAATTTATGGGACTTTAGTTTTTGACTTTAGTTTTTGACCATCTTCCCATAAACTAGTCATAAATTTCAAATGCTCGGTTCGGTTAGTAAGAATCTCTTTTCAAATTTTCTTTGTAACGATCTTTCCATAGACTAGTCATAAACTTCAAATCCTCTTCAATTCAGTGAATAAAAATCTTGTTTAAGAAAGTCAAATTTGAAATTTATTTTTCAAATTCAATGTGTTCTATGACTGAGCTGCTGGAATGTGATTCTAAATATATGGTGAAATAATTTTTAAATCTTGAAAACAATTAAAGTTGGTGCAAAGAAAAAAAAATTGAGGAAAAAAATAAAAGAAAAGTGTGAGAGAGTGAAAACCGTATAATATTTTTTTATTAAAAATGGACATAAACTATATGCTCTCTTTTTTTTAATTAAAGACAGAAAATATACATAGGTTTCTGTCTTTATTTATTTTTTAAAATTTTAATTTTGAATGATAATAATAATAATAAAAAAAACCGTTCGTGATCATGAATTCAAAATAAAAACCTGATTTTGATTTATAAGTATCCCATCTCATTCTTTAACTGTGTTTATATATAAATTTATTTGTTTAACATTTTGAGAGATGTCATGTCTCGTAATTATCCTATTCAGATTTTATTAAGAAACGCACCAAAACCCCACATTCTGATCACCATTAAATGCACCCACGCCGCACGCTCAGTGCCATTAAAACGCACTCACACACTCTGCATGCAGCAGCCAAGTGTCGTTTTTGGAACATTCGAAAATCATTAGTGGAATACAAGTGGCAGCAGGAGAATGGACGCTCGTTCTACGTGGGAAGGGAAAATGATTTTTCTGAAAAACCCTCTTCCCACTCTTCTGCATGCTTCTTCTTCTTCCCCAAAACTCTGACTTTCCAATTCTCTGCCTTCTCTCTAGAAAACCTCCATCTTCTCTCTACCGTAACTCACTTTCTTCTTCTCCGATCCAATTTCAGAGACCGTAGAAGAGATCCCGACGTCCCAAGCTTTCCATTAAATCGAACAAGTTCAAGTTTTGAATCTGGTAAGTTTCTTCCCTTAGTCGTTCGTTCTTAGGTTTCATGCAAAACCAAACCTGGTTACCTGCATTCGCTTTGTCTGAATCAAATTTTGATTCTGTAAATTGTTTTAGTTCACAAGAGTTGAGTGATCTGAGGATAAAAGTGGTAGTTGGGCGAATCCAGATTACACGTTAGGACGTTCGTTCACGAATCCAGGTAAGGGAAGCTTATTAAGTTTAATTCTTGTGTATGTGTTGTGCTGTATGACGTTATGTGAGCTTATGAAGTATGAAATCTGTATTATTGGATCTTGGGTATATGATTTTGATTATGAAATGTGCTATGATATGAGTAGTTAAATGTATGAAAGTTTATACTGAAAAATGAGTTTACTGTAAGTGAGATTTTGAATATGAAACTCTATGATAATGAACGTTCGTTATCGAACGGTCCTTGACCGTTCGGTATTCTTAGTAATTCCCTTGAAAAACAGAATTATTTCATTTGGAAAGAATACTTATTGAGGACGAACGCCCTCTTATATTAGTCTTACGTTTGAGCGTTCGGCCAAACGTATATGCCCTGAGTCTTATGTGAGAAATTGAGAAGCTTGAGAAATATAAATTTCTATACTTAGTCATTCTTAAATACCTCACTTTCCTATTTGTTATCTTATAAATTTCTATTTCTATAAATATTTCGCATCAGCGATGGGCCTCGACCCAAAGCGTTCGTTATGAGTGGCGCTCGGTCTTATACCGAACGTTCGTCCTTGCATTAATTATCAAACGGGTGTAAATAGCGTTCGTCCAAAAATTTAAATCAATATCCATTACCGCGTTCGATCATTGACTGGCGGTTAGTCTCTTTGATTAAATTGTACTCGGTATCAGTATCTAAACACCTTGCGGTGTCTTTATCCATTTGGATTCGATCTATAATCATTGTACTTAAATTATTCTAAGTATCATTTGAATTGTTCTAGAAGCAGTTCATTTAACTGATTCAAGTGGTCACAACATCCGTCCTTGGAAACGCGTTCGTTTCCTTCTGTTCAGAAACGAGGACTTCTCTGTATCGTGTTAACGTTCGTCCTCATTTTGAAGACGGCTGAACGTTCGTCCTCATTTTGAAGACGGCTGAACGTTCGTCATTTTATGAAAGTGGAACGAAAGAGTTAATTGACTTTAATATGGAAAACTGTAATGTGCGAACGGTATAAGAAATGAAATTATGATTGTGGATTTTGAACGAGCGTTCCAGGGAGGAACGACTCTAGGATGAACGTTGAAATTGTAAAGTATGAATGTGGAAAGCTTAGCTGGCGGTTCATCCTGATGTTCCGTGAGTGCTCGTTCTCAAGTAGAGAGGAGTATGTCATGTGTGGGAACGGCAGGAGGTCTTAGTCCATAACTGTAACTTGGACGGAACGGACTAACCTCGGGAAGTAGCTGATGTAACATTCCAGTTATTATATCACCGAGTGCACGAACGTCGTAGCTACACAAAATTCATACGGTCCGGACAGTCAGTCAGTCTAGTATCAGGAATTGATTGAGTTAAAGGATTGATTGAATTATATGTTGTGAAATATTTGATATGTTTGATGCGTTAAGAATTGCATGTTGTTACTTGAATTAAATTCAATAAGCTTACCCTTTCGTTTTCTTTGCGTTGTCGATCGTTCTTGTACGTCCGTCCTGTCTATGCAATGATCATCCGTGTGGATGTGAGCAGAGGGAGAGGCGTTGCTTGAGGAAACGCTGGAAGAAGAAAATTTGGAGGATGCCAACCTCGTGGAAGTTGAAGTGAAGGCCGAACCGTAGTGCGTTCGGTTATTTTGTTAGTATAGGACGTTAGCCTATTGTATTAGGACTTCCCTCTTTCCTTTTGTTTATTTTGTGTCGTTCGATATTTTGAGTTGTAAGTCGTTTGGTTACTTTACTCGGAGCGAACATTATTTACTGTATTTAACTTCTTGTAAGGCCGTTCGGCTAGAACCTCTGTTTTAGTAATTAAGACTGATTTGGTTATCATTAATTGTAATTAATTCTACTATATGGTGTTTACTGTATTTTTGGGATGTTACATTATTGGTATCAGAGCAATTTTGTTCTTTTAAGGACACTGTAGGTTATGAGTGCACTGTGTTTTTGCTGTGTGCTTAATGTGTGTTTAATGAGTAATTTTGAAACTCTTTGAGCATGACTAACGCTTGTTTTTCTCTGTTTCTAGAGAACAAATGGCACCTAGACTTCCTCCTCCTCCACAACCTAGTGAGCCGGATGCGTCCAACAACACTAGGTTGTTGCAAACGGTGATAGAGAGGTTACAACAGCAGAACAACACGTTGATGGAGCAGAACGCTACTCTAATGCAGCAGAACGAGAATGCCCTGCAGAGTTTGGAGGCCACTCGCGCCAACTCTGAGGCTACCCAGAGGCAGTTAATGGATATTCTTGCCGCTACCAGAGGCACGCCATGAGCGTCCTCTTCTACCGCTACACCATATGCTGAGTGGAGCTTGGAAAGCTTCCTCCAACATCACCCAGCCAAGTTCAGTGGGACGTGCCTTCTTGATGAAGCAGATCAATGGTTGCGTGATATGGATAGGATTTTTAATGCAAAGAGGTGCCCGGATGAAAATCGTTTGGCTTTCACAGAATATCTTCTGACTGGAGAAGCGCGCCACTGGTGGGCGAGCGTGAGGGCTATATTGACGGACGCTCACAGTCCTATTACTTGGGAGGTATTCAGAAGCAAATTCTATGAAGAGTATTTTCCAGACAGTGTCCGTTTCGCCAAGGAGGTGGAGTTCCTATAGTTGGTAGGTGGAGTTCCTACAGTTGGTACAAGGGGGGATGTTTGTTTCTGAGTATACGAACAAGTTCAAGCACTTGGTTCGTTTCAATACCATGGCGACCAGTGGGGAGTGGTAGTGTAGAAAGTTTGAAAATGGGCTGAGGAGTGATTTGAAGGTATTAATTTCCAGCTTATGTATTCGGTCATTTCCTGTAATGGTTGAGAGGGCCAAGGTGTTGGAGAAAAATGTAGCTGAGGCAGAACAACAGAAGAAGCAACAAGCAACCAGAGGACCAATTTTATCAAGGACGAACCTGAATCGGAATAGGACACCGTACACTCGTCCAGCTCAGTCTAGTGGTTCTCAAGCTTTGGTGGTTGCTGGACAATCAGGACAACAGGGGACGATCAGGTGTTTTCAGTGTGGAGGACCTCACTACAAGTCTTCATGCCCTCAGTTGGTTAGATGAAAATATTGCACTCGATGTAGGAGGAACGGCCATCTGGAGAGCGAGTGTAATATGGGTGGACGAGCGGTTATGAGACCACCAAACACTGGAAGGACCCAGCAAGGAAGAGGTGGTCGAGCCCAAGCTGTTGGGCGTGTGTATGCAATTACGGGAGCGGAAGCAGCAAGTTCAGGTACACTTATCATCAGTACATGCTTACTATATGGGTAGTCTTGCTGTGTGTTGTTTGATTCGGGGGCAACACATTCCTTCATCTCGAAGGCGTGCGTTGAAAAACTGGGGTTAGTTGAGAGCGAGATGCAGTTTGACTTGGTGGTGTCAACCCCAGCGGCTGGTGAGGTTAGGACGTCTACCGTTTGTATTAGATGTCCTATAGAGGTCGAGGGGCGTAGTTATAAGGTCAACTTAATATGCTTACCTCTAAAAGAGTTAGAGGTGATTTTAGGAATGGATTGGTTGACTACCAATCGCATTCTCATAGACTGTGGTGCTAAGGAATTAATTTTTCCTGAAGAAGATGAAGAGGAGCTGTCAGTAACGCTCGGTCAACTGAAGGAAGATATCATGGAGGGCGCCAGTTGCTTTTTCATTATGACGCACTCAGATGAAGACTCCAGTGGAGAACGATCGACCGGTAGTCAGATGAGTAGAGGACAATCGGTCGTGGACGAATTTCCTGATGTTTTTCCAGAAGAAGTGCCTGGACTGCCTCCCGCTCGGGAAGTTGAATTCACTATTGATTTGGTGACAACAGCAGCACCCATCTCGGTTCAACCATATAGAATGGCACCAGCTGAGTTGGCCGAACTCAAACAACAAATTGAAGATCTGATGGACAAGAGATTTATTAGACCAAGCGTCTCACCTTGGGGAGCGCCTGTATTGTTGGTAAAGAAGAAGGATGGCAGCTGTCGGCTCTGCATTGATTACAGGCAACTAAACAAGCTGACCATCAAGAATAAGTATCCACTGCCTCGGATTGATGACCTGCTGGATCAGTTGCAGGGTACAAGCGTATTTTCGAAGATTGACTTACGCTCGGGCTATCACCAAATTCGGGTGAAGGAAGGGGACATTCAGAAGACGGCCTTTCGGTCCCGTTATGGACACTATGAATATATGGTGATGCCCTTCGGAGTGACGAACGCCCCAGCAGTTTTTATGGATTATATGAATCGGATATTCAGGCCGTATCTAGATAAGTTTGTGGTGGTGTTCATTGACGACATCCTAGTATACTCCAAGAACCAAGAAGAACATGAAGAACATTTGAGGTTAGTGCTGGGCGTATTGAGAGAAAAGGAGTTGTACGCCAAGTTATCTAAGTGCGATTTTTGGATGGAAAGCGTACAGTTCTTGGGGCACATAGTCTCGGCAGAAGGTATATCTGTAGATCCAGCCAAAGTACGAGCGGTACTGGATTGGGAAAGTCCACGTTCGGTCACGGAAGTTAGGAGTTTTGTGGGGCTCGCGGGCTACTATAGGCGCTTTATCGAAGGGTTTTCTAAGATAGTAGCACCGTTAACACAACTGACCAGGAAAGACCACCCGTTCGCTTGGACCGATCGGTGTGAATCCAGCTTCCAAGCACTGAAGCAGAAGTTGACGAGCGCTCCAGTCTTGGTTATTCCTGACACGTCCAAACCCTTTGAAGTATTCTGCGATGCGTCTCACCAAGGGTTGGGCTGCGTTCTTATGCAAGAGAAGAAGGCTGTCGCGTACGCTTCCCGTCAGCTGAAGATTCATGAGAGAAACTATCCGACACACAACCTGGAGTTGGCAGCGGTCGTCTTTGCTCTGAAGATTTGGAGGCACCATCTGTATGGATCCACCTTCCAGGTCTTCAGCGATCACAAGAGTCTCAAGTACCTCTTTGATCAAAAGGAGTTGAACATGAGACAAAGGAGGTGGCTAGAGTTCTTGAAGGACTACGATTTCGAATTGCTGTATCATCCTGGCAAAGCAAACGTTGTGGCAGATGCGTTAAGCAGGAAGGTGGTGCATGTCTCGTCTATGATGGTACGCGAATTAAGCTTGGTAGAGAGTTTCAGAGACCTAAGGTTGTAGTTCAAGTTAGAACCGAACAACATCAAATGCTGTAACCTTAGGATATCCAGTAACGTATTTGACCGGATCAGAATAAAACAACTGGAAGATGAAGAATTGATGAAGATCAGAAGAGCGCTCGGCACGGATCAAGCAAAGGAATTCAACACGGGGACGGACGACCTATTACGCTATATGGGTAGGACGTGCGTTCCAAATGATGGAGATCTGAAGAGAATCATCCTGGAGGAAGAACGTCACAGCCGTCTTAGCATGCACCCCGGCATGACTAAGATGTATCAAGACCTCAGGAAGATGTTCTGGTGGCCAGGAATGAAGAACGATGTCGCTCGTTTCGTGGCGTCATGCTTAACTTGTCAGTGAGCGAAGGCTGAACACCAAAGGCTGGGCGGTTTGTTGCAGCAACTTGAGATTCCAGAGTGGAAATGGGACAGCATCTCAATGGACTTCGTGACCCACTTGCCCCGTACAGTCAAGAATCACGATTCCATTTGGGTGATAGTGGATCGACTGACGAAGAGTGCTCATTTCCTTGCGGTCAACCTGAAGATATCAATGCTAACTTGGCAAAGCTCTACATCAAGGAGATCGTTCGTCTACACGGAGTGCCGTCTAGTATCATCTCTGACCGAGACACGAGATTCACCTCTCGGTTTTGGCAATCCTTGCAAAGCGAACTGGGCAGCAAGCTTTAAATGAGTTCAGCGTATCATCCTCAGACGGACGGTCAATCTGAGAGGACCATCCAGACGCTCGAAGACTTACTGAGGACGTGCGTCCTAGATCACATGGGCGTCTGGGATGAAGTACTGCCGTTAGTAGAGTTCACCTACAACAACAGCTTCCAGTCGAGCATTGGAATGACTCCTTTCGAAGCTCTTTACGGACGTAAATGTCGCACGCCGTTTTGCTGGTTTCAGAAAGGAGAGAACATATTGACTGGACCCGAGCTCATTCAACAAACGACTGAAAAGGTGAAATTAATCCAAGAGAGGTTGAAGCCGTCAAGGAGCAGACAGAAGTCTTATACTGACAAGAGAAGAAGGCCGTTAGAGTTCAAAACCGGAGATCACGTTTTTTTGAGGCTGAATCCGACCACGGGAGTCGGCAGAGCTATGCGACCAAAGAAGTTATCTCCGAAGTTCGTCGGACCCTATCAAATACTAAGGAAGATTGGCCCAGTAGCGTACGAGCTAGCCTTGCCCCCTCAATTGTCCAACATTCATCCCGTCTTCCACGTTTCCCAACTCCGGAAATACATAGCAGATCCCTCGCACATATTGGAGCTCGAGGACGTTCGTCTTCGTCAAGACCGAACGCTCGAGATGAAACCAGTTCGTGTTGAAGACGTCCGCACTAAGTATTACAAGGGAAAAGTCGTTCGGTTAGTAAAGGTGGTGTGGGACGAGAAGACGGACTACTCTACATGGGAAGTAGAGGACGCCATGAAAGACTTGTACCCTCACCTATTTCCTGGTAAGTCTTAATTTTCAAGGACGAAAATTTTTGTAGTTAGGGAGAATGTCATGTCTCGAAATTATGCACCCAAACCCCACCTGTTAAATCGCATTTAATGCGCCCGAAAACCCTGTTCAGATTTTATTAAGAAACGCACCAAAACCCCACATTCTGATCACCATTAAATGCACCCACGCCGCACAGTCAGTGCCATTAAAACACACTCACAGAATCTGCATGCAGCTGCCAAGTGTCGTTTTTGGAACATTCGAAAATCGTTAGTGGAATACAAGTGGCAGCAGGAGAATGGACGCTCGTTCTACATGGGAAGGGAAAATGATTTTTCTGAAAAACCCTCTTCCCACTCTTCTGCATGCTTCTTCTTCTTCCCCAAAACTCCGACTTTCCAATTCTCTGCCTTCTCTCTAGAAAACCTCCATCTTCTCTCTACCGTAACTCACTTTCTTCTTCTCCGATCCAATTTCAGAGACCGTAGAAGAGATCCCGACGTCCCAAGCTTTCCATTAAACCGAACAAGTTCAAGTTTTGAATCTGGTAAGTTTCTTCCCTTAGTCGTTCGTTCTTAGGTTTCATGCAAAACCAAACCTGGTTACCTGCATTCGCTTTGTCTGAATCAAATTTTGATTCTGTAAATTGTTTTAGTTCACAAGAGTTGAGTGATCTGAGGATAAAAGTGGTAGTTGGGCGAATCCAGATTACACGTTAGGACGTTCGTTCACGAATCCAGGTAAGGGAAGCTTATTAAGTTTAATTCTTGTGTATGTGCTGTGCTATATGACGTTATGTGAGCTTATGAAGTATGAAATCTGTATTATTGGATCTTGGGTATATGATTTTGATTATGAAATGTGCTATGATATGAGTAGTTAAATGTATGAAAGTTTATACTGAAAAATGAGTTTACTGTAAGTGAGATTTTGAATATGAAATTCTATGATAATGAACGTTCGTTATCGAACGGTCCTTGACCGTTTGGTATTCTTAGTAATTCCCTTGAAAAACAGAATTATTTCATTTGGAAAGAATACTTATTGAGGACGAACACCCTCTTATATTAGTCTTACGTTTGAGCGTTCGGCCAAACGTAGATGCCTTGAGTCTTATGTGAGAAATTGAGAAGCTTGAGAAATATAAATTTCTATACTTAGTCATTCTTAAATACCTCACTTTCCTATTTGTTATCTTATAAATTTCTATTTCTATAAATATTTCGCATCAGCGATGGGCCTCGACCCAAAGCGTTCGTTATGAGTGGCGCTCGGTCTTATACCGAACGCTCGTCCTTGCATTAATTATCAAACGGGTGTAAATAGCGTTCGTCCAAAAATTTAAATCAATATCCATTACCGCGTTCGGTCATTGACTGGTGGTTAGTCTCTTTGATTAAATCGTACTTGGTATCAGTATCTAAACACCTTGCGGTGTCTTTATCCATTTGGATTCGATCTATAATTATTGTACTTAAATTATTCTAAGTATCATTTGAATTGTTCTAGAATCAGTTCATTTAACTGATTCAAGTGGTCACAACATCCGTCCTTGGAAACGCGTTCGTTTCCTTCTGTTCAGAAACGAGGACTTCTCTGTATCGTGTTAACGTTCGTCCTCATTTTGAAGAGGGCTGAACGTTCGTCATTTTATGAAAGTGGAACGAAAGAGTTAATTGACTTTAATATGGAAAACTGTAATGTGCGAACGGTATAAGAAATGAAATTATGATTGTGGATTTTGAACGAGCGTTCCAGGGAGGAACGACTCTAGGATGAACGTTGAAATTGTAAAGTATGAATGTGGAAAGCTTAGCTGGCGGTTCATCCTGATGTTCCGTGAGTGCTCGTTCTCAAGTAGAGAGGAGTATGTCATGTGTGGGAACGGCAGGAGGTCTTAGTCCATAACTGTAACTTGGACGGAACGGACTAACCTCGGGAAGTAGCTGATGTAACATTCCAGTTATTATATCACCGAGTGCACGAACGTCGTAGCTACACAAAATTCATACGGTCCGGACAGTCAGTCAGTCTAGTATCAGGAATTGATTGAGTTAAAGGATTGATTGAATTATATGTTGTGAAATATTTGATATGTTTGATGCGTTAAGAATTGCATGTTGTTACTTGAATTAAATTCAATAAGCTTACCCTTTCGTTTTCTTTGCGTTGTCGATCGTTCTTGTACGTCCGTCCTGTCTATGCAATGATCATCCGTGTGGATGTGAGCAGAGGGAGAGACGTTGCTTGAGGAAACGCTGGAAGAAGAAAATTTGGAGGATGCCAACCTCGTGGAAGTTGAAGTGAAGGCCGAACCGTAGTGCGTTCGGTTATTTTGTTAGTATAGGACGTTAGCCTATTGTATTAGGACTTCCCTCTTTCCTTTTGTTTATTTTGTGCCGTTCGGTATTTTGAGTTGTAAGTCGTTCGGTTACTTTACTCAGAGCGAACGTTATTTTCTGTATTTAACTTCTTGTAAGGTCGTTCGGCCAGAACCTCTGTTTTAGTAATTAAGACTGATTTGGTTATCATTAATTGTAATTAATTCTACTATATGGTGTTTACTGTATTTTTGGGATGTTACAAGAGAAAAATGTGTTATTTTAAAATTTTGAAAAATAAATTTTATGATAGTTTTTTGTATTATAATTTTTAATTTATATTAATATTTTATATAATATTAAATCAAAGATGGGTAAAGATTAATAAAATGGATAATTAATATTAATAGAATAATATTAATAGAATAATACACAAATATTTTATTAAAAAAAGGCTAAACTTTAATTAAATTTAGTTAATTTCTCTTAAAACTTTCTTATTTTTGTAGAAACTATTTCTTTCAATATTTTTGTGTCTTTTTTCTATGAAATCTAATTTCGCAACTTTCTTATCTTTCTATAAACTATTTCTTTCAATCTTTTTGTCTTTTCTTTAATAAATCTAACTCATCATTAATGTGTTTTTCGATCAAAAGTCATCCCAGAAATATGAAGAAACATTAAAGTGAAGAAGAGTGTGAATTGTTTCACCTAATAATTATTTTTTGCACTCATACAATTTCAATTTTGTAGCCAAACTGAGTTTCAATTTCTACAAAAAGAAAACTTGAAATGATTCTTTATTGAAAAATCCAAGTACAAGAAATTTTCTATTAAAGTGGCAAAATAAAAATATCCTAATATGAAACACATAAGCAACATCAAGTACATATAAATCATGCTCTTACATACTCTTTGAGATTGTGAAAAAAATATAAAACTAAAAATGCGTATCTATTTACGTGTCACTTGGTTAACCTTTTAAGTGTCCATATATGTGTTTTAAGAACAAAGTCTTTCTCCATCCCTTTAATTTCTTTTATGTCTGTTTTCCTACCTTATATTTCCCTCTTTGTTCTTTCATCTGAAAACACACAAAATAAATACAACCAAATAAAACAATTTAATTCTTTTTTTAAAATAAAAATAACTAAAATATTACTAGATTTTAGTGTCTGTAAGATTCGAGAAAATAAGATTTTAAAAATAAAGTAGTTTTGAAACTTTGAATTTTTGTTTAGAAATTAGTGTTTTTGAGTGTATTTTTTTTGTTAGACCATAATTATTATGTTATTTTTTTATTTTTATATTTTTGTCTAGGGGGGCAAAAGAGTCTTTTACCTTTATTTAATTGGTGTAAATTAATTTATGGGTGGTTTGGTGTTTAGAAACCCTAGAAACTCTAAATCAAAGAAAGAAAACAGAGGAAAAGAGGAGATTGACATTTTGGAAGAAGAAGAGAGAGATGGGAAACTCTTAGTGTAAAGGGAGATTGGTGGTGTTTTAGGATTGTAGATAAAACTTTATGATTGACCAAGGTATGAGGAAACTTACCTTTGTTTGTTTATGGTTGTATGTTATATGTGTTCTTGATTATCTTGATTGGTAATCCTTGTTTTTATACATGTGTATATGATTATGAATATCTATGGTTATTGTTGGGTAAAAGTTTTGGTATGAATGAGCATTGGGTTTATGTAATATTTGTGATGAGTTTTCCCTATGAATGTATTATGTATGTTTTGTTGGGTTATCCCAACAAAGGGTTTGATGCTAAAAGAGAACAAAATTATGATGCTTAAGGGTTTCCATGCAAATATATGTTGTAAGTGTTGGGTTATATGGCTCCCTTTTTATGTGGAGAATAGGCCAAATAATGTTGACCATTATGTCTCACTTTCTTTTAGTAGAGATGAGTTAGGCCTAATTAGAGTAATTTGAAGTGAGTTCTAGAGGTATGGTTCTTCATTCTGACCGTTCAGATCGTCAATTAGTGGGAGAAAACAATCGCACATCAACAACTCTATTTTGGAGAATTTTCATCTTTTAGGTTCTGATGTGTAAGCATTATGCTTAATTAGTTTAGCGGATTGAAAACCCTCTTTGGTGTTTTTATCAGAGACTCTTTTGTAGCCTACTATTGGGGGTATAACATGTCAATGATTGGATCTAGATGATTCAAGTGTTGTGTTATATATGTTTGAGTATGTTTACGTGGGTATGTGATGCTTGAATGTATGTATGATGTGTTAACTATGTTTCCACGTGACCTAGGGTTGATGTTTGTATGTTTGAATGCTTGAATCATGTGTAGGATGTGTTTCGATTCAACAATAATCTATTATCATTAGTAATAATCGATTATCTATGCATTGGTTTTGAGTGTGGTTTCAGGAATAATCGATTATCTGGAGCGATAATCGATTATCCCTTCTTGTTGTACCTCGTAAATCTTGGTTTTATTTGAGGATATGTGTTTCCTTTTGCCTTGTGTGCATTAAAAGGAGATGATTTATAGGGGAGGCTACATATGTCTTGTAGGGGAGGCTACAAGTGGGTTGTAGGAGCAATTATAGTCAATGAGGTAGGGTACATAAGTGAGATGGACTCTTTCCACTTTGATATTATGGTACGGTGATGCTCATGGTGTTGTTCATGATTGAGATAGCCATGATGGTGGTGTATCTATGATGATGATCATGGTACTTGAGATGCTCTAGGTTATGTTATGTTGATAGTGGTATTACTATAATAGTTATAGTAAGTAGTTAGCATGTGTGTTAATGAGTGGATAGACTAAGGGTCTATGTGTGAGATGTCAGTGATGATATAAAGGGTTAGAGATCAAGGATTGATAAAGTTCAAGGATCAAAGATGGGGATCGAGTAATTCAATATGATTGAATTGTTTATGTTGGAGGATTAAGAATCTTATTGTTATTACTACTATTTGTGGGATGTTTGATTATTGTTGATATAATCAGAAGATATGTATCTTGTTATGTGTTTGATTATGATTGGTATAATCAAAATATATGTATTTTGTTGTGTGTTTGTTTATGGTTGATATAATCAGTATGTATGTATCTTATTATTATGATTGTTTTATCGGTAGCTTACCCCATACATGTTTGTGTTTGTGTGTTTGTGAATGAAATTATCGACGATGATCGTATAATATGTCATACGTGAGTAGATAATGTTACAAATGTTCTAAAGACGTGATTGACTCGAGAGAGGATGAGAAATAACCTTGGGATTCATTAAAGCTATTTTGTTTTACAAGTTAAGACAATATAATTGGAGTACTTCCTTTATTATTTTATTACTCGAAATAATGTAATTGGATAAGGTTTTCTTTAAGTATGTTTCTGCGCTATGATAAATTTTGAATTTTACCGATTTTAATAACTCGTGACATCTTAGAAATGGGGTGTTACATTGATTGTCTTCTCACATAGATGTCATAAACTTCAAATGCTCTAATAGGAGCACTTCAATTTTATCAGTAAGCATCTTGTTCAATAGAGTGAAACTCGAAATTTCTCGTTTAAGTTTCATGTGTTCTCCTATTATGGGGTGGTTGAACTGTTGTAGCATGGTTTAAAAATTAATATTTTTTCAAAGAATTTTTAGATCTTAAACAACAATTAAAGTTCTGGCGTGAGAGTGAAAAACAATCCACTTTTTGTCGCCCCACCTTCTTTTGAAGGGCTCATCTTTAAGTCAAAGAGCATTTTCCATGGCGCTCTTCTTCTGTAAAAAGAAATTGGAGAGAAAGTTAAAGAAAAGATAAAAAACACTTTACATGGTGTCCAAGAGTGAGAAAACTCACAAGTGAGGTTGCACTTATTTGGCGCTGCCTAAGAAACGCCCGCAGTCGAGCGAGTGGTGGCGCTACTAAAACTACACTCCATATGTTGGTGTATAGGAGAGAGTTTTTATGTGTTGAGTTGCTTTTAGGGCACCCGTTGCTATAGAAAGAGATTTTTGAAAAATATTTTCATAAAAATTTATAAGAATGAAAAGAGAAAAAATGAAATCGGTTATTTCATTAGTTAAAATTAGTTTATTCGTAAGTTAATTTGTAGAAGTTGTTTTTTTGTTAATTTTTCTAAAATATGATATTTAGCTTACAAAGGAGTTGATTTCATTTTCTTTTTCTAAAATTTTTTGTAAAGAAAATTGTTCTAAACAAGTACTAATATTATCCATGTTAAACTGGAATTAGCATAGCTATGTAGAATCACATCACTGTGTAGAATCAAAACACTATAAGAAAGAGAAGAGAGAAGAATGAGAGAACTAACAAGTTTGAAACGCAAGACCACAAATATGGTACTAAAGTCCTTTAATGAGGCACCAAAGTTACTAGATTGCAATGTAACGAGACACCCGAGTTATTAGATTGTAACATAAACACAATTCAATGAATTTGGCACTTAAACTATTTAGATAACAACTTGCATCTAAAAGACCTTCATACGAGGTAAGACATCAACTCACTAAAGGAGATACCTAGTTAAAATAGATATCTCAAAGCATTAGACCAAAAATAAGCATGACATTCTAGTGCTCGAGCATCAATTCGACATGTATCCGAGTACGAAGTACAAAATAAGCCCAACATTATAGTACCCGAGCACAAAGGCAAATTTGGCATGTACCCGAGCACAAAAGTAAAATGACATACTAGTACGAAGTTCAAAGGAATTTAGCAATCCATTAGCTTTGTACAAAAATGCATTGGAATCCTAGTTCTAAAACACAACAAGTGATCCAACGACCAAAAATTGGAGCAACTCGACATTTCAATATATGAGCAATTTGACCCGAGTACAAAAATAAAACAAAAGCCCAATATAACAATATGTAGCACGAGAGTAACTTGGAAGTCCAGTACCTAAATACAAAGGTAACTCTACAAGACAAGACTCGAGTACATTAGTTAACTAAGAAAGCTAGATTAAAATTAATGCATGATACAAAAGAGGATACCTCAATAGGAAAGGACAATAGAAGAATGTTAAAAAATAGGGAAGCTCAAGTAGTAGAGGAGTAGCTCAACATATCGACAATAGAAGAGAAACTCAACAAGCCCAAGCAGCACAAGAAAAAGCCTAACAAACTCGGAGAAAGATTTTCAAGGCGGCCTATTTCTGTACCGTCAACATAGGTCACTAGCCAGCCAGCCTTCCAGGTGACACTGCTCAACCTGGGAAACCAACATCAGCCTCAAGGCTAACAAACCTTTTTAAGATGAATCACCTTCCCTTGAAGAGCCCCGACTCTCGACTCGGCCAGCTCAACCTTTACTGTCAAGGTTGTCCTTATATCCAATACCAAATAGAGCACTCATAAAATAAATTAATCTAACCAACAACTTATAATATTATAAACAACTTCAAAACGTATTTTAAATGATAGCTATTAGTTTAAACAAGGTTCAACCCACTTTATACTTATGACCACGTCAAATATGCTCATTTTGTAGTAACCCATACTCCTTAATTAGTTTAAATAGATTAATTAACACAACAACTAGTGTTTCTCGTCAAAACACAAGCCCTACAAATCAAATAAGATCATGCTCAGTTTAACCCAATTTATTCACCAAATAGTTTCACATATGACCACTCACCAACCAGTTTTTGTGTGCCATTCAATCTAGTCTATTGATTAATTTATTTGAGAAATACAAAGCTTTATCATACTAGTAATCGACATAATAGAACCTAATATAAATATCCAATAACCACAAAGTCTTGTTTACTCAAATGAGACACAGAGACCCATAAGCATCTGATTTATCTCAGATAACAACTTGATTACTCTAAATTGATATAGGTTAAAACCCTCGGATGATCCTCATGTTTGTATTGAAATCTCAATTTGGTCGTTAAGTTTTAAGTTGTCTTAACTAAGTCCTAATTTTGTAAAATGTGTAATAAGTAGGCCCTTTGTGTTAAGTGGACAAAAACGATGTTAAAATGTGCTAATGTGACATAACTGATGTGGCTGAGTTTATTACGTGGAATTAATTTAATACTTAATGTAATTCGTTTATTTGTATTTAATTTATTTCATTGAATTATTTTTTATTGTTTCTAATCATTTAGGGATTTGGCACACATTTCAAATTAGAGATTTTCATCAGCGATTTAAAGAGGAAGAGAACAAAAGACGAAGACATTTAATTTTTTACATCAACGATTTGAAGATGAAGAGAACGAAAGATGAACAAAAGACAAACATTGTGTTTTGAAATACCTATGGTACGAAAGTTCACAACAGTGGAGGTCAATTTCATTTCTTTGGTGCTTAGGTGTTTCGTTTACGTTTTAGGGATGAGAAATGGGTTTTATGAGTAGAAGTTGTGGTCACCCGAATTACTATATTGTAACCTAAGATCACGAACGTGGTACTCAAGCTCTTGAAAGAGGTATCCAAGTTACTAGATTTTAACATGAACAAAAGACCACATATGTGGTACTAAAGCCCTCGAATAAGGCACTCGAGTTACTAGATTATAACGTAAGACCACGAACGTGATACTAAATCCCTCGAACGAAAAACCCTAGTTACTATATTGTAGCGTAAGACCACGAACATGGTACTAAAGATCTTAAACGAGATACTGGAGAGTTACTAGATTGTAACATGAACAAAAGACCACATATGTGGTATTAAAGCCCTCGATTGAGGCGACCAATTTACTAGTTGTAACATGAAAAAAAGACCACAAAGGTGGTTCTAAGGCCCTTGAATAAGGTACTTGAGCTATTAGATTGTATCGTAAGACCACGAATGTGGTATTAAAGCCCTCGAATGAGGCACTTGAGCTAGTAGATTGTAACATAAGACCACGAACGTGGTTCTAAATCCCTCAAAGGAGACACCCGAGTTACTAGATTATAATGTGGCACTCAAACTATTTAGACAACAACTTTCATCTAAATGACCTTCATACAAGGTAAGACAACAACAAAATGAAGGATTACTAACTAAAATAGATTGCTCAAAGCAATAGACAGAACATATAATAAGTAGGATGTTTAATGCTCGAGCATCACTTTAACATGTATCCGAGTACAAGAAGAGAAAATAAGGCCAACATTATAGTGAAGTACCTAAAAAACACTAGAAGGAGGGGAGGGGGGGTTGAATAGTGTTTAAGGAAAACATTTTTCGTAACCTTTTTGATATAGCATGCTATCGAGCGTGTGGAGTATTCTTTTGAAAGCTTAGACGTTCGACTTGAAATATATTGATATACGTTGATAAGATTGTTGTGTTATTCAGAATGTTTCTACTGCAATGTTTTCTAAGAACTTCCTTAAAAAGAAAGGATCGTTTAGCAGGTTTTTCAAGAGGATCGTTTAGTAAAGAGAACAAAAAATAACACAAGAGATTTTATACTGGTTCCTCCAACTAAGCTACATCCAGTCTTCTCCGTAGAGGGTTCCACTATAATCTTCACACGATTACAAATGAGTATTAGCATCACTCTTGGTACTTAGTACCCTGCCGAGATTTTCTTTAAGTATTTGAACCAATCCTGGTACTCAATTCGCCGCCATGATAAGTATTTTAATTCTCTTCAGAATTGTAATCAACGATTGTTTACAAGTAGTTCAGACTCAATCTCTCTACGATAGGATTTGATTATAATATACAATGCAGTCTAAACACTCGGAAGTGTTTCTCTTTTCTCTCTTACCGTAGTAAGAAATTTGACGCTTAAGCTCAAGAGTATCTCTTTCTCTTTTTCTCTTATCTTCTCTTTTCTTCAGCTCAAATGTATTATTTTCTTTGAGCTTTTTTCTCTTGTTTTTTTCCCTTATTAGGATCAATATGTCGTTGTAAGATTTTCTTTGTGTCTATCCTCTTGATTTTTTTCTTGAGAGATCTTTTAATCCGTTAGGTAGCATTTTACAAATAATTGTTCTTTAAATTGAAGATACTAAGCATATATAAGTACTTCATCATAGCATGAGGTATTTGTTAAGCTAATAGTATCATCTAGTCAAGTAAAAACTTATTTAACTTTTGTCTCTGTTTAGACAGATAACATTTAACTTGCTTATACTTTCTTATATGTTTTAATAATTAAGTCTTTTAATAGTTTTGTCGAAGACATTTTCTGGACCTATTTATGTTTTTGAGAGAAGGAAAATACCTAATATAGGTATTTTAAGCATTGAGCATTTAACTCAATCTCTCCTGGACAAGACATCGTTTAGTCATGCGCCTGAGTGTTGTAGTCTATATGTTTTTCTATTTCCTAGGACCTAAGTGTTTTCCGATGATTTTTATGTTTAGAGTTGAGGTTCTAATTTTTGTCTGTTTGGGGTTTAATATTTGTTTAGAACAACAAAGTCGTTTTTGAATTTTTTACTGTTGAGGCAGCATTTACCAGTTAAGCTTGTCTTTAAGATGTCAAGCATTGAATGAGAACTTCATCGTTTGACAAAGTAAAGGGTTTAGCTTATGGTAACGTCTAGTCTTCTGTAAATGTTTTTTTTTTGGATATTTCCTTTTTAGAGCAAGAGCATTTACCAAAAACATTGTCTCGATATTTCAACATCCTTATCTTTATGAGAGTTTAACTATTTACCATTTGGTATAGTATTGCTTATGTGTTTAGCATAACTCTCATAGACGCTTTGACTTGTGAGTCATGTACCATTGCATCAGGATGTTTTAACTTAGTTGTTTTATATTTCATGTACCTCTAAGTGTTTTCCTAAGGCTTTCCTATGTTGCTCAATGACTAGGGATTTTGAGCCTAACAATTATGTTTCAGCCTATCCTATTGTTCTAGTTATAGAATTTTCATATTCTTATGTATCAGAACATTTAGACGTGTAAGTCTTCTAGACGAGTTTTTCTTAACCATCTCCCCCTTTTTGATGTTTAACAAATATATATCTAAACAATATGATTTTTCTTAATTCAATATATAGTTGCAGTTTTGTGCATTTATAGTTCTTAGTTGTTTAGTGCTTTTCAAGTTTTATATTTTTTACTATTTTATCTTATGTATACGGGTTAATGGTCATAGTTGAAATATATAGGAACAAACTAATTAGAGCATGGTAAACAATCAGAGTACAAAACACACAAACATATTACATGAATGTAAACTCCTAAGATGAATTTTTGAGAACGTGGAGACTACCCCTGATTTTGTATCTTCTATTCTATCCTATCGTCTAGCGTAATCCTCCTACGTCGTTTACCATTTTAGTCTAGAGATGAGATTCTAAGTTAGCTTTTAGGGAAAGAAGTATGATACTAAAACAATATCAAAGATAACATTATGAGACTAGCATCTAAGATTATCCCTCCCTTATTTGATAAGCTTGTCTTTAAGATATCAAGCAATGAATGAGAACTTCATCGTTTGACGAAGTAAAGGGTTTAACTTATGGTAACGTCTAGTCTTTTGTAAACGTTTTTTTTGGATATTGCATTTTTAGAGCAAGAGCATTTACCAAAAACATTGTCTCAATATTTCAACATCCTTATCTTTATGAAAGTTTAACTATTTACCATTTGGTATAGTATTGCTTATGCGTTTAGCATAACTTTCATAGACATTTTGACTTGTGTGTCATGTAGCATTGCATCAAGATGTTTTAACTTAGTTGTTTTATGTTTGATGTACCTCTAAGTGTTTTCCTAAGGCTTTCCTATGTTGCTCGACGATTAGGGATTTTGAGCCTAACAAATATGTTTCAACCTATGCTATTGTTCTAGTTATAGCATTTTCATATTCTTATGTATCAGAGCATTTAGATGTGTAAGTCTTCTAGACGATTTTTTCTTAAAATCTCCCCTTTTTTGATTTTTAACAAATATACATCTAAACGATATGATTTTTCTTAGTTGCAGTTTTGTGCATTTAATTCAATATACATAAACATATTACATGAATGTAAACTCCTAAGATGAATTTTTGAGAACGTGGAGACTACCCCTGATTTTGTATCTTCTATTTTATCCTATCGTCTGGCGCAATCCTCCTGCGTTGTTTACCATTTTAGTTTAGAGATGGGATTCTAAGTTAGCTTTTAGGGCAAGAAGTATGATACTAAAACAATAGCAAAGATAACATTATGAGACTACCATATAAGATTATCTCTCCCTTATTTGATAAACAATAAAAAAGGGTATTCCAAAGTGGAGGTTAACCAGATAGGTACTCTAACCAATGTGTCTTAGAGTGTTTGAAAGTGTACATAATCAAAAATCAATTGCAATTGTCATATAATGCATGTTAGCATGATGCTAGAGCTATATCCATGTCTATATGAACTAATTGTCGATACAGATATCAATTACTACAAGTATAAGCATTGATGTATGTAATAAATCACACAATCATAACTACATTTGCATGGCGTGTTTTAAACTGTGGGAAATTAATATTTATGACTCAGGACTAGAGGGTTTGGGATCATTTGAGGAGGGCTTGGTAGCAATGATGTTGGAATAAGAGTATTAGAGGCAATTTTCAGATTCATGAAGAGTTAAAATTATTCATGAAGAGTGTTAAGATTGTTGATAGGGGGAGCACATGTGTTGCTTAACCCAATCTCAGAAATATTTTGTGTTTTTTATGATGACAACACATAATTAATAACACATGTATATCTATGTTACATGTTATATGTTTATATATTATATGTTGTTCTTTACTGTGTTAAATTTGTATAAGCATATATGAGAACATGATTGTATTGTTCATTGCATATCACTGTGTTAAATAAGCATATATGAGAACATGATTGTATTGTTCATTGCATATTTGTGTTAAATATGTGATTTTAAATGTGTATGCATGACATATGTTTTTGGAAAAGGAAAAACACAAGCACTTTAGTTGAACTTTAAATATGTGGCAAAACAACAGTTTTAAGTTGATTACATTGTGGGGTGAATCGATTAAAACTTGTGTGTTTGCACAAAATCTTTTCAAGTGTGCTGTGAGATTTTTCAAGAAGAAAAGTTTTCAGAAATGTTTTAAGTATTGTTGCTTAATTGATTGCATGTGATTTGTATTCAACTAAGTTGGTTGATGTTTTGAAAAACGATTAAATGCTTCTCACAACATAACGGTCATATTTTTAATTGTGTTGACCAAACATTAAATGATAGTCGATTGCATTAATTGTACATTTGATTAATTGATGTGATTGTTGCTAAACTATTATAACTGAATGGTGTATTCGATTACGTTAGTAGCAAAGTCGATTAAAATGCGTTTGATATGTGTCTAACTATAAATTGACGTTGTTTTGAATTCTGTAAGAACTTTTGTGATTCTAACACTTTCATATTTTTTACCGAAAGTTGTGTGATCTTACAGAGAAGGGAAAAGCTCCAAGAATCAAGATTGACCATGGTTATCAAGGATTCTTAGATTTATTGAGGATCAAGACTAGCTGTGTTTGAAACGTCTGATCAATCTGCACATTTGGGTGTTTGCTGTGTGACCAGATTTACAATCTTTTGAAGAATGGTTTGGTTTCCCTATTGTAATTACAGGAAGAAGAACAGTGGTGTTCTTTACTTTGAGGGTTTCTGAAAGGGTTAGACAGCAGAATAGGGTGTTCTTGCTGTTGGTCTTGTTGTTTACTGCCTATATTAGATTAGAGGGTTAGAGAGGTGTTTTATATTTTTGACGTGAGGTCTCTATAAAAACCTTGTCGTAAAAACCTTGATCTTTATAGTGCATTTGTTTCGTGTGGTTGGAAGGACACTAGATGTAGGCTTGGTCGAACCAGTATAAAAACACGGCGTTTGAATTTTCTGATCCCTACTCTCTTTTATTGATTCGATTAAGTTCTTTGCATATTCGATTAAGTTTTCGCTGCATTGCAAATCATTTACCTAGTGATTCAAAAAAAGTGTAAAGGCATCACTATGAAAAAGATTTTAAAAGCTTTTGTTTTTACACTTCACCAATTCACCCCCTCTTGGTGTGAGAAATTGAGCCATTCTATTTCAACAATTGGTACCAGAGCTGGTTTTCGTAAAATATTTGAAAAACTAATCGATTACTATTTTCGTTTAATCGATTGACCTTGGAAAATGGCTTCTATTTCTCAAACAATAAAGACAAGTAAATTTGTGTTTGAACTTGTGCATGTTACTTGTAATGCTAAGTCAAATTCCATTACTAATGGCTTTTATAAGTCTCTTGAAAACAAGTATGTTACGAAACAAGAAAAATGGTGAAGATGGAATACAGGGCTGAAAGAATAAATCTGCAGGCTGAAAAGTTTATAAGATTTCTAAGTAAGAGGAAAATTCACAAGCATCGAAATCATAGTAAAGAGAATGTGTCAGGAAGTAATCTCATTATGATGGCAAAATCTGAAAAGGCAAAAGCGTGTTTGAAACAAGGAGCAAAAGGTTCCATGTGGTATCTAGACAGCGGATGCTCATGGCACATGACAGGAGATCCAACAAAATTTACAAGTATCTCTTACAAGACTACTAGACACGTCACTTACGGTGATAACAACAAAGGAAAAATCATCGATATTGGTAAAATTGAAACTCCCTCTACATATGAAATTGACAATGTGTTGCTTGTTGAAGGATTGAAATATAAGTTGCTCAACATTAGTCAATTGTGTGATAAAGGGATGGAAATAACTTTTGAACCAAAATATTGTTTAATTAACAATGGGTCAACTGACGAGTTGTTATTAATCAAAAAAAGATATAACAACATTTACATAATCGACTTTAGAAAAAATTCATTCAAATCTATTATTTGTCTTATGTCTAAAGAAGATGATGCATGGTTATGGCACAAAAGACTAGCTCATATCAATATGGGTCAATTGAATAAGCTAGTGTCTAAAGATCTTGTCATTGGTCTTCCTAATATATGCTATGTTTCTGAAAGAATGTGTGATGCATGTCAAAAAGGAAAACAAAAAGACAATTTCTTAAAAATAAAAGAGAAATGTCAACCACCAGACCTCTACAACTATTACACATGGACTTATTTGGTCCCTCAAGGGTTAGGAATCTTGAAGGTAACTTGTATGGCTTAGTTATTGTTGATGACTATTCTCGGTTTACTTGGACTTTCTTTATTCCTGCCAAGAGTGAAACTTTCAAGGTGTTCAAGAAATTTGCTACAGCTATTCAAAATGAAAAAAAGCTCAGAATAAAGTTCATAAGAAGTGATCATGGAAAAGAATTTCAGAATGAAACGTTTGATGAATATTGTGCGGAGATGGGAATCAGTCACAACTTTTCTGCTCCAAGGATACCTCAGCAGAATGGAGTTGTAGAAAGGAAAAATAGAGCACTAGAAGAACTTGCAAGAACCATGCTAAATGAGAGGGACTTGCCAAAGTACTTCTGGACAGATCCAGTGAGCATAGCCTGTTATGTACTGAACAAAACAAGGATAAGATCAATGCTGAAAGTGACTCCCTATGAATTGTTCAAGGAAAGAAAGCCTAAAATCTCAACTCTGCCGATCTATGGATGCAAATGTTTTGTTCTAAACAATGGTAAGGAAAGCCTTTGTAAGTTTGATTCCAAAGACGATGAGGTTGTCTTTATTGGCTATTCTCTTACAAGTAAAACTTATCATGTTCATAACAAAAGAAAAATGTGTATTGAAGAATCCGTTCATGTAGCCTTTGATGAGTATATTGATGTTACCACTAATCCTGTTCATTCTAGAAAGTCAATAGATGCAGATGATTCTACTGTAGAGGAAAAAGGAAATGAAGAAAATTCAGAAGAGGAAAATTTTGAGAATGTAATCGATCCCCTAGAGCTGAATCGATTAAGGACTGGAAAATACCAAGAAGTATCTCGATAAGCAACATCATTGGTGATATCACGAGAGGAGTTTCCATCAGGCGTCAACTTAATCAATTCTGCATGAATGTAGCGTATGTTTCTAAGATTGAACCCAAAGGTATTGAAGTTTCACTTGCTGATGAAATCAGTTTAAAAGGAACAAGGTATGGGAGCTGGTTCCAAGAAGTGAAAACCTTCAGGTTATAAGCACTAAGTTGGTCAGGCAAGGTTGGTTGCTAAAGATTACATCCAAGAAGAGGGAATCGACTATGATGAGACATATGCATCAGTGGCCAGACTAAAAGCAATAAGAATTTTGCTTGCTATTGTCTTTGTAATGGAGTTTAAGTTGTATCAAATGGATGTCAAAAGTGTGTTCTTAAACGACTACATTTAGGAAGAAGTCTATGTGGAACAACCACTAGGATTCCAAGACTATGAGCATTTAGACTATGTCTTCAAACTCAAAAAGGCTTTGTATGGGTTGAAACAAGCACCAAGGTCTTGGTACGAGCGTCTAAGTGAGTTTCTGATAAAGAAGGGATTCACTAGGGATAAATTTGATTCAACTTTCTTTATTAATAATTCCAAAAAGGATAGATTATATGTTCAAATTTATGTTGATGATATGATTTTGGATCAACTAATCATACTTTATGTAGAGAATTTTTTAAGACTATGCAGGATGAGTTTAAGATGTCCATGATGGGAGAACTCACATATTTCCTAGGTCTTCAAGTTAAGCAGACTGAGAATGGCATGTTTATCCATCAATCCAAGTACTGCACTGACCTGTTAAAGAAATACAAAATGCTGGACTACAAAGAGGTTGCCACACCTATGGCAACAAACTGCTATATTGATCTTGATGAAACTGAAAAAGAGGTTGATTAGAAAATGTATAGAGGTATGATCAGATATCTGTTGTACTTAACTGCTAGTAGACCAGGCATTATGAACAATGTCTGTCTCTATGCTAGGTTTCAGTCCCTACCAAAAGAATCACAACTAACAATTGTAAAAAGAATTTTGAAATACTTAAAGGGGACCAAAAATCTTGGATTATGGTATCCTAGTGGTTCAAACATACTTCTTGAGGGATATAGTGATTGATTTTGGTGGCTGCAAGCTAGACAGAAAGAGCACTAGTGGTACATGTGATCTATTAGGGTGTTCACTAGTATCTTGGCATTCGAAGAAACAAGCTTGTGTGGCATTATCTACCACAGAAGTCGAGTACATAGCAGTTGGAAGTTGTTGTGCTCAGTCTCTTTGGATTAAGAGTCAGCTAGAGTACTATGGCATATCATTATACCATATTCCCTTAAAATGTGATAACACCAGTGCAATAAATTAACTAAGAATCATGTTCTTCACTCTATAACTAAACATGTTGAAATAAGGCATCACTTCATACGAGATCACATCCTCAAGGATGAAATTAAGGTCGAATATGTAGATACCTTACATCAATGGGCTGATATTTTCACAAAACCATTGAACAAGGAAATATTTTATACAATTAGAAATGAACTAGGAATTCTAGATGATAGGAGTATAAAATAAGTGAGGAAATCAATTACACACTATGAGTGTATGCAATGTGTTACATTTTACTGTTACATTCATATCTTTGCATACTCATACATTACAAGTGATAATTCCTGTAATACATTGATTCTAAAATGCTTGATTTGGAAAGACCATGAAAGGTTTTGTAGGAACATTGCTTGCTGACTGTGTGAATATGAGAAATCAACAAAGTGTTACAACAAGAAATCGATTATGACTATGATCAAATCGATTGAGTTTCGACATTGGTTTGAAGTTTCCAAACTTGGAATATCTGTTATTTTTAAACCTTGTTTTATATTCTTATTGAATGTTTATTATGCTTATATCTCTATGCTTATCCGCTTTATCTATGTTTTGAGATGATAAGAGATTAAACTATGTTTGATGATTGAAATTATATCAACTATGCTTTGTTTGTACCGCTATACATGAGCTTTGATACAATGCTGCAATATGATATTACATGCTCTGATATATGCTATGATATATACTCTGATTGTACTGCATTGTGCATATGCCCAAAGTCGATTGTGCCAAAGCTTAGCCTGCTTAAAGTCAGCAACATTAAAGCGAAGCCTACCTAAAGTTGGCAACATAGAAACGAACCTGCCTAAAGTCGGCAACACTAAGCAGAGACTGACTAAAGTTGACAGCACGTAATAGAGCCTACCCTAGTCGACAACCTAACATAAAGTCTGTCTAAAGTTAGCAACACAAGTCGAGAGGGTTATTCTCACATAGTGACTTTCGAAGAGCTCGGTCAAATGGCTAAATTTATCTAAGATCTCAACTGAATGACCAATTTATTTAAGAGCTAGGCCTAATGGATAATTTATGTAAGAGCTCAGCCAAAATGGCCAATGTATTTAAGAGCTTGGACAAATGACAAATTTATCTGAGAACTCAACCAAATGGCCAATCTATCTAAGAATTTGGCCTAATGGCCAATCTACATAAGAGTTTGGACGAAAGGCATATCGACTTAAAGAGCTTGGTTGAATGGTCAATCTATCTAAGAGCTCGACTAAATGACCAATCTACCTAAGAGCTCGATCAAATGACCAATCAATCTAAGAGCTCGACTGAATGATTGATTTATCTAAGAGCTTAACTGAATATCCAATATACTTAAAGAACTCAGTCGAATGACCAATCAACTTAAAAAGCTCGGTCAAATGACCAATCTACCTAAAAGCTCAGCTAAATTTCCCATCTAAAGTAAGAGCTCGGTCGAATGGTCAATTTACCTAAGAGCTTGGTTGAATGACTAATCAACTTAAGAGCTTAGCCTAATGACCAATTTACTTAAAGAGCTCGATTGAATGAGCAATCTACCTATGAGCCTAGTTGAATGGACAAACCATATACGAGCTCGGTTGAATGGTCAATCCACTATAAATTTGGCCAAATGGTTAAACCTGTTAGCAAAATGATGAAGATGAAGTTTTGATGATGTCCAAAACAAGTCAAGAAGAAATCAAGATTCAAGATGTTATGAAGACTTGTATTGCTATGGAAAGCTTTTGTAATAAATGTAGTTTAGTGTCTAGGACTTAGGAAATTAGTGGTTTTACATATGCATTCAAAAGTGATGTAAAAATAAGCCATAAGCAAAATTCTGTGCAGTGTTAATCGATTAACAGAAGGTGTTAATCGATTTTTCCAGTGCGCCATGAAGAAGCCCAACATTACAGTGTTAATCGATTAACAGAGGGTGTTAATCGATTAACGTTAATTGATTAACAAGGGCTGTTAATCGATTAACACAGGGACCGTTTGAAAAACTAGCCGTTTTTAGAGCCGTTGAACTATCCGTTGGGTTGTTAATCGATTAACCACTGTAGCTAATCGATTAACACAGTGTGAAAGGCTGAAAACGAAAAATGGAAGAGTCTTTGGATGAGTCTATAAATAGACTCTCATTTCCTCTCAAGAAGAATATCCAGAGACACAAAAACTCTTCCCTTGTGCTCAAAATACTCAGAAATTCTTGAGACTTGTGTGTTCTTGTTCGGCTTGTGAAACTCTTGTCTGTGGAGCTGGTGAAGTGCTGCTACGGTGACAGAGGAAATAGCCGGTTCATCCTTGGTGTGTCTAAGGAGGTGTTCGGAAGAGAATCATCCTTCGTGAAGTATTCGGAGGAGGTGTTCATCCTTCGTGAAGTATTCGGAGGAGGTGTTCATCCTTTGTGAAGACTCAAAGGAGGTGTAGTTTCATCTCTTGTGGTATCAAGAGAGGTGGTTTCTAAACTCTTACAAATTGTATCTTTGTGATTGTAGTTTGTAATTGTTTTGTGTTAGTGAAACTGTTTATCTTGTTTTGAGATAAGCGACTGGACATAGGATTGGTAAGATCCGAACCAGGATAAAATCATCTGTGCAAATTTCTCTCAACCTTACTCTCTTTATTTGTCAATATTAATTGCTAAGTAAGTTTAATTGAGTAGAAATTAAAAGGCACAAGTTTGAATTAAAAACCCTCTTGATTTGTTATTCCACGCTAACCATTCCGCTGCAGCCGCTTCTGACAATTGGTATCAGAGCTTGCTTTGATAGTCATTCAAATGGCAGGATCACATCAAACCTTTGTAGAGGGTGCATCAATCAATAGACCACCACTATTCACAGGTGAAAATTACGCATTTTGGAAGGTCAGAATGCAAATTTTTATGGAATCTATTGATATAGATATTTGGGATGCTGTTGCATTTGGTCCTTTTGTTCCAACTAACAATATGCAGGAACCAAAGCCCCGTGATCAATGGACCATTGAAGAAAAGAGAAGATCTCAGAATGATGTAAAAGCCCGGAATATCATTGCATCAGCATTGACTGTTGATGAGTTCTACAGGGTCTCTGTCTGCAAAAGCGCTAAAGAAATGTGGGAAACTTTAAAAGTAACTCATGAAGGCGGAGATGAAATTGGGAGTGCTAAAACGAATACTTTGATCATCGAAGAGAATAAATCAAGCTCTTCATCAAGCACAACATCAAGTATGGGTGATTCTGATGAGCAAGCATATATCTGTTTAGTAGTGAACGACGACGCTGGAAGCCAAGTAAGTACATCTAGCGATTCTGATAATTATAGTCAAATTAGTGAAGATGAATTGCATGAAATTTATGCTGCTTTAATAGTAGAATCTGAAAAATTAGATAAAGCCCATCAAAAATTGAAAAAGGATTTCAAAAATTTAAAGTTAAATTTTGAAAATATTTCTGAAGAAAATAAAAATTTGAAATCAGACTTCGAAAATATTCTTGAAGAAAATAAGAATTTAAAATTAAATTTTGAAAATATTTTTGAAGAAAATAAAGTTTTGAAAAATAAAGTTTTATTTTTTGAAAAGGGTAAATTTACTAGTAGTGATAAATGTTCATCTTGTGTTAATCATAAGAAACTACTAGATGAAACAACCTTAGGAGAATGTAGTAAAAATAATGAAAATAAGGTTGTTAAAAATAAGTATGTTCTTAGAATTAAAAATAAACACAATCATAGAACCCGTAGAACTTGGGTAGAAAAAGGAACAACTTATAGGAACACAAATGTTGTATCATGCTTTTATTGTATGAAAAAGGGTCATACTTCAAATAAATGTAAAATTAAGCATTATGGTGTTCCAAGTGGTAGATATATTTGGGTTGTAAAATGATTTCAAATTTTCAAACTAACCCAAAGGACCCATACAAAATAGTTGGGTACCTATTTAGAATTTCTTTAAAACAATATTTAAGAAAATTTTTAAAAATTGTTTTTGTTTTAAATATTTGAAAAAGAAGAATTAAGAAATTTTTATTTCAAAAAAAATATGGAATTTTTTTAAGCATATATAGTTTTCAGACGGAAAACAATTGAAATAAAAGAATGTGTGCATGTTGTCTTTGATGAAATTGTAGACCTTGAGGCAAAACCTCTTGAGTCCTTTGAATTACATGCAGGCAATGATGAAGATTTGTAGAGACAACAAATGAAGTGAAGAATGATGACAATCCTCAAGATAAAGATCTAAACAAAATGTGGAAACAACCTAGAGGATTATCATTACAAAATTGGAGGCATATCTAAAGGGGTATTTTATGCTTCTATGCTTTTTGTAGTATGTGTGCTATATATTTAACTTCTTTGTATGCTTGCCTCTTTAAATTCAATCAAATGTATGTTGTTTTTCCTTAATATTTCTATGCATACATGCTTTTATTAAGGGGGAGTATAATTTCTAATAAATTTAGGGGGAGCAATTATACATCACTTTTTAATAATGATCAAAAAGGGGGAGAAATATTTAAAGCCTTAAACTTATTTCTAAGTACACTAACAATTGTTTCTTCCTTAAGTTGTGTTTTAAATACAGATTATTACCAAAAGCTTTAAATCAAGAAGTTTTTTGATCATCATCAAAAAGGGGGAGATTGTTAGCAAAATGATGAAGATGAAGTTTTGATGATGTCCAAAACAAGTCAAGAAGAAATCAAGATTCAAGATGTTATGAAGACTTGTATTGCTATGGAAAGCTTTTGTAATAAATGTAGTTTAGTGTCTAGGACTTAGGAAATTAGTGGTTTTACATATGCATTCAAAAGTGATGTAAAAATAAGCCATAAGCAAAATTCTGTGCAGTGTTAATCGATTAACAGAAGGTGTTAATCGATTTTTCCAGTGCGCCATGAAGAAGCCCAGCATTGCAGTGTTAATCGATTAACAGAGGGTGTTAATCGATTAACGTTAATCGATTAACAAGGGCTGTTAATCGATTAACACAAGGACCGTTTGAAAAACTAGCCGTTTTTAGAGCCGTTGAACTATCCGTTGGGTTGTTAATCGATTAACCACTGTAGCTAATCGATTAACACAGTGTGAAAGGCTGAAAACGAAAAATGGAAGAGTCTTTGGATGAGTCTATAAATAGACTCTCATTTCCTCTCAAGAAGAATATCCAGAGACACAAAAACTCTTCCCTTGTGCTCAAAATACTCAGAAATTCTTGAGACTTGTGTGTTCTTGTTCGGCTTGTGAAACTCTTGTCTGTGGAGCTGGTGAAGTGCTGCTACGGTGACAGAGGAAATAGCCGGTTCATCCTTGGTGTGTCTAAGGAGGTGTTCGGAAGAGAATCATCCTTCGTGAAGTATTCGGAGGAGGTGTTCATCCTTCGTGAAGTATTCGGAGGAGGTGTTCATCCTTTGTGAAGACTCAAAGGAGGTGTAGTTTCATCTCTTGTGGTATCAAGAGAGGTGGTTTTTAAACTCTTACAAATTGTATCTTTGTGATTGTAGTTTGTAATTGTTTTGTGTTAGTGAAACTGTTTATCTTGTTTTGAGATAAGCGACTGGACGTAGGATTGGTAAGATCCGAACCAGGATAAAATCATCTGTGCAAATTTCTCTCAACCTTACTCTCTTTATTTGTCAATATTAATTGCTAAGTAAGTTTAATTGAGTAGAAATTAAAAGGCACACGTTTGAATTAAAAACCCTCTTGGTTTGTTATTCCACGCTAACCATTCCGCTGCAGCCGCTTCTGACAAAACCATACATGAGCTCAATCGAATGACCAATCCATCTGCAAATTGTACAAGTCCGTTGAAGCCTGACTAAAGATCAGCATGTTCACATGTACCAAATCAAACTCTTGAGATTGGGGAGAGTTATGTTCCTACCCTGCCCAATAGACATCCTAAAAAGCATGGCTCAATAAGCCCCATTTAGCCTTTTCATTATGAAGCAGCCCAAACCTATGTCTATTGGGACAATATCCACATATCATAGCATCTCGATAGTTTGGTATTATATTTATTATTATGATGAGGTATGATTATGTTATTATTAACTACATTGTTATTATATACTTGAGGTAAATATTATCCAATGGGAACATAGGCCCACGACCCATGTTGATCCTATAAATACAACTAGTATGTCCAAAGAAATACTCGCTTCACAATCGCTCATACTCACTTCACAATCGCTCATACTCACTCTATTCATAAATATCTTAAACTCTCCTACTGATTTGAGCGTCAAAGAATATTTTGTAGGTGGATCTTCCCCTTTGAGCAGCAAGAAATTCCATAATGACCAATAAGAATTCTCAAGCTACCAATTTAATCTTGCTACCTGTATGCAAATTCATGCTCAAGATCCTGATAAGATCAATATTTTTATTTTAATTTTGAATGATGATAAGAAAATGTAGTCATGTTCTAAATAAAACACTTGTTTCATATCACCAATACAAAATAAAAGCTTGATTTCGATTTAAAAGGATGAATGTAGTGTTGTTATGCATTGTGTCTAAATATAAGATTACTTTTTAACATTATGAAAAAAAATTGTGTTATTTTTAAAATTATAAAAATAATTTTTATAATATTTTTTGCATTATAGTTTTTAATTTATATTAATATTTTATATGATATTAAATTGAATATTGTAAAGATATAAAAAATGGGAAATTAAGATGGGGAGGGTTTAATAAAATAATATACAAATATTTTATTAATAGAAGGCTAAGCTTTAAATACATTTTTCTATTGTTTGAGTTCATTTTTTTTAAAGAAAATCCTATATCTTTAAAAATTATTTCTTTCAATCTTTTCTTGTCTTCTCTCTAAGAAATCTAACTCATCATTCATGTGTTCTTTGATAAAAAAAACAATCTCTAAGCTCACAATAGAGAACTTGACAATTTTATTCAATCAGAATCACAAATATAGTAAGTTCTTTTTCTAGAGTCAAAATTTTTTTCGTCCCTTGCATATGGGTGTGATGAGCTACATGTGACTCAACTTTACTCAAACTCATTCTCGGTGTGTCTAAGATCTTAGTGGTATATTTAGATCATTGATGTGACACTCATTTGTGTAAATAAAGTTTCCTATGAGTGGGATATGGAAAGAGAACTTTGAGATCTTTAGGAGTCCTAATCAAAGTAAGGGAAGCTAGCATTTAACAAAACTGGCATTAAGTGTTAATTGAAATATCTATTATGTGAAGTTAAATTTTGTGCACTTGGCAGCGTAAGTGAAGATTAGAGGTTGTTTTGCTAGGGACATTGAGGCTACATAGAGGTTGTCAAATAAAAAGCTATTGGTAGCACGAGTGAATGTTAGAGGCTGTTTTGCTAGGGACATTGAGGAAACATAAAGGTTGTTTTGTGTCAAAGCGGCTGTAGCGGAATGGTTAGTGTTGAAAAACAAACCAAGAGGGAGGGGGGTGAATTGGTTTTTCATAATAATGTATGCCTTTTAAAATTTCTTCTCAATTTAACTTACAGAGCAAATAATAACGATAAATAAAAAAAGTAAGGTTGAGAGAAATTTGCACAGATGATTTTAACCTGGTTCGGATTTTACCAATCTTACATTCAGTCGCTTATCTCAAATCAAGATAAGCAGTTCACTACTCACAAAACAATTATAAATTACAATCACAAAGAAACAATTTCGAAAAGTTTAGAAACCACCTCTTTTGTTACCCCAAGAGATGAAAGTCACTTCCCCTGTAATCCACAAGGGATTAACACCTCCTCTGAATCTTCACAAAGGATGAACACTTCCTTCGAATGTTTCACGAAGGATGATAGGCTTTTAACTCAGCAACAATAACAACACTCAATCACACTCCTTGTCAAAGTTCCCGCTCTGTGCCAACAACAACGACACTCAATCACACTCCCTGTGAAAGTTCTTGCTCTATGCCAACACGCCAAGTTCTCAAAGCCAAAGCACAAGGGTTCAACAAACCCTAGAACACTTATCACCGCACACTACAGATAAGATTTTTTGAAACACACTTATTTCGTATTTTTGAATGAGAGTCCCAATCTAATTTATAGAGATCTCACTCAAGGATACCTCCAAAAAGTCGTTGTCAACTAATTAACGTGTGATAACCAATTATCCAATTATGATAATTAATTATGCATTTAATGAATGCACAACGGTAAAAAACTTGTTTAAAAATTCTCATAATTGCTCATTATAATCAATTATTGCAAGTCATAATTGATTACTTATAATCGATTATTATAAATTGATAATCAATTATCTTGAGCATAAAATTGAGGTTTTCTGATTCAAAAAACATTTTAATGCAACCTAAGACAAACAATAAATAGAATCAAAGATACACCACATTCTATACATAAATCTACTAAATTACAAAAGTTTTAATATAAAAACAAATTTTCATGAAGATCTTTCGACAATAAAAGCATTTGAGACTTGATTTTGAGACATCATCAAAAATTTTACTTTTGAGCTTTATGCTAACATTTTGTTGTGCTGTTGGGATAGGACATAACGAGTATTCGGCATATTGATTATGCTTGCCACGAATTTTTCTCTGAAGGTAGTTTTCTTCACATTTTTTATGGGTCCATAACAACTTTTTAATTTTATTGATCTAGTACGTGTGGTCTACGCAACTCAAAAAACTATATTGTAGTTATTGCTCTATGGCCCCTGTTCTTATGGTGTGTATGCTATATTTCATGGTTATACTCACGTATCTCAATCTTTTTGTTTGTTTGGGATAATTTTTAGTGTAAATATCTAAGGTTACATTTTGAATGCAAGTTTATTTCATGGACGCTCAAATTTGGTGTTCCATTTTTTCAACTATCACTACAAAAATAATATATTTTAGTAGGAGTTTTTCTTGACAGTTTTATAAATTTCGAATAATTTTATGCGCTTTACGACATAAACTACCCGTAACCTTTTTCTTTTTTTAAAAAGAAAAATGTCCGACGGTTTATAAAAGTATCCGCCGTAAAATTTAAACTTTTTTCTTTATTTTTAGAATAAGTTTCCCAAAAATGTAGTTCCCTCCCCTCGCGCCTTCATTTTATTTTGTTTCCTTCTGCCTTCATTTTTTCCCCGAACCCTAAATCGCTCTCTCCTCTCCCGGCTGCCTTCATTTTCCCCAAACCCCTTCCTCGTGCCATCTTATTGTCTTATTGGCTTCGTTATCAGGTATTTTTTTTCATGTAATTTTCTTAAAGTAGGTGTTTCTTACAGTATGGTATTCACATCTTGATAGTAATTTTCTTTGTGTAATTTGTGGGCTCAACGAGGGTCTTCCCCTGCTTGGGAACGAGGCGTCGAGGCTGCATTTGTGGACTGAGCAAGGCATTGAGGTGTCTTTTTGTTCGTTGAGGCGTCTTATTGTTCGTCGAAGGTCGAGGTGCTCTGGCGCGTTCGCTCCCGCACTGACCGTCAAGGTAAGCAGTGATTACTGTGTTCGAGCTTGACTCTCTGCTTTTGCCTCTCTCACTCTAAACTTTCGTAGATCTCTGTGTGTAGTAACCCTGTTATTGATAAAGGTGTGGCTCATGAGTCTGTTGGAGTAAAACCAACGACCTTGGTTCCCAAAGAAATCCCTGTTAAAGGTGTTTATTTTTTAGAGATTAATTTTTGGAGAATTATTAACAATGAGTTTTTCATTTTATTTTAGTTTCTCATTATGATTTACAGATAAACATTGTCCCCAAAGCAACACTAAATAAACATAGGGATAATGAGTAGATGGTGAGGAAAATCTTTTGACTTGGTTGATCGACTTATTTTCACAGGTAAAATTTGGTTTTACTTTCGTTAGGCCTCTTCACAGTTCTTACTTGATTGAGTGGTGCACAATTTGCTATTATCTTGTTTTATCTTTAGACAAACAGGTGTTATGTCTTTCTTTCACCATCTTATACTCTTATCTGCTTATTTCTTTCGTTCATGCTATTTGTTTAACCTATATGTTTCTTCAACCAATTCCTTGGCTTGAAATGCATTGTACTACTAGATAAGGTTAGCATCATCTGCAAGCAAAACATTTGAATTTTTGCTTCTTCATAAAGTCCTTTCTTTAGTCTTTGATTTCCAACTTGGTTCATTACTCTTCCCAAGAGAGTAAAAAAAATGAAAAAAAAATGAGGGGATCTCAGGTATAGCTTCATTTTATTCCTCTAAGTTTCTAGCGGTATGTTATGTGAGAGCTTGTTGAATGGTACTTGTTTTCTAATCCTTATGTTTTAGTGCTTTGATTAGGGGTGATACAAATGATATGATTTGAAATTGGAATGAATTATGAAATGGGGCTTTATTGTTTTTATATATTGATAATAATGGGATGGGATTCTGTTTGGTGGTTTGTGTAAAATCTGAAGAAAAATAGTGAAAATTAATAAAATAAAATAAATTAGTTTTTATTTTATGTTGGATAGATGTTAGATTGTTGGTTATTAAATACATTGATTTATAATTTTAGTTATTTATTTATTTATTATTTTATTTTATGGGTGTATTAATTGTTGAGTACGAGTTATATATGTTTTTTTTGTACATTACTTTCAGCATAAAAGCTTGTGGAATGGTAGCCATGGGTGCTGTGATTGTTTGAGAGGGCAAGGGTTTAAACCTTCCCTACGTACTTTAACAAATAAAACTATTATCCCTTTCCTTCAATTCTTTTATTCATACTTCAGGTGGGACCCACGTCAATTAATATCTTAAAATGATAGCTTAATAAGATTGAGTTATCTTATCTTCCTGCAATAGAAAAGAAAATAATATTCAAGCACATATAATAATTCATTATTTGAATATACATGTTTAATAATGTACAACTCACCACTCCTAGTTCCTATACATAAAACTAATAATAGCTAGCTACCATCCTATCTAGTGTTGAACTGCAATTACCTCACAGTTCACAAACATACACCGGTTCTTATGACACAACAATGATTTTCTCCTTCGGATATCTGTTACTCAGAAACAACTACTCACATTGTCTACCACTACCATGGTCCTGTAAGTGTCCTTCTCAAGCATTGTATTTTACTTACCCTTGGCTGGCATGCAGGGTCTGAATCCTGCTTAGATAAACAAATAAAAAATGTTTATTTGGCTTTCAAACTGTGAAAATAAATTGAAAAATAATTTATGTTGGTAAATCTCTCTATTGGTGTCAACCAGTAGAAAAAAGTGAGGAAAGAGCCATTTGATGAAGAGAACATTGGCAGAGATTCATATGCAAAACAGATCATACCTTGTTTTTCTGCATTTCCTTAATTTCTGCCTGTAACAAACCAATTGTAATCAGAGAAGACCAAAACCTTTGTATACATTTTACTGATAAGTGATAAGGATGTGGTGCAGAATGACAGCATACCTGTTTTCTTTCCAATTCTCTGTTTATTTCCTTAAGTTTTGCAACTTCAGCTTCTAGTTCGAAAGTGTAGGCCCGTCATTCACAAGAGATAGAATATTATAGTTACGTGCCTTATAGAAGATCCACCCACACAGTAAATTACTAGAGTTTTTTTTTTTTTATCTTTAGAATAAAACTAACATTTTTGAGAAAGTGAGGAACAAAAGAATAATAAAAGGTATAACAAAAGAACGTTAGAAATTAATTATATATATCTTTTAATTTTTATTATTAGGTGAGTTTTAGGAGTTGCAGTGCAAAAGGAAATGGCTTCATTTTTCAAAAGAAATTAAAATCACATGATTTCGTATGTGTATAAAGTTAAAATTTATTAATATTACTTGAGCTAAAACATAATTCTGAGATAGTTTAAAAAATAAAAACATGTTTTACCCTTACTTCTCTCTAAGTATATGTTAGAACAGTGGAACTAATACAGTGATGAGTACTAACATTCTTACGAGCCCGTGATCTGGCTGTTGATTCTCAATTTTTGATCATTCTCCTTTATCTTCTCTCAACCACTTTCTCTATAGCACTAGATTTTCTTCTTGGCGACAGTGGATTATTGTCTACATTACTTCTTGTAATTACATCCGATGACATTTTTCTCGAGGGAGAAGCCTCTGGATTACCCGAGGCTAAACCAATGTAAGATTGCCCTTTCAGGTCAACAGTAGTGAGTTTCATTTCATTTATCATTCATATATTGTTCATTTTCCTGTACTCCTACATTTTTTTTGTAGGCTGTGTCAATGAATATGTTAATTGATCAGCTCTGTAGAACAAAAATGCTTGAAGGAGTAAAGTATACATATTCGAATGAGTGTTTTACATCAAAGGTGGGTTAACATGAATGCTATTATGAAACTTAATGAATTTACATTTGCCCTGAGCTATTTTTTCAAAATGACTCCAACCTCTCCCTTGGTTGGTGACTACCACTGTTGAAAGAATTAAATATCTATGAAGTGTGAAGCGGATATTGTACATTGAAGTTGAACATTTCTACACGGAACAAAATGATTTACATGAATTCTTGTACAAAATAATGTGGTTAGATGTAAGTGGAGAAAGTTTAAGGTAATGAAGGAAAGAAATTTGAAAATCTTGATTTTACTGACAGTAATATACTTGTTGAAAGACTGTCCTTGAATTGCTTGTTCACAGTTCACATTATGAGAATGATTAGATTCACTTGATGCTTTAGTACTTATTTACCTGTTATTCATCTATAATAGTCATGTGGAGAGAGAGCTAAGGATGCTAATGTTTATTTATTTTTTGTGTGTCCGTGTAATTGCTAAAGTAGCATGTGCATATACAAAATTATACTGTCACATTCCCTGTGAAGCATTACAATATTGCAAACATCCAAGAAAACAAAACGTTTTATTTGAATAAGAAATGTTTTATATGCTTGTTTTTTTTTTCAATAGAAGTGGGATTTCATTTAACATATTACCTACTGATGCAGCTGGTTATTTTCATATAATCAATCAAATGAAGGAGCTCATAACTGGAGTAGGCAAGAAGGCCTATACTTTGGTTATGGGAAAGCCAAAACCAACTAAACTTGCTAACTTTCCTGAGGTGAATGGCAATAATAGTAGTAGAAATTTGATACTTTTTGTAGATAGTATAGTTAGTAAATATGATATGGTGAATAGGATGATAGAAAATAAACTGTATTACATAAAAATAAAGAAAATAAATTTTGATTTATGCCAATTTGAGTTAGGCATTGTTTTATAGATTAGTCTAGTTTCCTACTAACAAAAGTTTCATACTAACATTTTGTCCTATTTTTGGTAAGCATTGACATTTGAAGGAGTAATATACTTGTGAACTTTCTGGTGTGGGGTGTTTCTTTTCAGACTTGACAGGTAGATTAATAGAGTTGAAAAAGTATTATTAATTAATTGTGTTTGACACTATTTGCATGATAACAATAGTTGAATGTTTCAAAAGTAAAGGTTTGTACCCTATGATCAGTGATGTTAATAGTTTAGTATTTAACCTTTTTGCCGTTTTGCAGTAGGAAAAATGAAAATATTAGTTACTAGGGTGTAGTACTTCATTTCTCACAAGGGATACCTATATGCTTGCACTGTTGCAACCTTCTGATTAGTTTGATTGTGAGGAAACGTATGAATATGTGCTTTCTAACATATTGGATACTATTTTGTTTATGGTGGATGGAACTGTGGGCAAATGATACTGAATCTGACATATCGAACATTAAGCTATCCCTGTAGATTGTTGGATTGGATTACAAAATGGGTTTAGTTTTTCATGTTGATCATGCATTGCTTGGTAGAGTCCTTCAATTAATTTTGGTTTATTTTTGGTTAATGTGTTTTGATTATAATATAGTCTTTGATTTCAAGGATTTGCAATACCAAGAGATGTAAAAAAAAGTTGCAAAATTTGATTTTCATGGGCAGAAGTGGTCCGGTGGTAGTGGTGCTGGTGGAAGAAGAGGTTAGGTGGTGGTGGTGCTGCACCAGCGAAAGAAGAATATAAAATCCTTCAACGGATATCAACATTTGTCTAAGGGAAAACAGATATCCCACATCCGTTTTGGGTTCTATTCAAAACAGCAGCAACACGAAAAGCACATCAACACGAACCAGAGCACAACCACAACAAACAACACACATTCAAAGCAAATAAACTACCTACCATGTGCAAAAAATTAAACTACCTTCCAAAGATACAAATAAGTGGTGAAGAAAACCAACCTCGATGGAGACGAAACCAACCCCGAAGCAACTCTGCTCTACTCAACGCTCTTCAACGCTGCTCCTCAATGCTCCTCCACACCTCAAATCTACCGCCAATGGAAGCAATGAAAAAGAAAAAAGAAATGGGAAAGAGGAAGATCAAAACGAAAATGAAAAAGGAAAGGGAGGGAAGAAGAAGGGAGAAACGGAAATGGGGAAAGTGAGATGTAGGGGTGGAGGTGTAGAGCTGTGCACGGGAAATGGAAAAAGTGAGAGAGATGTGGGGGTGGGGTGTAGTAAAGGTGTGCAGTGAATAAAGGACAGTAAAATTAGAGTTTAAAAAAAACAGAAAACTTAATATATAAAAATAAGAAAGTTTTAACCCAAGGATCTTTCTGGAAATAAAAAAATTTGGGGAGATACAGAGAGAAAAGAGTGGTGGTGCAGGGAGAATCCCTCTAACAACTGTTCTTTTTCTTAGTAGTTATTTTGCACAGTCCAAACTTTTAAAAGTTCTCTCACCTTTTAAATATTTTCCAAAGTAATCTCTTGACAATTTTTTCTTGTATTGTAACTTACCTCTTATTATGTCTAATTTAAAAACTTGTCTTTCTTTTTCAATTTTTCAAATAGATTTTTTTGGTAGAGCTTAAAAGTACTCTGAGTTTAAAATTATGCATTCAACCCTTAGACATGTTTCAACTATTTGTTGATTGATAGGTTTTATCATCTTTCATCTTCAAGACTTCAAATTTTCTTTCTAAGGTAAACAGTATACGTTTTCTTGGTCTTCTCATTTCTTCTAGACTTTTTTTTATCGTATCTAAGTTTGAAGCTTTCATTAAAACATCTTCTAGAACTAAACTCAAGATAATAATATCCTAAGATAATTTGACAACTAGGTTACCGTGAAACTTCATCTAAACTATAATAAGATTTTCTTGTAAAAGAAAAGGTTGTTGAATACTAATTCTCTCGACATCCTAGACATCTCCTAATTGAACTCTCATATTCAAATTCTTTCCTAGAAATATAAGAAGTGTCGGTAGAGATACATTATTGGACACTCTTTAGAAGGTTTTGTATTACAAAAAATAGCTTTGATTTCTCTTTTATTATATTTATGGTTTTCTCTCTTCTTTTGAGTTCTCTCATAGGTGTCTTGAGATTATAAAAGCACTTGATACCATTTATAGGCCTAAAAGGTATTTTCATTTCTAAGAAGAAAACATAGAATGTAGTTATACATAACTACATTCATCAATAAAATGCGTTAAGTTTTGTAGAGGTATTGATTTTAAGGTGTCAAATATTTTTCAGGAAAAAAAAATTTAAACATGTCTTCTAGAAAAGTGTTTAAATGATTACAAGTTTGCCAACTTTTATGATAATGGGTTTCTTTTTCCAATCTGTAGGGCTACTTAGACTGTGTATAGCTTTAGTATGTCTTTTGTTTACGGGTTTTGGTTTGTCACCATCAATTCTTTGATACTTTCTTTATGTTTTTAATGATATTTTGATTAATGAAAAATGGAGGGTTACTCCCTATATCACATCCCACATTGTTGCTTACATTACCATATTTTTTTTTAAATTCTAAAATTATCTTTTATATTTTAAAATATCCTACACTCCCACCTCTTTTTTTAAACGGATGTCTTTTCTTAGACGGATGTCGATATCCATTGCAGAAAAAATTCTTCAATAAATGTACGACATCCGTTAAAGGATGTGCCACATCGGTTGAGTTTTTTTTTTTAGTTTTTAATATTTTAATTTATTGTATTTTAAATTAATATATAAATATTATTTAATTTTTTTAAAATTATTAAATAATTATTTATAAATTAATTTAATTTAATAAAATAATTATTATTAATTTAATTTATGTATTATTATTTAAATAATAATTAAAATATTTTTAAAAATTTTATTAGAATGGATGTGCACATTAACCCATGTGGTACATCCATTAACATTCTTGATGTGGTGACCTCGGTTGCAATTTTTATTTTAGGATTTTGTTTTCTAATTTATTATATTTTAAATTAATATATAAATATTATTATTTATTTTTAAAATTATTATTTAATTATTTATAAATTAATTTTATTTTATTTAATAAAATAATTATTATTAATTTAATTTATATATTATTATTTAAATAATAATCAAAATATTTTTAAAAAATTTATTAAAACGAATCACATCCATTATAGTTTTTTTTATAATTTTTTGTTTTTTAATTTGTTATATTTTAAATTAATATATAAATATTATTTAATTTTTTAAAAATTATTACTTAATTATTTATAAATTAATTTTATTTTATTTAATAAAATAATTATTATTAATTTAATTTATATATTATTATTTAAATAATAATCAAAATATTTTTAAAAAATTTATTAAAAGGGATGTATCTCACGTTGAAGATTTTTTTATGTAAGTAGAACAAGGACAAAATGGATATGAAATGGTACAGAGAGTGTTCTTGGGGTGTCAGTAGGGGTGAGCAAAATGGACAAAAAATCTGGTTGGACCAATCTCATCCAATTTTGTACTGAATTGATCCATTAAAAATCCATTTTTTAAAATCTGTTTTCTATTTTTAATGCATATTTCATAATTTTTTTAAACAAGATTTCTATTTTATTTATACTGATTTTAAAATCTGGAAAATTCAAAGATTACGCTCATATCCAATAATTTATGAACTGAAACCACCAACTCCTCCCCAATACTAAAATCTGAAACTAACTGAAACTCCTCCTCAATACTAAAATTTGAAACTCATGAAGCGTGTGTATGTAGATCCCAAAATTTCAATACAATAAGTATGTCTATGTAGATCCCAAAATTTCAATACAATAAGCGTGTCTATATACATCCCAAAATTTCAATACAATAAGCCTCTCTATGTAGATGGCACTAATTGAGTTAGTTTTGCCATCATCGAATCCAATGCTTTTTTGTTACTCTTCTTGAATTCGTCCATGTCAGTCTTCATTGTTTTAAATTCTTTTTTCAGTTCTTGTATTTCTTCCTTTATTCTTTTAATTTCTTCTTTCAGCTCTTGTATTTCCTTTTTGATTCTTCCTGCTTCCTTACTGAAAACACAACAAAAAATAAATACAACAACATAATAAAATTTAGGGTTAAATATGTTTTTAGTCCCTGAACTATCAGACGATTTTGTTTTTAGTCCCTGCTCAGAACTTTGATGGTTTTTAGTCCTTATAGTTTTGAAACTCTGAGTATTAGTCCTTCAAATTGAACGGTGTTAAGTTTTTGTGGAGGTGGCAAACGGCGTTGCCACGTGAAATACCAGCTGCCCTCTTCTCTTTCTGCCACGTTCTTGATTGAAATCAAATTAACAATTAGGGTTCTTAATTGGGCAATTAGAGTTCTTAATTGGGGCAAAGTTAATTAGGGTTCTTAATTGGGGCAAAGTAAATTTTTTCAATTGGAGAAAATTTCACGGAACAACATATCCGGGAAAACGGGTGACACCAATCTCTTTCCTTTGAGGCAAAGCAACGCCCTAAAGAAGAAAGGTTCCCAGGAGATGAAGAACCCATAAGTGGGGTTTGGGATCTGTGAAGAGAAAGTGCAATTTCCATAGGCAATAGCAAATGTTGGGAACGAGGAGGGAAGATTAGAATGAGTGCCCCCAATTCCTCGTAGTGAGGAAGGGAACTTGAACATGGATGCAAATGTGAAGAATAGCAAAAAGTGAGATTTGGAACGAGTCGGCGTCAGAAACATTGAGGTTTCCGCCCAGGTAGGTTTGGTCGTTAACATCTACATACTGTTGCAACAACCACATGGACCACATGTGAACATTGACGTTGTTTCCAAAGTTCTCACATGGACCATCGAGTCCACTTAGTTCAACATGCTGAACCCAAGTTCTTTGACCCCAACTGCAGCCACGAAGAAGAACCTAACTTCTTCAAATCTCATTTATAAAAGATAACGAAGTGCTCTTGACTTAATCTCAATTCAACAGTTAAACATCCCACGTGGCAGAGAGTAAAGGCAGATATCAGTGATCACGTGGCATCGCCGTTTGTCACATCTACAAAAACTTAACACCGTCCATTTTTAAGGACTAGTACTCAGAGTTTCAAAACTATAAGGACTAAAAACCATCAAAGTTCTGAGCAGGGACTAAAAACAAAATCGTCTGATAGTTCAGGGACTAAAAACATATTTAACCCTAAAATTTAATATATTTTTAAGTAAAAATAAATAAAAATTTACCTGACTTTAGTTTCTGACAGTCTTCCCATATACTAGTCATAAACTTCTCCTGTTCAATTCGTTCAATAACCATCTTTTTAATGAAAATCAAATCCTGTTCAATTCGTTCAGTAACCATCTTATTAATGAAAATCAAATTCGAACTTTCTCTTTGTTTTTCTTTTATGCGGTGGCTGAGCTGCTCGAGCATGGTTTCGAAATCTGTTGAACAACTCATTTCTTTCTGTGGTCGTTCTTCTTCTATAAAAATAAAAAAGAGAAAAACTAAAAGAAAAGATAAAGAAAATTTCAAAACCCCAATATAAAATCACATCGGGAACTTTCAATATCCTTCCCATGCCTTTTGTTGACATCAATGAATTTCACTAATACAAAAATCCAAATGAGAAAACTCTGTTGTCCCATTAGCTAAATAGTTAGCAATGAATATATAGTACAAATAGTTCAAAGGTAAACTAAACAACGGAATTTTGCACCAACACTATGGTAATACGTATTTTCAACAACCATAGAAAATAATAATATCTGAACAACCTAAAACAAAGTCTCCAAAAGGCTATAATCACAACCAGCATTAACCATACCAAATAGCCAAATACAAGTCCATTATGCATGTCAAATTGCTATGTACAGGTTCTTGATGCTCATACACTCTTAACCCCTTTCCCACAAATTCAATAACCAAATAGTTTAGAAAAAACTACTACGTGTTATTCTCAAATTAACAATTATAAGCAGACTTAATCATAGCAACCAATCCCATACATACCTTCTTTCATATATCAGCTCTAACATATACAGTTTATGTTTTAATCAATTCATGCAAGATTAAACTAATTATCTCCATGTATAACAGCAACAAAAATAATCTATACACAATTTTTCAATCCCTGGAGTTCATTCTTATTTTTTCAGAAAGAATTTTACCAGAATCTTATTCTCCAAAACATATAATAACAATAGTTCCCACCAATCATACAACACCTAAGAATAATGTAGAAAAAAAAAAAAAAAAAACTCAAACAAGAACGCCACTTTCTCAAACAATTTCACTGAATCCCAAACATGAACATAATATTCAAACTCAAAACACCTTATACATAATTCACATGATTCTTGAACAATCCAATATAACAAAACAGAATCAAAAATTGGAGCACCAAATTCACAACCATTACAACTAATCCAAACAAGAACTAGCTTCCATACCTTGTTCGATTTCCCCTTGTTCGGCAACCCTAGGTTCGAATTTCTTGTATCTCGCTCTCCGGCTTCTGAGTTCTCTGACTCTCAATAACCTAAGAGTGTTTTATGCTGTACCTCCAATTTTTTCATAAATTTATTTTTAACCTTAATAAATCTGTTTTACTTTTTCTGTTTCTATTTAAAGTTTAAAGTAAGAGTGTTTTATCCTATACTTCCAACTCTTCATCCTATATTTCTTTAACTCTGCACTTTTTTAACAAAATTTTCAAAACTTTATCTTTTATTTATAATTTAATAACTATTTAATAAAATTTAATATTATTTAATATTTTAATAATTATTAAAATATAATTTGTATTATTATAATAACTATATTACAAAAATTAAAATAATTAAAATAAAAGTAATAAAAATTATAATATAATTATTATATGAAATAAAATTATCGGATATTGGTATCCGATAATTCCGACACGAAAGTTTTTTTGAAAATTTGATTTTTATTTATATAATTATTTAATTTAATTTAAAATTTTAATATTGTTTAATATATTTTTTATTTAAATAATTATTAACATATAATTTATTTTATTATATAATAATATTAAAAAAATTATTATTATTTATTTTTTAATTATTTTAATTTTAATTTTTGTAATATAATATTATAATAATACAAATTATATTTTAATAATTATTAAAATATGAAAAAATATTAAATAATATTAAATTTTTGAAATTAAATTAAATAGTTATTAAATTATAAATAAAAGATAAAGTTTTGTTAAAATAGTGAAGAGTTAAAGAACAATTGAAAGTGTAGGACGAAGGGTTGGTGCAGGATAAAACACCTTCCACTTTTGTTCTCGTCAGGAATTGAAGCCAAAACTCAAGACACACAACCATTACAGCGCGGCTACCACTGAACCAAGCTTAGTTCACTGTTTATGTAACCTTTTAAAATCTAATTTAACTTATCCTTTTTCACTTACTTCTTATTTTCCCATTTCATTAATTTTAAACTTAATTCCATTAAGTTTCATATCTCATAAAACATAACCACTATACCTTTACCTCACTACAAAGGTCTCGACAAACAAGGTCTTACATTAAGCATAGTCACCAAACCTTTACTCCATTATACTAAGCTCTAAATAATTAAGTAATATAATAATTTTATTTAAATTAAACAATATTTCTACATTGATCACATATTCAAATACATCTTTAACGAAGGTTTTACAAATATGATCCAAAATCTTACAAATACATTTTCATTCAACATTTCAACCAAAATATAATATCATCATTTCATAAACATCATTTACAAGTTTATCCTAATCAATCACATGTTCATACAAGAAATCAAATATCACACAACTAATTTCACTCAATCAAAACACAATTATCACCAAACCATTTATCTTTAATATAACTAAATCATCTTATCATTATAGAAATTCATTAGTCATACTTGAAATTTAATACTCAAAACACAAAAACTAGCTTCTCTTACCTTAAAAGGAAGTTACCACAACTCTACATAGCTCGTTGTTCTTGCTTCGAGCTCACGAAACTCTAGAAAACCTACAAATCACAAAAACATTATCAGAGAAAGTCCTTAGGACCTTTGATCAATGAAGAGATAAGAAGAAAACTAATTTGACAATGCGAAGGAATTTTTACGCATGGACCTGACCAAATAATATGAGAAAAAAGGAGCATAAATTTACTTGTTCTACGAAAGATTGATCGGATGAAAATAAATGATTCACCATCGGGATCGTTCAAACACTTTCTGATCGTCGAACGGATGATCTAGGAGTTAGAAATTTTAGAAAGAAGGAAAAGAGAACTCAGAGAAAGAGTTCTAGAGAGATGGTGAATGTTTTTTATAATGATACGAGTTTAAAAAATTCTATTTATATTATTGAATTATTTTAATTTTAAAAAGAAATATTCGATCTCATTATTTTAAAATACCTATCAATTCTAATACTCTATTTTCTAGGGTCTCACAGCTAGATTCACTAGTGCAAAAAATACCTTTAACATCACCCTTTAGGCGTCTGACCCTCGAATATCCAACGTAAATAATGACCGGTTGCATTTTTTGTAAATAAAACAACTATTTAGACGTCGGTTATGGAGGGGCCCGACATCTAAATACTCATATACGTCGGCTCTCCCAAATAGACGCCAAAACTAAACGAAAAAGTTAAAAAAATAATAATTTTTTATTCTAATTAGACGTCTGTTATGGGGGGAACCGACTTCTAAAGTACTTTAGACGTCTGTTAGTTGGGGAACCGACGTCTAAATACACAATCTAGAAATTTAAAAAGTTAATTTTTGACTCCATTTAGACGTCTGATTCCGCCACTCCGACTTCTAAAGCACTTTAGACGTTTTGTTGTTGGGGAACCGACGTCAAAATACACAACCCAAAAATTTAAAAAGTCATTTTTTGACTCCATTTAGACGTCTGATCCCGCCACTCCAACTTTTAAAGCACTTTAGACGTCTGTTCTTGGGGGAACCGACGTCTACAAACACATCACAGAAATTTAAAAAGTCACTTTTTGACTCCATTTAGAAGTCGGATTCCACCACTCCGACTTCTAAAGCACTTTAGACGTCTGTTATTGGGGGAACCGACGTCCAAATGCGGAGTCCAAGAATTTAAAAATTCACTTTTTGACTCCATTTAGATGTCTGTTATGGGGAAACCAACATCTAAATGTCAGCATTAAAACATTGCGAACGCGAGACAGCCGTTACACGCACTCATTGTTCATCATCTTCGTCGCGTTTTCTCTCTACGGGTTATGCTTTTCAAGTTCGTTTTCTCACTTTTGCATCGTTTTAAATTAATTTTACTCCGATGACATCACTCTTTGATGCATTATCTTTCATTTGAACCGATTAAAATGTGTTTTCGTTGGGTTTTGGTGCAGTTATTCTCGTGTCCTTGGGCGGCGATTTCTTGCATTTTGCACTCCTCCAATTCCCTTCACTACATTTTTAAAACCATCTAATAAAAAAATGTACAATATATTCTCTTCAACTAAAATATAAAAAACTCGAATTACCATGAGTCAAGAACAACCTCAAAGACGTCTGACCTGTATGGATCTGACGTCTATATAGACGTCTGACCTATATAGGTCTGACGTCTAACTTAAAGGGTCTTATGTCTCATTAAGGTCACCAATATAGACATCGGACAGAGACCAGACGTTAACAACCCAAAATAACAAACGTCTAAAATCCTTTCCGTACTAGTGATTAATTTATTTCTTATAAAATACTCCATTAGCTATATATGGGTATTCATTTTATATTTAAGGTTTAATACATCATTTGGTCCCTACTTTTGGGGGTTTTGTTCAAAATGGTCCCACCTTTTGAAAAAGTTCAGTAAAGTCCCATATTTTGGTTTAAAATGTTCAATTCGGTCCTTTTCGTGGACGGCGTTAGAAACTTAACAGTGGTGATGCTATTGTGACGAAATTTGAGTGAGCTGTTATGTTTTGATGGTTACGTGGCACTATAAATTGGGGAAATATCCTAAATTGGGGAAAACCCTAAAGTTTTAATAACCCTAAACCCTAAATTAGAATCAGAAACCCTAAATTGGGGAAAAATCCCCAATATCAAAACCCCGACCCTCAACCGGTTAGTCTTTCTCATATTTCCCTCCAACAGCACCGCAGGGGACTGAGGGATAGGAGAATGAGACTTTCCCTTAATGTTGCAAGGAGGTTTTTTGGTTTGCAAGATATGCTGGGCATTGACAAAGCTAGCAATACCGTGGAGTGGCTGCTGAACCAAGCAAAAGCTGAAATCAATCGTCTAGCGAAGGAGAAAAAGAAGTAGAAGAAGAGTGTTCACCGCAGTTGCTGCAGTGCTGGTTCGGAATGTGAAGAAGGTGTGTCTTGTCTGGATGAGGTTGCAGGGAGTAGAGATGAAGAAGAAGCAAGAGAAGATTGGGGATTTTTCCCCAATTTAGGGCTTCTGATTCTAATTTTCACTTTAGGGTCCTCAATTTAGGATATTTCCCCAATTTACAGTGCCACGTAACCATCAAAACATAACAGCTCACTCAAATTTCGCCATAGTGGCACCACCATCGTTAAGTTTCTAACGCCGTCCACGAAAAGGACCGAATTGAACATTTTAAACCAAAATATGGGACCTTACTGAACTTTTTCAAAAGGTGAGACCATTTTGAACAAAACCCCCAAAAGTAGGGACCAAATGATGTATTAAACCTATATTTAATTACTTTTATTGAATAGAAGTATATATATAATATGAAAGTATAATGACTGAGTAATAATTATATTAAAACCTTAACACATAAACTTGAAATATTTTTAAGTTTATAATAATGTGTATTGAATATATTTTTACATCAAAATATTCTCTACACTACAAAAATCTATAATTTTAGTAGGAATTATTTTTTATGTTACTGGGATTTTAACCCCCAGAAAATACAATTCTTGCGGTTGCAAAATCCCCTGGGAAAAGCTGCGTCGGTAAATAATTACCGGCGATTTTGGGAAAAAACCGCCGGAATTAGCGAGGGTTTTGCGAAAACCGCTGAGAATGACAGGGGTTTCGTAAAAAACATCGAAAATAGCCGGGTTTTACAAAAACTGCCAGAAATAGTCGGGGTTTTACAAAAACTGTCGAAAATAACCGGGGTTTTGCAAAAACCGCCAGAAATAGCCAGGGTTTGGCAAAAACCACCCCTATTTCCAGGGGTTTTCTTCAAAACGCAGAAAATGTTTATATTGTTTGCCAGGTATTCATAAAGGCATATTACATTATGATTTTAAGTCTCTGACCAGAGAACTATTATTACAAAATTAAAGAACAATTTAATTAATGTTTACTGTGATGGCACAACCTTGAAACAGTAGATGGTAATAATATCCCAAAGAAGACTAATGGAATGATGAAGAGAATTAACACATGTTTGATTTGGTTTCAGATTAAGTTAATCTTGTTCATAATTCATGAAACTATTCAAATAGTTTTCATTTTTCACCTTAAACCAAATATACTACGAACTTAACAACCAGGATGACAATCAATCAAAAGGTGTAAGAAAGACATAGAATCAGGACTTGAATACACTAAAAGAAAACAAAAATCTTGCATATGTGAGAGAAAACACAAATTCTCTTCTTTTACCTCCATTGTTAAGTAGATTCAACACCCACTTCTTACAAAACAACCCTCAATCTTGTCTTTTCTTTCCGCCTTTGATGTTCATATGGGTTTTATCCTAATTTTCCACCTAATGCCAACATGAATTAATTATCATCATGAGCTACAATGGTAGCACTAGTAAAAAAACTGCTTTTAAACTCGCGTTATAGGCACCGGTTTAGGTGAAACCGAAGCCTATCAAAATGCGGTGGCATTTTCGTAGTTTAAGCGAACTTATACGTCTCGGTTCAAAATCAACCAAAGCATATAAGTCATATTACCTCGGTTAAAGCAATGACCGAAGCCTAAAAGCCCACCTGTGCAGAGCCTATGGCTTCGGTTCGTTCAGAACCAGTACGAAATAGTGTTTATGCCTCGGTTTAAACGGAAACCGAGGTATATAATCATTTTATATTTTTTTTTCATTTTTTTTTTGAGGACTATATGCCTCGGTCAGGTGTAGAACCGAGACCTATATGCATATATCGTTTCGGGCGCGCAGATAACCGAGTCATATGTGCTCGTATCTTAACCACTCTCGCTCCCTCGCTCTCCCTCGCTCTCCCTCCTTTCCTTCTTCCTCCAGAGACTCCCTCCCTCCCTCTTCCAGATCCGACTCCCACTCTCGCTCCCTCGCTCTCCCTCCTTTCCTTCTTCCTCCAAAGACTCCCTCCCTTCCTCTTCCAGATTCGACTCCCACTCTCGCTCCCTCGCTCTCCCTCCTTTCCTTCTTCCTCCAGAGACTCCCTCCCTCCCTCTTCCAGATCCGACTCCCACCCTCGCTCCCTCGCTCTCCCTCCTCTCCTTCTTCCTCCAAATCTGACTCCCTCCCTCCCTCTCCCTCCATCGCTTTCTCGCGTCGTCCAGTCTCGTTCTCGACCATTCCACCGGCGGCATCATCTACTCCGACTGCGACCTCGTCCCCGACCGCTCCACCGGCGACATCGCCTTCTCCGAGTGCGGTCTCGTCCCACTCCATGGACGAGATCTCCGACGGGCGACCACGACCCCAACGTCCTTGAGTCTAGATCCCCTCGCGACGATGACGGTCACGGCACCCACACAGCCAGCATAGCCGCGAGATCGGTGGTTTCCGGTGAGAGAGAAACGATGGTGGACGCGGCGGCGGCGAGGACGCGGCGACAGCAACAATTCCTCGATCTCCCTCACCATCTCTGTTTTCTCTCCTACCGTTTGAGTTTCTGTGATTTGAGTTTGGTTTCTTCGATTTGAGTTTGGCTTCTGCGATTTGAGTTTGGTTGCTGCAATTTGAGTTTCGTTTCTCCGATTTTTGAGTTTCTGGGTTCTGTGTGCAGGTTGAGGTGGAGAAGATTGAATCATGGAGGCACGATTTGGGTTGTTGTTATGGTGGTTCTGGGTTGTTGTTTTGGTTTGCATGTTGTTGTTCTAGGCTGCTGTTCTGGGTTATGGGTTGCGCTTCTGTGTTCTGGATTACCAAAACACGTTTCTATTGCTTTGATTTTTGCTTCTGGGTTCTGGATTACTAAACCACGTTTCTGTTGCTTTGATTTTTTCTTCTTGCAGTTGCATTTTTGTGAATCTCGGTCACCAAATCCTTTTGCTTGAACTGAACTTGAACTGAACTGGGTTACCTAAATTTAAAAAAAAATAATTAAAAAAATAGTGTTACGGCTTCGGTTATCTAAAATTCGGGGCATAATCTTACCATTTTTGTCTCGGTTCATGACCGAGGCATAATATCTACGTTTTTTTACCTCGTCTGGTTATGCACCGGTTGTAGAACCAGTGCCTATAACCAATTTTAACCGGTGTTATATCCTCTACCTGTACTAGTGTAGGAATTTGACTGTGGTTAACAAAATCAATTTTATTCAGTCGTAAGCAGCATAAGACTTGCTCTGGCAATTCCTCCTACTTTTAAGGCTGTCAAAGCATAGAAGAAAAAGGGTATTATTAGAATGATAACAATTGCATAGATAAGATACAACTTATGAAACAAAGAATTGAATCTTTCATTTGTCTAAGAGAATGAGTAGTTAAGCCCATATTTTGCCTGGATAGTTAAGCCTAAATTAAGTACAACATTTTTTGTACGGTCTTGAAGTGGATCAAGTGCTTTCCTTGATATATAGCCAAAGCGATGTATATCCAAGTCAATCTCAAAGTAGTTTGGTCCATACAATGACGAATTGAAGACACATAATTTAACAGTTGATACACAAGGGTATAAATTCATTTAGCATGATAATTAAATTTAAAGAAGAAAATTTGAAGCCAGGTGATCCATTTGTGTAACCTTAAAGAAACTGTGTTGAGGGCGTGAAAGTATTGGCTTTCCATTGTAGGCATGTATAAACTTTTTCTCTGCAGAATTTAGCTCAAGGTTCTTAGGATTAACTACCTCAGCCAAAAATTTTAGCCATGTTAGCAAAGAAGTGAGACTGCATGAGAGTTTACAATGTTAGAATAAATGTGTCATATTATATGTTCAACATGTTGGTGATATAATTGGATCTGAGTAGATAAAGGTCAGGTGGAATTTAAATGGGGATTATGGGTATGAAAAGCTCCTAAATCACCACATACCATACAAGATTACTATCACATACTTATTTGTCATCTTTCTATATCAAAATTGTAACATCCCAAAAATACAGTAAACACCATATAATAGAATTAATTACAATTAATGATAAACCAAATCAGTCTTAATTAACGTGAGCAAAGGTTCCGGCCGAATGGCCTTACAATAAGTTAAATACAACACAACGCTCGACCCAAGCATGCCTGTCCGATCAGTTTACAAAACAGAAATACCGAACGGTCAATTAATCAAAAGGGGTCGATCTAAAAATCAGTACAATAAAAAAAAATATCTAATCTAAACAGCTAACCGAACGTCTACTGTTCGGCCTTCACTTCAACATCTACGAGGGTTGCTTCCTCCAAATTTTCTTCTTCCAGCGTTTCCTCAAGCAACGCCTCACCACCTACTCACATCCACACGGATGATCATTGCATAGACAGGACAGACGTACAAAGACGATCGACAACGCAAAGAAGAGAACACAGGGTAAGCTTATGTAATTTAATTTATACATCAACATATACAACAAACATTTCAATTCAAACAAGCACATAATTCCACATATAACATCATTCGAAATATATATATATATACTAGACCGACCGTCCGGACTATATGAATCTGCGTAGTTACAAGCGTCCTTGCACCCGAGTGATGTAGTAATTGGGATACACCAAACAGCTGCCACTCGAGGTTAGTCCGTTCTTACGTCGCCCATGTTAACTTATGGACTAAGGACCTCCTGCCATTCCCACACATGACATACTCCCTCTACATGAGGATGAGTACTCACGGAACATCAAGATGGACCGCAAGTCTTAACTTATCCACAGTCATACTTTACCAAATTTAATATTCAATATATGTAAGAGTCGTTCCTCCCTGGAACGCTCGTTCAAATTCCATAATCATTAAATCATCACATATACTGTTCATCATTTATAATCTTTCACTTTATTTTTGTTTTTGTCTTTCAGTACAAGTACATAAAATCACTAACGTTTAGCCCTCTTTATAACGAGGACAAACGTGAGGAACGAGACCTAAGAATTTCCCCCGTTCCAAAACAGAATAGGACCGACTACAAGATAGATGGACGACCTGTATTAACATGGGTGTTCAACATGGTTGGTCGACACAGATGGACGACCTGTATTACAAGGTGGCTCGACATCGTCGGTCGGCACAGATGGATGATCTGTATTACAAGGGTGATCAACATGGTCGGTCGACACAGATGAACAACCTGTATTAACAAGGGTGCTCGACATGGTCGGTCGACACAGATGGATGATCTGTATTACAAGGGTGATGAACATGGTCGGTCGACACAGATGAACGACCTGTATTAACAAGGGTGCTCGACATGGTCGGTCGACAAAGATGGATGATCTGTATTACAAGGGTGATCAACATGGTCGGTCGACACAGATGAACGACCTGTATTAACAAGGGTGCTTCGACATGGTCAGTCGACACAGATGGATGATCTGTATTATCATGGGTGATCAACACGGTCGGTCGACACAGATGGACGACCTGAGGTTCGATTCGTGGAATATCAAGGTTGGTCAACTTGTCGGAAGGACCAGTTGGTAGAGTTTACATACAAGAATTCCAATGCTAGTAAACGAGTGAGCACGGTAGAGAACATTATTGAAGTTAAACCAACACTATTTTTCATCAAGGGATTTTTCAAGAAAGGAGTAAGAGTGCTTGGTGTAAGACCGAGCACTACTCAATACGATTGCTATGTATAAGATCGACACTGCTCATTATGAGTTCTAAGTAGAAGACCGACACAGCTCATCCTCAACCAGAATTCTTCCCAAATGAAAGTATTCCAATTCAAAGAAGTTTACTAGAACACCAAACGGTCAAGAACCGTTTAATGTCGAACGTACGTTATCATAGGGGAGTTTATATTCAAGTTTCACTTACATTCACTCATTTCTCAGCATGTATATTTCATATTTTCAAATACTCATATCATAGTACATTTCATATTCACCATATATCAACTCATACTGATGATCATATATCAAAATCAAATATCATAGGTCATGCTTCACGCAACTCTCAGAACATTGATACAACACAAACAAAAGCATACGAATTAAATTTAATAAGCTTCCCTTACCCGGATTGATGACTTAAACGTTCAATACGTAAGAATTGAGACTCGTCCAACATTCGTTCTCTAGCAGTAATGATCACTTACTATTCCAATCAATCTAACCACAAGAAAAATCGATATACTCAGACTAAACTCTTGCATGCAGCCAAAACTTAGTTTTTCAGAAAACCTAAGAACGAACTACTGAAGGAAAACTTACCCGTTTCAGTTCTAAAAACTGTTCGGTTCAAATGGAAGCTCACGGCGCGACGAACGTTTCTACGGTTCTGAATATTGAACGGAGAAGAAATGGGTGAGTAACAGTAGAGAGAAGTTGAAGGCTTTCTAGAGAGAAGGTGGAGAAAATGGAGGTTGAGTTCTGAGGAAGAAGAAGAGTGCATGCAGAGAGTGACGCGGACTTCAGAAAAATCATTTTTGTTTAAAAACCAACGTCTGTTCTCTTGCTGACACTTGTCTTCCACTACTGATTTAGGAACATTCCATCACGACACCTGGCAGGAAGGCAGAGAGTCTGGAAGTGCGTTTTTAATACACGACAGAAGGGTTTTTAGAGCAATTAAAGAGGATGAGACAGGGAATTAATGGTGTTCGTTTTTCTAGGATCTTACAAAAATCAACTTGTTAAGTATGGAGTTTACCATCAACAGTTGTATGCTTCTATTTGGAGTAAACTATCATGTCCCTGCTAACTATCTGAACCCAAGACAACAAATATAGATTGATCAAGTGCATCAAGTGTCATGTTATAATCTTGCTTCGATTATGAGAGAAACAGGTAAGTAATCAAGTGCCAAAAATAAAATTTAACAAAGAAAACTAAGCAGAGAATTAAGAGAAAACGAAAAAGTGTAAAACATTGCCAATATGTTAGGCTACATAATAATACATTCCTGTACATGTTATAAAATTCTCAGGCATTATCACTTTAGGATGGAAGAATTAATCAATCAAAATTGCTAAGAAGTTTATTCTACCATACTTCCTATCCACCTCTTAGGAAAACTATAAAGGTAATGCAATATGTCAGTACTTGTAAATTCTTGGGAGGAATTCGAGGGAATTCTAACAGTTGAGCATATTTTGCATCTTCAAGCAACTTGATCGAATCTTATTTCCACACATCAGGGCTTCATCAAGCGGGGTATTTCCCCATCTGTTTGTAATAAAATGAAATATTTCGGAAAAATCATGAAAGGGAAAAAAAAGTGCAGAAACTATATTATTGTGTAAGACTTGAAATTAAGGAAAACATGGCAGAAAAAGGAAAGACTAAAATATATATTTAATGCTAATAGTGGTCTCTGTAGAATAAAGAAAATTTAGACATGAATTGAAAATGTTGGAGTATGGATCAGTGAGAGGAAGGGCGATAATGTTTAGCGTGAGGAAAGACCTTGCACTGTTCGACGACATTGAGCAGGTCCTACTCTCTGAAGCCAATGAGGAATTGGGCTAGGCCTTCAAGAAAGAGCATTGCCTGGTACACAATGGTTGCGCTCATTATGTCCACAAGAACGCTCCGCCTCACGCGGTTCGCCCAAAGAACCACGCTCACCACCTCTTCCATTTGTGCTTTAGCATCCGCGCCCCCCCACCTCCTTGGCGGCAGCGATATTATGCTCCTCCCAGCACCAGAACCAGTTCCCCACGACGCACTCCATGAAGGCACTCTCGGCGCGCTTGAGGCGGTCTGAGAGGGTGGCGACGATGTGGCGGAGGCGACACTCAATCTGGTCCATGCACAGGGTGAGGGAGTTAGAGGAGTTGCTCCATGCAAGAGCTACCTGCCATGGACGGTAAGGGAAGGGGAGGGGGAGGTGGCGGCAGGGGTTGTTTTGGTCAGTCTCAGGGGATATTGTTGGTGGAGGATGGAACACATATAATAAACCGCCAATAGAATTAATTATTTTTGTAGTGCTATAATGATATTTCAAATAATAATATGATAATAGAAATCAATACATAAAATTATAGTTCACTTCAATACTTTAATATACATTTTGAAGCATTATTTTATATATATTAGTTTTTAAGTACTAAATTTGTTGCTGGCAATAGAAAAAGTAATAATTTCTTTAATAAGTATTTTGTGAAATGTTAAATATGTAATAAATGTTTATAGTATTTAACAAATCTGTTTCTTCTGTTTTTTTATTTGTCTCAAGTAAGGATAGTAAAAAAATTCGCATCCATAGATATTTGTGGATAAAATCTGCGACGGATAGTTAGTACGCGTTGATATTTACTATCTGCGGGTTGTGGATAGCGAGTTTTTTAATATCCACTTATAAACGGATCGGGTGCGGGTATTATACTATTTGTACTCGTGGATATCTGCTAACCACAAAAAATAAAAATAAAAGTTTAATTTATGTTTTATTAAGTTAAATTTAATTAAAATTAACTTTAATTTATATTTATAAGTTTAAATATAATTAAAATTAAATTTTAATTTATATTTAATTTAATATATATTATATTTTATATATTTTTTGTAATTTTATTTAAGTTTTATTATAATAGTTTATAAAAATATATATTTTTTTTAAATATTTACGGGTATCCATTGGTATCCGAGGAATTTTAAAATATCCGCAAGTATTTTTTAAGCGAATATCCGTGCGAATAGCAGGTGGATTTCTTTTATCGGATTAGTTTGTGGATAGACACTATCCGTATCCGACTTGACCCATTTTCTCAAGTCTTTAAAACAAATTATTAGTTTATCTTTTCTTTTAGAATTTCATGAATACGTTTATCATTTTTTTTTCTATTATACTTTTATGTGTATTTCAATTTTGAAATAATGTCTATTAGACGAGGGTTTAATCGTCTTAGTCTTAAGTTTTTACAAAAATAAAATTTAAATACTTTTTAGCATTAATATATCTTTACTAAATTAATTATAAAATTATATATAAAAATAAATTTTAAATTAAATTATTATAAGTAATTATTGATTTTTACAATAAATTATTTTATTAGAGAAAATGTCTCGTTTTAAAATTTGTTTGTGTTTTTCAAAATTATAATATATTTTAATTATAAATATTTATACTAATAAATAAAAAAGTTTTATTTTTAAATTTATTTTAAGTTTCTCAAACTTTTGAGTCCTACTTGATTAGATCATAAAAATAAAATTAAATATCACATAACTATTTTATTAGAATTAAGAAAAGTTATTATATTTCTTAATTAACGAAAAAAACCCTTAAAATATACATAAATTGAATATAGAAAAGAATAATAAATTATTGTATTTAATGAGTGTATAGGTTTTATTCAAGTGGAGTATATATAATACCTAAATCATTAATTGTTATTTCAGTTAGGTTTTACTTCATCATTGTGGTATTGTTACAAATAGAGACAAAAATTAGAGTTTTGTATATAAAAAGCATCCCAACACAGAGAAGAAGAAAGAATTCATACCAGTATATCCTTCACAAAATGGTCTTCTCCATCTTTCGACTTGTATTTCTGGGAATTCTATGTTCTGCTTTGGTTCTGACAACAGGTAAGAATTCAAAATCTGATTTTTGATTTTTCAAACGTGTGTGTGTGCTGACAAACTTTGGTTGAAAGAGTGGGTGATATAAGAAAAATGTTATATATGAATGCCAAGTTTTGAAGTGGTTTTTTGTAGGCATATAGTTGTTGAAAATCTGGAACCCCATTTGAATGATTTGATGAAAGGAATATCTGGAATTGTTTTTTACAAATGTTTGGAACTTTTGTTGTTTATTACAGGGCAACCTGTGACGGTGAGTCCATGGGTAGACTGTGCTGGACCATGTGTTTCTTTCGACAATTGCAACTTTAACTGTCATAATTTGGGATACACTAGTGGGGGTTTCTGTGCAATTTTCACTTGTTGTTGTTTCAGGAAATGATACACATTCTACTCTCCACAAATGCATGCACTCCAATAAAACATATCCATCAATAAAACAACATTTGCCATTTTAAGATTGAATTATAATGTATTACTCAGAATTATATATTAGAGTACATTTTAATAAAATTTAATATTTATTTTAATTTATTATTTCACCGTATGAATGAATCCTTATTAAATTATCTATCAATATTTAATTTTATATTCAAAATCAACTTCTAACTTAGGTTACTTTATAAAATTTTAAACTTAAGTATTAATTTGTGAATTTAAATTTAGTGTTTATTATAATTAAATTCCACTTATTAAAATTCCGTATAAGTAAAATTTATTATTTATTAATTCTATTATTTGATCTATGAATCATTATTATACTATTCATTAACATTTATTAAAGTCTAATTTCACATTTGAAATATATAATTAAGCAACGTTTAAAATTGACTTCTAACGCATATCACTTTAAATATTTAAATTGAAATAGTTATTAATTCTTTATTTGAATGTGAGCTCAGTCTTCATTATTTATTAATTTCACCTTAATGATTACTACTAAATCATAATTTGTTTTACACATAAGCTAATATAATCTCTTGATTAACTCATACCATATATTTTTAGTTACATAAAATTGAATTTTCAGTTTTCTTTTTATTTTTGTAACATTTTCTAAAGTAAGAATAATTATGTTTTACTTTTAATATTTATCACAATAGTTAACTCTTAAACTCTAAAAAAATATCAACTAATATCTCAGAGTGATATAATGTAACTGTAAAGTTTTAAAATTCCTAAAAGAAATGCTTTTTATAAAATGCAAGAGATAAAAATTATAATTTCAAATTTCGAAGAAATAAGAGATTTATTTTAGACGTTTAAACCAAAATTCACTGTAGCTTTATACATTCCCCAAATTTTGTACTTTTCTTTCACTTTAACACTGTTAATATTTAATCGAAATTAATGTCTAATATGCATTAACCTTTTTCGTTATAAATACAACTACTTCAAATTTCAAAACTCGAAAATAAAGAGTTTCTATTTATTAAAGAATTGTAACTAACATGCTCCTTTTACAAAAATTAAGAATTGACTTAATCGTTTAAAATTATCAATGGTACAAAACTTAGGAATTTAAATTTTGTTTCAATAAATTTGCTTACTTTAATCACGTAACAGGGTCAAATTTAGGGATATAAAAATATCCGTACCCTAAGTATATGGAGCAATATCTGAGTATCTAGGAAAGAGCTGGTATTAATATACGTTTATAAATTGATTGGGAATGAGTATTATATTATTCATATTTTGTGTGTATCTATTTTACTAAAAAAAAAATTAAAATTAAAATTTAATTTATATTTTATTAAGTTCAATTTATATATACAGAAACATTACATAGCTTAGGTTGTTTGAGTTTTCTGAAGGATGGTAACAAATCTTATAGTGAGTATGAGAAAAACAAATAAAATTAACATTTGCTTTTCATTTTTTTCTACTAGTAAAAAGATTTAATATATTAAAATAGGTATATTCAGAATTGAAGACATAATTACATGTTAGTAAACTTTTTCTCTTGAAACTTCATTTTGTTTAAGTCAATAACTCACTTTAAGATGTCGTTCATTTTCTAAGTTATCACAAAATAATTAAATTTAGTAGAAAAATCTCCTCGTTGCCGGTTTCAAGTTTCTTCACAACAGTTATATTTTGAGTTTCAACTAGGGTTATAAATTTCTTAAAAACATAATAAACTTCGGATTTCAATTTAATAAAGTAAACCCAAGTCATTATTGTAAAGTGATTCATGAAGGAAATGCAATTTTTCTTGCCATTGAGTGAAGCAATTTTAATATGTACACTAGAGTGAATTAATCCAACTTACTTTCTGTGTGGTTGGAATCGGAAAAAAAATTATGTAACAACCTTTATACCCATGAAAATAACTTGAATATTGGGTAATTCTTTGACTAATTCATGTTTTTGAGTAAATTGAATAGATATCATGTTCAGGTGAAAAAAATCTATGTGTCAGCTTGGAATCAAGTTTTAACTTTAAACTCTTGACTATAAATAAAATATAATTAATAGAAAAGCTTCTTTTTATAATCGCCAGGTGAAGTAATTTATCACTATTAATAAGTAACTACACAATTTCTTTCTTTTTTAAATAACAAACAATATTTCATATCATTTGACTCACATAATCAAAACACTAAACTAAAAGAACATCATTAAATTTAGTACCTATTATTGCATGAATGGGCATACTTCATTTACCAATACTTGCTAGGGCAAGTTTGTCTCAATTCCAATCTTCACTATCTTCCTTCAAGTTTAAGCTTTGCAAAAAAAAAAAAAGAAAAAAAAATCTAGATTGTCGATCATGTAGAGTTTAACCATTATCAATCAACCAAGTGCCCTCTGTTGAGTTTTTTTTAAGTTCATGAGAAATATTTTCAATTTTAATGAGGTTTTCCTTTTGAGAATTTTGATTTTGTTGATTTTATATACTAAGCATATATATAATCATTTTTATTTCAATTTCAATATGATTTTAATTAGTAACTTAATATCTATATTTAGATTTTTTTATTTACTTTTGTTTTTATATTTATTTTTTTGTTCACCGGAGTTTTAATATCTTTTAAATAAAGTTAATATATAATTTTGATTTTGTATCCACATTAACTTCATTTAATAAATATTAAGACTTAATTAAATAAAAAAATAGAATCAAAACGAATCAAGATGTTAAATATAAGAACCAAATTAATTATATATTAATTAAGCTTTTAATGTATCTACATATGGTAGTGGTGTTTTACCTTTATGTTATCAACTGTTCTTTTCCACAGTATTTATTTTACATATTCTAAACTTTTAAAAAATTTCGCTCACCTTTTAAATATTTTTCAAAGTAATCTCTTTGACAATTTTCTCATTCAAACCTTTTACTAGAGAACCCTCCTTAGACTTTTTTCAACTATTTGTTGATTGATATTTTTTTCCAACAATGTGATATTATTTACAACTTTTTCATCAACCTAGTAAATCCTCTATGATTTTATCATCTTTCATCTTCAAGACTTCAAATTTTCTTTCTAAAGTAAAGAGTGTACGTTTTCTTGGTCTTCTCATTTCTTCTAGACTTTTTTTTTTATCGTATCTAAGTTTGAAGTTTTCATTAAAACATCATCTAGAACTAAACCCAAGATAGTAATGTCCTAGGATAATTTGACAACTAGGTTGCCGTGAAACTTCATCTAAGCTATAATAAGATTTTCTTGTAAAAAAAAGGTTGTTGAATACTAATTCTCTCTACTTCCTAGACATCTCCTAATTGAACTCTCATCTTCATAACTTAGAGTTTATAATTCTTTTCTAGAAATATAAGAAATGTCGGTAGAGATACATTATTGGACACTGTTTAGAAGGTTTGGTATTACAAAATATAGCTTTGATTTCTCTTTTACTATATTTATAGTTTTCTCTCTTCTTTTGAGTTCTCTCATAGGTCCCTTTTATAAGAGCACTTGATACCAATTATAGGCCTAAAAGGTATTTTGATTTGTAAGAAAAAAAACATAGAATGTAGTTATACATTCATCAACAAAATGATTAGTTTTAGAAGCAAATACATTCATACGGTAGAATCTATACTAAACTACTTTTTAGGATGAAAGAGTGCTTAACATCTAATAATTTAGATCGTCTCATAGCTTGTTGATTGTTGGATTAGAACATCTAGCGGTGTTGTCTCTTATCAATTAGTGTTTTCCACTTAACTTTTTGTTTCAGTTTGTTAAAAGTTCTTGAATGCTTCTAACTAACATATATTTGTCTTTTAAAACTCTATGTAAAACTTTTAAAAATAATGTGTTCTTAATTGTTTTCTTTTACGTCATCCATTCATTCGTAAGAGGAAGTTAACAAATAAATAAATATAAAGTGTATAAACTGAGGTAATTAGTAATTGAATATGTAAATGCTTTAAGTTTTGTAGCGATATTAATTTTAAGGTGTTACAAGAAAAAAATGTTTATACATGTCATAAGTGTTTAAATGATTACAATCATGCCAACCTTTACTTTTGTAATAATGGATTTCTTTTTCCGATGTATAGGGTTACTTAGATTGTGTGTGTATGTTTTTTTTATGGGTTTTGGTTTCTCATCCATCAGTTCTTTCATTTTGATTGATGGAAAATGATAGATGTTTTTAGGGTGTCAGTAAGGGTGGGTAAAAGATCTGGTTGGCCATTTTGTACTGAATTGATCCATTAAAAATCCATTTTCTAAAATCTGTTTTATATATTTGATTCATATTTCATAATTTTTTATAAACTAGATTTCTATTTTATTTATATGGATTTTAAAATCTGAAAAATTCAAATTTCCAATTTAGATTACGCTCATATCTAAACATATATGAACTGAAACCATCAACTTCTTCCGAATACTAAAATATGAAACTCATAAACTTCTTCTCGATCCCAAAATTTCAATACAATAAATCTTAAATGCTCTTCTCTCTTCTTCTTTTTATAATTTATCCAAGGTAAATCTAATTTCTAACTTTGACTACTTAATATAAATACTAGAATCTATAGTCTACGTATAGATAGTAAAAAAAGTTTTTGCACTTGTAAATAAATAATGAAGAGGTTGCCCTTCCTACATGTAGCGATCAAAAGGATGGTTCAATGTACGTTTTAACCACTCTGACAAATTTAGCCTCAATTTCAATTCCTTTAGTTGTTCTTTCAACGTACAACGTCGAATATTTTTGGCTTTTAACGACGTATTCGTATTCGACGTCATATTGTGAGACATAATTTTAACGTCGAACACCCACCGTTCGACGTTACGCTTTTATATCCACGTCTGCTCTACAGAATTCGACGTCTAATATCTGAATAACTAGTTACATTTAAGAGAAAATTTGATGTCAAATGTATAGGGAAGAGATGTAAAGTTGACGTAAAGGTCAAAGATGTATGACGTAACGTTGACGTCAATTTATTTAGGGCGACGTTTCTTGTTGTTTATAGACACGTTTTATGAGTGCATATTTATGTCCACATTTATGCTTTAAAATTAAAATTTTTGATGAGATTCATGTGCTTAAATGATTGATTTAAAGTTAATTTGTGATGATTGAAATTGTTGGGTTTAAGAATTAAAGAGACGTAAAAGCGAGTTTTAGCGCATAAATTATTATTGGATTTTCTAATATTTATTTGTGCAACTGAAATTAAAGCTTTATTGGTCTAAATTGCAAATTAAGGCCCAAAATCAGGTTTTATTTGAAAAATAATGTACAGATGGGCCAAACAGACAACTTTTACCCTTGCACCTCTCAATTTCCCTACATACACCCCTCTTCTCTTAACCAGGCCCAATATTAAGCCAAACAGTAACCATATTCTGAATACACCTCCTAAATTTCCCTACCCATACCCCTCCTAGGCCAAACTCCACCACATCATGCCACGTGTCCAAATCCTCCCTACACAGATTTAGCCAACCACATGCTGCCACATCACCTCCCTCCGCCACGTCATCATCATCTTTCACCCACTGAAACCCTAATTCCTAATCCAAACCCTAGCTGTCGTTCTACCTCCGCCAGGCCATACGCAGTCAGCCGCCGTCGTACCATCCTCACCGCCAGCCAACTTCTTCTTCCTCCATCAACATCCACAACTAGCGTCGGTCACCATCGTGAGTTCCACCGTGACAGCCTCCTCCATATTCTCGAGCCATCACGCCGTCACGCAGCAACCGTGCTCGTCTTCGCGTACCGTGAAACCGCGCCGCTCCGCCACCATCGCGAGTCCGTCATGCACATTTGTCGTCACGCGAGACCAATCTATCTTCTTCGTGCCACATCAACAAGCTGCCGCGACACACCTCTAGGAATTTCAAAACCTGCATTCAGAAACCCAGGAACAGAAGGCAAGGGCGACTCATCTGCAACCTCCAACCGCGAAGCAAAAACGCGTCAATACAGCCATCAGTGTCAGCCGCAAGGGCCTCCACCAGATTGTGAGTTCGTCCAGTCTCGAACCTCCGTTCATCTTCTCCATCCATCACCTCCAGCACCGCATCAGAACCTGCATCAAAATCAAACCTACAAAGAAACACAGATTCAGGATCGTGACGCACCCCTATCCTTGTGAGTTCATCCTCATCGCGCACCGCAAAGGAGAAGAGCAATGCCTTCAGAAACGCGATTCCTCTTCCATTCTCGCGGCGCAGGAGAAGCAGCAAGGTGTTTTCCTAATATGCAATTCCAAAACCCTAATTTTGGTGAAGTGGGGTCTGCCACGTGGCGGGCTCTCTCATTGTTCACGTCCATATGAGTCAAAAACTGGTCAACAGATTTGAATCTGGTCAAGGTTGGTCAAATAGGGGTTCAGTTGCAATTTTGGGAAATTCAGTTGGGGCTAAAGCGCAGATAGAGGAAATTTCAAGGCTTTGTGCAATTTTGAAAAGTCAGAAAAGCTAAAAGATAAAATTCAGTTGTTGAGTTAATTTAATTTGGGAATATCAACAGAAAACATCTTCCAAATAATGTTATAATTATCTAAATCTTTTAGTTATTTGGAAGATATAAGATAAAAGATTCTGTCAACTGAATATTTAGAATCCAAGCCCAATCAAGTCCTATATAAAGAGACCCAAGGGAGACTCCACTTCACTTCACTCATTCATTCACCACTTCTCTCACTTTTCTTTCATCTTGTATTAGGAACTTTCATATGATTAAATGATTTTTACTATCAATTAAGAATGTACTTTGATTGGTAGTAATAATTTCAACTATAATCAATTGAGAATTTACTTTGATTGATTAGTTTTTAATTTGGTTTGGCGATTTAAGAATAGACATGATTAAACACAATAAGATTTAATTGAGAATGTACTTTGGTTGAATTCATTGTGAATAATCTAGAAAGGTTTTGCATTTGATTGAGAATTTACTTTGGTTAAGTGCATGATCGCCCTCAAATTAATTAAGAATGTACTTTAATTAATTTGAAACTTAAATAATAATCAATTGAACAATTATCTGTGAATAACCGATGATGAATCTATCTTGGAAAAGCAGTGGAATTAGCCTATTTCATTATAATCGTTTTAAAGTTTTTTTATTTGTTCTTTAAACCTTCTCCAAACATCATTTTTATTCTTGAACATTGCATTGCATGCATAAGATTCAAATATTAAAAGGCAATTTCGTATTCGTTGGGAGACGACTCAGGGTTACTTTAACCCTATCTACTTTCTTGAATGCTACTTGGCAATACTGAAGTTGCCTTGAAAAGTAGTATTAATTTGATAGCTTCAACGACAACTTATCAACGTCGAATATTAAAGTGCTTGACGTCTAATATATTTGAATAAATATTTATATTAAAGCAAAATTTGGCGTCAATTGGAAGGGGATTGATGTAAAGCTGACGTAACTTTGACGTCAAAGTAAACCAATCGACTCATGTTTTGTTGATATATGTAACGCCCTGACAACTTACAAGGAATATTGACTGCCCCCACACATCAACACAAGGCTTTCCAATGTGCTTTGTCCTCACTGGCACATTTTCCGGGAAAACTTCCCAAAAGGTCTTCACTCGCATATTTACCGTCTTAAATATGCTTATATCCTATCAAGGCAAACTTTAACTTGTGGTACCGTCTTAGGTAGGCTCATGTGCAACCGAAGCATACCTTATCTCATTCTACCGACTTAGGTAGGCTCATGTGATGCCAAAGTAGGTTTTAATTCGGGCTACCGACTTAGATAGGCTCATATGTTACCGAGGCAAGCTTTAACTTGTGCTACTAACCTATGTAGGCATATGTGTTGTTGAGGCCGACTTTAACTCGTCCTGCCGACTTAGGTAGGCTCATGTGTTGTCGGGGCAGGTTTTAACTTGTGCTACCAACTTAGGTAGGCTTTGTATCTACTTCTATGAAACATACTTTGTTTGTGTTGCTATGAAGCAGACTTTATGATAGTGAGAGTTTATTCTTGTGTCGTTTTAGATGCTTCCATCTTTGCTCTTGTAAGTCTTTTGTCCTTCAATTTTCTTTGGTTTTGGCTTTCTTTCTTTATAGTTTATTTTTTGCAAGTTATGAAATGTGTAATCATAGTTGTGGCATCGTTAGCTACTCATAAAGAGCATAAACAAATAACAAAACAGATAAAAAAATATAAATGATCTAAAACATATAACAAAATATATAATGAAAAATGAAGTAGACACTAGAACAAAATGAAGATTCTGACGCCCCACATACGCTTCGGTTATCAGAAAACCGAAGTGGACAAGCTTATATACCTCGGTCACCATTTAACCTGTGGTGTAAAAGCTATAATGCCTCGGTTAAGATGAAATCCGAGGCCTATAAACCACTGCTACGCCTCTGAAAAGCTAAAAAGGGCATGAGAAATCTGACAACTACCTACTGCCTACTGGCTCGGTTGGCTAGGTAACCGGTGCCTAAAGCACCTCGTATTGCTTCGGGCACAAGTGGACCGAAGCCTATACACCTCTGCTGTGCTTGTTATTGCTTCGGTCAGGAGGGCAACCGATGCCTAAACCACTGCTCCACCTGCCACAGCTCCCTGCTACGCCTGCTCCAGCTTGTACTTGCCTGCTACGCCAGACCTAGGGCATCGGTTCAGCCAAAAACCGAGGTCTATTAGCCACACGTTCTACTTCGTTTCTGCTTATAACCGATGCTGTATGTGGCTATTACCTCGCGTGTTTGAGTAACCGAGGTAGTAGACCCACTTCATATTTCACAATCTCGTAGAACCTTCATTTACGACAACTTCTTCTTCCTCGTATACGGTCTTCTTCTTCATTTACGCGTTCCTCCACCAGTTTCACTCCTTGCTCACCGCGCCACCGCTTTGCTGCCAGTGGTCTCGCCTGCCTCCGTCTTGGTTGTGCCGCTGCTCGTCTTCGTTGTTGGTCGTGCCTCCTCCCTTCGCCGTCGCGCCATTGCTGCCTCGCCGGTGCTACCTTCGCCAGTGCTGTTGCCAGTGGTATCACTTGTCTCGGTCTTGCCAGTGGTCGCGCATTCCTGCTCGTCCTCGTTCTTGGCCGCGCCTCCTTCCTTCACCGTCGCGCCACCGTTGCCCTGCCGGTGCTTCCTCCGCCACTACTGCCTCTGTCGGTACTGCCTCCAACACTATTTCAATCTTGCTGTGTGCATTGATGTTGGTTTATTGTGCTTTTGCTGATAATAATTGATAGAGGTCGAAAGAGAAACAAATTGTATGTATTGGTTGTTTTGAGTAAGTGAATTTTGTTGGCAGTGTATTGGCTAGTGTATTGGCTATTTAGTTTAGTGTGTTACGCACTCTATTCTATTCGGAGTTAATTTAGAAATGTACAGTGTAGTGATTGACACGTTGAACTGTAACATTGTTATTTAAAAAAATAAAAGTTGAGTTTCAACAAACTTTGAAGACTGAAAATTTGGGATGATTAATTGGTTCTAATCCTAACACTTAGTGATTGAAAATGTATTTTATTTTTTATTTATTTTTGAAATTGAAAAGAAGAATAAGTCTTTTAGAACATAGGGATTCAAAGAGTGGAAGCGAAGTTAGTTAAAGAAGTAAAGGGAGAATGGAAGTGTACTGCAATGTGTCCCTTTGTCCCCTTTCAACAATAGATTTTGAAGGCTGAGTATTTTTCAAGGAATTGATTCAAAGAGTGTAACTGAAGGTAGTTAACAAAATATAAGACATAAAAAAATAGCAAGATAGATAGATTTTGAGACCAATTGAACGCATTTGGTGTAGATAAAAATAAGGAAAAGTAGACAAAAAAGCGAGAGTTAATTTTGGATAGTTTAGTTTAGAAGAAATAACAAGAAAGAAATTTAAAAAGAAAAAGACTTGTTGGGTTTTAGATGGAAGGAAGGGAGGTACGTTAATTTAAACAATATTCAAATAAGGTTTGAGAAACATGTTGTAAACAAGTGAAATAAACTCAAGTATCTAAACCCTAAATTTAATTGAAATGACATTATTTACTCTTGGTTGAATATATTGTTTGGTTGAATATATTGTTTGGTTGAATATATTACGTGTTGCATATGTAATTATTTGTTTGCTTGAATATATATTGTTGTTGTGAATTAGCCTTAGTTTCCCGTTTGAGATTCAATACAAAAATTATTTACTATCTCTAGATTAAGTTGTTTAAAAAAATGAAACACAAAGAAAAGAATGAAACTGAATATTATTCAAAAAAAATGTTTTGTACAATTGAATACAGAGGTGTTTAAATGATTGCAATTATACGTTTGAACTTTTATGATAATGGGTTTCTTTTGGTTTGATATTTTGATACATTGAAAAATGATAGATGTTCTTGGGATAGCTTTAGTATGTCTTTTGTTTATGGGTTTCGGCTTGGCCCAGTCTCATCCAATTTTGTATATATATTTAAAATCCATGGGTGTTGCTCCCTCCACCACCACACCTTTCTGCCTCTACCTCCCATTTACTATTTCGCCCCTATGTAAAATTTTATTTTTAAGGTTATTTTTTAATTTTACCCATTCACAACCTATTCCACTAATAACCTATTCTAGTTCTCCGTACAGGAGTAAAATACTTTTTTTTTCATTTTAACATTATATTTCTTCCTCTCTTTCTTTTGTCGTTGTGAGATACTACAAGTTGTTTAAAAAAATTAAACACAAAGAAAAGAATGAAACTGAATATTATTAAAAAAAAAATGTTTTGTACAATTGAATACAGAGGTGTTTAAATGATTACAATTATACGTTTGAACTTTTATGATAATGGGTTTCTTTTGGTTTGATATTTTGATACATTGAAAAATGATAGATGTTCTTGGGATAGCTTTAGTATGTCTTTTGTTTATGGGTTTCGGCTTGGCCCAGTCTCATCCAATTTTTTACATATATTAAAAATCCATGGGTGTTGCTCCCTCCACCACCACACCTTTCTCCCTCTACCTCCCATTTACTATTTTGCCCCTAAGTAAAATTTTATTTTTAAGGTTATTTTTTAATTTTACCCATTCACAACCTATTCCACTAATAACCTATTCTAGTCCTCCGTACATGAGTAAAATACTTTTTTTTCATTTTAACAGTATATTTCTTCCTCTCTTTCTTTTGTTGTTGTGAGATACTACAAGTTGTTTAAAAAAATGAAACATAAAGAAAAGAATGAAACTGAATATTATTCAAAAAAAGTGTTTTGTACAATTGAATACAGAGGTGTTTAAATGATTACAATTATACGTTTGAACTTTTATCATAATGGGTTTCTTTTGGTTTGATATTTTGATACATTGAAAAATGATAGATGTTCTTGGGATAGCTTTAGTATGTCTTTTGTTTATGGGTTTCGGCGTGGCCCAGTCTCATCCAATTTTGTACATATATTAAAAATCCATGGGTGTTGCTCCCTCCACCACCACACCTTTCTCCCTCTACCTCCCATTTACTATTTTGCCCCTAAGTAAAATTTTATTTTTAAGGTTATTTTTTAATTTTACCCATTCACCACCTATTCTACTAATAACCTATTCTAGTCCTCCGTACATGAGTGAAATACTTTTTTTTCATTTTAACATTATATTTCTTCCTCTCTTTCTTTTGTCGTTGTGAGATACTAGAAGTTGTAAAGATTGGTGATGGTGGAAAGAATTATCAAGCACTCTTCCTATCGTGGTGCAGTGTCGTGCAGTGTGTGGAGTGGTGCAGTGCGTCTGTTGCTTCCTCAAGGTGCTTATTGGAATAAACCTTCAAATAAAACACTAAAATAAAAAACGTAACCTTTAAACGGAGGTGACATCCTTCAACGGATGTCAAAATCCGTCAAAGGATGTCAAAATCCTTCAACGGATGTCAACATCCGTTTAAGGTAAAACGGATGTCGAGATCCGTTTTTTCCTTAAACGGATGTTGACATCCGTTTTTTCCATAAAATCCGTTTTTTCCTTAAACGGACTCCGAAAGATTACGTTTTTAATTTTAGGGTTTGTTTTATTAGTTTATTCTTTATTTGGGAAATATTTTAAAAATTTAATTTAAATGTTTTGATTTATTATTTTTCAATATATTTTTAATGTATTTTAATAATGTAAGGAAAATGAAGAAGAAAGAAACGGACAAGGAGAAGTGAAACGGAGAAGACAAATGGAGTTGTAAAATAAAACAGAAGATGAATTGTTAAACGGAATTGAGAGATAGAAAGATTGAGTGTAGGGAGTAAAGTAGGAGAACTACGTTTGAAATAAATTAAAATAGTAAAAGTAAAATTTTTTAATTTGAGGATATAATTGGAATTAAAAATAATTGGGGAGGTGGAGGAAGAAAGGTGTGGTGGTGGAGGGAGCAACACCCTAAATCCATTTTCTAAAATCTGTTTTCGATTTTTATCCATATTTCATAATTTTTTTAAATAAGATTTCTATTTTATTTGTACGGATTTTAAAATTTGAAAAATTGAAAGATTACACTCATATCAATCATTTATGAACTGAAATCACACCAACCCCTTCTCAATACTAAAATCTGAAACTCATTCTCGATCCCAAAATTTCAATACAATATGCGTGTCTATGGAGATCCCAAAATTTCAATACAATAAGCGTGTTTATGGATATCCCAAATTTTCAATACAATAAGCGTGTCTATGGAGATGGAGATCCCAAAATTTCAATACAATAAGCGTGTCTATGGAGATGGCACTAAGTCAGCTAGTTTTGCCATCATCGAATCCATCACTTATTTGGTACCATTTTTGGAGATGGCATTGAGTCAGCTACTTTTGCCATCATCGAATCCATCACTTATTTGGTACCATTTTTGGAGATGGCACTGAGTTTTGCCATCGTCGAATTCATCACTACGTTGGTACTATTTTTGAATTCTTCCATGTCAGCCTTCATTGTTTAAAGTTCTTCGTCCATGTCAACCTTCATTGTTTTAAGTTCTTTTATCAGTTCTTGTATTTCTTTTTTTATTCTTCCTCTTGCTTCCTTACTGAAAACACAGAAAATAAATACAACCAAATAACAAAATTTAATATTTTCTAAAGTAAAAATAAACAAAAATTTACCTGACCTTAGTTTGTGAAAGTCTTCCATTATACCAGTCATAAACTTCTGCTCTTCCATTCTGTCAACAAGAATCTTAGTAATGAAAATCAAATTTTCTCTTTGGAATTTCATAAGTCCTTCTTCTATGCGGTGGCTGAGCTGTTCGCACATGGTTTCGAACTCTGTTGAACAATTCATTTCCTCAGTACCTGTTGAACAGTTGTAGTTGTTTTTCTTCTATAAAAAGAAAAAGGAGAGAAAGTTAAAGAAAAGATAAACAAAGTTTCAAAACCCCAATACAAAATCACATCAATTCTTCTCCCTTGCTAGTGACTTTCAATATCCCTTCTCATGCTCATTTGTTGACATCCCATTCATCAGCTCTGAAATGAATTCCACTAATACAAAAATCCAGGAATCACCCACTCCAAAACAGAAAAAAAAAAGTCACCGAACATCCAAAATAGTAAACTCTGGTGTCCCGTTAGCTAAATAGTCACCGATGAGTATATACTACAGTCATAATAGTTCAAATGTAAGCTAAAATACATGGGTGGAATTTTGCACCAACACCATACTAAATATGGTAATACGTAAAATTTTCAGCAACCATAGACAATAATAATATCTGAACAACCTAAAACAAAGTCTCCAAAGGCTATAATCACAACCAGCATTAACCATACCAAACAGCCAAATACAAGTCCATGTCAAATTGCTACGTACAGGTTAAGAGAAAATATTATATAATCATTTCACACAGAATGAACATATCTAACATATTCTCATAACAATATCAACCATCACTAATGAATATAACATTCAGAACTGAATAGTACATGGAATACATCACGAAATTCATCAACAACAATCTATAGATCAGTCCGTAACACAACCACTCAAACAGTGTATAAACAACATAATATGACCTGTAGAGTCTAGGCACTCATAATACACCATCTACACACAAGGTCATGGGTTTGAATTAAAATAATGGTAACTTATGATTGTCCCTACAACTGATCATACCTTCAACCGTACCTAACTAGTACTATTTTTAATACATTTTTATTCAACTTTAAAGGCATACCAAATCGACTATAACTACAACATAACCTTTCATAACTACAAAATAACCTTTCATAATGCAATAGAAGGTCGAACGATATTACACTCAAAACGATCTCCTAGTCATTGGCTAAATGGTCTTACAATTACATTCAAAGGTCGAACGGTCGTATAGTCCAAACAGTCTCTCAGTAATTGGCCGAACGGGCTTACCATTAGAATGAAGGATGAGGAGGGAAAGGTGGATGGAAGAATCAATGCCCGGGAGAGAAAGATGGATTTTGTGAAGAGGTGGACCAGCGAACAAAAGAAGGGCCTTGTCGTTCGTGAGGCACCTACAAAGAGGAGAGAACTTTTTGAAGCTTTGAAAGACATCGAAGACCATTTTCTCACGGCTTATAATTCTGGAAATGAGGTGACCATAATGCTGGAAGCTAATAAAATTCAAGAAAAATGGAAATTAATGGAGGAGGAAATGCCACCACCCAAGCCTCTAGACCTAAAGTTATTGATAGGTTCCTGAATTGGGAACCTAATCAAGAACCCTCTAACTATCGTACAACACAAAGAAAAGAATGAAACTGAATATTATTCAAAAAAAATATTTTGTACAATTGAATACAGAGGTGTTTAAATGATTACAATTATACGTTTGAACTTTTATGATAATGGGTTTCTTTTGGTTTGATATTTTGATACATTGAAAAATGATAAATATTCTTGGGATAGCTTTAGTATGTCTTTTGTTTATAGGTTTTGGCTTGGCCCAGTCTCATCCACTTTTGTACATATATTAAAAATCCATGGCTGTTGCTCCCTCCACCACCACACCTTTCTCCCTCTACCTCCCATTTACTATGTTGCCCCTAAGTAAAATTTTATTTTTAAGGTTATTTTTTAATTTTACCCATTCACAACCTATTCCACTAATAACCTATTCTAGTCCTCCGTACACAAGTAAAATACTTTTTTTTCATTTTAACATTATATTTCTTCCTCTCTTTCTTTTGTCGTTGTAAGATACTACAAGTTGTTTAAAAAAATGAAACACAAAGAAAAGAATGAAACTGAATATTATTCAAAAAAAATGTTTTGTACAATTGAATACAGAGGTGTTTAAATGATTACAATTATACATTTGAACTTTTATGATAATGGGTTTCTTTTGGTTTGATATTTTCATACATTGAAAAATGATAGATGTTCTTGGGATAGCTTTAGTATGTCTTTTGTTTATGGGTTTCGGCTTGGCCCAATCTCATCCAATTTTCTACATATATTAAAAATCCATGGGTGTTGCTCCCTCCACCACCACACCTTTCTGCCTCTACCTCCCATTTACTATTTCGCCCCTATGTAAAATTTTATTTTTAAGGTTATTTTTTAATTTTACCCATTCACAACCTATTCCACTAATAACCTATTCTAGTCCTCCGTACAGGAGTAAAATACTTTTTTTTTCATTTTAACATTATATTTCTTCCTCTCTTTCTTTTGTCGTTGTGAGATACTACAAGTTGTTTAAAAAAATTAAACACAAAGAAAAGAATGAAACTTAATATTATTAAAAAAAAATGTTTTGTACAATTGAATACAGAGGTGTTTAAATGATTACAATTATACGTTTGAACTTTTATGATAATGGGTTTCTTTTGGTTTGATATTTTGATACATTGAAAAATGATAGATGTTCTTGGGATAGCTTTAGTATGTCTTTTGTTTATGGGTTTCGGCTTGGCCCAGTCTCATCCAATTTTTTACATATATTAAAAATCCATGGGTGTTGCTCCCTCCACCACCACACCTTTCTCCTTCTACCTCCCATTTACTATTTTGCCCCTAAGTAAAATTTTATTTTTAAGGTTATTTTTTAATTTTACCCATTCACAACCTATTCCACTAATAACCTATTCTAGTCCTCCGTACATGAGTAAAATACTTTTTTTTCATTTTAACAGTATATTTCTTCCTCTCTTTCTTTTGTTGTTGTGAGATACTACAAGTTGTTTAAAAAAATGAAACATAAAGAAAAGAATGAAACTGAATATTATTCAAAAAAAGTGTTTTGTACAATTGAATACAGAGGTGTTTAAATGATTACAATTATACGTTTGAACTTTTATCATAATGGGTTTCTTTTGGTTTGATATTTTGATACATTGAAAAATGATAGATGTTCTTGGGATAGCTTTAGTATGTCTTTTGTTTACGGGTTTCGGCTTGGCCCAGTCTCATCCAATTTTGTACATATATTAAAAATCCATGGGTGTTGCTCCCTCCACCACCACACCTTTCTCCCTCTACCTCCCATTTACTATTTTGCCCCTAAGTAAAATTTTATTTTTAAGGTTATTTTTTAATTTTACCCATTCACCACCTATTCCACTAATAACCTATTCTAGTCCTCCGTACATGAGTGAAATACTTTTTTTTCATTTTAACATTATATTTCTTCCTCTCTTTCTTTTGTCGTTGTGAGATACTAGAAGTTGTAAAGATTGGTGATGGTGGAAAGAATTATCAAGCACTCTTCCTATCGTGGTGCAGTATCGTGCAGTGTGTGGAGTGGTGCAGTGCGTCTGTTGCTTCCTCAAGGTGCTTATTGGAATAAACCTTCAAATAAAACACTAAAATAAAAAACGTAACCTTTAAACGGAGGTGACATCCTTCAACGGATGTCAAAATCCGTCAAAGGATGTCAAAATCCTTCAACGGATGTCAACATCCGTTTAAGGTAAAACGGATGTCGAGATCCGTTTTTTCCTTAAACGGATGTTGACATCCGTTTTTTCCATAAAATCCGTTTTTTCCTTAAACGGACTCCGAAAGATTACGTTTTTAATTTTAGGGTTTGTTTTATTAGTTTATTCTTTATTTGGGAAATATTTTAAAAATTTAATTTAAATGTTTTGATTTATTATTTTTCAATATATTTTTAATGTATTTTAATAATGTAAGGAAAATGAAGAAGAAAGAAACGGACAAGGAGAAGTGAAACGGAGAAGACAAATGGAGTTGTAAAATAAAACAGAAGATGAATTGTTAAACGGAATTGAGAGATAGAAAGATTGAGTGTAGGGAGTAAAGTAGGAGAACTACGTTTGAAATAAATTAAAATAGTAAAAGTAAAATTTTTTAATTTGAGGATATAATTGGAATTAAAAATAATTGGGGAGGTGGAGGAAGAAAGGTGTGGTGGTGGAGGGAGCAACACCCTAAATCCATTTTCTAAAATCTATTTTCGATTTTTATCCATATTTCATAATTTTTTTAAATAAGATTTCTATTTTATTTGTACGGATTTTAAAATTTGAAAAATTGAAAGATTACACTCATATCAATCATTTATGAACTGAAATCACACCAACCCCTTCTCAATACTAAAATCTGAAACTCATTCTCGATCCCAAAATTTCAATACAATATGCGTGTCTATGGAGATCCCAAAATTTCAATACAATAAGCGTGTTTATGGATATCCCAAATTTTCAATACAATAAGCGTGTCTATGGAGATGGAGATCCCAAAATTTCAATACAATAAGCGTGTCTATGGAGATGGCACTAAGTCAGCTAGTTTTGCCATCATCGAATCCATCACTTATTTGGTACCATTTTTGGAGATGGCATTGAGTCAGCTACTTTTGCCATCATCGAATCCATCACTTATTTGGTACCATTTTTGGAGATGGCACTGAGTTTTGCCATCGTCGAATTCATCACTACGTTGGTACTATTTTTGAATTCTTCCATGTCAGCCTTCATTGTTTAAAGTTCTTCGTCCATGTCAACCTTCATTGTTTTAAGTTCTTTTATCAGTTCTTGTATTTCTTTTTTTATTCTTCCTCTTGCTTCCTTACTGAAAACACAGAAAATAAATACAACCAAATAACAAAATTTAATATTTTCTAAAGTAAAAATAAACAAAAATTTACCTGACTTTAGTTTGTGAAAGTCTTCCCTTATACTAGTCATAAACTTCTGCTCTTCCATTCTGTCAACAAGAATCTTAGTAATGAAAATCAAATTTTCTCTTTGGAATTTCATAAGTCCTTCTTCTATGCGGTGGCTGAGCTGTTCGCACATGGATTCGAACTCTGTTGAACAATTCATTTCCTCAGTACCTGTTGAACAGTTGTAGTTGTTTTTCTTCTATAAAAAGAAAAAGGAGAGAAAGTTAAAGAAAAGATAAACAAAGTTTCAAAACCCCAATACAAAATCACATCAAGTCTTCTCCCTTGCTAATGACTTTCAATATCCCTTCTCATGCTCATTTGTTGACATCCCATTCATCAGCTCTGAAATGAATTCAACTAATATAAAAATCCAGGAATCACCCACTCCAAAACAGAAAAAAAAAGTCACCGAACATCCAAAATAGTAAACTCTGGTGTCCCGTTAGCTAAATAGTCACCGATGAGTATATACTACAGTCACAATAGTTCAAATGTAAGCTAAACAACATGGGTGGAATTTTGCACCAACACCATACTAAATATGGTAATACGTAAAATTTTCAGCAACCATAGACAATAATAATATCTGAACAACCTAAAACAAAGTCTCCAAAGGCTATAATCACAACCAGCATTAACCATACCAAACAGCCAAATACAAGTCCATGTCAAATTGCTACGTACAGGTTAAGAGAAAATATTATATAATCATTTCACACAGAATGAACATATCTAACATATTCTCATAACAATATCAACCATCACTAATGAATATAACATTCAGAACTGAATAGTACATGGAATACATCACGAAATTCATCAACAACAATCTATAGATCAGTCCGTAACACAACCACTCAAACAGTGTATAAACAACATAATATGACCTGTAGAGTCTAGGCACTCATAATACACCATCTACACACAGGGTCATGGGTTTGAATTAAAATAATGGTAACTTATGATTGTCCCTACAACTGATCATACCTTCAACCGTACCTAACTAGTACTATTTCTAATACATTTTTATTCAACTTTAAAGGCATACCAAATCGACTATAACTACAAAATAACCTTTCATAACTACAAAATAACCTTTCATAATGCAATAGAAGGTCGAACGATATTACACTCAAAACGATCTCCTAGTCATTGGCTAAATGGTCTTACAATTACATTCAAAGGTCGAACGGTCTTATAGTCCAAACAGTCTCTCAGTAATTGGCCGAACGGGCTTACCATTAGAATGAAGGATGAGGAGGGAAAGGTGGATGGAAGAATCAATGCTCGGGAGAGAAAGACGGATTTTGTGAAGAGGTGGACCAGCGAACAAAAGAAGGGCCTTGTCGTTCGTGAGGCACCTACAAAGAGGAGAGAACTTTTTGAAGCTTTGAAAGACATCGAAGACCATTTTCTCACGGCTTATAATTCTGGAAATGAGGTGACCAGAATGCTGGAAGCTAATAAAATTCAAGAAAAATGGAAATTAATGGAGGAGGAAATGCCACCACCCAAGCCTCTAGACCTAAAGTTATTGATAGGTTCCTGAATTGGGAACCTAATCAAGAACCCTCTAACTATCGTACAACACAAAGAAAAGAATGAAACTGAATATTATTCAAAAAAAATATTTTGTACAATTGAATACAGAGGTGTTTAAATGATTACAATTATACGTTTGAACTTTTATGATAATGGGTTTCTTTTGGTTTGATATTTTGATACATTGAAAAATGATAAATATTCTTGGGATAGCTTTAGTATGTCTTTTGTTTATAGGTTTCGGCTTGGCCCAGTCTCATCCACTTTTGTACATATATTAAAAATCCATGGCTGTTGCTCCCTCCACCACCACACCTTTCTCCCTTTACCTCCCATTTACTATGTTGCCCCTAAGTAAAATTTTATTTTTAAGGTTATTTTTTAATTTTACCCATTCACAACCTATTCCACTAATAACCTATTCTAGTCCTCCGTACACAAGTAAAATACTTTTTTTTTCATTTTAACATTATATTTCTTCCTCTCTTTCTTTTGTCGTTGTAAGATACTACAAGTTGTTTAAAAAAATGAAACACAAAGAAAAGAATGAAACTGAATATTATTCAAAAAAAATGTTTTGTACAATTGAATACAGAGGTGTTTAAATGATTACAATTATACGTTTGAACTTTTATGATAATGGGTTTCTTTTGGTTTGATATTTTGATACATTGAAAAATGATAGATGTTCTTGGGATAGCTTTAGTATGTCTTTTGTTTATGGGTTTCGGCTTGGCCTAGTCTCATCCAATTTTGTACATATATTAAAAATCCATGGGTGTTGCTCCCTCCACCACCACACCTTTCTCCGTCTACCTCCCATTTACTATTTTGCCCCTAAGTAAAATTTTATTTTTAAGGTTATTTTTTAATTTTACCCATTCACAACCTATTCCACTAATAACCTATTCTAGTCCTTCGTACATGAGTAAAATACTTTTTTTTCATTTTAACATTATAAATCTTCCTCTCTTTCTTTTGTCGTTGTGAGATACTACAAGTTGTTTAAAAAAATGAAACACAAAGAAAAGAATGAAACTGAATATTATTCAAAAAAAATGTTTTGTACAATTGAATACAGAGGTGTTTAAATGATTACAATTATACGTTTGAACTTTTATGATAATGGATTTCTTTTGGTTTGATATTTTGATACATTGAAAAATGATAGATGATCTTGGGATAGCTTTAGTATGTCTTTTGTTTATGGGTTTCGGCTTGGCCTAGTCTCATCCAATTTTGTACATATATTAAAAATCCATGGGTGTTGCTCCCTCCACCACCACACCTTTCTCCCTCTACCTCCCATTTACTATTTTGCCCCTAAGTAAAATTTTATTTTTAAGGTTATTTTTTAGTTTTACCCATTCACAACCTATTCCACTAATAACCTATTCTAGTCCTCCGTACATGAGTAAAATACTTTTTTTTCATTTTAACATTATATTTCTTCCTGTCTTTCTTTTGTCGTTGTGAGATACTACAAGTTGTTTAAAAAAATGAAACACAAAGAAAAGAATGAAACTGAATATTATTCAAAAAAAATATTTTGTACAATTGAATACAGAGGTGTTTAAATGATTACAATTATACGTTTGAACTTTAATGATAATGGATTTCTTTTGGTTTGATATTTTTAAGGTTATTTTTAATTTTACCCTTTCACAACCTATTCCATTAATAACCTATTCTAGTCCTCCGTACATTAGTAAAATACTTTTTTTTCATTTTAACATTATATTTTTTCCTCTCTTTCTTTTGTCGTTGTGAGGTACTACAAGTTGTAAAGGTTGGTGGTGGTGGAAAGAATTATCAAGCACTCTTCCTATCGTGGTGTAGTGTCGTGCAGTGTGTGGAGTGGTGCAGTGCGTGTGTTGCTTCCTCAAGGTGCTTATTCGAATAAACGTTCAAATAAAACACTAAAATAAAAAACGTAACCTTTAAACAGAGGTGACATCCTTCAACGGATGTTTATGGAAAAAACTGATGTCGTTTATGGAAAAAACGGATGTCAACATCCGTTTAAGGAAAAAACGGATGTCGACATCCGTTTTACCTTAAACGGATGTTGACATCCATTTTTTCCATAAATGACATCCATTTTTTCCATAAACATCCATTTTTTCCATAAACGGACTCCGAAAGATTACGTTTTTAATTTTAGGGTTTGTTTTATTAGTTTATTATTTATTTGGGAAATATTTTAATAATTTAATTTAAATGTTTTGATTTATTATTTTTCAATATATTTTTAATGTATTTTAATAATGTAAGGAAAATGAAGAAGAAAGAAACGGACAAGGAGAAGTGAAACGGAGAAGACAAATGGAGTTGTAAAATAAAACAGAAGACATATTGTTAAACGGAATTGAGAGATAGAAAGATTGAGTGCAGGGAGTAAAGTAGGAGAACTACGTTTGAAATAAATTAAAATAGTAAAAGTACAAAATTTTAATTTGAGGATATAATTGGAATTAAAAAAAATTGGAGAGGTGGAGGAAGAAAGGTGTGGTGGTGGAGGGAGCAACACCCTAAATCCATTTTCTAAAATCTGTTTTCGATTTTTATCCATATTTCATAATTTTTTTTAAATAAGATTTCTATTTTATTTGTACGGATTTTAAAATCTGGAAAATTGAAAGATTACACTCATATCAATCATTTATGAACTGAAACCACACCAACTCCTTCTCAATATTAAAATCTGAAACTCATTCTCGATCCCAAAATTTCAATACAATATGCGTGTCTATGGAGATCCCAAAATTTCAATACAATAAGCGTGTTTATGGATATCCCAAATTTTCAATACAATAAGCGTGTCTATGGAGATGGAGATCCCAAAATTTCAATACAATAAGCGTGTCTTGTTGGGGTTAGGTTCGACACACACATAGAACTCCACACATGATAAGATATTGTCCGCTTTGGGTCAAGCCCTCATGGGTTTGCTTTTGGTACCACTCCAAAAGGCCTCTTATCATTGGAGATATCTATGTGTAATCTATGTGTATATAAACCCTTGACCAGTCCTTATTTCACTCAATGTGGGACTTTGTTTGCACTCCAACATCCTCCCTCAAACAAAGGACTGTGGTCTTTCTCCTCCCCGCTGCGGAAGTCTTTTTTTCATCCTTGAGTACACCATGGTCAACACGGAGCATTTCTCTTTTGCCCTCTTTCACGATCCATGGTCACAACATGAGCATTTCTCTTGCTCTCCCCGCCTCTCAAGATTCATCCGGTGATCCGTCACTGGCCTCCTGCCTGGCTCACCTGATCATGGGGGGGGGCGTACTCGTCTGAGCCCGGTCACCAGACCCGAACCATGGGCTCTGATACCACTGTTGGGGGGAGGTTCGACACACACATAGAACTCCACACATGATAAGATATTGTCCGCTTTGGGCCAAGCCCTCACGGGTTTGCTTTTGGTACCACTCCAAAAGGCCTCTTATCATTTTTTTCATCCTTGAGTACACCATGGTCAACACGCCCTCTTTCACGATCCATGGTCACAACATGAGCATTTCTCTTGCTCTCCCCACCTCTCAAGATTCATCCGGTGATCCGTCACTGGCCTCCTGCCTGGCTCACCTGATCATGGGGGGGCGTACTCGCGTACTCGTCTGAGCCCGGTCACCAGACCCGAACCATGGGCTCTGATACCACTGTTGGGGGGAGGTTCGACACACACATAGAACTCCACACATGATAAGATATTGTCCGCTTTGGGCCAAGCTCTCACGGGTTTGCTTTTGGTACCACTCCAAAAGGCCTCTTATCATTGGAGATATCTATGTGTAATCTATGTGTATATAAACCCTTGACCAGTCCTTATTTCACTCAATGTGGGACTTTGTTTGCACTCCAACATGTCTATGGAGATGGCACTAAGTCAGCTAGTTTTGCCATCATCGAATCCATCACTTATTTGGTACCATTTTTGGAGATGGCATTGAGTCAGCAACTTTTGCCATCATCGAATCCATCACTTATTTGGTACCATTTTTGGAGATGGCACTGAGTTTTGCCATGGTCGAATTCATCACTTCGTTGGTACTATTTTTGAATTCTTCCATGTCAGCCTTCATTGTTTTAAGTTCTTCGTCCATGTCAGCCTTCATTGTTTTAAGTTCTTTTATCAGTTCTTGTATTTCTTTTTTTGATTCTTCCTCTTGCTTCCTTACTGAAAACACAGAAAATAAATACAACCAAATAACAAAATTTAATATTTTCTAAAGTAAAAATAAACAAAAATTTACCTGACTTTAGTTTGTGAAAGTCTTCCCTTATACTAGTCATAAACTTCTGTTCTTCCATTCTGTCAGCAAGAATCTTAGTAATGAAAATCAAATTTTCTCTTTGGAATTTCATGAGTCCTTCTTCTATGCGGTGGCTGAGCTGTTCGCACATGGTTTCGAACTCTGTTGAACAATTCATTTCCTCAATACCTGTTGAACAATTGTAGTTGTTTTTCTTCTATAAAAAGAAAAAGGAGAGAAAGTTAAAGAAAAGATAAACAAAATTTCAAAACCCCAATACAAAATCACATCAATTCTTCTCCCTTGCTAGTGACTTTCAATATCCCTTCTCATGCCCATTTGTTGACATCCCATTCATCAGCTTTGAAATGAATTCCACTAATACAAAAATCCAGGAATCACCCACTCCAAAACAGAAAAAAAAAAGTCACCGAACATCCAAAATAGTAAACTCTGGTGTCCCGTTAGCTAAATAGTCACTTATGAATATATACTACAGTCAGAATAGTTCAAATGTAAGCTAAACAACATGGGTGAAATTTTGCACCAACACCATACTAAATATGGTAATACATAAAATTTTCAGCAACCATAGACAATAATAATATTTGAACAACCTAAAACAAAGTCTCCAAAGGCTATAATCACAACCAGCATTAACCATACCAAACAGCCAAATACAAGTCCATTGTGCATGTCAAATTGCTACGTACAAGTTAAGAGAAAATATTATATAATCATTTCACATAGAATGAACATATCTAACATATTCTCATAACAATATCAACCATCACTAATGAATATAACATTCATAACCGAATAGTACATGGAATACATCACGAAATTCATCAACAACAATCTATAGATCAGTCCATAACACAACCACTCAATATAAACAACGTAATATGACTTGTAGAGTCTAGGTACTCATAATATACCATCTACACACAGGGTCATGGGTTTGAATTAAAATAATGGTAACTTATGAATGTCCCTACAACACTAATCATCCATCCAACCATACCTAACCAGTACCATTTCTAATACATTTTTATTCAACTTTAAAGGCATACTAAATCAACTATAACTACAAAATAACCTTCCATAATCCAATAAAATATAGATTCACTCAAACCGAAACCCAAAACAATTTGATACATTCACAGATTCATACATCTAAGTATAATTAAATTAAGATTACAATATAATACCTTGCAGCCATCTAGATAATACTTTTAATTCACCACTGATATCTAATTCCTAATTTCATATTATTCTTAACCAATTCAGATTATATTTCCATCACCAAACAAATGTATCCCGTATGTAATGAGTTCAAACAGTAACATCTACACAATTCATACCAACTGCATCCACATATTATAAAACAGATCAACATGGTTTTATCTACCAAACATAAGCATTATATACACTAGATTAGAGAACAGAACAGAACATCCCAATTCACATCAAATCCCTACTTACACTATTATATCATAATACTTCTCGTACACTCTTAACCCCTTTCCCACAAAAATCCAATAATCAAATAGTTTGGAAAAAAAAACTACTACGTGTTATTCTCAAATTAACAATTATAACCAGACTTAATCATCGCAACCAATCCCATACATACCTTCTTCATATATCAGCTCTAACATATACAGTTTCTGTTTTAATCAATTCATGCAAGATTAAACTAATTATCTCCATGTATAACAGCAACAAAAATAATCTATACACAATTTTCCAATTCCTAGAGTTCATTCTTATTTTTCCAGAAACAATTTAGCAGAATCTTATTCTCCAAAACATAATATTCAAACTCAAAACACCTTATACACATGATTCTTGAACAATCCAATATAACAAAACAAGAATCAAAAATTGGAACACCAAATTCAACACCATTACAACTAATGCAAACAAGAACAGTATAGCAAAAAAAAACCGCTTTTGTTCTCGTCAGATTCGAGCCAAAACTCAAAACACAACCATTTCATCGCAGTTACCACTGAACCAAGCCTAGTTCACTGTTTATATAACCTTTTAAATCTAATTTAACTTATCATTTTTCACTTATTTCTTATTTTACCATTTCATTAATTTTAAACTTAATTCCATTAACTTTCATATCTCATAAAACATAACCACTGCACCTTTACCTCACTACAAAGGTCTCGACAAACAAGGTCTTACATTAAGCATAGTCACTAAACCTTTACTCCATCATATTAAGCTCTAAACAATTAAGTAATATTGTAATTTTATTATCTTATTTAAATTAAACAATATTTCTACATTGATCTCATCTCATATTCAAATCCATCTTTAACGAAGGTCTTACAAATATATTTCCATTCAACATTTCAACCAAAATATAATATCATCATTTCATAAACATCATTTACAAGTTTATCCCAATCAATCACATGTTCATACAAAAAATCAAATATCACGCAATTAATTTCACTCAATCAAAACACAATTATCACCAAACCATTTATCTTTAATATAACTAAATCATCTTATCATTATAAATTGATGAAGCACTTGAAATTGAAATTGTAAAATAATTCTTGAGGGCTTGATTGATCCCTCTCATAATCTTCTATTTATAAAAATAAATTGATACAAGAATACATGATAATTAGGATAACCTTAGACACAATATAATCATGATAGGGTAACCTAGACACAATATAATCATGATAAATAGGGTAACCTAGGCACAATATAATCATGATAAATAGGATAATCCTAAACACAATATAATCATGATAAATAGGGTAACCCTAGACATAATATAATCATGATAAATAGGGTAAATATTCTAACACTCTCCCTCAAGGTGGAGCATACAAATTGTATGTGTGATGCTTGGAATAAATAAACTCAGTCCAACAAAATCAACTTGTCTAAAATGTCAAGGTAATAGACGTGGTAACTCTGGCTTCGAATAAGATGTACATATGCTTCATACCGTCAAGAGAGAATGCATATAAACCAAATTGGACTAACAAACCATCATAACCAAAGAGACTCATCATAAGCGTATGGAGAATAATATTGGACAACCACAAACTTCATCTAGCACCATGAACCTTCAAGTAGAATGACTTTGACAAGTTGATTTCCATCAAAAGTGAATGATGAGTGGTAAACAACGATAAACTGCAGTGACTGGACTGCCATCAAGTAAGGATGGGGCCTGCATGGCTAAAAGTGACAAAACTGCAAGGACTGCCATCACTGACTAATGAGGCCTATAGTGACTGGAAGCGACAAAACTACAGGGAGTGCCATCTTTGACTAATTGGGGCCTACAGTGGCTGAAAGTAGGGACTGTCATCTCTAACTAGTTGGGGCCTCTGACTAGTGGCTGAAAACATACTCCCCCTCACTATAGGGACTAAATTGTCATTACTGACTGATGGGGCCTGCAGGGACTAAATTGCCATCACTAACTCTCTGTAGGGACTAAATTGTCATCACTGACTGATGGGGCCTGTAGTGGCTGGAAACATACTCCCCTCACTGCAGGGACTAAATTATCATTACTGACTGATAGGGCCTGTAGGGACTAAATTGTCATCACTGACTGATGGAGCCTGCAGGGACTAAATTGTCATCACTAACTAACGAGGTGATGGTTGGAAGCGACAAAATTGCAGGGACTGCCATCACTGACTGATGGGGCATGCAGTGGCTGGAAACATATTGCAATGGCTGAAAACATATTCCCCCTCATGACAAACGACGAAAATGACGATGTGTCTCGATGCGCACAAAACCCCTAACTTCACCAAAGAAAACGAGACGGCAGCGACGACAAAGGTTGAACAGATGTGGCGCACGTTGCGATGCTTGGATAAGAACTAGCCCTCGACACAGGCATGGTTAACCATGGTTTAAGGAGGCGATCGAGATCCATTGGTCGTCAGACTAAACTCACACAACCTGCGTTTCAGCGTGCAGAGAAGGGTTTCTTCAGTTCCCCCATCAAAATTTGAAACCAAACCCTAACCACACACAACCATTACATGGCACTTAACATTGAACCAAGCTTAGCTCGCTGATTATATGACCTTTTAATATCTAATTTAAGTTACCATTTTTCACTTATTTCTTATTATCCCATTTATTAATTTTAAACTTAATTCCATTAAGTTTCATATCTCAAAACATAACCACTATACCTTTAATCACTACACTAAATTTTAAAGATCTCAACAAATAGGGTCTTAAATTAAGCATAGTAATCGAACCACCACATTTTTAGCTTGTAAATAATGAGTGCGATTATTTTTGTGTACAGCTTTAAAGTCAACTTATTTTTTGAATTAAATAACACATTCTATCAGCTCGTACCTTTAGTGTAATTTGTTTATGTTCTAAGTTAACAATGCTTTGAGATAGAGATTATTTAAGAAAGGGAGGAAAAATGAAGGTTTCGATAACTTTGAAAAAGGGAAAAATGTCTTCAATGGAAAACTCCATAGTCAACTAAAATGTGTTAAAATAATTTAGAGCAATGATACTAACTTATTATTACTTATATATCAACACTACTTATAATAAAAAATATTTTCTTAGAGTCGGTTAATTCAATACCTCACATTATATTATTTAATTTATATTAATTCACTTTTGAATCGATTAGACTAATACTATATTATTATTATTATTATTATTTAAATACAAAAATTATATTAGTGTTGTATTAACGGACACAAATTATTATTCATTATTTTCTGTTTTATCTTTATTTGGTGTAGGTCTAGAGTCCTCTTAGTCGATTCTACATTATATTTATTAGTCATTTCAGAGTCTGCATAACTCATTCTAAAATCATCCCATTTGGACTAGCTTTATGCTCTGGTAGTTAATCTTTGTAGCTTCAAGTGATATAAGATGATGAGTTTGGAAAAATAATTCTAATTTGAAAACGGTGAATCTGAAAAGATTTTATTAACCAAGAGTTTTTTTAAATTTAGGACTAAACTAAACCAAAATATTTTAGAGGTTCTTTAATGTAATTAAAAATAAAGAGTTAACTGAGCAACCACATCTAAAAGATTACTAAGATGAAAAATTTATAAACTAGCAAAACATGGTGTTTTATGAATAATTCAATTTTATGTTATAAAATAGATTATAAAATGAATATACTATGAATAAGTAAATAAAAAGAGTCACAAGATGACAAGACTCTAAAAAAACAAACAGGAGTTTTAAAGTGCATAAATTAGCTTTGTAGGTGCTCAAGGCACCTAAGGCTTTTATAATTTGATCTATTTATAGAAAACATGGCATGAAGTTCTAGACTTGTGATATATCTACTTTGTCTAATTGCTTCTTTTAGCGTTTTTAGAGAATCTTACCACTTTCTATGTGATTGTGTGATGATAATTTGCAAATTCAGATGATGATAACTAGTAAATACCAGTGTTTCTTTGAACATTTCAGGAGATAATATATTTCATGTTCAAAAGTGGTAACTACTTTTTTACTTTCGAATGATATACTACTTGTTTTTGTTCTTATTCTTTAGCTCTAAAGCTACTCCCCATGGTATCGAACATGTTTCTAATCTTTAGATATAATTTTATTTTTGTTCTATATGTTTTTCAAATCTTATACTTTTCAAAATATTTTCATATCTAGCTCCACTGATTATTTGTGAATTTTTATTTTAATTGAGTATCTTCAAAGGTTAAATCACTTTTACAGTTTTTATTTCGGTTGGATTTTCTCATATAAGTTTTTTTCTTTTTTTTCTTCCAATAAATTCTTAAAAGTGAAAAATTTTAAACAATTAATTTTTTGCCGTTAAATTTAATTAAAAGAGTTAACTTTCTCATGAGTTATCACGTGAAATATTTTAAATACGTGATCATTATGTTAGATCACGTGAGATATACATAATAGATTACATGAAATATATAATTAAAAAAAATATATTTTGTACAGGACCATCGTTTCTCGTGCAGCACAGTAGTGCCACCAACAACCGCAACCGTCACCGACGAGAAAATCGGGGAGGATCTTCCTCGAAAAGTTGAGATTTTCCAAGAGGAGAAAGCCTACGGTTGAGCCTAGCCCATATTGGACAGTGTAAGCAGGGCATGTGAGTGAACAGTTGGCGGTTGCAGTGTTTTGTTTGCAACACCGCGATTCAACGTTGGCGCCGAAGAGCCATGCGCATTTGGGGTTGGTGCATCCCACTAACTTAGAGGAAGAAAAGTTATTGGGGATGAAAGATTTAGGTGCATTGTTGAAGGAGTTGCAATTTGAGCAAAGGTAGTGGGAGGAGCATGGGAGCCATACGAGGGTGCTTTCGATGTCGAGAATAAAGGAGAATGTTTGTGGCGGGGTTCCAAAATTGAGGTCAATGGAGTATCCTCCGTATCTTTTGGGGTGGATTTGGGGTTTTGAGTGGGTTGGTATTTTTGAGGTGACAGACTCTTGTGATGGAAGTTGAAACAACGACTTTAAGGGTGTGGAATGGCTGCGAAGAAGGGTGGTTCTGAATCGCGTCACGCAAAATCCAGAATTACGAACTCCTTTTGTCATTGCGAGACCATACCATGAGAGTTCTAGTACCTTTGTTTCTCTTTCCTCGAGCAAGTGCAAGTCTTCTTCACAAATTTATCAACCTGCAAACACAGAGACATCACAAAACACAGAAACAGAAATCCATTGCGAGTTCATCTCTCTCGCATAAACAAAAACATGAGAAAACCCCTAATCATGAAGGAGTGACCTGGGAGATATTGTGCTGGGAATCCAAGTGTGAGTCTAAGTCCCACATTTGATAGAAATGAGAAAGTAGAGTGGTTTATAAGTGAGAAGATCCATTAACCCATTGCCTTAAGGTTTTGGGTAAAGAGTGGTATCAATCTCTTATAAGGTTGGACTCACATCTCATTGCTCATTGACTCCCCGGTCAAAAACCTCCCCCTTGATACTCTTGATACTCCTAACACATTGGACTCCACTGCATGAACCTTAATTTCGTGATGAACCCTAAGCATCAATCATTAGGGTTGAAGATGATGAACCCTAATTTGGGTTTCAATTCTTAGAAACTTTTTTTTTTATTTTTTAATTATATATTTCATGTAACCTCCTCTAAACGTGTCACGTCATAAAATTATTCCACCCTGACATCTCATGAAAAAGTTAACCCTGTTAACCTAATTTAACAGTAGGAAGCTAATTGTTTCAATTTTTTACTTTTAGGGACTCAATTAAAAAAAAAAAAAGAATCTATTTGAGAAAAATCAACAAAAATAAGAACCACAAAAGTGGTTAACCATCTTTGAACCTTCAAATACTTTCATCATATCATTTCTTAAGTTTAATATTTTAAATTAGTTTTATTTAAAACTAACAAGTTCTTTTTCTATCCAATGTTGCAGAGTATTTACAGTTTACTTCAAAATTTTCTTTCTCTTTAATATTTTATGCTAAGGTTACCTATTATTTTAGTCTTTAAATTTTGATGTAAAATTAAAATTTATTTTATCCCAAATTTTTATACAGTTTAATTCTCAAACTTAAAAAATAAATTGATATAATTCTCTTAACTTGTCAAATAACGTTTTAATATGATATTTAAACTGTTTACACCATTTGACAATTTCAATTTAAATGTAAGTTTAAAACATACTTTAACACTTACAAAAGAAATTATCATTGACAGATTAAAAGAATTTCATTAATTCATTTTTAAAATATAAGACAAAAATGTATCAAAATTTAAAACATAAATTCTAATTCCGCATCCAAATTATAATCCTTTTTAATTATATATTTGTATATGTCATTCTTACTTTCCTCAACCCAAACATATTCAAAGTATTCAAATTTTGCTCCAAATGTTATATTTTATTGAGATGTTTACTTACATTTTAATTATAATATTATGATTTATTGTCATATTCAAAGTATAACTTTTTTCAGATTTTGTACTAAGGTAGAAAAATGGGTTAGTCTTGACGGGTTGACCCGCCTACCCCGACAGAAAAAAGGAGGGTCAAATCAGGTATTTGAACTCGTCATATGGAATGATGGTGAAATATTTTCTTGAAGTGCACCAGATGGACTGAGTGGACTTAGATATCATGGAGGTGAAAAAGATGATTATAGAAGGGAGAATCATTAGATTATGGTGTAGTGGTGATGGAGGAAGGTCATTCTTTTGTAATGTACTCTTTAGATATATTCTGAAATATATATTTTACAACGTATTTTCATATCTAGAAATATTTTTCGCATATACATTTATGAATGTATGTTTTAATATATTCTGAAATATTTATTGAAAAATATATTTTCAGATTCAAAAATACTTTTCGTATTTTGAAATATAATTCTTTAAAAGATTATATAATTTGAAAGAAATATCTTCAGAAATTTGTATTCTGAAATACGATTTTTAATACATTTCAAAAGACATATTTGGAGACATGTTTTCTGAAATACCCTTCAAATTCAACAATCCGAGAGAAAAAAGAGTACAGGGGTAGTTTTCACTATTTTATTATAATTTTAGTGAAAAATAATCTGGGGTTATTAAGTTTTATGGGAGTGCAGGAAGAGAAAAAAGGAGTTACAGGAAGAAACAACCTAATCAGGTGTGCCTTGTTTCTTTTCTTTATTGTCTATGAAGAAGAAAGTTCCAATAATTAAATATTTTTAATATTATATAAGTAGTAAATTAATATAAACTTTTAATAAATTAAGTAAAAATTTAAATGAATATTAAAGGATTTAGTTATATCTTTCATAAGATAAAAGTCACATCCCGCCACACCTCCATGTTGTAGCAATACTGTGGTACTAATCATTTTTGAGGGATTAACCATGATTTTATTTCACTTTTAATCATAAAAGTGAAAATTATTTTTTTTAATCTTTTGTTTATGGAAAAATGTTAAATGTAGTTAATATATTTTAGGATATTTTCTGATAAAAGAAATATTTTAGGATATTATAATCCATAACTTCTTAAATGTTGTCGGTATGTTTATCCAATTAAAATTATATCTAATTAATGACAGTATTGTAGATGATTATTTAATATACCCTTTATTACGTGGATTATACTTCTTTAAACGTTTATTTGGATTGAATGATTGTGTTTTATTTTTCTGTTCAAATATAATTTTTAAAATAAAATTTGTTTATCTGAAATGAAGTTAAATTGCTTTTAACTCAATTTCAAAACATTTATACATTATTAATTAGCGAATTGAACATATGTAGTCTTTTTAAATACAATTTTTTATTCAAAATTTCAGGGTGTAGTTTTAAGTTTAAAATACCCAAACTACATATTATTGTCTCGTTTATTTTAGTGTGTGTATATATATAAAAATATATAATATTGTATATTGTAACATATCATAAAATCCAACATAAGGATTATGAAATTATTCTTGAATTTTTTATAATTCCAACAGAAACCATTTGACACAAAATATTAATATTTTAATTAGATTTTTTTAATTTAACATACTAATACATACTATTATATTATTAAAATAGTTGTCAAGTCGTATTTTTTGGGTGAGTGTTGTGACACCCCAAAATATAACAGCCACATCATATAATTTAGGAGTCAACATTCCCAATAAAGAGAACAGTTAGAATATGACTTGCAATTTAAACACGAAATTACAGTCATCTAAAACATAATACATAGCTAAACTTAAACAATTTAGAGTATTTAATATCCAAAGGTCTAAACATCTAAATCCTAAGTAGACTGTGCAGCATCATCATTCTCCTCCAGCTCTTGCTCCAGAGGTATCTCCTCAACAACATCTGCTCCCATCCAAGAGGATGATCATCGCAAAGAAAAACATACACAAACAACACACAACACAGAAGCAAGGGTGAGCTAGCTATACAAGCAACAATCATACTGTTCAATCACTTAATAATCATCATGCTTAGTACATATAAAACAGTTAATACATGACACTTTAAACCATGACTCCAACACTCACGCGACTCAATCCGGATTAGTATAACTGTCGAACTATTGGTCGTCTTTGCACTTGCGTAGTTCAGTTGGCACTCCCCAACACTATGCAAGGTAAATCCCCCAATCTGTCTATGTCTAAACTCTAAGACTATAGACGAGGACCTCCCTCTACTCTCACCACTTACACTGCTCTCCTCTATCTGAGTATGAACAATGCTTCGAGTGTAGGGATAGACATACCAGTTCAAAGCTCCATATAGTTATACAGAACATCAACAACACCCCACATATCACTTTCATCCATCTCTCCCCGAGATGTCCAACTCATACTCAAATTCTACATTTACATTCACAAGCATATTATCACAATAATTTAAACATATCTCATGCATTCACATACTGTCACATAAATCAAATTACAGTATACATTCCAAACATGTTACACATCTAACTCAACCCACGGGCAAGGAACCTGGAACCGAACACTACTTGCACGAACTCTATGAGATCAACCATGCTAGGACGAACGCTCAAATCGAACACCATTAGATTGAACACAATTGGCCGAACGCTAAAACTGAACATCATATAAACTAAACAAAATTGGCCGAACGCTAAAACTGAACGCCTGGACACAATTGGCCGAACGCTAAAACCAAACATCATTAGATTGAACACAATTGGCCGAACGCTAAAACCGAACGCCATATTAAACTGAACAAAATTGGCCGAACGCTAAAACCGAACATCATAATGGATCGCGTACTGTTTGGACGAACGCTCAAATATCCAGCCTCATCATGACCGAACGCTACCTATGAAAAGTACCTAGGGACGAACCTCATCGAGAACGAACGCTAATCGTCACTAATGTACCAATACAAAACGCTACTATCACTAGGACGAACGCTAACACTTGCTACCTGAGAGTATAAAACCGAACGCTATTATCACTTAACACATGATCAAGACCGAACGCTAACATCACTAGGACGAACGCTAACTGATCACTAACATTGGCTCAAGGACGAACGCTAAACTATCACTAACACATGCCAAGGACGAACGCTAACTGATCACTAACACTGGCTCAAGGACGAACGCTAAATTATCACTAACACATGCCAAGGACGAACGCTAACTGATCACTAACACGGCTCAAGGACGGACGCTAAACTATCATAACACATGCCAAGGACGAACGCTAACTCTCGCTCGTAGGGCACAAGACCGAACGCTCATGACATTTTGGCCGAACGCTAAATTGGTCTAGCAATTGGACCAACGCGCGTTCTGCAGAATTCTGCAGAATTTTGCAGAATTATGCAGAAACACCAGATTTCCAGAAACCCCATTTTTTTTCATCCTCTTCTTCTCAGATTTGCATCAGATGCAGTATATATGATTTTAAATCAAATAAACATACCCAGCCCCCCTTAGCTCACCGTAATCAACCTGAAACAGTCCATGTATCCACTCACTGCCCACTTTAACTATTTCCAGAGTTTTTATTTGATAGACTACTTCTAATTTTAATCTTACTTTCCCCCAATCTATAAGACCCATGGATTCTCTAAAGATTATATGATCCCACAAATGTCACAAAAACCATATTCATGGCCATAAGCACCCTAGACAAAGCACATACGTAACCAATATTTTCAAAGAGAATTAAAACCATGAATATACTGAACAAGACAACACCCATTATCATAAGTGCTTAACATCCCTATCATATGGCTCACAATTCAGATAACCCAATGAAAACTGAACGAGACCAAAAGAAAGCCTAACCGAACTCAACAATTAACAAAGATGTATTAATCACAACACACATGAAATCAATCGGAGATACATTAAACCATCCAACCAAACAAGCAGAACAGTAAAAATCAAAGAAATCAAACAAGCATATCATACATCATCCAAAATTATAACTAGCTCTCCTTACCTTGAAGATGAGCAGTATATCCTACTGGAGTTCCCTAACAGTACCCTCCACACAGAGCGGAACTTGACAGAACCTACAAATCACCATATTGGTGATAAAACATAGCTCTTAGAGCCCAAATAAACAGAGAATGGAAGGAAAACGTACAAGGTACGTGAACCCAGCAAATTCACATACCCTAGGTTCTAGAACAGTGAAAAAGAAGGGGAAAAGGAAACTTACCGGTCAGAACAGGAAATTGTTCCCTGGAAACGAAACCCCCTACTCCACAGACACTTAGGCAGCACCAGAATCAACTTTCTATGGTTCCAAGTTCAGAGTATCTAGAGAGAAGGCAGAGAAAACTTTTAGGGCAAGAGTTTCTTTTTAGAGTGAGAAAGGAAAAAATAGAAATGGGGCTTTTGCTTTTGGGAAAAGACCCCTGCTAAGGTCAGATTCCCTTAGTCTGGACCTGGTTGCCTCCATCTGGGCCCAATGGCCTTATAACTTTTTAGGCCCTCACAAGTGTCTGACCAATATTTTCTCTAATTAATTAAACAAAGAAATAGTGTGTATTTATATAGTTACACAGGAAGCCAACCAAAGATTATGAGAATAGTATTAAATTATGACTTACCTTTTCATAAATATGTGATTTGTTTAAAAATATATGTCTTTTATCCCTTTTAATAATCTTTTAGAAGTGGTTGCTCAGTTAATTTTTTATTTTTAATTATATTAAAGAACTTCTAAAATATTTTGGTTTAATTTAGTTTTAAATTTAAAAAAATTCTTGATTAATAAAATCTTTTCAGATTTACCATTTTCAAATTAGAATTGTTTTTCCAAACTCATCATCTTATATCACTTGAAGCTACAAAGATTAACTAACAGAGCATAAAGTTAATCCAAATGTGATGATATTAGAATGAGTTATGCAGACTCTGAAATAACTAATAAATATAATGTAGAATAGAGGACTCTAGACCTACACTATATAAAGATAAAACAGAAAATAATGAATAATAATTTGTGTCCGTTAATACAACACTAATATAATTTTTGTATTTAAATAATAATAATAATAATAATAATAATAATATAATATTAGTCTAATCGATTCAAAAGTGAATTAATATAAATTAAATACAATGTGAGGTATTGAATTAACCGACTCTAAGAAAATATTTTTTATTATAAGTAGTGTTATCTATAAGTAATAATAAGTTAGTATCATTGCTCTAAATTATTTTAACACATTTTAGTTGACTATGGAGTTTTCCATTGAAGCAATTTTCCCTTTCTCAAAGTTATCGAAACCTTCATTTTTTTCTCCCTTTCTTAAATAATCTATGTCTCAAAGAATTGTTAACTTATAACATAAACAAATTACACTAAAGGTACGAGCTGATAGAATGTGTTATTTAATTCAAAACATAAGTTAACTTTAAAGCTGTACACAAAAATATAGTGGTTATGTTTTATGAGATATGAAACTTAATAAAATAAAATTTAAAATTAATAAATGGGATAATAAGAAATAAGTGAAAAATGGTAACTTATTAGATATTAAAAGGACATACAATTAGCAAGCTAAGCTTGGTTCAGTGTTAAGTGGGCTTTTCTAAAGCCCCTGGCCCACAGCCCCATGAAATAGGTTGGGATTCAATTAGGGCTGGGCTATCCCCTAACCCCAAAACATTATATTTCCGTTTATTTCGAAGAAACCTTCTCTGATGAAACGCTGGACTATTCCCATTTACGTCTGAGTAAACTCAAATCTTGAAATTATGTTTTGAAATTATAAATTCAGTTTACTTTCTTATCTTTCTATCTACCATGTTTAATTTATATTATCTTCTTATTAATGAACAAATCTCTTACTATTTCTTTTTCCGATACTGGTGATTCATAATCTCATCCCCAACTCCAACTTTGATTTCTATGTTTCTTATTCTTTTGATGTTTGTTGGCTGTTTGCCTGTTTGATGGGTTTAAAAATAAATTTGGATTCCAGCTTCATCAAAATATTTGGATTTAAAATTACAATTTTATCCAAATATTTGGATTTGAACTTTTAAAAAAATCCAAACTAGTTTTGTACCATAAGTAAATTTGAATTCAAAATTTGGTTTACATATTTGAATATAGATGGGATCGAGATTTGATTTTTAAAAATTCAATCCATGCTTAGACCGAAGATCGAATATCATAATGATGTTTATCATGAGTTTTTTTTTTTAAGAAACTACTTTTAGAATATTTTATTTTAAATTATATCTTTTTTTTCAAAAAATATTTATTTGGGCTTATTACTCTGAAGAGTAGAAGAACATCGCCATTTTAAGTTACAACAACAATAATTGGGATATCCACTTGCGGTCATATCAAATCCATTCGCATAACATTCATCTCAGCAATCCTCTGTTATGCAAGCTACATACATATGGATTCACTCCTTTCGCTTTTTGTTGATCCTACAATTAGACCAAAATTTATTTAATATGGGATATTAAATAAATTTATTTAATATGGAATATTACCATGTTATTGTTTTAAAATTATCCCTAAATAAACCTGAACATCAAACTTTTAAGCAATACATTTAGTGATAACTCTTTTTATAAGATTCATATCCTTTAATTTAAAGAAACCCTAAACAAAGTAAAGAGTTTATTCAATGGAGAGAAATCCACGTAGCTTTGCCGCATCTAAGCTGACAAAGAATTAAGTAAATAAAGAATTTATCAATGTTTCTAATTTTGATATATATCAGTGTAAATCACTAAAGAAATATTTCTGGAATTAATTATTACAAAAATTAATAAATTTGTTATATATATGACATTCTTCCAGAAAATGTGAAAAATGTTACTATAATATATTCAAATTAAATTATCATTCCACATTCATTTTCTTTAAAAGGTTGTGAAGAAACGACATTAAAAATTGATATTTTTTTTTGTTGATGACCCTCTTCGCTTACATCAAAATGTTTCATGAGCAAACTAGTAGATTAAGAAGAAATAGCCCTGAAAGGATAAAATATTTTTACATGTTACTGTTAACTGATTGTTTTGAAGAAAAAGAACTCAAGAGATGAACTAAAACAACCGAAGTCAGAACCAAAATAAGGTATAAAATTCCGAAGGTAAAAGTTTGACGGGTGAAAAAAGCCATTTTAAGAAGATATTCTCTGAACTCCTCTTATCTTTTTTTTTTCTCTTGTAATGGATATGGTTATGAGATGATAGTAATCCTTATATAGGGAATTTCTAACACAATTTGTTATACATGATTGAAGCTTTAGAATTAGACTATATATATTATTATTATTATTATTATTATTATTATTATTATTATTATTTAAATACAAAAATTATATGCAGGAAAGACTTTTTCTCTTCCTTTCTCTCTCATTTGGTTTTTCCCTCTGTTGTATTAGTCTGATCCATCTCCACTAAAGAAAAGTGAGACATAATTATTCACACTATTTTGGCTTATTTTTCACATAAGAAAGGAGTTCAATAACACAACGCTCTTAATGTTAAATTTGGTTCAATTTGTAACACATAGGAGAACATAACACTGTAGCTTAGTTTGTTTGAGTTTTCTTAAGGATGGTAACAAATCTTATAGTGAGTGTGAAAAAAACAAATAAACTTCACATTTGTTTTTTAATTTTTTTCTACTCGTAAAATGATTAAATATATTAAAATAGGTATATTCATAATTCAAGACATAATTACATGTTAATAAAAAATTTCTCTTGTATCTTCATTTTATTAAAGTCAATAACTCACTTTAAGTTGGTGTTCAGTTCCTATGTTATCACAAAATAATTAAATTTAGTAGAAAAGTCTCCTCGTTGCCGGTTTCAAGTTTCTTCACAACAGGTATATTTTGAGTTAAATGCAATATTTGGTGCCGTTGAGTGAAGCAATTTTAATATGTACACAAACATAGAATGAATTAATCCAACTTACTTTCTGTGGTAATCGGAAAAAAATTATGTTTCTTAACAAGTTGACAACTGTTATACCCATGAAAATAACTTGAATATTTGGTAAGTCTTTGACTAATTCATGTTTTTGAGTAAACTGAATAGATATCAAGTTCACGTTAAAAAATCTGTGTCAGCTTAGAATCAAGTTCTAACTTTAAACTCTTGATAATAAATAAAATTTAATTAATAGAAAAACTTATTTTTTATAATCGTTAGTTGAAGTAATTTATCACCTTCAATAAGTAACTACATACTTTTTTTTTTTAAAATAACAAACAATATTCCGTATCATTTGACTCACAAGAAAAACAATATTTAATATGTACACTTAAAAAACAATTTCTTCCCTCAGCTCTTGTATTTCTTTTTTTGAGCCTTCCCCTTACCTCGTTCCATAGACAATAATAATATCTGAAAACCCCCTTGTTCGGCAACCCTAGATTTGAATTTCTTGTATCTCGCGCTTTTGTTCTCGTCAGGATTCGAGCCAAAACTCAAGACACAACCAAATCATCGTAGTTACCACTGAACCAAGCTTAGTTCAATAATTATATAACCTTTTAAAATCTAATTTAACTTATCCTTTTTCACTTATTTCTTATTTTTCCATTTCATTAATTTTAAACTTAATTCCATTAAGTTTCATATCTCATAAAACATAACCACTAGACCTTTAACTCACTACAAAGGTCTCGACAAACAAGGTCTTACATTAAGCATAGTCACCAAACCTTTACTCCATCATACTAAGCTCTAAACAATTAAGTATTATAGTAATTTTATTATCTTATTTAAATTAAACAATATTTCTACATTGTTCACATATTCAAATACATGCTCTTACAAATACATTTCCATTCAACATTTCAACCAAAATATAATATCATCATTTCATAAACATCATTTACAAGTTTATCCCAATCAATCACATGTTCATTCAAGAAATCAAATATCACACAATTAATTTCACTCAATCAAAACACAATTATCACCAAACCATTTATCTATAATATAACTAAATCATCTTATCATTATAGAAATTCATCAGTCATACTTGAAATTTAATACTCAAAACATAAAAACTAGCTTCTCTTACCTTAAAAGGAAGTTACCACAACTCTACATAACTCGTTGTTCTTGCTTTGAGCTCACGAAACTCTAAAAAACCTACAAATCACAAAAACATTATCAGAGAAAGTCCTTAGGACCTTTGATCAAAGAAGAGATAGGAAGAAAACTAATTTGACAATGCGAAGGAATTTTTACACATGGACCTGACCAAATAATATGAGAAAAAAGGAGCATAAATTTACTTGTTCTACGGAAGATTGATCGGATGAAAATGAATGATTCACCATCGGGATCGTTCAAACACTTTCTGATCATCGAACGGATGATCTAGGAGTTAGAAATTTTAAAAAGAAGGAAGAGAGAACTCAGAGAAAGAGTTCTAGAGAGATGGCGAATGTTTTTTATAATGATACGAGTTTAAAAAATTATATTTATATTATTGAATTATTTTAATTTTAAAAAGAAATACTCGATCTCATTATTTTAAAATACCTATCAATTTTAATACTCTATTTTCTAGGGTCTCACAGCTAGATTCACTAGTGCAAGAAAGACCTTTAACATCACCCTTTAGGCGTCTGACCTTCGAATATCCAACGTAAATAATGACCGGTTGCATTTTTTGTAAATAAAACAACTATTTATACATCGGCTATGGAGGGGCCCGACATCTAAATACTCATATACGTCGGCTCTCCCAAATAGACGCCAAAACTAAATGAAAAAGTTAAAAAAAAATAATTTTTAATTCTATTTAGACGTCTATTATGGGGGGAATCGACTTCTAAAGTACTTTAGACGTCTATTAGTGGAGGAACCAACGTCTAAATACACAACCTAGAAATTTAAAAAGTCACTTTTTGACTCCATTTAGACGTCTGATCCCACCACTCCAAGTTCTAAAGCACTTTAGATGTCTGTTGTTGGGGGAACCAACGTCAAAATACACAACCCAGAAATTTAAAAAGTCATTTTTTGACTCCATTTAGACGTCTGATCCCGCCACTCCGACTTCTAAAGCACTTTAGATGTCTGTTCTTGGGGGAACCGACATCTACATACACATCCCAAAAATTTAAAAAGTCACTTTTTGACTCCATTTAGACGTTTGATCCTGCCACTCCGACTTCTAAAGCACTATAGACGTCTGTTATTGGGGGAATCGACGTCTAAATGCGAAGTCCAAGAATTTAAAAAGTCACTTTTTGACTCCATTTAGACATCTGTTATAGGGAAACCAACTTCTAAATGTTGGCATTAAAACATTACGAACGCGAGACAGCCGTTACGCGCACTCATTGTTCATCATCTTCGTCGCGTTTTCTCTCTACGGGTTATGCTTTTCAAGTTCGTTTTCTCACTTTTGCACCGTTTTAAATTAATTTTAGTCCGATGACATCACTCTTTGATGCATTATCGTTCATTTGAACCGATTAAAATGCGTTTTCGTTGGGTTTTGGTGCAGTTATTCTCGTGTCCTTGGGCAGCGTTCTTCGGCAGCGATTTCTTGCATTTTGCACTCCTCCAATTCCCTTCACTACGTTTTTAAAACCATCCAATAAAAAAATGTACAATACATTCTTTTCAACTAAAATATAAAAAACTCGAATTACCATGAGTCAAGAACAACCTCAAAGACGTCTGACCTGTATAGATCTGACGTCTATATAGACGTCTGACCTATATAGGTCCGACGTCTATAGAGACGTCTGACTTAAAGGGTCTGACGTCTCATTAACGTCACCAATATAGATGTCAGACAGAGATTAGATGTTAACAACCCAAAATAACAAACGTTTAAAGTCCTTTATGCACTAGTGATTAATTTATTTCTTATAAAATACTCCATTAGCTATATATGGGCATTCATTTTATATTTAATTACTTTTATTGAATAGAAGTATATATATAATATGAAAATATAATGACTGAGTAATAATTATATTAAAACCTTAACACATAAACTTGAAATATTTTTAAGTTTATAATAATGTGTATTGAATATATTTTTACATCAAAATATTCTCTACACTACAAAAATCTATAATTTTAGTGGGAGATATTTTTTATGTTACTGGGGTTTTAACCCCCAAAAAATACAATTCTCGCGGTTGCAAAATCCCTTGGAAAAAGCTGCGTCGGTAATTACCGGCGGTTTTGAGAAAAAACCGCCATAATTAATGGGGGTTTTGTGAAAACCGCCGGGAATGGCAGGGGTTTCGTAAGAAACGTCGAAAATAGCCGGGTTTTACAAAAACTGCCAGAAATAGCCAGGGTTTTACAAAAACCGTCGAAAATAGCCGGGGTTTCGCAAAAACTGCCAGAAATAGCCGGGGTTTGGCAAAAACCACCCCTATTTCCAGGGGTTTTCTTCAAAATGCAGAAAATGTTTATATTGTTTGCTAGGTATTCATAAAGGCATATTACATTATGATTTTAAGTCTCTGACCAGATAACTATTATTACAAGATTAAAGAATAGTTTAATTAATGTCTACTGTGATGGCACAACCTTGAAACAGTAGATGGTAATAATATCCCAAAGAAGACTAATGGAATGATGAAGAGAATTAACACATGTTTGATCTGGTTTCAGATTAAGTTAATCTTGTTCATAATTCATGAAACTATTCAAATAGTTTTCATTTTTCACCTTAAACCAAATATACTACAAACTTAACAACCAGGATGACAATCAATCAAAGGTGTAAGAAAGACATAGAATCAGGACTTGAATACACTAAAAGAAAACAAAAATCTTGCATATGTGAGAGAAAACACAAATTCTCTTCTTTTGCCTCCATTGTTAAGTAGATTCAGCACCCAATTCTTACAAAACAACCCTCAATCTTGTCTTTTCTTTCCGCCTTTTATGATCATATGGGTTTTATCCTAATTTGCCACCTAATGCCTACATGAATTAATTATCATCATGAGCTACAATGGTAGGAATTTGATCGTGGTTAACAAAATCAATTTTATTCAGTCGTAAGCAGCATAAGACTTGCTCTGGCAATTCCTCCTACTTTTAAGCCTGTCAAAGCATAGAAGAAAAAGGGTATTATTAGAATGATAACAATTGCATAGATAAGATACAACTTATGAAACAAAGAATTGAATCTTTCATTTGTCTAAGAGAATGAGTAGTTAAGCCCATATTTTACCTGGATAGTTAAGCCTAAATTAAGTACAACATTTTTTGTACGGTCTCGAAGCGGATCAAGTGCTTTCCTTGATATATAGCTAAAGCGATGTATATCCAAGTTAATCTCAAAGTAGTTTGGTCCATGCAATGACGAATTGAAGACACATAATTTAACAATTGATACACAAGGATATAAATTCATTTAGCATGATAATTAAATTTAAAGAAGAAAATTTGAAGCCAGGTGATCCATTTGTGTAACCTTAAAGAAACTGTGTTGAGGGCGTGAAAGTATTGGCTTTCCATTGTAGGCATGTATAAGCTTTTTCTCTGCAGAATTTAGCTCAAGGTCCTTAGGATTAACTACCTCAAAGACTAGTCATAAACTTCTGTTCTTCATTTCTATCCGTAAGAATCTTTTCTTTTATGCGGTGGCTGAGCTGCTCGAGCATGGTTTCAAACTCAACACCTGTTGAATAACTCATTTTCTCATTACCTGTTGAACAACTCATTTTCCTCTGTGGTCGTTCTTCTTCTTCTATAAAAAGAAAAAGGAGAGAAAGTTAAAGAAAAGATAAAGAAAGTTTCAAAACTCCAATACAAAATTACATCAATTCTTCTCCCTTGTTAGTAACTTTCAATATCCCTTCCCATACCCATTTGTTGACATCCCATTCATAAGCTCTGAAATGAATTTCACTAATACCAAAACCGATTGAAGTTTGAACCTAGTAGATTTGAAAACCAAGCATCTGTAACACCCTACTGCTTCATTCCATTTGGTAGGGGAGAAAGAATGTGTCCAGGGTATGAGAAGTAAATTAAAAGGACTAGCATTCTACAAAAATTATAAACAATAAATAAAAAATTTAATAGTTAGAAATTAAATTAAAGCTATGCTGTCATCGAGATGAAATCATTATGCATGCACAACGCCAGAATAATGTTGTGAAAGAGTAGAACCCACTTACTCAAGAACTATGTGCAGGTGACTTTTGGTCTTTCAGCGTGTAGAGAAGGGTTTCTTCAGAGTAAACGGAAATATTGGCCTAAAGAAAAGTTGACAGCTTCAAATATATAATTTCAAAACATAATTTCAAGATTTCATGCGAAATGAAGAAGGTACCTCCGAAATGTGCCGTGAGTTCTTGCAAATTTGATGTTGCCATCGACTCTGAATTCGTAGACAAGGGTTTCCTCAGTCGTAAATGGGAATAGTCCAGCGTTTCAACGTGCAGAGAAGGGTTTCTTTAGAGTAAACGGAAATATTGGCCTAAAGAAACATTGACAGCTCTAAATATATAATTTCAAAACATAATTTCAAGATTTCATGCAAAACGAAGAAGGTACCGCTGAAATGTGCTGTGAGTTCTTGCAAAGTTGATGTTGCTGTCGACTCTGAATTCGTAGACAAGGGTTTCCTCAGACGTAAATGGGAATAGTCCAGCGTTTCAGCGTGTAGAGAAGGGTTTCTTCAGAGTAAACGAAAATATTGGCCTAAAGAAACGTTGACAGCTCTAAATATATAATTTTAAAACATAATTTCAAGATTTCATGCGAAACGAAAAAGGTACCTCCGAAATGTGTCGTGAGTTCTTGCAAAGTTGATGTTGTCGTCGACTTTGAATTCGTAGACAAGGGTTTCCTCAGACGTAAATGGGAATAGTTCAGCGTTTCAGCGTGCAGAGAAGGGTTTCTTTAGAGTAAACGGAAATGTTGGCCTAAAGAAACGTTGACAACTCTAAATATATAATTTCAAAACATAATTTCAAGATTTCATGCGAAACGAAGAAGGTACCTCTGAAATGTGTCGTGAGTTCTTGCAAAGTTGATGTTGCCGTCGACTCTGAATTCGTAGGCAATGGTTTCCTCAGACGTAAATGAGAATAGTCCAGTGTTTCAGCGTGCAGAGAAGGGTTTGTTCAGAGTAAACGGAAATATTGGCCTAAATAAACGTTGACGCTCTAAACATATAATTTCAAAACATAATTTCAAGATTTCATGCGAAATGAAGAAGGTACCTCGAAATGTGCCGTGAGTTCTTGCAAAGTTGATGTCATCGTCGACTCTGAATTCGTAGACAAGGGTTTCCTCAGACGTAAATAGGAATAGTCCAGCGTTTCCCGGGAAAGTTGAGATTTTCCGAGAGGAGAAAGCTTGCGGTTGAGCCTAGCCCATATTGGACAGTGTAAGCAGGGCATGTGAGTGAACAGTTGGCGGTTGCAGTGTTTTGTTTGCAACACCGCGATTCAACGTTGGCGCCGAAGAGCCATGGTGCAGCCCACTAACTTGGAGGAAGAAAAGTTATTGGGGATGAAAGATTTGGGTGCATTGTTGAAGGAGTTGCAATTTGAGCAGAGGTAGTGGGAGGAGCATAGGAGCCAGACGAGGGTGCTTTCGGTGTCGAGAATAAAGGAGAATGTTTGTGGCGGGGTTCCGAAATTGAGGTCAATGGAGTATCCTCCGAATCTTTTGGGGTAGATTTGGGGTTTTGAGTGGGTTGGTATTTTTGAGGTGACAGGCTCTTATGGTGGAAGTTGAAACAACGACTTTAAGGGTGTGGAATAGCTGCGAAGAAGGGTGGTTCTGAATCGCATCATGCAAAATCCAGAATTACGAACTCCTTTCGTCACTGCGAGACCATACCGTGAGAGTTCTAGTACCTTTGTTTCTCTTTCCTCGAGCAATTGCAAGTCTTCTTCACAAATTTATCAACCTGCAATCCCAGAGACATCACAAAACACATAAACAGAAATCCATTGCGAGTTCATCTCTCTTGCATAAACAAAAACATGAGAAAACCCCTAATCATGAAGGAGAGACTTGGGAGACATTGTGTTGGGAATCCAAGTGTGAGTCTAAGTCCCACATTGGATAGAAATGAGAAAGTAGAGTGGTTTATAAGTGAGAAGACCCATTAACCCATTGCCTTAAGGTTTTGGGTAAAGAGTGGTGTCAATCTCTTATAAGGTTGGACTCACATCTCATTGCTCATTGACTCCCCGGTCAAAAACCTCCCCCTTGATACTCTTGATACTCCTAACACATTAGACTCCACTCCATGAACCTTAATTTCGTGATGAATCCTGAGCATCAATCGCTAGGGTTGAAGATGAATTTTGTGATGAACCCTAAGCATCAATCATTAGGGTTGAAGATGATAAAAGGTAAGATTGAAGATGATGAACCCTAATTTAGGTTTCAATTCTTAGAAACTTTTTTTTTTATTTTTTAATTATATATTTCATGTAACCTCCTCTAAATGTGTCACGTCATAAAATTATTCCACATTGACATCTCATGAAAAAGTTAACCATGTTAACCCAATTTAACATTAGGAAGCCAATTGTTTCAATTTTTCACTTTTAAAGACTCAATCGAGAGAAAAATAAGAAAGGAATCTATTTGAGAAAACTCAACAAAAATAAGAACCGCGAAAGTGGTTAACCATCTTTGAACCTTCAAATATTTTGATCGTATCATTTCTTAACTTTAATATTTTAAATTAGTTTTATTTAAAACTAACAAGTTCTTTTTCTATCCAATGTTGCAGAGTATTTATAGTTTACTTCAAAATTTTCTTTCTCTTTAATATTTTATGCTAAGGTTACATATTATTTTAGTCTTTAAATTTTGATGTAAAATTAAAATTCATTTTTATCCCAAATTTTTATACAGTTTAATTCTCAAACTTAAAAAATAAATTGATATAATTCTCTTAACTTAACATGTCAAATAACGTTTTAATATAATATTTAAACTGTTTACACCATTTGACAATTTCCAATTTAAATGTCAGTTTAAAACATAATTTAACACTTACAAAAGAAATTATCATTGATAGATTAAAAGAATTTTATTAATTCATTTTTAAAATATAAGACAAAAATGTATCAAAATTTAAAACATAAATTCCAATTCCGCATCCAAATTATAATCCTTTTAATTATATATTTGTATATGTCATTTTTACTTTCCATCAACCCAAACATATTCAAAGTATTCAAATTTTGCTCCAAATGTTATATTTTATTGAGATGTTTACTTTCATTTTAATTATATTTTAATATTATAATTTATCGTCATATTCAAAGTATAACTTTTTTCTTCTTTCTTTGTGCAGATTTTGTACTAAGGGTAGAAAAATGGGTTAGTCTTGACGGGCTAACCTGCCTACCCGATAGAAAAAAGGAAGGTCAAATCAGGTATTTGAACCCGTCAGATGGAATGATGGTGAAATATTTTCTTGAAGTGCAGTAGATGGACTGAGTGGACCTGGATATCATGGAGGTGAAAAAGATGATTATAGAAGGGAGAATCATTGGAGAGTGATTCTTCCTACACCTCACTACCTTCATCCTGCACTCCCAATTTTACATCTTTATCCTTCATTTAATAAAAAGTCAAAACATAATAAATAATATATTACGAAAATAATAATATGTTAAAAAATAACAAATTCAACAAAATTTAACAAACAAATAAAATAAATAAAAATATATTAAGAAAACATTTTATTTATCAACTAACAAAAAATAAAATTTATTATACTAACCTAATAAAAAATAAACCTAATAAAATAAATATATACTAACCTAATAAAAAATTAACCTAATAAAATAAATATATACTAACCTAATAAAAAAAATTAAAAAACCTAAAAATCAAACCTAAAAGCTATTCGAAATGCGGCGACAACTAACGCACATGGATGTGCAGTTAGTGTGAGCCACCTGGGAAACCTCCGCATATCGATATGCGGTTTCCCTACTTTTCGCACTTCCAACTGCGGAAGTCTGCGACCACTTGCGTTTAAGTGGCTGCTCTCCAGCGACCAACACCAACACCCAGCGAACTCAAAAAGCACATGGATGTGCAGCGATGATGGAGGAAGGCCATTTTGGATTCATCTTTGTAATGTATTCTTTAGATATATTTTGAAATATGTATTTTACAACGTATTTTTATATCTAGAAATATTTTTCGTATATACATTTATGAATGTATGTTTTAATATATTCTGAAATGTTTATTGAAAAATATATTTTCAGATTCAAAAATACTTTTCGTATTTTGAAATATAATTCTTTAAAAGATTATATAATTTGAAAGAAATATCTTCAGAAATTTGTATTCTGAAATACGATTTTTAATACATTTCAAAATACATATTTGGAGACATGTTTTCTGAAATACCCTTCAAATTCAACAATCCGAGAGAAAAAAGAGTACAGGGGTAGTTTTCACTATTTTATTATAATTTTAGTGAAAAATAATCTGGGGTTATTAAGTTTTATGGGAGTGCAGGAAGAGAAAAAAGGAGTTACAGGAAGAAACAACCTAATCAGGTGTCCCTTGTTTCTTTTCTTTATTGTCTATGAAGAAGAAAGTTCCAATAATTAAATATTTTTAATATTATATAAGTAGTAAATTAATATAAACTTTTAATAAATTAAGTAAAAATTTAAATGAATATTAAAGGATTTAGTTATATCTTTCATAAGATAAAAGTCACATCCCGCCACACCTCCATGTTGTAGCAATACTGTGGTACTAATCATTTTTGAGGGATTAACCATGATTTTATTTCACTTTTAATCATAAAAGTAAAAATTATTTTTTTTAATCTTTTGTTTATGGAAAAATGTTAAATGTAGTTAATATATTTTAGGATATTTTCTGATAAAAGAAATATTTTAGGATATTATAATCTATAACTTCTTAAATGTTGTCGGTATGTTTATCCAATTAAAATTATATCTAATTAATGACAGTATTGTAGATGATTATTTAATATACCCCTTATTACGTGTGGATTATACTTCTTTAAACGTTTATTTGGATTGAATGATTGTGTTTTATTTTTCTGTTCAAATATAATTTTTAAAATAAAATTTGTTTATCTGAAATGAAGTTAAATTGCTTTTAACTCAATTTCAAAACATTTATACATTATTAATTAGCGAATTGAACATATGTAGTCTTTTTAAATACAATTTTTTATTCAAAATTTCAGGGTGTAGTTTTAAGTTTAAAATACCCAAACTACATATTATTGTCTCGTTTATTTTAGTGTGTGTATATATATAAAAATATATAATATTGTATATTGTAACATATCATAAAATCCAACATAAGGATTATGAAATTATTCGTGAATTTTTTATAATTCTAACAGAAACCATTTGACACAAAATATTAATATTTTAATTAGATTTTTTTAATTTAACATACTAATACATACTATTATATTATTAAAATAGTTGTCAAGTCGTATTTTTTGGGTGACTGTCTGACCAATATTTTTTCTAATTAATTAAACATAAAAGAAATAGTGTGTATTTATATAGTTACACAGGAAGCCAACCAAAGATTATGAGAATAGTATTAAGTTATGACTTACCTTTTCATAAATATGTGATTTGTTTAAAAATATGTCTTTTACCCCTTTTAATAATCTTATGTACAAACTAATATATGAAATTGGATAAAAACATTAATGTACATTTAATGTTACATAAATAACATATATGTGCTTGATTGGTAAAAAGAAAAAGGTGAAGGATGCAAAACTGAATAATAATTTCAAATAGATTTCTAACAACTATTTTATTTTTAGTTCTATATATAGAAGATCTTATAAAGAAGAAAAGTAGAGAAAATTTTTACAACAAAAATAAGAATAAGCTCTTAACTCTTATTTATTTTAGGAAAAATGTTATTTGTGTTCATAGAAAATTAGAAGAGTGTAGTTTTAGGACTTTATTATCTTTTAATAACTAAAACTCATGATTGTTTAGATCACATTCTTTGTTTATCAAAGTGTTTTAATGTGAAGTGATTGTGTCCACAAAATACTTGTTTAACCAAAAGTAAGTGGGTACAAACAATACTCATGATTAGATAAAAGTGATGTGTTTAAGAGAATATTTGTGATTTTAATTATGAGTGACTATTTTCAAAAGAATACTTGTTTTATGAAAAGTGATTGGATTCTAATAATACTTGTAGTGTAATTTGGAATATTAATTTACATTAGTAGAATCTCAATGGTGTTTATCGTGAACTAAATGTAATTTGAGTTTGCTAAAAGAATTAGTATAATAATAATTACATAAATCTCTCTAATATTCTATCTTTTTGTATTCCATCTCATTTTCCTGCATCTAATAAAAAAAGAGAGTTTTGCATAAACTAATTTTTAAAAGCATTTTTTTTATCGTTTATCTATCTTATTGAAATTGTACTTGATAAGTTTCGTTAAACAAATATCTTAAAGAAAAACAACTTGAGAGTATGTTAGTCTAACTTAAACTTCATCTATTCAAATTTATCAAACACTACTAAAAAAACTTAAATATGATTTAACCTTCTATTGTGTATTTTATATATGTTTTCACATATTCAATACTCACTAGTACAGAAAAGGCTTTAGACGTTCGTTCTTTTGGCCTTTTGACGTCCGACCTTCCCCCGACGTCTTTGTGGGTGACGTTACTCAGACGTCGGGGGGTCTACATCGGACGTGTATATAGACGTCCGATGTGTCAGGCCCGACGCCTATCCAGACGTCCGTTGTACACCCTTGGACGTCCACGTAGACGTCCGTCTCCTCCCTACCCCGACGTCTACACAGACGTCCGAGGTGTATCCCCCGACGACCACCTGCCTGAATTGTTTTGTGGTAGGGCTGGGGTTGGACGTCCGTTTGTGCACTGCCAGACGTCCGTTTGTGCACTCGGTTGACTGCTTCTATAGATAAGGCGGAGCGTCCTTGGCTCAGCATTTTAGCACATAGGGCTTCGGACGGCGCTACTACAACGCTTCGCTAACTCGAAGCCTCTCGCTAAATCTAGCTTCGCTAACGCACGACTAAGTCTTGAACCGTTGCGCGTTCGCTTTCTCAGTAGCAAAAGCGCTTATCTTTGCTCTCGCATCTACGCTCGTCAACCCAACATTGCTTTTTGGGAGGTGAAACTGCGGTTGAAGCGGACATTTCGAAATGACAACATCGAAGATCCCCCCTGCTTGCAGAAATGAATGGATCAAAAGGGGGGTTGGGTTCTATTTTCGGGCCGAGCGGGAGGTGAAGGCCATAAGATTGCCCTCCCGGTAAGGAAGAGAGGAAAAGGGCGTTGAAAATCCAGACCGGCTCAGAGAATCACTAGTGCTATTTAGCCCTTCGTTTCGCCATTCGAAGTACTACCCCTGCCTTCCCCTTTTTGTAACATACCCAGGCGCCCTCCCTTCCAATCACTAAGAAAAAAAATACCAATCAAAGCCCTATCTAAGTAAATAAGTGAAACTCTCGACGTCTGTTGTGGTGGGGTGGGGGGGGGGGGGGGGGGGGGGGGGACGGACGTTTAAGAGGCTGGACAATCACCTCTTCAACTCCCCTCTGTCAGCCCCTTAAACGTTCGTTGTAGAGGGGGACGAACGTCTATAATATTATAGACGTCCGTCCCCCTCCACAATAGACGTTTCGGGTGCTGACAGGGTGGTTGAAGAATTAATTGTCTTCAGCCCCTTAAACGTACATTGTAGAGGGGGACAAACGTCTATAATATTATAGACGTTCGTCCCCCTCTACGACTGACGTTTAAGGAGCTGACAGAGGGGAGTTGAAGAGGTAATTGTCCAGCCTCTTAGACGTCCGTGGGTGGGGCCCGGACGTCTATAATATTATAGACGTCCTCCCCCCACAACGGACGTCGATAGTTTCACTTATTTACGAATATGCTACCGGTCAATTATTTACGTTGAGACTGTTGAGGACGAACGTCTATGGGGTGACGTTAAAGGTCATTTCTGCACTAGTAACTTGTACTTCTATTCATTTATATCTTGTTCAAGATTCATCAAGAGGCATCACTTAAGATGTAAAAAAGAAATCATTTTCATGATATGTTCAAAGAAGAAATATCACTTTAACTCCTAAAACAGTTTCCAAATAAACTCTATCACCTTCACAATATCAACTACTTTATTTTCTATACTTTTCATAATATTCTTTGTATAATAGAGGAAGTAGCTATAAATAGTTACATAAAACACTCTTGACCAAAATTTTAATTCTAAAAATAAAATAAAAAATTATAATTTTATAATTTTTATTTGTTGAAAAACAAACAAGGAAAAACAATCTAAGTTAATATGTTTGAATCAATGTTAACAAGACTAATATTAATCGAAAAATAACTCTTTAACAAAGTGTAGTATTGTCAATAGTAAACATATAGGTCATTATGAATGGTCAAGGATTTCAAGTCTAACAAAAAAGTCAAAGTCAAAGAACTCTATGAGAGTAGACTGTGAATCACATTCCAATGTTGTTCTTTTGCTTAAAGTATATTAAAATCCATTTCATTATATGCTATGACTCCTTTTTAAGATTTCTTACAAGCTTTGATTCAATGCACATCATCACATACATCAAACTCCGCATTGCACTAATATATATAACACTAGACATATATTCCTTCTCATTACTAATTTGAGTAGAAAAATGTAAGGAATAACCATGTTGTAAATTTAGCTCATATACGTTGTAATTCATTCTTCTTAGAACTTGGAAATGTCCATTAGATTGTAGTTTGAACTTCCTTTAAGATAAAAATATTTCTTTTATGAAGTGAAGTGAAACCAACTTTCTTCTCAACTAGTAATTTAACTTTAATGTGCAGTTCTTTTACGAATTTATATTCTTCGAAACCATCAATACACTTAATAGAAGCAAAGCATAGAAAGAGATATAAGGTAAAAATACTATCATTTTGCATTAAAGTTGTTGTAGAATTTTGGCTTTACTTCATAGTAAGAAATTTAACCAACTTTATAGTCTAAATAGTTTTTTAATTTATTAACAATTTTAATTTTTTTAAAATCCTTTTAACTAGTTGAATCACTAATAATATATAAGTCTGATGGAACAAATCTCAACATCACTAATTGATATAAATTAATGGGAGATTCAAAACACAATTTATATAAAAATACACTAGTTACTTCAATAGATTCTTACATGACATCATTACATTAATAATATCACTGCCAAGTCATCTATTATTAACATTATTACATGACAATTAAAAAATAAGTATAATAATTGATATTTTTTTTCAGAAAACTATTAAATTCCTAACTTTTTTTATGACGAATATTAATATTATAACATATATTAAGAAATTAAAAAATGTACTTTTTATTAGGAAGTGGAAAACGCATTCTTTATTATTTCTACCCCATTTCCATAAAATTAAAAACAAAATATTGTTTTCACATTTTAATAAGAGGCTTTAGGTAGCAAAAATTGTTGTTTTTATTTTCAATAATATAATTTTCTTTTTCTCAGTCTGGATCGAAGTTGCCATCTTTTGGTCTTCTCAACACTGTAACTGATACCAAACTATTCTGCCTCCATCCCACACAGTCTATGCAGAGCCTCCCAAATTCCAACAAGGCTGAGAGGTAAGATGTCACTCTCACCTCACACCCTTTCTCTCTCCGATGTGTGACTTTCAGAGCCAACATTAATGGGCTTAATTAACCATTCAAACGGCTTCAGTTTGGATCAAAGAACCTCTTTGTTACGTATTCGTCTTTCCTCCTTTGGTTGAATGTCAACTTTACACCACTTCTGTTGAATGTCGGTGCCATTGGTTTGTTGTTTGTGCACTTTGTTACTAAATTTTGACTTTGGTTTATTTGTTTTATGTTGTTTTGGTCAGAGGGTAGACAATCTGGAGGTCATACTTCTTTGTCTGAAGTGACACTTGTTTGGATAGTTTCCCAGTATTTTGTTTCAGTGTGTTGCTATTCACTTCTACTCCTCCATTTCATTCAGCAAAACACTGTAATGGCTCAACAGGTACCCTTTTCCCTTCTCTCTCTCTCTCTCACATACACAACTCACACACGCAATACACTCATAAGTTGCATACTCATATTGATGTTATTAAGTGGGGTGCTTTGAAATGATTTCGAGGGGTTTTTTTGAGGCAGCTTGTATACCGGATTCAGTTTTTGGTTTTCAATTTCAAATTTGGAGGGTGATAGGGTTGTTGTTGTTGTTGCTGATGATGCAGGAAGAAGGGTGGCCTTTGGGTTTGAGATTCTTGAATTCTAGACTTGGGCTGGTGAGAAATGGTTCTGGGTCAGCCTCTTTCAGCACTGTGCTTACTGCTTCTCATACCCCTTCAACTGTTTCTTCCTCAGATCTTGATACAGAGGTTCGAAATTTTATTTGAACTAAAATTCAAGAACATAAATTGTTGTTAGGGTACAATGTGCTTTAGATCCTCAATTTCCAGTCAAAGTTTATCTTAGTGTGGTTGGTTTTGTCCTTGAATTTCTGTTAATGGATACATTTTGTTTTTCTTCGTGGAACGTGGAATAGTAGGAGGCACAAAATTGAAGGGTAAAACGTATTTTGTCATTATTATTGATTATTGATATTATCAATTATTAATGCAAGATAGTGTTGTGACGACCCTTTTGTTTCATTGATACCATTGCTACTTACTGCTACCTGTTCCTTTGTCCTAAGCTGCTATGACCTTCCTAGCATGTTGTCATGTCTTTGTTTTTTTGTTTTTGTGGTTTCATTTTGTATTTTTACTATAATGATGGCAGCATTTTAATTCTTTTGGGTATTATTTATAAAAGTGTTCGTAGTCACTGACAGAGACATCTCAAATATTTTGTATGTATATGTATATTTCTTGATGTAACTTTTTTGGTACGAAATAATGACTGTTTCACATCCTGCAATAGTTAATCAAGTTTGATTGTGACTCTTGCTCTTCTCAGCTTCACACAGCAACGTTCCCTTTCCGGATCTTGAACCATTGCCCATTCAGCTCGTTTTAACATTGACACGCTTTACTCTTTCATGCTTGTTAGAACATTGGCTTTTGACTATGTACTTTGTGTTTATTGCACTGACGAAGATGAAGCTTTTTAATTTTTGAACTAGTCCAAGCCACAAAAATGAATAGGAAAAAGAAGCTCCACGTAATGAGCATGCCCATAAGGCTTCGGATTTCTTCCCCTGTCGGTCTCTTTTGGATCCTTCGCTTCTTTTGTGTGTAAATAATTGCTTGACGCTAATGGGGTCCATGCCATGGCCTAGCACATAATTGTTTGACAGAGAGTGACGTTGATTTCACTTTAATTGCCATTTTGTTGGTATACTGTTTGTCATTTTGAGATCAATCGGAAGCACGCCTTGTTGAAATTTGAGTCATTTATTAGAGGGTTTGCAGAAAAAAAGTTAAAATGCATAACATCACCCTTGAACAGTGTCAGAAAGGGACAATCATAATGTAAAGCAGATCAAACACAGAAGACTGTATGAGTGACATTTTTCATAGATGCTTCTTTAGTAATGATTGAGAGAGCCTTTGGCCTAATGATATCGGGTTAAGGATTCAAATCTCGGAAATAGTCTCTAAGGGAATAAAACTGTGCACATTTATCCTCCCATTCATTACTGTTTTTTGTTTTTTTCTATCATGTGAATGAATGTGAATTGAAATTTACTTGTTTATAGAAGTATTCGTGATCAAGCCATTTACCTGACTCATTTGACATGGCTTGCTATAGTCCACCGGATCATTCTTCCGTGACAACAGCATTACACTTGGCAGCCTCATTGGTATTTCTAGCTTCTTAGAACTCTCAGGCAGATCAACAAGAGGAAGAATGGTGGAAGCCTCGAAGGACAGCAAAAGAATTCACAAGCTGAAACCTTGGTTGTTTTCACTTTGTTCAAGGCTAAGTACTGATGCAGTGAGTGGGAATGATGCCCCCTCTCTTGGTCACACTACCTTGAAGCTGAGAGAAGAGCAGCGAGTACATACAGAAGGAACCAGTGTCCTACGACTTATGGACCCAATGTTTTCTCCCCTATTCAAGATTCAACCTCACTATTAGTGGGTAGCCAAACTGATCATTGGCCATCTGCTTCATTGGGTGATGATGGTGGACATTAGCATGATCATAACAGTGAACTAGACGAGTGATGGATAAGGAACACCAATAGTTTTTTTCTTGTTTGTGTGGATATTTCAACATGTGATGATCCCTTGTTATTGATTTATATTTCATTTAGAGGTCACGGAGTTCTTTATCTACTTCAGGAGATTCTCCTGCTTGGTAATTAAATTTCAAGACATTAGGATGTTCTGTTCGTACTCCATTCTGCCCACATATAGTCTCCAGTTCTTTATGATAGTAATACAACAATAAATACATGCTGCAGACCATAAATTTGAACTATTAAAGCCTCTTTAAGTTACTGAAGTTGCATACCATTCTGGTGTGGAAGAAGTTATTACATAGTGGTTTGGGTGTTTGTTTCTATATTGGTGGGGATCACCACTTATTTTTAGCATGTCAAGTCCTTTTTCCTTTATTGCAATGGGAGATCACATCTCAGGTCATGCGAAAGTACTTCACATGAAAAATAAAGTAAAATGAAGTTTGGTGATTAAGACTTCCTTGTTGAGTCTTCGTCCAGGCTAAAATAAAAATGTGAGATTAATCAAAACAAGTTTTCACTTTTCCATCAGATGTTCACTATTCAAATGATGTGAAACCAATTACTATGTTTACCATTGTTAAAGCCGTAAAGAAACTTACCTTTAACTCTTGCATACTATATATTTCATATTTGGGAGAACAATACACAACCGTGTCCTCCATCTCCAAGAATCAGATTTCAGAAATCAAAACTCAAACCGATTACAAACTATTGTCTCTCATGATCTTAGTGATCTTTGGACAATTGAAACAAAATGAATACAAGAACCCAATATAGGCAGCCATTCCACAGTAATTAAAACCATCATTTATATCACTTCCTGCCGGCTTCCAATCAAAATAACGACTGACAATTATCAAGCCTCAAGAAACCTCCCACTGCTTTTCATCTGCAATTTTCCCCGAATTGCGGCCGGCAATCCTTCCAAATGAGGCCGACAAGCTCTTGAAGCTGCTGCTTCCTTCACTGAAATTTGATTTTCGGGATCTCCTTGGCTTCATAGGGCTAGATTCCACTTCGGTATCACAGCTCTTGTTAATCTTAGCAACTAGTAATTGAATAATGGCACCACGGCAAAATGGACAAGCTGGTCCAGAAAGGGCAGCAGTAGCAGGATCAGGCTTCTTGTGACAGCATAGTGCTAGGGTGCAATGAGCACACATTTGATGGCCACAGGGTCTGACCTCAATTGTGCACACTTGGTCAAAGCATATGCAACACAACTCCATATCGTCGGCCTATATGAAGAGAAATAACCAAGAAATATATAATTTATCATCTTTTAAAAACAAAATGTCCATTCCATATTTCCAGAGAAACAATTGATCACACTCATGCATTGGCATGAGATACTAATGATACTATTGCATTCTAAATCCTGAATCTAGCAATGAAGCATTACTAGGGAAAAAATACAGAGATGAAATAGTAGTGTGTAATCTTATTGTGTCCTAAAGAACATTCTTGGCACCTCTACCAAAGCATAATTTTTAACCATACTAAACTGCAAAATGCATTTAAGTAAAACCACTAATCTAAATCCTACAGCCGTCAAGAAAGGAAGATGTTGTACCTCAGAGGCCATATTACTGTTTTCACTCTCAGAATGCAGTGGTGATGGGGGCATGTCAACCTCCTTAAGTATGGTCTTTTCCCTCTCCCTGTTAGCTTCTAGCAAGGCTTTCTCCAGTAAGGCCTTTGCTTCTTGACTGAGCTCACTGATGAACTTTAACGGGGATGGCCAAACAAGTGGTGCAGCTGATGAAGGATCCAGCAGGGCAGCACATGCCTTATGCTTGTGCTTCAGGGCCACTGAAAATGGTATTTTCCTGAAAAAGAATATTTAAGTCAGGTCTTAACAGATTTGCTTGTAATGAATAAAACATCCAGAAACTCTTTTTGGAATTATAGAAAGGACAGAAAAGAGGCTGAAGAAAATTCTCTGTTGACATTAACTGAGGAAAAACAAAAAAATTACTTTTTTTAAAGTATCTAGGCGCACAACATAGATTTCAAGCACAAATTACAGTAAAAAATAGTCTTGAAATAAGCTAATATTTTCAATTTTTATAAATGAATTTGTTTCTTCATCTGATGAAGTTCAGTTTTTATGCGTACAAATCCCGTTCAGAGACTTAAAAATCATTTCTTAATCAACAAAACAAACTTCAAAATTTCATTCAGTTAACAAATTTACTTTTTAGTACATTTAATCATCCCAGTAAGATATTTGTAAGTATGCAAACATGTAAGATTATCAAAATTAACATGTCAATATTGTTATTTCAAAAGCAAGAAAATAACTTTCATGACCAAATTATCATATTTATTAGATGTTCAATTTGAAAAGCACACAACTTTTGGAAGTACCAATTTCAACAAGGGTTGGAGGTACCAAAAAATTATTAAACTCTTCTATTTATAAAAATAAATTAGTTAGGAATCTAAAAATTAGATGTGCATATGAAGAAACTTCGCACTATATACTGCTAATTCATGAGTGATCCTTAAAGTCTTTTCCATATTTTCAATGGTGATCTATACTGACAGCTATAATAGATCTTTAAACTGTAAATAGCATTTACTTACCCAGAAGAATCTAATTGAAGTCTATCTGCTCCATAAGCAAGCAACATCCGAACACAGTCCAAAGAACCACCACGGGCAGCCATATGCAGTGGTGTGCTTCCAGGGTAACTGCACATGTTACTTTCATCAATCTGAACGAAAAGCCATAAAAATTCATACAAGAATGACTAATGCATAACTTCTAAGACAATTACCCATATCCACCGGTTGAAGCACAAACAAGAGCACCATTGTCAAGAAGGGCATGAAGACATTCAGACCGTTTGTGGCGAGCTGCAAGATGCAGAGGGGTAGCACCATTTCCGTCTCTTATATTGACGAATCTTGCAAATCCCCTGACAATTCCATCCAAGAATTAAGCATCAACATTCATGCTTGTATGTGCTTTATGACTAGTGTGTGTATAAACAGTGGAAGAGAGAAGAAAATTGTATGTCTAACCAAGAATCTGCAACAGGTGTGGAATGAGCAGCAGAAAGAATAGCCTTAAGGCAATCTATATGACCATAATAAGCAGCATAATGCAAGCAAGTTCTCCGACGTACAGAATCAAACATCAATATCTGAAATATTAAAAGCACAAACCATTGTCATTACCTAGCTAGGAGAAAATCATAATCCACTATTCTCAAAATTACAGCAATTCTAAACATTCTATTAGAAAATCTAAACAAAACAAAAAGTATAACATACATTTGCTCCGGCATGGATAAGCTTCTCAACACAGCCAGTCTTTCCACGCATCACAGCCAACATCAACGGGGTCTACACACAAAGAAAAAAAAAACAAATCAGAATTACAATTTTAGTATCTAATGAAACTAAACAAGGGTACAACGTTTAGTTTGAAAGTCACAAAAGTAGAGACTAGTACTCTCTGTAACCAAACTTCCCTATAGAAACTTACAAAAGATTAACATATAAGAAAGACAATGACTGAGTTTATCTGATAAACTAAAATAACCTTTGAAGAATTTGAATGAGAAAACTTTGTATTTGAAATTAAAAAACTCAATTCTTTTTAAATTCTTATTTTCTTCTGTTACAAATGTCCATAATGTTTATCTTAAAGCTTAAAGAGTTGCAGTTACCGATAAACACAGACAAGAGAAGCACCTGCTTCAGGCGATTCAATATGTCAACATTGGAAGACCTGTCCAACAACATGGAAAGAACCTGCTCAAAAACCAAAAACAGCACCATGCTCAAAATACATAAAAAGACATAGCAACAGAAGCAGAGACACCAGCATTCAAATCCAAGAGAACAACCTCGATCCGACCATTGGCAGCAGCTACATGCAGCGGCGAGAGCTTATCATGGCCAGTGGTGTGTTCCAGCACAGTCGGGTCTTCCTCCACCATGGTCTCAACAACCTCCAATTCTCCGCTAGCAAGGGCAGGGAACACACCATGGTCCTCATGCTGCTGCACGCAACTCAGCTTCTGACCCATTTCCTCGATCACCACTTCGCGCTGAGAGAGGTGGCCGGAAACCGCCCCACGCGCCGCCTCCCACGGTGGTGACGTGGAAGTGTGTCTGGTTCAACTCTGAGGGTGATAGATAATAATCCCAGTGTTGGAGTCTTCTTGGTGTTTGGACTGCCCGTTCAGATTTCGGGCAGCTTGACCATACGCGTATAAAAGTTTCGGGCAGTCACCGGATATTTAGGCAGAATTAATATTAAAAGTTTGGTTCAGTGTTTCTTCTTCAAACACTCGTTGGAAAGCGTGCAAATTCTGTATCTTCAATATTTTACTACTAAACTCAAAAATATCTTCTATGTTAATAAATTATATTCTAAAATTGGATTTAGTTTTGCATGTTATATCTACGTTACGAGACTAAGATTTGAATTTTATAAGATATGTATATTAAATATGACATAAAATTTAAGATTTTAAGTTATGAAAAATTAAAGCATCGATAAAATTATATAGATTTGTCGATATATAAATGTAGTGCATATTTTGTGTGTTGTATTTAACGTTTTTAATAATTCTTTTTTGTTTAAAAGTCAAAGTATTTTTCCAATATGATGGTAGAAAATAAAAATTTACTAAAAGTTGTAATTAGATATTTTTTTACAAAGATTAATTTATTACTATGGTCAATTATATGGTTTTAAACATATTTTAAATGTTCTAAGTAATTATATCAATGACGGCGGGTTTGTTATGGTAGTATTTATTTATTTTAAAATCTACGCGTAAGTTTGACAGCTTAGACTATACAATTTAACAACCAAGGAGAAAAAGTAGAAAATAAAAAATTTACAAATGCATGCGTGTTGACTTTGTTTTCATAGTTATTTTTGTAATTATTTTTTTGATGTGACAGAAAAAAATTATTTTTAATTAAGAAAAAAAAATCAGATCGAAACTTGTATGATTTTGTTGGAGTAGCGGAAATAGGAAAATAAAACTATTTACATTATACAAGGTATTTGATTTTTATTTTTATTTACATTTATAATTTTATTTATAGTAGAATAATTATATGGTTAAGGAAGGTTATTAAATAGAATTAACATAGTTTTAGTTTGTTTCGAAAGATTATCTTTTGAAACAATTATTTTATTAAATTTATTCTTAAAATTTATGGACAAATATATGACATTTTGAAAATAAAATTATATTGTATTTCATTGAAGTTTCTTATTTTATCATAAGGTTGATTTAAATACTTTATGGTAACTGATCTTTTTCAGTGTCGGTTATGTGTATATTAACATGAATTAATATATAACAATTTTGAACATGATCTTATTAACTTAAATATTTAAAAAGAAATCCATTTAAAATAGTTGAACCATTATATTCTAAATTAACATAACGTAGTCCAAATGATGTTTGATTGATGATTTAATAATAGAAAAATTCTTATGCAGTTTTTGACTATTAGGTATTTAGGTATGAAGATACTTTTGTTTGTTGGTTATTTAATAAGCCTTTTTTACAAACACAAATGATCATATTATATATCCACCAATTCTCATGTAAATTTTACCATCTCTCTATTAGATTTATTATACATATATATGAATAATTAGGCTAAAACGATAAACTTTAACATGAAAAACTGCAAAACTAAGATCAAGTCATGGTTTTATCTAAATAATTTTGTGAATATTTTGGTAATTTTTATTTATTTTTACATAAGTATAGAAAAGGTGATCCTAAAATATATAAATAAAACTTTGTAAATTTGATATAATGTTATACTTTCTTTAATTTCCACCGATTTGCACTTTCTTCCATAGATATCTCGCACACCTTTCAAAGAAAAAATTAGTCTACTATAAACTTTGGCTTTCGGCATTAAAATGACAGCTATTACTTTTTTAGAAAGAATTTCATATGAAAAGTAAGTATGTTTGGTTTACCTTTTTGTAAAATAGTTTTGTTTTATTTTGAAAATTCTATTTTTTGTTTTTATACATCTAATTTATTTTTTTTATCTATGAGCTTAGCTTAATTTTTTTAACGTTCTATGAGCACGAGTAAGAGATTTAGAAATTAGAGAAGAAGAACTAAAAGTAGTTGCTAATTTCGAGTTTTATAACCTATGTTCTAAACTAGTTAAGAGAATAAAATTAAATAGTTTACTAGTATTTGATATTTATCCATCGTTTTAAATACAAATAAAACTGAAACCCAGAAATTAATAATTAAATGCTGAAATATTTAAAACACACAATTATTTAATTAATTTGATAATTATATGTTCAAGCCATCAAATTAATTCTACAAAAATATATCAATATTGTTAAAATAATAGTAGTCAAAAGATTAGTACAGGTAATGTTATTCAAAACTCCTCTCTCAATTAATATGAAATTAATTTTTAATTACTTAGTTCTTATAAAATATATAGAAAGATTAGTCAAATAAAATAAAATAAATATAAAAAATAAAGATAACTAAAAAATTAAATAACAAAATAATAAATTATAGAAAAAAATAAAATTGTCAAAATAAAAAAGAGATCAAAATAATTATAAAAAATATGTTGATTCTACTTTTTTTTCAAATTAAATTTTATCTAAAGATTATTGTTTAATTATTATTATTTTAATATTTTTAGTAATTCTTAATATTATTTCAAGTAAAGTATATGTTAATCAAATTTTATTATATGTTTAACTATGTAAATTTTTTTATTTCTTTATCAGATAAAATATTAAGTAACTGAAATAAGTCTTGATTAATTATTGTTAAAGTTTTTATTTTTAATCAAAATACATTTTTAATTATTGACATGTTCAATTACATAAAAGTTTTTATCTTTAATAAAAATAGTCTTATTAAAACTTTTATGACTAATATGAATATTAAATAGTTAGTTGAAATTTAATGAATTTCACACTAATACATGTATGAATAAATTCATAGGAAATTATCAGACTTTTAAAAATCAAAATTATTTGGTCAATAAAAAGCTGCTTCCGTATATGTTACCACTTGCGAACTACCTAAATGAATGCAAGAAATTTAACATTAGAAAATAACAAAATCATTTTAATAAAAAAATCACATTTAAAATTACTACGTGAAGAAAATGAAATTACATGGAGAATAATTAGTAATTAACAATTAACTATATATATAGGAAGACCGTTTCAAACAAACTTAACCGGTAAAAGGTCAAATGTATTCACCACTTGTGTTTTATGAATTTATAAATCTCCCTCTGTGCTTTTAATTTAAAAGACAAAAACTAATACTCTTTCAAAGTATACAGCTTTTACCTTTAAATCTATTGTTATTGTTTTGAGCCCCATACGAGAAACTTTGTCCATATAATTAATTCTCTAAATTTTGCTTCAGATATATATTTTGTAGATTAAATATGTAATCTATAAAAATATTTATATTTATTTTTTATAATAAAAAAATTAATGTTTGGTTAAATAACAATTATCAAATGTATTTCAATATTATGATTGGAATAATATTTCTTATTTGGAGAATATTGATTGTCCTTTGTCTATAAATTCTTATTTTTGTAGACAGTTTTTGTTGTCTTTGGTGTTGTGTAGTCATTCTTTTCCTTTTATATGTAATATTTACTCTTCATATTTGTTTTTATTGATGTTATGTTGATATATTGTCATTTATATTTTTCATTTTCTGTGGTTATGTATATTGAAGGAAAAATAATACGTGTAAAAATGTAACACAAAATATAGAATTAAACTAATTTTTAAATTTTAAATATACATATTCGGTTTCCTCTATGAATATAAAATATGTTAAATGCACGAAAAAAAATCAACAATATGTTGTAGATTATAGACAGAGAAGTTATATCAAGGACTTGAACTGCTTATAGCCTTTTATTTTATTATAATCGATATCATTTATCTCTTTACTCATACTCTTTTTCTTTTTTGGAATTTATTTTTTTTGACACATATTGTGATGTTTTTTCCAAAAAGGTTTTTAATAAGGTGAGAAACATTTTATATAGTGAATAAGTCTATGTTAAAGTGTTCGATCAACCTCATTAAATAAGTTATTGTGTTAAGTAGTCATCGTGATAAAGTGGTCGACTAGTTCTTCAATTAAACGAGCATTCATGCTAAATAGCTCTTATGTTTTGTCTCCCAATTAAATAAGTCTTTGTGCTAAATAATCTTCGTGATAAAGTAGTTAGTTGGTCCTAATTAAATGAGTCTTATGATAGGCTAAAGTAATAAGTCAACTTTTAATAAAATAAACCTTTTTGCTAAATAGCCTTTGTGCTAAATGTTGGTTGGTTCCTAATTGAATAGCTTAAGTAGCTTATAGACTTTTGTCCCAACTTATTCATATTTTGATCTTATAAATTAATATTTCTTAAGCTCAACTTAACTACTTTGATTTAATAGCAAGATCATACGAAAAAGTGAAAGAAGACATTATATTAGATATAGGAAAAAGTTATAATACAAACAAAAACTTATTAAATAAAAGTTAGTACATGTAAAATCCTAAGTAACTAAAAAGAGAATCATCTTTACTTTTCACCAATTGTCAACCTATTAACAAAAATTTTTCATGGATTTTCTACCGAGAAGTCTACTATTAGTGCGAGCACTTGGACTTGGTCTATAGCAGCCTAAAAACCAATTTTAAAAGTTTTTGTTATCATAATCTTTAGTGTCATTTCACATTCAACTCATGTGAATCCCCAATATATGGTATTGATTACTCATACAAAGAAGGCTTTAGGCTTTGAACATCCTTTTTCTTAGCATGTTTGTCTTTCTCGCGTGTGATCATGACAATCATTATGGTTGTCACAACCGCGATCACTACACCTTTCCCCTCTAGTTACCACTTTCATATTTCTCGACTTACCTCTAGATCATCCAACTTCCTCCCTCTAAACAAAATGTATGAGATATCTCATATGAATCAACTCCTTAGTCTTAACCTTAAGGGATAAGGATTCATTAGTGGTATGCATGAAATTCTAGTGGTAATGACATTAGTTTTCTATGCTTCAAGTGTGTGTCCCTCTAACTTGATCAAGCCTTCTGTTTATAGGACTTAGATGAATTTGTTCGAATTGGATGAATTTGTTCGAATTGGATTGAGTCTAAAATTTGTACTTGATTTTTGTAATTGAAGTCACCAAATTATTTGACATTTGATTTTGTTGAGATAATTTTCAATCTTTAGTGGTCTCATTTATTTGAATTTTGTAATTTAAGTAACTCAATTTCTTGATAGCATATTTTGTTCAAATATTGTTCAATCTTCAATGATTTCCATATATTTTCACAATATTTTCACAAATAAGAACAAAATATTTCTATTTCCCAATTTATTAAATAAAAACTTTAATTATCTAAAAAATAATAGTAAAAATACCAATAAAAGATAAAAATAAACAAAATAACAATAATGATAATGTCAATTCACTATGTAAAAAAAGGTTTTTTATATTTGTTAAAAAAAGCTTTTTATACCATTTTCGAGTAGGTATAGAAGTGAGGGTATAGAAAATTTCATTTTTTACACCGGTTCTAGAATAGGTATAAAAAGTTTGACCTTTTACACTAGTTCTGTTTTTAAATGGTATAAAAGAATGAAATTTATACCTAATAGTATAGGATCGGATATAAAAAGGCGTCTCTCTTGTTTTAAAACTCATTTTTTATACCTGTTGCCACAAGAACAGGTATAAAAGAAGCTCACTTTTATACCTGATGTGTTTTTAACCGGTGTAAAAAGTGATGTTTTTTTTTTAAATATTGGATTTGTATATGCTACTATCCATATTCAGACCTGCATAAAATTCCCAAAATATAGTTTAAATAATCAATAACAAGTAAAATAATCAATATTGTTTCTATTAACACATCAAAATGTAACATTTACCTAACAAAGTTTCTAAATATATTTACCTAACATAGTTACTTAACATAGTTACACATAAAGTAGTTTCTAAACTCAAAATGTAATATTGAAACATCTAATCATTTACAAATGGTTAAAAAAAATGCAGTGCACTGCTCCCGAACATCCTTTATGGCATGTTGCTCTATTGGAGACGTGTCATCAAACATCTACAGAATGAATAGTTTGAGTCAAGTTATAATATTAATGACTTAAGATCTTAGTTATAAAATGTTCACGTTACCAAATTCCATGAGTCAGCGACATTTGCAGATGTAATTTTCTGCATGTGCCTCATGACATAATATCCACACTCAAAGCTTCTCGATTGATGTGAGCACTACAAGTTAAATTTATAAAGTATCATAAAATTTAGGGTTAAATATGTTTTTGGTCCCTTAACTTTCATTGAAAATTGGATTTAGTTCCTCTTTGAAACTTTGGACCAATTTAGTCCCCAAACTTTAGAAATGTATGAATTTAGTCCTTTTAACTAAATTTTGTGAACTTTATTTGATGTTTCAAACGCATTTCTCAGTTAATATTAAAGCAAAAATATGTCAAACGGTGTAAACTACTCAAATGTTATCATGAAACGCACTTGAAACATCAAATAAACCTAACAAAATTTAGTTAAAAGGACTAAATTCACACATTTCTAAAGTTTGGGACTAAATTAGGCCAAAGTTTTGAAGAGGGATTAATTTCAATTTTCACTGAAAGTTAAGGGACCAAAAACATATTTAACCCTTAAATTTATAATTGTATTTATAGTTTGAGAGATTAACTACTTATAGTTGGTGCAATGAACTGCAACTTCTTTCTAGAGACGATATGTGTTCCCTGCAACCTTGAATTTGTCTCAACAACTCTATAAAGTTAAATGTATATTGAAATGAGTCCTAAGGAACTTACTAAAATAAGTTATGTGTACACAACAAATAAATTATTAAAAACTTATGATATTAGTGTACTTTTAATTGCCAAAGTGCGAGGTTTTTTGTGCAATGAACATAAGAGAACTACAAGAAACTGTTGAGGAAGAATTAGTAACAATTGCTAGTGACCCCTGTAGATTAGTGTTAAATAACATTTACATAAATAGAATTTTATTAATAAAAACTATATACTTACTGTTGCAAACAAGGTGCTAAGTATACTTGCTTTTTTCCGTTTACAAAAGCCTCTAAGAGGTACTTTTGGACCTCTTCACCTTTATTCCCAACTCCTTGAATGGCAACAGGGTCAATAAAACCATAAATGTGATCATTCTTCCTTTCAATACTCAACCGATGTAAATACCTTAAACATTGAAAAATGAGTAATGTTAGAATAAAATATTGAATATATCATAACTTCATAAATGTAGAAATTTACTTACAACAACCAAAGTTGTAGTACTGATATACATAACATATCAGGGCCAGAGAATTTCAAAAATATCCCTCTAAAATATGAAGAAAGAGAGCGAAGATGTCATGTTTGTGACTTTAGGAGGCATTTGCAACTCTATAGGAGAAAGGGAGATCTTTACTGCCAACACACCAAGTTGTTCTAGGAACATTTGTTGTGGCAGTTGTAGCAGTTGTTGAAGTGATTCATTCATATCTTCCTGCCCTTGTGCTTCAACCTGATATGCTTATTTAAAAACTTACAAAAGATTAGTATTACCAATAAAAACAACAAAGTGCATAATTAAAAAAATTACCTCCTTTACAATTGCTCTTGATAATCTAACGGGCCAAAGGATAAAATTTCCAGGGGCTTGTCCCACTGTCTGAACCTCTTGAGTGGATACAAGGACTCGAGTTGTAGCATCTCGTACGTCTACAACCACCACCATCACCATATCAGCTGTAATGGTTTCATGGTGTATGGTTGACCCCAATGTATACATTTTACCTAAGTTATCCAAATAATATTTGTAAAATATATCAAAGAATGTAATTCAACAAACAAGTACATCTAAACAATATAATAAGATAAATTACCTTAGGCCACCAAGCATTGTAGGGCATCATCACTAAACAACTTGTAATCTGCATCAATAGTAGGAGAAGCGTTTTGAGGAGAAACATCACAACTCTCCTTTGTGCTTATACAAAGATGAGAAGGTTGAGGAGGATTCCTAGGCTGGCTTGAGGGGAAGGCTAATTTTGCTCGCACATCTGCTAACAATTGTGCCCGCATATTAGAGTACTCCTTCTTCAATTGTGCCCGCATATCACCGTACTCTTTCTTCATCTTGCTGATCTCCTCACTAATTTTCGCCCTCATCTCTTGTCTAATTTCTTCTCTGATACCCTTGAGGACCTCCTCACTAACATGATCTTTACTATGATGACTTGTTGGAGGACCGAAGAATTGACGAATGCCAATAAATTTACCAACACCTCGAACACGTCCAGGATGCTCTAGACGACTAATGGCAACTACCAATATGTCCTCACGGCCCCCAAGAGTGAATGTACCCTGTGTGATCTGCTCCACCAACTCATCCTACAACCAAACATTTAAAGTTAAGTTAATCAGATATGTGATATCATATGTTGTTAATATAGGGACTTACAATGCGCCTAGCTATGGTCGTTGTTTCCTCAGATGTGTACTCCCCAGATGGTCTTTGGTGAGCTCTCTTCCATGTAACATGGCGTGGAGGAGGTGTTATGGTACTCGTATCAGAGGCCACACTAGGATTAGAGGTAGATGCCTCTTTCATCATCTTCTGCTCTAATTTCTCATAACCCCCACGAGACAATCTATGGTTGTGGACATTTTTCTTTGCGATCTCTTGTGCAACTCTCCTCTTAGCAATATGTTAACATAAATAGTTAAACTATGATATAAAATGAATTTATCTGAAAGGCAAGATCTAATCGCTTCAACTTAAAGGCTTGCCATGTTTCGTCATCAAGAAATTGATACTTTTCACAAGGGTTTTTATCAGTTTTGGAACCATAAATATAATGACTTGTAAGCATAGTCTTGAAATTCTTCCATCTTTCCTCGGCATATGAAATCCATTTTGTCCTTAATAGATTAGTGTTTGGGACGTCATATGTGACCTATGCAATAAGAATGAATGACATATGTTAAATATGAGTTATATATGTTAATGACACATTATATCAAAGTTAAGATTTCATGCCAGGATGCTCTGCCATATCTGGTTCTTCACATTTTCTGGAACATGATCCCAATCATCACAAAGAATGAATGCCTTGCTTCTACCGAGCAAGGCCACATGATGAATTTCGTGCTATTTTCTCCCAAGGGTTTACAGGTCTGCATATCAAAACGAATCGGAAGCCTATGATCAGCGTTACGGGTGGCTACCAACTCTCTCAAACTAGTCCCAGACCTACCTTTCTTACGGGTAGGCGTATGAATGTCGTCCACACCTTGTGAAGGTGGAAGGTCACCAGATGGTGCATCACCAGACATTTTCCTACATAAATCATTAAGTGTTAATAATAATTAATAGATAAAATAACAAAACAAAATATATAATACATCTAAAATTTCAATTTATACATTGTTAAGTTGCAATGTTCTCCCACAACCCTTCGTGGTGATCATCACGTATGGCATGGACGTCGTCAACTTCATTATCGACATTCAAGGTTGGCATATTTGATGAGAAAGATGGAGTTTCACTAATATCAAGAACACTTCATCATTGTCATTAGCATAATGCATTGTTCTACCTTGGAGAACCACTGACCATCTATTGTCTTCGGGATCAGTGACATAAAACACTTGTTTTGCCTGAGACGCCATGATAAATGGCTCTTCAGTATAACCTTCCTTTTCTAGGTCAACCAATGTAAACCCTAGATCATCAGTCCTCACGCCAGTATTACCATCAACCCACTTACATTTAAAAACAGGTACTCTGAAACTTGTGTAAGCTATCACCCAAATATCTTCAATTACACCAAAGTAGCACATGAATGCCATCACAGGATTTTTGTCCTTTGAACTCGAGAAATGCATTGACTCGGCCACAACCATTACTCCACTATTTTGAGTGGTACTTTTTTCATCTTTTTTTTGTGTATGAAATGTGTATTTATTTATATCATACCCACTCCAACATATGACATCAAAGTTTGGCTCACTTGATAGCCAATTTAATGTATCAGAAGTTGTACAATCAGCTTGAACTTGTTGTTTGAACCACTTTAAAAAGGTTATGTTGTGCTCATTAATGACCCACTTTTGAGACATTCGTGGATTATTTCTCTTAACTATATCTTTATGAGCACTTAAGTAGGGGATGACTTCTTTAGTGTTATTCAATATATACATATGTGCTTGTAGAATTTCAGCTCTATTCAGGGTGACAACTTTTGCACTTCTAGTACCCTTATCGACACTTCTTCTTCCATGGTAACGAAACCTAGGTACCCCTGTAGTTTCAACATCTGATAAATAGTCTGTACAAAACTTGATAGCTTCCTCAGTAATATATCTTTCAATGGTTGATGCTTCAGGATGATATTGGTTCTTTACATAGCCTTTTAATATCTTCATGTATCGTTCAATAGGGTACATCCATCGTAAGAATACTGAACCACAAATTCTAACTTCTCTTACTAGATGAATAATCAAGTGCACCATAATATCAAAGAATGATGGAGGAAAATACATCTCCAATTGACACAATATGACCACAACCTCATTTTCTAATTGATCCAACTTCTCAATTTCGATAACTTTACTACATATCATGAGTTTTGCATCGTTTGGGTTACTAAATAAGCGTTTCAACCGTGGAACAATAGGAAGATACCATAAGACTTTTGTAGGAGGACTCTTACTGTCACATTCAGACTCACCCTCTTTTTGTTTGTATCGTGATACTCCACATTGTGGACATTGATGTAACTTGGCAAACTCGCTCTTGTACAATATACAGTCGTTTGGGCATGCATGAATTTTTTTATACTTCATACCCATGGGACACAATATCTTCTTCGCATCATAATTGCGTGTTGGCAATGTGTTACCTTTTGGAAGCATATCACTCAACAACTCAAGCAACTCTGTGAAGCTTTTATCAGTCAACCCATTTCTTGCCTTCACATTGAACAATTTTAACACAACTGACAATCGAGTATACTTAGTGCATTATGGATAAAAGGGTTTTTCTGCATTAGTGCACAAGTTGTCATACAGATGAGCACGTTGGAAGGAATCAGGTTCGACATCATGTATCATGTCCTCTAACCGATCACTCATCTCTAAATCAACTTGTTCTGCTGCTACCTAAGAGTCACTTACACTTGGCATGTCTATTAATTCACCATGCCATGTCCACTTTGTGTAGCTCTTTAGGAATCCATCACATAGAACATGCTCTCGAATAACTTCAACTGATAGTTTTCGCTTATTCAAACAATTAACACATGGGCAATAGAATCTTCCATTATTGTCTGAAACATTCATCTTTGCAAATTCAAGAAATTGTTCTACTCCACTCTCATATTCATTTTTTGTGCGTATCAAATTTATCCAACTCCGATCCATTATTATGTGGAAAAGCAACCACCTCTACAATAGTCAAAAGTAGAAATGTAATTTTTTTCTTTTACTTTTTTTTCAAAGAAAAAAGGTAAAGAGCAAGAGGAATGAGAGTTTTTGATTGGGAAGAGTTATCCCATATAATAAAAGGGTGTTAATTATAATAGTAAACTTGGAGCCTAATAATTATTATATAATTTAAAAAGAAAAAACAAACCATACTTGATAGCTTGGGCAAAGAATGCTTCTTGGTGTCAAGAATCCTTACAGTTTATAAATGTCTTCAAAAAGAAGAAAAAAGAAATTAGAAAATACAAACCAACCCCTTTGTGGTTGTTATTCTAATAATTGGCATGAAAAATTATACCTACTTGAATGAGGGAATAAAAATAGATGTATATGTAAAATTCTCGCATATAATTCTTGCATTATAATATATGATAAATCTCTACTTGTAATAATACTTAGTAGAACTAAGCTAGAACCAAAAGTACACTTAAAATGAATATAACATTTTTCAACAAAATGTTAAAGTAAGAAATATTATTAATTATGCTTTAACTAAATCAGAATACTCAAACAATGGAAGTACAAATTTGCCAACAAAGATCACAGGATGTTATTACCATTAACTAAAGATGAACTAAATGAAAACTGTGGCGTAAGAATGCAAAACTCCTATTATAATCACACAAAATGTTCCAAACAAAAGGAACACGTAGATGATAATGTTCGAAAGATTATTTGTCTTATCTTAATGTACTTGTATCATCAATTTGATGATTCTATTACACATCAACTAATCAAATAGAGGACTTTTTGTATTGCGTGGCAATGCCGGAAGCAAGTAAAGGTCCTTCATTGTGCTTTGAACAAGCATTGCTGCTATTGCTCCAAAATAACTGCTACCAAGAAGAGCTTTTTTCTATCAGGAGTTCACCTAATTGCTAAAGCTAAAGCAATAGTCTCATCCAGGCCACGTTTCTATTTCTGAATTTAACTACCAAGAATATGGGTGAAGTAAACACAATACTACTATTCCTGAGGGTCCACTTAAAGATTTAGAATGTAATGAATTTTTTCAGTTATGGAATTGCTTAGTTATGCTGTGTAAGATGTTATAGAAGAAATTAAGGGAAGTCCTGGGTTATAATGTTGAGAAGATGCAATGGTATATATTCAACAAGATATGATAACCACATAAATGTTTAAAAACAGGGAAAAAACTTGCATCAGTAGGCAGATTTATCAAAAAAAACACGCAACGCATGAAACAAAACTTGAAGCCTTAACATGATGTATAGAAATTGAAATTCTACTGAGTTTCTTGGTATTGAAACTTAACAGCTTCTGCAATAGACTGCTTCCTTACCCAAATATGAGAGAGAATAAATATACACCCCAAGCTTTTTAAGTGATGAAAGTGCAATTGATAAGATACCTTACAGTCCTTACAAAAAATTGAGCCTTACTCAAAGTTAGCATCAATCTGCAAAGGGGGATGTGTTGTTAACGGGTTACTATAAAGTCCTCCTTTGTAATCACTTTCATGATCAGGGTCTACCAAGACAATCAAGTATTTTATCAGATAACACAGAAAATTACCATTCTTGGAATGTTACTCTAGTTTTCATATTTTTTCTTAACTGTGTAATGTATATTCATTTCTAATTAAGAAGATGGAAAACATATTTTACCTGTTTGATTTTTGCAGGCCACTATCGTCAATTTGTGATAGGTCTTTGAGGAGAGGCCCCTATGAGAACTACAATTGCAATATTGAATTCAAAACTTCGAAAATCAACAAAAACGGGTGGACATATAAATTCTATTCATTCTGATTACCACAAAATCTTCAAGGAGAAAACCAACTGCCTCCTAGTTCCATGCCCAAACAAAAGGAAAATAATTACTCTAAATCATGAATTTCTTGTACTTCTTCTGTTCTAAAATTATTTATAAACGATTCATCATTTGATTCATTTCCTAACTAAAAAAAGAGAAATTCACTCTTAATCCAAGTAATAAGTAAAAACTATTTTCAATCATCACAAATTGGAAACAGAGCCACCAACATAATGAGTTGTGAAGTTTGTATTTGTTCAAATCATGGATTATTCATGTTTTTGCTCATGTCACACAACCCAATTCAGTACTACTTATAGGTCCTCCTTGCAACCAAAGAACAATTAGTCATGGCTTAGAGGGATCTTCCACTTATAAGGACTTCCGTAAAGCCACGCTTCTGTGATGACAATAACAACACAAGGCAAAACAATTTGCAACTATTAATTCAATATCACTCTAAACTTCTTTTCCACACACTCTAAATAATAACAGCAACAATCCAAAAGTAGGTCCACTACATGTTACGTATTTGTACTCCTTTTACTCATCAAAGAAAGTCCTCAATTTTCTTCCCTTCAGTTCAACCTCTATCAGAAAACTAGAGGGTTAAAACTATGTGTCAATACCCAATTTCGTCCGGGTAAATATAATTCATCACAAAAATAAATAAATAAAAAAAAAACCAAAATGAAAAATACTATTTATTTTACTTTTTGCACCCCCAAATTTTCTTTTAAACACTTAATCCAATGGCCCAAAATAATCTCACTTTTTTTACTTCCTCACCACCCATCTTTTCTTATCACACCCCATTCTCCACATCACCATCCACCTCACCCTCCACATCATCTACCTTTTTCATTTACTTTTTCCACATCATTTCCATATTAATTTTATATATCAACTTTTCTAATTATTCCACTTACATTTTTTAATTATATCTTCTCCATCAACATTTTTTATTATCCATTTTTCTCCACCTTATTTTTCCACCCACTTTTTATATTATTTCTTTCACTTATTTTCCACATTAACTTTTACTATTCACTATATTTTATTTCACCCAATTTCTCCACCAACTTTTTATATTATTTCTTCCACTTAATTTCTACACCTAATTTCTCCACCAACTTTTTATATTATTTCTTTCACTTATTTTCCACATTAACTTTTACTATTCACTATATTTTATTTTACCTACTTTCTCCACCAACTTTTTATATTATTTCTTTCACTTAATTTCCATACCTAATTTCTCCACCACCTTTTTATATTATTTCTTTCACTTAATTTCCACACCTAATTTCTCCACCAACTTTTTATATTATTTCTTTCATTTATTTTCCACATTAACTTTTACTATTCACTATATTTTATTTCACCTAATTTTTCCACAAACTTTTTATATTATTTCTTTCACTTATTTTCCACATTAACTTTTTCTATTTATCTTTTTTTTATTATATTTTATTTCATCTAAATTTTCCACCAACTTATTATATTATTTTTATTCATCAACTTTCTTCATCCTTAACTCTATAAATACCTACATTCTCTTCACTTCACACACACAAAAAATTACATAATATCCATCTCTTCTCTCTCAAAATCTCTTCATTCCATCCCAAAACTCTACTTCAGTTTTCTCTCACATTTTACTATTTCCTAATCCCTCTATACATAGTAAATCCCATACCACATTTCTACTACAAATTCATCTTCTTCACCATCAATCAACCTCTTCTCACAACTTATTACAAGCAAAGTCTTGCTTCATCTTTCAAATCTTTAACAAGGTACACATTTTCTTTTCATTCTACTTATATTCATTTTGATCATTTTTTAGTTTATAAATTTATCCTATTTTCTACCACAATTTTATCCTATGCTTTTTGATATTTTTACGTCATAGATATTTCAACTCATCTCTCTTTCTTAATAAAAAAAATAAAAAATATAAAACTTTAAAAACATGTAATAATAAATATCGGTATGAGTACTTGTGCGATCGTACGCATCAGCCTAGTACTCGTTACCCAAAATATAAAATAAACAAAAAAAAGTCGTATGAGTGCTCGTGCGATCATACGCATCAGCCTAGTACTCATTTCGCAAAACAATAAAAAATAATAAAAAAGCCGTGTGAGTGCTCGTGCGATCGTACGCATCAGCCTAGTACTCATTACGCAAAACAATAAAAAACAAAGAAAAAATCGTGTGAGTGCTCGTGCGATCGTACGCATCAGCCTAGTGCTCATTACGCAAAAAAAATCTAAATATTACATCAAAAAATACCAAAAAATATAAAAATCTTCAAAAACTAAAAACATCCACATTTTCAAACAACAATCAATATTGCTAGCTAGAACTACGTGATCCTTGATTCTCCATCAAAAGTGGAGATACGTAGGAGCAAGGCCAGTCCTTGTCAGGCTCACTCTCCCAAAAATCCAAATCATCTTCCAAACAATTTTCCAAACAATTTTCTCAAACAGTTTTCAAAAGAACTACGGAACCCTGATTTCTCATTCTTAATGAGAATACGTAGGAGCAAGGTCAATCCTTGTCGGGCCCAAAAAACTAAAAAAATACATTTTTGTTTCTTTATAATTTTATTTTAGGGGATAGTTACATATTTTGAAAACCACATCATATTCGCATATTTAGTTAAAGGTACTGCCTTAGGGCAGGCGTTGTAGGGTGCTAATACCTTCCCTACACGTAACCGACTCCCGAACTTAAAATCTCATTTTTGCAGACCATGCCTTATCATTTTATGGTTTTTCCGTAGTTTTCCAGAATAAACTATGGTGGCGACTCCAAATCTTTTTTTCAAAATCCGTATCTTTTTTGGATCTTCGTCCCGTCGCGATTTTTTCCGGTTGCGACAGATGGCGACTCCACTGGGGAAATGAAAGAGAGTCAGGCCATTTAATTAGATAAGCGAATTCGATGTGGTTTTTCTTTGTGTTTTTATTCCCTTTGTCTTTATCTATGTTTAATATTTGGAATAATTGCATGTGAGTTTCTTTTACTTTTTATTTATGTTTGAAATAATTGTTTCTACTTATCTGTGTTTATTTTTGCAATTGTTGTTTTACAATATAATCTCCCTCCACACAATATGCATATCATGAGTGAGGCCCTATACCCGGGTCTGAGCGCAACTTAGAAATAGAGGGGTTGTGTAGCGGTGTCACTCTGGGATGTACTTCCTGTCTGGCTATCGTGAGAACTCCAGCTAGAGGTTGTTCTCTTCATTTTTGTCTCCACATCTAGTTGATTACTCTGACTGTTGTGGAGAAACAGTGAAAAGAGCCATAGCTCTAGTGGCCTTGATTTAGGTTCAGGGAACTATCCTTGTGAGATTGCATATACTTAACCTTGAATCTTAACCGTTAAATCTTCCTAGGGCACAAAGGGAGATGTGTGTCGTTTTATAACCGTTATTTTTGTAAACACTTTGTACATATCACTATATCATTATGTGTCTTTCTCATGCATTTTTATGGTCTTGTTGTTGCTCCTAGGTAGGAAGTTATAAATTTGTGACTAAGCCCTTGAGGTAAAATGGAAATTAACATGAAATTTGAAGTTGACCGGCCTTCAAGTTCAAACATTTTAAAGGAAAGGATAGCCATTGAAGTAGAGGAAGGAAATATGGATGGTCTAAGAAAACTGGTAAAGAAAATGAAGACATCCCAAAAGGATGCATTCAAGAAGGAGTATGGAAATTTGTTGAGCCTGTTAGAGGTGGAGGTCCAAACATCAGCAATTACCACTTTAGCCCAGTACTATGATCCACCACTAAGGTGTTTCACTTTTCAAGATTTCCAACTGGTGCCAACAGTGGAAGAATTCGAGCAGATTTTAAATATACCTCTTGAGGGAAAAGCCCCATACAATTACCTTGGGCAGTATGTCCCTATCTTGCAGCTATCAAGGATCATGAAAGTACACCCTGTGAAGTTAGAAAGCAAGTTCATAATCAAGGGCAAAGGGAGGGGCCTTCCCCAAGGATACCTAAAAGGATACTTGCATCGTTTGGCTGAAGAGGAAAATTGGGAAACGTTTATGGATGTATTGGCTCTTCTCCTCTATGGTGTCATGCTTTTTCCTAATGTCAAGAATTTCGTCGACTATGCCGCCATGAACGCATTTGTGGGGTACAAAGAGCGTTGTGAGAATCCAGTCACTGCCGTCCTGGCTGAAGTTTATGGGACACTTAATCGTTGTTATGAACTGAAGGGAGGAAAGATGTTATGCTGTCTACTAGTGTTGTATATGTGGTTCATTTCCCGTGTGACTGGAGATGCCTTAAATTCCCTATGCCCCATGGATGAGCTATTGCAGCGTAAATCAAATGTGAAAGGGGCAAATGAATGGGCACAACTTTGTGCAAGTTTAAACGAGGATCAAATTAAATGGTGTGTCCCTTGGCAGCGTAGATCACAAATTATATATCACTGCGGGACGTACCCTAATGTACCCCTCATGGGTATTAGGTGTTGTATTAATTACAATCCTGTGTTAGCACAAAGGCAATTTGGGCATCCTATGAGAGGATCACCTACACCTGCGTCTCTTGCCATATTGCAAATCTATTATGAGGAAGGAACCTTTGTTGAAGTACTTCATCAAGTTAGGAATGCTTGGGGCAACATTATTCGTGCAGAAATGGACCCCAGACCATGGACTATTGATGAAGGAATTCCTTACAGCCATTGGATTGCAGAAAGGGTTAGGACAGTGAAGTTGCCTTTCGAGTTAACTTCTCCTAACCTAGATTATGGAAAACAGTTTCATAAGGCTGAAAGTGAGGAAGTAAAATTGTTGAAGGCAGAATTCGAGCAAATGAAACTAGAAAATATCAAGTTGACCAATAATCTTCAGAGCCTACAACATGATTATGAGAATCTTAAGCAAGAAGGTGTGGAAAACAGCGAAGCATACGAGGAGTTGTTAATAAGACAAAAGCAAGAGCTAGTAGCGGCCAACATTGAGCTGACTTTGAAAGACCGGGAATATGGTATAATTGAGATATCAGAGCGTGTTACGAAGCAATTGTGTGACCAATCCCAGAGGGACAAGCAAAAAGTACTAGAGGAACTGCACAAAATGCATATTAGAATGGACGACGCCGAACAACGGGCGAATGCAGCAGTGACAAAACTGAAGAAGGAACGTTGGCATCGGGCTGAATCAGAGAAGAAACATCAAGAGTTAATGAATCATATGAAGGAGTATACCGTTGAACAAGGGCGAGTTATAAAAAACTGGAAGAGAAGTTTCGCACAACTAGCTTCCCTTGCCAATGAAGCCATTAAGGATGTCCCTAAGCTATTAGCTGATGTTGAGTCTGCATTGCCGATCTTTAACCCACCTGAGAAGGTTGAAACTTTCCTCAATTACTGCAAGAAACTGATAAGAGAAATGAAGAATGTAATGGCTGAGGCTCATGATAGTTGATCGTGATTTTGCACACCTCAAATGTTGAACTTAAATGTTGTGAATGGACTGTCCTATTGACTTTGTTTCATGTTAATTTCCAGATTATACATTTGGCAATGTTTTCGCATCTTTATAATTTCTTACTATAGTAATTGCGTTGCTTTGTCTTTTCTCTTTTTTTTTTCGTTTTTATTTTCTTTTTCTTAATTTATTTCATCTAATAAAATTCAGTTTAAAAATAATAATACGGCTAAAGTCTCCAAAACATCCTAAAGGACACGAACCAGTGGCAAAATCATGGAGAACCAAGGAGAAGTTCAAGAGGGGATGAAAGTCGATATCCAACAGCTGAAGGAACAAATAAGTCAAATCCTAGAGGCCATGAATGCCTTACAAAGCCCCAAAGATTCGTGCGCACAACAACCACAACAAAGAGTTCCAGAAGTACAAACTTTCCCTTCCTATGGTCTTCCCCCGAATTATACTCCACCATCAGGAGTGGACTTGGGGCATCTTGATACTCAAAAGGCCGAAGGTAATGCAGTTGAAGTAGAAGGCGAGCTTGGGGCAACCACTTTCACAATTCCTGGGAAGACAATCCAACCAGGTATTGAGAACATGATAATGCAAAAACAACCTGAGACGAAGTCTTCATCTTATGTCGTTACACCAGCAGATTTTAAGGACGACAAGAGTAAATTAGAAGTCTTTGAGAAGAGGTTAAGAGCCATAGAAGGCGAAGAAAGTTTTGAATTTGGAGATGCTAGAAAACTATGTTTAGTTCCTGATGTGGTGATACCTCCAAAGTTCAGGTTGCCAGAATTTGAGAAATATCGGGGAAATACTTGCCCATGGAGCCATATAACTATGTACTGCAGAAAAATGGCAGCTTATGCCCACGATGAAAAACTTTTGATTCACATCTTCCAAGAAAGTTTAATTGGCGTAGCTCTGACTTGGTACATGCGCTTAGAAACTACTCACATCTATTCATGGAAAGATCTGGTTGATGCATTCCTAAGGCAGTATGAATATAATAAAGATCTAACACCTGACAGAATGCAACTGCAAAACATGGTGAAGAAAGAGTCTGAATCATTTAGAGAATATGCCCAAAGGTGGAGAGAAATTGTTGTTCAAGTAGAATCGCCTCTGAGCGACAAGGAGATGACTACCATATTTTTGAATACTCTACAACCACCATTTTATGAACACATGATAAGCAGTGTCTCCTCAAGTTTTGCTGACATAGTAGTAATTGGAGAGAGGGTCGAGGGTGGCATAAGAAATGGAAAAATTGCACTAGGCCCACAACTAGTAGCGAGTTTAAATGAGTATGGTCCTAGACATGAGAAAGATAAAAAACGAAGAGCTAACTCACATTTTATTGCCTATCCTCAAATGTCACATTCTCATGGGTCCAATCGACCCATTGAGCGAAGAAATTACAATCGTGATGAGAAGGTCGCCAGCTTCACTCCTATCCCCATGACCTATACAGAGTTACTGCCAGATCTTCTCTGCAGAAACCTCATAAAGGTTTGTCCAACTAGACCTATACGACCTCCGTACCCAAAGAGCTATGACACAAACGCCAAGTGTGATTATCATGAAGGAGCGTGTGGACACTCAACAGAGGCATGCAAGGCTTTAAAGCATAAAGTGCAATCTTTGATCGATTCAGGATGTTTAAAGTTTGAAGAAAGTCAATCCAGCACTCTGGCAAGGCGCGAGTTCGCCCCTACAAATGCCATGGACAAATGAAGAACTATATGGGAAAGCATAGGTTGTTGTAAAAGGCGAAACTGATGTTGTTTTGTCTTGCTACGAGGGTTATGCTCATGGATATTACGCTTTTATCCGTGACTTTTAATGTGAACTTTCATTATTTGGTATCTCCAAGGTTTACTGGAAATCATGTCCTAATAGGGTGTCGTGGAGAAAAACGAAAGCCGCGAATAACAAAATTGAAAAAAAAAACAAATAAATGAAGGCAATATTGAGTCGCTTGTCTTTCTTGCAAATTATCAAACTCTTGTTTTTTCGAAAATAGCAAAAAATATATAAATAGAAAAAAAAGAAAATAAAAGAATTGATAACAAAAAGAAAACAAAAGTTGTAGTGTCAGATTTTTCCGAGGTCAAATGTTGAATCAAAAATAACAATTTGATGTTTTCTCTCGAGATGTTTGTGCACATGGTGTTTGAAAAATCTCACCCTTCACTTTCCAAAATAAAGGATCTTCCCTAGTAAACATTGTCACTGCCTTCAGTAACAAAAACCTTTACACTGGGGCAGATTGGCCTGACCAACATTATCCTCGTTTGCGCTAGTTGAGTGATCCCTGAATCCATTGAGGCAAACAAAAGAACAAAAGAATTTTCAAAAAAAAAAAGAATAAGTCCCCTATATTGAAAAACCCGAAAGGGCGGTCTAGAAAAGAAAGGAAGAAAAAACGACTCATGTTGAGGTCATATAATCGTAGAATTAATCTTTTGAAAATAAAGCAATCAGAGTTCAAAATGATGTGTGGCCTTCTTTCTTTATCCAAAAAGCAAAAAACTATAACCACTGTTACCCCGTTTGAGCCAAAAATAAATTTTTTTTCAAAATTATTCCCAAGCAAGGGTTATCATCAGTATGAGTCAACTTGGAATGCAGATGAAGAGTACTCAACGATCAAATGAAGCGAATCCTTCAAAAAGGGTAAAAAAAAAAAAAACAACAATAAAAAAGAATTAACCAGAGATGAAGGAAAAACAAAGTTCAAGACAAAAGCAAAGTGCTCTAAAGATCAAATAGTTGATGCAATGCGTAGATGATAACCCTTGTTTTAAAAAAAATGTGTATCCGACAAACATTTCATTTGGGCCTTTATACCCTTTTCATTCAATACCTTTTAGCTCCTAGCCATGTTACAAGCCTAACAAAGTCCACGCAGATCGAATGATGATTGCTCATATTTTCATAAAGCTTAATTTTGCGATAAGACAAAATAACTTTCAATGTGTCCAAAAAAAAGATTTGAAAATGAATAATGTCTCAAGAATAGGGGACCTCTCTACCAACCAGCCAAAAGCATACAAAAGAAAATCGAAGCAATTTGAGCCATCCTTTTAGCTGACCCTTTCCTACCCACTACTTCTTCCAAACAGAACCCATTCCAAAAACAAAAAAAAAACAACAACAAAACTGGGGCAGCTTGGTGAACCTCACCGCGCGTCTTTTCCTTGAAATTCGTCAAACCATAATCTCAAGAATGGGGCAGCTTTGCAGATCTTACTTGAATTTTTCACCAGAATTATCATGGATTCACCATCATACTCATTACACCAAATCGGGGCAACTTTTTAGGTACCTCGTGTTTCGCTTTGGCACTCATCTCCTGTAAGGAGCGTATGAGGTGGCAAGCTCGCATGGCTATCCCATTATCTTCCAAACCATTCTAAACAATTCCCATTTCTTCACTTCCGAGTGAATTCAAGCATATGTACGTTAATGTCTCGGGAGAAAAAGTCAAAATGTAATAATCTCAAAGTTAGATCTCGGATGTATGACATTCCTCACTTTTCTAAGCATTGGAAATAATGGCCAGTCTGATGATTGCAAGTAAGACCATGGACTCGAAAAAATAACAAAAAACAAAACAAAGCAAATGTTTTCATATATTTATCAAAAAGAAAGTATTTCTCATCGAAACCCTCTTCATTCACATGAATGGTTATCGATTTCCTCCTTCAAAAAAAAAAAAAACCAAAGAAAACACAAAAAGAATAACATTCAGATTTTCTCTCTCAAGCCATATTGTTTCATGTCGATAAGCTTTCGAATTTGTGTCAAAATTAAATAACATTTGAAGTTTCAGGAATTTCAAAATTCGAAAGCCCAGTTTCTACACTGGTCCACAAAATGAAAGGTTTCAACACCCTTACGCTTTTTCAAAAATCAAATTTCTATCAAAATTACAAGACATTTCACAAATTACAAATTTCAAGAATTTCAAAATCTGAAAGCCCAGTTTCCATACTGGCCCCTAAGCCCAGTTTCCACACTGGCCAACATTTCTCAAATTACAAGTTTCAAGAATTTCAAAATTTAAAAGCCCAGTTTCCATACTGGCCCATAAAGCCCAATTATCACATTGGCCCCAAGCCCAATTTCCATATTGGCCCCTAAGCCCAGTTTCCACACTGGCCAACATTTCTCAAATTACAAGTTTCAAGAATTTCAAAATTTGAAAGCCCAGTTTCCATACTGGCCCACAAAGCCCAATTATCATATTGGCCCCAAACCCAGTTTCCATACTGGCCCCTAAGCCCAGTTTCCACACTGGCCAACATTTCTCAAATTACAAGTTTCAAGAATTTCAAAATTTTAAAGCCTAGTTTCCATACTGGCCCACAAAGCCCAATTATCACATTGGCCCCAAGCCCAGTTTCCATACTGGCCCCTAAGCCCAGTTTCCATACTGGCCCCTAAGCCCAGTTTCCACACTGGTCAACATTTCTCAAAATTACAAGTTTCAAGAATTTCAAAATTTGAAAGCCCAGTTTCCATACTGGCCCACAAAGCCCAATTATCACATTGGCCCCAAGCCCAGTTTCCACACTGGCCCCTAAGCCCAGTTTCCACACTGGCCAACATTTCTCAAATTACAAGTTTCAAGAATTTCAAAATTTGAAAGCCTAGTTTCCATACTAGCCCACAAAGCCCAATTATCATATTGGCCCCCAAGCCCAGTTTCCACACTGGCCCCAAGCCCAGTTTTCATACTGGCCCACAAAGCCCAATTATCATATTGGCCCCCAAGCCCAGTTTCCACACTGGCCCCAAGCCCAGTTTTCACACTGGCCCCAAAGCCCAGTTTCCACACTGGCTCCAAGCCCAGTTTTCACACTGGCCCCAAGCCCAGTTTTCACACTGGCCCTAAAGTCCAGTTTCCACACTGGCCCCCAAGCCCAGTTTCCACACTGGCCCCAAAAGCCCAGTTTTCACACTGGCCCCCAAGCCCAGTTTCCACACTGGCCCCAAAAGCCCAATTTTCACACTGGCCCCCAAGCCCAGTTTCCATACTGGCCCCCAAGCCCAGTTTCCACACTGGCCCCCAAGCCCAGTTTTCACACTGGCCCCCAAAGCCCAGTTTCCACGCTGGCCCCAAGCCCAGTTACACAATGGCCCCAAAAGCCCAGTTTTCACACTAGCCCCATGCCCAGTTTCCACACTGGCCCCAAAAGCCCAGTTTTCACATTGGCCCCCAAGCCCAGTTTCCACACTGGCTCCAAAAGCCCAGTTTTCACACTGGCCCCCAAGCCCAGTTTCCGCACTGACCCCCAAGCCCAGTTTCCACACTGGCCCCCAAGCCCAGTTTTCACACTGGCTCTTAAGTTCAATTTTTGCCTAGCCGTTAAGTTCAATTTTTGTATGGCACCTTTAGTTTCTCTTTGGGATATCGATCCTCTGCTAGGCAATGGTCGAACCCTTTTTATTGCATCGTGATTCTCTTCATCTTATGTACTTGAATCGATTGTTATTCTCCTCTTTTCTCTTTGAAACCCAGACGAAATTAGTATTTTTATCTTTACTTATCTTTTACTCTAATAATATAAAAACGTTGTTTGTCATATTATCTAGTAAAATCTAAGTAAAGAGGGGCAGCTGTCAATACCCAATTCCGTCCGGGTAAATATAATTCATCACAAAAATAAATAAATAAAAAAAAAACCAAAATGAAAAATACTATTTATTTTACTTTTTGCACCCCCAAATTTTCTTTTAAACACTTAATCCAATGGCCCAAAATAATCTCACTTTTTTTACTTCCTCACCACCCATCTTTTCTTATCACACCCCATTCTCCACATCACCATCCACCTCACCCTCCACATCATCTACCTTTTTCATTTACTTTTTCCACATCATTTCCATATTAATTTTATATATCAACTTTTCTAATTATTCCACTTACATTTTTTAATTATATCTTCTCCATCAACATTTTTTATTATCCATTTTTCTCCACCTTATTTTTCCACCCACTTTTTATATTATTTCTTTCACTTATTTTCCACATTAACTTTTACTATTCACTATATTTTATTTCACCCAATTTCTCCACCAACTTTTTATATTATTTCTTCCACTTAATTTCTACACCTAATTTCTCCACCAACTTTTTATATTATTTCTTTCACTTATTTTCCACATTAACTTTTACTATTCACTATATTTTATTTTACCTACTTTCTCCACCAACTTTTTATATTATTTCTTTCACTTAATTTCCATACCTAATTTCTCCACCACCTTTTTATATTATTTCTTTCACTTAATTTCCACACCTAATTTCTCCACCAACTTTTTATATTATTTCTTTCATTTATTTTCCACATTAACTTTTACTATTCACTATATTTTATTTCACCTAATTTTTCCACAAACTTTTTATATTATTTCTTTCACTTATTTTCCACATTAACTTTTTCTATTTATCTTTTTTTTATTATATTTTATTTCATCTAAATTTTCCACCAACTTATTATATTATTTTTATTCATCAACTTTCTTCATCCTTAACTCTATAAATACCTACATTCTCTTCACTTCACACACACAAAAAATTACATAATATCCATCTCTTCTCTCTCAAAATCTCTTCATTCCATCCCAAAACTCTACTTCATTTTTCTCTCACATTTTACTATTTCCTAATCCCTCTATACAGAGTAAATCCCATACCACATTTCTACTACAAATTCATCTTCTTCACCATCAATCAACCTCTTCTCACAACTTATTACAAGCAAAGTCTTGCTTCATCTTTCAAATCTTTAACAAGGTACACATTTTCTTTTCATTCTACTTATATTCATTTTGATCATTTTTTAGTTTATAAATTTATCCTATTTTCTACCACAATTTTATCCTATGCTTTTTGATATTTTTACGTCATAGATATTTCAACTCATCTCTCTTTCTTAATAAAAAAAATAAAAAATATAAAACTTTAAAAACATGTAATAATAAATATCGGTATGAGTACTTGTGCGATCGTACGCATCAGCCTAGTACTCGTTACCCAAAATATAAAATAAACAAAAAAAAGTCGTATGAGTGCTCGTGCGATCATACGCATCAGCCTAGTACTCATTTCGCAAAACAATAAAAAATAATAAAAAAGCCGTGTGAGTGCTCGTGCGATCGTACGCATCAGCCTAGTACTCATTACGCAAAACAATAAAAAACAAAGAAAAAATCGTGTGAGTGCTCGTGCGATCGTACGCATCAGCCTAGTGCTCATTACGCAAAAAAAATCTAAATATTACATCAAAAAATACCAAAAAATATAAAAATCTTCAAAAACTAAAAACATCCACATTTTCAAACAACAATCAATATTGCTAGCTAGAACTACGTGATCCTTGATTCTCCATCAAAAGTGGAGATACGTAGGAGCAAGGCCAGTCCTTGTCAGGCTCACTCTCCCAAAAATCCAAATCATCTTCCAAATAATTTTCCAAACAATTTTCTCAAACAGTTTTCAAAAGAACTACGGAACCCTGATTTCTCATTCTTAATGAGAATACGTAGGAGCAAGGTCAATCCTTGTCGGGCCCAAAAAACTAAAAAAATACATTTTTGTTTCTTTATAATTTTATTTTAGGGGATAGTTACATATTTTGAAAACCACATCATATTCGCATATTTAGTTAAAGGTACTGCCTTAGGGCAGGCGTTGTAGGGTGCTAATACCTTCCCTACACGTAACCGACTCCCGAACTTAAAATCTCATTTTTGCAGACCATGCCTTATCATTTTATGGTTTTTCCGTAGTTTTCCAGAATAAACTATGGTGGCGACTCCAAATCTTTTTTTCAAAATCCGTATCTTTTTTGGATCTTCGTCCCGTCGCGATTTTTTCCGGTTGCGACACTATGTACTTCACAACAGCAAAATCCTCAAGGTGTTCTTTCCAAAGCTAAACCTAGACTACAATGCAGTTCATTAAAATAGGCAAAAGGAGAACAACTTTAATTTGAAGAAGTCAAGGGCAATAATAGAATCTACAAAAATAAATGAACACTTGTGGTACATGATTATTGGTCATGTGGCTGTTACTAAGGACTTTGCTTCTTGACAACAAAATCTACAAGTAAAACTTGACTAATTGTACAAGTTAATGATCCATTGAAAATTCAGTCAAAGATGATGGGGCTTTTTTCTTATCAAAGGGGAGAATTAAAAAAAATGTAAATTGACAATATATGTTTGTCCTGCAAGTTGATTATTATTATTATCCCTGTTTTGGAAAGCTCTTTTCCGGAAATTCCAGAATTGAGAACTTGTCAATGGTTATATTTTTTGGTGAAAGAAAGATCGTGATACTATGAAAGACTTCCTGGAATTGACTTTCCTTGAAAGGTTTAATGTTATTAGAAACCTGTCATGAGAATGGTTCATAAAGTCACCAAATACATTCAATAGTTAAAGTATGGAACTTAATCAGGAGATGAACCTTAAACATATGATATTATCTTAATTTTGAGTGTGAAAGCATAAGTAGTAGGGGTAGGGATCATTACGGCAATATCAATTAAAATAGTGAAGACCATGTCCAAGATAGGGTGGTGCATGTAGAATGTAGAAGCAATTGCTTCCTTTAATGGCTCTGATTCTGGTTCCAATAGTCTTGGCAAATAGCATGTTCAAGCTCCTGAAATGTAACACAAGAAACTGAAATGAGTCATCATGCATCTGTCCAGCAAAGATATTAAACTTTTACCAGGGAAAATAGACTTCGATGATTTAATTAGTTAATAATGCATATAAAGCTATATTAGATACAAAAACCAAAGCACCTTCATATGATTTGGGTTTATTTTCTTATCATCTAAAACATCTAGTATGCTTTAGAACTTAATGGTAACATCTCATTCTCTATGTTTACTGCTCATTATTTTGTATACCAGAGTCAATATATGTTGCTGACTTGCAACTGAGACATATAAAGAAAACAAAATAAGGGTTACCTATGCATGTTTATATATGAAAAGATCTAAAGGACTAGTTTTCCATCAAAACTTTGCTATAAATACTTGTTTGTGTGTGAAAAAATATAAAGAAAGATCTTTGTAACCATCTTACTAGTAAAGAAATATTGATAGTCAAATTAAATGGTTGGTAGTGTTGATTGAACTAGGAATTACATATTGCATATTGTATTGTAAATGGTTATTCTATATTTGCTAAAGCATTGAATAGAGGGAGGCACCTAATTATATGAAAAGGTTGTGAACAGGTTAAAGTCAACTAAAAAAAAATCTGATATAATGTGTGAACTAATATGTGTGTGATACTCTGTTGTGAGCAAATTTTTTGGCATAATTATACTTTGTTGGATTTGCAACAATTATCATGCAGTAGCTGTGTCCTTATAAAGAACCAAATTGAAAAAAAAATGGTCAATTAAACTTCGTAAACTTACAGTATTAAAGGACACCGATCTACTAAGTAGGTCAAGTGTAAAAGCAACTTCATCCTAGTTATCCAAATACATTTCTTGGGCTAAATGTAAGAGTAATACGAATATTCCAAATTATGTATACTACAAAGAACAAGATTTTGTCAGTGTGAACTCAGAAATAGAGAAAATACATATAAGATAAATATTCCACTCCAAGTAATAACATAACTTCCAAATTACAACAAAAATTGTTACGAGTGTAAAGCACAAGTAACATTTAAAATTCCCAACTAAACAACAATTGAAGATGTCGATAAAAGGAAAAATAAGTAAGAATTAAAGACCGAAAACTGTAATACCGCATTTATTTGATTATCACTGTTGATTTATACAAGTACTCATGGACCCTATGTGCAGATAACAAGCTAACCACAATGAACTCGTTGGGCTCCAAGCCCTCCACACAATGTAAAAGTGAGTTAAGAGATGAGCTTTGGTACTGAGTCTCGATGAAAGACCCTTCCAAAATAAATTTCATCCTCTTAATCCTGCACAATCACCAACATAGTATCATATTGATCATGCACCTTCTTCATTCTTGTGTTGTCGCGGAACCCTAATCGCCCAAACATAGCAAAAGAGAGGATCCAAGAGCACGAGAAGTCGCGATCCAAGAGCACGAGGAGAAGAAGACGCGCCAGAGAGAACTAAGAAAAGATGTTAAGCAAAGGAGAAAAAGTGAAAGAAGACGAGCAAAGAAAGCGAGAAACGAAAGGGTGAAACGAAAGTGAGAAGCAAAAGTGAGAAATAAAAGTGAGAAACAAAAGTGAGAAACAAAAGTGAGAAATGAAAGTGAGAAATGATGTTGGCAGAATCCACACCGGTTTTTAGTATAATCGGTGTAAAAACTTATTTTTTATACTTGCTCTGAGTGTAACCGGTGTAGAATTATTTATCATTTATATTTTATACCTCTTTTTAGTGTAACAGGTGTAAAAAAGTTCCCCTTATCTACAATTTCGCCACCGTATCATTTTCTATACCTGATAAATTTCAACAGGTATAAACAGACGCTATAAAAAGTCTATTTTGTAGTAGTGATTATTAGTGCTCATTGTCGAGTTGTTATATTGATTAATACTTTAAGTGATTCCTACTTCTTGAGGCAACGATATCTCTTGACTAACCTCTTCTAACTTTATCTACATGTGAGCATTTCTTCTTTAAGGGTGTCCATTTCTTTAGCGTTGCACTTTTTCAACTTCAAAAACTCTTTTTGGAGTTCTGACAATAGAGTAATCTCATTAATGTTGTTATTATATGGTTTTGGTATATGTTACTTGTCTTGGTTTGTCATATTCCTAGTGGGCACCATGTAGTTTAGGTACATATCGATCTCACAATGGGTGCTAAACTTTCTTAATGGCAGAAATGTACTTTTAAAGACATGTCAATAGGAAATACTACTCAATTATCTTCTTCTCCTCAATCCAATATATATTAGGTTATATTACTTTAACGTCTAAATTGCTCTCTTTTTTTCGAGTTATCTAATGTCTAAATAGTCAATATGCCTGCAAAGACACTTAGTTAATATGTCTATAAAGACACTTTGATGCAAGTTAAGTATGTGAATAAAAAGTAATAAATGTTGTATTAAATATGTAATGTTTATACATTTTGAATTTTTATTTAAATACACCAAGATTATGTAGGTCAGTCTTTCCTAACTGGTTTAGATTTTTCTAACTTAACTTTTTTTTAATCTAATCCTTAATTAACTATATTAATTTTATTTTGGGATGTTGACAAGGTTGAGATACATATTATTGTTATAAACAAGATATTAATATCTAGGTGTTGTTGTGGTGTTGTGTTGGATGGACGATATGGTTCCTATCTTATAACACAATTGAAAAAATGATTATTTTAATTAAAAATAATAATAATTTATTAAAAGGTAAAATTAGAAAAAAAATTATATATAAAAAACAATTTCTTTTATATAAGGATATATATATATATATATATATATATATATATATCATTTATACATTTAATTTCAATCTTTTCATACACATAACTTTCATATGATTTTTATTTGTACTGTTTTGAAATTTTAGAAAAAAACAAAAAAATATAAAACAATTAATCAAAGATATATTTATATACATCTATAACATTTTGAGTGAAACATATTCCAAAATATCACCCCTAAAATTATACCATCACAATTAAAACAACATATCCAGTATTCCTTTTAATTGTAATCGAAATTACATTCTAAATCATCATCATCCTTTACTTCTTTTAAAATGATAATTTACTGTATTTTATGTTATGAAATATTTTAAAACTTTCGGAACAAATATTTTGAAATTTTCAAAATAAGATTTTTAGAACGAGATTTTTTGTACACATGAAATATATTATGAAACAAAAGATTCTGGAATAAGATTTTCAGAACAACTTTTCCTGAACACATCCTTTGAACACTGAAAGTGCTTTTCAAAATGAGTTTTCCTTTTTGCCTTTTCTCTCCTCTTCTTCCTTTCTTATTCTTTCTTTATAATAGCGTGATGACTGTAGTGGTAGTGTAATACAGTAGTGAGTTTAATATTTTTTTATTAATATGAGAGTGCAACTGGTAATTGTGGTGGTGGAGGAAGAAATAGTCTTGAGGTTTTCTTCTTAGGCCTTATCCACGTTTGCTGGGTGAAATGACCCTAAATTAGTTAAGGGCCTCAACTTCACATAAATTACGGAGGCTTTTAACTTTAATTTTATTTTTTTTTCTGAAATTGAATAAGGTAAGATCATCATTTTGTAATTATTAATATTTTGCCTCTTCTCTTGAAACTTGTATTTCAAATCAAGATATTTTGGTTTTCTCAATAATAAATTTATGCTGATGGAAAATAAAATCACGATCTTTTAGGTAACTGCCACAAATTATTCACATTTGATCACATACAATTTGTAAACATGACCTTGAAATGTTGACATGGTGTGTAGCAATTCATGCGTTGTGCGTGAATTATTTCGTGACATTTTGGTTTTTTTGTTCAGTCCATAAGTATTATTATGAAAATAAGTTATAAAATATTTATTTATGTTTACAAAAAGAAAATTTCTAGTTTTTTTCTCAACAAAAATATTTGTGAAAATAAATTTATAATAATCAAAAGCTATATCAAAAAGATTGATACAATTTCAACCTTTTTCTTAATAATGTAGGAAATTAACTATGAGTAGAACCCGTAATATGATCGTTTATTTCCGAATTAAAATCTCACAATACAGAGAGAAAAGAAACAGTAAAGTAACAAAAACGTATAATTAGTTGATTGAAAAATAATACAAGTTCGGCATTTTGAGCAAAGGTTTTCATGGAACTATGCCATGCGTCGTTCGCGCAAATATCTTCTTCCGTGGCGCCATGAGTTAACCACTATTTCACAACCAGTCACCATTCTTAAATCTTGTGCTTTCCTTCACCTTAACCACGTGATTGTGGGACCCACACACGCGCCTCGGCATTCTCGCTTCGCTTCTTCTATCTATGGCGGAAACCGACCCTTCCTGGGTGCTCCGCAACCTCACCCGCGTTTCCACCCAAATCTCGTACCTCTCCTCCTTCAAGCCCATCATCAGGACCCAATGCTGCGACCTCGCTCGCCGCATACGCTTCCTCGCTCCTCTCTTCCTCGAATTGCATGACAACGTCGAGTTGACGGGTGCCGTTTCCTTCCACGCACTTCAGGAAGCGCTCTTCAAGGCCAGAGATTTGCTCCAATTCGCCACCACTGCAAGCCAGGTTTTCATGGTACGTTCTTCAATTCACTCAACGAGCTTTGTGTAACCAAATTGCATTGCTCGTTTGAAAAATGATAGCTAAACACTTTTTTTTTTTAAATTATTTTAAAATTCATTAAAAGTTACAAACACCGATTATACCATATCTCGTTTCTTTAATGAGATTCACTGTTTTACTCGTAATTTTTGAAAATTTTTAAAAGAAAATTTTAGGTTTAATTACTTGTTTCTCACCGTCTCTACAAAATAATTACTTTGATATATTAGAAAAAAAATTAATTTACTTTTTATACAAAATACACTGATTTTGATGTATTGAAAAAAATTAATTTATTTTAAAATATAAAAACTCACCTATATTCTTCTTTGAACAAACTAAAATATATTAAAATTATATGTGCAGGTACTAAAGATGATAAAGAATAAAAACATTATTGTGTATCACTGGAAGGAAATGTTTTTAGATATAGGAATTTGAAAGGGAAAGAATTGTAAGCGTAGAAATTACAGGAGTAATTAAACTAAAATTTAATCAGCAAAGTGTGTTCAAAAGAGAATTAGCGTTGCCAAATGAGTAGTTAAACTGAAATTTAATTAATATTGTGCCTTCAAAAGAATATTATAGGGTGTGTTGCACGTACTTCTTTATGGTTTGCTTTTTGTAATGTCATTTGTTGTATATTTGAATTTCATCTGGTTTTTGGTTCTGTGGATGCTTGCTTGGAATTGCAGATACTGGACAGAGAGCAAGTTAAACACAGGTTCACAGATGTTGCTGTTCGTTTTGAACATGCCATGAGGAAGATCTCCTTTGATGAGCTTGATGTTTCTGAAGAAATCAAGGAACAGGTGAATAATGTTTGTATTCTTTCTCGGGAAAACTTGATACTTCTAACTCAAGGAGAATATTGCATGTTAGTAATTTTGTAAAGGTGATTGAGTGCATTCAATATCATGAGAAATAATTTAGTTTTTTCTTTTTGGTTATACCATGAAGCATTGCTTTGCTAATTACTAAGAACGTAAGGTCACATTTGGGTAAATAGTTTAGTGCGTGTCAGATTGAACGTATTTTTTTGCTTACTTTTGTCAGCTTTGGGAGAGCTTTAAAGATATAAGTGATTATTTGTTCAGACTTGTTTAAGTGTTTTTTTTTCGATTTAACAATTTCATTGCTGCAGATTATTGCTCTCTCTCTCTCTCTATTGAAGCACCAAAACATGTGAAACTAGTAGCCTGTTTATGTAAGCTTCGCTAAAAAAATCGGAAAAAGCTAAAAAGAGCTGACAGAAAAGTCACATGCCACTTTATGAAATTAAATATTTGTTTAAGTCTTTATATTATGAGATAAGCTCAAATAAGTTTTGTTATAGATCTGTTAAATATCCTCCGAAAAATAATATTTTCTATGGTTTCTTTGTCTTCATTTGTAGTAAGTTGATCAATTTCTTGTTTGTCTGTTGCTACCACTTTTTGTTCTGTCTTAATTGTAAGTTCTTATTTCTCTGCTACTGTTGTCATCTTCAGGTTGCACTTGTGACCACTCAGTTTAGAAGAGCTAAAGAGCAGTTTGATCCAGTGGGTCTTCAGCTTTATGAACAACTTTTGTCTGTTTACAACCAGAGCTATGATGTGAAGACTGAAACTGCTGAACTACGTTCAATCTGTGAAAAGCTACAATTTATCAATGTGGATGATGTCAAGCAAGAGTCACTTGCTCTAGAAAAGATGGGCGGAGAGAGGTGGGATCATTCTCAGAAAAGGATACAGGATATGTCGTTGGTTGTGCTGAAAAAAATCCAAGATTTCTTAATGGTGGAATCAGGAAACATTATTGTGTCACCAAGTGAGGATATATCTCGACATACTGATGAGTCATATGTGAAATCATGTACGCAATCACTGGTTATACCTGATGAGTTTCGCTGTCCAATATCTCTAGAGCTAATGAAAGATCCTGTTATCATTTGCACAGGGCAGGTTTGTGCTTAATATCACCTTTTTTAATTGTCCTTACATATTATAGAAGTTCAGAAGCTATTATGGCCTGGCTGATATGTTTAGTTTATTGGCATGTAAGAAACCAAAGTTGCTTCTTCAAAGTCACCTTCAATTAAGTTCATTTATTATACAGTTTAAGGTTGCTAGTTTGACTTTTCACCTATGAGTACTTTTTTGGTTGTTCTAATAATGTGACCTTTATGTGTTTACTTTATACGAACCTTAAACAGCAATTAGTAACCAAAAATATTGCATGGTTTTAGTGGTATATGAGAACGCAGAGAGAAAGACCAAGACAAATATTGAAAGAAGTTGCTAAGAGGGTCTCATAATAAATAATCTCTCGAAATATTTGGTCTATATCTAGGTCGAATGTTACCGTATACAAGGTTGCCAAACTTGATAGTTATGTAAACTTGTAGAGACCTATGAAACACGGACAGTGAGCACAACACGGGCACATTCACTGACATCTGTGTTATCTAAAATGTAGGATCCGATGACATGCATATATATATATATATATATATATATATATATATATATATATATTTGAATTATGTAATTTGACAATCAAGAGTTATAAATTCAAAATCATCTTAAAAAAGCTAGTCATATACAAAGTTTGAACAAATTGTTGCCTGTAACAAAAATGGATCTGGATCTAATCTATCAATCTAAAATCCAAAATGTGAAAAGAGATTTTAATTCATTTAAGACATTCCATTGATCATCATCATCATTGTGAAAGACACTCTAGCTCAGGTTCATCTACAAACAAATTAACAATTTCAAGAATTTCACAATCATCAAGTGAATTAAAATCTTTTCTAGCAACGTCTACATTTTTGTTTCCTCTTCTTGATAGTGTGGAGTATTCCTTGAAAGAAGTAGAAGATTGCTGTAAACAAATACCAAATTTTTTGTAAATGGAGGATTATTAGGATAAAAATATCTTCGGAATCTTGCTATTCACTTAAACATATTTTTCTTTTGTTATTTTAGAGAGTTAGATTGTTACAAATATAGGTGATGAGAATGTAATTTGTATGATTATCATTGATAAAATATTGTAAATTTCTTTACATAGTTCAAGTTGGTATAATAACTCCAAATGTTGGGAGCTTTGTTTCTATTGCCACACAAATGTCTGTTGTTGCCAGCACCCTGAGGTTAGCGGTGGGTTAGAAAGGTGTGTATTAAAATGATGATCACAAGTTTGAAAACTGTGTTGCTGATGGAGTCGCCGTCATGTGCCACAACTAGTGTCGACATGAGTATTGAAACTGTAAAATAATTCTAGAGGGCTTGATTGATCCCTCTCACAATCTTCTATTTATAAGAATAAATTGATACACAAATACATGATAAATAGGGTAACCCTAGACACAATATAATCATGATAAATAGGGTAATCCTAGACATAATATAATCATGATAAATAGGGTAACCCTTGACACACTATAATGATGATAAAATAGGATAAATATCCTAACACTCCCCCTCAAGCTGGAGCATACAAATTGTATGTACCAAGCTTGGAACAAATAAACTCAATCCGAGGACCCCTTAATGACTTGGTCAATACATCTGCGAGTTGATCGTTTGACCCAATAAACTCAGTACATATTTCTTTGGTCAACAACTTTTCACGAACAAAATGACAATCAATTTCTATATGTTTAGTCCTCTCGTGAAACACTGGATTTGATGCAATGTGGAGAGCAGCTTGATTGTCGCAATACATCTTCATAGTATGGATGTCACAAAATTTAACCTCTTGAAGGAATTGTTTCACCCATATAAGTTCACATGTTAGTGATGCCATTGCCCTATACTCGGCTTCCGCGGTTGATCGAGCTACTACATTCTGTTTCTTACTTTTCCATGAAATAATGTTTCCTCCCAGAAAAACACAATATCCTGTTGTAGACCGTCTATCAATAGGTGAACCTGCCCAATCTGCATCACAATACCCAGAGACATGAATGCTTCCTTTATCTTCATATAACAATCCTTGCCCGGGAGCCTTCTTTACATACCTTAGAATGCGAATGAGAGCATTCCAATGGTCAATACATGGAGCCTGCATGAACTGACTAACCACTCCAACTGCAAAGGATAGATCTGGCCTTGTAATAGTGAGATAAATCAGTTTGCCAACCAGCCTCCTATACCTCTCTGGATCGGAGAATAATTCACCTTCTTCTGTCCTTAATTTCTGGTTTGGGTCCATGGGACTGTCTACCGGTCTACAATCAATCATGCCTGTTTCTTGTAATATATCAAGAGCATACTTCCTTTGGGAGATTACAACTCCATCTTTTGATTGCGCTACTTCAATGCCTAAGAAATATTTGAGACTTCCAAGATCCTTGGTTTGAAAATGTCTACACAAGTACTCTTTTAGTTGAGATATTCCAACAGCATCATTTCCTGTAATGACAATATCATCAACATATACTATTAAGTAAACACATTTCCCGAGAGAAGAATGACAATAAAAAACTGAATGGTCTGCTTCACTGCGTTTTAGCCCAAATTTTTGAACAATGGAGCTAAACTTTCCAAACCAAGCACGTGGGGATTGCTTGAGGCCATATAGAGATCGATGCAATTTGCATACCATACCAGACTCCCCCTGAGCAACAAACCCTAGAGGTTGCTCCATATAAACTTCTTCCTCAAGATCACCATGTAGGAAGGCATTCTTGATATCCAATTGATGAAGTGGCCAGTGACGAATGGCTGCCATGGCAAAGAAGAGACGAATAGTAGTCATCTTGGCTACAGGAGAGAAAGTGTCACAATAATCAAGACCATAAACCTGAGTGTAACCTTTTGCAACAAGCCGAGCTTTGAGCCGATCAATTTCACCATCAGGGCCAACTTTAACTGCATACACCCATCGACAACCAACCGCCTTTTTTCCTGGGGGAAGGGGCACCAGCTCCCAAGTATTACTGTGGTCAAGAGCCTGCATTTCTGCAATCATAGCTTGTCGCCATCCAGGATGATCAAGTGCTTCTTTCACATTCTTGGGTATAACAACAGAGGACATTGAGGATAAAAGAGAAAAATAGGAGGGCGACAATCGATGATAGCTTAGAAAATTATAAATGGGATGAGGGTTCCGAGTGGAACGAGTACCTTTTCTGAGGGCAATAGGCCATGCTGAATCATTTGCACCAGGAGGCGTGGGAGGAGGTGACGAGGGAGAAGAATCTGAAGTAGGAGATTCACCATTGTCTTGGGGAGGTGGACTATCCATTGGGGCCCTGTGTGGGATGATCTCAGTATGTGGAGAAACAGGTGTAGAAGGATTGTGATCATGACTGGGAATGACAGAAACAGTGGAGCTATTTGACTCAACCATTGGAATAGGAAGGACCTGCTGGAGGATAGAAACATCCTGAACAGATGGAGAGAAGTAAGGAGTCTGTTCAAAGAATGTGACATTGGCAGACATGTAATACTTCTTAGTTTCAGGAGAGTAACACCGATATCCTTTTTGAAGTCGAGAATAGCCTAAGAAGACACATTTGAGAGCGCGAGCGGAGAGTTTGTCTAGACCTGGAGACATGTCATGAACAAAACATACACAGCCAAACACTCGGGGAGATGTATGAAAGAGAGGATCATTAGGAAACAAAATGGAGAAAGGGACTTTATTATCAAGAGAGGAGGAGGGCATCCTATTAATAAGATAACATGCAGTTAAGATGGCATCCCCCCAGTGATGGACAGGAATATGGGCACCAAGCAAAAGGGTACGAGCAGTTTCAACCAAGTGTCTATTTTTTCGTTCTGCTATACCATTTTGCTGTGGTGTATGAGGACAAGTAGACTGATGTAAGATACCATGGGAACTCAAGATGGCAGAAAAGGAGGATGAAAAATACTCTTTGGCATTATCACTTCTTAATATTTTGATTACTTGACCAAATTGATTCTTGATTTCATTCAAAAAGGATGTAAAGATAGCTAACAATTCAGAACGATTTTTCATAAGATAAACCCAAGTACATCTTGAATATTCATCAATAAAGGTAACAAAATATCTATAACCAAAGGAGGAGATACGACTAGGTCCCCATATATCAGAATGGATGATGGAAAAACTAGAATTACATATTGATTGAGACCTTTTAGGAAAGGAAGATCTAACATGTTTTCCTAATTGACATGACTCACATTCTAAGGTTTGGAGACCACTAAGTTCAGGACACATCTTTTTTAATTTGGACAAATGAGGATGGCCAAGTCGATCATGTAGCACTTTAGGATTAAGAGCAGCAACACAAGACACCCTTGGACGAGATCCAAAATGGTATAATCCGCCAGCTTCATATCCTTCTCCAATCTGTCTCCCCGAACCACGCTCCTGTATAACAAAAGATTTATGATCAAAGGTTATTGAACAATTTAACATTTTAGTCAACTGGCTTAAGGAAATTAAATTAAAAGGACAATTAGGGACAAAAAGGACTGAGTTGAGATTGAGGGAGGGAGACAAAGAAACATGACCGACTCCTTTGGAAGAAGTTTTAGATCCATTTGCAAGAGTTATGAAATGAGGTTTTTCTCGAAAGGAAATAGATGAGAACAAAGAGGTATTACCAGAAATGTGATCAGAAGCACCTGAGTCAATTACCCATGAATTTTGACATTCCATAGATTGAGAAACGCAGGCTGTTGATGTATTGGGAGATTGAGATGGTTGTGCCAAGCTGTTAGACTTTAACCTTAAATACTCTTGATATTCATCCTCAGAAAACATAGAAGTAGAGGTTTCAGTTTTCAAAGTGGAAGTTTCAGTCTTCGAAATATTGGCGGTTTTGGAAGGGAAACCATGTAAGGAGTAGCAATTCTCTTGAGTATGACCCATCCTTTTACAATATGTGCATTGAGTACGTCCCCGACCTCCTCGTCCTCCTCCTCTAGTGCCACGTCCTCCTCTTCCTCGTGTGGCAACCATGACAGATGGTTCCACTAGTTCATGCGCTTCTTGAGTTTGAGATACCGGGACACGCAGAAGGCGAGTGGTCAATGTTTCCATAGAGGGGACCTCATGACTAGTTAGAAGTTGATCTCTGAGATGATCAAAATCGGGATGTAGGGCACGAAGGATCAACACCATGTAGAATTTGTCTAGTTTCTTTTTTATATCCTCTAATGGATCTACTTCCAAAAACATCCTAAGTTCTTCGACAGCAGATTGGGCTTCAGTCATGAAGGACACCATATCATGGTCTGCCATTTTAAGAGATGCAAGTTTATTCGTAGTGTCATAGAGACGTTGAATATCGTTGGCATAAATGCTTTGGGCTTTCTTCCAAAAGGAGTGACAAGTTTTGAAAGCCCTCAAAGATACAAAAAGTTTGGGTTCCACTGATTGCCATAACAGGGCACACAACTGGAAATCTGCTTGTTTCCACTGATCAGCTTTTTCAGTAGGCACATGGCTTCCATCTCGCTCAAGGTGGTCATAATGCCCTTGGCCAAGGAACCACATTTCAACAGCAGCAGACCATGATAGATAATTTTTTCCATTTAGCTTCTCGGAGGTAATTGATGGACTTCCAGAGAAGGAAAGAGTACTGCCAGACGCCATTTCTGAAGAAGACGAATAGTACTAACGAAGAACAAGAAAACCCTAAGGGTTTAGACGAAGGAAACTTTGACAGTGATGGACGACGGTGGCCGGCAATGGCGGGCGGTGGCCGGCGGTGACGGTGGCCGGACGGTGGCCGGACGGTGGCCGGAGACGGTGGCCGGACGGTGGCCGGCGACGGCCGACGGTGGCCGACGGTTGACGGTGGCCGGCGGCGGGCAGCGGCGGGCAGCGGCGGGCGACAAAGAACTGTGGCGCCGGACAAATATATATTACGAGACAGAAACCAGAGCGGGATCGACCCGCTCTGCTACCAACTTAAGATTGAAACTGTAAAATAATTCTAGAGGGCTTGATTGATCCCTCTCACAATCTTCTATTTATAAGAATAAATTGATACACAAATACATGATAAATAGGGTAACCCTAGACACAATATAATCATGATAAATAGGGTAATCCTAGACATAATATAATCATGATAAATAGGGTAACCCTTGACACACTATAATGATGATAAAATAGGATAAATATCCTAACAGTATAATAACTCCAAATGTTGGGAGCTTTGTTTCTATTGCCACACAAATGTCTGTTGTTGCCAGCACCCTGAGGTTAGCGGTGGGTTAGAAAGGTGTGTATTAAAATGATGATCACAAGTTTGAAAACTGTGTTGCTGATGGAGTCGCCGTCATGTGCCACAACTAGTGTCGACATGAGTAGCCCATGCACCTAGCTCCGAAGAGGATTGAACTTGCAACCTTCAACTTATAAGACGAATTTTTGAGGTGAAATTGATCCCTTTGGACCCAAGATCTTCCAAATGTGGTGGATCCCTACTAGTTTGGTGGCCGAAATTATTTGTAATGGAGCCAATATATTTAGATGATTTTGAAGGGATGGTCAAGATTAGATCACATAAAGGGCAGAGGACTGGGTTCAATTGGCTTTAATTTTGTGATTTGGGATAATGAAGGCTCACTAATCATGATCTGAACGTGGCATTCCATGTTTCTTGAGATAATTTGAAACTATATGTTCTATTCCTTTGCTAAAGAGATATGAGATGACTTAAATAGCACTTTTCTTTGAAGAAGGATTTTATTGCCTGTTATGACATTTAAAGTAAGGTGTTTTAGATAGGTATCAACATTTGGAGATCTGCAAAACAAATGCAACTACACGAGTTGAAGTCGTGGAAAGAGGAAAAATCTTTAAATTCTTACATGGCTTGAACCATGAATATGACATAGTTAGGATACAAATATCAGGGAAAGAAAAGTTGCATCCTCTTTTGGAAGCATTTTTTATTAGGCTTTTTCATGAAAATAGGACAAGGGATTTTCAAGGGATTAAACAGAGAAGGAGGTCATTAGTAAAAGATAACCATGGAGAATATTGTTCATCCAATAGAAGATCTTGGCATACTAAGGAAAAATGTTTTAAACTTATGGAAGAGACAAAGTCTTAGAGTGCATGAGAGGCAACAAAGGAACCTCATAGAGATGGGTACGCAATACTACCTCAAAACATGAAGAAGCATATCAACCTAGTGCTCCACCTCAAGTTGATCTTGATAGGAAAGCTTATAAGGATGAATTTGATTGTCTGAGAACAATGATTGAATCAACAAGTTCTCTAGATTGTGTATCTTGTCCACAAAAGATGAGTTAATTCAATACAATTAGCCTTATGTCTTAGGGTGTTTGGATTATTAATTCAAGACCAACTAATCATGTTTATAGTTTTGTGTGGGAGGGTTTAGGTTCCTCAAAATACTTAGGACTACTTAAGTTGAAAACTGATAGTGTTTGAGGGTCTCTTTTATTTCAAAAAGTCATTATTGATTCTTTGATTATTGTTCTAGATTCAAATCTTATCCAAGTTCTATGAAAATGTCTCTTAAATCAAATTGTCTAATTACTAGAACAACAATCTTGGCTTCATAAGTTCCTTGGCTATGAATTCTCTATTGAATACAAATATGCTAAAGGTAATGTTAGGGTTTGATCATCAGATCCTTCATAAGTTCCAAATCATTTTTCTTGGTTATTTCTCAAACTACATGGAAAATCATCAGTTTGTAGTTTGTTTAGAGCTTAAATCACATTTGATTCTAAACACAATGAGATTCTTCAAGCATGCAAACAAGGTAACCCATTCTGTTGGAAGTCACACAATGACTAGAGATAAGGCCAATTCATAGTTTATAAGTGGGTGCAAATCTCACCCTACAAGCCAGTTTTGTGGGGTTGAATTAAGCTTAAAGTCCACTTCTTAACATGGTATCAGAGTCATGGTTAGAACCTATCCTAGCGATATTTGTTGTTTGCTGGACATATTGTTCCAACCGCTATCGGGCCGCTATCAGACCACCCATTAAAAATGTTTAATCCCACGCTCGAGATGTATATACCTCGGCGTGAGGGGGGTGTGTTGGAAGTCCTACATCGACTAGAGATAAGGCCAATTCATAGTTTACAAGTGGGTACAAACCTCACCCTATAAGCCGGTTTTGTGGGATTGAGTTAGGCTTAAAGTCCACTTCTTAACACATTCCATGCAAACAAAGGTTGGTAATTCCTCCTAAGCATCCCGTTATTTAGCAAGTTCACCAAGAATTCTATAACTTTCCAGTAGAGACCATCTTGAAAGAGGACACATTGTGGCTAGAATTTCTGCCTAGTTTTTTCTAGCAAGGCAGGTACCATAACATTAAGAACCACTATAACAGCAAGCAAGTTGATGAAGATTGCAGGAAGCACATTTTGAAATTGCATGGCCTTACAAAATCAATTGTATCTGATTGAGACAAATTCTTCAGTAGCAATTTTTGGCACATTTCCATGAGCTTAGCATACTACCCCCAAAGTGATGAAAAACCGAGGCCCTCAATAAGTGTTTAGAGATGTATTTGAGGTGTTTCATAGTGGATAACTTGATAGAATGGAGTAAGCTACATCCATGAGCAAAATTTTAGTGCAATAGTTCCTTCCAATCTAGCATTGACGACTCCCCTTTTGAGTTGTTTATAGATTAAAATCTCACAACCATTGTCAAGTACCAATTGGGTTACATTGATCCACCCTCCCTACAAGAGTTGTTGCAACAACAAGACTTAGCACTCAGCTAAAAGATCATTCAACAAAGGCACAACATCAAATGAATCATATTGGTCAAATTATAGCCATATAGACAACACTAAACCCTTCAAAAGCTTCATAAACTAGGACTATAATATTTTGGTCCTTTTCTCATTGTCTAAAAAATTGGTTTAGTGGCATATGTTAGAATTCCAAGTGTGAGTCTAAGTCCTACATTGGATAGAAATAAGAAAGTAGAGCATTGTATAAGGGTGAAGACTCATTAACCTATTGCCTTGGGTAGAGAGTGGTGTCAATCTCTTATGTAGTTAGATTCAGGTCTCATTGATGTTGTATCTCCCAAGTGAACCTCCTCTTCTATAAACCTAAAAGTGATATCAGAGCCAAATTAGGCTAAGATGAGTACAATGGTCCTTGTATCGAAAGTCTTCCTGGAAAAGGGTTTCAGGTAAGTGTGTCCCATTAAGATGAACGGTGGTACGAAAAGGGATACTCAAATGCTTCCGTTGGAGGGGGAGTGTACCAATGTGGAAGAGACTCATCCTTGAAGGGGGAGATTGTTAGAATTCCAAATGTGAGTTTAAGTCCCACATTGGATAGAAATGAGAAAGTGGAGCACTATATAAAGGTGAAGACCTATTAACCCATTGCCGTAAGGTTTTGGGTAGAGAGTGGTGTCAATCCCTTATGTGGTTAAACTCAGGTCTCATTGATGTTGTATCTCTTTAGTGAACTTCCTCCTCGATAAACCTAAGTTACTCGAGTTTTCTTTAATTGAAATTCATCTAGTCTTCCATTCTTATTAAAGAGATGCAAAGATGATCATTGAGAGTTATATCTTCCATTTCCCTTACTCACCAATGAGTTCAGCCCTATTGTTGAATCTAACAAAATTCTTAATTCTCGAATTATCATAAGAGGTGATCAACATATTGCTTAAGTTGCCCATGTTTCCATATAATGGGATGGTTTAGATGCAACTCAAGCTACTTGCGAGGACACCATTGTTATTAGTAGAGATTATCCTAACTTCAACTTTGAGGACACGGTTGTTTTTTATGGGTGAGAGGATGTTATGAGGGTAGAAGAGTAATTGGACAAGGAATCCCATGGAAATGATGAATTAGTTAGAAAGGAATGTGAGAAAACTATTATGTAGAATGTAGACATGTGGCAGAGGGCAAGGAAAGCAGGAATATATTGGAAAAGCAGGAATATATTGGAATCAGTTTCTTCTCTAGCCTGGCAATTTCTTTCTTCTTCTTTGTATTCTGCTTCACTGATTACAGTGCTAGCCATCGATGTAAATAACCATATATTGCTTACTAGATCCATAACACAATACAAAGATATTTCATTATTACACTATTGTTTTTCTTTGCCTTTCATGAGCTTCTTACATAAATGTTGAAATAAGTAATAAGTAGTGCATTAGGAACCATTTATCTGCTGTAATCATGATTTCATGATTAGTACCTAGTCTTGTATCTAGAAGTCTAGTGCACTCTATGAGTTGTACCTAGGAATCTTGGGTAGTCTTTTGATCTTTCATCTTCCACTGTATCTATTGAATATAGTAAAACTAGGTACAAGATTAATCTCCCTTGTGTCTAATACACACATAGGGTAATATATTTATAATGAAGAATGATACAAGTATATATGGCAACCAAATATAAATATAGTAAATAGAAGATATTATTTAAAACAATATCAACAATATCAAACAATAGCAAAAGTCTATGTTTTCCTAATTACCATAAAATGCAATATGTTTAACACTCTCCCTCAAGCTGGTGCATATAAATTATATGTATAAGCTTCATATAAATATAATCAATTCTCGGTCCCCCTAAAAACTTGGGGAAAATATTTGCTAATTGATCATTTGAGTTAGCAAACTCAGTCTTGATGTCTCTAGATACAATCTTTTCTCAAATGAAATGATAGTCAATCTCAATGTGTTTGGTCCTTTCATGAAAGACAAAATTAAAATTGATATGAAGAGCTGCTTGATTGTCACATACAAGTGTCATTTGAGTGACATCTCCAAATTGTAACTCTCTAAGCAATTGCTTAAGCCAAACAAGTTCACAAGTGGATGAGGCCATAGCTCTATATTCTGCTTGTGCACTAGATCTTGCCACAACACTTTGTTTCTTGTTCTTCCAAGAAATCAAGTTCCACCAATGGAGACATATGTGTTAATCAAGTCCTTAAGGGAATCTTAGATTGAGTTTATATGTTCCAAGCTTGGGACATATAATTTGTATGCTCTAGGTTGAGGGGAAGTGTTGAAATAAGTAATAAGTAGTACATTGGGAACCATTTATCTATCTGCTATAATCACGATTAGTACCTAGTCTTGTACCTAGAAGTCTATTGTGCTCTCTGAATTGTACCTAGGAATCTAGGGTAGTCTTTTGATCTTTCATCTTCCATTGTATTTGTTTCTATCATTATAAATAGAAATTGTACCTAGAAGTCTATTGCGCTCTCTGAATTGTACCTAGGAATCTAGGGTAGTCTTTGGATCTTTCATCTTCCATTGTATTTCTTTCTATCATTATAAATAGAAGATTAAAAGAGGGATTTGGTAAGTCCTCCAATTTTATAATCTCTTTTTATTCTCAACTATAAACTTTGTAAACATGACTTGTAACCTTGACTCAAACCGAAGAGTTTTCTCCATATAAAAATAACGTTAAAATATGTATATTATATTGAAATACTCCCAGATCTAAAACTTAAACTGTAAACGGCAAGATAATTGTGAAATATACTGTAAATTTCCAAAATTTTAAATGTTGAAATTAATACTCAATATATCAGCATTTATAGATGAAAAAGAGAGACAGGAATCAGGCTTGTCAGCAGTTTTCAGCTTCTACTTGCTGCTCTGTTTGAATCAGGCTTGTATGTGATCATAGCTTATTTAATAACTTTTAGTTATTACAACTTTCTAATCTAATTTCTTTCCTTAAATAAAATAATATGATACAATTAGATGAAAATAACCGCATGTATCATTGCAAAATTGGTTTCTTATATAGTGGATGAATATAACTTGGATACCAAAAGATTTTCTGTCTGGTATTATACTAAGGAACTTGTAAGTCACTACTGACAGTACTTGGGAAAAAAGCAGTTCTTATTCTCCTTTCCCTTTGAAAGTAAGGGTAATATAATGTTACTCTGTCTGAAGCAATGTATTAAAAGCTGTGAAAGTTGTTCATTTTAAAATCAACAGGAATTTGGGTAGATTCCATAGAATGTTTGATTTAGTTTTCTGAGAGCACTGCTACAAGTGAGCATGAGACCTAACAAAATTAACTAAAACAACAATTCTGGTTGGGAGACATCATTCTCAAAAGGATGCATTTGAGGTACTTGAAAAGATGCATTGAAAATTTATTTCAGCATGAGATTTATTTAACTTATTTAATATTTTGTCCTTTATAAGAAAAGAAGGAATGAAGTATTTTAATATTTTCTAATAGTATGTTTAGGACTACAAAATCTGTTTTTCTGTGTTAGAAAAAAGTTAGTCTGCATTTAGAACGTTCACATTGTTTTGTACAAAATATTGAGTTCTACTGAAAGCTAATCTCTCATTTCTTCTGTATAGTCTCATATTATATAGAACTATATAATCTAGTAGTTCACATTTTAATATAATAGAACAGTTAGAAGAAGACTTGTAGATAAAGTCTTAAGGTTACATCATCCCAAAATGGTTGTAATTTAAAACTTTAACACAATAGAGTATTTCAAAATAAACAGAAGCCTATGGATCCTAACTAGGCTAAGCAGCGGCGTCATCTCCCTCCAAGGCCTACTCCAGAAGTACCTCATCTACCTCTGCTCACATCCAAATGGATGATCATTGCAACAGAAAACACAACACAAACAAAAGACAAACATAAGCAGAAGGGTGAGCTAGATATACAAAAATCATGTTATAACAATCACACACAACACACAAGTTTAATTCATATATACTGGGTCACTTAACACAACTTGTTACACTTTAAACTTGACTCGTCCGGACTTAGAATGATTGTCGAGCTATGACGGGTCATGCACTCGTGGTGGCTTCTACTACTTTGCAAAGCCGTTGCCAATGGGTTTCACCCTACCACACTCACGAGGTTAGTTCGTTATCACTTGGGCCATACTGGAAACACCCAAGACTAGGACCTGCTGCTACTCCTCACCACATGATCAATCCTCTCTACTTGAGAATGAAAGACCATTGGAGCGTCAGGATAACCTCCAAGACTGAGCTACCATGCAAATCATTCTAAACACTAAGGGCACCACCATGAATCTTCTCCTTGAAGATCATGGAATTACGTCCAATAACATAGGGCACCACCATGTAACCTCCCTTTGAGATCCATGGAATTACGTCCATCATCCATACTTTTAAAACCACATACTTTCAATCACTTTGAATCACCATTCATACCTATGAATCACATACACTTTCACTTTAACAATATACAACATGTTTGAATCCCATCATACAATATAATATGCTCCCACACATACTTCACAAACCATACAACATTCAATTCTATATGAAACAATACAAAAGAGAAGATAGAGAATAAAACCCTGAACGTCTCGCACAATGCACCCCTTTGCACAGTGAGACTGAGAGCGTTTCGCACAACGCACACTATTCACATGGCGAATTAACTCACAGAGGTGCCATACCTCATGCCTCTCGCATAGCGCACCCTAGTCACTATGCGAGAGCTCAAACAGAGACCAACCCCCTTAAAACTCTCGCTTTGCACCCAATTCGCCTTTCGAATTAAACTGGCAGTGACTCCAGGCCACCACCAGTCGCATAGCGACCAGATTCGCTATGCGAATCACCAGACAGAGAGCAGCACCCTCCAGTCATTTGCACAGCGCACCAGCTCGTACAATGAATGACTCAAACAAAGATCACTCTCTGCAGGGACTCACTATGTGAGACAATTCGCATAGCGACTCTGCATCATTTGCAGAACGCAAATTCTGCAGAATTATGCACTCACACACCCCTTACCATTTCTAGGCCTTTTCTCCAATTTCTAACACCCCTAATTCATGTTTTACACCTAATTAGACTTGTCTAGGTGTTCCTAAACCTTCCTAATACAATTTTAAGGTGATTACAACTCAACTTTTACTCCTCAACATCAGTTATCACCACTTGAGGACCCCGGTCCCAATTCTAACACTTTGCACCTATTTGGACCACTTTGGTGACTCAAACAAGTTACAATACACTTGCTAAGGCTGCCCCAACAGACCACAATAGCCCATGACCTCTAACTCTCAAAATCACTACCTCACTTCCTCTATAATAACCTAAAACACTACCAATCCTCTTTACTTTCAACATAACAGTTGCTATCTCAGAATATACCCATCTAACATCCTCAATTGCAGTCACACAACATGTTTAAATCAATTCAAAAGCATCAGTTCACAGATTCACAGATGAACATACCACTACATATAATTTCTTCTACTCAAAACTTAACATACAACCCAAACAGCAGAATAATGCATAAATCAGTCCATACACCTAACATACAACAAATTATAAGAAAGTATTCTAGCTCCTTTTACCTTGGAGTTGAACAACCCAGCTCACAACACCGCTTCCATAGTTCCCTACTCGGCGAAGAACCTAAACAGTGCCCAGCCTAGGACCCAAAATGAATTGGTCAATTGTGAAGCCCTCTACGTTGCGGACGTTTGGGCGTCACCTGATCGGAAATCCACTGGCTCAGTGAAGAGAAATGGTAGAGAGAAGGCATAGATGTGGTAGAGAGAAGACAGAGAAACCTGAAGAACTTAGACTTTAGAGAGATAGTGGGAGTAGGCTAATGAACCAGATTTGTTCAGAAATCTATTTTATACTAAAATAAAAAAATCTGGTTCTATTAGTCTAATACACTAACCCATTCTTTTAAATCCCAAATTTTGGGTTCTCACATCTTTCATAGTGACCCCGTCCCCCCAATAACGTGAAGGCTATGAATTCAAATCTGTTTCCAGTTAAAAATTGTATTCAAAATTTTGATGAGAAGAATAGATAAAAAAGTTTTATCTGCATGGTTATGCAGTTATCTAGCAATTACTGAATTTAAACATCAGAATTGTTACATGTTATATAATAATATTGGAAGTTTCAGAAAGTAATGCAAGTCAAGCATTAAACTTATTTCCCATCCTCCAGCAGGACATTGGATCTTTTCTAGTATTGTCAGTGGCTGAGCTGGGTTGGACCAGTGTTTTCTTTTCTTTTCATTCTGGGGTGATTTGGTGGGTTTTGGTCAGTGGCTGAGCTAGCCATTAATATGATCATGGTTGACTGGGGGATACTTAAAGAAAAACACTATGTAACAAATAGTGGATTTAAAAAAAAAAAAATTTAAGATATGACTCCCTCCTTAGCCTTGGTGCTTGATAAGTTGATAACAATACTCTTAAAATATCCATAATTTAGAAAATATGGGCTAGTAAGATAATAATATATTATTTAGAAGTTGTCTACCTTTAGTAACTTTGTAGTTATGTTATCTTGACTCTTTTTGTAGACATATGAACGATCTTGTATAAAGAAATGGCTTGAAGCAGGGCATGGAACGTGTCCCAAGACTCAGCAGATTCTTTCCACTCCCATCCTCATACCCAACCATGCTTTATATGGCCTGATATCAAGTTGGTGTGAGGCAAATGGAGTGGAACCACCTAAAAGGTTAGGGAATTTATGGCTCTGTAAGACAACATCGGATGGATCTTCTGAATTAGTGGATCTTGATATCTTAGTGAGCAAACTTTCTTCCAGAGGTATTGAGGATCGACGAAATGCTGTAGGTGAGCATTGTATCGCATACATTTCTTCTCTTCTCTCTCTCTCTCTTCACAATACATTTGTCATTGTGGTTTAAGTGGTAGGATTGCTAGCTGTTAGAGTGATGGCAACATAACTTATAAAAATTAGTAATTCTGAGATTAGTGGAAAATTTGTAATCAAGAAAATTGAGAGGACTATTTTTTGTTGATGCATACCAATGTTAATCTTTGATGTCTGAAAAATCTAATATGATGAAAATATGAAGTAGAAGATAAGATGAAAGTAATCTATCGCATGAAAGCTAGAATCTAGTATTTGGATGAAGTATAAAGTTTGATTAAAACAAACAATCAATATGATAGGATTGCATTATGTTGCTATTTTCCTTCTTTCAGAAAGGAAGTATAACATGCTAAAGAGACCTTTAATTTATTCTGCATTAATTAAGAATACGTGAATATGAGTACTTATTGAAGCTATAAAAGAAAATATGAAAAATTAGTGAAATACCCTTAGAACTGGAAGTTTAGAATTAAATAAAATATGGCTTACCACATACTGTACTTATTGTTTCCACAACGTAATGTTGATTGGCTATGGTGTTTCGGATTTGGAGTATCGTTACAACCATCTGTAATTTAAACCAAAACATTAAGATGATTTTGATTGTAAGGCTTCTCTTCAGTAATCCTCTGAAGAGCTACAAATATGAAAAAAGTAAATGAAGGATAAAGAATTAAAGGGTTACAATACAACCAAGTTTTTAATAAAATCACTTTGAAGTTAGGGCAAGGTATTTTCAGTGGTTACACCTAATGTTTTCTTAAGTGTTTTTTAGCCTTACACATTGGACTATCTTCTATCTAATCCACTTTTTTTCAAATGGTATATCTCACACCACTAGACCACCTTAGGCAAGTTTTCATTATCTTCTCAATAGGTATTAGTCCAACTTGGTATTGGATAAATTAATTCCTGATGTTATCTTTATTGTATTTCCCTCATTGCTTCAGGATTCTTATCTTCAATACACTAATTATTTTACATACTAGGCCCTTCATTACCCAAAATTCAGTACCGCACCACTGGTCCTACAGCTGTCTGGTATAATTTTCTGTTGAGTTTCTTCAGCAGTTAGGCACATTATGACCATAAAATCAAATTGGTTCCTCGATATGCTGGTATGTGTTAATCTACCACAATTTACTTTTTCCCTTAGTTTCATAACGTGGATCCAAAACACAAGTTTGGCTCCTATCCTATCTAGTTTGCTTAGTTTTGTAATTGTATGTCTCTTTTATTCTTGTAAATAGGTACCAAAGTTCTTTTTGGTACTCCATTTTACATTTTCTTAGACCTCATTTTTGCGTTGAACAACTTCAAAACTTTTACATATCTAACTTAATATTTCCATCCTTTAATTGTTCGATAGGTATATGATCTGGCAAATTTACTTTTCATCCTCTTTTACCATGTCACTTACCCAAAGTTCTCTAATATTGTGGTAGGTTTAATTTAGGTTATCCTTTCTAGTGCTAAAACTCCTCAAAGTCCATTATTCTTATATATTAATCATTGAATAAACTTTATAAACAACTCTTCCATCATTCCATGACATCATGCTTAGTTAACAAAACATTTTCATCTCTGTTATTGTATTTTACTCTTTCTTTCTCTTCCGAGGCATGTTTGTATATAACCCACCCAATTTTTGTGCCTAAAGATTGATATTACTTCACAACCTTCAGCTTTCGTTTTCTTTGTTTTAGCTTTATTGTTTCCCGTGATTTTAGCACTTCCAAAAGCAATGTTGTCTGTTCTTATACATAGTTCTTATATATAGTTCTTTTATATATATATATATATTAATTTTGCTGGCGGGGGTTATTTTAATTAAAAAGGAATTTGTTATGTGCTTTTATTTATAGCATGATTTAATGCTAGGATGTACCATTCTCAGAATTGCACTTCTCTGCATATTTCCCAGTATGATGTCAGCTACAACTGGTGGCCTGGTGAACTTCTTGCTAGGTTTAATGAATATAGACAGAATCTAGCTAATATAAATTATGTGAGCTAAGTGCACAGAGGTATAATTGTATACTAACAACTAGATTTAAGAAAGCATCACAAATTTATAATTTCTTTTGGCATTCTGGGAGTAGACTAAATAAAATTTTAGGATGAGATGGTGTTCCCTTTCTAAATTCAATATGCCGTAAGCCTTAGTAGTATCAAACCCAAGACCCATCTGTCTATGCAGTTCAATCCTACAAATGAAGAGATCGTAAATGTGTTTTCAGAGGATTTTTACTTTGCCTTTTGACATTGCTTTAGTTTGAGGAAATGCATTTTTATAGACCTCTCAAATTCCCACCCTTGTATTTCCTATTAATGTTGTATGTTGATAGGACTTCCTTTATCCTCATTGTACTGCAGGGGAGGTCCGACTTCTTGCCAAGCAAAATAGTCAAAATAGAATGCTGATTGCCGAAGCTGGTGCTATACCTCGCCTTGTTGGTCTCCTCTACACATCTGATGCTGGCATCCAAGAGCATGCAGTTACTGCTCTTCTGAACTTGTCTATCTATGCGGACAATAAAGAGCGTATCATGGCTTCTGAGGCTGTGCCAGGCATCCTTCATGTGCTAGAAAATGGTAGTATGGCAGCCCGAGAAAATGCAGCAGCCACCTTTTTCAGCCTTTCTGCGGTGGATGAGAACAGAGTAGCAATTGGTGCATCTGGAGCAATCCAGGCATTAGTTACTCTATTTTGCGAGGGAAGTACAAGAGGGAAGTTGGATGCTGCAAAAGCACTTTTCAATCTGTGTTTATCTCAAGGAAATAAAGGACGGGCAATTAGGGCTGGTATTGGGCCCAAGTTGATAGAAATGCTAATAGAACCTGATGGGGCAATGCGGGACGAAGCATTGGCAATAATGGCTATAATAGCTGGTCATCCCGATGGAAAAGCAGCAATTGGATCTTTGAATGTTGTATCCACTTTGGTGGAATTAGTCAGCAATGGATCTCCCAGGAACAAAGAGAATGCAACTTCAGTGTTGGTTCTCCTCTGTCATGGAGATCCTCTAAACTTGTCAATTGTCAATTCGCCTAGGGTGATCAATATTCTCTCGGACTTGAAAGAAAAAGGTTCAGAAAGGGCCAGGCGGAAAGCTGGCCAGCTTCTTGAGTTAATAGGAAATCATTGTGAACATACTATGAAAACTTCTAACTAGATTTTAGGTGCATCTGTTGTCATTTTAAGTTACAGCAGCAGCACGGTTTGTGATCAAAGATATGATTTATACTATAGGATACTAGTATAGAATCCCCAATATTTCCTTTTGATTTTTAGTTTAAAGGAAATTTAGATTTACTCTACTAATTATATAGCTGAATTGAAACAGTTGTGCTGTAAAGCTTGCAAGAAGTGTTAAGGTGTCTGTTCGACACACTTGAAATACGGATATTTGTTGACATTAGAAAAAAATTATATACTTCATCCGAACTCCTACTGACATCTCTTTTTCCCAATGAAATGTCTTGAATAGTTGTTCAGTCTCATGTTTCAGTCTATCACTTGTGATCCAAGATTCTTGTCTTTCGGTGGTGAGTCCCAATTACCCATCTTGATCCAAAAGGCTACAATATTAAAATATGTTTCCCTTTCTTTGTGGGAGTGCAAGTTTTTTTATGCATGTCATATCAGGAAAGATACATGTCTCGATGTCGATTTCCACAAAGATATGGTAAAATCATTGTAGGTAATGGAGGCATGGTTACGTGATTCATTATTCCTGGTTAGGATTCCCTTATAAAACTTTCTTCTTTTGTTTTGGGTGATGTCATTATTCTCACAAAAAATGTATTTAAGAAAAAGGAAACGGGCCAGGATGTGGAAATTGCGAAAAGACAGGTATTACGTAATGTGAAATAACAGTTGCAGAGGGACCATGAAGGATGATGGTGTGTACTAAAACATTATCATGAAAAACAGTGAAGCAGGTACTTGAGGTTGTTAGAAGGAGGTGAAGGATAAAGAAGGGTTGGCGTGTGTTGCAATTGCAAAGGTGAATCAGCATGGTGGTGAAAGAGACACACTGCCACTACATAGACCAGGAATCAAGAAGACAGTAACTGGATAGGAACGTCTTCCAACATTATTAGTTTGCCAAATTTGTGGCTGTCTTCCCTTTCAAACTAATTTCATTTTCCACAATGCGTGCATCATCTCATTAACAAACCCACATCTTCATGCCTTTTGAATTATGACCAAAACCCACTTCGTGCAACCCTCCTAATAATGTTCTTCTTTATTTGGCTCATCATACTTTAAAATTTTTCCTACTTTTAGGTTTATTTACTCATTTTTTGTTTTAGAATTATGAAACTTCTATTTTTTAGGCTTCATACCTGAAAATAATTATTTTTGCTTTTTACGCATAATTTTTAATCTTTTTTAGCCCTTATGAATGTTATTTCAATTTTTTTTCTCTGTTATATAAATTAACAGAGACTAATATTATAATTAAATATTATAGATGTTATATACAATCAGTTATTTAGTTTTCAGATATTCTAGATATTCAGTTATTATGTTTCCTTTTATACTCAGTTTGTTGGTGTTTTGTTTATTATTTTATTCTAATAACTAAAACAGATTCAAAACTATATGTTTAAGGGGTAAAAGAAATGAGTTAAGTCACAAATTAAGAAGTTAAATTTTGTATAATTATAAAGACTAAATAAATTATTAACCTTGTTTTTCATAGTTCAACCAAACAAAGTAACTTTGTTTATTTTGATTTTAGGTAGAAGTAGAAATTTGCTAGGATGATCATATGATATTACATGGGATCAGAGTAAAATAATATATCAAATTTCCTAACAAACAAGTATTTTAAAATATAAATATATATTAATAAAAGAAGAAATGAAGAAGCTTCACTAAAATTATGTTTTATTAGGTAAATAATGAACATATCATTAATATTAATGGAACTTACTTAGTTCTTAAGTAAGAATCTGGGTTTGAACTATGTAGATGGAAAAAATGTGGTTGGAAGAGTATATCCTAGTCTAATTAGTTTTTCCAACATTTTCGTACCAATAAAGCTAGTATAAAAGACCAATGATACAGTTTTAACAAATCTTTTAAATATATATCAAATGTTTATTGAATTTGCTCCTTTTCAATGACAAAGTAAAGAACAATATAAAGTAAAAAGAAGAAGAGAGTTTACTCCGTAATTCTTTATATTGAAGATATAAATTAATAAAAAAAGAGAGAAACATTGCATTTTCAATATCTCATTCAAAATCAAGTTAAGAGATTGCTAGACATTTACCTTTTCTTAATTATTTCTTTTTCTTTTCTCCTCACTCCACTCCTTCCAATATTCCTCCTTCCTGTCATTTTTCTCTCACTAACATCTTTCTTTAGCGACCAAGTTGGCAAGTGTTTGAATATATTTAGATTATTTTTTTAATAAACCAAAAGTAGTTTATACATAAGTTTAAAATAAGAAATTAGATGAGAAACTTTCTAGAAAAATTAGCCAACGTCTAACTTAAGAAAAACATAATTTTATTTTCTTAAGTTCTTGAGAAGGACTTTTTCCTCTTTGTAAAACTTGAGTGCTTTAATTAGGAATATCATAACTAGTGACCATCCTTGTAGCTACTATTTATTGAAAAGATTGCACATAATTTGAATAATCTGTTGACGGCCAATCTTCCTACTTTGCAATTAACGGCAGGCTTAACAAATTGGAAAGGTGTTTTGGATAATATCAAAAGCAAAAAAGCACATAATGTAGGAGTACTTTAGCAATTTGAGGGGTACATTTAGTAGTTAAATTCAAGATTTTAACTCACCTTCTCTTAGTTTTACACCAAACAAAACCCAACCAAATAAGAAAAGGTGAGCTACATTCACAAGTCATATAATAATGAAAATCATTATAAAACAATTAAATAAATGTTAGGGATAGAGAGCCAAAATATAATTTATATTTTTTTTTCAAACACAATTTATAAATTTTAATAGGCTGAATGGGTGGAATCGACTCATTTTTATAGTCTTAATTTTGAGACCCTGGTTTTATTTTAGTATAGTTATAATTTCAATGATATTCTAAAATCACGAACTAGACACACGTAAATAAAAATCCTCAAAAGAAAAAAAACTTTTAATTGAAAATCCAAAAAATAGAGCTATTACAAGAGTTAGGAAAACGACATGCTACTTTGTTTTCTCTAAACAAAGAGATGTCACTTTTATGAAAGAGAAAAAAACCAAAAAAATATACCAAATGTTACCTTTAAAGTTGAATTAGAAGCGTATGATATTTTCTCATCTTGTGAGCTAAGCTCATTTTCCCAACACCCACTATACTCTTTTATTTTTCTCTCAACATACATTTCTATGAAATAGTGGCCTAACTTTTAATATTGATTCACATACTTTTAATTAGGAAAAAAAGGAAGAAAAAGTGAGAAGAATAAAATCTAATAATTTGTTTTTATCAATGCATGCATTCATGGATAAATTTCATTCTCCTCCACACTTTTTTTCGATTGTCTTTTTGTTTTCCACGTAAAGGTATAAAGTAAAAAAATACAATATGAAATGTTGCATTATCCGTTTTTATTGTTCATTTATGATAGAAAAGACGTAAAGTTATATTTACCCAGACACTTGGCTGTATTAGTATAGCACTTCTTCCTACCAATATGAAATCGTTTTCAAAATATGTTTAATATGTAAAAGGTTATTTTTATGTTAAAATAATTAAATAAACTCTATCCGTTTTACGAATGAATTTTATAGTTTTAATTTCCTCTTCCGATAAAAATTAATAGACCTTCTATATTAATGACTTTAGTTTCATTCAATTTGTAAAGAATACCATCTATATTAATGAGTTTAGTTTAATTCATTTTTTTTAAAGTGCAAATACCTTCTATGTTAATGAGTTTATTTTGAAAAAAAAAAGTGCAAATTTAAACTAACTCAAATCACAGTATTTTAATTAGTTCAATCACGAGTTTTGCGGTCAAAAATACCAAAAAACAATTTCTAAGGTTTTGAACCTAAGTTTCCAATAATTTTTTTGCTTTGATATGTGATTATTAATGTCACTAAATAATAGAAACTCGAAGTAATAGTATTAAAGGATCTGAAAACAATGTTTGTTCATCAAATGCAACTTTATTAGAAGGAAAACTTGTCATAATTTGCATAACTAAATTTTTTTATAGTATCAAAATGTAGAAAGGTTAGAACATATGATCATAAGCATGATTATTAAAAAGATGAATTTGATCAATGGTTAACAAGATTAGATGCTTCATACGTAGTGAGAACTGAAAATGATAACAAGTCATCAAGGAATGGCATAAAGCTATTTGCATTGTTTAAAATATATGAACATCAATATCGGAAAGAGCAAAAATAATGTACTTTTATAAAAGAATTTAATTTTTTTTAAAATTAAGAATTTAAAGTGAACTAAAAGTTTTATATTGGATAGAAATGAATAAAATATGTACTATATAAATAACAAGAACTCATAAATATATTATTTTATTTTAAGGTTTTAAATGGAAGATGGTGTCTTGAGTTTGTTCATGATTTATTAATGTTGATTTTTTTTTTAATATCTTGTGGCAAAGGCTAGATAACTTTAATCAGATTGAATCATGGTACTTGGACTAACTAAAACTATCATTTATGACTTTAAATTTAAGGGTACATATTCGATATAATAATTAAATAAAATCACGTGTTTCTTTTTCATTTTACAATAAGGAGAAAAAAATCTTCATGATATAATTTTATATAAGATAATGATATTAAAATATGTGTATGTGTTTTCAATTGAAAGACTAAAAATATGAAGATGATAGAAAAAGGAACAACATGGTAAAAGCCTTATAATATTCTTGAAATCAATTACTGAATAATGATCATATCTTAATATCTTATTTATTTTATTTATATATATTGACATTAATTAATTGAAACATGTATTAAAATGTGTAAAATAATTTATTTTAATGGTTAAATATATTTTTAGTCCTAAACTTGAATCTAAACATAAAAATAATATGTGTAGTTCCTGTAACCTAACAATGTTAAATTATTTTTATGTATTAAATGACGTTTTAGGCTAACATTTGAACTAGAATGTATCAAATAGTATAAATAGTTCAAACATTAGCCTCAAACATCATTTGACACATGAAAAATAAATTTAACACAATTGGGTTAGATGTACTATTGATAATGGTGATTTTTACCATTATATGAGCCTCATTCTATTGATAAAATTAGCTCTTTTATAGCTTATAACTTGCTTTAGCCCTCACTTTTATCTTTCTTTGGTAAATACTTTTATTTTGGGCTACACTTTTGTAATTATGTCTCTAATCCCCTCTTTTGATTCTATTTTGGTTTTAGGAAGATCCTTCACCATATTAAAAAAGCTTGGCAACCTAGAGAAGAAGACAACAACAATAAGAAGAGTTTTAGAAACCCATCTTGCCTTGAGCGCCACCTTCTTGCGTTGAGCGAAGCAATTACAGAGAGCATCTAGAGCATCCACCGTTGAGCACCCCCTATCACCGTTGAGCGCCACAATTACAAAGAGAAAATATGGGCATCCTGAAGGCTAGTGTTGAGTAGCAGAGCCCTGACGCTGAGCGGTGCCTTTACTGATGTGGCACATTGAGCTTATTTATTCAGATTTCTTGAAGAATATCGGGTCTTTGGTGGTTTTGAGGCACGACTTCATGTTTGGAGCTCATGTAGGCTGCTTGGGGCTTGTGGGAACATCCTCTTCTTCCTTCTTGTGTTTCCTTCTTTTTTTTCTCATTTTCCATTTTGTAAGCTTGAGGCTCTCTATGGAAATTGAGAGCCAAACTCATTTTGTTAGATATTTTTGCAACCATTAAACTTTCTTGGACTTTGTAAATGCTTTAATTATATACATGTCTCTTCCATTATATGCTAATTTCTTGTTTCCACTCTTAATGCTTGCTTGAAATGGGGACGTGGATAGTTTTATTTGTGGTTCATTAGGTTTTGGGAAGAATATAGTGAAACCTAGACTTGAAATAAGAGATCTAATGGAGCTTGTATATAGGAATGAAACTAATTGTCTTAAACCCTAGATCTTAATGTAGGTTAGCTTGTTAAATGTCGAATGGATTAGTTCTTAGTGAGAAAGCCTAGGTTCTTTTACCTAAAAGATTAGTGTGTGAGTGTTTGGGTGGGTTATTTTAGTGTTTGATGGAGAGTGATCAAACTTTCCATTATTCTAAGTGCCTCTAACTATCAAAGTCCACCTTTTATTTCTGTCATTTTATCTTCTAGCACATAATCTTATATTCTTTAGTCTAGATGGGTTATTAATTATACCATTATATAGTATTACTTGAGTCTCTTGGAAAACGATACTCAGTTTTACCATTTTATATTACTTGAGCTATTCGGTAAACTTGTTGATGACCATTAACAACTATATCAATTCATTTTTAAAGTCTGAGAACCAAACTATATCAAAGTTTAGAACATGAATGAACTCCAATATCAGGTTTAAGTTTAAGGACTAAAAATATATTTAATCTTTATTTTAAAATATAAAAAGAATTAAAAGCTTGAAATATGTGTGGCATTAGTCATGCCAAAGGAGGATTAATATTTTCTAATAACCAGCGGTGATAAATGTGTAATAATTATTTATATTTTTTTTAATATTAAATCATCCAAGGTTTATTATTTAATACATGATTATTGCTAGTATTTTATCATTGTGTCAAAATATCAATGTATTATCAAAATCCTAAAATGAGATTTATTTGCAATTTATTTTGGATATGTGAGCGTGTTTTGTGTTTATCTTTTAAATTACTTAAATTTCAATTCCTAGAAAGACAATGTCTCTATAATGATTAGAATAATAGATCTCAACCTCACGTTAGTGGTATACTCACCCCTACCCCTTATATATAAGACAATGTCATGAAAAATTTCATCATAAAATCATTTTCAGACAATAAATTTGAAAATTTATATACAAATAAGGAGTTCCTTATGGAAATTAAAAAGAGGTTGATTAAGAATGAAAATTTTGATATAAGTACGGTCTTGAAAAAATAACCGCAAAAGAAATATATGGGTAAAGGAAACATTAAATAGTACATCATGGAGATGTTTAATATTGGTTCAGAATTAAATGCACTCAAATTAGAATTCTTTGAAGACTTGTTGGTGCCTTTAGGTATGTTAATGTTGGTAATGTAGAAGAAAGAGTAAGAATGAGGTGTCTTTGTGTGAATTATTTAAATTGTACGTAGGATATTACATGTTTCCAAAATTAAAGAATATCTTTTGTGCGATGAATTTGTGAAAAGTTATACAACATGGACATGATATGATGAACTGTTAAGCATGTCAAGTGTGTGTCAAATAGATGAATCTATTGATTGGACAATGGATAATAGATTACAGGACATGATTCGTGATGTTAAAGTACAATCTTTTGCTAAAGTAGGTAATTATGAAAATATGTTTATAGATGTATAGACTCTATTATATCCTGATTAAACTAAATTCACATGATTATCAGTACAATTAAGGTTGATAAGTTTGAAGGCATTGAATGAATGGACTAATAAAAGCTTCACAAAGTTACTTCAGTTGTTGAAGAATTTTTTTTCAAAAAGTAATACACTACGTAATCGAAATTATGAGGAAAAAAAGACACCTTGTCCGATCGGTATGGAATATCAAAAGATTCATTTTTTCCTAATGATTATATTTTACACAAGAAAAAGCTTTTAGATTTTAAAAGTTTTCTCAGGTGTGGATTGTCACGTTATAATGTCAAAGATGTTGATCAGGCGAACATTGATGAGGTCACAAAGCACGACCCTGCTTTGAAGGCAGTTTGGAATCTTCCAATAATTCTAAGATTTAAGTGTATGTTTGTGAATCCGAATAATGCTAAAAACTTTTGTTTGTATGCAAAAAAGAAAAAAATGTGATGGACTACTTCATCATCCAAGTTTTGCTAGAGATTTATACCTTGCCTCCAAGTTTATGTATGAAGAGAAAGTACATGATTTGTATTTGGAGGAGGGAAAATAGGACAAATATGAGTTTATAAACTATCAATTCATTGACCCAACGGGTAACAAAAGGATATAATACTCAAACATACATGAGCAATACCATACTGAAGGGAGGAAAACAAATTTACTTTGCTCCATATATATGAGTAAGTCCATCTTTATTAAATAGCATATATATTTGGAAATTTAAATATGTTGTAACTAATTTTCAATGCGGGCATCATTGGAAGCTTTAGTTATATCAGTCCAAGATCATACCGCTATATGATTTTTCTCCTTGCATAAAAGACCCCCTAATTACTTTAAACACATAATAGATTGGTAAGTCTATTTTTCGAAACATCTACTACTATATTGACCTTGAATGTATAATGTCATGCTTTTTTAACATCAAATGTTCTTATTTTGGTGTTGACAATGGATGTAACATATTGAGTGGTAGATTATAACATGTAATGGATAACGACCATTATGTAAGCTAATTTTGAAAGAGGTTAGGATTAGGTAATATCCTATAACCCCCTAATACACTTATAAAATAATTTATTACTCGCATGAAATTATGCTAACTTCAATTCATTTATTGCAAATTTTTAACAAAAAAGTTGGAGTCAATCCTCAGGAAAACTTACATTTACACAATACCAATAAGATATGGGTCCAACCATACAAGAAATTAACACCACTCTCTACCTAAAATCTTAAGGCAATGGGTTAATGGATCTTTCAACTTTATATAATTGTCTACTTTCTCATTTCTATCCAATGTGAGACTTGAACTCACACTTGAATTGCCAATAGCCTTTCCATACTCTCCATATTATATTATTATCAAACCAACCACCACCATTTATACCTCCTCTATACACCTATCATAATCTCTCCACCATCACATGTCATAATTATTTTCTTCTAACTTTTATATTTCTCAAATGATCCATACTTTTCAGTCTAAAATTTTTTTCCATAGTATGCTAGTCTGTTGAACCTAATTTCCACTTCCACTTAACTAGCAGAGCTATATTAAGCATCATAATATCTTTGATTCCTACTCTACTCTCTTTCTTTGATTTACATAAATCATCCACTTTTTTCCATGTTATCTTCTACCTTAGCATCCAAATCCCAGAATAAGTTTCTTTGAATTTTCCTAATATTTCAACTTATTTGTTATCATTTTATTAGTCATTCATTTATTTGTTTGTTATAAATTAAATATGTCATTAAAGTAGTAATTAATTGTTGATGGATAAATAGTTAGTTTAATACAATAAGTACTCACATTTTATTTTTAATTTTTAGTAAAAAATCAAGAGTTTTAGTACAAAAACATTAAATTCATCAGTTTTCACTAGTGCACTCAAGGGATATGGCACCGGTTATTTTCGCTTATAGGCACCGATTCTGCAACCGAGGCATATACAGACGAGGTAAAAAGGGTTCACTGATAACCGATGCAGTACAGATTTTTTTTTATATTTTTTTTCGAAAAACGTTTCGCCTCGGTTCCTATTGAACCGAGTCAGTATCTTCCAATTCACATTAAGAACAATTTCTGCTTGTAGATCTTCCAGCAATCAAGAATTAAGCTACTCAAACCACTACTTTCTGTTGGTCCATAACCTTGCCTTAGTTCAACCCATTGGAAACATTCTTCTTACGCTGGACAAGTCACACCTAGCTTTACTTGAATACTTCACTAGCGCAAGGATCATTGGTGGCACTGTTGGCACGTTGTTAACCTTATGCTTCTGGATGCATCAAGCATATCTTGGAAGTCAAACTTCTGCATTAAAACTATTGTTATACCAGCACAATACAATCCTAATCCAAAGAATGTAAATCAATATATGTGAAACATTGGAATGAAGGCCAAGGGAACTTGCGGCAGTGTAAAATCAATAGATGTAAAATATAGCAGCAGTGTCTCACTGTGCCACAGGAACTTGCAGCAACTTGGTTGAACCGTAGACAGAGACGTGAAGGGGATTTGGGATTTTTTGATTTCTGGGTTTGTAGGTGATGAAGATGAATGGTGGCGCGTAGATGGAGGTTGCATGACTAACGCCAGAGCTTCGTGAAGATCGCCATGGAAGATAGCGCCGATGCGATTCTGGTGAGGACGCGATTCTAGCTGACGACAAGGTGGTTGACGGCAAGGTGGCTGACGACAATGTGGCTAGGGTTTCGCCCAGTGGTGGTGGAGGTCGCAGGGGAAGAAGAAGATCGCTCCAGGGGAAGAAGAAAACCCTCGCCACCGTCACCGGTTTCCTCTGCTCCCCCGCCTTCCGTGAATCCTTCGGCGCTGTCATCCCCTCCACCCTCACTCCTCCATCATCGGGTGGTTCTCTACTCGCCGTCGATCCCCACCTCGAGGCTCCCCGCACTCGACTGTGGGCTCCGTGGCTCCCCAATGGACGAAGCTGGTGACGAAAGGCTCGCCCGGATAAAGCAGGTCGCCAATAACGAGAGGGAGCTCGACGGACGGTGGCAACATTGTCTTGACCACGCGACGGCGAGGCAGCAACGGAGAGGCCGCGACGGTGACGTTGTGGGAGCAGCAGCGAAGCAACAACGGGGAGGCACGACGGTGAGGTAGTGGTTGGATGGCAGCGAGAGAGAAGAAAAGTGGAGAACTTTTTCTTGGATGTGGATGCAGCGAGAGAGAAGAAAAGTGGAGAAGTATTTTTTGGATGCAGCAGAGAGAAGAGCAGTAGTAGGTGGGGTAAGCGTGCAGTAGTAGGTAGGGTAAATTGCCTCAGTTATTCCTTTAACTGAAGTAATTGACTTCTATTGCCTCGATTCCTTCCTCCAACCGGTGCCTATACGCAGATTATACGCTTCGGGTAGTTTCTAACCGAATTAATATGGTTATTATGCCTCGGTTCCTGTTGAACTGAGACCTATAAGTTCACTCAAATTGCAATACTGCCACCACATTTATATTTGCTTCGAGTTTGTGTAAACCGAGACCTATTAGCCGCGTTAAAAAGCTTTTTTTTTACTAGTGTTTGTTTTAACTACTTAATGGTTGAGATAATTGAGATTGTGTTTGGTCTTTAGTAACTATTATGGATTATGTGTGTTTATTATTAAAAGAAAGTTAATACTAATATACAATTTGAAAGGAGTTTTACTTTACTTCTTACTCGATAAATTTAGAATTCTTTGTTATTTCTTTCAAGTTAATTGTATATTAACTTTTATTCTTCTGGCAATTACTAAAGTTCAAACACATGCTCAATTATCTTACCTATCAATAATATTTAAATAAAATTAACAAAATTAAACTTTTATATTAAAATTATTTTATTTATTATATTAAAAATAAAATATATCAATATTTAATATATACTAAATATACTATTTACTCATTTATAATAATTACTAAACTTTTATGATTGTTAAACACATACCACTAAATTATTACTCTTCTAAATTCTGTAGCAATTTAACCTTTTCATCTAAGAAAGACAATAATAAACCTTTTAAAAACAAGATTAACACAATAAGGGATAATAAATGATCATCATATGCGATGATGAGAAAATAAACCTTTTTTTAATCTATGCAAAATTATCCATGATAGTGGGTATTCACAAATAAAATATATTATGAGTAATAAATGAATATTTTAAATGAATACTTGTAGGTAATCGATAATAAATAATTTAATATTTAATTATAAATAGGTCATACTGTAAGTACCATACTACAACCTGCATCCATTGTTAGTAAAATATTGAAATTAAAATTTAATTTATATTTTATTATGTTAAATTTAATTGAAAATAAAATTTAATTTATATTTTATTAGGCTAAAATTAGTTAAAAATAAAATAAATTTTAATTTTAATTTAATTTACATTATATCTATATTTTTTATAATTTTATTTAGATTTTATTTTAAAAAACTATAATTTTTTAAAAATATTCATGGATATAGATATTTGATAGTATTTTTTAAACGGATATCCGGCAAGTAAGAGGATAAATTTTTTGTTGCGAGTTAGGTAGCAAGTAGACACTATTTGTACCCGACTTGTTGTGATTCCTATTAGAGACTTCTTAAAAATTGAGTTTATACCACCCTTCTAAAAGTCTCAATTATTCATTTTATCAAGTATTATACTTAATTCGGGTTGAATTAGGTTTTCCAAAAGTTAAATGATGGGTCTTTAGAAAAAGATTCATTCGGTAGACAAAAAGTAATAGGTCCTGAGTTCCATCTTCATAAAAAAATAATATCAATTTTAATCCAAAACTTTAAGGTAAGGAATTTATGGATCTTCATTGTATGTGATGCTCAACCTTCTCATTTATATCCAATATGAATTTAGACTCACTTAGATTTTCAACAATCTCTTTTTTAAGAGTAAGACCCTTTCATGTTAGCACACTTTTGTTTTGAACGAAAACATTCCTAATTACTAAGTATCATTTTTGTACTACCATTAATCTTAAATTTGTGATGAAAACTTTTCATATACAAAAATTATATTGTACTCGAATGAGTTGGAGACTAAGATTAACTATCCATCCAAAAACACTTTCCACCCTGTCTTAGGTGGTTTGGTTTAAAATATGACTCTTGAAAAGTTTCATATGTGTGAAATAAAATTAATGGAGGGATTTCTTTTTCAACAATCTATTGCTATGCCTTCCAAAAAACAATATATTACTTCTTTTGTAAGCAATTAAGATTAGAGTACAACGAGAACTGTGGTCTGAATACAACAAACTGTAGTTTATCTATATCCATGCACGACCAGAATCAGCTGAGGAATATATGAAAGGGTCCACCCAAGCTTGGTGGAGTCTCCGCAAACTTATAGACATGCTATTGCTAAAGCATTTCCATGCTTCTCTGATTTTTTGTTTGTCACAAGCCACACGGAAACAACTACAATTACTTTACAAACATAAATATCTATCCCTCATAAAATATCTCTCAACACTACTTCTGTACCATTGTTATCCACTAAGAGAGAGACAACGAAATAAATGCAAAACGAGTTTACTCTTGTATAAAATTTTACATCAATATCAATGTTCTTCCTACTATTTTTAACATCCTCGTACGTTAATAATTATTCTTAATGATGGGTATTAGTTTACATTCAATTGCTACATCTTAAAATATTTAAAATTTAAGAAACCTTTTTCTTTTACGTGTATGTTCAACGAAGACCCACAACTTATGTTTAGTATTTCACAATTCTGCTAAATAAAACTGTCCTTTGGAATATGTTTGTTTTATAGATTATTGTCTCACAATAATAAAATATTCCAACAAAAAATATAGTGAAGTGATATTGAAATTTGAAATGTTTAAAATGGAATAAACAGTAAAAAGTTTATGTCTTTAGTTATTCCTTAAATTGTATATTACATCTTGCGTTTATAGATTATCAAACACTTTTCTATCTGTATTTAAAAATATTTGCTATATTCTTTTGTTCGTGTTGCATGTATGTGTAGGTTTGACTATGAGTGAGTGAATGAGTGATTGATATATTATAATTCGTTATTGCAGTCTATTCTTAACGTACGGAAGGGATAAATATTCCATTGGATAATACTGAGATGAAGTGGTTGCTCACGCAAGCATCCATTTCCTTATATTATTATTCCATGCAAAAGCATGGAAAATGAAACAAAATTTAAACCCCGAAAATCACATCAAACACAGACTCTGGTATTTCCCATTACGAGTCTTAGGTCATCCATAATTGAAAGACTGACAGAGCCACAACAAAATAATGTTCAGTGGTTTATTCTATTGAAAAGGACCAAAATAATTGAGTGCTGTGTACTTGTTTTGTTTTGCATGAGGAACACGACACCGCACTTTGCAAAAGTAGACTCACACGTATGCATGCAAATTGCCATCTCTTCTTACAAACCAACCCTATTTTCTTATGGTTTTTAAAGTGGTCAACACATTAATCTGAATCCATTATGGAACATTTTCATTTGGTTACATGTATCCAATCTCTCTTTTCGACCATAACCATTCTGTCTGACTTGACTACATGTTTCATTTACCCAAAATCAAACCTTTTTTTAATGGCTTTCGTTATTTTTTTTTAATAATGTTTTTCCTCTTGTTTGTTGTTCTTTTTGTGTTCTTCCCTATCTAGTAACCACGAATTACAGCCACGTACATTTTGACCCTTTAAAGCGAGTTCACTAGTGCGCACAGTTAGATAATGCATAATTTTTTAAGATGTTTTTATGTTGATTAGATTTGAAGCCAAAAAAACAGTTAATTCCATATATCATTTTCAAATTTGTTTAATCAATTTCGATATCAATCATATGCTTATACAGGGAATAAATGACTTTATTAAGAACCCATTTTTAATAAGCGTAATTCTTACTTTTCTACATTCACACACGTGCATTTTTGTGTGTTTCATTAGTTTTAACTAAAGCACTGGGACCAAAGTTAACCTAATAATTAATCATCCATCCTTGTAGAATGAATTATTCAATGATTAATTAGAAAAACATTTTCTCATTATATACAACTTTCAGCACGTAATGTTTTATTCTTCTTTTTTTCTTTCAGTTCTGAAGAAGGAATATTGAAATGAGGCCGTTAGATGCTTCATTGGATGTCATACATATGCTCACATAAAAAGGAGAAATGTGACAAAGAATCTCTTTGGTCAATAATTTCTCCCCCTTTTTAGTCTATGCATCCTGTTTCTCTATCATGCAGTACCTATGGACCATTTCCATCAACATGCAACTGGATGCACTTAATCATAAAATAATGTCACTAGCTTATGCCTAATAAATTTCCATAATTATTTTCTTCTTCTTCTTCAAATTTTAAACATAGTTTATTTTTATAAAATTAACTCATAAAATAAAATTTATAATTATATAATGTAAATCTGATTTATCTTTAATTGATGTAAGAACTGTAAATATGTTTTATCTTTAATTAATGTAAGAACTGTAAATATGTTTTATCTTTAATTAATGTGAATTGATTTTATTCGGAATAATAATTAGGTTGAAGTTTTGAATTGATTTTCTCTTATACGATTGTTTGTGGTTGGTGTAGGAAAGCAATATAAGAAGTTGTATAAGGGAACTGATGGGTTGATAATTAAGGAAAGTGGGCATAACTATAAGAAGGGTGTAGCATATGTTATAGGTATGGGTCCATTGAAGTAGAGGCATGTTGTTTGGTGTAAGAAATAGAATTAATTAAGTAATGATAATAAGGGGAAGGGAATCATAATTTTTGGGTTCATGTTTATGATTGAGAACATGTGGGGGAACGTGAGGACTCTCAGAACAGCTAGGAATCTCTGCCTTTCCTTCTTTTGCCACCATGTGTTGGTGAAGATCACTAGAGAGAGAGAGAGTAGTAATATTTATAACAAGGACGTTACAAAAGTGAAAGCTGCAATACATATTTAGAGAAAACGAAAGAGAAAGATGCACCATATATCTAGATACCCAAACTTGTGCATGTGGGTATCATATATCATCAACTTGCCTCAAATATATTGCATACATAGGAACACACACAGTACAATCATCTTGGATTCCTAGCTTCCAATGGAGCCCTATAATTCTTTCTAAATTTTATTCAAGTTTTTTTTATTTTAATCTTCTTAAATAGGAAAGACTGAATTGATGTTGTATAAGATTCATATACTGTTTTTTAATTTGTAAATAAAATCATTGAATACATTTTTTTTTATAAATACTAATTATACATTAAATCATTTAATTTGAATTCAACATTTTCTGTCAAAAAATAGTTTTCTTAAGAAAATACAGAACGTAGAAAATGTATTTTGGTCATTCTGCAGTAGTCTTTGATTTGGTACTAGATTTTATACTTTCATTCAGTCACTTCACAGAATTTGAAAACATTAGAATATTGAAAATTGACAGGGAATAATACCCGAATTTCAAAGTCGAAATTTTCTGAATCAACCTGTCCAAGTTCTAATCCCATTATATTCATTGCTTTGCAACAAGTCCACCCTCAACAGTCAAGAACTCACTGGACATCACTGTTCAACAAACAAACAAACAAATATATATATATATATATATATATATATATATATATATATATATATATATACATACTTAATATATAAGGTAGAGTGACTCAGGGAGCGACCAACCGTGGGAGAGTGAGTGAGATTTTTTATGTCTTTGGTGGTTTTGAATGTGCTTTATTCCTTCTTGGTAAGACCTCCTTGGTCCTATCAAAAGCGAATCCAAACACTCTAACAAAGATTCCTTTCTTTCAGCGTGGCCAATCCCATTTTCAAATTTCATATGCAGAGAAAGTGCATTCTATTTCTTTTGCATATACACATATATCTATTAATTATATCCTAAAACAAAAGTATCTTTGGCCCTTAATTACAACATATGGATGTTTCAAAGAAGTTTCTAAGAGATTGATCTGCACCCTGCAGCCACCATTTTTATATTTCATGCAATTGTTTTCAAATCCCAGGGTTATATTAAAATAAATCCAACTTAACTAATGTATAACATTTTGTTAAACTAGTTATTTTCAACAACAAAAATGTTAGGGAAAAGTAAAGTATAGGGTGGTGTGATGCTTCACCATACATCAAATAAAGTATAATATTCAGAAACCAACCTACCAGGCCACCACCATATATTCTGTGTGAGATTTGCTATATATAGAAATACCAGCATGCAATGAATTCAGCTCGGAAAAAGCATAAATTTATAATAAGTTTTTTTAATACTATGAAGCATTTTTTATTATTAATTAATTAAATCATATTGGGCATGACAATGAAATTTTATCAATTTCGGGAGGGTGACACATCAAAATTCCAATAATTTAGCAATCCATCGAATCTTTTGCCTAGTAATCTCTATTTCAAAAATTACTACATCCAATTTACCATATAATGAATTATGAATTCCTAAAAATCATCAATATATTCTCATCTGCTAACCCTGAAGATATTCTGGGTGACGACACTACTGAATTAATCGTAACCCATCATGTATAAAGCATAAACCAGTTAACCTCTTTGATGCACATTTGTTCTAGTCTAAATGTTAATTTGTTTTAAAGTAAACATGTTAACAATATAATTTTATACTTTTATAGTAGAACAATTACGTATCTCTTGAATATGCTATATAGTCAAATCTAAAGGAAAATGAAAAGAAATCAATAACTTGAATACCTAATGATTTTTAACCATACAAATAGTCTACAAAATGTAAGTAATAATTGCAAGTCTAATATTCTTAACAATAGGATTACCAAGAGTCACTAGTACACTCAAAGGAATTGACATCGTTTACATTTGACCATAGGCACCGGTTTTCCAACCGGTGCATATCTTGACGAGGTAAAAGGTCTTTTCCTTATGTCTCGGTTGTGAACCGAGTTAGTATCTCGTCCTCTACTATCTCTGTTGGGACTTGAACCGAGGTAGTAGAATGATTTTTACTTTTTTGTTTTGTTTTTCTGGCCAGACTTTATTCAGCTTATTGTCTTTTAGTAGGCAAATTCTTCCAACCCGCTGACTTGAAGTACATCTAATTGAAGTGATGAAAATCTTCACTCCAAGAACTCCAACTTCATTAGTTTTATCAACATCATTATCATCTTTCTGCACCTTGAATGCCGAGGAAAAAAATCTATATAAATCAATGCCAACTTGACAAGCCATGATGCTGCAACTCCAAGCATGTGTCCTGTTCAAAACAAAAAGAAAGTCATATTACACAGACTTCAGTTTCTCTGCAACCAAAACATCGTTGGCTTACTGCAACCAAAACCAGAAACAGACTTACTGTACAAAGCATCGTTGGCTTACTACAACCAAAACCAGAAACAGACTTCAGTTTCTCTACAAACCAAAACGCAAAAGAGAAAGCTCTACCACGCCACCGTCTCCTCGCCACCGTCTCCTCACCACCGATTAAGGGTGTGTGTTCAACTGGCCCAATTTCTTCTCGCCACTGCCAATCCAACCCAAACTCAGAAATTCCCCTAACTCAAAACCCTAACTTTCTCAATCCCAAAAAAACTCCAAAACGCGTTTCAATCCTTGCGCCATCGCCGTGTCCCGCCGCGCCTCCGCCTCACTTTCGTCGTGCTCCCGTCGCCTCCGCCACTGAGACGCCTACTAGCCGCGATTTCACATCCTCCTTCCTGCAACCAAAATACAACCAGAAAGAGAAGAGATAAGAAGAAGAACGACCAATCGCACCGCCACGAGCGCCGCTACGAGCCACCACAAACGCCGCCTGTCGCGCCATCTCCACACCGTCGTCGTCAGGTCGTTGCCTCCGCTCAAGACGCATATCATCCTTGCTCCAACGTTGGGTCGTCTGCGGTGAAGAGAAATGGCAGAAATCGCGAGGCAGAGGGAGGCACAAATGAAAGAAATCGCGAGGCAGAGGAGGCACAGGCGAGAGAAATGGGGAGGCAGAGGAGGCGCAGACGAGAGAAATGGGGAGGCAGAGGAGGCGCAAACGAGAGAAATCGCGAGAGTGCGATATTGGAAGAAGAATAGTCACTGTTTTAACCTAAGGGCTACGACCTCGGTTATAAGCAAACCGGTGCCAAAACCAATTAACTGCTTCAGTTACGAAGCAAACCGGTGCATATATCATTTTAAAAAATTTTAAATTTATATTATATGTCTCGGGTTACTAACAACCGGGGCAAAATCCATTGGATTTTTTAGCTGACACGGGCTTTTATGCTTCGGTTGGCCTTCTAACTGAGACAATAATATCTATAGGCATCGGTTCCTATAGAACCGAGGCATATAACTACTAAATATTTACATAAATTCCACCGCGCTGTTATACGCTTCGGTTTCAGTAAAACCGATACGTATATAGCGCGTTAAAAAAGCTTTTTTTTACTAGTGAGTAAATATAAAATCAGTTATACCATCATTAGAATGACAAAAAAGAAAACTTGATTCAATGTTATATCTATGAATTATATTGCATGTTATAGTCTCAATTTTGTGTTACACCTCGTCTATGTTAAAAATATGAAAACTGAATTTGCATATGTGTTTATTTTGGTTAACTTCTTATGTTGATATTAGATCATTAACAAAACTCCAAAAAGCATATTTCTTGTTGTTTAGGTTCCAATAGCTCTTGAGTCTCTGCTTTTGTTGATTTGAAAATAAAATTGTATTGAACTTATAGTTGAATACATGTGTCCTCTTTGCATGGTCATGATTCTAAGAATTTAAGATTTGAGTTCTTAGTAGTTAAGATTGAGGAAAGTAAGATTGGTAAATGTCCATCTTGCATGTGATGAGTGTGTGAGATTAGGATTGGTAGGTTACTCTCCTTGAATTAATAGTTCTAATATGTCATGAATGCCTAGTAGTCTCTTTGTACAACGTCATGAAAGGATTGTATATCTTAACATACTAAACTCAATAAAAAGGACATCTCAAGTTCACAATGTGTACTTGATTAAATGTTTTTCCCTGTTTTTCCCTCTTTTTCAAATAAATACATTATTTTGGTAATTGTTGACCTTCAATCAACTCAATATCACCTTCTTCCAATAGAGTCCGAAAAGAGTAACTTATAGTTTAAATCTTTTAATTTTTAGTATATTTATCAAATGACTACATCAATCTCATTGTCCATTAAAGGTATCATTGTAATGCCTCCAAACATTGGTATTCGAGCATCTACTATTTTAAACTAAAGTTGCATAATTTCTCATTGAACTTACATTTCTAACGCTCATTGTCCAATGAGAACATGTGCAATTTGAGTTTAAAGTGCACACAACACATGCTCGAAAGCGAATGTTGAAGGCACCACAAAGAGATCTTTATGGACAAATAGGCTTACGTCGTCTTTTGGTAGTTGGTATTCTATTAAAGATTAAAAAATGTAAACTATAATTTACTCTTCTCAAACTCTATTGGAAGAAGGTGATATTAAGCTTATTTGAGCTCAACAAGAGCCAAACTATTGCATTTATTTAGAAAATAAGGAAAACATTTAATCAAATACACACACTATGAACTTGAAATGTCATCCTTGTTAGGTTTAAGATGTTAAGATGTTTAATCCTTTCATTATTAGGAGTTTTTATTATTTGGAGTTTCTGTTATATAATAATTTTCATTGTTAGGAGTTTTCATTATATGAGTTTTTCATTATATATAAGTTTTTGTTATATAATACTATTAGTTCAATAATTTATAACGTATCTTTTATCTCATTGTATATATTATATTGACAAGTTTCATTGGGTGCAACGAATAAAGAATTTTGAATTGGTTGTATATAACACATTTACAAATGAAAAAGAAAATTGTCGATAATGTCTCCTAAACCTATCTACATCATTACCTACGGCCAAAGACCCGTCAATAATATGAACTTAATGATTATGTATGTTGTTGGTTATCAAGGAATTTCATAAATCCGTCAATAAGTTTTATCTATGTCAATAAGTTTTATAGAACTTAATGTTTATATACCTTAATTGGAATAATTACGTATCTCTTGAATATGCTATATAATCAAATGTAAAACAAAATGGAAAGGAATAAATTACTTGAATATCTACTGATTCTTAGATTTACAAGTAATTCAATAGTTACAAGTACAATATTCTTAACTATATGACTCCTAAAAGTATATATAAAAGCAATTATACTATCATTATAATGATAAATAAAGAAAAAACCTAAAAAAATTCCAAGTCAAGGCCTATTAGCATAAGCACAACAAAAAAAAGTTACCCTTAGTTTTTTACCAACTCTACAAAGGTTATAATAAAGATGGAGAATTATGCGACAAAACAAGATATAATTATAAAAAATAATCTTATGAAAAATAAGTTTTGAAAGAACCAAAGTATTGATAGGAGGTATATTAGAAGACCAAATTAACTTAACCTAAGAATGAAACTTTATTTCGTCTTGAAGATAATCTTAGGTTGATTTCATATTATAATCATCCATAGTTCAAGTAGCATGGTCTTGAACATCAAATTACTATATTTTGGATATGTTAGAAAGTCATGATATGAAGCAAAGAAGGATGAATAGAACAAATAATATCATTCCAAGCATCAACAAACTTATAATTTAAAATAGGGTTAAATATGTTTTTAGTCCCTCAAGTATGAGGCGTTTTTGGATTTCATCTCTCTCCCAAAGTTTAGTACACTTTGATCCTTTACCTTTAAGAAACTATTATTTTTAGTCCTCTAAAAGCAACAGAGTTAAATTTTGGCTGAGTTGGCTAATGGTATGCCACATCACTTCTTTTTTTTGAAACGTGTCATCTTTGCTTTCTGCTCTGTCTCTTTCTTCCACCTGTGACTCTAAACTACGCACATGTTGTTCTTTCGGCTGAGGCAAATTGGAAAATGGGAGTGGAATATTACAAACTTCTTCAAGTAGATTGAAGTGCCAGCGATGAGGATCTCAAGAAAGGTTATCGAAGGCTTGCTATGAAGTGACACCCTGGTAAGAACCCTAACAATAAAAAGGATGCTGAAGCCAAATCCAAGATCATCTCGGAAACTTATGTTGTATGATTTCTCTCAACAATAAAAAGGAGAAAAACCCTAATTTTAAATTTGACTACACACTTGATGCAAACAAAACATTGGAAAATATTGATTGGTCATATGCTTTATCAATCTAATGGTACGATATCTTCGGTGATGCAGTGGTGTTTGATACAACACACCGACTGACTGTTTTTGACATGCCGCTAGGGATATGGGTTGGAATAAATAATTATGGAATGCCTTGCCTTTTTGGCTGCACACTTTTACGGGATGAAACTGTGAGGTCATTTTCCTGGGCACTAAAGATACTGTGATAAAGTTAATATCATTAATTTTTTTATTTTTTTTATTTCTTTAACTTTTTACTTGTGGAATCTAAATTTACGAGAAGTTACGCATATTTTTAATTTACATTGCTTGTTTCTTTTGTTTTTTTTTTGTAAATCACTTTCTTGGAAGGCTTTCTTAGGGTTCATGAATGGAAAGGCTCTACAAACTTTATAATCTTGAGTCGGTTGAGGATTTTGATATAGGTTGGAGGGAAATGCACTAGTAAAAAAAGTAGATTCTAACGCGCCATATATGCTTCGGTTACGCAAAACCCGAAGCGTAAAAGGTTATATACCTCGGTTACACCTTGACCTGAGGCAGAATGGTGATATTGCCTCGGTTAGAAGAAGACCTAAGACCTATACCTCTACTTTTTGTCTGACAACTTTTTGAAAAGGCCCTATTGTCTCGGGTTGCCAGGCAACCGCTGCATATACACCTGTGCAAGTCAGGCTTTTCGCCTATATACCTGCTGCATCTGCTAGGCACCTGACATTTTAGCACTTTATACCTCGGGTTTGGCTCTTAACCGGTGCCATATTGTGCTCTTCACTTCTCAGATCATAACCTACACACGCTTCATTTGCACAGCCCAACAATTTCTTCTTTCTTTCCCTCTGCGGTTTCGTCCACCACTGCCACTCCTTGCCAATGCTCTCCCATTCTTCCTCTCCCTATGCTGCCAGTGGTCTCGCTTGCCTCCTGCTCGTTGTCGTTCTTGGCGTCGAGCCTCCTTCCTGCGCCATCACGCCATTGGTGCCCCGCCGCTGCTGCCTGCCATGCTTCCTCTAACGACGTCGCTTATGTCGCTGCTGTAGCCTCTGCCGCTATAGCCTCCGCCGCTGTTGCCTCCGCCATTGCCAAGCCCAAATAGCCAAATCTGTTAGGGTTTCTGCCTCCTCCCCCTAAAATCAAAGAGAGTATCTTCATCTTCATCCACCGCTCTAGATCGCAAAGCCCAAATCGCCAAGTCGTACCAGATTGGCGAGCCCTCCATCGTCGTCGTCGCGGCGCTTGTCGTCAAATCCTCATCGCGAGTCGCAGCTACCATCTCACCCCTTAGTGGAATGTCACCGTCGCCCTAGACTGACAATCTTCTTTTTCGAACAAGTTTTGTTGTGAGGAGACACGCATTTGGGAAATCTTGGGTTGGGATTTTGTGCTATTCTTTTGATTTTGGGTGTGTGGTGCCGCGTGGGAGAAAACGACAGTGGATAGCTTGTGGTACTACATTTCATCCATGCCTGACAGCGGTGGCATGATTTCGTTTGTATCTCTTAACAACAATGGCATGTCATTGAAATTTGCTGGACTTTTGGGGTGTTGTACGTAATCCTAATGTTCATTGCTGGTTTAATAGAGTAGTTGAAAAATAATATGGGTTTGTGATTCATGTCTTTTCATACTCTCAAGCATGTGAACACTATTTTGGATGTGTTGGGAATCCTTATCCTGGGAACACCTTGGTAAAAGGTGATATAGAACTTAAGTTTCTTTTTGCTTTCAATAAGTATATGGTTTTAATTTTTGGTTCTTCTTGTTTGTGTGCTATGGAGAAGAGGACCCAGGATCTCCGACTAGGTCTTCTGGATGAATTGGGGAATTACTGCTGATGGTTATGTAGCATTTGCTGATGATGTAGAATTGCTTAAAGTCCTTTGCTGAATTGTTATGAAAAACTCCTCCGCTGTTAAATTTCCTTCTACCATTATATATTCAAAATTTCTAGACAACAAAAAATCTAAAATTACAGCATGGTTCAGTACAGGCCTAAATGCCTAAAATATGAAAAAAAACAAGTTACTACCTCGGTTACCAAAAAACCGAGGCATAATCCTACCCTCTTCTGATTCGGTCCATACCCGAGGCAAAAAACTTATCCTTTTTTACCTCGTCTGTATATGCTTCGGTTGCAGAACCGGTGCCTATAAGCAAAAACAACTAGTGTCTTTTCCTCTTACTGTACTAGTGATGGTTTCTTCTTTTGGGCTGCACTTCCATCGGCACATGGTTAATTTATATAGTTCACGCTCTCTTTGGGCTTTGCCATTTTTTAGAAGAATTTCTCCCCCAAAATAACAAACCTTGCAAGCATCTGATTTGGAATCTGGTATTGTATGAATTAGTCCCCATCGTGCTAATCTCTGCATACATAATACCCAAAATATTTTTAGGTAAGAAAACCGCCCTCTGTCGGAACCCCTCCCATCGTAATACGACAACCTCCACATCACCGACTGCATCGACATCCTCGCCAACCGCCTCAGCCTCTAGTACCAATACGCGTCCCTCATATCCTCCCTCATCCGAGAAGGCTTCTCCCCTCTCACCATCGAGGAAACCACCGGCATCTCCGATGTAGAGCTGAATCACCTCATAGTCGTCACGTAGGTCCGCGACTCCCTACCCCAAACTTCTCGCTGCCTTCGAGACCAGTAGCACCGAGGTCCTCTACGAGATCCGCCTTCTCATCACTGGGCATGGCGGGGACAGAGAGGGCGAGGAACATAGTGCTGAAAAGTTGGAGAAAGAGACGGAATAAAGAGACGTGGTGGAAAAAAGAGACGGAGCAAGAAGCAAAGATGACACATTTCAGAAAAAAGGAGAATTGATGTGACACATTGTTAGCCAAGTCAGCCAAAATTTAACGCTGTTACTTTTGGAGGACTAAAAATTATAGTTTCTTAAAGGTAAACGATCAAAGTGTACCAAACTTTGGGAGAAGGACTAAATCCAAAAACTCTTCATACTTGAGGGACTAAAACATATTTAACCCTTTAAATATAATGAACATAAGTAGAAACTTGTAGAAGCTTGGAAAAAGGTTTTATACAAAAGTTAAAGACTCCAAATGTTTACATACAAACCTACTAGTAATCCCACAATAATTATATTGAATAATATCAAATAATTATTAATCTCACACCTAATAGAAGAAGATTTTTATAAAACAACTTTGTGAAAACTCTTATTAAGAAATCTAACTCTCATCAAATGTGACCAATTCATAAAACGATATATAAAATTCCAAGAAAGCCTTGTCAAAACACACCGCCTTGTCAAACCATTCCTTCTCAACCCTCACCTACCAAAATACAATTTCCTACATCAAACAGTTAAACATCACCTCCTAAACAAAGCATCTCCAAAGTCACTCTAGATAGATATACACTTTTTCCACTTCACACACCACAAACATAAATCATCCAAACCGTTTACTTATCCATTCCTAGAGTTCTATAGAATTTTTTTTTATGTTGCTTCATCAAAATTGCTATGGTTTGAAAAGGATATTGGATTTCTTCGTTGTGCCTGACTAGATCGCAATGCATTTACCTCCAATAGACTTGAGGCCACTGAAGAACCCGAAGATTGAGATGATAAAAGGCACACATCAAGCACACGTCCAACATTGGTCAACCCTATCAAGACTTTGAATGAAGGACTCATAACACCTTATACTAAGTCCGATGCATTTTTATTTTGGCAAGAAAGTATATTCAGCTAAACAAATGTGTTTATGCCATTCCATGCTAATTCCAACTAGCATTCACTTGATGAGTTTGGAGAAGGAGAAACTCCGTCAAGTTCCAACATCTTAGAGCCATGTTCAACTTATTAATTTGATGACTCCAACGACACTTTTGTCATGGAACCCAATGTTATTGGCAAACGATTTCTCCTGATGCATCCTAATATTGTTGCTCTACAAACAAACATAGTTCCTCCTAAATCTTGCTGCTTTGAAGATCGATCTCTAGAAGTTGCCCATCTCTTGGTTCTAAAATTTGTTGATCATGCCTTAGATGAAGCAATTCATCAAAATAGTTGTGCTCGTCCAATGACCTATGTTCTCATTGAAGATCTCTTTGACCAAGAGGAAGTACTTGTGTCAATTGATGGCACTCTGGCTACATCATTAGATAAACCTCCAACCCCCTTTACCTTAACCCGATAACCCCACACCTCAACCAAACAAACCCCAAAATGACCTCTACCACCCAACAAACTCAACCACTTGCCATGCTTCCTCTAGAAAACACCTTTGTCCTCTCAAACATCATATCCACATCCTCCATTCTTGATCAATTATCATTACTCATTGTTGAAAATAATCCGCGACAAGAAAAAAAAATTGTTGCAATGATGCAAGCAAATGAGTAACAATAGGATGCGAAGCTAGCCACCATTATCAATACCCTTAATTCCTTAGTCAACCAAATTCTAGCACCCAAACCTAATGACCCAGCACCACCACACTAGTGCAGAAAAGGCTTTAAATATCTGTTATTTTGGGTTTTTTACGTCTGATCCCGACCTGACGTCTTTACGGGTGACGTTAATGGGACATAAGTTTGCACTGTCAAACGTTTATATAGACGTTTGACACTACAGATTAGACGTCTATATAGACGTCTGACCCTACAAATCAGACGTCTATATAGACGTCTAACATTACAGGTCAGACATCTAAAGCGTCGCCGTATTTGATTGGATCTTTCTCTGGTTGAGGCCTCTCGGGTTGCTCTTGGCTCATGGTGATTCGAGTTTACAACTTTATATTTTAGTTAAAGAGAATGGATTGTACGTTTTTTTGTATTGAATGGTTTTAAAAACGTAGTGGAGGAAATTGGAGGAGTGCAAAACGCAAGAAATCGCCGCCCAAGCACGTTGCCCAAGGACACGAGTAAAATTACACCAAAACCCAACGAAAACGCATTTTAATTAATTCAAATGAAACATAATTCATCAAAGAGTAATGTAATCAGAGTAAAACTAATTTTAAATGGTGCAAAAGTGAGAAAACGAAACTGAGAAACGTAACCCGTGGAGAGAAAACGGGAGGAAAGATGATGAACATTAAGTGCGCGTAACTGTTGTCTCACGTTCGCGGTGTTTTAATGCAGCCATATAGAAGTATGTTCCCCGCACAATAGACGTCTATATGGCTTTAGAAGTCAGACTAGTGGGATCTGACATCTAAATGGAGTCAAAAAGTGACTTTTTAGATTTCAAAAATGAGTATATAGAAGTCTGTTCCCCCCACATCAGACGTCTATATGGCTTTAGAAGTCGGATTTGCGGGATCTGACGTCTAAATGGAGTCGAAAAGTGACTTTTTAGATTTCAGAAATAAGTATATAGAAGTCTGTTTCCCCCCCCCCCCCCCCCCCCCCCCCCCACATTAGACGTCTATATGACTTTAGAAGTCGGATTACCGGGATCTGACGTCTAAATGGAGTAAAAAAGTGACTTTTTAGATTTAAAAAATGAGTATATAGAAGTCTGTTCCCCCCACATCAGACGTCTATATGGCTTTAGAAGTCGGATTGATGGGATCTGACGTCTAAATGGAGTCAAAAGGTGACTTTTTAGATTTAAAAAATGAGTATATAGAAGTCTGTTCCCCCACATCAAACGTCTATATGAATTTAGAAGTCGGATTGGGGATCTGACGTCTAAATGGAGTCAAAAAGTGACTTTTTAGATTTCAAAAATGAGTATATATAAGTATGTTCCCCCCACATCAGACGTGTATATGGCTTTAGAAGTCGGATTGGCGGGATCTGACGTCTAAATGGAGTCAAAAAGTGATATTTTAGATTTAAAAAATGAGTATATAAAAGTCTATTCCCCCCACGTCAGACGTCTTTATGGCTTTAGAAGTCGGATTTGCGGGATCTGAGGTCTAAATGGAGTCAAAAAGTGACTTTTTAGATTTCAAAAATGAGTATATAGAAGTCTGTTTCCCCACATCAGACATATATATGGCTTTAGAAGTCTGTTCCCTCTAGAATAAATGTCTATATGTTTGTTTTATTTATGGAAAATGCCACCGGTCATTTTTTACGTTGGATATTCGAGGGTTGGACGTCTAAAGGGTGTCGTTAAAGGCCTTTTCTGCACTAATGACCTATGCAGTGATGTCTACTTTCAAACCCTTTGATATTTATCAAATAAGGGGAAGGAAATTATGCTGAACCTTTTTGTGTTTAGAGTGAGATATGTCTCATATAGGGAGAGGAAATCGTTTTGAAAATAGAGGGAGAGAAAATTTTTTTGAATCATGCAAATCATGTACATTCCTTTTATGAAAATAAAAAATTTTCTTATGCTAGTTATTCTTTGTTTCTGATTTGATAATTGGTTATTTTCTCTCTCTAATACTTATATGTTTTGCTTTGATACTCATTTGATATGCTCTATTACGGTTATTTTTATATACTCTGATATCTATATAGCTAGATAAACGACTAGTATGATAAAGTTGTTCTGATCAATCCATCTAAAGTTACTCTGATCAATTCTTCTATACTCTAATGTTTTAAATGACTAGCATGATAAAATTGATATGATGTTCTGATGAATATTTATTTTCCATCTCTAATACCTATTTTATTTTTCCATAAGTATTTGTTAAACATAAAAAAAGGAAGATTTTTAAGAGAAGATCATCTAAGAACCTTTATTTTGAAGTTTAACAAAAACGTCTAAACAAAATAGCGTATATAGAAGAACTGTCTAGGATAACCATTAAGCACAATATATGTGTAAACAAATCCTAAATGATATATGTTACTCTAAACCGCCTTCGTATAAACTCTAGTACACATACCATGCTAAACGCTAAAGAACGTCTAAAGTCTAAACGCAATGTACGAATAATACTTCTTTATCTGTTGTTTCTCTTTATCTGTTGTTTCTCTTTATCTGTGCAAATCATAAAGGACAAAGCTATATTCTAAATTTCTACATTGGTTCAAAAGAATGTTAAGAGATAAGAAGACATTCGAGTAATGTTTCCTCAATGTCTTTTTGTTTGCTTAATCGGTACAAGCAGCACAGTCGCTTCTACAAAAGCAACATTGCATCTGACTTCTCACAAAAGACTGTACACCTACATTAAAGTCATTGCCTTTGAGTAACAGATTCTTTTTTAAGATGTCTATGTAAAAAAGACCGCATGAAGAGAAGATGCCAAGGATTATTACAAGAATTTACATATACTCTTATGTATTCAAAACTTTCTTTCATTTGCATCGTCTAAGCTTTTTGAAAAAGGAAAATCTTTGTAATAAGTTTGTTATACATTTTGTATTAATCAAATATCTTCTCTAAGAAAGTTTTTATCTATACTTGATTTCATATAAACACTTTGTTATTTTTGTATAATCAAGAGTGATTTAAAATACTTGTTTGTTTAACTCAGGAGAGTTAAACCGATATATTCAGTTGGACTATTTGATACCAAGAGTGATTATACTTGTTGTAAACCAATAGTGATTAAACTTGTTGTAATCTTTTCAAAGATTAGTGAAATCCTTTAAGAACTTTTAAAGAAGAATTAGAAGTAGCTCAATTATAGTGAATTAATATAAAAACAAGTCTTCTTCCTTGTTATCTGTTTACTGTTTTTTTCTAAACGTTTTATAAAAATCCTTAAGTGTTTAATATTATGTGCAGACCGTTTAACCACTACAAATAACGTCTAACAATTTATTTCGAAAAGTTTGAAACTTTATTCAACCCCCCCCCCCCCTCCCCCCCTTTTCTTGAGTTTACTTGTGATTTCACAAACAAGTCATCTAATGCGTTTGAATGCTAGGAATAGATTTAAATGTTTTAGTTGAATTAAAAAAAATTCACTTAAAAAAGGGATTCATTCATTGGTGATTTAGGAATCAACGTTGTGATTGAGATTCTTAGGTTCTAAACTCAAGGGATTGATTTAGAATGAGTTAAGAACTTTCATTAATATATACTTAATAAGTAAAAGTACAATTGAAGAAGATGTTGAAATCCAATATCAATAAGATACTTATATTGGTTATTTTCAATCTTGTTTTAGCCTTACTAAAATATGCCAGACAAACATCATTATTGTTTTATAGCACACTTTATAGAAAGTTATAACAAATTAAAATTACTTGAAATTTTGCATAAAACTATGTGGATATGAAACTTGTTTGGTACTACAACTAACTTGGTATAATTACTAAAGGTAAGAAAATAAGCCAACACAATCACTATCATGAACATTTGAGTTTGTTTTATCTTTCCCAAAATTTATTATAGGCTTTCTCTTCATTGTTGATATAGTCATTAATAGCAACAAGTTTATCTTCTAGTATAATAAGATCAATATCCATAACAATGAGGTGAAATATGACTTACTCATTATAGTAAGACAATATAAGTGAATTAAACATGGGCACAAACGACACATGAGAATTAATCATATTGGAAGCAATACCTCATAATAAAACTTCATTAAAGTGTTGAGTCATAAAACACATGACTTATACATAATGTTCAAACCATAATTCAAGTATATTAATGTTCTTTGGGTGATAAATCAACATACAACATTTGTGATGCTAAGTAAATATAACATCAATGACAATCAAAACATGAATAAATCACAATCACATACTATCTATTAGTAAAACTAATGGTACAAATAAAATTGTCTACAATTATATTAATTAATTATGAGAACAAATAACCAACCTTTGGATACTCCATAAATGGCTTATAGTAATAAATTTTAATATATTCATAAATCAATAAACATCATATAACATCATTTATTTTATAAGTAATTGACAAAGCTAAATTGAACCATACAAATTAATTGTACTACTGTAACTTATAAATTTCTCACATATATAAAAAACACAAGCTTCAAAGAAGTTAAAAGTAGGTTAATTAGTTGAGATACATTAGAAGAAGATCCAATCGGAATCAAAACTGCATAAAATCTAAAATTCACCTCATGGACATCAAAGTGTGCACCCTTTTTTCCCTCTTCACTTTCTTCGCACTGGGAGTTTATTTCAACTTCTTCAATTCTTCAAGCACGACCTCCTGAACTTGTTCAATGCTGTTCAAAAGCTTCTTCTGCGATGTAAAATCGAGTCGGTGAACAAGGACATAGCGAAAGACGGTGAAATCAAAGGCGAACCCTAGATTCAAAGGTTTGTTCGAAGGAGATTCTAGGGTTCGAGGTAGGAAGGGATTTAATTGGTGGAAAAGGTTGGAACGAAGATTTAATCGGTGTAAATAGATAGAAAACGATCTAAATTGGTGAAAAATGAAGGAAAAGGCAAAACAATCGGTCAAAAGGTGAGAGATAAGGAAACCTAGCGGAAGATGAGGTTTGGTGTTTGAGGCGACGCTCGAGGAAGCGAAGAAGATGTACTTCGGTGAGGAGCGAACGCGAAATCAAGAGTGCTTCGAATGAGATTAGGTTTTGATGTCCTGATTCTCTCAAGGAGTAGAGAGCATGAAGATGTGGTTTGGTGATGGTGAGGGAGGAGTGTTCTTGGAGGAGTGCGCGGTTTAGAGAGGAAGAGAGGAACAAGAGTGAAAGGGAACGTGAAATTAGAGATAGAGAGGGAAATGTGAAAAATTAGAGAGGTAGAGAGATATTATGACTGATTTCTAAAACTCAATCATAATACATCAAGAAATTTCCACACTTTATGACAAGTGTTCATATCTATGTAATAATAGGTTTTGAACTTATTTACAAGTTTGTTACCGCGTTTCATATTATAATTTATATACAAAACTACGTCATAATATATCTTAAACTTATTTACAAGTTTGTCACCGCATTTCATATTATGACTGATGTACAAAACTACGTTATAATATGTCTTACTTTTATTACGATTTTGCCACCGATCAACCTATTATGATGGATAATTTTTATCCGTCATAGAAAGGTATTTTTTCACAAGTGAAACATGAATAACAAAAAGTAATTGTTCTCGTAGGGTGTGAATGAATGAATTTGAGAGTCAAATGTATTGTTTTCTAAGGGATTTAAAGGTGATAGTGAGTGACATTGGAAGTAAAGTTAGTTTGAGTGATTTGACAGATATGATAAATTAAAAAAATGTTTTAATAGATAAAAAATGAAGATTACCGAATTATCCTTGAATGACCACATGCTCAACTACTTACACCAACCACAAACTCAGATCCACCACCTATACCAATCACAAAGCTTGATCCATCACGAGGTTAGCACCACCACACGAACTTACAATGTGCATAACTACCAGCTCTAACTCGACTCTTCAACCACAGATCTCTAGATCCAACTCGTCCCTTCTACTATGGTTTTCCAACTCCAACTTGGCCTTTACTACAGATCTCTAGCTCTAGCTCACCCCTTCCACCACGAATCTCTAGCTCCTGCTTGGCCTTTATATCACAAATCTTCTACAACACCAATAAACAAGAAGTCAATCAACTACAACAAAAATCAATTCCACCCCTTCAAGGAATTGATTTCAAGCCATTGGAATGTCTTGTGGAATCAATTACAAGCTTTTGGAATAGATTCCCTCATTGCTGGAATCAATTACACTGTTTTCTGAAATCGATTATGTTTGACTGGAATAGGTTATATCTTTATAATAATTTTTGTTTGTGTTAAATGCATAGTAAAATCGATTCCATCAAAGAAATAGATTCTCTCTCCTTTAAATGCATTTATGTGAAGAAAGAATGAGGGAAAAATTAATTCTAACTTTCCACCCTCAAATGAGTTGAGTTTAGTATTCAAAAATATTCATCTCATAAACACCCGTGATCTTTCATTTACGTAAATTCGAATATAATATTTTCCTTCAAATCTTTTTTCGCTAATATTTGTGAATAGTATTTTTACTTTTGATTAATAAGGCTATAGTACAATTCTATTTTGGTATTTTTGAAGAAAGAATAAGTATATTGTGGTAAAAAGAAATTCTTATAAAATATTTTATATTATTGTATGGTAACTGTGTATTATTTAAAATATAATGTAATAAAAGGGTAAAAAAAAATAGAAAAAAAGAGAAAAAGAAGAGTGAGTGAGGGATGATGTGATGTGATGGAGAGAAGAAGGATGCATGCAATGGAAGGCAGGTTTAAAATATTTAAACAAAAGAAAAGAAGAGATGTGCAGCAGGTTCGCATGCAGTGTCCATCTATCTATCTTCTCCTCGTTAACAATGAATCGAACAATGTTGAAAGCCACAAATATTCATGCTGTGCCTGCATGGAAGGGCGTGCAAGCAGATTCACTAACTGCTTCTCTCTCTCTCTCTCTCTCTTACGGTCCAACTTCCAGACTGACAAACAGTCCCTTGTCCTCTTCTTTAAGGAAAAATATGTACCTTTTGAAGTCTTAACATATTAGAGTACTTTAAGGAAAATCTTAAATTCATCACTCTAAATTTATAATTAAAATGGTTTCTTTTAAAATGTTAATGTACTATTATAGGGCTGTTCAAATTCAAACACTCAAAATTTATATTAAACTTTTGAGTCCTAGTAATAAAATATGATATTTTAATTATACAACTTTATGAAAGTGAATTTTTATAATATTTTATTATTTGAATAAAGTTTGTAAAAGTCTATTATCAATTTGTTAAGAGTAATTTTATATTATAAACTAATTTCAAATAAAATTAGATAATTTTTTTCTATAAAATTCTGGAATTGTAATTGCCAATTAGTATTATTAATTGTTTCTTCATAAGTATGTTATTCATGAAAGAAGGTATGTTTTATTTTAGTTTTGTTGATGGGTAGGTTTTTTCATTAATTGGTCATTTTTAATGGATTTTCTTTCTTAATGGATTTCCATCCACATAGTTTAAGCCAAAACCTGATTTAAAAAATATAAATATCCCCTTTTGCTTTGATCAATGACCGGTTGCGGTTTTTATCAGTTTTTCTTACTAAAAGAATTTTTAATAATTTTGTTTGTTGGAATGTTCAAATTCATGTTTGGAAATTTTATAAAGAAATAATTTATTATTTTGATTGTGTTTTTTTTAAAGACTATAATCACTTTATACAAGACAATTTTATTTGAATTAATACAACTACTTTAAGCGACAAAATCTCTTTTCTTTAAGAGTCATTTGAAGGTTTTTTAACAAGGAGATTTGTGGGGGTATTTGAACACCCAATAGTCTTCTTTCCATTGTTCAGTATATTTTGATATAACTAATGTAGGACCAATAACACTATATTCGAATCAATGATCAAATTTTGATTCTTGGTTAGTGGATACAAATATTGAACTACTAGTACCAACAATTTTGGTATTGTATTCGTATATTTGATAGATTGAGGATAATGATTAAAATTTTCTTTGCCATCAAATGTTGTACTAATATATTCAATTATTTTATATCAAATAAAGTTGACACAAATAATTTGATATTTATTTCCCTTAATAAAAAAAAACTATAATTCGATCTCTGACTTAGACTCACAACAAAAGATAAAGAAAATTACTTACATTAATCATATATATATATATATATATATATATATATATATATATATATATATATATATATAGGAAAATAACAATTAAAATAAAGAATAAGAACCTTGCAAAATCGTAAGATTGGAAAAATAGAGTGCCATGCTAGTTGATGGAAAAAAAATCTTTGTTCATTTTATTTTCCTTTATACTGTAAATGTCAACTAAAAATCATCAACTCTAAAATAAATATTTTAAGAACATATTTAGAATGATTATAATTTTTTATAATAAAACATACAAACACTCCGTATATATAATTACTTTGAGAATAATTTTAAAAGAGTTATTTTATTTTTATTATTAATCTTACTGAAACTAATAAGTCTGATTAAGTTTTCGAATAAATTTACTTTCACTTTTTACTTCCTTAAAATTGTAATAATTAAGATATGTTAATTGTTATGATGGAATGGACTACAAGAAAATTCTTAAATAATAATCAATTTTAGTGACAAAAATAATCAGTAACAAATTTAGATACTAATTATAACCTAAAAATTATTGATAACTAAAATAGTTTTTAAATTGGTTATTAGTGAGCTGATTTCTAAATTGTCATTAACACTAACTACTAAGATTTTGACTACTAAAGAAATTAGTCTCTAAATTGATCTCTAAATTGGTCATTATATTAGAAATCAACTTAGGAACTAATTTTTTGCTAGTTAAAGTACTGGAAACTAGTGTTAGTTACCAATTTAGAGAATAATTCATTGACCAATTTAGAAACTATTTTAGTTAGCAATGATTTTTAGTTTATAAATTAGTATCTAAATTGATCATAGTAACTAATTATTTTTATCTAAAATTGATGATTATTTAGATATTTTCTTATAGTATTTTTCTGCTTTTGACCATTTATTGGTAACAAGATTAATTGATATTTAAAAGATAGGTGAATGTGTACTCTCATCTCAAAACAACTGGAAGAAATTTTCTAATAATTCAATAACATTATCGTAAAACAATGATTGTAATAATAAAAAGAAACCTTTGGTTAATCCTTATGTACTAGCACGCGTTTAGCGCGTGACAATGTGCGATTTGGTCAGATTGTCCAGACATTGTATTAGCATGTAGCAGCTTGTGTCGCTGAGTTTGTGACTTTGTGGTAATAACAACGCATCAAATTAGAGATTGCTAAAATCTTTGCGCTTTTTGACTCTGCTAGTTCGTGGGACAGAGACAAACATTCTTTTACAACCTTATGTTATGTTGCTCACTCACTTACTGCTCTATTTTTCGGGTTACTATATATGGGGAATGATGCATGTAGATCTATTCTTGTTTTTTATTTCGAATCCCATTGGATAATAGTATTTTTTTAATCAACTTATTCATTGATACTACATATTTTAATTAAAAATTGACCTTTTTCTAATCGAACTAAAACGTTGTAGTGTTTGTTTGGTGAAATTAGAGGGAATATATATTGGGTGGAAGGTATGACAGGTGAAATTGAATTTAACAGTAGTGATAGGTTTAACAGAAGCCGAGATTTTTGACATACCTAAAATGCCATCATAAACATGGTGATTGGTGATTGGTGATGAAACTAATCTCGAAGAATACTATGATCTTAAGGTTTCTGTGTGGCCATTTTGTCGTCTTTTGATGCTCTTTCTCCGCGTCTCTGCCACTAAAACCGCTAAATAATTAGCCAAAGTTTACACTTTACACAGTCCATTCTCTTCTCTTAATATCAAGTACATATTATCACAAAATCATTCCCTCTCTCTCTCTCTCTCTTTCTTTCTTTCTTTCTTCACACAACGTTTGTCATTGGAGAAATCAATAATTTAGAAAAGGACACTCACATGCAAAAATATTATCATTTTTTTAATGATATAACAACTAACAGATTCTCTGTGGAGAGTTGGAAGTCACTAAACTCAAGGAGGATTTGTTTATGTTATAGTATTAATAGTTTTGTACATAAATTTGGAACCTCAGATTTGAATCTCCATTGGGAAAATATATTTAATCATTCATGAATAATATAGCCGCTGCAATTTCTTGAAGTACTAAATTTCTTCACTCTGGCTATGCCTGCCTAGCTTTGGCTGCGCGAGATGAAACATATCAGAACCGATTTTCCAAAAGGAAAAACCAAAACCCTAAAACTTCGTCTTTGTTCACTGAAGCCATTTCTAGGTATGGCTGCGCAAGATGAGACATCACAATCATGTACATTTTGTAAAAGAAATAAAAGGAATTAGAACAATGTCTGGGTTTTGGAGCATAGGAACTTCCCTAGAATATTTATCCCTGTTCATGAGTGGAATAGAAAATTCCAAATTGGGATCACATTCCCAACAATATGACAAGCACCACCTTTTGAGTTTTTAGGAAGTCGTTAGAGTTTGTCCCAAACATGGGGTCTCCCAATAGTTCTTCATCTGGTTGGTCAAATAATTGCATGAGTATAATTAACTCTGAAGGAATCCCTATAACCAAGCAACGCCTAATTGAAATTGTTTCTATGGTTGTTGAACAAAGAGGATATATAGGTTTACTATTCAAATCCAAGATTTATACTATTTAAATCCTTCGTTCACACTCCAAATATGGTACACAAAAAGAAACGTGAAAATTGTCATGTAAATTATTTAACCTTACTTTGTGTGTTGATTTAAGAAGTTCTTGCTGTCTCACACTAATCACTGAGATAAGAAGTTCAATGTAATAGTTTATGAGATCTAACACCTAATAAACTTGTCTTTTAGATTGGATTCTTTTCATATGCTTAAGTCACGATAAACACTGGTAAGTGATGCTCTTAAAGGGGTGACAATAATACAACTCTAAAATTAACTAGAATAAAAAGATTTACATATAGTACTTAAACATTAGAACTTTTCTTTATGTTCTTAGAAAGCTTTGTTTGTTTCCATTCATCTAAGGTTTAGCTGTGTGAAAAGTGAATCCGTCAAACAAAATAAAAGCATTCAAAGTTGGTATTATCTTGGATGATGAGAAAAGTGTTTGAAGAGCCAAAAACTAAACCAAACGAAACGAGAGGGAGAGAAAGGTTGTTTTACATTATGAATAAAATAACCACACTAAGTTGCAAGATAAATCTTTTTAGAGAATTATATTAAAAGGGATAATGGTATTAACATCAAGGAAAAGTTCCTGTAGTCGTTACGAAGAACTTTCTAAAAGGAAAAAAATAACTGAAAATCGAATTTTTAAAGGAAGAAAATCACACTTTCCCACTACAAAACATATATGAAGAATGTATACAATGAGAAAGACAACCTATGTTTATTAATTCTTCTTTGACCACACCACTCTTGCTTTACTATCCATTCACTGGGAAAATTCAGAATGCATTAAGAACAGTGCAACATGTACCAAAGGATATTTTGTTTCATTAAAATGATAGGCCAAAATTTGATTCATGTAAACGCACAGAGATGAATCATTCTGAATCCACGATTTGGGGGCGAATTTTCTATTATCACTGCAGCAAATTTTCCTCCTAATCGTTTATTAAGTGAAGATGAAACCTTGCTTAATTCAACACTCTTCATCATTAGAAAAAGGATCATATTTTCGATGGATATATATATATATATATATATATATATATATATATATATATATATATATATATATATATACACGAGGAAATCAAGAGATACTGGTATCAGACATCATTTTTTATCAGACATCATTGATTATCGACTGCAACATTCACTATCTTGAACTCATAATTTCACCATATATAGTAAAACCTTCCCATACAAAACAACCTAAACCTAAGAAAGAGAGAGAAAAGGAAGAAGAAATAACAACATATAAAGATTAAAAGTGGGGGAATAGAAAAACTAACATCCCTAGGGTTTTGATTTGATCATAAAAGAAAGCAAAGTACTTAACCATCCTCGAAGCTTTTCACGTGGGGGAAATTGTAACCGAATTGGTCGAAACTTTGTCTAAGGAAACAGAAGAACCAAAAGCCAGAAACTTCATAATAGTGAAGAAAATTCTATAGGGGATTACTAGTAGTGGAAGAAGAGCTGAAAGCAGAAAGATCAGTCCAAGCAGAAGTAGCACCACCAGCACCAGCACCACCACTCCAATATTGTTCATTTGTATTAGGGTTATTGTTGACTCCCAAGAACTGTCTAGGCAAACCAAGTTCCTGATGATTATCTTCCATTTTGACAGAAGCAAACTGAGACATCACCCCAGAAGTCGAAACCTTAATGGGAGTGCCACCATAGCCATCACTACCACTAGCACCATCAAATGAGTACAACCCATGCGATGAAGAAGCTTCCAAACCAGACAAGAAGGGAAATTGGTGAGTTTGTGGCATCCTCCATTGGTCCAAACCAGACAACACAGAACCACCACCACCATTCAAAGCGTTTCCAATATGGAAATTCAAGTCCCCTATTCCTCCCATTGGACCTGAAATCGACCCATAGTTCAAACCATAGTTTAATCCTATCTCTCCTCCACCACCACCACCACCACCACCGAGGTGGTGATCGCCAAGATGATGCAATGGAGCCATGAATCTAAGAGACGACGGCACTCCGGTGCCGCCAAGGCCTGCCACCATGTCAGCAGAAGAGGAGCCACTGGTTGTGGAAGCGGAGCCGGCACTCGCCGTTTGGCGATCCGAGTTTGCAGGCGACCTGGCGCTGCTGCCGGAGCTTCCTCTGCTCCTCTTGTTCCTCCGGCAGCCGCCACCAACAGGGACGTTCCTCAAGGCCCCGCCACGAGTCCAGTACCTTCTGCAAGCCTTGCAGAAGTGGCGGGGCTGAGAGAGGCTGTAGTTGTTGAAGTAGCAAAACTTTGTGTTGCTGGAGTCACATCTTGGACACTTCTGTTGAGCTTCCTGCATGGGTATGTTGGCCATCCTGGCTCTATCCGCCATGGAACCGGGCCTGATGGAGCCGGCAGTGGCACTACCACCGAGTCCATGGGGTTGCGATGGTGGAGGCGGCGGCGGCGGTTGTATTGGTGGTGGAAGAATAAGGTGGGAGCTGACAGCAGTGTTGTTGGGTTGCTGCTGATGATTTGGGTGCTGCAGTAACATAAAGTTGGAAGGAGCAAAGAAATCAAATATGTGGTATATTCAGGAGAAGGGTATAAACAAAAGTGTAGGAAGAATATGTATCTTTTGAATTTTGCCTTTTGAACTGAGAAATTAAATGAGAAAGAAGCAAACTGAAGAACCCTTGAATATTTTTACCTGTTGCTGCCAGTTGGCTGGATCAATATATGCTGGGATGGAAGTATAAACCATGGTTCCTCTTGGAGCTTTCTCTTTTGTAAAGGTTGATGGTTTAATTTTTTGGGAGGCAATACAAGTGGAGAGAATAATCACATCAAACAGTTAGAGAGAGAGAGAGAGAGAGAGAGAGAGAATGGTTGATGCATAGAAGAGAGAAAGGAAAAGAGAGAAAGCAAAAGAAAGAAAGAAGAGAGGGAAGGGTTTGGGAGAAGAGGTAATGAGAAGCAAAAATAAAGGAAGTGCTTTTGAGTATTTATATATAATTTTAGTTTGTTGTTGAATTCCCCCGATAGCACTCTTTTTGTTTTTTTGCTTTTCAGGATTTTGAGAAGGCGATGTTTCTTAACCCATAAGCTTCTTTTTGACGCTCTGTAAGTAGTGTGGTTAGAAAAAAGAGATACTATGTTATTGTGCATGAAAAAAAGCTAAGTGTTGAGTCTGATATGTCATGTGTGCTAACCAGCCTAGCCAGACAGCCATAGATTCATGATAGTATAGTAGGAATTTGGTGTGGAATGGGCAAAGGAAACTTTAATTATGATTGTATTATAAATAAAATATATATATAAGATTAGTTTATTGGTGAATGAATGATAGATTATGGTAAAGAAATAATGTGTAAGTTTTTTTTTATATTGGGTTGAAAAAAAGAAAAGGTGTCCATTTGTGCTTTAGTGTGTCCCGACCGAGTGAACCTTTTCTTGGTCAGGTCTGTTCCCTTCCCCACTCCTCTTTCTTTTTGCATGGAAACATTTATCCTTGCATCTCACGCGCCACATCACAACATCCACTAAAACTCGTATGTGGAATGTCCCAGAGGCCAATCATCCAAAACTAACTGTTTACACTTTCTTTTTAACGTTTTTAGTTTTTCAATTTTAAGGTGAATTTTTTTTTATGTACAAATTCTTTTATATATTTTTATTTTTAAACTTTTAAAACAAATTATCTTTTAATCTAATTATCTTAAACTTTTTAAGCTGTTAAATGTTTTTTAACACACATGAAGCAATAACGTGTAATCTAATTATCTTAATATAAAATACATTTCACACCTCTAAAACATTTAACTTAATTAGATAAAAATAACTTTATTCATTTATTTTTTAAATGAAAACTAAAATATATCAAAAGTTTTATAAAAAAACAAATTTTATCAAAATTTAGAAATTAAAAATATGTTTTATATTTTTTTTATTATTCTCATTTTCAGTTATGTATACAAGAATGAAATTCAGTTAAGTTCAACTCTGATAAGACCATAACCTAATAAATCGACGTAATGGTTAAACCTAATTAGGGTTGAAAAAAAAACTTTCGACCCTTGGATCCGTAAAATGGATTAAGGATAGATAAATTTACTATCCGTTAACTATATGTTTTGACTACTATTTGTTTAAACTTACATTTAAGTTTTATTTTCAGGACTTATATTTCAGAGTACAAATTTATTTAAATTAATATTTTTTAAATATAATTTATTTGAGTTTATATCTTCAGAGTTTATAAGTTTATTTAAAAACATATAAAATAATTTTTTTTTTTTAATTCACATGTATCTAGAATATCAAAATATTAACAAATGTGGCGAAGAGAATAAATTTGACAAAGGGTGTTAAATTCTGATAATATTATGATATGCTATATAAGTAAAATATTGTTAACACCCTTAGAATGAAATTGTGATTATGAGACAATATTATAGTATTTTACTTATATTGAAAAATTAATAAAAAATAGAAGAAATTTAATATATTCTAATAATAAATATATGATACAGGAATAAATAAAAATGTTTCAATAAATAAAAATGTTTCAATTAACTCCTTATTTAAACTAAAATATATTATTTTTATGTGTCTAACTTGTTGGAAATATAATTAATTATTGGTTTTTTTATAGATTTTATGAATATTAGAGTTGACAAATTTAGTAATGATGTCTTTATATTTCAATTTTTCTCTCATGAAATGATAACTTATGTTAGTATGTTTAATTCACATCATGACAAGATTAAAGATACTGTGTAATTTTGTATGATTGTCACATTCAAGGTGTCACTAGTGCAGTAAATGTTATAGACTATAGTTATTTTATGGTTTACTCGCCTATTATAAAATCGTAGTCTATCAAACCATAGTCTAAACTAATCATTTTAGACTATAGTTACTATAGTCTATATTCACTTATAGAGTACAATACTCTTAATAATCATAGTCTATTATTCTTTTGAAATTTTTTTAATATTTGTTTCGTTTTAGTTTTTCTACTCCTAATTAAGCAACCTGAACAAAAAAACAAAACTAGAACCAAAACTAAAACCAATGGATCTCATAACCAAAAATAGTGAACAATTACATATATTATTGACTACGTTGAAAGATAATTACAATTGTTAAGAATGTGAAAATGTAAATAACAAAAAGAAAATTGCAAACACATCTAACCTAATGTGTTGAAAAATTCTAATAAAAAAGTTTGTCCAAATATTCCTAATGTAATTCATTATTCAGAATCCAATGGTTCAGAGTCACTAAAGTACTCAAAATAATAATAATAACTTCAATTAATACACAAAATATATAAAAATTATTTAATTATGAATTAGTTATATCATTACCTGGTCCTAATCCCTTTGAATATCAGCTTGAATAATAGCTGTCATCCATTACATAACAGAGTATCTATACTCAAACTCTTTGAACTTTTTATTACACTACAATATTGAATATGAATACAATAAGTTTAATTGATGAAACAATTATAATTAAACAAAAAATAGACAATCTTGAGGGCCAGACATGTGAGCTTTTGTAATCTTGAAATTGGCATGTCCTTCGACACATTATATTTGAAATATGAACTAAAAGAAAAGACATTAGTTATAGTCCATATAAAATGAAACTACATAATTTTTTTGAATCTTAACAAGAAACTATGGTTGAATCCACAACAATAATTTAATTTCAACATTAAACAAATTAAAAGTATGCATACAATAAACAAATTATAGAAAAATTATACTAAACAACATATTCAAACAATAAAAAAAAATTCAAACAACACATAAAAATTAAAATAATAAGAAAATATTATCGTATAAAATTTTTTAAATAGACATTAAAATAGGTAAAGAGATGAAGTAAAAAACTTGAGTACGTGTTTGAGTGATAGCATGAGTAACACCAATGTGGTGGTAGCAACAATATGGGTGGTTATTACGGTGAAAATAGCCAAATACACAAAAGGGTTTAGAGTTTGGGATCAAGAGAGAGGAGAAAAACTCTCCAAATGGAGGAGGAAGAAAATAAAAACGAATAGAAATTGATTGGCCTAGTTTCTCAATCAAGAGGGGGTGAATTGGTTTTGTATAATAAAAATTGTTCTTTTAAAAAACTTTTCAAAGTCTTTGAACCTTTCTTGGAATGCAAGCAAATAAAGAAGGTAAGGAAATAAAAGAGTGAAAGGGTAGAAAGATCAACACCACAGTTTATACTGGTTCGGCCTCAATGCCTACATCCAATTTCCTTTTAATCAACCTGAGATTGAAAGTAAATCCACTATATAGATCGAGTTCTACAACAAGAAATACAGAGATACCCTCTCAATGTACTCTCTTCTCTAACTCCAAATCTACTATAGTAAACACACAGAAAGAACAATCCTCTTTCTACAACCCCTTTGGGATACCACATTCAAAGTAACCAGAACTCCACAAGTTCTCTTCCTGGCCAGCGGCAACAGGGAAACCACAATCACATATGATTGCAAGCGGTTATGATCTTCCAGTAGAACACCTCTCAGTACAGATTGATCAGATTTTGAAAGCACACAATTCTTCAAGAATCCTTGATTTTATTTCTTTCCAAATGAAATTTTTCTTGATTCTTGGAGAACAGACGCTCCTACAATTATGAACTCAACAAACTTTATCAAATATGAAAGTTATGATTCAAAAAGTTGTTTAATGCAAAGAGTTTTGCGTCTATTTATAAATATGAAAGTACTGACGCAATTTAATTGATTATGTTGTTAATGTAATCGGTTAAGCAATTAACACTATTCACTACAAGAAATTCATTGATTACCGAAGGATTATTACCGAAGGCCTTTTGCCCCTCGGTAAAATTGATAATACTGAAGGATTTCCCGACGGTCATTAAAGTTGGTCATTACCGAAGGCTTTTGGCCGTCGGTATATGCATTCACTTAATGAAATCTGAATTTGGGATTTCCCTCTTCCATTTTCCCAAATACTTTCCGGGAAAGCTTCCCCTAAACTTTCACTCTTGTCCCCGCTTTCCACTCTCCCCTGCCCTAATCTCTATCTCCCTCTGTCGTTCACAATCCGAAACCATCATTGCCATTGATTCTCAACCTGTCGAGCTCCTGTTTCTTTACGACGGTGGTTTGGCGGCGTCAAGAGGTGTTGTCGCTGCGTCAGGGTTGGTGTCGCGGCGTGGGCAGAGCTTCTAATTGCCAAGGGAGGCTAATCCAGGGGTTGTGTGACGAAGTAGCTTTCGTTGCGTGAGAAGGGTTGCGCGAGAGAGGGTATCGGAGGGTTGTCGCTACCGTAGAGGTAAGTTATTGGTTCAAATTATTGCTTGAAATTATGTACCTTTTGGTGGCTGCCCTGTTTGTGATGCATGTGTGAGTTAACCTGAATATATGTGTATTGCTTTTGGTTCACATTGGAGATTTTGTTTAACACTAAATATCATTGGAAAATGATTGCAATTGTAGTGGTGCCTTGAAGGTCGAGTGAAGCGTAGTGTAGAGAAAAAGTGTGGTGTTAGGAGGTTGTCTTCGTCCAGGGAGGTTGTAGCGTGGAGGTAAGCTCTTTGTCTCTGAATGAAGTGAGCATTGGTGTAGAAATATGGTTAAATGTTGAATAAAAATGTGGTTGCATTACTAAAAGAATGAGATTGTATTATTAGAGTGTTTTGAGTTCATCTTAGGAATTACATTGCTTGTATTACTGATCCTTGTTTGGGAAGGATTGAAACCACAGACTGCTATGGTCATATTAGGTTGAATGCTATTTTTTCTTATATTCCAAGCTATGTTGCATGTGTGAAATGTAGTGTTATGGCTAGATTGCTAAAGGGTACGAAGCTTTTAAATGTATTAAAGTCCTAGACATTTGATTCAGTTTTGTTTGAGTATATTAGAATAAATGTTGTTGTGAAACCGGTCATGATATCATGGTATGTGTGCATGTGATATAGGTACTTAGTTAGTTGTTACCTTTGATTTAGGTACTTAGTTAGTTGTTACATGTCTTGTTGATTCGTTTTCCAATTTGAGCTCTTTGCTTTAACCTATATAAAGGCTTGAATGGTCATTTAGAAACCAAAACACACAAACACAGTAGTTGAACGTGAATGCAATATGTTTTGAGTTTAATCCATTCATATTTGGCAAGTGACTAAATTCAAAGAGGGCCAAGATCACATCAAGAATTCACATCAAATGATCAATTATGAAGAGAAATAATGCAAGGCCTAGAATGTCATTTTCATGAATGCACACATAAGAAAAACTGAAGTTCAAATCTCTCAAGGTTAACTTTTGTCAAAATTGTTCTTTGGAACTTATTCATCATGTAAAAATCACTTAATTCAATGTATGAAACTGTACAAACATGACTAAAAATTATGCACTCAAGTTAGACACTCTATCTATCATCTACAAATTAAGAGTTAAGCGAGCAAAATGAGAAATGTGCAAATCTGCAAAAACTAGTAAAAACAGAGGTAAAATTTATTCAAGGAACTTTAAAATGACTAAAGAAAGCTAGAAACAAACTCAAATTAAATTGTACAATAAAATCAAAATTTTACTACTCAACCTACAAAAACACTCTAAAACTAGGTTACAAAAGCTAAAAGTAAGAACTAAACTAAAACAGAAAGAATACCAGTAAAGAAACTACCTAAGCAAGTCTTAAATGACTAAAGAAAACTAAAGAAAACTTCAAAAGTCACTAATTGTAAGAGATTCTAAAACTCACTAGTGAAACCCTAAAAAGTATGCTAAACTAGTTTTAAAATGAGGACTGCACTAAACTGATATGTAGAACTGTTCAGACACTTTGTAAACAAATTTTAAATGGTAAAAGAATGTCAAAACTAATATAACCAGTACAAACAACCATAATTGCCAAATTCACCCAAACAAACCCAAAAAATGCTATATGAACCAAGTAAAAACTGGAATGTAAGTATGTAGACAAGTTCACAATGTTAAAATACTAATAAAAACTTAACTAATCACTACAAATCACTAAGAAAACAAATTCTGACTATGGACGTAAAAATTAAAGCACTTAAACTAGTAAGAGTAAACCATAAAAAACTGCACTGAGTTTAAAATTGAGTTAAAATTTCATTTGAACATGTTTCCATTCATCAAACTAAGTTGTTGAAGTGGTTAGTTATGATAATTAAACTTGTTTGAGTAAACCACTACTAAAACCTCAAAATGAGTACTAAAGATATACTAGAATGGTCAAAATTTGCAAACTGCACTAAACTAGCCTAAGAAACTTCAAAGGAATTGTCCTAACAAGTTTAGAATGGTAAAACCTAGCTAATTAGAAACTCACACTACAAAAACAACCTATAACTCAAAATATGACATCCTTGTACCTAAAACTAGTTACTAGAATAGGCTAAATGTGGTCATAATGCATAGCGTATTAAAGTACTAACCAAAACAGTTAATAAACTATCTACACAAGTTTTAAAACATAAAAGAAAGATAAAAATGAGGGCAGAATTCGAAAATACAAAGAAATATAAGATTTGACTATTGAGAACCTAAAATTACACTACTTAAAACATAATAAGTGTACTAAATAGGTGACAATTAGGTGAGTATATATATCTGCTTTATTTTTAGAAGCTCATAAGTTGAGCCCCTGTTCTTGGTAATAGGGTGTTTGATGATTAATCTTTTGTTGTTGTTGCGTTTTGCTAATTAAAATTGTCCATTATTGTACAAGGTTTTGGGGTTTCAATTAGGAGCACATAACATTTGGAAGCTTCAAACAGAGTGGGTTAAAGTTAGTTGCAAAAGTGTCATTGTTTAAGGGCTACACTCAAGTGTCGAAGACTTCATCATTTCCAGGTAGGTAAATGATGTCTTATTTTGTTTGCCTTGCTTTATTTTGCTCCTGATTGATCTGTCTAAAAGCCTATAGCCATGCAACAAGTTGATAAATAAACATGTTGGCCCCTCCTTTTGGTAAATAAAATTTTGTTTGCCTTTTATTTCTCTTTCTCTTTCGCCTTTTGTCTTCTCTCTTGTGTTCTTTGTGTTGCATATTCTTCTTATATATAATCTCCACACCTTGTTCGCCACCCTTCAACCCAAATTCCCTCTTGGAAAAAGACCATGACAACACCCTTAAAAATTTCTTTCAATATAGGTAAGACTTAAAATGAGTAACTATAAGGATGAAGTAGAGTACAAAGACAAACCAACAGGCATATATGTTGGTTATATACTATCTTGAATCCCCCAAGTTACCAAACTAGAAGGAGGAACCAAAGTTATAGTTGTTTTATAGTTTTTATATTAACTAAAAAACTGAAAATTCCTTACTAAGGCTAAAGTAGATCATCTTTTAGGTTAAACTTTATTAACTTTGCTTCAACTGGTAGTGGTTAAGGGCACTCCAGTGATTAATTTGGCATTCAACATGTTAAAAGATATGTCTCTTAACGTCTCCAACAACCTGGACATGAATTTGGACTTTAATTGTGAAAGTGAACTCTAAAGTCAAAGTTGAACATATGATTTTGGACTTCAATTGTGAAGTCTCAAAATTGAAGTACTTAAAACATAAAAAGTGTTCTAAATAGGTGACAATTTCGAAATTCACCTAATATAACCAAAGAAAGTATATTGTTGTTATCCTAACAAGTTTAAAGTACTTAAATGAAGCTAATAGAGATGCCAAATTGGATCAAGTAGCAAAATCTCAAAATTTGACTACCTAAAACCTAAAAAGAGTACTACTATATTTAACATCCTAACAAGTTTAAACTAGTAGAATGAAGCTAGGAAATTTGTCAAAAGCAAAGAATTACCTCAACTTCAAAGTTTGAGTATGTAGAACCTAAAGAAGTCTACTAAAAGGGTGAGAAAAAGACAATTCACCTAAAGTAGACTAACAATAACTAATGTTAATATCCTAACAAGCCTAAAGTAGTGAAATGACACTAGGAAACTACTCAAAAGCAAACAAGTACCTAAAACTCAATTTTTGAGTAGTTAGAACCTTAAAAAGTGTACTAAAAAGGTGAGAAATTGGTTTAAATCATGTTTGTACTTGTTGTGCTTGTACTTCCAGTGTTTCTTCATCATTTTAATCAGTGAATTTCGTTTGCTTGAGTTGAATTCCAGCTTGCATATTCATTTTCCAGTTTTGTCCGTGCCTTATGTGTAGTGTTATTTCTGTCATGAAGTGTTGATTCTGTTCCAGCCTTTATTTTCTGTGTTTTCTTTGCAAATCTGTGTTTAGATGCATGTGTAGCAATATATCAATCCATAAAAGGCAATGTCTAGCCTGGATGATATAAGTTAAAGCATAAAAAAAGTTATTCTGTTTTTCAAAGTCTGCACATAATTTTCAAATCTAGTGCAATATCCAAAACCTATTTCAGTGCACATTTTGTTGTTCTCAAGATTTGAACATGTTCATTTGATGTTATTACACATGTCTCAAGTAGTGGCAACTTGTATTAATCCATAAAATGCAAAAAGCATATCTAAGTTGCTTCAAATCCATTAGCAAAGTGTTGTCACAGATTTTAATCAATCTTTTCACCGTGATTGATATCCTTGCATGTGTTTTATGTCTTTAAACATCTCGTAGCTAATATTCTGCAGCTAGATCTAGTGAATTAGGACTTCCATAAGCTTTGTTTGTGCTGTCCAGTTTGATTCTAGTATTTGTTTTCAATTCTGGTGCAAATTTGGTGTAAAAAATGCTGCATAATTGGCTGCATCAAGGGTGATTTGATGAATCTGATTGTTTCAGTTCATTTTTACCATTAGTGCAAGTTTATTTTGTCATTTGGAACTTGTATGCACTGTTCATTTGGTCAAATTTGAGCCATTATGCAAAATCACTTCCTAAACCATCACTTTTGCCTAAAATTGGAAGTGAACTAGTGATTTTCTGCTGTAGTGTGTTTCTTGGCTGTTTCAGTGTTTAAACATTCCAAAATTGATGATACAAAGTTGCTCAAAACATCAAATTATGTGTCCAAACGTGTTTGAGCAAAATCACCCTTTAAACCACCAAATTTTGCCTAAAATTGGAAGTAGACCAGTGATTTTCTGGTGTAGTCTTTTTATTTATTGTTTAAGTGATTGCACACCTTCAAATTGATGATATAAACTTGCTTGAAGCATCACTTGAGCTGTTGAAACACTTTCAAGCATTTTTGGGTTTGAAACCACCATTTTCAAAGTCATTTTTTGGTGTAATGTGCATTTCATGTGTTGTTTGAAATTTGCCAAACTTTAATCTGCATTGGCAAAAGCTGGTATGATGTTTCCAGATGGAATTATATGATCGAAAACAGTATAGAACATCCATAAAGAAGTCTAACTACAAACTCACACTACAAAAACAACCTAGAACTCAAAATATGACACCCTAGAACCTAAAAAGTGTGTTAAATAGGTGACAATTTCGAAATTCACCTAAACTAACCTAATAATGTGTAATGTTCTTATCCTAACAAGTTTAAATTACTTCAATAAAGTAAGAAAGATGTCAAATTGGATCAAGTACCAAAATCTCAAAATTTGTCTACTTAGACCTAAAAAGTGTACTAAGTAGGTTACAAAATGGGAATTGACCTAAAGTAACCTAAGAATGTGTATTCTACACATCCTAACAAGTTTAAAGTTGTTAAAGGAAGCTAAGAAACATGACACAATAGATGACCTAGCTATATCTCAAAGTTTGCGTACTTGGCACCTAAAAAAGTAGATGAAATAGCTAAAAATCACTATTCAAACCTCAAAAAAATTGTACTACAATTGCAAACTACACTAAACTAGGAAAATATACTACAAATAAACTATCCTAACAAGTTAAGAATGGTAGTACCTAGCTAATTAAGAACTCACACTACAAAAAAAAAACCTAAAACTCTAAATTTGACAACTTAGAAACCTAAAAGTAGTACCTAAAATACACTAAAAGTGCAAAGAATGCAAAGTCTATTAAAGTACTCACCAAAACAGTAAACTAACTATCTACACCACTTATAAAAGATAAAAATGAAGTCTCAATTGAAAAATAAAAAGAAAAACAAAATTTGACTATTGAACACCTATAAATAGACTAAAGTAGCTGAGAAATTTTATTTCCTTGCAGAAATTTGTTATCAAACCTACATTTAGACCATGAGTGAATGTTCATGTATATGTTGTATGTTGATGTATATATTGTATGTTCCTCTATATTGTATGTTCATTTATTAGGCTACAACTTGATTAAGTTAAGTAGTCTTTCAAAGTCCTAAGGTACTACACACATTCTCAATGGAATGAGAAGGGTGAAATTACCTTAAACACTTACAATGTACAAAATATGTGGAAGTACTCTATAAAAGAGAACTTCAGTAATGTCAGAAAATTGACTCCCCCAAATTTAATACATAACCACTTAGGATGTCAAAGACATTTCAATACTGAGGACTTGTCTTTGCATGCCCTTATTGAATGCCTATGACAATAGTGTTCAAATTGCCTTCCATGTTCGACTTAAGTAGTAATAGGTTTATTACTTATGTCACATGGAGTATTGCTGTTTTAGCTAAGTTTTTATTTGTTTGGCTTGTCACAGAACATGGCCTATTTTCCCAATCATCGTGGATGGATGTACGACCGTTGTTATAGTGGAAGGAGAGGTTTGAAGGAATCTTTTGTCATCAGAGTTGAAGAGTTTGTGGAGACGGCCCGACGATATCAATATTATGCCCTTGATGGAGGGATTCGATGTCCATGCATCAAGTGCGAATGTACAAGGATTTTGAAAGATGAAGTCGTCAAACAACACCTTTACCCAAAAGGGTTCATGCCTAATTACACGGTTTGGACATATCATGGTGAAGAAATTCCTTCGACCTCCACTACAGCTGAAAAGCAGCTTGCATCAGGTTCGAATACTATTGTACATACATCTGAGATAGATCAATTTGCCTATATGCAAGAGATGGTCGACAATGCTCTTCGTCGTCATGCTGAACAAGAAGCAAATGATAGTCATGATGAAGAGTCTCCAAATGAAACCACTCAGAGGTTTTACAATTTACTGACAAAGGCAAATCTACAGGTATTTGAAGGTTCATCTGAGTCAAAATTGTCAGTGTGCATTAGACTCATGGCTGACAAATCTAATTGGAACGTTCCCATTCAAGCAGTGGACTTCTATACAAAATTGATGTTAGATTTGACACCACCAAACAATTTTATGCCGAAGAATTATTACCAAGCCAAAAAATGTGTTTTAAAGTTGGGATTGGAAGTCAAGAAGATTGATTGTTGTGTTAATGGATGTATGTTATTCTATGACAATGACAGTGGCAAAAATGATGCATTGTTGGTTGAATGCAAGTTTTGTGGCTCACCTCGATATCATACGATGCATGCTGGATGGAGGCAGAAAAAAACCAATTCCCTTAAAGTCCATGTTTTACTTGCCTATAATTCCAAGATTACAAAGAATGTTTACTTCAATGCAAACATCAGAACACATGACATGGCATGATGGTAACAAAACTGAAGGATTTTTGCGTCATCCTTCTGATGGTGAAGCTTGGAAGCACTTCAATCGTAAACATCCATCCTTTGCTAGTGAACCGCGTAACGTCAGACTTGGTCTATGCTCTAATGGGTTTACCCCGTACATTCACGCGTCTACATCACCATATTCATGCTAGCCTGTGATAGTTACCCCATACAATCTACCACCTGAGATGTGTATGACAAAGCCTTACATGTTTTTATCGTGTATAATACCAGGTCCATCTAATCCCAAATCATTGATTGATGTTTGTTTGAAGCCTTTGATTGATGATTTGAAGAAGTTATGGAATGGTGTTTGGACGTATGACGTTTCAAGGAAGCAAAATTTCCTTATGAGGGCAGCCTTGATGTGGACTATTAATGACTTCCCAGCGGATGACATGTTATCTGGTTGGAGCACGCATGGTCGATTAGCTTGTCCACATTGCATGGAACATACAAAGTCATTCCAATTGAGTTATGGTCGAAAAAGTATTTGGTTTGACTGCCATCGACGGTTCTTGCCCATTGATCACCCCTTTAGAAGAAACAAAAAGGCATTTTGCAAAGGGCAAGTTGAAACGGATAGGCCCCCGCCGAAGTTGACTGAATCACACGTTTGGAGAAGAGTGAAAGACTATCCAAAAGTCACTGAATCTAGTCAGAAAAGGATAGAAGGGTTTGGAGAATGGCATAATTGGACTAAAAGAAGCATATTCTGAGAACTTTCCTATTGGAATGAAAACTTGCTAAGACACAACCTCGATGTCATGCACACAAAAAAAAAAATTCTTTGACAATGTCTTCAACACAATTATGAATATTATAGGTAAGACAAAAGATAATAAGAAAGCAAGAAAAGATTTGCCTTTGTATTGTGGACGAAAAGACTTAGAGTTGAAGGCACAAGGTAACGGCCGATTATTTAAACCAAAAGCAAATTACACCATGTCAAAAGACGAGGCAAGAATAGAGTGTGGATGAATCAAGGAGCTTAGAATGTCAGATGGATATTCTTCTAACTTGTCCAGATGTGCCAATGTTCAGAACGGTATTATTCAAAGGTTAAAGAGTCATGATTGTCATGTGTTCATGGAGACTTTCATCCCTCTTGCGTTCAGTTGTTTGCCAACGCACATGTTAAATCCACTGATAGAAATCAGTAACTTCTTTAAAGATTTGTGTTGCACGACACTAAAGGAGAATTCCCTTAAAAAGATGGATGAAAATATCTCAATTATTTTCTGCAAATTAGAAAGAATATTCCCTCCTGCATTCTTTGATTCAATGGAGCATATTCCAATTCATCTTGCATATGAAGCTTGGCTTGGGGGACTTGTGCAATACAAGTGGATGTATCCATTAAGGTTTATGGGAGAATCCAAACGTTCAGTTAAAAATAAAGCTAGAGTAGAAGGCTCAATTTGTGCAGCTTACTTGCACAGAGAGACAACGTATTTTTGTTCACATTATTTCAAAAACTTCATGTTGTCCCCCACTTATGTCAGAAATGAAATGCAATGGCAAGTTGAACCACGTGAAGGTGCATTATCAGTTTTCCGACAATCAGGCCGTCACGCAGGGAAATAATTCACTCATTGGTTAACTAATGCTGAATTCAACTCTGCTCATGTCCATGTCTTAATCAATTGCAGTGAAGTAAAGTCGTACCTTGAGTATGTCATCATCCATCTCTTATCTTTCCAACGGTACAATTGTTATACACTAATGAATTTCATTTGTACCAGCTCATTTATTGTGGCTGAGCAAGTCACAGAAGGAAATACTTCTGCTAGAATACACTCAGAGTTTCCCCATTAGTTTAGAAATCAAGTCTGTACTTTTTCCTATGTTTAAAGAAGGGTTAATTTTGACTCTTGCTTTTATAATTTTTTTAGTATCTTTGTAGGTTTTTAATCAGGCATTAACTACCACGGTTCAAGAGTTAAGACATCTCTCGAAATGGCTAATGAGATGTGTCAAAAAATGGCACACTTACTTCACCAATGGTTACAAATTCCATACACATGAATGGTCTAAAGCAAAGAAAACATCAAATTGTGGTGTGTATGTCAAGGGCCTAACAGAGGGTTGTTATGATGATTTTTACGGCATCATTCATAAAATATATGAGCTAGAGTTCAACAGCACTACTTCTCGAAACAGAGTAGTACTTTTTTATTGTGAATGGTTTGATCCTTCTAGAGCTGGTACTAGAGTGGATCCACGCTTTAATATTGTCGAACTCAACCAGAGATTAAGATATGGACCGTTTGATCCTTTCATTCTACCAACTAATGTCAGACAGGTTTATTATGTGCCATATCCACCATTTCGCAATATTGACAAGCGTGGTTGGGTCGTAGCAATACAAACCAAGCCTAGAGGTCGCATTGACACAAATGAGGTTGAGGAAGATGTTGCCTACCAACTTGACCAAATGTCACAACCACAAGAAATTATTGAAGTTGAACGTATAACTGCATTGGTCGACCCTGATGGTGATGGAGATGAATTAGAAGCAACAATACAAGGTGATGAAGAACAAGAAGAAGAGGAAGAAGAAGATGATGATGATGATGACGAAGAAGAAGAAGAAGAAGAAGAAGATGATGATGATGATAATGATAATGACGATGATGAAGAAGAAGAAGATGAAGATGAAGATCATGATGACGATGATTGAATGTTGGACATCTATTGTAGCAAATTGAACTATCATTTGAATAAACTTATCTAAAATACCATCTTAAAAGTTGTATGAAATTATTTATACATTGACTTTAAAAACCATTGATCCTTCCTTATTCATTTCTATTTTTTTGCTTTATTTGTAACCATTTCAATGTAGTAATGACAGGACAAGGTTCAAAACGTCCTGATAAAGGAAATGGGGTAGCAAGGTCTAAAAAGAGGCAACGGTAAGCACCAAAGTATGTACTTAGGGTGCCTACTAAACTACCTACCATTGTTGCCCGCAGTACATCATCTGTGGGGTCTCCTCCTACCCCTACAATATAGCCTCCTACCCCTGCAGTAGACCCTACTCCTAGCTCTACAATACACCCTTATCCTAGCCCTGCAGTACACCCTTCTCCTACCCTTGCAGCACACCTTTCTACTACCCTTGCAGAAGACCCTCTTCCTCCTCCTGTGATTATAACCCCCACTCCTCCCCTATGGTTATTACCCCTACTCCTCTCCCTGACCCTACTTCTATACCTTCCTCATCTTGTATACTGCCTTCTAAGACTGTAACACCATCTGCTGATCCAGATTCAAGTGGTGATGGTGAAGGTCTTGACCCGCCCCTCCATGATCGACCATGGATTGAGCCGTTTGGTAAAGGGTAAGATTTTAATCCCTTGTTTAACCATTTTGATGTTTAAACCTACTGTAATTCAAATGACTTTTATTATGCAGGTTTATTCCATCTAGGGTTGCTTCCTAGGCCATCACACGTTCAATTAAGCAATAGTTTTTAAGTCCATGGCCTACTTGGGGAACAATACTTTGGGAGCGCTTTCAGGTGAACAATCCATTAAACTAATTGTCCCTCTTATTTTAGTATGTTCATTACTCAATGTTTTCTCTATTTAATGTTACAGATGAAGGTGCAGTGGAAACATGAACATGAAACACAGATACAAAGAAATTTCCACATGAAAGCATCTCATCGGCTCTCAGAGATATTTAGGGATGCCCGCAATGCAGGAGAGCGCCCTTACTGGCTGGGCGAACAAATTTAGAACTCTTTACTAGCTCATTGGAATACAGTAGAGTTTCGCAATAACTATGCTAAAGCCCAAAGGAACAGAGCATCTGAAAAGGGTGGCACCCTGCATACTGGTGGGTCGATAACCATTCATGAGCATGTCATTCGTATGGTAAAATTTCATTACATAACTTTTTCTTTCATATATAAGTTATGTATTTTCTATTTCATATGTACACTTGTAATTCTAAATTATATTACAGGCACAAGCTTTGGGACGGGCGGTCCATGTTGATGAGGTCTTTGCACAAACTCACGTAAGGAAGGGCACTAATCAATTCATTGATGAAAGATCTCGAAAGACTCATGTAAGCAAATAACACTATTACTATTACTAATTTTTCATTTATGTTATTCTATCATTCCTTAACATTGCTTTTAATGTTTCAAAAGGAAGAATTTTCTACGAGACTTTCACAGGTTAGATCTGAACATGAGTCAGCTCCTACACCGGATGATGCGAGTAATGCAGAAGACGACATCCGTAGGATACAGTGCTGGGTCGACATCGTTGGTGGGAAGAAAAAGGGACGAGTGTACGGTGCAGGACAACTTGCTGGAAACTATACAACATCGAGAGGAGGTACTCTGAAGCACCAACCTTCTTCTTCCACCACTACTACTGACGAGGTCGTTCTCCGCCTCACGCAGGCACTAGAGCAACGTGACCAGGAAATCACTGATTTGAGAGTAGAGTTTACAAACTTTAAGGCCCTGGTCATGAGAGTGTTGCCTGAAACTTCACAGGATGAATTCAATATCCCTCCGACCCAACCACGACCCTCCTCGTCACCCGCTGTCCCTCAGCAGCCCACATCAGTCTAACCCTCATCAGTCCAACCCACACCAGTCCAGCCATCTATAGAGGAGCAGGATGATGAAGATCATTCTGATGATAACTATGTACATTATTAGTTTCATTTTGTTATTAGTTGTTATAGAAACATTTGGATATTAATTAGAACATTTGGAGTTTAGATCATTTGGATGTTAGATCAATTGGATGATTTGGATGTTAGAACATCATTATGTTACATTGTTTTATGTTTTAAATATAAATACATGTTCTATGGATTAATGGATGATTCAAATGTTATATTGATTTTCTGATCAATGATTGCATCATTGAGATGCACATTATGCAGGTCTGTATGTGCTTGGAAAATGTTATGCAAGTCTGTTTGTGTTGTGAATAGTTTGGTTTCATAAGAAATACAATTGTGCCTTAGATCTGCCTCCAACTTACCGAAGGCTTTTTCCCTTCGGTAACTACCCACGTTAGGTAATTACCGAAGGCTTCCGCCCTTCGGTAATTACCGAAAGCTTTTGCCCTTCGGTAATTACCGAAGGCTTTTGGCCCTCGGTAATTACCGAAGGGCGGAAGCCCTCGGTAAATGTTAGCGACAAGATATTTACCAACGGCTCTTTGGCCGTTGATAAGCCGTCTGTAATTACCTTTTACTGACGGTTTTGGGCTGTTACCGAGGGCTCCTGGCCTTCGGTAATGCCCTTCTTTTTTTGTAGTGATTATAACAGAATTACATATAATGCATTTAACAGATTAAGCATAGCATGTAATCGATTGAGCAATGAATGCAAGTCATAGCATTTAAAAATATGACCATTAAGGTAGTTATGACTTAATCAAGAAAATAGTTTTCAATAAAAGCTCAATTTAATCGATTAAGAAAAGAATGTAATCGATTAAGTAAAATAATTAAATACATTTGAAAACTTTTTCAACCTAAAACTCATCAATGTACTCAGTAATCAAGTATAGGCAAAGACACGAGTTTTAATCGGTTATACATATAATGTAATCAGTTAAAACTTGCAGTTTTGTCACTATTAAGCAAATACTAATATCTGATGAATCTAACGTATTACATAATCATTATAATCGATTAATTCATACAAATATGTTATATAATCAATGTATGCATGTCACAAATATAATCACATGTATAAGAATAGTGAATATGGATAACATATAGTTCAAGCACAGTTACACATATAAACAACAACTTTGCTCATTGTGTATGCAAGAAACTATAAAAACATTTATGTTGTCGTCATCATCAAAAACATATATGGGATATATGTGTTTATCTTTCACATAGCTCCCCCTATAACCAATCTCCCCCTTTTTTTATGATGCACAACTACAAACTGTTTTTCCAGTAACTTCTCCCTCTTTGGGCATTAGCAAAAAGGTAATTAAAGTAAAAAGAAAATAAAGTGCATTCGGAAGTTATAAGAGATACATCAAGAAGTGTTTACAGACCATTGTAGAATGAAATGCTCCCTCTATCACAATGTAGTAGCACATTCAAATAGTTTGAGCAATGAACATATGTATACCAGTTTAAATCAGATCTCAAAAAATACTAGATGAACAGTATATTAGTATAAAAATATCAAAGTATGAATATCAAGGAATATACTAAGTTCATGATAAGGTTTCAACCAATAAGATTTATTAATTTGTATCAGAGTAAAACAATGCTTGATGCAATTATACTATCATGTGTAGTTTTCAAAATACTCAATATTCTTAAGCAACAGATATGAAGCACAGAGTATAATGAATGCATGATGTCATTTCATACAGTAACATAATGAATATATCAGTATAAATGATTCTGAAACATAAAGTTCAATGTTAAAAAATGATGCATATGTAATGACTTTCAAAACAATTTTGAACAGTATGCAACAGTTAATCTGTAAAATATGCTTAAGATGAATGAGGAAACATTTATAGCATATTTAATAGATATAAATCATCATAAATGAGTAAAAAACCATGTACGCGATTTTTAATCGATTTCACTGAGAAGATAATTGATTAACTCTACTGAACAACTGTCAATCAATTACAGACAAGTATTATGATCATTTCAACTTGTCAAGTTCTGTAATAGACCTACAAACCACAACTTTCTCAACATTGTTGAGTGTTAGTCCAGTTATACACAATACTTGTGATGCAACTTGAAATATCAAATAAGTATGAATATGCAATAAAGTATATGAAAGTGATAAAATAGATTGCATTCATACATCAGATTCATCCAACGTTATTTTATACAAGTTTGATCAAGTATCCTAAGCTCATTTCTTATAGTATAAAATCTCTCTTTAGACAGAGGTTTTATGAAAATATCAGCCCATTGATATAAGGTATCAACAAAATTCAACTTTGATTTCTCCTTTTAAAACATGATCTCTGATAAAGGGATGTCTTATTTCAATGTGCTTAGTTTTACAATGAAGAATGAGATTCTTTGTCAAATTTATGGCACTAGTGTTATCACACTTTAATGGAACATAACTAGATGAATGCCATAATCTTCAACCAAAGACATTGAGCACAACTTCCTACTACAATATACTCGGCTTCAGTAGTGGACAATGCTACACAAGCATGTTTCTTTGAATTCCAAGAGATCAATGAACATCCTAGAAGATGGCATATGCCACTGGTGCTTTTCCTATCTAGTTTGGAACCTCCAAAATCTGAATCACTGTATCCTTCAAGAGACAGATTTGCACCTCTAGGGTACCATAATCCAAGACTTTTAGTCCCTTTAACATATTTTAAAATTCTTTTTACAGTAGTAAGATGTGATTCTTTTGGACATGATTGAAACCTAGCACATAGGAAAATATTGTGCATGATATCAGGAAGACTGACAGTAAGATAGAGTAAAGAATCAATCATACCTCTTGTACATCTTTTGATCAACATCTTTACCTTTCTCATCCTTGTCCAGATAATAGTTGGTTGCCATAGGAGTATATGCTTCTTTGCACTCACTCATATTGAACTTCTTTAGAAGATTTGTGCAGTATTTGGATTAATGTATGAAGATACCAGTTTCTTCTTGTTTAACTTGTAGTCCAAGAAAGTAATTTAGCTCTCCCATCATGGAAATTTCAAACTCCTTCTATATAGTTTTTGAAAATTCCTTACATAAAAGAGGATTAGTAGAACCAAATATTATGTCATCAATAAATATATATATATATATATATATAAATAATAGATCTTTCCTAGACTTTTTGATGAATAGATTTTTAAATAAAACTTGAATAACGTAAAATCTTAAACTTTTTTAGAATAAAATAATTAAATGTAATCTTTAAAATTATTGAAACTCTTAAATGATTTTCTATATCTTTATAAATTATTTATGTAAAAGAGTACGATATTATTTTTAACTTAAACATTAATAATTTTAATATTTATAACTTTTTTTTAATATATGATTCAACTTTCTGAATTTTATTTAATATAAAAAATTTAATTCATTCTTAAACTTTTAACGCAATTGCTATGAGAACTAGTTATATAATAGAATATTTACATATATTTGTTATTATGTATGAAAATTTTTCCAATTTATACTTTCATAATGAAATTTACTAATATACTAGTTAACATAAAAAAAGCAGGTCAAGCTATAGAAAGATATTTTATACACACAAATCAGAAATTAGAAATCAAACTTCAAACAATATGCTTAATTAGTAAAGTTATACCAATAATGACACAAGTAACGCCTACTACACACTGTTTCTATCCACACCACTACACCAGGTTGACTCCAAAGTGGCTTCTGATAGATATGAAAAAGTGATTGATCCAACGTTGTCCAAAGAAAAGAAAACACGTATTGTTTGTTAAAAGATTTCAGAAATGAAAAATTTTCCAAGGATATATATATATATATATATATATATATATATATATATATATATATGAAATGTGTCATATCATGTTGCAAACAATAAGGGACTTTTGCTTAGGTATTAAGGTCTCTGCCATCAAAATCTGGATATGGTCTCATCAAATATATGCAGTGCATTGAAAACTATGAAAGTAGAAACTAAGATTTTTAACAGTCAAATGTATCTCTTATTCCTCACTTAATTGCCATATAAATTTATACGGTGTAATTAGAGTTGAAAATGAAATTGAAATATTGAATCTGAGTGAATTTAAACAAAAATAAAGTGAATGTGTGATTGTTTGGATTAAGAAAAAGATGGTGAATGTGAGGTTGTCTAAATTAACAAAAAAATATAATTTGAGTGGATTTTACATGAAAGTTTGTGTATGATGTCGTGCTATGAAAGATTAAAAAAATGTTTTAATAGATAAAATTAGATTATTATCATTTTACTCTTGAGAATAAAAATAATTTAAAATAAAATGTAATTAATGTAAATTATGTTAAAATGAAATGTGAATTTTTTTTACAGAGTCAAACATGTATTCTGTATAGACTTTCAAAGGCTCTTCAAATGCTTTCAACCTTCAATCTTCAAAGTACTCCTTCTCTTCCTAAGTGTTTGTTCTCCCTAAGACAAAAGGGAGTTGTGCTACAAGAAACACTCTGATGCTCAACTTAGTCTTTTATGTAAATCAACAATAAATATGTAATTAATGAAACGTAATTAACATACCTCATAAAATATGTTAGGTTTAATTGCTTCCTTTGTCCCCAGTTTGGTTGAATTGTGTCAAATTCATCCTCATTTTTAAAAAAGTTTCATTGTCGTCCTCACGTGGTGTAAAAGTTTCATTGTCGTCCTCACATGGTGTAAAAGTGTCAATTGAATCCAAACATAGAAAAAATTTGTGTCAAAGTAGTCATTTTTCCTATATCTCTGTGTCTTCCTTTCATACAATCAAGTACAAATATTCATTTTACCTTATCCAATTTAAGGCTTTTCATAGCTCCAGAGAAGTGACATATGAAAGGAAGACACAGAGATATAGGAAAAATGACTACTTTGACACAAATTTTTTCTATGTTTGGATTCAATTGACACTTTTATACCACGTGAGGACGACAATGAAACTTTTTTAAAAATGAGGATGAATTTGACACAATTCAACCAAACTGGGGACAAAGGAAGCAATTAAACCAATATGTTATTTATACTTATCGTTTTTGGGAATTTACTTGGATAGGTCTGGGCCCATTGGTCGAAATACTTGTTGGCTTATGAATCACCACAGTTAACCATGGGTCATGGCGATTGTCTTTTGTGATGTTGTATTTGTCGAATAGAGATGAGTTGAGTACATGTTTACTTAGTACTCTGACATGTACTCATCCAAGAAAGAGTTTTATACTCGGTGGTCGATCTTGGAAAAAATTTTGTATCTTTGGATATAACTTTATAGGTGTAGTAGCCCTCAGTCTCAAAAAGCGTAGTGACAAAGAGTTTATAATGATGAAACAAAAAATGTGACGTGGTAAGCAGGGAATTAAATGAAAGGTTCAATTGGGATCGCCTAAGTAGATGGAACATGAGTGGTTCGACCATAACAATGCCCAAAACTCGTTCAAGGCATCATCATGTTATCTATGAACTTTGTTGGGTGTTTATCACAACTTTCTCCGCAAAACTTGAAATGAGATTATTCTTTTTTTTTTGTTGGAAACTAAACTCAAATAGTTTTTCATCGACCATAAGTACGTATCTTTTGAACCTTTGAGCTGGTTGTAGTTGAACTTCAAAAGTTGTTGACGTGAAAGCAAGTCTAGATATGACAAGATATATCTTGGCCAAAATACAAGGCCCAAAACAAATACTTATGTACATATTTAGAAGGCTTAAGAGAAAGCAATAACAAGCTTTAAAACCCTAGGGAAGTCCTTGAAGTCATTTTTCTTCTTCCATTCTCTTAATGCTAGCTTAAGTTGTAGATCCCTGGATGGATCTCTATCAAGCTCCCAAGATGGTTTCCATCAAGCATTTGACGGGTTTTAAGATTTTCTTGGTAGTGGTATGAAATATGCCTGCAATGCTTCCTCCAGCACACAAGACCTGGGAGCATTGAGGGGCGTGTAATGCGAGAACCGAGCTAGGCTGGATTCTCTTTGACAGGAACTACCATTTTGATGTGAGTCTCGTTTGGAACCTTTCTTCTCAATTGGCATGGTCTCAACTCTTATCTTGTTCCGTTATTCTCTCATCCTTCATTTGAATGAACTTAGCAATATGTTGCCTCAACTCATCCATACTCATAGACAACGTCATACACAAGCCATCCACAAAAGGACTCGGTTTTAGTGTTGTGATCATAAACTGGAGAACCACCTCGGGGTTCAAGCTTTTTATCTTCTGGGCCACCTTACTTAACTTTTCAATAAAGTTTTTTAGAGGTTCTTCCTTTTCTTGAGTAATGTTTAGGAGTGAGCAGGAGGTAAAGTGATGATGGTGGCTCGTAGTGAACTATGTTGTAAAGGGCGAGGCCAGCGTTTCAAAATAATGGATAGAATATATGGGAAGGCAGGAAAACCACTCCAAGGTTGCCCCCTTCAAAGTAGTGACAAAATCTTTGCACATGATAAAACGTCAGACATGTACAAACTAACTTGAGAGATGTAGACAACAACGTGCTCATCTAGGTCTGTGGTACCATCATACTAGTCCATGGTAAGAGCATTCACTACCTAGGAAGGGAGGTATTAGTGTGTCATATATGAAGGGATTTCAGTGGCTCCCCCTTAATGTCAAGGAGTTGTGTGTCTTTGGAGTAGAACTATACTCAATTTCTTCTTCATTCCCACGGACATGATGGGTGCGAGGTTGAGTTTTCTACACTAACATTGTGTTATTAGGGGTTTCTTTCTCCTTTCTCTTAAGAGACATTCTTTCAGTCTTAACCCTTCTTTTCAACTTTACATTGGTCTTAACCCTCCTTTTCAACTTTACATTCTCCTTCCTCGAAGTGTCCATCTCCTCAAGACTTATTTTCTTATGTTGTTAATCTTCAATGTCCAAAGTACTCGTTTTTCTTGAATGCTCGTTCTCCCTAAATAATGTTAAGTAATAATTTGTATATTACTATTATTATTATTATATTATATTACAATGTCCAGAATGATTCTCTTATCAATTCTTCTTCAGGTATAATGCAGAAAATTAATTTTTTTTTCATCAAGAATCAAATTTAACTCATTGGGACTCTCTGTGTCTTCGTTGTGCCTCAATTATCCATTATAATGCTTTGAATCAATTATGCATACACCCATGAAACCAACATATTATTGACCTTTTCACACAATGAAATTAAGGAAGGGTGAAAACGTAAAAGTCTTATTAACATCTGACATTCGTCGCTTTTCTCTTCAAAACAGAGGAGGGAGTCTTCGACCATTCTCTCGCATTTCGGTTGTTACAAATCAATGCAAATGCATAAAAACAAACAATTACAATATGCGCTTTTCCATCTGCATATACATTAGTTTAGAAAAAAAATACATTTTAAGAAAATTTGGGGTTATTTAAGTTATATTTTAAAAGATTAAAATATAACTTTAGTGTCATTTTAATTCTTGATTTTTTATTCTATATGATTGTAATCTAAAATTTAGTCATATTTTATTTGTCTAATTGAATATTGAACTTAACATGTTTATTTAAGATGATATATAGAAAAACTTTAATTAACTAATATATCTAAGAAAAATAACGTCTACAAAATTGAGAATTTAACTAAAATTGTGATTTCTTTTGTATAATTCGAAAACTAAAAGGAGACCAAAATCATATCTACAAAGGAGGAAGACTAAAATTATAATTTAATGTAATTTTAACTAGAGTTTTTAATGTAATAATATTATAGTCGGGTAAGTTACAATTACTTTTGTTTTTCATTTCTTTTATATATAGTGAATTGTTTTTCTTGTGCTATGGGTTATTTTTTTCATGAAGGATTTTCCATATTAAATTTAAGAAAATGCAAATAGATACCAATTAATATGTTTTGTTCGTCATTAATGAAAATTCAACTAAATCAAGGATATTCAATCAAGAAAGTAGGGTTTGACAGATTTAAAAATAGTGTATAGGTAAAAGTTCTCTATCCATAAAAAAGTTATTCCTGCTAAAATAAATGTTATATAGCATTACGTGTGTTGAGTGTTATTCTCTCCCCTACTTATAAAAATATAACTTTTTTTTTTCATTTGAGGAAGAATATCATTTAATTATATTAATCACATTTATTTATGCTTTTTGAAAGTGTATTTCACTTGAACTTGGTATTAAGAATAAGGAACTTATTAAAAAATAATTTCAATTTATTAAAAATGAATTATTAATTAAAATAATACTTTGGTGTGGTATTATTAATAAGGTTTGTCAAAATGTAACATCTCATATTTAATAGTAAAATACTACTAAAATGAATATTACATATATGATAAATTAACTAATATAAGAAACAAACCTACAAAAGACAATATCTACACCTGTAGATTCGACTGACTTCTTTACTGAATTTCCTCGAACACTTATCGCTGAAGTAACTGAAACAGATGTCTCTCTAAGCTCACACAATCAGGTGATCATCGCGAAAGAGAAAACATACAAGGACAGACAACAGAAAAGCAAGGGTAAGATAGTTTAAAACAAAGATTAATCATATATTCATTTACTAAGTTTCATACAAGCATACTTATTCATTCACACCACATAACTTTTCATACATAACACCACACTAACTTTGATTGTCCAAACTTAGAATGATTGTCGAGCTATGACGGGTCGTGCACTCATGGTGGCTTCTACTGCTTTGCAAAGCCATTGTCAATGGGTTTCACCCTACCACACTCACGAGGTTAGTCCGTTATCACTCACCTTGGGCCATACTGGAAGCACCCAAGACTAGGACCTCCTACTACTCCTCACGGCATGGATCAATCCTCTCTACTTGAGAATGAACGACCATTGGAGTTTCAAGATAACCCCCAAGATTAAGCTCCTGCATTCATTCTAAACTTACTTGAATCTTAACAAGAGAATTCACTTTGGATCACAACATAAGGCACCACCATGTAACCTCCCTGTGAGGTCCATGGAATTACGTCCATAACATAGGGCACCACCATGTAACCTCCCTTTAAGATCCATGGAATTACGTCCATAACATAGGACACCACCATGTACCTCCCTTTGAGATCATGGAATTACGTCCATCAACCATACTTTTAAATCACCTACTTTCCCTTTAAAACATAACTCACAACAATAACCAATGATATAACATAATACAACTCCAACATACTTCATAAGGCACTCAATGGTTCATTTAAAATAACTTAGAACTATAAGAAAAGAGTGAATTAGACCTGAGTCATTCGCACAACGGACACATTCGTAGAGCGAATCCAGATGTTTCTCGCATAGTGACTCAACTCGCTGTGTGAATCCTCAGACAGAGACTTACTCCTCATAACCATTCGCACAGCGATTAACTTCGTTGTGCGAATAAACCCTTAATTGCATCAGACCTAAAGCTCCTCGCATAGCCTCCCAATTCGCCATGTGGATCATCAAACAGAGAGTAACCATCCCAAACCATTCGCACAGCGAACCCATTCGCTGTGTGAATGCCCTGGCAAAGAGCATTTTGCAAGGGTGACTCGCTATGCAAATCCATTCGCACAGTGAGTCTGCATAATCTGCAAAACGAAATTCTACAGAATTATGCAACTCAACCAATCATTACCAATTCTAACCATTTTTCCCAACTTCTAACATCCCTAGATTGTTTTATATACTTAATTAGACTTGACTAAGTGATTCTAAACCTTCTCAACTTCATTATAAAGTGTTTATGGATCAATTCCTACTCTAGAACATCAAATTCATCAACTTAGGGACCAAAATCACAATCTACCACTTAGGGACTCTAGCAAGTCTCAAACAACTCACCTAGACCCTCTATATTGACCAATTGCACACAGAACACCAAAATCAAGTTTTCACTAGTTCACTTCCTCCAAATTGGGTTCTACACCAAGAAAACTCTACCTTAAGATCATAACACACTCCTAAATCAATTCTCCAACATTTCTAAGCGTTAAAACAAACTCAACCAATTTATAAACCATCTCAACTACACCAAATCAGACCAACAAACCTTTCTCACCATTTCTCTACCTTAAACTTCCATTTTCTACTACCAACACAATAACAAAGGTTACTCTTTTCTTATAACAGTCCAATTTGTATAATTCAACTCATCAACATAAATTACAACATCATCAACATACATACAAAGAGTTTTGCACATGAACACATCCATCAACATACCAAACATACATTTCACCCACTTACTACTAACACAACATCATATTTTCCATATACCCAAATATCATGAATCTAGCTCAATCAGTTCATAAACCATACAATACCAAACATACACAGTAGTTACTAACTAAAGAAATTCTAGCTTCCCTTACCTCCGATCAACAACACAGCTCACAGAAACCCCAATAGAAGTTTGCACCAAAAGGAGACTCTACAAAAACATATAACTCACCAATTGGTGATAGGAAACAAATCTTAGAACCTAGATGGAGCAATAAATTGACGAGGAAAGTAACCCCATACATGCAAACAGAAAACGTTGTAGGATCAAGGTTAAAGACATACGTGACAAATAGGAGAAATGACTTACCGGCTGGAAACAAGAAATTGATCGGTCAAGAATTTAGCCCTTGACGCCAGAATCGTCTGGGTACCTCCTGATCGTCGAACAGATAACTCAAATGAGAGAAGATCTAGAGAGAAGGCAAAGAACTCTAGGTGAATAGTGTTCTAGAGAGATAAAAATGTTTTAGATAATGAATCGAGTTTTAGAAAGTTCTATTTATATTATAAGATTATTTTAAAGTAACTTGCTTGTTTCATTATTTTAATACATCTATCTACTCTAATACTCTATTTTCTGGGTTCTTACACAAAATATGCTTGAATTTTGCGAATTCATTTGTTACTTAGAATAGAGTTTAGAGAAAGTACCTATCAAATATAATATATGATAAATTTGAGGTTTAAGTAATACAATTTTTAATGCGTTAACGTAGAAACGTTATTTTCTTGGTCGTATGATTATAAATAAGTATCGCCTACCAAAAATAAGTTTCAATGTTATTTTAGTATTTAATGTAATCTGAAATTAGTTTTCCACTCAATTATATATAATTTTTTTAATGTCGCGTTTCATATGATAATATTTAAATTATTTATATCATTTAACATATCCGTGTACATTTAAATTGTTTATATCAGTTGAGGTATTCTTGTTTCAATATTCATTCAAAAACATATTTAACACGAAAAAAAATTAAAATAATTAAATTAAATAAGTTTTATTTATTTATTTTTAAAGTTTAGATATAATATATTAAAGTTTCATATAAATGAAATTCCAAGTAAAAATTTAAATATTAAAAACAATAATTAAACCTTAAATTTTTAATAATATTAAAATAGTTTCCTTAATGTATTATTATTGTACATCTTACTATTTTTCTTCTTTTATTTGTGTAACAGAAATAATTATTATAGGTGAGACAAACAATATTACATTGGTACCTCTAACAATATCTATAAAAAGTAAAAGTAAGTAAATTATACTTTTTAAAAATATATTTATGTATAAATTAGTATTAATTTAACAAAAAAAAAGTATTTTTCAACCTTACCTTACGAAACAAATGATTATATATTTGAACTGAAAAGGTGTATAGGGTTCAAATTTGGGTCCGTGTTGTTGTGTTGTGCCATAACAAGAATTAAATATGATAATTAATAATATTTATTTATAACAAAAAAAAATAATTTGTTACTTATTAAATATTTTCTATTTTTTTTAGAAAATATTTGTGAATTATTTAAAATTTATAAATAATTGTAAATATTCGCAAATATTTAAAAATACATATTTTATAAATTTTTAAAATAAAATTACAAAAAATATAAAATATATAATATAAATTATATTTTAATTTTAATTATATTTAATTTAATAAAATATGAATTAAATTTTAATATTTTGTGAATAACATATATTATGAATATAAAACTATTTATAATAGATATTAAAAGGTTTAATTGCTTGCATTGTCCACAGTTTGGCTGCAACGTGTCAAGTTAGTCCATCTTTTTAAAAAAGTTTCAATTACGTCCAAACTTGGTTTAAAAGTGTCAATTTTGTCCAAACGTATGTAAAATTTGCTTCAATCAAGTCTCTTCCGTTAAATTCACATAAACGGACGTTAATTTTTTTTTCTCTCTCCTCTGCTTCTCTGCTCTGCTGCTCTGCTGCTATGCTCTGCTGCTTCAATCAAGTCCCTTTTCAGTACATTATTTTGTTTCAACTATATTAAAAGAGTTAAGAATTTTGTTATTTTTCTATATAAAGATTAGCATGGATAATAGATTTTAAAAAAAGGATAAATAAAATATATTCCTTTAAGATAATTTTTAGATTAATTAGAACCTGACTTATATATAATTATATACTGTAAATCAAATGATAATTCGTTTATTTTTTACGTGACTTATTTTTTTTTTCTATTTGCATCATGTAATATAAAATATTTTATAAAATTTATTTAATAGTTTTTACTGATTCGTTTTTTACATTTTATTAATTTCTCTTAGTAAATAAACATTTCATAAAATAAAATATTCAAAAGAATCAAATTGTGTAAAGAAAAAAAATTAAGATATTCGTAGACTTCTTATAATTTCACAGATATAAATATACTTTTAACAAATAATCTATTTATTAATTTTTCTTGATTTTTATATTTATTTGGTATAATATAAAATAGATTTAAAATAATGTATTATACCATAAAATCAATCAGATTATATAAGAAACAATATAACAAAATAATTACTAGTTATTGATACATTCAATACAAATATATGATTGTGTAGGATATATATATATATATATATATATATATATATATATATATATATATATATATATATATATATATATATATATATATATATATAGTTTTGTATTGTTTATTAGAACATAGTGATATTTTCAAAATAGTTACATGATATAATATATTAGATTTTGCATGAAAAAAAAATGGAATAATATATTGTTTAATCATATTAATTTACATATTAGTCAGGTTCTAATTAATCTAAAAATTATCTTAAAGGAATATATTTTATTTATCCTTCTTTCAAAATCTATTATCCATGCTAATCTTTATATAGAAAAATAACAAAATTCTTAACTCTTTTAATATAGTTGAAACAAAATAATGTACTGAAAAGGGACTTGATTGAAGCAGCAGAGCATAGCAACAGAGCATAGCAGCATAGCAGCAGAGCAGCATAGCAGCAGAGCAGCAGAGCAGAGAAGCAGAGGAGAGAAAAAAAAAATTAACGTCCGTTTATGTGGATTTAACGGAAGGGACTTGATTGAAGCAAATTTTACATACGTTTGGACAAAATTGACACTTTTAAACCAATTTTGGACGTAATTGAAACTTTTTTAAAAAAATGGACTAACTTGACACGTTGCAGCCAAACTGTGGACAATGCAAGCAATTAAACCATATTAAAATATCTATTACCACATATAATAGATATTAGTAAATATTAATTATTTATTATGAATTTTATTCACAAATACAAGAATAAATATTTTTGTTATTTTTGTTTATAACCTTTAATAATCCTAAATGTAAGACCTTGGAAATTTAACCCAAAATTCCACCTGTCAAATCTCATTAATTACTCCCAAAACCCTGTTCAGGTGCCTTAAAAACGCACTCACAAACTCTGACGCACAATTGCCAAGTGTCAAAATGAAACATTCTGAAGTCAGTAGTGGAAGACAGGTGTCCGTATGAGAGTGCACGTTCGTTTTGCCTTGGAAAGAAAAATGATTTTCTGAAACACTTCTTCCCACTCTCTGCATGCACCTTTCTTCCTCCTGAAAAACTGACTTTTCATTTCCTCCTCCTTCTCTCTAAAAACCTCTTCCTTCTCTCTACTGAAACTTACCCTTTCTCTTCTCCGTTCATCATTCAGAAACCGTAGAAGTATTCCCGTCGTCTCGAGCTTCCACCTGAACCGAACGGCTTAGAGTTCTGAAACTGGTAAGTTCATTTTCCTTCAACTGTTCGTCCTGGTGAACATGCACACCCAACTCTGGGTGCATGAGTTCTTAAGTTAAATACTGAACCCTTTTTCATTTGTCTTTGATGTTGATTCATAGAGTAGTAAGCATTGCGGGTAGAAGGGATTGTAGTTGGAAAGTCAAGTTGCAAACTTAGGACGATCGTTCACATTAGAGGTAATGGAAGCTTATTAATTTAATTCGTATGTTGTTGTATGCTTGCTGAAAATGAATGCATGTTGCTGAGCGAGTGAATGTATGTATCCAGTATGAGTATGATGCATAATGGTTGATATGTATGAAGTGTATGAATGTGAAAATGAGTTATTTATATGGAGGAATTATTGATGTGGAGGCTATAAAGTCTGAAAATTTATAATTTATGTGAAGTATAAACTATGAACTGGTATGTGGAAAAACTTAAATTGAAGATAGTTACAAATTTGAATATGAACTTCTTACTATGATTATGTACGTTCGTCATCGAACGGTCCTCTACCGTTCGGTTTTCTAGTAAACTGGTTAAAAATGGAATTCTTTCATTTGGAAAGGACTTTGATCGAGAACGAGCGTCCTCATGTGGAAACATTATCTTGGAGTGTTCAGCTCAGAATAGTCGTACCTTAAGCTTCAAAATAAAGTAATATATATATATATCTTGTACTTTAAGAATTGTAGCGCTCGGTCTTACACCTAGCATTCGTAATAAGTAGCGCTCGGTCTTACACCTAGCGTACGTCATAAGTAGTGTTCGGTCTTATACCGAACGCTTGGATTCATCTTTAAATATTATATGTGTGGAAATAGCGTACGTTCAAATTCAGTAAAATCCTCTTCTCGCGTTCGGTCATAGACTGGCAGTCGGTTTCTAAAATAGAATTATTCTCGTTATGGCTCTGAAATCGTCTTGAGGGGGCTTTATCCATTGGATCCGGTTTAGAGTCTTTGTACTTAAATTATTCTTTGAGTATTGATCTAATCCTCCAAGAGTCAGTTCATTAAACTGATTCAATTGGTAAATGACGTTTGTCAAAACGGATGTGTATTTGCAGTCGAATTTATTCTGCTCTTGAACTAAGGTTTCTCCTTCTTTTCTTCACGTTCGTCCTCATTACAAGTAGGACTGAACGTTCGTTATTTTGTGAATTGGGATTGGAAGATTAAAATGAAAATAAAGTGAAATATTATACGTAATAAACAATATATGAGATGAATAATTGATGGTGGATTTTGAACGAGCGTTCCAGGGAGGAACGACTCTATGTATTGAATATGGGAAGTTGTATAGTATGAACGTGGTAAAGCTACTGATGGCAGTTCATCCTGATGTTCCGTGAGTGCTCGTCCTCGCGTAGAGGAGGGTAGGTCATGTGTGGGAACGGCAGGAGGTCCTAGTCCTTAGGAGTACTTTGGACTGATAGGGCTAACCTCGGGTGGCAGATGTTGAGTGTTTCCTAGTTACTACATCACCCGGGTGCACGAACGCCTGTAGATACACAGATTCATACAGTCCGGACAGTCTGTCTAATGAGAGTTTTTGGATGGTTATATGTGTTGAGATATTCTTGTATTATTGGTATATTTAATTTGTATGTTGATGCATGAATTAAATTACGTAAGCTTACCCTGTGTTTTTTCCTTGTGTTGTCTTGTCCTTGTACGTTCGTTCTGTCATTGCAATGATCATCCGTGTGGATGTGAGCAGAAGGCGAGGCATTGCTAGAAGACGTTATTGAAGAGGAGAACTTGGTGGACGTTGAAGTTAAGGCCGAGCCTTAGGTCGTCCAGCTGATTTTAGAATTTTATTGTAGTGGTCGTTCGGTAGTATAATTTTGTAAACCGTTCGATCCTGTCTTCTCTTCTTATTCAATTATATTGTAATCAACTACATACTTAATGTCGTTCGGCTTTTGAGCGTTGATGTTAGTGTAAGACTACACTATTTAATTATGCAATGTAATTAATTCTAATTTATGGTTATTACTATATTTTGGGATGTTACACTAAACATAACCCAAATTTGGTTTTTATTAAAATTTCTTTAACCTCCAATAAATAAATAGATAAATATACATATATATATATATATATATATATATATATATATATATATATATATATATATTTGTTTTCTGTTCTACATATACGAAAATTTTCATTTTGCTTTAAGAAAATGACTTTTGAGTTGTCCTATTTAAAAGTCATTTTTCGACATAAAAAGAGTTTCTGGATTACATAATTTAAAAGTTATATTTTAATTTCAAATTATGCAATTTAAAAATCTTTTTTAGTCCAGATTTTATAATTGTATTTTCTATTTTTACTTTTGAATTACACATTTTGGGTTCTTAATTACATATTTTGAAAATCATTTTTTATTTCTAAACTTCGTACTCTAAAATACATTTTTTTTATTAAAAATCTTTCAAATTGTATAATATAAAAGTTTTCTGTTTTTTCAAATTGGGTAATTTGAAAACTTTTTCTTACTTTTAGATTGTGCAATCATGAGTCATTTTATAAGTGAAAAAAAAAGCTTTTAATTTAAATAGTTTGGGAATATTTTTAAATAACTTTAAAATTATATAATCTGTATTACTTTCTTGCTTAAGATCATCCATAACATAATCTACAAAGGTAATAATAAGGTTAGAGTTTGATCTCTTAACAACCCTCCTAAAAGTGCATATACAACCTATAGGGGTGCAGAAAGAAATGGCCTTAATCAAGAGCCACCGTCAAAACTCCAAACGAAAACTTGAACATTACGTTTGGGCCGAAATAAAATAAAACCACAAAACAGAGGCTCACAAAATAAAAAGACTTTTTCCTCGTCGAATTCAAATATATTATTATTAGTAAAAATTTATATAAAATAATATTTAAATAACAATTTCACTCTATAAATATTAATAATTGAATTTATATGTGATAGAAAAAATGCATATACATGCATTTAGAAAATACATCCTAAAATAAAATAAAACACATAATTATTTTGTAGAACAAGGTATCCCATAATTGAAAGCTATATAACACTGACATTTAGGTTTTATTTCTTTCAATAAAGTATTTTTCATATAATATAAAAAAATTGAATCCTCTTTTAGCATATTTAAGAAACCTAGTTATCTTTTAGCATATTTACGGCTTGATGCAGCCCATTAAATTAGTATGTTTATGTTTTTAATTTATACATACTTACATAAATTTTAAAAAATTAAGTAAAATAGATATACTAATTTTTTTTATCCATATTTTCAATCCATGACTCCTTCGGCTCATTAAACCATCTCAAATTTATTTCATTCTTTCTAAAAACATAATATAAAATAAGGAAATCATAAAAAAAAAAAACACGTTGAATTGTATTATAGTGGATATTTTAAAAACTTTGTTATGGGTTATAATTGGATGGAGTTTGGGCTATTCGAAGTAAAAAGCTTAAACCGCTTCATCCTAGTGGTGTCACTCCACGTCAAGTGCTTTATATAATATAATCTTAATTCAAATTCTGGTAAGTGGAATTTGGCCAAATTTCATCCAAAATTTACTCGATTCGAAAAAATTTCAGTTAGGGCTCATTCAACAAAATTTGGTTAAGGACGACTATGTCTAATTTTAGTTTTGGCCCTTCATCAAATTTGACCAAATGGTTAAGAGTGATTTGGTCGAATTTAACTAAATTTGGGTCGTGATTACTTTGATCAAATATGATCAAAATTTAATTGTGACTAACTCAGATAAATTTGGCTAAATTTTGGCTAGATCGAAAACTGTGGAATTTAGGCTGATGTTGACTCGGTCAAAATGAATCAAATTTAGTTTAGGCTAACTCAGTCAAATTCAATTGAATTTTTGTCGTGGTAGACTTGGCCGAATTCTACAATCTTTCAGCGATGACTAACTTGACTTAATTCAACAAAAAATTTCCATAGTTGAATTCGACCAAATTTTCGTTGGGGTCCTCTTGGCCGAATTCCCCCAAATTTTAGTAGGGGCCACTTGGCTCAATTTTGGACGAATTTCGGCTAAGGCCAAGATCAAATTCACCAAAATTTAGTCGATGTTGACTTAGTCGACTTTGACAATATCTCAATTGTGGTCAATTCGCCGAATTTGGCCAAATTTCAACAGAGGTTGATTCTATCGAATTTTGACAAATTTTGATCAGGGTTGACTAGGAAGAATTCAGCCAAATTTTGGTTGGGATCGACTTGGCCAAATTTTTGTCGAGGACGACTTAGTCGAATTTGACTAAATTTGTGTTCTAGCTAAATCGGTCGATTTCGACTGTATTTTGGTTGGGGCTGACTTAGTATAATTTGGTCGAGTTTTCAGCATGGGCATATTGGATTAAATTCAAACAAATTTTGGTAGGTGCTCACTCGGTCAATTTCGACCAAAATTTCGATCAGGGATGATTAATCTAAATTCAACATAATTTCAATCGTGGCCAACTCTGTCAAATCGACCAAATTTTGATTGTGGCCGAACTCGGCCAAACTTTTATCATGGCCCAGGTGGCCCGTCACGATCTTTAGCTCGGGTCGACCTGTTTTAGCCTTTGGCTTGGCACAACTCATTTTGACCTTCAGTCCAAGGCAACCATCTCGTCCTACGGCACGGGCCAACCCGTCTTGACCTTCAACCTATACTGGCCCGTCTAGACCTTCTAGACCCAAGTCGGCATGTCTCGACCTTTGACTTGGATTGACTGTTTCGACCTTCTTGACCTTTAATCGTGCCGACATGTATCTATCTTCTCGATCAGTCCAAGGCAACCATCTCGTCTTACGACACGGGCCAACCCGTCTTGACCTACAACCTGTACTGGCCCGTCTAGACCTTCTAGACCCAAGTCGGCATGTCTTGAACTTTGGCTTGGATCGACTGTTTCGACCTTCTTGACCTTTAACCGTGCCGACACGTATCTATCTTCTCGATCTTCAACTCAAGCCAACCTTTCTTTACCCCTCGATTAGTCTCAGCCTTCGGATCAGGTCAACCCTTCTCAACCTTCGGCCTAAGTTGACAAATCTCGTTTTCAGTCCAAATTGGCCTGTCTCGACCTTCGACCCATGACGACTCGTGTCGCCTTTCGACCTAAGTCGACCCTTCTTAATCTTTAGCCTGGTTCAACATTATTGCGGCAATCTAAAATTATTGGAATCGTTAGGAGTATGCATGACAAAATTTACAATGTTCTCTTTAACATTTTCAATGATGTTTTTGTCATTTCCTACATTATTTCTAGCATTGTTGAATTTGAATATAGAAGCAGATTCATGTTTCCTATAATAGTCATCAATCATGTAGTCATTCTTTCCATAATACATACACATCTTCTTTCCTTTACTTTTTTTATTATCTTAATTAGGAAAACCATGTTTCATGAAACACTTTACTTTTTTTGTGTCATATACACCCACAAAAGTTACAAGCATTAGATTTAGTGTTAATAGAATTGATATAACCTATAATATTAATCTTCATTTTATTGTGAAGAATGCTTCTGTTGAGTTGCCTTAGTTGTTGAAAGACATAGGATTTTTTTTTTTCAGTAGTGGGTATCAGATCCATTAATAACACTAGACACTTCACATTGGAATATTATTCAATGTGGCTATTCATAAATTTCATAGCTTCATCTTTCCATTTCCTTTAGCAATAACACCAAGAATACCACAAGAACATATGATTGTGCATGTACACATAGGGTCTAATTCATCCCATATTATTTGCAGTTTTGTGAAATATTTTGTGACAATGAGATCTCCTTGTCTAAGCACAACAACACTTGTTTTTAATTCAAATATGTAGAACAAATTGCCCTGGAAATATATAGACTTAAAATGTATCCATCGCCCTATCCGTCCATAACATGTTTTGACAAATACATTCAAAAATTGAGCAAAGAATCCAAGAAAAAACCATCTTATTACACCTCCACCAAGCCATGTATGCCTTATCGTCTTTTTTTGACTCAAGTATGGTTTCATCAACAAAATTTAACTTGTTTTAAATGCTCAATGCAGTTTCCATAGACTTGCCCCACAAGTGTTAATTATCCTCATTGGATAAAGATACATATCATTGTTCATGGGAGAAGTTTCTTCTATTATAGATGAAAGAAAAAAAAGGATACAAAAATAGAAGAAAAGAAAATCAAGGGAAAGAAGTAGAGTGAAGTGCACCAAAACTCTTAACCATAATAAAAAATCCTTAACGATTTTCAAGAATGGGGATTGAGAGAATAAAGAAAAGAAAAGAAGCAAGAAAATAATACATTACTTAACAGTGTATTATTCAATACAAGGAAAGGAAAAAAAATCAAAATATATACATACTTTGTATAAGATAAAACAAAAATTGAAGAAAAACAAAAATTGAAGAAAAACAAACTAAGGTTAACAAAAACTAAAAAGCTATGATTAACAAAAACTAAATAAGGTTAATAGCTTTATCATAAGTTAACCGCTAGTTGACATCTTTTTTACTCAACTTGTTATGATGCAAAATATTTTTTTTACTCAACTTGTTAAGATGCAAAAAATTATTAGACTTCCTTCCTATGTGGAGAATAGGTCCAAATAATATGGACCATTATGTCTCATTTTATTTTAGTGGAGAGAGGTCAGATTAGTAGGGCACATATGAGTCATTTGAAGAGAGAGAAAAGTCAAGTGAGAGAGAAAGGAAAAGAGAAAGTTTTTCCTTTCTATCGTCTTATCGTCTTTTTTTTGACTCAAGTATGGTTCCATCAACAAGATTTAACTTGTTTTAAATGCTCAATGCAGTTTCCATAGACTTGCCCCACAAGTGTTAATTATCCTCATTGGATGAAGATACATATCATTGTTCATGGGAGAAGTTTCTTCTATTATAGATGAAAGAAAAAAAAAGGATACAAAAGTAGAAGAAAAGAAAATCAAGAGAAAGAAGTAGAGTGAAGTGCACCAAAACTCTTAACCATAATAAAAAATCCTTAACGATTTTCAAGAATGGGGATTGAGAGAATAAAGAGAAGAAAAGAAGCAAGAAAATAATACATTACTTAATAGTGTATTATTCAATACAAGGAAAGGAAAAAAATCAAAATATATACATACTTTGTATAAGATAAAACAAAATTTGAAGAAAAACAAACTAAGGTTAACAAAAACTAAAAAGTTATTATTAACAAAAACTAAATAAGGTTAATAGCTTTATCATAAGTTAACCGCTAGTTGACATCTTTTTTACTCAACTTGTTATGATGCAAAATATATTTTTTACTCAACTTGTTAAGATGCAAAAAATTATTAGACTTCCTTCCTATGTGGAGAATAGATCCAAATAATATGGACCATTATGTCTCATTTTATTTTGTGGAGAGAGATCAGATTAGTAGGGCACATATGAGTCATTTGAAGAGAGAGAAAAGTCAAGTGAGAGAGAAAGGAAAATAGAAAGTCTTTCCCGCATAACACAAAGTCTACAATGATGTTTTCATTGATTTGAAGTCGTTCATCGTTGGATCAGGCTGATTTTTGGACGATAAGTTCCAAACGTATGGTTTTCCATTATGACCGTTCAGAGCATCAATCGAAGGTGTAGTTTGGGTGAAAACAATTTTGCATCAACAACTTTGTCTTGGAGAATTTTCATCTTCTTTGTTTTCATTTGTAAGCATTTGTGTTTAGTTAGCTTGGCTCATTGAAAACATCATTTAGTGTTTTTATTGGAGACTCTTTTGTACCTTATTATTGATTTTTTGTACCTTATTATTGATTATAGTGGATTTTTCTTTGATCTGGACGACTTATGACTTTTACCCTTTTATTGAGGAGTTTTTCACCTTAAAATTTTTGGTGTCTATTTGTACTTTGGATTCTCTTTTTGTTCTATTTATTTTAGTACTCCTTATTGATTTTTGCAAGAAAGGAATTAAATTTTTGTTGTAATATTATTCTTTATTAAGTAGGGGTGGGCAAAAATAATTGTACTATACTGAATTACAGTTAACTGTACTGTATTATACTTAAAATAAACTAATATGTTTTTACTAAAAACTGAATAACTTATTTTTGGTTCGGTTTAAATAAACTAAACTTTTTATAGTTTTAGTATAGTTAACTGGTGTGAACTCTGTAAACTGTGTTTTTATTTTTTTTAAGTCTGAGTCCTCATTTCCACTTTCTCCCAACGAAACGCACTTCAAGACCTCCTTCTAATCTCTTCCAACGAAAACTCTACACAGTTCAACCCCTTCTGCACGGTGTACCGGCGTGACCGGTTTCGATTGGGAAGTGCCCTGCACAGTGTACCGGCGTGGCGTTTGCGCTTTTAGCTTCTTTAGTGTTGTGTTCACACGCTTCCTCTGACATTCCCTTCATCGTCGCGCACAAGAAGGCCTCCCTCAACAGACTCAAGTCTGGTGCGGAAAGGGTCTCAGTTTCCATCGACATCTACAACCAAGGAACCTCGTACGCTCCGATCTACCATCAATTTTCCTTTTTACCTATTCTTAATTTTCATTGTGTGAGATCCTAATTGCCCTTTTCATGCATGTGGTCGTTTATGCCTGAATTAGAGTTTATGGAATTTTAATTTCGTGAATATTTGTTCGATCGTCTCTGTGCTACTTGGCTGCTGACGAATGTTTGTAAAAATTGGATATTTTTGCAGTAGACTCTCTAATAGGTTGATTTCAACTCTTCCCTTGCCCTCGTTTAAGCTTCCATTCTGATTCAATGAATGCAGCTCTGTCCGTGGTAATGTTTTTTTAATCTTATTTTTTCACTTTTATTTCAGGTCCTCTTGAATGCCCATTTTTATATGCTCGCATTTTTACTTCAGTTGCTAAATTTTCTTCTTTGGTAAATGGTCCTATCCAAACTTTTAAGATTTCATTTCTCAAGATCTCTCTGTCATGACTTGTAATTGTATTGGTCTTCACTTGTTATTCCATTTGAATGTTTACTCTGAAATCCTTAATAATATTAATGTTCTAGTTAATTTTTTATATGGATATTCAATGTTTACCATGACCCTTTTACATCTGTTCTTCAATATTAACCACCTAGTCCAATGGTAGAAATTCTATAAATCCAGCACTTCATGGTTTGAGCGTTTGGGAAATCGAAAAATGTAGTTAATTGAATTGTACTGTGATATACAAAAAACGAGTTAACTGAACTGTATTGCTGTATAATTGAACTAGAAAATAGTTCAGTTCAGTTACTCTGAACTATTTTTTAATTCAGTACAACTTTTCTAAACTGATTTATAGTTAACTGTAAATTTTTACAGTGCAGTGCAGTACAGTACAGGACACTTTGTCCACCCCTATTATTATGTTGTCATAATTTTTTTTACCATTTTTCCCATCAAATTTAGCATTTATTGAATCAACCTAACAATTTTGAGTTGACTTTAATAAAGAGTAGATGATTTAGTAAATAAAATGTCTTATGTTATACACACCATTTTAAATCTACTTTTATTGTTGACATAACACACGGAAGGTAAAGAAAATCTTTGCATACCACAAGAAAGAAAAATGGAACATACTACTTTTTGTAAAAGGAAACAAACTAAGACAACTTTTTTTTTCCATACAAAGCATCCTATGGCTAAGTTTCTCAAACCCCATTCCACTCCATTAATTTTAATTTTGCACACCAATCCTCGCAACAAATCGCACACACATACGGCTATAAAACCTTCCATAAAAATTTAGCTAACACCTACTAATTTAAAACTAACAAATACTTTTTTTAAAGATAAAAACATATGCTTAATAAGGCTAAAAGTATATTTAAATTTTAAAAGGATTTTTATTTAGTGATAATTTAAATACATTATCTAAATAAAAAAAATTAAATTATTATATTAAAATAAATTATTTGAAAAATAGTATGAACTAAAGGCAGTTCAAATTGCAATACATCTTAATGTGAATTTACTCTATCATTGGATTTCTAAATTTGAGTTATTAGCTAGAATTTAAGGGGTGGGATATTCATATGTATTGGATGTAAAATGTAAGCAAAAATGGACCCCATGTTGTAATGTGTTCTTGGTGGTTATTGCAAATGAACATGCTTTGACTCATTCTTTTGTCAAAGGCGAGTTCAATATCACAACTTGTAGTTGCAACCATGGATGTACCTCCTCCTCATTTATTACCACTACGTCATAATTTGCACTTACTTTCTGCTCATCTGCATTTTCATACGCTTCATTACTTTCTTTTTCAATCTTATTCTAACGACCCACCTTTTTGTTTTACCTTTTACATACTACTACAAATTTCATACGAGAAACGTAATCAAAATTTGAATTTTCTAACCAATTATGAGTGAAATTTAAAACTTTAGTGAGCAAAACAGAATAACAAGATATTTCTTTATCCTTGCGCCACCATTTTGGTTAAAATACTTCTATTACATTATTACCTTTTGGTTTTATTAAAATCAATTTTAAGAAAATGCTGTAAGAAATAAGATTTTTTAAGTTGATTATTTCCTTATTTAGAAGGATTCTCACGTCAATAGTTGCAAATGTTTAAGTTAATCAAAACTATTACTTTCTAATTTGGTGCTAACGAAAACTATATTATTTTTTTTTTATTTTTTAAGAGTTTGTGAAAGAACTTGTGGAAACATACTATATTTTAATTTCTTATATTATATAACCTGGAAAACATTGGTGTAATGTAAAAAACAAAAATTATTGAAAACGTTTTAATTTCTTATCTTAGTTATACTCCTTCATTACCATTTGAGCTCTTTATCTGCTACATCCAACTCTTCACGCGAGGTATGCAAGAAAAAAATCTATATTGCAACAGAAAAATCTTAATTTTATTACAACTGATTAAATTCAATTTATTTAAGAGTTTATTTACTTTTTTTTTATTTTTTTAATTGGAGGACCTGTCTAAACTCTTCTTATCCTAAAAATGAAAACATCATATTGAAAATGTTACAATCAAGACAGAAAACATTTCACAGTAACTTTGTTTTTTTTTTTTTCATTTTAAGCAAATAGTTTTCTCATTACACTGCAATTCAAACTTTATTCAACTGCCACTGAACCTTTTGGAGTGGAAACTACTCAGAAACTCTGTACTCTAGGGTAATATAGAACATCATAAATGTAAAACTTAAAAACTCCATATTTAAAAAAAATAGAAAAAATTAGAAATCAAACCGTACTTGACTCATCACGCTCACGGTGTCTCTCGTGCAAATCACCGTTGGGTTTGGCGGCGGCGACGACGGCTATGGTGGCGCGACAAATCGGGCAATTGGAGTGGTTACTGAGCCACAAGTCAATGCAAGAGGCGTGAAACGAGTGTTTGCACGCGCTCAGCTGCCGGACTTCTTCGCCGTCGGCGAACACCGAGAGGCACACCGGGCACTCGCCGCCGATCTCCTTGGAGTGCTCCTCTTTCCGGTACTTCACCCCTGCGTCGACGCTGGCGAGTTCGATATCACGGTGGGAGGCCTCTGACGCGACGGAGGGCTCGCTATCGGAGGGATCCCGGCGGCGGCGGTGCGAGGGGCAACCGAAGGCGAAGATGAAGGTGTAAATTAGGGCCGGGATGGTCACGACGGCGAGGAGTGCGAGGAGAAACTCGAGCGGGGAGAGATCGACGGAGCTGGGAGGGTCAGCGAACGGCGGCGGCGGGGGAAAGGGGAGGACGGTGATCTGAAATATGGAGCTGGGGGCGCCGTCGAAGGGATGCGGCGGCGGGAAGGGTATGACGGTGATTTGGCCGGCGGGACGCGGCGGCGGAGCCGCGACGACCGTTGGTGAGTTTTGCATCGATAGAGAAAGAGAGAGAATGGATTATAATTATTATTAATATTTATTATTACTATTATTATTAAGTGAGCTGTGGTTTCATTTGGGAACTTTTTTCGTTTTTAACTTTTTTTTTTTAATTTTATTTATTTATGGTAGAAAAGGTGCTTGAAAATGGTTGTTAGTAATGAAAGGGATTGAAGGTGGATGAATTCTTTGAAGCAATAATTGGGTTGGGTGGGTGAGTGAGTGAATAAAATGGAGAATTTTTTTTCTAGGTGATATATGGACAAAGAAGTCGTAGCTGGACCCTTCTCTCACTTAAGATGACAATTTTACTCGTGGACACGGTTATTCGCGGATAAAATTTGCGGCGGATAGTAATTATCTACGGATATTTATTATTTGCGGATAACGGATAGTAGGTATTTTAATACTCGCTTCTAAACGGGTCAGATACAGGTAGTATATTATCTGTTCTGCGGGTACCCGTTATTCGCGAAAAATTAAAAAAAATAATTTATATATTTTTTAATTAAATTAATTAAAAATAAGGCTTAATATCTCTTTTGGTCTCTCGAAAGGCAGGGAATGTTTAAGTGCGTCCTACATTTTTAAAAAAGTTAAATGTGGTCTCAACTTGTGAAAAAAGTGTGCAATTAAATTCTTTTTGGTCACGGCGTTAATTTTTTAACAATACAGCTGACAACGTGGACCAAACATAATTACGTGTCTAGTTTATGTCATTACGTGAAAGTGAGTGTAAAATTTAAATTTAAAAAAAAAATATTTTGACAGAGAATAGAGTTGCTTGCTTGCATTGAAGATGGGCCAAGCCCAAACCCCTCTTAGGGTTTCCTCCGTGAGAATGAGCAAGAGAAGGGAGGCCTTCAGGAGGTGGCAAGGTGACCAGCTCCAAGTTAAGGTGTTGGCCGTTTGGCCTCCCGAGAAGAACGAGAAGCAGGCCGAAGACATCATGTCCCCGGCGACGGTAAGGTTGGTGGTGGTTTGGGGTTTGGGGTTTGTGTTTGGGGTTGCAGTCACGGTCATGGCGCAAGGGTTTGGGGTCACGGTCACGCGACTTACAACAGTGTGCTGGTGACGGTAAGCTTGGTGGTGAGCGACGACGGTGGGAGCTTCACGGTTGCGGTGGAGACAGGATGTGGATGGGGGTTGGGATGGCTAGTTTAGAGTTTGTCGACTAAGTGGAAATTGGGAAATTGAGGATGTATTCTTGGGTTGAATGTAGTGAATTTGAGGGATTTGTTTGTGCTTTGATCTGTTTTTTGTGTGCAGATGAAAGAAAATCTTGAGATTAAATGAAGATCACGAGTTGGTATATTGATGTTGGGTATCTATTAGTATTGAAAGGGGTTGAGAATGAACTTGATGCATTGTGTAGGATGGGGCGTGAAGTTGAACCTAAATGGGTATGATGAAAGTCACCTCTCGCGAACTCTTCGAACCTGCAAGTAAATCCTTCATCGCTAGTCTTCCATCAACATCTTCATCTTCTTCAATACAGAGCAAACAGTCCCTACCCCTCAAAATATTTTTTTTTAATTTAAATTTTACACGTCATTTAACCTCAGAAAGCCACACATTCATATAAAATATACACGTAGTACTGTTCAGTCCATGTTGTCAGTTGCACCGTTAAAAAATTAACGCTGTGACCAAAAAGAATTTAATTGCACACTTTTTTCACAAGTTGGGACCACATTTAACTTTTTAAAAAGCGTAAGACGCACTTGAACATTCTCTCCTTTTTGAGGGACCAAAAGAGGTATTAAGCCTAAAAATAAAATAAAATTATATTATATTAGGTTAAATTGAATTAAAATTAAATTTTAATTTATATTTAATTTATATTATATTATATATATATATATATATATTGTAATTTTATTTAAATTTTATTTTAAATATGTATTAAATATTTCTTTTTTATTTTTTGTGGATATCTGTGGGTACCCGCGGGTTTTAAAATACCCGCAGGTTTTAAAATACTCGCAGGTATTTTTTAAACGAGTACCCGACGGGTAGCGAGTACAATTTTATCCGGCGGATCGGATTGCGAGTAGACACTACCCGTGCCCGACCCGACTCGTTGTCATCCCTACGCTCACTCGTTACTTTCTTTCTTTCTCATTCTCTATTTTTTTTTTCAATTAAAATGTTTTTACTTTTATAGAAACTAGTTTATTGTTCATAATAAGTTAGTTTCTACCTTGTATGCTATTTGTTACTTCAGAAGTTCTCTATAAGTTTCAATTTTCTTTCTAAATAAAAAGGTATTATTACATAATTATATATTTTTTAAATAACTAACTTTTTATTAAATTTTGTAGTATTATTATTTATGTTTTAAACTCGATCATAGTTTTTGTCGACAAGTACACTGAGTTAATTGTAATGCTCTTAAAAGAAGGGATTCTCGTATCCTTAATTATCAAACATTGAGTGATTCAAATTGTTTCTATGTTTAAAACTTGCAATATAAGCATATATGGCATTTGTACAAAGTTTAATTATGTATTTGCAAAGATCAGTTTGATAAAACAGAATATCAAGGATGTAAAATGCAATATGGCCGGACTTTCTCACATATACAATCATGTGCTTTGTATTCATACATATATATATATATATATATATATATATATATATATATATATATATATATTATACTAGGATCAAAACATTAGTCTAAGTTAATTCTTTAATATGTGTAACATCCCGATTATATAATAACAAATATTACATAATAAAGACGTCAACATTCCAATAAAGAGAACAGTTGGATCATGACGTGTAATTAAAGTACGAAATTACAGTCATCTAAAATAAAAGAAACGGAAAATTTAAACTTAACCAGTTTACAGATTCGAACACTACACGTGTTCCGATAGAAATTCCTAAGAAGACTACTCCGCAACCTTAGTATCCTCCAGCTCTTGCTCCAAAGGAATCTCCTCAACAACGTCTGCTCCCATCCAAGTGGATGATCATCGCCAGAGAAACATACCCAAACAGTACACAACACAAACAATGCAAGGGTGAGCTAGATATAAAAAGCATGTTATCTCATAGCACATTTAATTCATGACATCATACATAGGTACATATATAGGAACAATTACAGCATACTCATAACCCACATCTCATAACATCATACGACTCATCCTTACGCCTACATAGTTCAGCTGGCACTCCCCAACACTATGTAGAGTAAGTCACAACTCATATTTACGCTCGCATAGTTCAGCTGGCACTCCCCAACACTATGCAAGGTAAACACACACGATTTATCCTTACACCTACATAGTTCAGCTGGCACTCCCCAACACTATGCAGAGTAAGTCACAACTCATATTTACGCTCGCATAGTTCAGCTGGCACTCTCCAACACTATGCAAGGTAAATTCCCAACACACGACTCATCCGGATTTGTATAACTGTCGAACTATCAGTCGTCTTTGCACTTGCATAGTTCAGCTGGTCTTTCTCCAACACTAGCAAGGTAAATCCCCCAATCTGTCTATGTCTAAATTCAAAGACTATAGACGAGGACCTCCCTCTACTCTCACCACTTACATTGTTCTCCTCTACTCGAGTATCAACAATGCTTTGAGTGTAGGGATAGACAGACCAAAATACAAAGTTCACTACAGTTATACAGAACAACCACAACGCCCCTCATAACACTTTCGTCCATCTCTCCCCGAGATGTCCAAATCATACTCCAATTCATTGTCCACATTCACAATTATATTTTCACAATAAATTAACATATCTCATATATTCACATACTTTCACGTAAATTTCATCACAGCATATATTCCAAACATTATTACACATAATTCAATTCAAGAGCAAATAATTTAAAACTCAACATATTTGGAAATACTATTTGGACGAGCACTATTCACTGTACACTATTTGGACGAACGCTCACTCACTGTTTGGACGAACGCCCCACATGCAATTCAAGGACGAACGCTCACCAAACCAAGGACGAACGCTCCCAAAGCCAAGAACGAACGCTCACCAAACCAAGGACGAACGCTCCCAAAGCCAAGAACGAACGCTCACCAAACCAAGGACGAACGCTCCCAAAGCCAAGAACGAACGCTCACCAAACCAAGGACGAACGCTCCCAAAGCCAAGAACGAACGCTCACCAAACCAAGGACGAACGCTCCCAAAGCCAAGAACGAACGCTCACCAAACCAAGGACGAACGCTCCCAAAGCCAAGAACGAACGCTCACCAAACCAAGGACGAACGCTCCCAAAGCCAAGAACGAACGCTCACCAAACCAAGGACGAACGCTCCCAAAGCCAAGAACGAACGCTCACCAAACCAAGGACGAACGCTCCCAAAGCCAAGAACGAACGCTCACCAAACCAAGGACGAACGCTCCCAAAGCCAAGAACGAACGCTCACCAAACCAAGGACGAACGCTCCCAAAGCCAAGAACGAACGCTCACCAAACCAAGGACGAACGCTCCCAAAGCCAAGAACGAACGCTCACCAAACCAAGGACGAACGCTCCCAAAGCCAAGAACGAACGCTCACCAAACCAAGGACGAACGCTCCCAAAGCCAAGAACGAACGCTCACCAAACCAAGGACGAACGCTCCCAAAGCCAAGAACGAACGCTCACTGCCGAACGCTCACTGGGACGAACGTTCGCTGGGACGAACGTTCACTCTAGCATCGCGCGCTCAGGCGCGACATGCCAGGCGCGACTCTTCCAGAGGCTGGGGCGCCTGGGCGCGACAGGGGCGCCCGGGCGAGAATTCTGCAGAATGCAGAATTCTGCAGATTTGGGACCAGAAACTCGTTTTACCATTTCCAACCCTTTTTAATTAACTTCTAACACCCTTAATTCATGTTTTATACTAGATTGGACTTACCTAACTGATTATAACCGTTCCTTATTCAATTCTTAAGGGATTCATACTCAAATTCAACCATAAAACACCAATTTTCATAACTTTGATACTCAAAATCCAATTCTACCACTTTACACCTATTTTGATCAATTTGATGGTTCTAACAAGTCACAATACAGTGGGTGAAACTGTTCCAAAGGCTCAATAACACTCTAGACCCCAAATGCTCAAAATCACTACCTCACTTCCTCTCCAAATGACTAAAAAGCTATGAAATTCCAATTTCCTTCAATTTTAAAACATACAAGATTACATACATGAATCAACACATCAATTTCAGTCCAACCATACATACAACCACAATTTTCCAGCATCCTACCCATGCAACCACTATCAACATCCAAAAAAAATCCAACTCCCCTTACCTCTTGAAGACCTCCTAGCAAATCTTGAATGCAGTGAAATTCCAAACGTTCTCTGCCTCACCACTGGATGCAGCACCCAACACTTCACTTGAATCTACCTTCCTCAAGCTTGCAGCTGCTACGCCGGATGACCTCTGCCTCACTTCTCCCAAATCTGCAGCAAGCTTACTCCCTTCCAGATTTTTCCAGCAACTCTCCCCCTCTGCAGAACTCCCAAAAATTCCCCTGAATTCACGAACCCCTCCTTTTAAGAGGAAGAAAAAGTGCACTCCACTACTGAACGAACCTCAGTCGTTCCCTTCCCCTTCTTAGTGTTGTGCCCATTATGAAAGTGAGGATGGTGGTCTCATGGTGGTTGAAGCACTTCAAAGTGGGAAGACCCACCATTCACCAGCTGCACCACTCTGCAGACAGGGAACCCTTCCACTTTCTCCAAGTGCAGCCGCCCCTCCTTCCACTTCCAGGAACGTGCCTCCCTTCCCCCACCACTTCTTCTTTTATAAAATTAAAAAGAACACTCGGTCCTTACAATATGGGTCTTCTAATATTTTAAAATAATCAATTAATCTCTTCATCAACAGATTTAAATTCTCACATTAAAAATACGAACAAAAACTTCAAGCTTTAATCCTAGTAGTGAAAAATAATGAATGATTTGACATAGTTTAGAAAAAGAAAGTATTTTCTAATATCAATCCATTTCAAGATCATGAACATAGATTCTTCTATTTTCAAGCATTCAATATAAGAACCAAATCACTATATTGCAAAACAAAATTTACTTCTTTCTTCCTACACATACGAATAGTAAAAAGTTTACATAAAAGTCACAAAATACATATATGATCCCATAAAAAAAAAGGATTAACCTCTCATGATGAACAATTTAATCCTAAGATACAATAAGAGAACCAAATATAGAACAATTTTTTTTTGAAGAGTTTTGAGTTTCATGATCAAGTTTTATTTCTCTCTCCATTTGCGCTTTCCTCATTCTCTTTCTTCAATTTATAAGTGGATTGGATTGCTTCATACTCAAGACTAGTAATTCGTTGAATAGAAAATGTTTTCACTTTATGACTTTGGATAATTTTTTTATACATTATTTATTGTCTCGATTTTACTTGATGTGTGTTTTATTTTATGAACACATGAAGTGATTTTTTTGTAGTATTTTTTGTTTTAAATTTGCTCAACCTTAGTCCAAACTCGCTGAACATACTAAGAAAATATATTGTAGCGTCTTGAATTTTCCAACAAATCCCTTAGCGCTTATGTTTTTTACTCAACATATTGATAACTAGTCTTCTTTATCTACATTTTTCTCTCATCTCATTTATTCATATTCTTTTATTTTTTCTATATTCATTTTATTTATTCAATATATTTTTTATTTATATCTGTAAAACCCTATATAATTAGCAATAATAATTCGGTGATAAACCAGATTTATACTCGTTATAATCCGTGCTTATCCTATTAAATCCCATTTCAATTCTGCTTTTAGAATCCCTCTGCTGTGCAATAAAACCGTGCCACAACATTCTCTGAAACGCGCACCACTGCACTCATTCAGTGCATTAAAAACGCACCAACCTGTGCATGCACGCACGCCACGGGTCGCAGGAGAAGCTCCAGAAGCAGAGTTTGGTGTGCAGGTGGCCGACTAGGAGACGCTCGCCTGTTTGACGTGGAATCCACAAAAATCTGAGTTTTGAGAAAACTCTCTCTCTCACCTGCACCATTCATCTTCAATCTCAGAAACTTACCCTTTCATCTTCTCCAACTTCTCACTAAGAACCTTCATCTTCTCTCTACCATTACTCACTTCTCTCAACTCCAAACAATTTTCTGAAACCATAGAAACGTTCACGGGCCAGTAAGCTTCGCTTTGATCCGAACCTCTTTTGATACTGTAACTGGTAAGTTCCCAAGCCATAACCTAGTTCTAGAATTTCTAGGAACACTGTTTCAGTTACATGCAAAGAGTAAAATCTGAGTTTCTGAGTTCTTTTTGGTTAAACCTAGTTGAGGAGCGTAAGAAAGAGCTTGTCGGGTAGAAAATTCGTAGTTGGAGAGAATCAAGTTACACTGTTAAACGTTCACTGCTATCCAGGTAAGGGAAGCTTAGATGTTTAATTTATACTGTATGTTGTATGATCTGAGTTGTATGAATGAAAAATATAAGGTTTGAGTTGTATGGATGATCACTGTTATTGTGCATGTATGAACTGCATGATGTTTGAGCTGTATGGTTGACCACTGTTATGGAATCTGGTTTTCTGATTTTGATTTATCTGTCATGAACGATCACTGTTTGCATGGATCGTATATATTGTTGGTGGTTTGAAACGCATGTGGATTTGATTATGGATGAACGGAGTATAGTTATGGTAGAGTTGGAATGATTAAAATGTTGAGATCTGCATGGTGATAATAATGGGAAATAAATCTAGAATGAAAGTTATAAAGTTTATAAGTTTGAAATCTGGAAAATTCTTCTAAGGTTGTCTTTGATAAGTGTTCGACCTCATGTCGAGCATTTATTCTTAATTGACGTTCGACCTTCTGTCGAGCGGTCGTCTTTGATAGCGTTCGACCTCATATCGAGCATTTATTCTTAATTGACGTTCGACCTTCTGTCGAGCGGTCGTCTTTGATAGCGTTCGACCTCATGTCGGGCGATTTCCTTTGATGGCGTTCGACCTCATGTCGAGCGATTTCCTTTGATGGCGTTCGACCTCATGTCGAGCGATTTCCTTTGATGGCGTTCGACCTCATGTCGAGCGATTTCCTTTGACGGCGTTCGACCTCATGTCGAGCGATTTCCTTTGACGGCGTTCGACCTCATGTCGAGCGATTTCCTTTGATGGCGTTCGACCTCATGTCGAGCGATTTCCTTTGATGGCGTTCGACCTCATGTCGAGCGATTTCCTTTGATGGCGTTCGACCTCATGTCGAGCGATTTCCTTTGATGGCGTTCGACCTCATGTCGAGCGATTTCCTTTGACGGCGTTCGACCTCATGTCGAGCGATTTCCTTTGACGGCGTTCGACCTCATGTCGAGCGATTTCCTTTGATGGCGTTCGACCTCATGTCGAGCGATTTCCTTTGATGGCGTTCGACCTCATGTCGAGCGATTTCCTTTGATGGTGTTCGACCTCATGTCGAGCGATCATCCTTGATTGGCGTTCGACCTTCTGTCGAGCGATTTTCTTTGATAGCGTTCGACCTCATGTCGAGCATTCGTTCTTGAATATGTCCGACCTCTTATCCAATGTTCGTTCTAAATCGTGTAAGGACTCCTATCAAGCGCTCGAACAATTGAGTGATTTTCTGATATCAAATAGCGTTGTCCATACAGTTAATTAACGTTCGTCTTTTTATAAAAGTGGAACATAGAATGAAAATGCGAATTATTGAAGAAGTTAAAGTGTGCGAACTATTTAAAAAAAATGAAGTTGTGATATTGATATTTGAACGAGCGTTCCAAGGAGGAACGACTCTGGTTTCTATATTGGATATGAAATTTGGTAAAGTATGACTGTGGATAAGTTAAGACTCGCTGTCCATCCTGATGTTCCGTGATACGCCTCTTCAAGTAGAAGGGGGTATTCATGTGTGGGAACGGCAGGAGGTCCTTAGTCCATAAGTTAACATGGGCGACGTAAGAACGGACTTACCTCGAGTGGCAGCTGTTTGGTGTATCCCAGTTACTACATCACTCGGGTGCAAGGACGCTTGTAACTACACAGATTCATACAGTCCGGACGGTCTGTCTTTTATATATGTTTCTATATGATTGTTAATTGACATGCTTACGTGTGTATGTGTGGATTGAAATGTAAACTTATTTGATGGTTGTATAAATTAAATATCATAAGCTTACCCTTGCATTTCCTTGTGTTGTCTACTGTCCATGTATGTTCCGTCTTGTCAAAATGCAATGATCATCCGTTGTGGATGTGAGCAGATGGTGGAGCGTCCCTTGAGCAAATGCTGGAAGAAGAAAATTTGGATGAAGCCAATCTGGTGGAAGTTGATGTGAAGGTCGAGCCTTAGAGCGCTCGTTAGAGTAGATCTGTGAACGTTAGTGTAGTTTAAACGTTCGACCATGTATTTTGTACGGTCGTTCGTCTTAAGCTTCTAAGTTTGTTTTGTCGTTCGTTGTTTTATACATTTAAGAACGTCGTTTCAGATTCTCATGGCCTGCGTTATGCGCCTTCTTTTGTACTGATGCCGTTCGGCTTTTTAAATCTTAAGTTAAATTCAAAGACTGTTTAGGTTACTGTTAATTGTAATTGATCCTGATTTATGGTAATTACTGTATTTTGGGATGTTACATTAGTGGTATCAGAGCAGTTTTGTTCTCTTAAGGACGTTGTAGGGTTATGAGTGCACTGTGTTTTGCTGTGTGCTTATTGCATGTTTAATGAGTTATTGTTATTTAACTCTTAGACATATCTAACGCTCGTTTTTCTCTGTATCCAGAGAACGAATGGCACCTAGACTCCCTCCTCCCCCGCAGCCTAACGAACCTGATACGTCCAACAACGCTAGGTTGATGGAGACGGTGATAGACCGCTTACAGCAACAAAATACAACCCTCATGGAGCAGAACGCCACTCTGATGCAGCAAAACCAAGCTGCTATGCAGAGTCTGGAGGCCTCTCGTGCGAATTCTGAGACCACGCAGAGGCAGTTGATGGAGATACTTGCAGCCACTAGAGGTGCGTCTGGAGCATCCTCTTCAAACGCTGCGCAACCGAATGCTGAATGGAGTTTGGAGAGTTTTCTCCAGCATCACCCGGCTAAATTCAATGGTAAGGGCCTTCCTGATGAGGCGGACCAGTGGCTAAGGGACGTGGAGAAGATCTTCAATGCCAAGAGATGTCCGGACGAGAATCGCTTGGCGTACACTGAATACTTACTTACGGGAGAAGCGAGCCACTGGTGGGCGAGCGCAAGGGCTATTCTGGCCGACGCTCGACAACAGGTCACTTGGGAAGTGTTCAGGAACAAGTTTTATGAAGAATACTTCCCTGACAGCGTCCGTTTTGCAAAAGAAGTGGAATTTTTACAGCTCGTCCAAGGCAGTATGACAGTTTCAGAGTATACCAACAAATTCAAACATCTTGTGAGATTCTATACGATGACCACCAGTGAAGAGTGGCAATGTAGGAAGTTTGAGAACGGCTTGAGGAGCGACTTGAAAGTTATGATTTCAAGCTTGTGCATAAGGACGTTTCCTGCCATGGTTGAGAGGGCCAAGGTGTTGGAAAAGAACATGGCGGAAGCTGAACGACACAAGAGACAACAACAAGTGAGTAGGGGACCGATAGCGTCTAGAGGAGGTATGGTTCAGAGGCGGACTCCTTACACTCGTCCTGGTCAATCATCTCATGTAAGCGGATCTCAAGCAGTAATTCCTGTCGGACAGTCTGGACAGGGAGGTGTAGTTTGTTTCCGTTGTGGAGGGCCTCATTATAGGTCTTCCTGCCCTCAATTGGTGGGAGTAAAGCAATGTAATCGTTGCGGAAGAAACGGGCACTCGGATCATGAGTGCAATATGAGTGGGCGTGCGGTGATGAGGCCACCCAATGCTGGAAGGAATCAGGCGAGAGGAGGACGAGCCCAAGCAAGTGGGCGAGTATATGCTATAACGAGTGCGGAGGCAGCAAGCTCAGGTAACCTTGTAATTGGTGAATGCATGCTGTATGGTAGATCATGCTGTGCTTTGTTTGATTCGGGGGCGACGCACTCCTTCATCTCGAAGGCGTGTGTTGAAAAACTGGGATTAAAAGTGAGTGAGATGTTGTGTGATCTGGTGGTGTCTACCCCAGCAGCTGGTGAGGTTAGGACGTCCACTATGTGCGTCAAGTGTCCTATAGAAGTGGAGGGACGTAAGTTTAAGGTTAGCCTCATCTGCTTACCTCTTCAAGGTTTGGAGGTGATCTTAGGAATGGATTGGTTGGCTGCCAATCGTATTCTTATTGATTGTGGAGCGAAGGAGTTGATCTTCCCTGGTGAAGAAGAAGAAGTTCTTTCAGTGACGCTCGGTCAGCTGAAAGAAGACATTATGGAAGGCGCCAGCTGTTTCCTGATTATGACTCACGAGGATCAGGAATCCAGAGAAATGGTAGAAGAACGATCGTCCACTAGAAACGGTAATGGACGATCGGTTGTGGACGAGTTTGCGGACGTCTTTCCGGAAGAGATCCCTGGACTTCCCCCTCAGCGTGAAGTGGAGTTCACGATTGATTTGGTGACTACAGCGGCTCCCATCTCAGTTCAACCGTATAGGATGTCGCCTGCGGAGTTAACTGAACTAAAGGAGCAGATTGAGGAGTTGATAGAGAAGAAATTCATTAGGCCGAGCGTATCACCTTGGGGAGCGCCCGTGCTGTTAGTAAGGAAGAAAGATGGCAGCTCTCGGTTGTGTATTGACTACAGACAATTAAATAAGCTGACCATCAAGAACAAGTACCCTTTGCCAAGGATAGATGACTTGCTGGATCAACTACATGGGGCTGCAGTGTTCTCGAAGATTGATTTGAGGTCTGGATATCATCAAATTAGGGTCAAAGAAGATGACATCCAGAAGACAGCATTCAGGTCACGGTATGGGCATTATGAATATGTAGTGATGCCTTTTGGAGTAACGAACGCTCCAGCCGTGTTCATGGAGTACATGAACCGCATATTCAGGCCTTATTTGGATAAGTTTGTGGTCGTCTTCATAGATGATATCCTCATCTATTCCAAGACCGAAGACGAGCATGAAGAGCACCTTAGACTTGTACTTGGAGTGTTGCGGGAGAAAGAATTATATGCCAAGTTGTCTAAGTGTGAATTCTGGATGAAGGAAATTCAGTTTTTGGGTCATGTGGTGTCGGCTGGAGGCATCTCAGTGGATCCAGCGAAAGTGCGAGCGGTACTGGATTGGGAGAGTCCGCGTTCGGTCTCGGAAGTACGTAGTTTTGTTGGACTGGCGGGCTACTACAGACGTTTCATTGAAGGTTTTGCTAAGATAGTAGCGCCACTAACTCAATTGACCCGTAAAGATCAGCCGTTCGCTTGGACCGATCGTTGTGAGGCCAGTTTTCAGGAGTTGAAGGTGAAGCTTACGAGCGCCCCAGTGCTGGTCATTCCGGACACGTCTAAACCATTTGAAGTCTATTGCGACGCTTCTCATCAAGGATTGGGTTGTGTTTTGATGCAAGAGAGGCGAGCGGTAGCGTATGCGTCTCGGCAGTTGAGGATTCACGAGAGGAATTACCCAACGCACGACCTGGAGTTGGCAGCGGTAGTTTTTGCGCTGAAGATCTGGAGGCATTTCTTGTATGGATCCACGTTCCAAGTGTTCAGTGATCACAAGAGTCTCAAGTATCTCTTTGATCAGAAGGAGTTGAATATGAGACAAAGGAGGTGGCTTGAGTTCTTGAAGGATTATGACTTCGAACTACTCTATCACCCAGGAAAAGCGAACGTGGTAGCAGACGCTCTAAGCAGAAAAGTGGTGCATATGTCGTCTATGATGGTACGCGAGCTGAGCTTGGTGGAGAGTTTCAGAGATCTAAGGTTACAATTTGAGTTAGAACCGAACAGCATCAAGTGCTGTAACCTTAGAATATCTAGCAACGTGTTCGACCGAATCTGGATGAAACAACGGGAGGATGAAAAGCTATTGGAGATTTTAAGCGCGCTCGGTACGGATCAGGCCGAACATTTCAACGCTGGAACGGACGGCATGTTACGTTACATGGGTCGAACGTGCATTCCAAATGATGGCGAGCTGAAGCGGATCATACTGGAGGAAGCGCATCATAGTCGTCTTAGCATGCACCCCGGTATGACTAAGATGTATCAAGACCTTCGGAAATCGTTTTGGTGGCCTGGAATGAAGAGTGATATAGCTCGTTATGTGACATCTTGTTTGACCTGTCAACGTGCAAAGGCTGAACACCTAAGACCAGGTGGATTACTTCAACCATTAGAGATTCCAGAATGGAAGTGGGATAGCATCTCCATGGATTTTGTGACTCATCTACCACGAACGGTTAGGAATCATGACTCAATCTGGGTGATCGTGGACAGACTAACGAAGAGCGCCCATTTCCTGCCCGTGAACTTGAAGATGTCAATGACCAACCTAGCCAAGTTATATATCAAGGAGATCGTTCGTCTTCATGGAGTGCCTTCAAGCATCATTTCTGACCGAGACACAAGATTCACATCTCGGTTTTGGCAATCATTACAAGGCGAGTTGGGTAGCAGGCTGCAGATGAGTTCAGCATATCATCCGCAAACGGACGGCCAATCCGAACGTACCATTCAGACGTTAGAAGATTTACTGAGGACGTGCGTCCTAGACCACTTAGGCGCATGGGATGAAGTCTTGCCACTGGTGGAGTTCACGTACAACAATAGCTTTCAAGCTAGCATTGGAATGGCGCCGTTCGAAGCACTCTATGGGAGGAAATGTCGAACGCCACTTTGCTGGTTCCAAGAAGGAGAGAAAGTGCTGACTGGACCCGAGCTCATCCAACAAACGACCGAGAAAGTCAAGCAAATCCAGGAGAGATTGAAGACGTCCTTGAGCAGGCAGAAATCCTATGCGGATAGAAGAAGAAGACCATTGGAGTTTGCTGCAGGAGACCATGTGTTCCTGAGACTCAACCCGATCACTGGAGTAGGCAGAGTCGTTCGTCCGAAGAAGCTATCTCCCAAGTTCATTGGGCCGTACCAGATTCTGAAGAAGATTGGACCCGTAGCCTATGAGCTTGCCTTACCTCCTCAGCTATCAAACCTGCATCCGGTCTTCCATGTGTCTCAACTTAGGAGGTATATAGCCAATCCCTCTCATGTCTTAGAACTGGAAGATATTCAACTTCAACCGAACCGAACGTTGGAGTTACAACCAGTCCGCATTGAAGATGAACGCACCAAGCTACATAAAGGGAAGGATATTCGCTTAGTGAAGGTGGTATGGGATGCCAAGACTGGAGATTCAACGTGGGAAGTGGAGAGTGCAATGAAGGATTTGTATCCGCACTTATTTGCTTATAAATTCTGAATTTTCGAGGACGAAAATTTTTGTAGTTAGGGAGAATGTAAAACCCTATATAATTAGCAATAATAATTCGGTGATAAACCAGATTTATACTCGTTATAATCCGTGCTTATCCTATTAAATCCCATTTCAATTCTGCTTTTAGAATCCCTCTGTTGTGCAATAAAACCGTGCCACAACATTCTCTGAAACGCGCACCACTGCACTCATTCAGTGCATTAAAAACGCACCAACCTGTGCATGCACGCACGCCACGGGTCGCAGGAGAAGCTCCAGAAGCAGAGTTTGGTGTGCAGGTGGCCGACTAGGAGACGCTCGCCTGTTTGACGTGGAATCCACAAAAATCTGAGTTTTGAGAAAACTCTCTCTCTCACCTGCACCATTCATCTTCAATCTCAGAAACTTACCCTTTCATCTTCTCCAACTTCTCACTAAGAACCTTCATCTTCTCTCTACCATTACTCACTTCTCTCAACTCCAAACAATTTTCTGAAACCATAGAAACGTTCACGGGCCAGTAAGCTTCGCTTTGATCCGAACCTCTTTTGATACTGTAACTGGTAAGTTCCCAAGCCATAACCTAGTTCTAGAATTTCTAGGAACACTGTTTCAGTTACATGCAAAGAGTAAAATCTGAGTTTCTGAGTTCTTTTTGGTTAAACCTAGTTGAGGAGCGTAAGAAAGAGCTTGTCGGGTAGAAAATTCGTAGTTGGAGAGAATCAAGTTACACTGTTAAACGTTCACTGCTATCCAGGTAAGGGAAGCTTAGATGTTTAATTTATACTGTATGTTGTATGATCTGAGTTGTATGAATGAAAAATATAAGGTTTGAGTTGTATGGATGATCACTGTTATTGTGCATGTATGAACTGCATGATGTTTGAGCTGTATGGTTGACCACTGTTATGGAATCTGGTTTTCTGATTTTGATTTATCTGTCATGAACGATCACTGTTTGCATGGATCGTATATATTGTTGGTGGTTTGAAACGCATGTGGATTTGATTATGGATGAACGGAGTATAGTTATGGTAGAGTTGGAATGATTAAAATGTTGAGATCTGCATGGTGATAATAATGGGAAATAAATCTAGAATGAAAGTTATAAAGTTTATAAGTTTGAAATCTGGAAAATTCTTCTAAGGTTGTCTTTGATAAGTGTTCGACCTCATGTCGAGCATTTATTCTTAATTGACGTTCGACCTTCTGTCGAGCGGTCGTCTTTGATAGCGTTCGACCTCATATCGAGCATTTATTCTTAATTGACGTTCGACCTTCTGTCGAGCGGTCGTCTTTGATAGCGTTCGACCTCATGTCGGGCGATTTCCTTTGATGGCGTTCGACCTCATGTCGAGCGATTTCCTTTGATGGCGTTCGACCTCATGTCGAGCGATTTCCTTTGATGGCGTTCGACCTCATGTCGAGCGATTTCCTTTGACGGCGTTCGACCTCATGTCGAGCGATTTCCTTTGACGGCGTTCGACCTCATGTCGAGCGATTTCCTTTGATGGCGTTCGACCTCATGTCGAGCGATTTCCTTTGATGGCGTTCGACCTCATGTCGAGCGATTTCCTTTGATGGCGTTCGACCTCATGTCGAGCGATTTCCTTTGATGGCGTTCGACCTCATGTCGAGCGATTTCCTTTGACGGCGTTCGACCTCATGTCGAGCGATTTCCTTTGACGGCGTTCGACCTCATGTCGAGCGATTTCCTTTGATGGCGTTCGACCTCATGTCGAGCGATTTCCTTTGATGGCGTTCGACCTCATGTCGAGCGATTTCCTTTGATGGTGTTCGACCTCATGTCGAGCGATCATCCTTGATTGGCGTTCGACCTTCTGTCGAGCGATTTTCTTTGATAGCGTTCGACCTCATGTCGAGCATTCGTTCTTGAATATGTCCGACCTCTTATCCAATGTTCGTTCTAAATCGTGTAAGGACTCCTATCAAGCGCTCGAACAATTGAGTGATTTTCTGATATCAAATAGCGTTGTCCATACAGTTAATTAACGTTCGTCTTTTTATAAAAGTGGAACATAGAATGAAAATGCGAATTATTGAAGAAGTTAAAGTGTGCGAACTATTTAAAAAAAATGAAGTTGTGATATTGATATTTGAACGAGCGTTCCAAGGAGGAACGACTCTGGTTTCTATATTGGATATGAAATTTGGTAAAGTATGACTGTGGATAAGTTAAGACTCGCTGTCCATCCTGATGTTCCGTGATACGCCTCTTCAAGTAGAAGGGGGTATTCATGTGTGGGAACGGCAGGAGGTCCTTAGTCCATAAGTTAACATGGGCGACGTAAGAACGGACTTACCTCGAGTGGCAGCTGTTTGGTGTATCCCAGTTACTACATCACTCGGGTGCAAGGACGCTTGTAACTACACAGATTCATACAGTCCGGACGGTCTGTCTTTTATATATGTTTCTATATGATTGTTAATTGACATGCTTACGTGTGTATGTGTGGATTGAAATGTAAACTTATTTGATGGTTGTATAAATTAAATATCATAAGCTTACCCTTGCATTTCCTTGTGTTGTCTACTGTCCATGTATGTTCCGTCTTGTCAAAATGCAATGATCATCCGTTGTGGATGTGAGCAGATGGTGGAGCGTCCCTTGAGCAAATGCTGGAAGAAGAAAATTTGGATGAAGCCAATCTGGTGGAAGTTGATGTGAAGGTCGAGCCTTAGAGCGCTCGTTAGAGTAGATCTGTGAACGTTAGTGTAGTTTAAACGTTCGACCATGTATTTTGTACGGTCGTTCGTCTTAAGCTTCTAAGTTTGTTTTGTCGTTCGTTGTTTTATACATTTAAGAACGTCGTTTCAGATTCTCATGGCCTGCATTATGCGCCTTCTTTTGTACTGATGCCGTTCGGCTTTTTAAATCTTAAGTTAAATTCAAAGACTGTTTAGGTTACTGTTAATTGTAATTGATCCTGATTTATGGTAATTACTGTATTTTGGGATGTTACAATATCTATTGAATATAATTCTACGAAAATATGTTTATTTTAATTTCATTAATGTCAATCAAACCAACACATTAAATTAAATAAATTTTAAAATGAAAATACATTAATAAAAAAATAAATAAATATTCTTTTAAGTAAGTTTAAAAGTAATGTCCCCTTATCACTCTTAGGTCTTATAAGTAGGTTTAGAATTATTAAGTATTTTACTTAATTGATAATTTTATTTTAATTATTTTAATATTTGATTTGTGGAGTGTAATTTGACATTCATCGGAAACATGTAATTTATTCTTAATTTATGTTTAACATAACAAATAAAGTTTGTTTCAGCATTATGAAAGCAATCTTGCGTAATTTTTTTTATAGAATTTATAAAAAAATATTGAATTGACAACAATATTTGATATGAATCATAGTTTTAAATTGGCTTAAATGTTTACTTCGTCTCCATGTTAAGAGGTAAATTTTTGTTTACTATCCGGTTTTAAAAATAAAGACATTGGGTCCCAAAGTTGTAAAAATTGTATCAATTCAATCCTATCCGTTAAATGAGCATCAACGGTGTTAACTTCATGCTGATGTGGCGTACTTTTCTTCTTCTCTCCTCTGCTTTGCAGCTTTTTCTCTCTCTTGTTCACCTCCATCCCCACCTAAGATCCCCACGCCTCCTCTTCTCCTTCTTGTAAGACGCCAACGCCAACGTTGGAAGCATCGCCGTTGCTCGTACCTATGCCGCTAGTCGTAGCGACCAAGATCGACGACGTCGTCGCGACCAAGACCGACGTTGTCGGCATTGTCAACACCGTTCTCTTACTGCGTTGGGTTTCTTCCATCATCTTCAAACTCTACAGGTGAAGCGCTAGGAATTGCAATTTTTTTCATTATTGGACTGAGTCTTAATTAAGTCCTAAAAATCAGTTCAAAATTGTGCTTCTACAAGGAATGAGGAATATGATTTCCTCCTAAACTTGTACTTCCTAGAGTGTTACTTAGCTTTAGTTCAGCCTTTTCGTGTTTTGACCAACAATTGGTCACTGAGGCCCCCGAGGCTTTGCTTATAAGGTTGGGGATTGGATGAGGTTTTAAGTAGATCTCTTTGAAAATTGACATAAAATGTTAGCGAAAATTTAAGAGAAAGAAACTAACAATGATCCTCAGTGACTAACTCCAAAAATCATCTTGACACCCTGGAGGATAATGGAATAAATGTGTAGTTTCAAGAACAGTAGTTTAATGGTGCAGTCTGCTAGGATTCTCTAACTATATCTTTTTATCACTCATTAATTCTCTTTTTCTTGATTTACATAACCTATTCTTATATGGATATGGAGCTATATTCAATTTTCTTGGGATACTTGGGACTGCTATTTTCAAAGCTGATAATTAAATCTCTAGTTTTTGGGTACTTGTGTGCACTTTAAATATGACACTAAGCTGTTAAGAGAAAAAGAAAGACGAGACTCAAAGTAGACCTCATGCGTTTCATTTTGTGAAATAAAGCAAATGATCTGATTAATTTTCTCTAAAATCTGAAGTATTAATTTCAAGGTTAATCTCTTGGGTTTCATTCCATGCATTAAAACCAGTTGACAGTTACATTTCATTCGACAAATTAAAAAGAACCGACGATCCAGTGAATTAAATTACTACTATTGTCTGCTGTGGAGAAGCTGTTGTACCCTAGTCCTTGTCTGTTAAATGTTTTTACAGTAGAGGAGAAGAATTGGTGTAGGGAGGGTAAAGCTCTGTAGAGAAAATATGATGCATTTGTGAAGGGTGTGAAAAAGTTGCGTGGGGATCTTAGGTGGGGATGGAGGTGAAAAAGAGAGAGAAAAAACTGCACAACAGAGGAAAGAAGAAAAAAAGCACGCCACATCAGTATGAAGTTAACGTTGTTGATGCTCATTTAACGGATAGAATTAAATTAATACAATTTTTACAACTTTAGAATCTAATGTCTTCATTTTTAAAACCGGATACTAAACAAAAGTTCACCTCTTAATATGGGGACGAAGTAAACATTTAAGTCTTTTAAATTTCATGTATAGATATTACAAAGACATTTGATATTACAAAGATGTTTAGAAATTTTTCCTCGGATTAAATACTATAGGTAGAGCTTTTTAATATTATTCCATAAGCTTTAACCCAAACACTTATGCTTCATTGTTAAGGGGTGTTTTTTCATTACAAGTTTGCTCATTTACCTCAACAACACCACGTCTACTCATTCTACCTTTATATGTTAGCTTTGCTCATTTACCCACAGTTGCCACAGTTGGATTAATTTTGGGCTGATTTTTGCGGCCTATTAATCGTCGGATGGGTCGGTCTGATATATGTTCTTTGAGAATTTCACCGTGCACCTCTAAGCATTTCATCCTGCAAATCCAATTAATATATCTTAATTAAGTTAGGTGGTTATTTAATAATTTTTTATTTATTAAAAATTTCTGTACCCAGTTGACTACACCACCATTTTTCTCCTATCACCAAACATGAATTCCTACACCTTGCACCCGTCCATTGACTACACTCCTGCATCCCTGTATTGCCTACACTCCTGCACCCCTACACCCTATTTCATTTTTATTAAGAGACGCAATGCCCCATTTGAGTTGAAACTATGTGATAATTTTTTTCTCTTGACTATTTTTCTTTCTAGTTCATATCAATACTTATATTTGTGAGTGAGTGTGATATTGAAAATTAAAGAAATTTGAGAGGGGTTGGTAGTGTTTAATTGCAGTTTGGAGTGGTGCATCCAAAAAGCTTGACTTACTTTGTGGTGGTGCACTTGGGGTGCTTTGTGGTGGTGCTCTTGGAGTGCTCATCTTGGTGTTCTTCCTAGTTGCATTGATATTGCTGGAGAGAGGTTAATATTTAATTTTCTGTTAATTTGTTGCATGTTAGTATTTTATTTTTGGTTAATTTGTTGCATTTGCATGTTAGTATATTATTTTTGTTTAATCTTTTGCATGATCACATTAGACAACTGATTGATTTTATAATCCAAAAATGAACATATTGGTTATTGATAACTGATGCAAGCCTAATTAGATATAGACATCTGATGTGAGGAGCTTCAGATATTCATATTCGATTAACGTTTTACTTATATGAAATATTTAAATTATATTATGTATGAATTACTTGTTTATATTAGTTTATAATCTTTTTAAATTTTATGTATTAATTTATAATGTATTATATAATTTTTAATTAATATAAATTAATTTTATAAATTTATTAAAATTAATAAAACTATTTTTGAATTAAAATAAATTTGAGATCTGTAACATCCCAGATTATATAGAAGCACATAACATAGTAAGTCCACATTTAAATAAAAGAGAACAGTTAGACTAGACTGTAAACAAAGTAGTTAAGCTTACAGTCATCCCAGAATGAGACATAATTTAAAACTTAACCGCAAGTAGAGTGTTTCAAAAGGATGGGGATCACTAGGAAAATCCTTAACAACTAAATAGTAATTCAAAATACAAGAAATACTAAGAGAGTCCTAAGGAGACTAAGCCGCAGCATCGCCTTCCTCCAAAGCCTACTCCAGAGGCACCTCATCCATCTCTGCTCACATTCAAGTGGATGATCATTGCAAAAGAAAGCATACCCAAGCAAACACAAACACACAAGCAAGGGTGAACTAGATATAAAAATCATGTTATAACAGTCATAGGCAACATACAAGTAAGGACGAATATACTATACTATACAAACATGACTTGTTGCACTTAAACTTGACTCGTTCGGACTTAGAATGATTACCGAGCTATGGCGGGTTATGCACTCATGGTGGCTTCAACTGCTTTGCAAAGCCATTGCCAATGGATTTCACCCTACCACACTTACGAGGTTAATCCGTTATCACTCACCTTGGGCCATACTGGAAGCACCCAAGACTAGGACCTCCGACTACTCCTCACCACATGGTTCAATCCTCTCTACTTGAGAATGAAGGACCATTGGAGCGTCAGGAAAACCCCTAATACTGAGCTACCATGATAATCATTCTAAACACACTAAAAGGGCACCACCATGTATCCCCCTTGAGGATCATGGAATTATGTCCAATACTAATACTTTCCACTCTAACACCAACATGTTCATGCATACATAAACCCTTAAAGCAACTAGAACAATTAAGTAACATAGCATACTGGAATAAATAGAAATATAGGCCGAACAGAAAACAACAACCCATAATGGGCAAGATCGAACACCCTGTGAATGGTGGAGACCGAACGATATCTCACTTCCCAAAGGACAGGACCGAACGGCCCATAAATGGTAAGACTGAGGAGTGACCGAACACTATTCAGGACCGCTCACTAAGAGAGACCAAACGCTACCTGAGACTGAACGCTACTTAAGAGACCATCCACTAAGACCGAACGCTACCAAGACCACCCACTAAGACCGTACGCTACTTAAGAGACCAAACTCTCTTTAAGAGACTGAACGCTACCTGAGACCATCCACTAAGACCGAACGCTCAACAAGACATAGCACTAAGGTCGAACTCCACTTAAGACCGAACGCTAGGACCGAACGCTCAACAAGGCAGATCACTAAGGCCGAACTCCACCTCAGACTGAACGCTAAGACAAACGCTAAGACCGAACGCTCAACCAGGCAAATCACTAAGGCCGAACTCCACCTCGGACCGAACGCTAAGACAGACGCTAAGACTGAACGCTCAACAAGACAGAGCACTAAGGCCGAACTCCACCTCGGACCGAACGCTCAACAAGACAGAGCACTAAGGCCGAACTCCACCTCGGACCGAACGCTAAGACAGACGCTAAGACCAAACGCTCAACAAGACAGAGCACTATGGCCGAACTCCACCTCGGACCGAACGCTATTACGACCGAACGGCTATCCGTTGCGAAACTGCATAATTTTGCAAAATTTCTACAGAATTATGAACAACACCTAACCCAACTATTCCTAACCATTTTTACTAACTTCTAACACCCTTAATTCTTGTTTTATACTTGACTAAACTCATCTAAATGGTTCTGAACATTCCTACTCCCATTCTAAAGTGATTAAGATCAAGTTTTGTCTTTTGAACATCAATTTCCACAACTCAAGGACCCAATTTCGATTTTTACCACTTCTAACATATTCTAGTCCAGTTTTATGATCCTAACAGGTCACAAATGACTTGCCTAAGATGTTCCCACCGTCCAATTGTGCCCAGAACCCCTACTTCCCAAAATCACTACCTCACTTCCTCTCAGGTGACCCAAAACCCTTACAAAATACCAATTTTTCCATCCATTCACTGTTACAACATGTCTCTCAGCCCAAACGCATCATCATAGACATTATAGAATTTAAATACATCTCAAAACAGTTTACATACATTACAATCCAGTTTCACAGTCATTCAACCCAACACATGCAACTAAGTCTTTCCAAATCAAAACACAATATCAACAGTCCAGCAGCACAACACTCAACATACAGTTCATGCAACCAATTAAAGAAACATTCTAGCTCCCCTTACCTTGAAACTTCTTTGCTCAGCTCAAAGACCCGCAGCTCCAGTACCCCACACGCGAATAATCTAGACAGCACCCTACAACCCGCAATGCGATGACCAAGAACAACTCTTAGAGCTAGAATGAACGGAGGAAAACATAAAGAAGGGTACACTAGGCACATGCAACTTGCCTTAGGTCCCAAACAGCGGGGAACTGGAGAGTTACTTACCCGCTGAAGAATGAAAATCTATTCAGATGGTTGTGAAGGTCTCTATGCCGCGATCACTTCAGCACCACCTAAACCAACATGCAACCACTAAACGTGAGGGAAATGTAGAGAAAAGGCAAAGAGAAATGGAGGAACAAGCTTTTTAGAGAGAGAATGAGAAGTTGAGATAATGAACTCTGATATGAAAAGTCCCTCCTAAGGTCATAGTGCCCTTAGTGTTATGGGCCTGCCTACTTCAACATAAGGCCCAACTGCCATATATTTTTAGGCCCTTACATTCTCCCACTCATAAAAAAGTTTTGACCTCGAAAATTAGACTTACCAGTGAAAAGGTGAGGATAGGACTCCCTCATGACTCCCTCTAACTCCCAAGTAGAGTCACCAGTCCTACTATCCCAGACGACTTTGACTAGACTGATGGTTTTGCCTCTAAGTTGCTTGTTTTGGCTCTCCTCAATCCTGACCAAGCTACACCTCCATAGATAGATCTTCTTTAACCTGAACATTCTCAGCTTCTAGCACGAGACGGATTTGGCACATATTTCCTAAGCTGAGACATGAAACATTGGATGAAGGTTTGCAAGTCGGGGTGGCATGGCTATCTCATAGGCAATTGACCCTATACGTCTCAGGATCTTATAAGAACCAAGGTACCTAGGAGACAACTTCCTAGCACGAATAACTCTTCCCACACCAGTAGTAGGAGTTACTTGGAGGAAGACATGATCCCCAACTTCAAACTCCAAGGGTCTACGTCTCTGGTCAACATAAGACTTCTGTCTACTCTAAGAAGAACGCATCCGCTCTTGAATCAGCTTCACCTTCTCTGTAGTCTGTTGTACTAACCCGGGCCTTGTTAACACATATTCTCCCTCCTGAAACCAACACAAAGGTGTCCTGTAGCGTCTTCCATAAAGGGCTTCAAACGGAGCAATACCAATACTGGCCTGATAGCTATTGTTGAAGGTGAACTCCACCAACGGCAACACCTCATCTTAAACTCCCAAGTGATCCAAAATACATGTCCTCAACAAGTCCTTAAGTGATTGGATCGTCCTTTCTGATTGTCCATCGGTCTGGGGATTATACGCTGAACTCATCTGCAGTCTACTGCCCATCTCACTCTGAAGTGTTTGCCAAAAGCGAGATGTGAACCGCGGATCTCTATCTGATACGATGCTAGAAGGTACTCCATGCAGTCTCACAATCTCCTTGATGTACAACTGCGCCAACTTCGACATCGACATCCTCAAATTAATCGCTAAGAAATGGGCACTCTTGGTTAACCTATCCACAATCACCCAAATTGCATCATGACCTCTAACCGTGCGTGGTAAATGGGTAACAAAATCCATGGCTATGTTGTCCCATTTTCACTCAGGTATCTCAAGCTGTTGTAACAAACCTCTAGGTCTCTAATGCTCTATCTTAGCCTTCTGGCAGGTTAGACAAGAAGCAACAAACTGAGCTACATCTCTATTCATACCAGACCACCAAAAAGACTCCTTGAGATCTTGATACATTTTAGTCATGCTAGGATGCATGCTAAAACGGCTTTTATGACCCTCTTCAAGGATTAACCCCTTCATTTCTGAATTGCTGGGTACACAAACCCTGCCTTTGAATCTCAGAATGCCATCAGCCCCCAAGGTCAAATCTTTACCTTGCTCAGTCCCAATCAAACCTGCTGACTTTTGAAGTTCAACATCTTTCGACTGCTCTTCTTTGATAATCTTCAACAAGTCATTGGACACCACCAAATTACTGCATCGGATACAATCAACTTCAAATTCCACCTGCAATCTTAAATCTCTGAAGCTTTCAACCAGCTCTAATTCTCTGACCATCAATACCGAAACATGCACTAACTTCCTGCTCAATACATCTGCCACCACATCAGCTTTCCCAGGGTGATAGAGGAGATCAAAATCAAAATCTTTAAGAAACTCCATCCATCTCCTTTGCCTCATATTAAGCTCCTTCTGATCACAGAGATACTTCAGGCTCTTATGATCACTGAATACCTAAAACTGCGCGCCATACAAGTAATGTCTCCAAATCTTCAAAGCGAAAACAACCGCTGCCAACTCTAGGTCATGAGTGGGGTAATTCTTCTCATGAGCTTTGAGTTGTCTTGATGCATAGGCAACCACTTTCCTTTCCTGCATCAGCACACACCCTAATCATTGATGAGAAGAATCACAGTAAACCTCAAAAGGTTTACCTGTGTTAGGGATCACCAAAACGGATGCACTAGTCAACCTTTTTTTTAGCTCTTAGAAGCTAGTCTCGCAACGATCTGTCCAAACAAAAGGTTGATCCTTCCTAGTCAATTGTGTCAATGGCGCCACAATCCGAGCAAAACTCTCAATAAAACAGCGATAATAGCCCGCCAAACCCACAAAACTCCTGACTTCAGTCACCGTCTTAGGTCTCTCCCACTAAAGTACTGCTTGCACCTTAGTGGGATCCACAGAAATTCCTCCGGTTGAAATCACATGTCCAAGAAAAGAAACTTCTTCCATCCAAAACTCACACTTAGATAGCTTGGCATACAATTTTCTCTCTCTCAGTACTTCAAGCACTACCCTAAGGTGATCTTCATGCTCTTCTCGAGTCTTAGAATAGACGAGTATGTCGTCTATAAAGACAACCACAAACTTGTCCACAAACTGGAGCATTAGTCACACCAAAAGGCGTAACTACATACTCATAGTGGCCATATCTAGACCTGAACGCCGTCTTCTGCACATCATCTGCTTTCACCAAGATCTAATGATAGCCCGACCTCAAATCAATCTTAGAGAACACCGTAGCTCCATACAACTGATCCATCAAATCATCTATTCTCGGCAATGGATACTTATTCTTGATCGTCAACTTATTCAGCTGTCGATAGTCAACGCACAACCTTGAGCTACCATCGTTCTTCTTTACTAGCAACACTGGTGCACCCCACGGCGAAGTATTGGGCCGAATAAACTATTTCTCTAAGAGCTCTTCAATCCGTTCCTTCAATTTAGTCAACTCAGCTGGAGCCATCCGATAAGGGGCTATAGATACTGGCCCTGCTCCTAAGACCAGATCAATAGAGAACTCCACTTCTCGCAGAGGAGGTAAACCAGGAACTTCTTCAGGAAAAATATCCTTGAAGTTGTTTACAACAAAAAGGTCTACGCTCTGATTCTCGTGAGACGAATGATCTAACTCCTGAGTTGCTTCCACATGCGACATCACCAAGAAACAACTGGCGCCTTCCATTATGTCTTGCCTCAACACGCCTATCGACAAGGACATATCTTCATTTTCGCTAGGAAAAATCAGATCCTTGTTACCATAGTCTATGAGGATGCGATTGGCAGACAGTCAATCCATTCCCAAGATTACCTCTAGCCCTTGTAAAGGCAAACAAATAAGGTTCACTCTAAACCTATGCCCCTCAACCTCAATAGGACATCTAGAACAAACTATAGACGTCCTGAGATGCTGGTGTAGAAACCACCAGATCACACTGAAGCTCTTTGACTTCCAAATCCAATCTCTCCACACAAGCCTCAGACACAAAGGAATGCGTCACCCCCGAATCAAACAACACCACACAAGGCATCCCAAATAACAAAAAACAGCTGACGATGAGGTTACCTGAGTTAACTGCCTCTACTCCAGTCAAAGCATAAACTCGCCCGGTAGCCTGTGGTCTGGCACCACCCCTCTGAACAGATCTCCCAGCATGGTGTGTTTGTGGTCCAGTCCTTCTGACTGTAGGACAGTCTCTAGCACATTGCCCCTCACCACGACAGATGTTACACCTCCGATAACCGCTCATTCGAGGACACACAGACTGTAGATGTGACCCTCCACACTTATAGCACCGCAACCCTCTTGAGTTGCTAGACTGTCCTGAATGCACCGAGGGTTGGGAGGATGAACCCTTAGACCCAGAAGATGGGGACGGTCTAGGGTAAGGAGCCCTCCTGGAACTAAATCCACCACTAGACCCAGATGGCCCCCCAACTTCTAACAGGCTGACTCTGCTATCCTTCAGCTTCCATCTTGGTCTTCTCCATCACACATACCGTTTCCACCAAGATAGGGAAGTGTTATGGGCCTGGCTACTTCAACATAAGGCCCAACTATCATATATTTTTAGGCCCTTACAAGATCAGTCTACCGGATATCTACCAAAATTGGAGGTGGATACTTGATGCACAAAATATCGGATGTCAAAAATTCAAGTTCAATATGTTATATAAAATTTTATTATATTACTTATTTATTTATTTTATTATTTTTAAATTATTTTTAAAATTATGTATGATTTTGTATAAGTATATAATGTAAATATATAATTTTTAATTAATATGATTTAATTTATATTAATTTATTAAAATTAATAAAACTGTTTTTCAGTGAAATTAAAGTTAATATGAGCCTATGTAAATCGGAATATACAAATATCGGATCTGGATATTCGATTTGTATTATTTCGGATCCCATTACATTTTAATATATAAAATTTGATTATATTATTTATTTAATTATTTTATTAGTTTAAAATTATTTTTAAAATTATGTATGATTTGGTATAAATATATAATGTAATTATATAATTTTTAATTAAAATAAATTAATTTTAATGAATTTATTAAAATTAATAAAACTGATTTTGATTGAAAAAAATTTACATTTAGAATATGAAAATCCGATATATATATATATATATATATATATATATATATATATATATATATATATATATATATATATAATATCCATTTCCAACGTTTTGTTTTAGATGTACGTAAGGAATTATATCTAGTGTAAAACAAGTCTTAGCTTAGTAATATATCCTCTATAATTTTAGAACAAAAGAAACATAGAATTCCTTGTTAATTCCGTGTTCTTCAAAAACAGTTTTTCCATAAGAATAAAACAGTTTTTCGATAACAATAAAACTGTTTTTGAATAAAATTAAAGTTAGCAATTTATAATTTAATTAAATAATATTTAATTGTTATGAATTTTTTTCATTTTTTCATGTTGCTTTAATAATATTATATAATTAGGTTTCATTTATAAAAAAATTTAATAAAATGAGTTAACTTAATTTTTATAATTATTAATTTTTGTTAATTTAAATAATGTATTTTAAATATTTAATTTCTATAAATTTGTAAATAGAAAAGTTAATATGAAAATTTGTAATAATTTTTTAATTGTAGTTTTTTGTTTTTTTATTTTGGTGTTTTTTAAAGTTGATTACATTGTTAATAAGTTTATAAATGTATAATTTATTGTATTAGTTTATGATTTTATAATATAATTATAAATTTTGAATTTATTGTATTAGTTTTTTATTTTGTTATAGGTGATTATAGTTTAAATGGACGAATATTATTATAGGATGGATTCTGAAATAAATTTTAGCATGTTCTTAGAATTTTCGTCCTTTATAAATGAGGTTGTTGAGGGAGATCTGACGAATCATTTCATAACAAATAACTTTTTTTTCCTCTCGTGACGAATGGGTAAGAGATCTAGGATTTGTTGTGGTGACTATAAGATCTGATAAAGCTACGGGTCAACCTCGGAGGAGGACATTTGTTTTACTAGGATGTGAAAGAGGTGAAAAATATAGAAAATACAAACCTAATGTCCAACCTAGTACGTATGAGACCCAAAAATGTGAGTGTTCTTTCCCATTAAGGGGCAAGCCATCTGAATGACGATGGGTGGGTATTGCAAGTGATATGTGGATATCACAACCACAATTTTGGCAGAAACTTTAGTGGCAGATCCTTATGTTGATAGGTTAAATCCTACTGAACAAAGAGTACTTGTTGATATGACTAAAACCCAAGTAACACCAACAAATATTTTGTTGACTCTAAAACAAAATAATAATCATAATGTAACTATAGTAAAACAAGTTTACACAGCAAGTCATTGAGAGGGTTGATGATGATGTTGGATCGCGACAAGAACATAGATGTACGGAGAATTATGAGGTTGTCAGTGACCTCTTTTAGACACATCCGGATGCAATCAAGTTATTGAATGCATTTAATGTTATTTTGTTAATGGATTCAACTTATAAAACAAATAAATATCGATTGTCGTTGTTGTTAGAGATTATTGGTATGACATCTACTAGGTTGACCTACTCAGCCGCATTTGCATTCTTATCAAGAGAGCGACAAAATAATTTCACTTGAACTCTTCAAAAGCTTAGAGACTTATTTTTTACATCTAAAAACGGTCCACAAGTCATTGTCAACGATAGAGACTTATCTTTGATGAATTCCATTGGCGATAAAAAAATCATAATAACTAAAAAAATTTGTACTAGTAAAAAATATTAAATCATTCAAAATTATTTAAAATAAAATCAATTTAACTAATTCATTGAAAAATTAGACAATATATATTATTATAAACAAAATAATTTAAATTTCTAAAAAATTATAAATATTTCAAATAATTATAAAAAAATTAATTAAAGCATTTTTAACTAATTGTAAAAATCTAATATTCAGAAAAAAAAAGTAACAAAAATTCTTCTAACTATAAAAATAAACTTTAAAAAAAATTAAAAAAAATAATTAAAAACAAATAAATTTAATCAATTTAACTAATTCCTTAATATATTATTACAAATAACAAACTACACATTCTATAAAATTAAAAAAATTAAAAATAATTATTAAATATATACAAACTAAAGTGTTTCATTAAAAAAAAATAAAGTTAATTCAAATCTTAATATAAATAAATAATTAATTCAAATATAACAACTTTATTAAAATAAAAATGAAATAAGTATAAATTAAAAAACTTAAAAAAAAATTTTAAATAATTATAACAGAACATTCAAAAAAATTAAAACAGAAAATTTAATATTATAATAACAGAATATGTAAAATAATTAAAACAGAAAATTTAAAATAATTAAAACAAAAAAATTAAAATTATTAAAACAGAGAATTTAAAATAATTAAAAATATTTCATTCAAAATAAATAAAATTAATTCAAATCTTTATATAAATAAATAATTAATTCAAATATAACAATTTAAATAAAATAAAATTTAAATAGCTATAAATTAAAAATTTAATACAGAAAGTTCAAAATAATTATAACAAGAACATTTAAAAAATATTAAAACACAAAATTTAAAATTCTTATAACAGAATAATTAAAATAATTATAACGGAAAATTTAAAATAATTAAATAAGAAAATTTAAAATAATTAAATAACAAAATTTAAAATAATTAAAACAGAAAATTTAAAATAATTAAAATTATTTTATTCAAAATAAATAAAATTAATTCAAATTTTTATGTAAATAAATAATTAATTCAAATATAAAAATTTAATTAAAATAAAATTCAAATAACTATAATTTAAAAATTTAAAACACAAAGTTTAAAATAATTATAACACAACATTTAAAAAAAATTTCAATAGTAAATTTAAAATTATTATAACAGAACATTTAAAATAATTAAAACAAAATATTTGAAATAATTAAAACACAAAATTTAAAATAATTATATGAGAACATTTAAAATAATTCAAGCATGAAAAAAAAATACGAAACAATATTTAAAAAGATAATATGATTAAAACAAAAAACAATTAAACCTATATCGGATCTGGACATCCGATGCGTGCCGAATCAGATATCGACATCTGATTTAGCCCAAGTCGACTCTACATTTCTGATTCACGCACTGCATTACATTTCAACCAAACAGCTTCTGCTATGTATAGAAAACTAGACAAACCAACCTCGCAAGGACGTTGGGTGTTTGCAGGGACGCTGGGTGGGTGTTTGTTTTTACTAGGCGGCGCGCAGCGCTGGAGCTCCTCTGTCTGGCCTTCCAACCTCAGCATGAAGAGGATTTGTTTATGTGCGCCATGTGCCTACAACATTAAAGAAAACTCTGAAACCAAAAACAAGCAAACCACATCATCGAAAGAGAGATTGAGATTCGAAGCACCACCTTCGCGTGGCTGCAGTGCGACGACCTCTGTGTGCGAGAATGGAGAGAGGAAGAGGAAACCCAAGGGACACAGAACTGCGAGGGGCTGTGTGCCTCTGTGTTGCTGGACAGACGAAGAAGAAAGGCAGAGGAAGGGAAACACAAATGGTCTGTGTGTATGTGTGTACTGGGAGGGAGAATGGAGACACCAACAAGCAGAGAAGCAGAAATGAGATCCGAGGAATATTTTCAAATGCGAGAGACAAATAGACAAATATAAGCGTACGAATAATATCTGTGCACTGAAAACGTGAATCTTTGACTACTTTTACTTTTTCTAAAAAAATATTAAAACCTTCTTAATTAGGGATAGTTTAGCCATTTTATTAGAAATTTGGAGGTGCAGGATGATAAAGTACTTGGAGGTGCAAGGTGAAACCCTCCTGTTCTTTTTTCTCTTTTGTGGAGAAAGCTTGCATGTTATCTGACCACCGTTGCTTCCTGTACCCCCATGACCCCATGTGTGAAATGACCATTTTAATAATGAAAAAATAATGAAAACTTAAAATATTTTCTGATTTGAAAATATGAACAATTAAACATGCATTTCTGAATTCAAAATGCATTTTAAAAAATAGTACATTCTTAGTTGTACAATTTTCAAATTTAGTTGTACAATTTCCAAATGTACATTCTTAGTTGTACATTCTTGTGCTCTTGCTTTGAGAACTCGGGATTGACATAAAGCAAGAACTTTCATTGAGAGTGTGATTGAGTGTTGTTGTTGTTGTTGTTGAGTGAAGTTTGTCATCCAATGTGAAGATTCAAAGGAAGTTCATCCTTCGTGAAACATTCAGAGGAGGTGTTCATCCCTTCGGCCTTCAGGGGAAGTGAATTTCATCTCTTGTGGTAACAAGAAAGATGTTTTCTAAACCCTTAAACTTGTCTTCTACGTGATTGTAATAGTTTATTTGTTTTGTGATAGTAGAAGTTAATCTCCATTTGGGATTAGCAACTAGATATAAGATCCTTGTGATAATTTCATTTAAAGCACAAGAAATCATTTCACCCTGTCATCTTGATTTTTGTCCAAACACACTAAATATTTCGTTGCATCACTCTAATAATTAGTATCAAAGCTTGCTTTGATAATTATTCAAAATTTTGTTTTGAAAATGTCTGGACAATATCAAACTTTTGCACAAGGTGCTTCAGTTGACAGACCCCCGCATTTTGTTAGAAAAAATTATGTTTTTTTGGAAAATAAGAATGTAAATGTTTTTAGAGTTTTTCGATATTGGTATTTGGAATGCTGTTGAAAATGGTAATTACTGTTAATAACGTGCAGGAACGTAAGCTTTATGCCGAATGGATGATTGATGAGAAAAGGATGGCTCAATATGATGTTAGGGCCAAAAATATTATTTAATCTACTTTGACCCTTGATGAGTTTTACAGGATTTCGGTCTGTAAAAGCACTCAGAAAATGTGAAAAGCTTTAAGAGTAACTCATAAAGGAACATATGAAGTTAAGCGTGTTCGAAAGAATTCTTTAGTCAAAGAATATGAGATGTTCCAATGAAACACTAAGAAACAATACATGATGTGCAAAGTCATTTTACACACATCGTCAATCATCTATCCAGATTAGGAAAAAATTTTGACATTGAAGAGTTAAATAATAAAATCCTAAAATCTTTGAACAAGACATGACAGCCAAATGTCATGACCATCACAAAGTCACAAAATCTTGCAACCAGGTCTAAGGTGGCTCTGTTTGGTAAATTAAGAGAGCACAAGATTGAACTTGAAAGGTTGATAGAAGAAGATGATCGAGGAATGAAAACAAATATTGCTTTTAAATCTGAGGTTGTCAATAGCAAAAGCATCAAAGACGATGATGATTCTAATTGCGAAGTTCCATACCAATTGATAAAAATGCTCACAAAGTTCATGAAGGACAAAGGAAAATACAAAGATCGCAAAAAGAAGAATCAATGATCCTCTTCAAATTTTAGGTGTTACGGTTGTGAAGAATTAGGTCATATCAAAGCAAATTGTCCCAATAAAGAAAGAGAATCTCCAAAATAAATGAGTGGAAAGAGATAATTCAAGCTCTTCATCAAGCTCCGCATCAAGCATTAACGACTTTAATTAACAAAAAAAATATTTGTTTAATAGACAACGATATAGCTGGAAGTCAAGTAAACACCTTTAGCGATTCTGATAATTTTGATGATATAGATCTTGATGAAGATGAATTACATGATAATATAGGGAATTATGACTATAATCAGAAAAATTAGATCTTGCTCATAAGAAATTAAAAATTGATTTTAAATAATTAAAATCAAAATTATAAAATACGCTTGAAGAAAATGAAAATTTGAAAAACAAAATTTCCTATTTAGAAAAGGGAAAATTTGTTAGTAGTGATGAATGTACGTCTTGCATAAATTTGAAGAAATTACAAGAAACAACCAAAGGAGAATGTAGGAAAAACTCTATAGAAAAGAAAAAAGGTTGTTAAAAATAAGTATGTTCCTAGTCTAAGAATAAAACTAAAAGAATCCGTAAAGTTTGGGTAGAAGAAGGAACTACTTATTATAAGAACGCAAATTTTGTTACTTGTTTCTATTGCACGAAAAAGGATCATAGGTCAAATAAATGTAGAATAAAACATTATGATGTTCCAACTGGAATATATGCATGAATTTCTATTATAAAATAACATGTCTCTAACTTTAAAGGACCCAAATAAATATTATTTTTAGGACCAAAATATTATTTTTCTGTTTTGCAGGTTATTTCAAAATTAAGGAAGAAGATTTTAGGCGTGCACCAAAAGTTGGTAAATTATGGATTGTCAAATTAAGGGGAAGTTTTTAACATAAAAGAAAATTTTGATAATTTTTTTTTTTTCAATTAAGGAGGAGTGATGTTTTCTAAATTTCCTTGTATTATTGTATGTTTTGCATTATGCCTCCTATGTTTTTAAATTAATGAAAAAGTGTCTTATTATTTATTTTCCTTATTTATTTTGTTTATGGCTTATATTCAAGAGGAGTATTATATTAAGGGAGAGAAATAATTAATCATACATAGCTCTTTTTTAAAATGATAAAAAAAGAGGAGAAATATTTGGTTAAAATGTTTTAAAATGTTTAACTATTTTCTACTAATGCTCTCTCTTTTCTATTTATTACAAAAGGCTTTAAATCAAAGGAGTTTTTGATCATCACCAAAAACGGGGAGATTGTTAGCTAAAAGATGAAGCATAAAAGTTTTGATGATGCCCAAAATCAAGTCTCAAGTGCTCACTTTCCAAGAAGACCTTCATGAAGACTTATTTTATGTGTTATAGCTTTTGTAATGAGTAATTTGTGTATAGGACTTAGTGTTTTGTTTGATTCCATGTAATTTATGCTTTGAATTTCTCTTTGGAGTCAAAAAGCTCTATAATAATCGATTAGCTACTTAAGATAATCGATTATTACAAAGAGGTTTTTCAAAATGTTAAAAACTTTATTTTGGCCTCTTGAATAATCGATTACCAGAGGCTGATAATCGATTATCCATAATCGTTTATGACTTACCATAATCGATTACCACATCTAGTTGTTGGAGTTTTGAGCATGTTTTTGATGGTTGTGCATTCATTAAATGAATAATCGATTACCTTAATTAGATAATCGATTATCACGCGTGAAAAGGTTGACAATGCATTTTTGGAGGTGTCATTGAGTGAGGTCTTTATAAAGATGTTTTAGACTCTTATTCAAACACATACAACACTTTGAGTAAAGTGTGATCTAGGGTTTGTGTTACCCTTGTGCTTTGACTTTAAGAACTTGGTGTTGACATAGAGCAAGATTTTTCACTAGGAGTGTGATTGAGTGTTATTGTTATTTTTGAGTGAAGCCTGTCATGCTTTGTGAAGATTCAAAGAAAGTGTTCATCCTTCGTGAAGCATTCAAAGGATGTGTTCATCCCTTGTAGCCTTTAGGGAAGGTGAGGTTAATCTCTTATGGTAATAAGAGAGATGTTTTCTAAATCCTTAAACTTGTCTTTATGTGTGATTGTAATAGTTTATTGGTTTTATGATAGTGGAACATTAGTCTCCGTTTGGGATTAATAACTGGATGTAGGATCCTTGTGATCTGAATCAGCATAAAACTACTTCTGCAAATCTTTCTTTCCCTACACCCTTTATTGTTGTTGATATTATTTGTTAAGTAAGTTTAAAAAGAGAGACAAAAATTATTTTAAAGCATAAGTGTTGGTATCGGAGGGGGTATTTTTCGAAGAGTATAGCGCAGCGGAATTAAAACTCAGAGAGTAGAAAGCGTGTTCGATCACAATTAAAATTAATTTGGTCCTTTTAGTAAAAATAATTTTCTTTCAGAAAATTAATCAAACAGTTGATATACGTAAAATAAAATGAGTGTAGGGAATAAGAAGATCAACACAGAATTTTTATCTTGGTTCGAATCAAAAGATTCTACGTCCAGTCGTTAATCACTATAAATAGTGATTAACCTTTTTCACTAAAAATCATTTAACAGATTACAAGATAATGAATAGGAATAAAATGAAAAGAACCACTCTACCAACTTGAAGAGAACCGCTCCAGCAATCGACCAACGATTCACAAGCTTCTCCTTTCACAAGACCAGGCAGAGCACCTTGCTAACTTGAAGAGAGTCTGCTCCGACTATCGACACACGATACGCGAGCCTCTCCTTTCACAAGACCAAGCAAGGGAACAATGAACAAAAAGCTCTCTAAGAACGTTCCTCTGATACACAGTGTTCTAAGCTTTCTCAGTTCAAAAAACGTTACCTTCTGATTTCTCCAAATCAAATTATATAGCCAAGTACACTGAGTGCCAAAGGTCAGCTCTCAACTGCCATGAATAATCGATTATTGTAAGTGATAATCGATTATTCAAGTCCGTTACAGGTTTTCAAAAATGTGATAATCGATTATATGAAGTGATAATCGATTATTCAAGTATGACTTGTGATAATCGATTATTGCTTAACCATAATCGATTATACTAGTAAAAATTACAATGTTTAACATTTTCCTACTACATTCAAAATCTACAAGTTGCTTTTTTTAAAATATTTTCCTACTACATCCAAAATCTATAAGTTGCAGCATCATCAAAACACATCTTCAGGTTTTACCAATACTCCTTATTGGTAACAATCTCCCCCTTTTTTATGATGATCAAAAACTCTCTTTTTAAAAGCAACTCAGGTTTACCTACAACATATATAAACTAATGGACAACCACAGAGTTAGCAGTACCTGTACAATTAAAAAACTATTTTTTTCTTTAATCCTCCCCTTATATTTCTTCTCCCCCTTTTTTATCATAAGCAAAAAGAATAATGTAATAACCTCCCCCGTAATATGAGCTCCCCCTCAAAAATGGAATATATGCACAAAATGAAAGCTTATTATATTAAGAATAGAAAGGAATTACATGAAATTCATAAAGATTAAGAAACTAAATACCATAAAGAAAATAACATAACAATCAAACTTAGAGGCCTAAAAACCTAGAATTCAGGACTAGGAGAACGTTCAGGAGGTGGGATATTAAGATGACCCTCGATGTTAGATAGGCGAACATCAAGATCAAGAAATTGATCAACCATGTACTCATCAACAGATCGCTGCCACTCATAAATCTCCTCAAAGTGAGTCTTTTGTGCAAGACTCATATCCTCCAACTGTTTAGATAACCTTGCAAAATGTTCTTCCATAGAAGTTGAGGAAGAGGAGGGTATGTTGGATGGTTCAGCATCAGACGGAGCAGCAGCACTTACTGGGTCAGCCATATGAATGTCCATGTCATCATCTTCATCTACATCAGGATGGTCATCATCTTTGTGAATAAGGACTCTGCCTCTAGTAATGAATCCCATTTGACGAAAGGTAGTATCTCCAATTTCTGATCCCACAGCTTCAATAGTTTGAACGATTTCTCCTTCAACAGGTACACCTTTGAATTCTAAAATCCTAGAAATAAGAAGAGCATAGGGAAATTGATATGAATGGGATTTCTTGGCTTTTACCATTGTGTCAGCAATGAGAGCAGGCCAGTCGATGTGTATGTGATTTAGAATCCCATACAACAGAAGTAAATCCTGCTCAGAGCATTGAGCATGGTTTGTTGCTCTAGGACATAAAATCCAGACAATCAAGTAGTGGATCATCCTTTCTTCAACTTCAAAACCTCCAACCAGTAATTGCCTTCTATTTGTTTGCCGTTCAGGATGACGCAGGAAGGATTGAAAAGTCATCATCCTGTTGAAATCTTCAAGTCCTAAATGGACTTTGACAGCATCATCCCAGATGGGAAGTTGAGCAACATTTGTCCAAACGTCATCATCTAAAATGATGCGTACTCCCTTGACCTTAGTAGATATTATCCCATCTCGATAGCGCAAGTTGAAGTAGAAGACTCTTATAAGATCAGGATAAATGCATCCTTTTTGTTCTAACAGATGCATTAACCCCTGCTCAACAAAAGTGTTTGGAAATTGAAAGCCATAGAAGCGGAAAAAGTCAAGACGAATAAACTTTACCGCCATGATCTTCCTTTCTTGCCAGGAATTAACAAAGTCTGCATGTTTCCCTGGATCTGATATCCATCCATCTATGTTTGCAAGACGTGGTTGAGAAGAAGAGGAGGCTCCAGCTGTTCTGCGACGGTGCCTTCTTGAGTCAGCCATGGAGGAAGAATGGGAAAATGAGATTTTGAGAAGGTAAAGAGAAATGAAGAAGATTTGAGCTCTAGATTTGATTTCAGCAGTATTTAGGTGCAAAGGAGTGTGTAATAATCGATTATGGGGGGCTATTTATAAGAAAAATGGAAAAGTTAGCCGTTTATTGCCGTTTATAGCCGTTATGGGATGCTCCAACGGCTCTTTTTTTGAGACTGTCAGCGCGATAATCGATTATGGCTCGTGATAATCGATTATCCGTTCAATAATTACTGCCCAGAATTGCATGATAATCGATTATGCATAATGATAATCGATTATCTGCTCAAGATTTTCCAGAATTGAATTTTAAACATGAATAATCGATTATAACTTAGTGATAATCGATTATCAAGCGTTAAGTTTACGAAAAATGCAAAAATTTGCATAGATTTTGATTCTAAGATATGTCTAACACTCCTAATTCTCTTCTAAGTTCATAAAGTAAAGATACCCCCTTAAATATGCAATTCAAATTTAGTTTTTAGCATAACCACCTTTCAAACAATTAAGATATCAATGATTAAGCAACCAATTTATAAACTAAAATGAATGCAATAGTAGCTTAAATGGAAATTATCACAGCTGCTACAGGTTTGACATGAAAGCATTTCAGCTAGCACAATCAGTTCAAAAAACTAACTTTGACAACACAATTTACAACTTTCAAAACAACAACTGTGATTCATGCACTCTCATATCCCAATCTGTTCAACCCAATGAATTCAACTCTGCATATAAAACAACATATATAAAAATTAAAACAACAATATGCAGTAATCAGATTTAATTCAATAACATTGTTTATCTTGGTTCAATGGATTTTATCCATGAAATATTGGCAAACCAGAATTTAAAACTGGAAAATTGACTCAAACAAGGAAATGCAGTTCCGACAACTGCTTTTAAAGACTATTCTACAGTGATTTTCACAATTTGTAATCAAGCTTTATGCGGAGCAAATCATAGCTCATATGGCATGCATATAAATAAATCTCCACAGAAAACATCTTTGAAACGGAAATGCCAATTCAATCATCAAATAACTTAATTATCTAAAAATGCCAATGAAAATCTATCAACCAACTCATTTAAATGAATATAACAGTAATCAAATAATGGAAAATTAGAAAGATAACCAGAACAAAGTGCAATAACACAATTCAAACAACACTTAGCTCAATCACATGGAGTTCGAACCAAGGCTTTGAATGCCATTTGATGGATTCACTTCCTGCTCTTAGATCATTATTTCCGAAAGCATAATACCATGGATCTCTCCTCTCCTTTTGAGAACTTAACTTGCAAAACCATCCAAGAGAGGTTTGGTGCCCACAATCTCATTTGGGTCCTCAGGGTTAGAGACAAATTACTTTATAATGGGAATCCAAGCACATTTTCCATCAGGAACATCAAAATGTTTGATTCTACATTTGTTTGAAGTATGTCCTTTTTTCATACAATAGAAGCAATAAACACCATGCAGTTTGGTTTTTACAGTAGTTCATTTTTCAACCCAAACTCTACGAGTTCTCTTAACTTTAGACTTTTTATGATGCATTTCTTTATTTCTAACATTGCTCCTTCTAAAAACATGTGAGACAGACTTGGTTGCTTTAGAAAGTAAATTTTCAAGTATGTCAATGTTAAACATATGATTCTTACAAGACAAGCATTCAACAGGTTCAACAGTAGCATTTGCATCAGATAATTTTGTTTCTAAAGTACTAACTTTATTTCTTAAGACAACTTCATCATCAAGCAACTTTTCATCAATTTTAATTCATTGTGCTCTTTCTTAAGTTTTTTATGTGCAACATCAAGTTTTTCAGATTCAATCAACAATTCAAAGAAGGCCTTTTGCAAGTCTAATTCACTAAATTCAAAGCTGGAATCACTTACTTGGCTTCCAGTATCTTCTGAGTCAGCCATTAGACAAATATTGGCTTCTTCATCTGAATCACTTGAGCTTGTCGAGCTAGATGCATTGTCTTCCCAAGCTATGTAAGCTTTCTTCTTCTTTGGGAATTTCATTTCTTTCTTTTCTTCACTTTTCTTGTTCTTTGGACAATCAGTTTTCATGTGCCCTCTTTCTCCACATCCATAACATTTAACACTTGAAGGAAATTCTTGATTTTCTCTCCTTTCTTTACAAAATTTGTCCTTTCCTTTTGCCTTCATAAACTTGGCAAATTTCTTTATCATGAGGCTCATGTTCTCCTCATCATCAGAATCATCATCTTCAATCTTTTTAGAGTTCTTTCCTTTGGAGATCTCGGACTTGAAAGCTAGAGTTTTCCTTTTGCCTTGATCCTCTTCAGCAGTCAATCTCCTCAGCTTAAGTTCATGCTCACGGAGCTTTCCAAACAAGATTGCCATTGACATTTGAGTAAGATTTTGAGACTCCGAGATGGTAGTCACCTTTGGTTGCCAAGACCTGTCCAGAGATTTCAGAATTTTCACATTAAGTTCATCAGTATCAAAAGTCTTACCCAACCCTGTTAAATGATTCACAATATGAGTGAATCGTTTTTGAACGTCAGAGATCGTTTCTCCAGGTTGCATTCTGAACATCTCATATTCCTGAATGAGAGTGTTCTTCCTAGCGCGCTTCACGTCCTCTGTTCCTTCATGAGTGACTCTGAGGACTTCCCACATCTCCTGTGCTGTCTTACACACTGAAATTCTATAAAATTCATCAAGTACAACAGCAGATGAAATTATATTGCGAGCTTTAATATCAAACTGAGCTCGTCTATTTTCTTCAGCAGTCCAATTAAAATAAGGTTTTTCAGTCTCTACACCATCAACAATATTCATAGGAATATAAGGGCCATTTTGTATAGCTTCCCAGATACCTCTATCAACAGACCCCATACAAATCTCCATTTTCACTTTCCAAAAAGCATAGTTATCACCAGTAAACAATGGAGGTCTGTTAATGGAAGCACCCTCAGCATATACATGATTTTGATTGTGACCGGCCATTTTCGCAAATTTTGAAAAACTATCAAAGCAAGCTCTGATACCGATTGTTGGTATCAGAGGGGGTATTTTTCGAAGAGTATAGCGCAGCGGAATTAAAACTCAGAGAGTAGAAAGCGTGTTCGATCACAATTAAAATTAATTTGGTCCTTTTAGTAAAAATAATTTTCTTTCAGAAAATTAATCAAACAGTTGATATACGTAAAATAAAATGAGTGTAGGGAATAAGAAGATCAACACAGAATTTTTATCTTGGTTCGAATCAAAAGATTCTACGTCCAGTCGTTAATCACTATAAATAGTGATTAACCTTTTTCACTAAAAATCATTTAACAGATTACAAGATAATGAATAGGAATAAAATGAAAAGAACCACTCTACCAACTTGAAGAGAACCGCTCCAGCAATCGACCAACGATTCACAAGCTTCTCCTTTCACAAGACCAGGCAGAGCACCTTGCTAACTTGAAGAGAGTCTGCTCCGACTATCGACACACGATACGCGAGCCTCTCCTTTCATAAGACCAAGCAAGGGAACAATGAACAAAAAGCTCTCTAAGAACGTTCCTCTGATACACAGTGTTCTAAGCTTTCTCAGTTCAAAAAACGTTACCTTCTGATTTCTCCAAATCAAATTATATAGCCAAGTACACTGAGTGCCAAAGGTCAGCTCTCAACTGCCATGAATAATCGATTATTGTAAGTGATAATCGATTATTCAAGTCCGTTACAGGTTTTCAAAAATGTGATAATCGATTATATGAAGTGATAATCGATTATTCAAGTATGACTTGTGATAATCGATTATTGCTTAACCATAATCGATTATACTAGTAAAAATTACAATGTTTAACATTTTCCTACTACATTCAAAATCTACAAGTTGCTTTTTTTTAAATATTTTCCTACTACATCCAAAATCTATAAGTTGCAGCATCATCAAAACACATCTTCAGGTTTTACCAATACTCCTTATTGGTAACAATAAGAAATCAGTTCACCCTGTCATCTTGATTTTTGTCCAAACACACTAAACATTCCACTGGATCGCTCTAACATCTTGCATTAAAATCCTAAACACATATCTTTTAAACCCCTCATCAACATCTTAGCTTCATTTTCTTCAAATTCATTCTTCTCTCAATCACAATATATAATATGCTTTTAAGTAGATTAAAGGCTTCTCCTTAACTTGTTTACTTCAAATTACTTAAGTTGCTTTAAACTCTTGAGAGTTGAATTCACACTTCATCCTTCTTGTTTTAACCACCCAACCTGTATTTTTCAAACTACTCCAACCATTCCTTCTTCAAATGACTCCTTAAACCACCTACTTTAAAAATAAACGTCATTTGTCTCCTTCAATTTTTTTGAACGTCTCCTTCAAAAATTTTTAAAGAGATCACTCTTCGTCGAAGTTCTAATGAACATAAACATTTTAGATATTGCCTTTTTTTCTTCTCAAAAGACAAGTTCTATTAGATGTTTTAAATGCTTAATGTATGAACATATTACTTCCAATTATTAAAAAAAACTATGATCATTGAAGAAGGATTAATTGATAATGAAGACTCTTCTTCTTTTTCAAACTCTTTATGATTTTGTTCACATGAAGGGATTATCCTGTTCAAAAGGAAATGTGAGCGCTGATTAGGGAGATAAAACATGTTTGTTTAAAGAGATTTGCGAAGAATGATTTAAACAGATTTGCGAGATACGTAATTTTTTTTATCACCCGCGATGTTGCTTAGATTTGAAAGGATTTTGTTTAAAAAGTCGGCTTTACCCTCAAGTTATTCTAAAATACCATAATAAAAAACATGCATGTATTCAGTTCTTTATTGTCATATTTAATTAAATGTGAACCGGTTACAACTCCACTCACACATATAAATAAGCTTGTATTCGATTCCCCATTTTATATATTCAATTCCCTTGTAAAAATGCACCATGTATTCGATTCCTTTATTTGATGTATTCGGTTCCCTTGTTTCGATTTGGTCATGTTTACAGTGTGTCCTGCACCAAGCTTTGAGAGAACCATATCATACCATATCTTGAGTTGATTTGATATTTACTTTATCTTTTCATGAGCTTCCAAAAATAAACTTTACCTATGTGAAATGGTGTTTATGCAACATATAAGTTGATATACAACTTCATTAACATGGATAATATCTCAATCCAAAACAAACAAAATAAAGGTGGGTACACCATCCAAAACTATAGTTTCTAGTGAAAAGTGAACATCAAAGAGGCTCCTGCTGTTGGCCTATATTATAGATCACACCAAGGAATTAAGGTATTGCTTATTAGTTAAAAATCTTTTATGCACGCAATTATTTTATTTAATATTATATTTTAAAAATAATTATTTTACTTTACTTAAATACTATATTTTTACATTTTAAAAATATTTTATTAAATTTAAAAATAAATTTATTTTACTAAATTACAATTTTTGTACATTTTTAAAATTAATTTTAATAATTAATGTTAATTTTTTACTCTTTATAAACATTTTTACAATTAAATATAACATTAACAATTATCATTTTATATTACTTTAATAACTAGGGACATTTTGGTAATCATTAATTTCTATCAATTAAACAAAATATTTTTATTTGTTACATCAATCAAATCGTATACTAATTCTCATACACTTTACTTTCAAATCCACTCCCTCTTACCTCCAAATTCACTCAAATAAACAACAATTAATTCACTCTCAAATATTCTCAAATTCATCCACTCACTCTCTCCTAGATTCTTCTTCCAAAGTAAACACACTCTATGTTCTACTTCTTCTAGTGATGATGAATGTGCTATTGAACCTTTGAAGAATGATTTATTAATGGTTAGACACCCAATTTGACATTAAAAAAATATTTTAATAGTTCTTGAAAATAAAATATTTTTCATACAAGGTGTCTAGACAATAACAAATTATACACATTGATCATTGATAAAGAAAGTTGTACTAATATTACAATCAAGGGAATGAATGAGAAACTTTTTTATCAACCATTTCTCACCCAAATCCATACAAGTTTCAATGGTTAAACATAGAAAGTAAGTTGTTTGTCGATAAACAAGTCTTATATCCTTCTCTGTTGGTAAGTATAATTATAACATTTTTGATGATATTATGCTTATGGAAACTAGTAATTTACTATTTAGAAGACCATGATGAAATTCAATGTTGTTATAGAAATCAAATATTCTAAGTTTTCTAAGATTTCTAATATAAAACACAACCTAGTTATAAGACATATATTGATTGTATTCAATATTTAAAATTTTTCTTGTACAAAAAAAATTGGAGGTTTAAGGATTGAAGATCATGAAAGAGGAATAAATTTAGTTAGAATTAAAAATGCAACAAATTGTAAAAAATAAAAGTCAAGAGAAGATGGAAAGGTGAATTCAAATATTCAATAACCAAACAATTCTTCTTTATCATAATTCTCTAAAGATTTATTTCCAATTTGAATAAGTAATCGATTCAATTAATCAATTAAATTAATTATACCAATCAAATCAAAATATCATTCAATAATGGGTATACAATTTAAATGTACTTATTTGATCCTAATTTTATAATTAATCCTCAAGGATTAGTTCTCCACTGAATCGTCAAGGATTAGTTCTCCACTGATTAAAAATAGAAAATGCAAGTGAAAGAAGAGGAAAAGTCAAAATAAAAGTTAAGACAAAAGAGAGAATTTGAGATTGAGAAACAATTCCTAAAACTAAAAATTAAGCAAATAATTTGTGTACATGTTTAGATAACGTTTAGGATATATATAGGTTCTGAAATCTAAAGTAAATATATGCCTAAATGTGAACTATGATTAGATCCATAAGTCCAAATAAAGAAGTTTGAACTAAATCAAAGAAGCATGAATCGACATGGGTTCTTTACAAAAATTCAACAAATCTAACATAGCATATAAATATAAATTTAGTAAACTATATGTTCATTCTAAAGTTTTGGAAATGTAAAAAAATCTAATGAAACTAAAACAAAACAATAATAATAATATTTACATAAATAAAAAAGTGAGAAAATGTCATATGTGCCGAAAATACAAAATTTAAACAAATATATGTTGAACTCAATTTATTACTTCTAAAAGGAGTTAAAAGTTAAAAATAAAATCAATGGAAAGTACTTTCACTGTACAATAGAGTTACAAATCTGTCTACAAAATATTTGTCATTACATTACAATTTGATACAGGTGTCATAAATACACATTGAAATCTTTGCAAATAAGAGACAAAAATAAAAACCAACAAAAAAGGAAAGGGAAATGGCACGTGCCCTAAAAAAATATTTGTTTCATAAAATGCAACAAAATAGTGTTGTGAAGAAAATCAAAACATTAAAGTTGTGAAAAAAGCAAAAGGAAATGTGAAATTAAGGTGTGAGAAAAAGAAAAAATACCTTGAAAATCTAACTAAACTTGATGGATATCAAACGAGTTGAATAATTAAAAGAGACAATTAAAATTTTTACCACAAAAGAAATGTTCTTCAAATAAAAGGAAACTAGTGACTAAAGATAAGATTGAAAATAAGTTTTTATGTTATTTAAGAAACTAAACATATTTAAGTAATGTAAAACGAGAACAAATGTGAGATGAAATAGATATCCATGCTTGATTAACACAAATATTTTCTCTTAAAATGAAAATAAGTTACAAATATTTTCTCTTAAAATGAAACAAGTTTGAAAAGTAGTTATGGGTATATATGTGCTTGTTATTCCTATATGTTAACTCTTGTCCATAAGACTTTTATGAGTGATCTATGAATTTTTTTTATATGAACATCTTAACACTTTGAGTAAGAGACTTATTTGATAACTTTAGTGCTTTCTATTAATTATATATATAAATACATCCAACTTATTTTTATGTTTTTAAAAAAGTTGTTTTCGAGGACATGCTATACTAGAAATGTCTTATTGTTGACATATAAAGAAACCAATTAAACTATGGTGAAAAGAAAACACATGAAAATAGGAGGGAGGGAAACATACGAGATATATTTTTAAGTAAAAAGTGGATTTTTATAAAATGGTTAACAATATACTATTGTTTAACTCAAAGTTAATAATATATAAATAATTATAAATGTGACATTTAAAATCGTTTATATTCAATATTGACACAAACATTGTTTTAGTACAAATGTTTATCAATTTCTTGCAATCAAAACAAACAAATATAATTCATAATGTCATCTTCAATTAAAAATTTTGCTTTTAGGGTTATTGAAAAAAAGAAACTTTTAAAGAGGAGAAAAAAGCCTTAAAGCATTTAAATTCAAAAAGAAAGTTAAAGAGATAATAGTAAAATAATTAATCTTGTTTACTCTCATTTGCATTAATGATGTTAGACTTGTGTTACAAATGTGTATTTAAAGTCTCGAGACAAAGAATTTTATCAAATCTTGAGAAGTAGAACAACTTTATCTTAAGTTTTATAAAATAATTCTTACAAAATCTCTACATTTTCAAATTTGACAACAAACCTTCACTTGTTTTAAGATTACTAAGATCAATGATCATCAATCTTTCCCTTCTATAATGATTTCTATACTATAACATGTAAAGAGGAAGCCATACATTATATCCAAAGATGTTATGATGCTATTGCCAAAATGGATAAAGTGAATCCTGTCAAGCATGTAATTTACAACGAATGTTTGTATCTTCCAAATACCACATAGAAATAAAATTATTAAAAATTATTAAAAGTTCAAAACTTTGTATTTTTTATTATTTAACAGATAATAAAAAATTATATAAGTAGAATATTTTTTGATTATAAATTATCGTATACAATAAATTCATGAAATTCTATAATAATTATTTCAACATATATTTTCTTAGTAGAAGTGGATAGTCATTACATTGGTAACACTTTTTACTCTTAACTTATAAACATTGAAAGTATTTAGACAAAATAATTAATAAATTGATTTTAACAAATAAAAAATTCTCAATTCGATGATTAAAACGAGTAATCAAATTAACTCATAAAATCAGTGGGTGAAAAAATCCCGATTTGTGACATTCAAGAATAAATTTCGGCCCATTTCGGCCCATTTTGAAATGGAGGTTGCAAAGTCTGGAGGAGCGTGAGGAGGAGCAAGGTTTTGAAGAGTGTTCCCAAAATCGCAATATCTTAAATTCTATCTGCAACCACAAACCTTCTTGTTCGTAGTTCGATCTCAAAAAATGGCGACAAAACTTCATATATTCACAGGATTGACCCCCGCGCCGTTTCAATCTTCTTCCTCCTCCTCTTCCACTCTTTGCGTAGTGAAGAAGCCTCTCTCTACTTCCTTTTTCGGCGCTGGAGGAGGTACTCTCACTATTCCCGTTACTCGCTGCTCGCAATAGTTAATTTTCGTTTAGTTTGTTTAAACGCTACGGTTTAACATGCGATTCGTTTAATTAGCCATGTTTCTAACTTCTGATCGTTGTAGTGGAAGCTCTGAAACTGAGCGCGATGAGGATTCCGAAGCCTGTGCGTGGTGGCGGTGCTCTCGGAGCTCGTATGAACTTATTTGATAGGTTCGCCAGAGTTGTGAAGGTGAAAAAAAGCACCGAAACGACAGTCGTTTAGTTTTTCGTGGTTTAGCTTTAATATTCTCATCGTCGCTGTCGTTATGGTTAGATTTTGTCATCTTAGTAATGCAGTCATACGCAAACGCTATCATAAGTTCGTTTGAAGATCCGGAGAAAATATTGGAGCAAGCTGTGCTGGAAATGAACGACGACTTGACGAAAATGCGTCAAGCTACTGCGCAAGTTAGTTACAATTGATCATTATCTGTTTGTTTTGATTTTTATTTTTTAAATTTGTTTTGTTGTTATTTTCTTGTTTTATTGTTCGAATAGTTAATATATAATGTTATAATTGCTTTACTTGTTTGAGTTTTTATGATTGTACACGAGTTATTTAGCTGTAAACTGACTTCAAAAGAGATTGCTAGTTTTCCCTGTTTATGCTATCTCTTATTCAACTTTATTTTATTGAATTTTTTTTTTCTATTTCTTGAGGTATTGGCATCTCAAAAGCGGTTGGAAAATAAATACAAGGCTGCACAACAAGCTTCTGAAGAGTGGTAATGTATGACAGATTTATTATCTTAATTTGCTAATGATGTATCGTATATAAACATGCCTTTGTGCTTTTTATGTGTTGAAGGTATCGGAAAGCACAACTCGCTCTTCAGAAAGGTGAAGAAGATCTTGCTCGTGAAGCACTTAAGAGGCGCAAATCTTATGCGGTAAATTCTCAATTTGTTGAAGATTTTTTGCTAATTTTTGTTTGATAGATAGATAGATAGAAAGAAAGATATTCCTTTCAAATGTTTGATAACACTTTGTCCTCCTCTCATTGCTTAATTATTTTTCCGTTCCTACAAGCAAATGTAAAAGCTTGATTGAAACAAATTTATAGGTCTATGAAATGGACCTTTGCCAAGGGTTTTAATATGTTTTGATTAGCTGAAGTTGTTGGAATGTTTAGATGACGACTTGACACACTACACAATACTTGACCTTTGAAAGTGCTTTCATGGATGTATTTTGTCTCATGTTAGATAGTATTGATGAAATATGAATGTCGATGTCAGTATTGTAGATTAAAAAGTTTGGATTTGCCAAAGTTTTAACTTTTATAGGACACTGCATCTTGAACATAGTGCCTTATTATACATATTGTGTAATGGAAAGCTCATTATGCTTTTAATATGTTGCAGGATAATGCTAGTTCTTTGAAAGGTCAACTCGACCAACAAAAGACTGTTGTTGAGAATCTTGTCTCTAATACACGGGTAAGCTAAGTTATTCTCAGTATGTAAAAACACCAGTCTGTTGTGTTTACTTATGTGTTAGAGTGTTCGAAAACAATCATTTTGAAACACTGGGTTGAAATGAAAACCTAAGTCAAAGATCAACAAAGCTTGTCATTTTGGATATGGCTGTATATTCCTAAAACCTTGTTAAATTATAGTTTTATATGTGGTTCTTAGAAAGAGTAAATGCGTTGCTCGAGTTCATTTTATAAATTTTTCTTAGTCATATTTTTTGATCACTAGGATCTATACTTTTATTTGTTCTAAATTACATTGGCACGATTGGTTATTTTTTTAATGTCCTAGCTTTTCTCTTGGGTTTGGACTTTGGTAGTAGTAGAAACTGGGAAATTTCAATCCTTAAAGTTTGGGTCTTCATTTTCCATCATGGTAGGATAAATTATTGGACATCATTTTAAACACTGTAATGTATTTTTAGATGAATAATTATTTTAATGGACTGGCATGCCCTTGGTTGTATACTGACTGTGTAGAAAGATAAATCATATTGTACCTGTGGTATCTTATGAAGGAACTGTAGACCCTCCACCAGGTTTTGTTAGCTTTCCACTTTACCTGCTATCGTGACCTTTTTCATCAGCATGTCACACTAAAGTCGTATGTCAAAAGTTTCTTTCTTCCTTGCTTGAATTTACCCCAAGGAATCCATAGGCCATGGTTACCCCTATTACCTTTCATATTAATTGCAAATCTTTCGACCTGAAAAATACATACACTAAATAAGACTTGTGTACAATTGATCAGAAAATGATATCCTCCTGTAGCTGCTGCTGAGCCTGTCTTTTCTTTAGCTATGAATGTGAAATTATGTTGAGAATTAACAGGATAAAGGAAGTGGCAAAAAGAATTTAGCAAAACTATTTTCTGGCTCTAGGCTAAAACCTCGAATGTACCAATGCCCTATAATGTTAATGGGGAGCATGCAGTTTAAAAATTGAGATTGAATTTTTTTCTTGCTGGAAGTGGACACAAAAACAATTCCTTTGACACCTTCATTGTAAGAATTGCCTCCTTCTGGAAATGATTGGAATCCGTGTAGCAGTTTTAATTTAATACTCTAATGCTGGAATTTTTATTATACATAACATTTATCTATGACAGCTATGAGCTATAATTTTTTTGTTTTGTAGCTTTTGGAGAGTAAGATACAGGAGGCAAGGTCGAAGAAGGATACCCTGAAAGCAAGAGCTCAATCAGCAAAGTTTGTCTTTTAATTCTTTTACCCATTGACTTCCGTGTTATTAAAGTCTTCTATGGGTATTTTAGTGATGGTTGTTGGTTGATGTTTCTTCAGGACTGCAACCAAGGTGAGTGAGATGCTGGGAAATGTCAATACTAGTAGTGCTCTTTCAGCCTTTGAAAAGATGGAAGAGAAAGGTTAGAAAATTTTTTGCATGTACTTTTTTTGCTGAATTGTGGCTTATACTTAATGAGTAACTTTGACCATATACAAACATAATTTCATTGCCAAGCCACTGAGTTATTTTGAGGTTCTATGCTTCCTATCCTGCTCACTTTCCTTTTTCTTTTTTTCAAACTGATAACCTATTGTTATATTGATAAACTATAGAATCCAGGAAATAATCTGACACGTTGAAGCTTCTAGTCACAGACTTTTTTTTTAATGTATTTTGATTTTGACAAATGTCAAGGGCAATAATCATGATACATTATAATTAAGCCCAACCTATTCTTTGTGAGTTATGCACATTTTGACCATATGCATGCTCATTATTAATTATCTCAATAAATGTAATAGTATTCAAAATCTATAATGAGTAAAATTATAATGAAACATGGCATTTGATAGCATGATATAACATGCTTAAAATGCCTATTCTATGGAATAAAGTGAGTATTTGCATGAGTTATTTATATAATCTTTTATATGCTCTTACTATTGTGTATGAAATTGTCTTTGTAATTATTTTCTATTATCTTGGTAGTGATGGCAATGGAGTCCCAAGCTGAAGCTCTTGGCCAGTTGACAACTGACGATCTTGAAGGAAAGGTAGTAATTGTTTACCATGTAACTTATGTTTATGTGTGCCTTATATGTTGTGCATGGAAATGAACGAACTAAAAGGGGCGAACTAGATTTGTTTTATTTTAATTTTACTTTTAGGAAACATAGATGTCCAAATAATGGAAAACGAAATCTTCTGAACTATTATGATCATAGCTAGATTCACTACAGTTATGTAATCTATTAAAAAATAATGTAGTTTTCTTTGTGGATTTCACTTACTGTTGGAAAATGTAGAAACCATTTCCTCGGAAGCTATTTAGTAAGGAAATAAACTGGAGCCAATTAATTATGCATCAGAAATACAGAATTTCTTTCTGTAAATCTTTTTCTTTGTTAGATAATTTGATTTAGCTCAGAACCACAAAACCAATGGAACAACCATAAGTTTCAAGTATATTTTGGGGTTTGTTGTATAAATCCCTTGGCTTCGTCCGATAATTTTATCATGCATTAGACTTGGGGGAGTTTGGGGTGACAGACCGTAAAGTGTTTTGTTTTTTTTCTTTTCTTTTTATATAAGGGTTGACGTGTTTGATATCACCCTTAAAGAAAGAGATCCCAACAAGGTTGACACCCCTAGATTCCCCTATCATTTGCAGCACAAGGATTTACTTAAGAGAAAAAGACAAGGCAGAGACTGTAAAACTTATTGCTTCATTACACTATGAGAAAATTGCACTTATCTCCATTGAGTATTTTATAGTGCGTTAGAGTTGGGGAGTTTGGAGTGACAGATTGTAAAATGCATTCCTTCTTACGTACATTACGTAATGTGGAAATTTTACATACCTTATACAAGGTACACTCACATCCTTTTTAGTTCCAAAAGGTAAACTAAACTCACATCCTTTATAGTTCCAAAATAGACACTCATCTCTTTTATGTTTTTAATAAAATGACACCTTACAATCTCTAGTTTTTAAATAGACATTAACCTCCCTCATATTTTTACTATATGATACTCACTTCCGTTATGTTTTTTTATAAAGGAACACTCAACTCCCTTTATTTTGTTTTTGTAACAATTTTTTAAAGTTTTTTTTGTTTATAAAGTTCTTTTATTTTTATATTTTAAAACATAATTTTTAATTTTCATATTTTTTTATAGAAGTTTTTGTTAATATGATATTTTAAAATAAAATAAGGGAAGTGTTATAGTTTTATTTTGTTAAAATATAAGGGAGATGAATGTTACTTATTAAAAGCATAAGAGGTGAATATTTATTTAAAAACCATAGATGTGAATGCTATTATTTTAAAACTATTGAGGAATGCCAATTTTAAAACTAGAATATATAAGAGTGTCATTCAATATAGAAACCTTAAGGGAGGCAAGTTTAATTTCCCCATCATGATTGTTTGTGAAATTCCTGGGTTTCATTCTTCTGCAGCGATTAATTATTGATTTTTGCAGTTTGCATTGCTTGAGAGCTCATCAGTTGATGACGATCTCGCAAATTTGAAGAAAGAATTATCTGGTGGTTCAAAGGTAAGCTTCAAATGTGAAATAGCTTCTGTTTGGGTATAATGCCACGAGAATTTAATTCTGTCTTGCAAGTTTTCGCTGTTTTGTGACTAGGAGTTAAACCTGTGAAAGGCAAGGAATTCATTTTTTCTTTTTCCTAACGCATTACGTCTTGCTAAAGTAAAATTAGACGTAGAGGAAGTTTTGTGCGATACTACCTAGGTGCTATTTATAATATTTTTCAATAAATTGTTTGCCTGTTTGCTTCAAGCAGAAAGGTGACCTTCCTCCTGGAAGAAGTGGCACCACTAGCACCAACACTGGAAATCCATTTCGAGACTCTGAGATTGAGTTGGAACTTGATCAATTGAGGCAAAGAGCAAAGGAATTTTGAAGCATGGAATCTTTTTTTTTTTTTGTTCAAATTTAGCTTGAATTTAGTTTCAGTACTTTTAATATCAATGTTGTACAGCTGAAAGGCCAATCACGATATTGTTGACTACTGGCCAAAAGTTGGTTGGAAAATTGAACAGATTAACTGCATACTCATGAAGCTCATGTTTTGAACACTCTCAAGTGTGATGATGTTGGAATATACGTACGATTAACAGTTTTTTTTTACTTTTTAATTTTTTTTTATGTCTATTAAAATGCATGATGTTTGCACAAAAGCTCTATACTCTTTCAATTGCTATTGTTGATAATCTTCATCATTAGAAGAGCAATGCTATTTCAAATCTCGTAGCATGTCCAGAATGGCAAGGTTAGAGGCACCACCATGTTCATAACTCATAAGGGTGCATCTCCTTTGACCTTTTTGTTAAGTGGTTGGGTATAGTAATCGTATTTTGTATTGGCATCCATTTTCCATCTTCAATTGCGGAGAATACGGGTTTATTTTACCACCAATATGTTTAATGTCTGCTGCCCGCTGCGCATATTTTTGTATTTTTTTTTCTCGTGTATAGCTGTAAACTAGCATGAAGCAATGACACTGATAGTGTTTAGCTGACGAAAGTGTGGCCAATTCCTACTTTATGGAGGCAAACTTACTGTATGACGACAAATTTCTAGGGTTGTAATTATTTAAGCTCTCTTATTTTTTAGCATTGTGTGTTTGAGAAATAATACATGCAAAGGTTTTTGAATAAAGTATATACTACAAAGGTTATGTTGAACTATGTTTAACTTAATTGTTGGGGCTAATCGAAAGTTTCATCATTTCATTTAACCATTAATAATTATACTAGATTTGTTGAATTAAAGTATTGAATACTCTTGATGCTAAATGAAATCAGGAAGAAAATCAAGTGTCTACAAACTGATAATAATATGGAGTTTTTTTCTCTCAGGTGTTTAATGATTTTTGTGGAGACAATGTTGGGAAACACTTGATTGTTCGTCATATGTTATGACAAAATAAAGTTGCAGACAGGATGCAAAAATCATTTTTAGAGAGCAAGACATATGTTGTCACATTTTGGGTTAGATAATTGATATTGAGGTGAAGCAATTAACACTCGATGTTCCTATCCACAACTATTAAATTCAAGACTACCGTTGAGATGTGATCTAACAAATCTGCTGGTTACACAATGCGAAGGTGTTTGGATGTTCAACTTACGTGAACATGAAATTCAAATCATAACACTAAATTCTTTTTATTGATACATAAATGTGCTTATAAATTCAAATATTTCATCCAAACATTGATAAAATCGAATCATTAATAAAATAGATTCAATATGTTCTGTCCATAAACCAAAATTTTTAAAAAGATCAAATTGTTTAAAAAGATCAAACTGTCAACTTACATGTAATTATAAGTAGTAAACAATTAATTGTAATAAAAATGACAAAGAGTTGTTGCTGGTGGATTCCATATCAACTTACTTCCAACTCAACCGCAAACTCGTAGATTAAGAGAGTTGGATTCAACTTGACCTACAATTGAATAAATTGTATTAATTTCTAGCTCAAACTAATGATGAATTAGGTTGGTTTAAAACCTAAGGAAATCCCTAGAGAAGAATTTGGTAGACCTAAAGTATATAAAAATTCCACACCTAACCATTTAGTGCAACAAGAACAATATAATCCTCAAACCTCTGTTTGTTGGTTTAAAAGACAACGAGGTAGCTAAAGAGATAAGGGTTTGAGGATACCTTCTTTTTGTCTTGATGACAACAAGAGAGGTGGATGACTATTTTCACGATGCAATTGCTTGTGTTAAAGTTAACACATGAGTA